>NC_052963.1:44817962-46171296 GCF_013358895.1 Oreochromis aureus | reverse complement strand
AAGTTTAACCATGAGGTCCAGGGTATAATTAGCCATTTTTAACTACTTTTAATTTTCCCTCTACATTTCACCTTTAAAAACTATTTACTTTGCCTTTGTTGGTATCATTCTTTTCAACACAACCTTGCGTTTACTGTAACAACCACAAATATGTTTAATGAATCATATTTCATAACTTTAAATGCAAATATAAATTGTCAATTTTAAAATCCTATGCACAAGTTTTGCAAACAACAAAGTTACTTGCAGCCGTTTACCTTTTACCCTTTTTTATAACCATATCAAACTATTTACAGAACAATCAGCTGTTCTGCATTCAATAAGATGCCACACAAATTATTTGTCCCACTCCAAAAAATAATTTCTGTCCACTATAAAGGAGAACATCACAGCCTGATACCTGCAGGTCTAACAGCAGCAGGTGTATCACTCCTGTTTCTACCTGGAGACAGCAGTCGCCTCATTGTTCTGACACACAACACAAAACTATCCACAACACTACACACTAACTACACAAGACAACACATTAACTACACACTCCAAACACGCTAAACGTCACAAATCTCGCTCTCTTTTTCTGCTTTCTTTCTCTCCCTCTCTCTCTCTCTCTCACCGTCACTCCTAAAACTTCCCCCTCTTCCTAGACAACCAAATGTCATGTTGCCATATAATTTTTTGATTGGTCGACATGGTGCATTCTTCCACCAACATGAAAGGGGTGGATTTTTTATTTGTTTGTTTTTATTTTTTGGTCATAAGCAGAGAGTGCTTGCTAGCGCTGTCCTTAGACAGTAAACATGGCGAAATGATTCAGTAAAAACGGCGCGTATATATTGTTTATCATGACTCTGGTTTTATGTGGCCTATCAACACAATTTATAAACTGGTATATATCACCTTGTTGCTTTGTCATCTTAAAGTGGTCATGTGATTGGCTTACCACGACTACTTTATTCTTCCTCAGTCAAACAGCGGCACTCATGTGATTGTTTTGCCCCCTGAGCTCCAGGTGTTGTGCCAAAAAGTGATCGTCAGCTGCAAAGTGATTGCCGCCCACGGGAGCGCGCGCAGCTGCTCAAAGCTGTAGCGCACAGATTACTTAAGAACTACTTCCGTGCAACTGATATAAGATGCGGTAAGCTGAAGACAGCTTCAACCGTCTGTTTGTTGAAAAATAGTAATGTGACCGCACGGCATTTTCTTGTTAGTAACAGTAACGGCGTTGTAACGATAGGATAGTAATTAGTTAGATTACTCGTCACTGAAAAAAGTAACGCTGTTACTTGTAACGCCGTTATTCCCATCACTGTTCATCAATGATATCTAGCAAAACCAAAATGTGTGGTAGCATTTCTTCAAAAGAATAAACATAAAAATATCTTACAGCCCAGTGACAAACAACATTAGTAATAGTGTATTTATTTCTACGTATTCAGAACTTTTCATTCCTTAAAAGTCCCCAACAGTTCCAAAAATGTGTCCTCAGTCAGGCTCTAGTTAAAAATTCAAAACATCTTTTTTAATTTGCAGCACCGACTTATTATACAGCTCGCCAAATATAGTTCCAATTTTAACAACGATTCCAAAGACACCAAAAAGCACACAGGAACACCAAACTGAGTAAACAACACTGTTCCAGCCTGGTGCTGCATGATTTCCCAAACGTTTTGCCAGTGGGAAATCAGAATTCACCAGCAAAACACAATTATCCCAAGCAGTTGTCCCTCATGGATAGCCACATACAGGTGACCGCACAGCAGCAAACAACCACACTGCGTGGTGGTAATCCCATCATCCTGTTAATTCACTTTAACACCATCTGTACATCTGTCAGTCAGATGTATTAATTATTTCCACCAAAAGATGACTGAGCACCATCTAATCCACCGCTGGACTAGTCTCCTGGACGGGAGCTTTAAAATTTTCAGAGCGTGGCAGTGAGGAGTCTTCAAGTGAGGCTTCCGGGTGCTGCAGAGAAACAGAACAGAAATGCATTACAAATTAATTACATATTAAAAAGTAGCTTTTAGCAGCAAATAATACACTCATAAAACAAAGTTTAAAATTTAGCCATTAAGAGATTTTCAACTACATAAAGATAATAATAATCACAAAACGTTAAACACATTTGGAGTTCAAAGTTATCATTTTAGTTACCACAGCGGGTAGCTCCATGCTTAATTTGATACAGCTGTTTACCCATCAGCTGTCTCCTCCTGGGATCAAACCAGGGAACTTGCAAATGTGTAAACTATACAACTATGAAGCCACTAATTATTTGCTGCAAAACGTCCTCAAATGACAAAACCAAAACGATGTAATCAAGATACAGTCGCTGACATGCACTTTATTGCTGCGCATACTGAGTGAGCTCCATCAAGCTCACCAGGGTTGAAATCCACTGTTGTTGAACAAACGTCAGTGGTGTGGTAGCAACAGCAATCTAACATATACAAAGCAGAAAAAAAGCAGTAATGATAACGCATTACTGGCTCTACATTAACAAAACTAAGACAAACTCAGCAGGTATAAAAAAAAAAAAAAAAAACACACAACAACAACAACAACAACAACAACAACAACAACAGACAAAAATGCAGGAAAAATGAAATGTTAATGTCATTAAATACTTTGTTACCAATTTATGTTGCATGTGAATAGTCACCTTCCCGTCCATGAGTGCATTAAAAAAATAAGAACAACATTAGTCTCCGTTAAAAACCACTGTTGTGTGTCTAATTTGGTTGGATGAATATTAGAGCTGCCACGATTAGTCGACTAGTCACCATTATGTCGACTATCAAAATCGTGGATGACTAATTTAATAGTCAACGCGTCGTTTGAAGCTTTGTAAGATCCCAAAGACGCAGGAATAAGTAGTAGGATTTAAGAGTGTAATAACGGACTGAAACAGAAGATGGCAGCACTGCATGTACAAGGATGCCAGCTGCCGTTAAAACCTGAAGAAGAAGAAACTGTGTCCCAGAATTCATAGCGCGGCCCTGCTCAGTTTCCAACAATGGCGGCAGCTAGTTAGTTTTAATATTACTCTTATTATTCTTTCTGGGTCACAAAATAAACGTTTAACATATTTTCAGGCGAGAATGTAGCTGTGTTAACCTCAAATATCTGCTCAGTTTATCAAGACACCACATATTTTCAAAAGCGCTCCGACGTCTTCGGAGACGTCTGTTACCCACCAGCTCGATAGCTAAGCGGGGTTCAAGGCTCACTAGAGCCGGTGAGAACACCGGACTCCTGGCAAATCGTTTTCAAACCCACCACCGTCTTTCGCTACTCAGGTTAAACATGATGTATAAGTCACTTAGATAACTTAAAATGTTATTGTTTGGCTTTTTTCAGTATTTTATTTGTTCCTGAGTAAATCGGTTTGGCTGAGATTAAAGTTATAGTTTTTACACAGCCGAATAAACGTCAAGCAGACAACTGATTATCAGAAGTGTGAGATGCTCGAGAATATACTCCGGTGTCCTGTTATATTTTAGATAGAGATGGCACGATACCACTTTTTTATGTCCGATACCGATATCATAAATTTGGATATCTGCCGATACCGATATGAATCCGATATAGTGTGTTTTTTAATCAATAAAACTGTTTTTTTAATATCTTGCTGCATTTTGTATAAGTTCATACTTGTCAATGGAAAATTATACTTAGCAGTCAGTATAAGCTTTTAATGATATAAGTTTGCATATGATAGAATACTGTATGTTGACCTTTTGATGACTTAGACTGTTGTCCACTACAAGACTGTTTTATAAATTCTTTCTCATAGCGATAATAGCTGAACAAGCAGGAAGAGGAGAGCTGGACACTTTTATCTGCGCTCCCTAACAAGAAGAGGGGCTGCGTCCTTCTGAATCTCACAACACACACACATACACCTGAACCACTCTTATCTTCACTCCCTACGCACTAACATTCCTCTGCCTATGAATAGACGTATTCACTGTTGTATTGCTTTGTATATAAATAAAGACCAGAGCGGTAACGGAGCGCGCATCACAGGGCCCCCACTCTGTTGTGAGCGTTCTGTGACCGCCCTTGCAAGTAAAGATCTACAGTGTGTCTCTCTTCACTCTTAGACTCTCAGCTGAAGAAGTGTCATTTAGAATAAATCTCTCAACAATACTCAAGTTTAAATAAACAACAACACTAAAGCAGGGCTCTAGAGACCCAATTTTTCAGTGCGACTAAAAAAAAAAATATTTGGTCGCACCGGTGCGACCAAATATTTTCGGGTAACAAAAAAAAAAAAAAAAAAAAAAAAAAAAAATCTCTGCAACTCCGTGTGGTCAACAACAGACACACATTATGCCCCTATCATGGACTAAACCAATCAGAGATAGTCAGGGGCGGGACCTCTCTGATTGGCCGTGGTCCAGTTGAAAGTGCAGGTGGAAGAGAGAGGTGAGTAGCTTGAATAAAGCGATATCAATTCATTAACGGATTCCACACAAAGACGTAAACACAGAGCGGACCCGACGCATCAGAATCAGCTTTGTCTTTCTCGGCTTTCTCACCCCACGGCCCGAACACGGACACGCTGTCGGAGCTCAGCGATTCTGATGCGTCGGGTCGGCGCTGTGTTTCCGTCTTTTTTGCGCTGATTCTGAGCTGCAGGTTTTGTCTCTCCAACCAAAATTCACCAAGCCAGCAGCAAAAGAAGCAGCAAACTACGCTTCACATGTGATCAATGTCGTCATGAATTCCCTCTGAGTTTTGCTGTTTTGCTTCCACCATGATAAAAATCACACTTCATGCACAGCTCCCTCCCTCTCTCTCTCCCTCTCTGTACTTCAAGAACAGTTTCCCGTCTCAAATCTGTTTTCTGCATTATTCATTGGCTTATTACCCACCAGTCTACTGTTGTTTACAGCGCTGTCGGCCGCTGTCTTTTTCTTCTCTTTTTCTTTTTTTCACTTAAATGACCTCGGACAAGAAAGCCTAATTTCTGCTGTTCAATACTGAAGAAATTTAAACTTCTTAAAATTATGCAAAATTGCAGAATATTGCAGAATATTTTTAAGGTTATCTGCTATAAAACCCAGACCAGGAAAATCTCCTTCATGTTTTTCTGTGTTTTATTCTCAGTTACTTTGACACAAAGGCATCTGCTGTGATGTTCACAATTCTGATGAAGTCTCATGTGTATCAGCGCTGATAAATGATCAGAATTATAATATTTCTGACTGTCTGAGGCTAAATTGAATCGAATCAGGACTTTGAGAACCGGAATCGAATGGATTATAGAAATCAGTGATGATACCCAGCCCTAGTGAGCAGCCTAGGCCTGACAGAAGTGGATGTAGCTGTGGGTAATAAGAAGAGATGAAAAGAACTATTGATAACTTTTGTGTTAAGTTAAGGCTTAAGGCTGATCCTTCTGAAATTCATAGCCATAGACACGGTGCCATCAATCTTTGAATGCTGAAAAAACAGCAGTGTATCCAGAAAACACATTATATGCTGCAATAAATGCACTGCCCAAGTGTCCCCTCTCCCCACTGCCTTTCAGCAGCAGGCAGCAGCAAACAGGTCGTCAGAGGAGCCAAGATGATGATTAAGTTTAACATTTTCTACAATATTGACAAAGCAATTTAAGCACAAGTTTGTTAGTTAATAATTTAGAAATGAATATTGTCTGTATGGACTTCCCCCCCAAAGAAAGTGCACATGTAAAACTGCGGTGTTAAGCAATGCGGTTGAAAAATTTGAGTGCGCCTAACTTTTGTGCCGGTACGCCTAAATTTTTAAAGTTAGTCTAGAGCCCTGCACTAAAGCTATTCTGTTATACCTGTATGTAAAAAATACACTGCACCCAAAATATTTCATAGGTCAGCAACACTGATCAATCTAATAAACTTAAACCTGCTCCATCCTCCCTATTCTGGTATTTTAAAGAGTACTTAGCAGAAATATTAAGCAACCTAACTAATAGGGTTGCAAACTCCCAGCAAAAAAAATAGGAAACCCCCCACCTCATGATGCTTAATCGATGTAATCAACTGTAATTTGATGCAGGGTGAAAAAGAAAATGCACAGAAATAAATTATTTTTCAAGAATAATTAAATAGATTCAACATCTTTCTTCAACACAATTGCAGACTGCACAGATGGTACCTTCCCAAAGGAAAAAGTACTATAGCTTACTAGGGTATATTAGACTTAACAGTTACTATATACAGTAATGGACTTCTATACATTTTACATCAGATTAAAACTTTGGGTGTAAGATTCAGAAAATTATTTATCAAAAGCTAGACATTTTAAATGAGAATAAGAAAGAAAAGTATGTCTTTGTGCCCCCTTTTCCCTGTTCATGCCCTATCGGCAGGGCTGGACTGGGACGAAAAATCAGCCCGGGCATTTTGACTAGAGACCGGCCCACCAGGTATTATAAGAAAAACCATAAAGCCTTTGAATGAAAACAAACGCTGTTGTCACAGTGATGTATGCTGTCCTGTTGGTATATATGTATCAATCTAATAAACTACACCATCCTCCCTATTCTGGTATTCTAAACAGTACTTAGCCGAAACCCAAAGACTGCTTGGTCGAGTTAACCTCCTGAACTATCTACAACACATGGTGGAAACCTGAAATTAAGACAGAGATGACTAGAGGTGAGACATGATCATTACTGAATATTAAAAATAATAAATGACAGATTTAAATATATTTTCATAAACTATTCATTTACCACATCAATAAACAGCATGGCAGGGAAAAATATTTTTTCTAACATGGCAGCCTTTAAAAAGTGAAAGGAGACAGAAAGACAGGTGAGAAAGAATAAAACTTAATTGACTTTTTGATGGCATTTTACACACAGTACTGGTACAAAATCTAGAAAATGTGGGAAAATACTGGCATCATATACAGTACTTATTTCTGAAGAAATTATGATGGGACCCTGAAAAAAAATTACTATGTACAATAATGGATTTCTATACATTTTACATCAGATGAAAAAGTTTGTTGTAAGATTCAGATAATTATTTAATAAAAGCATTTTAAATGAGAATAAGAAAGAAAAGTATGTCTTTGTCCCCCCTTTCCCTGTTAATGCCCTATCGGCCCCCCTGGCAACACTTTGCTAGATCCGCCCCTGCACAGGGCTGTCAGCTACTGTCAGCTGTCAGCTACTTAGAAAAGGATCCTGGTGTTAGTTGTCTCTCAGAAACAGTTCATAACTTCAACTCATTCATGTCACCTAAAAGGTAAACCTGCTTCTCCATCACCTGTTCAGCTCTGATGATTCAGTAAGGACATCTCCTGGTTTCATCTTCATGTTTCCCTCTCACCACATATCCAAACCGACATCATGACCAGCAGCTTTACAGCTGTGGCTCCAGCAAACATCAGCTGATACTAGAAATTAATATTAAATAAATTCTAACAACAGCTGATCAAGCTTAAACGTGCTGCTGTTGTTTAGCCTGACATCCGCTGGTTTCTTCTTTCTGGCACAAAGTGGGCGATAAACAAACAAGAGAGACGATCAGCTGATCATTGATCAGTTTCATGATTGAAACAACAACAGGGGAGAGAGGGAGAGAGAATGAGAGAAGAAGAAACAGCTGCAGAATAACTCCAGCTTTGTGTCTTTTTCATTCTAGCTGAAGTACGGGACAAATCGCGTTCCTTTTCAGCTCAACACGAATATTTTCTCTGAATATGAGACGATTCCATTTTTTCTGGGACGGTTGGAAACTAATTAACCTTATGAATAAAATAAATTTCAACATTGGTGACATCATAGCACCCGCCCAGCTGTATATAAACTCCGTCATGCTAGCTAGTACGCAGTACGAGTTATTGTAACTGACTGTAAAAAGTCAGCATAACGAAAATGAACTACACCTAAACTTGGTTTATATCTGACCCAGATAGACTGCAGGTCATAAGTTCTCACCTGAAGTTCAGTTCACCTGACACTCGGACCGGCGGCCGCCTCGGGGGTCTGCTCCTCCTGCCTCACCTTTCCGTCATCCACCTGCCAGCATGTTGCACCTGTTGGCCTCCACCACTTGCTAATGTTACTCAATTTGTGAAAGCTCCGCAATAGCCACTACCAAACAATTGAGTTATTTTTACACATCTCCCAGCATCTGGCCAGTCCACCACCTTTCAGTGTTTGTACCGTTACGAAAAAAAAAAGGAAAAAAAAAAAAAACCCATTGGCCCATAAAAACGAAAAATCACCATCGACCCAGTGGGCAAATGCCCGGTATGCCCGATGGCCAGTCCAGCTATGCCTATCGGCCCCCCTGGCTAAACTTTGCTAGATCCGCCCCTGCACAGTTACCAGCTGTCAGCTACGTAGAAAAGGATCCTGGTCTAGAAAGTAATATTAAATAAATTCTAACAACAGCTTATCAAGCTTAAACGTGCTGCTGTTGTTCCGCCGCTGGTTTCCTCTTTCTGGTGCAAAGTGGGCCAAAAACAAAAAAAGAGAGACGGACTCGCGACAGAAAAGCCGATCAGCTGATCATAAAGCAGTTTCATGATTGAAGTAGCAGCAGGAGAGGGAGAGAGAGAGGCAGTCGCTCCATATATCGGTTGTTAAGCTTAACGTGGGAACGCTTTACAAACATTCAGAGATGAACTTACACACTTGCTTTACTTCTCTCTGGGATAACTTCCTCGGAGATGAAATGCTGGTTTGCTAGCGAGGCTACAAATACACACAGCCGCTCTATCACGTGAGCACACTGCTCCGATGTGCTACGGTTATGAGCCGAGTTGCCGTGTCGCAAGTTTTGTGAGGTGCTTTTTTGATATTTAATGGATCGGATTACATTTTTTATTTCTCGCCGATATCCGATCCAGTAATTTACGTCAGTATCGGACCGATACCGATACGTAATATCGGATCGGTCCATCTCTAATTTTAGATAGCAAGGAGCAGACGGCTGTGTTTATTAAACTTCACCGAAACAATCTGCAAATTTCATTTAAATTTAATAAACTATCCTCTTGTCTTTATTTTTAGTTAGCACCTTAAACACTTAAAGCTGTAAGCTAATGATAGTTATATAAGAGCAGACGCGTGCTGGTGCAATAAGCTGTACATTTTATGTTTAATGGATGCATGATCTGATTAGTCGACTAATCGCAAAAATAATCGGTGACTAGTCGACTATCAAAATAATCGTTTGTGGCAGCCCTAATGAATATAAACAAAAATCTAAATAAAAAAAGGGGGGGCTCACCGCATCAACAGGCTGCACTTCTGGGAGCTCAGGTGTGAGCAGTGCAACATCTCTGTCTGGTTGATCTTGAGAAAGGTTCTCATTCCCTTTTGAAGTTTTATTCTTCGACTCAGACGAATCTGACCGAGCAGCTTTTGGCTCCGATTTGGCTTTGTTTGCACCAGCGCTGTTATCCTTTGCTGCTGGTGGCCGTTCTTCTGCTCCCTGCTGGTTTTCTGAATCTGGCTCAACAGACGGATTCTGGTCTGCCTCAGGAACTTCCTTGGCCCGCTCAGCATCCGGCTCATCCTCAGCAGTTCCTAGAGTCTCGACCCACTGCCTGTTGGGTCTCCTCTGATGCAAGTCATTCCTGTTTAATCTGGCTTCATCAGCTCTGTACCTTAGGGCATGTTGCTGTTGAGGTGCATCCCCTCCTGCAAAATGATCGCGGTCCTTGATCCTGAGGCGAGGTTGCGCTTGCGGTTGTTCCAGCTCTGGTGGTGGTGGATCCCTTCGAGGGCGGCGTAGAGGTGCCATGATGCCATGCTGGAAGGCTGCTTGCACACTTCCATACATGAACACCTGTAGAAGAGTCAAACATATATTTATATATACAAAGCAAAGACATACAATGTATTGCTTTATTAATGCGAATAATGCTGTGTATACAAAGCAAGCTCCATAATGTGAATTAATGTGAAAAAGGGGACAATTTGTACCACAACGGCGATCACGATAGTGAGCAGGACTGGAATCTGCAGGGTAACTGGTAGATCTTTGAGGAGCGCTCGAAGAAATTCACTGATTCCCTGTCCGAAGTGCTTCAGTGGCTCTGTGATGAAGGTCGTAATGGTAACGGAGATTGCCTAAAAAGGGAAGGATGTCTAGGTCATAACAAAGTCCAAGCACATACCAAGGAACACAGTTTGGGAAAACTTGGCATGGTAAAAATATATAGCAGTTAGAACAAGGTAGACTGGTTGCTGGGTAAAATCGTTGTAAAGAAGGTGCTGTACCAAAATCCTCCTGGTGACAACTTTGGTTTTTGCCACAGTGGCTGTAATTTTTGACGTTTGTCTGCAACAACTTGCCAACTAATAGCTGAGCAGTTGCACAACTTGAAAAAGTGTGACACAAACTGGAAATGGAAGCAAAAGTTGTGCTTCAGTGCTGCAGCCAAGATGTTTCAAAATGCAATTTCAAAATTTGTACTTTTTACTTCACAACTGGAGGTTGTCGTATGGTCGTGGGCAGTGTGTGACTGGCAACTTATTTGCTCACTTCTACGCTGTCAACATGTTTGTCACATTTCCAAAATGGCAGCCAAATTAAAACCACGTGTTTAGTGGTGATGTGTCCGCAAAACCTCAATAACCCTTAACAGACATTCCAAAGAGTGGCCTACCTTGGTTGGAGGTACCAACAGGATGGGATTAACCATAAGAACTTCATAGTATCTCTTACAAGGGTCATCTTGAAGAGTCCAGGTGCTTCTAAACCACTCTGCAGGATACCAAATACAGGTCCAAGCTTAGGCAGACGTTATGAGCCAAATACGCTTAATATATGCAAAACAGCAATGCTGGAGTCTAAAACTGTTAAAGCAGCTGAGACTTCAGAGTTTGCACAATGACTCCACAGGGACTTAAATTCCTCTCCATCTCATGGCTGTGCAGTGAAACGTATTTCAAAATGATATTTAATACACTCTAAAAAATATTTAATACGCTCTAAAAAATATTTAATACGCTCTAAAAAGGAATGTTTTTCTCAGCCAGTTAATATTTTAGATCCAGGAGGTTTTCACAGAATGCCGTGACTGTTCGTGCTTGGTGATTGCATACCTTTCAAACTGTCACTCCAGTCAATTTTCTTCACCCCAGTGCATTTTGCATTAAAGCCCTCCATCTTCACTATATTATTTTGATGCTCAGCAAAGGCAATCTGAACAAAATATACATATTTATTAAAAACATTGTATTTTACAATCAAAGCACTGAATTACAGCTAAACTGAAACCACTGAAAACTGCAGGAGCTCCTATTTACCTTGTACAGGTAGAACCAGTTCCAGATAATACTAACGAAGAAGCAGACGGCAAACAGTCGTCGGAACTGCACAAACCAGGAGATCGTTGTCCACAGTTCGGTGCTGATAATGGCTACTATAATCAGGATAAATGACCCGATCTGGAGGAGAGAGCAGAGTACAGTTTGAGTGGTTACAGAAAATAGAAACCATTAAAGCACAGCAGAAGCATTAAGACGAGTCAGAATAGAAGGAGACCAGAGGTAAAAACTACTAAAAACTTACTTTTAATACTGTGTCCAGCTCCACCCCAAAGGTGTCTTCAAATCGCCACTTCCAGGCCTCATAATCATGCGGTTTAAGGTCCACGAGTATCTGACTAATGGCATTGTCCAGGGCGCCTGTTCTCCATCTGTCTTCACCCTCCAGAAGTGTCTGGATCTCTGTCATGGCTTGTTTGGACAGTTTGACTTTGGCATCATAAAAGACATCTGTGGAATCACTGGGCTGGGGAGAAATTAGAGCAAGTGTCTTAAAATTGCAATATTTATGACACTTGGCCAATTACTGAACCAGAGAATAAAAATTATGGCACAATATGTTCAACTAAAATCTCATAATTCACCATAAAACATGAGATGACCACCTACCACACCCACTCTTTGTATTTCCTTCAACAGTCTGCTCAGAAATCGCTTGAACACTGGACTGCATGTTGGCTGTTGTGAGATGAGCTTGATCGTCTTCTTTTGATCTTCATTCTGAATGAAGGAAAAGCAGAATATCTGAAGCGCCTGCACGGAATACATTTGTTTCCCAGTCCAAGCTTCAGGGTTTATGGGAAAGACCAGTGGTCCTGTTTTAAGGCAATGCAAGTCACTGTATATCCAATGTCACCAGCAACTCCACACTGTATAAACACTCAACACAAAGTATAAAATCCCAATACTGTAATCAGCTGACATCCTTTCTGCTTGAATACATCTGCTAAAGTTCAAACTGAGCATCTGAATGGAGAAGAAAGGGGAGTTTGAACATGGTGTGGTTGTTGGTAACAGACAGGCTGGTTCGAGTATTTCAGACACTTCTGATCTACTGAGATTTCCCCACACAACCATCTCTAGTGTTTACAGAAAATGATCTGAAACAGAGAAAATATCCAGTGAAGGAGTCTTTGTCTGAGAAGAATGGCCAAACTGCTTTGAGCTGATAGGACTGCAACAAATAACCACTTATTACAACCAAGGTATGCAGAAGAGCATCTCTGAAAGCACAAGCCAACTGTTGCCTTTTAAAGACTGGTGAGGTTGGTGGTGGTGGTGGTGTAACGATATGAAGGATATCTTCTTGGCACACTTCGCCATCATTTAAACATCTCAGCCTACCCGAGTCTTGTTGCTGACCCACTGATGGCTGTTCTAGAAGTAGTAACAAAACTCAAATCATGTATAATTAGTTTCTTGTGAGTGCACATGTATACATAAAATGTGACTGAATGTGATAGGCAAACTATGTGATGATACCATAGTAACAGCCTGACTTTTACTATGGTAATGTCCTGATACTCTTGATGGTCCAGTATCTGTAAGTCTGACTCTAATTAATAGAAAGGGAGAGGCTTAGAGTGCTGCTAGTCCTATCCCTGATCCTCAGATCATACTTTAGTTTCTTTTTAGAGGCTACATTTCAAAAGTCCCTCAGAAAAAAACTTTCCAGACTCCTTAAACCTTCCACACAATTCTGTTTAAAAAGGTACATGAAATTGTTTTCTAAGCTTGAACACAGAGCTTGACTCAGGAGTGTAAAACGTGTCAACAATTGTGCTAACAATGAGAAGAAAGTAATAAGCCTGGAGCCATACTGTTAGACAAATTGGAAATTGTTTTTCAGTTCTACACCTTCAATTAACTCATTCAATTTGAACGGGGGAAAACTTACGTTTTGAAAATATGAATATGCATTGTGCCTGATTTCTTATTCAAAACACCAACCTGTTTCTGTAAGTCCTCCATTTGCTCTTTGCAGGACGTCAGCTCGGTCTGGCTGGAGTCCTGATTGTACTCTCTTCTTTTAGTGCCCACGTTGTCATAGCTTGCTGGCTGCGATGCAAATACACACTCTTAGTGTCAGAGCTGGACAACACAACGTCTTCACAGCGATCAGAACCGTGTCAAATGTAGCTGGGTCAGAGTAAACAATCTCCCAACCTCAGTAGGCTTCCTCATCGTTTTGGTGCTAGCATCGTAGTTGAGCATATCGTAAGGGTCGAGCCACTCGTCCTCCTGCTGGCCCACGGCAGTGAGCGACAGGCTCCACAACAAAGCAATAAAGAACATCCTGGCCGGGAGAAGACAGGCTGCTAACCAGAGTTAGATCCTTGACAGTGAAAGCAAGCACAGGTGTGCACAACTTTAGCTAGCAACGTTAGCTAAGTTTAAAGCTAATTTTTAAAGCAACTTTAGACTCACTGAATAAAACGTGACGTTTAAGGTAATATGACAGGTTGAGGCGTGGGTCACATATTAAAACTAAACCGTCTATACTGAACAAAACAACATAACAGACCTTTCTACAAAAGGAACCGCTTTACTGAACCGCGTGACCCAATTTAAGTTTGAAGGCTCATGGGTAATGTAGTTTTGGGGGGGGGGGGGAAACAGTCCATTTTGGTAAAGCCGTAGTATTGATATTAAAAATCAGCTCAACCACACATGCAACTTCATAAGTAAACATACAGGAGCATTTTTTACAATTACACATAAACTGAAATACAGATAAAGTATCAGGTACTAGAAATCCTAATAAGTGCTTGAGCAGATTTGCTTTCTTACACTTGCATTGATGCACACAATTTGGTAATAGAAATTTTAAAAATGTAGTTTATTTATTTAGGTCACAGCAGCGTTAGTGTTTCTGCAGCATCCAGCATGACCGAGGACACTGAGCAGATGTTTCTGTGATAGGTCAGACTTCAGGAAGTACTCGCACCTTTTTGAAATAGAAAAGAGGTCGTTCATCAGGTTGTGTTTGCTTCCTGCTTGGCCTGTGCAGTCTAAGACAGATGTTTTTGCACTTTTATAACTGTGGCTGCATTAGACAAATGTTTTTTTTTTTTTTAAAAATGCTTGAACAACCAATCTGAACAAAAACTTTATTGCAAAGATTGGTATTTACATGAGACAAACATTTATCAATAAACTTTTATTGCATTTTACAGTTAAGCTGTTCAGTGAATCCTCTTCCTTTGAGGGGTTCAAGGCAAATCAGCTACATCTTCACAAAGACGTATACATAAAACCTGGATGTCATATCATCCAGACATGTCTGAGGTCTCCAGGTCTTTAAGAAATCCAGCAAAGGTTCCAAAACAGAGACTCAAGTTTATTTTGTCTGTGATACAGGAGCCAAAACTGAACCATCTTAGTTCACCAAGCTCCACAAATGCTCAGTTATAACACAAGTCCAGGGAGTTGAATAATAATAACGAAAAGCAGAAACTCAAATGCATTTTCATTTTCGCCCTTTGCCACTCTTCACCCCTCCTTTGCCACCCTTAGCCTGTCGTCCCTTTCCGCGCTTTCCTTTGCCTCCTTTAGCGTGTTGTTCCTTTCTCTGCATTCCCCGCAAATCTTTCTTCATGCGCCCGTCCACCACCTTGAAGACTCCTTTGACACCAGGAGGCCGTCTCACCTTCTTCCCAGCGCCCTTTTTGCTCACAACGTATGTTACTTCTCTCTTTTCTTTCCCCAAGCCGGCTTTCTTGTATATACTGAACGAAACACAAACAGTATTGAAATTTTCTCCTGGGTAAAACAGTCAGTTTCGTCTTCGCAGCCCCACAGATGTGACAACATACCTCTTCAGCTGAGCCATCTTCTCCCTCTCAGAGATGTCCACTGTGTTGACAACCGCTTCTGCTTTCTTCTTGGCCTGCTCCATTTTTTTCAACGTCTTGAAAAGAAACGGCGGAATTAATACATTCGGAAATACATAGATTACTTCCCAATAAGCTCCTCAGGCTACAAGTGTTTTACCCTTCTCTTCTTCCTGGCCTTGGCCTCAGCAACTCGTTTGATTGGCCGAGCATTGATCTCCTTCCATTTTTGTTTGTATTCCTCCACCATCTCCTTGGTGACCGGCACCGGCCTCTTCCGGTGTTTCCGTTCATCATCGAGGAACCACTCCGGTACTTCCCACGGCTCGTCGGAGGTGGCGAACCTGAAATGGCATACACAAGGTGTTATTCGTGATCTTCACTCATTCCAGCAGGTTTAAGCCTTACTTGTCGAAAACAAATGTTAACCCGAGTATATGCATCGTTAGATGCAATCAGCAATCTGAAAGGCAGATTCTTTTCGATTAGTACCTATTGGGATTGGCTCAGCAAAGTTTTAGGTCATAGTACCCGGTACCACTGCTCGACTGGGGTTCCAAGCAATCCGAGCAGGTACTAAAATGTGACGCCGTCAGAGTGCGTGCCACCAATTAGCTGGTCAGTGGCGTCACTCGACGAGTCGTGAGAGCGTCTCCTTCCAAAAAAATCAAAACTGCCCTTTTTGAAACCCGAAATGGCTACAAAAAAAAAAAAACCAACGCCATGGTCCCAGAGTCTGCCGAAAAGCCACAGATGGAGCACCAGGTATTAGGGCTGTGCCATTTGACCAAAATCTCCTTATAACAATTTCTCATCCCGACAACGATATAAATCATAAAACGGCGCATTTTCTGTAAATTCTGTGAATCTCGGGCAACTCGACCTGTGTGAAGTGTGGGCGTCGTGCACCTGGAGTCGAGTGTTTTGACCGATACATAAAACTATATTTTTTTTAGACATAAGTTGTAACGGCCACCATTTTCTTCTTGAGTATTTATTACACGGCGTGCTGCAGGGAAAAGCCTGTTCTAACATTTGAGCCTAAGGTTTCTTTTGACCACCTGACGGCTCTTTTCTTCTCATCCATAAACCCTCTCCACACTCCTTCACGTGATTCTTGCGTAGGTGGTAGAAGAGAAAAACAAGATACTGCCGTATACGGGGTTTTTTGTGACACCACGAAACAAACAATAGCGCGTAACATGAAGCCACAGATATTTTCATGTCGTCATCCAACATATTTCATCATATAGAACAGCCCTCCCAAGTGTATCAACACTTTGACATCCACCTTTGTTATAGCGTTCGTGTCACAGGACGCTCAGCAGCATTGCTATGATGACAACCATGCACATTTGCTAGTTCTGGATTGTAATGGAAAAAAGATCCAAAGCACACACCTGTGGAAGGAGCTGTCCACCAGGTCCCTTGCCCTCTTCTTAGATGTAGCGATCTGAGCGCCGAGTGCCAGGCCTTCTGGACTCAGGATTCTAGCTTTCTTACCTAAAGAAACAGTCAGTCATCCAGAGTTACACACACAAACACACACACAGGCTAAAAACAGAATATAAGCTCTAAAGCATGAGATAGGACATATAGACATATCAAATATTGCTGAGATGCAATGGTGCATGTTATTTAACTTAAGAGCACTTTTATTGGAAACCATGCGGGTTATTCAAATGAGTTTTCAACCCAGCTGTGGCAGCAGCAGTGCAATACTTCAGGTTACAAAAGAGTTGAGAGGTGCAACACCAAAATGGATGGGTGCCAGCACGCAGCACCGTGCAACAGGGGGCGCTCACCAAGCATGAAAACTGACTGACTCTTCCTGAAGATGGCAGACTAAAGGTTCACCACTGAGTGCAAAGATGCACTGAGGAAGAGTTTCAGCACTCGAAAACTGACAAGCAAACAATTTAGAAGATTGGAGAATTATGTGATGCCTGGCAAAAGCATAGTTTCTTTGCAGGGCTTCAAACATAGGCCATAAGATGAGCTCTGTCAATTGTTCTGTGCATAAATAAAGAAATGTCTATATGTGACATTTAGATGATGACAAGAAGTGTTTGGGGATGCTGACGACCTCACTGTCATACTCACTGGTACTTTCGACAGGAACAACCTGGAAGTCGTTGTCATCTTCGACCTCTACTGATACTCCACCAGCCCCCCGGGCCTGCTTCATTCTGGTAATCTCCCTAAAAGGAAACCGATGAACATGTTACCTGTATATTAGCATTAGTTCATCTGCTGTTAAGAACAGTTTTGAGAACTTGGAAATATTGCAGATTTCTTTTCAGTTAGGCGATCAAAGTAAGCTTATTAATTATGTAACACACTGGGCTAAAGAGAGCCACACTTAATGAGCTTTTACGTTTCATCATCGCTGCTGTCATCCGAGTCACTGTCACTCTCCTCTCCAGCTTCCAGTGACGGTCCCGCCTTTTCCTCCTCTGGCAGAGCAGCTTCTTGCTGCTCCTCCTCCTCCTCCTCTATGTCTTCCTCAGCTTTCCTCTTTTTGCCTTTTCCTAGAAGTAAGAATACATACAAGGATAGCTACTAGCCCCTCACAAACACAATTTCATTTAAAGCTGTGAAAAATAACATGTATGTGAACGTGTGAGTGTGAAGACATGAACACGAGGAGGAGAAACACTTCACACCTGACTGTTTAGTCCGGAGCCACTCTGTCTGTTTGAGCTCGCTCTCTGCATCTCCTTCGAGGCCGATCTCAGAGAAGATGCCCTACGGGTACAACATCAGCACATTTACACACAAAGCACCGTGAAAGATCAGCAATAAAGTAGGAAGCAGGTGCCACATCACACAGTGAAAGGTGCATCAGAAGAATACCTGAGCTTTAGATGTTGCGTTATGAGTCAAACACATACCTTGCTGAACCACAGGTCGGCCTGTCGCTCCATCTTCTCATCTTTTCCCTCTAGCTCCACCACCAAGCCACCATCCTGCTCTTCATCCTCCTCCTCCTCCTCTTGGTTGGTAAACTTTACTCTGAAAACCACAGAAATGAATCGTGAACTTGAAGCTCTTCTAGAAAGGTTGGGCATTCTTTCTGGTAAAAAAATAAATAAACAGACTTAAGCTTCCAGGGAAAAACAGTAAGCATCAACCTTGTGAAATGACAATAACAATTCTAGTAAATCAGTCTAGTTTGAGACCAACTCTGCTAAAAAAAAAAAATAATCATTTGTACTCACTGAACATGCATACATGCTATTCAGTGCTTAACACCTTTCTAAAGAGAACTCCTACAGAGCCAGGCACCACATCACCAGTACCTCAGAGTGCTTTTGCTCTGAATGGCCTCTTACTTCTTTTTTGGTGCTTTCTTTTCCAGCTCCTTTTGTCGCCGTTCCACCTCTTCCAGATCCTCGTCATCCAAATCAGATGCCAGTGACATTTTATCTGCATCATCGCCATCTTCATCGGAGAGGTGAAAATCATCGTCTTCATCTACCAGAGTGTCCGCTGTCTGCATGTCCCCCTTTGATATGTCAGCAAGCACCTGAGGGACCAAGAAATTAACATGAAGCCACTTCTCAGTGATAAAGCTCGTGGTACTTGAACTCAGCGGTATTCTGATCTTGAGTTTTGGTGCTTTTGGGAAGCAGCGTGTGACGTTTACCTTTTTCTTCTTGATGGAGACGAGAGAGAACAAGGACGAGTCCTCAGTGGAGGCGATGGACACACCCGGTAGATCCATCTTCAGCTCCACTCTCTCTCTCTGCTTCCGCTGCTCCTTCAGCAGTTTCCTCTTCTTCCTGCCAAATCAGCAAGAGAGTTTCTTGGTTTGCCCCTACAACTGCATCCGTGGTAAAAGCTAAGAGAGGTGAAACTAAAAGTAAAGTGTTGCTTCTCTTTAGGCGAGATGCACCTATCAAGACAAAGTAGGAAAGATGAGGATTTAATCTCACCGAAAACACAAAACTAAAGCGGTTCATACCGTTTGAGCTCAGCCACCTCCTCAGCTTTCAGCTCTGTCAGCTTTTTCACCATTTCTTCCTCCTCGTTGTCCTCACCCTCCTCCTCTTCATCCTCCTTCTTTCCTGCTTCTTCCTCTGAATCGCTCCTTTCTTCATCCGAGCTTAAGCTAAAAACAATGTAGAGATGATTTATGTGTGACACACTTTAACAAAGATTTAATATTTAAATTGCTTTTTCTTTTCTTTTTCTTTTTTTTTTTTTAAACCTGATCTCCTGGTCGAGCTGCTTAGCCTCATCTTTCAGTTTCTTAGCTAGGTATCTCCTCAGCTTGGACCTCCAGTTCAGCAGCAGGCTGCAAACGTGAGAAAAGACATGCAAACACGGCCCGTGTTAACAGCACTTCATGCTACAACACGTTCTCACACCATCTGATGTATGTGATGTGCAAGCACAGTAAAGTAGCAGCAGCTTACTAAAGCACAAACATGGCGAGTGAGAGATGGAAAAGCTCACCGGAGTTCTTTGCGGCCCAGGACTTTGATGTCACGACAACACTCCTTTATTTCATTGCTGGTTGCTGAGTGAAACTCCAGATCAGGATTGTTGAAGGTGATCTGAATGAGACAGAGCAAGAAAAGCACGAGTTTTCTTCTTATTCTTAACAGGACTGTCCCCCCCCCCCCCAAACACACACACAAACAAAAAAAAGCTCACCTCACTGGCTTTTCCCAGAAAGTCGACTGGGTTCTCAGCTTTCAGAAAATCGGTCACCGTGAAACTGTGGTAGAGCGTCAGATCTCCATCTGTATATCCCTCCGCCTGCAACAGAAGAAGAGCTGCTTCATCACTGATGGTTCATTTCTGGGCTCAAATGTGACTTAAAGTAAGTCTTAAACCTTGTGACTGATAAATAAAACAAAGTGTTTAAAAGCTAAAAATTTCATACCAGGCAATCACAGCCAGATCTGACATGCTTATTGTGACCAAACACTTGTCAGTATACATGCCTTTGGCTTCTTTACAGGGATCAGCTCCTTCACAGTTTTGGCCTGCACCTCCACCTCTTTGAATGCATACTTGGGGTCAAAGAACTTGCTGTCGATTTTGTCCGGGGCAACAAAACCTGATGATGACAATGGGGGAGGTTTAGGTGAGGTTTAGTCAAGAACAAGGTCAAAATTAAGGTCATTATTTATTGTCTTCAAAAAGCAAATGAAATAATGACACCGACCCTGACAGATGACAAAGATCTCAGCAGACTCATTCCTGGATGCCTGCGGTTTGGTGGCCTGCACCTTCTTGAAGAACTGCTGGAAGATCCAGAGCAGAGGCTGGTAGTCTTTGGAACGAAACACCTTGGTGACAAAGGTGCCTCCTTTGGTAAGAAACTCACAGGCCAACTTCAGAGCCATGAGAGTCAGGTGAGCTGTGGGTGAAAAAGGGAGGATTTCAAAATTAGATTTAAATACCAAATACTGTGGAAAATGGACATGAACTTAAGTAGTTTAGGCACAACAGAGACACAAAATCAAAGAGTGGTAAGGATGTATCAAAAAAGAACCCCTTACAATCCTTATCAACCAAATTAAATAATTTTTGGACATATTGTGCGAATGCTGTTTTACTGCAGTCTGATCTCTAGACGTTTTTTTCTCTTGACTCACCTTGGGAAAAGGCATCGTGCTGCCAGTTAGCTCCCACATTTGGGGCTCCATCGTTTAACACAACATCCACTTTCCAAGTCTGAAGCTCCTTTCTGAGAGCCTGTACAACGGAAAGAGTGTCTCATCAGTTAAAACCATGTCACAAACACAGCGTTGGCTGTCCACATCTCTACTGTTGAAATATCATCTCTGATTTTATGTTTCTTCAGTGATGCTGTGAACAGCAGCAGCTTTCTCACCTGTCTGCATTTCTCAGTGGTGATGTCTTCTTGAAGTGTCACCACGTTGGGGATGGGTTTAATGGGGACCAAGTCAACACCTGAGAAGAAGAAACCACTCTTACGGGGAAGTATTGCCACACGCATTACAGCTGCTTTAGAAGCATAACAGAAACAGAGCCATTTATCATTGGAGAAATTTGTACTCACCGATAATCAGACTTGAAACAGGCATAAACTTAGACGCTACCTGCAACCTGGAAAAGGAGATTTTGAATTCAACTTTAATTATTTTGCATAGTACAAATCACTCATTTATCCGTTTTTCACTTCCGTCATTACATATTGTACCGTATTGTCATTTCTGTAAGGCTCGTGGATTTTATCTTGTAATCACAGCAAAAGAAAGTCTGTGATTATAGTGAGCCAGAGTCGTGCTCACTAGAGAGGAGGTCAAGCTTGGTCACACACGGTCCTAAGTTAATGCAACTTTACACAAACTGCAACTGTACAATCACCAGTCAGCTCCTCTTCACTGACTTTCTCCCCCTGACACTTCTGTCAACGTGGTCGCTCTTTTCTCTTCTCTCTGTCCCTGACTCAGCTGCCACTTGTTATAACAAAGACCTTTGGTGACCGTTCACATGTGACAGAAGCGAATGACCAAAGACTGCAAAGTGGTCTACTGGCCAGCTTCCCCCCAGAGGGTTTACTTCTTTTCCTTTTGTTACCACACACGACGGCATGTCTGGTGACGGGATGCTTACCACCCTCCAGGTGCAGCGCACAGATCCACCAGAGCTCGGGCTTTCTGCAGAAACTGGAACTTACGGTTAAGCTGGATCAATTTGAAGGAGGAACGAGAGCGATAACCTAAAAATTACACAAAAAAAGGAGATTTAAAAGATTGCCAAAAGTCTGCAACCCACAACTTTATATCGATCGGAGCTTCAGCCTGCTAATGCTAATATCACGACAGTCTCGAGCTCGTGTTGTTTTCCGGTACTCTACCTGTTTCTTTGGCCAGGTGGTAGAATTTATCTTTCCGGGTCTTTCCGACCTTAAGTTTCTTCCCCATATTTGCTGCTTTACTTTTACGCCGGACCTTAACACACAGATATGTCACACACTCAAAACACCCCTCTGCCTATGAAAACAGCACGTGTACACGTGCCGGCGCAGGACTACGACGTCACACTTCTTCTTCTTCTTCTTCGGATTTGTTTGTTAGTTTCGCGCATGTTCCGCCACCTGCTGTTAACAACACATTACTACGATATCTTAAATAAAATGCATTCATTATTATTATTATTAGGGCCCGAGCACCGAGAGTGCGAAGGCCCTATTGTATCTGCTCTGTTTATTATTATTAGGGCCCGAGCACTGAGAGTGCGAAGGCCCTATTGTATCTGCTCCGTTTCTTATTATTATTATTATTATTATTATTATTATTATTCAGGCAAAAGAAGGGCCTTTTTGAGGGCTTTAACATGCTCGAAAACTCTTGGAATTTTGCACACATGCCAGGTCTGGTGAAAAATTTTGTATTTTAATGGTTTTACATATGAGCACTGGGAAATGGCTCTGTAGCGCCACCTATGCCTTGTTAAATGCAGCCCTACAAACACATCGTTTTAGCTACATGTATGAAATTTGGCACACATGTGTATCATGCCAAGACGAACAAAAAAGTCTGTGGGACCATTGACGCAAACCCAACAGGAAGTCCGCCATTTGGAAGTGAACGTGACATTTTGGCTCTAATTTTGCCATTTCCATGCCTCGAACTTTTGCGAACTCCTCATTGGAATTTCATCGTACAAGCTTCATATTTGGTCAGTGTCAACTACACACCTGGGCCATGTTAAATTGCGGAGCTTTTGAGTTTTCGGGATACGGTGAGGCCGTGGCGCCACGGCGAATTTCGATGACTCGCCATGAAAATCTTATTGCCTCTCTTTCTGTCATACATTGTCCGACCTTGACCAAAGTGGACACATATGATAAGGCTCCACCCCTGAACATATTTCAACTGCCATATTTGACATCAGGGAGAGCGCCACCTAGTGGGAACAGGAAATGTCATGTTTTACACTTTGGGGTACAGTATTGTAATGGGTGACATCTGCAGCCTCAAATTTCTCCAGGAAAGCCTTAAGGAGTTGGTCTTGGGTTACAGAGAAAACTGTGAGTTTTCGCTGAAGGGTGTGACCCCAGCAGCATGGCGAACATTGAGGTCTCGCCATGAAGAAACAAATTAGTGTAAGTCAATGAAATCCAATCTGATCAGTACCAGATTTTACAGACATGATGTCAGACCCGCCCTGAACAGATTGATGTGCCCATTGTCAGGAATACGTAGAGCGCCACCTAGTGGCACCAGGAAATGTCATGTCTTTCATTTTGTTTTACTGATTTTCACAGGTTCATCGTGGCCACCTGAAAAGCGGTGAGTATCACCATCAGTCCTTCATGATGCTTCTGTGCGAAAATTGTGACTTTAAACTGAACGGCGCACCCTGGTGGCAACGCGTTCACCATGAAAGACGAAGTGGCTTTTGAGGGGCTTGGAAATTTTAAAAAGTCTTGAATTTGGCCCAAACCTCCAATGTGATGAGGGCTTTGTTGTTATGTGATCATTTTCCTTGAATAGTGCAAAATGGCTCCACAGCGCCCCCTACAAAATTTCAAAACATCAGCCCCTGCTCTGTGTTTTATTTATAAGTCTGAAACCTGGTAAGCTTATGGAGGATATCAAGATGTACAAAAAGTCTCTTGGAGCAATATCCCAAATCCAACAGGAAGTCAGCCATTTTTAAATTAAGGTGTAATTTTAGCCACTTTTTCGCCTCTTTTCAGGCCTCATACTTTGACGAACTCCTCCAAGGGATTTCATCAGATTAACCCGATCTCCTGTGTGTGGAATCTAAAGACCTTTGTGATGTTAAATTGCGAAGCTTTTACGTTCAGGGAAACGGGTGGCCATGGCGGCACGTGGAGTTTCAATCACTCGCCAAAAAGCAGTAATCTGCTGTCACTCAAAAACACAATGTCCAATCTCTCCCAAAGTTCGCAGGCGTGATGAGACTCAAGGTCGGAAATGTTTGTTATCCCATTTGTCAGTAATGGTTAGAGCGCCACCTAGTGGGACGACTATAATAATGATTGAATGAGATGAATCGTTAGCTGGTGGTTCTAGGCATGAATTCCATCAATGTGACATCAGATCGGACGTGCTGGTTGTAGGTGTTGGGTGTGGCCCGACGTGCCGGGGTGCGAGGGCCCTCATAACGCTGCTTGCAGCTTTAATTATTATTATTATTATTATTATTTTTCATTGAAATGAATTGCCTTTTTGAGGGCTTTAACATGCTCGAAAACTCATGAAATTTTGCACACATGCCAGGCCTGGTGAAAAATTTTGTATTTCAATGGTTTTACATATCAGCATTGGGAAATGGCTCTAGAGCGCCACCTATGCCTTGTTAAATGCAGCCCTACGAACACATCGTAGGAGCTACATGTATGAAATCTGGCACACATGTGTATCATGCCAAGACGAACAAAAAAGTCTATGGGCCCATTGACGCAAACCCTACAGGAAGTCCGCCATTTTGGATTGAAGGTCACATTTTGGCTCTAATTTTGCCATTTCCATGCCTCGAACTTTTTCGAACTCCTCCTTGGGATTTGGTCGTATAAGCTTCATATTTGGTCAGTCTCAACTACACACCTGGGCCATGTTAAATTGCGGAGCTTTTGAGTTTTCGCGATACTGTGAGGCCGTGGCGCCACGGCGAATTTCGATGACTCGCCATGAAAATTTTATTGTCTCTCATTCCCTCATACATGGTCCGACCTGGACCAAAGAGCACACATATGATAAGGCTCCACCCCTGAACATATTTCAAGTGCCATATTTGACACCAGGGACAGCGCCACCTAGGGGCAACAGGAAATGTCATGTTTTACACTTTGGTGTACAGTATTGTGATGGGTGACATCTGCAGCCTCAAATTTCTCCAGGAAAGCCTTAAGGAGTTGGTCTTGGCTTACAGTGAAAACTGTGAGTTTTCGCGAAAGGGTGTGACCCCAGCAGCATGGCGAACATTGAGGTCTCGCCATGAAGAAACAAATTAGTGTAACTCAATGAAATCCAGTCTGATCAGAACCAGACTTTACAGGCATGATGTCAGACCCGCCCTGAACAGATTGATGTGCCCATTGTCAGGAATACGAGGAGCGCCACCTAGTGGCAGCAGGAAATGTCATGTCTTTCATTTTGTTGTACTGATTTTCACAGGTTCATCCTGGCCACCTGAAACGTGGTGAATATCACCATCAGTCCCTCATGATGCTTCAGTGAGAAAAGTGTGACTTTAAACTGAACGGCGCACCCTGGTGGTAACGCTGTTCACCATGACCATTGAAGTGGCTTCTGAGGGGCTTGGAAAGTTTAAAATGTCTTGAAATTTGGCGCATACCTCCAATGTGATGAGCGCTTTCTTGTTATTTTACCATTTTCATTGAATAGCGCAAAATGGCTCCACAGCGCCCCCTACAAAATTTCAAATCAACAGCCCCTGCTCTGTGTTTTATGTATGAGTCTGAAACCTGGTAAGCTTATGGAAGATATCAAGATGTACAAAAAAGTCTCTTGGAGCAATATCCCAAATCCAACAGGAAGTCAGACATTTTGAAATTAATGTGTAATTTTGGCGACAATTTCCCTTCTTTTCAGGCCTCATACTTTGACGAACTCCTCCAAGGGATTTCATCAGATTGAGGCGATCTCCAGTGTGTGTAATCTAAAGACCTTTGTGATGTTAAATTGCGAAGGTTTCCACGTTCAGGGAAACGGGATGGTCATGGTGGCACGTGGAGTTTCAATCACTCGCCAAAAAGCAGTAATCTGCTGTCACTCCAAAACACAATGTCCAATCTCTCCCAAAGGTCGCAGGCATGATGAGACTCGACCTCGGAAATGTTTATTATGCCATTTGTCAGTAATGGTTAGAGCGCCACCTAGTGGGACGACTATAATCATGACTGAATGAGATGAAATGTTAGCTGGTGGTTAAATGCATGAATTCCATCAATCTGACATCAGATCGGACGTGCTGGTTGTAGGAGTTGGGCGTGGCTCGACGCGCCCGGGTGCGAGGGCCCTCATAACGCTGCTTGCAGCTTTAATTAATGCTGTTGCTGCTATAAATCTATCCAGTTATATGGACACACAAAAATAGCTCATGTTTATGAATTGCTATTGAGGGAGAAGGACTGTTCTTGTCATGCTCAAGAGTTGGCAGTTCGTCTTGTAATCAGAAGGTTGCCGGTTCGAGCCCTGACTCCGACAGTCTCGGTTGTTGTGTCCTTGGGCGAGACACTTCATCTGTTGCCCACTGGTGGTGGTCAGAGGGCGCCAGTGTCCGGCAGCCTCACCTCTGTCAGTGCGCCCCAGGGCAGCTGTGGGTGGATGACTGGATGTGTAAAGCGCTTTGGGGTCCTTAGGGACTAAGTAAAGTGCTATACAAATACAGGCCATTTACCATTTACCATGGCAGTCTGAGCAACGTAAAATAAGACTGTAATTAATTCATTCAACAACTCTCCATTACCCATTATTTGCTTTCATCTAATGGCATCACTCTTTACAGATCAAAAATTAATTATGTGAAAATAACACACCATGCTTGGTTTGCTGAAATTACAGAAAACAGGGATCTACAGTATTTACTCTGGCCTATACTGGTGTCCGGCGTGCTTATAGTTTTTCAGTTACAAAGGTGATGATATGTCTTGATGCATTCTCAATCATCCAGGAAAGTAAATCTCCAAAAGTTGAATCTGTTCATCTGGACGTAGCGTTTTGTGGGAGAAACGTCCAGATGAACAGATTCAACTTTTGGAGAAAGGTGATGATACATTTCTGTCCATCCATCTCTTCAGGAGCTAATCCCAGCTGCTATAGGGCAAGGAGCGGGGTACACCCTGGACAGGTCACCCATCTGTCGCAAAGAGACAGACAACTATTCACACCTACAGGCAATTTAGATTCACCAATTAACCTAACCTAACTAATCAAACTATGATTAATGCTCCATGGGTTAAAAAAAATTATTTGGTCAAATAATTCACAACTCCTGCCTACAACAAAGACTGGATCAACAAACAACTGCGGCCATATTGTAATAGTATATGGGGTTTGTTAATAAACATAACATCATTTTTTAAATCATTATCAATGTTTATTTTGTTATTTTTTATCACAGCCAAATGAATTTAGGGAAAACACTTCAGTGAAGACGACAGCTGTCAGAAAGGCCTGTTTCTGGACCGTGTGTTGATCAGTCCCAGGACAGAGAAGGCACTGGCTGCTGCCGTCACCAAACCGATGGCCCCAATGGCTCGTGAAGCCTGTGGAGACAAGAAGGAGGGGCAGGGCGTGGATTGCGGGTTAGAATAGGAGCAGCAGAGGCTGATTGATTTTATTGCATATTCACAATACAGCATGATTCCAAACTTAACAGGACTAACTCATTAGTCTGTAATTCAGATTTGTCTAACTTATAAGAGGAAGCAGGCAAACCACCACAACAAGCACCACATTTATTTACAGTAAACCTTTTTTTCCCGTAAACTGTTTTGAGCTGATTATTTAATTCAAAGCTGATTTGTTGTGTAAAGATTAAGGCTTTGGCAGGAAGTATTTGGCTCTTAAACATAGCTTTAAAGTAGATTTGGATGTCGTTGTTTTCAATACAGACCATGGTCATAATTAAAGCAATTATAAGATTATATGTGGGTGAAAAATAGAATTATGAATTATATTTTGGGACAAAGTATCATGTTTTCATTTTAGTGGTATAGTAGAGCCCTGGGATGGATAAATCCCTGATGTTAAGGTTCACTCTGATTTGCCACTTTGGTCAATGTTTTTAAATGTCTGACAATGTGAGACTATGACAGGGCCAATGTTTCGGATTTATTAGTCGCTTTTAGTGACACACCAGACAGAAGCAGAACAAACACTGAGAGACCTGCTCAGACACCCCCTCCCCATAACGAAGAAGGGTAACGAAGTGCTCGCAGTTGCTCCCCAGCAAGTCATAAGAGACCTCCTGGCCAATGAGGACTTGTGCCCGCTGGATGATTTCACAGACAGGGAGGGGTGTGTGGTTGTGGTCATACTTGTTGTTGACACGGTAGGAGTCACTTCCCACCACCTCCTTCAGTAGCTGCATGCGTACCACTGCCTTCCTGCTGAAGACAGACTTCACACTGGACATGGCGGCTGCCTGGCTCTCATCTGTGGGAAAGGAGGAGATGATTTTCATTTAAATTGTCAAAGGGAAGAGAAAAAAGACTCTTCTGTAGGCTAAGGTTAATGATGCCAGACTTAAAGACCAGATATAAACACATTAGCACAGTGAAGCTAGAGGATGAACGCTAACTTTTTTCCACTCGATAAAAGTTAACATGAGGGTTCCCGATGGTTAGGGACAAATGCAATCACAGGATGCTGTAAACGAACCAAACTTCAGTCAGGAGAACAACTGAGCTGTACGTTTTCATTTTTTCAAAAATCTCTCAGTCAGAACATGCTATATCATGTTTAGGTGGAAACTGGCGAGCTAACTTCCTGCTAACTTCAAACTCAGTTAAATTTCATAAATTCTGTTCTGCCTGGATGTTAAACTGAATTGTTACAACTGGTAAAGCAGCAACGCTGATCATTTTATTAAAGATGAAAGAATTTAGACAGTTTGTAACTCTCAGTTATGCCGCAATGGAACAATGGCCCTCACTTGCTAACAGTGCATACACAAAAATGTGTGCATGATTCATGGATACAAACATTTCATGCACAAATCAGTGATTTATCAGTATTTTCATACCTGAATTTGTTTACACGTTACTGACAGATGGAGTTTTTCACAGGACTGTATGTATTTAGTCACTGCACAGTGGTGTCAGAGTGGGTATTTCAGTTTAACAGGTCAACAAAGTTGTATTGTATTCATTTTTAACCTCCTTTCACTCTTCCTTCAATTATTTGATAAACGACATTGTCAGGAGTTATGAAGTGCCCAGGTCTTAGTGAAATAAACAAAGCTAAAATGAATTTGAATTATTTAATTTAAATAAAGATCAGGATGTAGTTTGTAATGTGAGCCTTTTAACCTCAGTCTAAAACATAATATAAAGCGGGTTTATGTCTGATTTGTGAGGATAGCTGCAAGTTTTATGTTAGAAACCCTTTTACTATATTTAGTATTTACAGCTGTTCACACTTAGCTAGATTAACGTGATGGTGTTGTGTTTAGTATGTTGCTTTGTTTTTGTTTGGGTTTTTTTTGCTTGTCTTCTCTTCTTTTTCTCTCAACAGGTGATCCAGGAGATTTTTTTTTTCTTTCCCTTTGTCTTTGTAAGTGCCCTTTCTCACTGTCCCTTTTCCCTTCTGTTTTTCTTTTCCTTCCTCTCTTTCTTTCTCCCTTTCCTATCCCCCAGTCATGTCTGTCCCATCTGTCCCATCTGTAACAACTGAAAATAAAATAAATAATAACAACAAAGTTTGATCAAATGGACCAATACGGCAATGCCATGATGATCCATTTGGCAGAATAAATCCATTTGGTATCCTTGTTGGTCTTCAGACAACAATTCTGACGGCTAAAGAACCAAATGGGACAGACAAAAAAAAAAAAAAAAACCCTTTTACTGACCAACAGGAGTTAAGTTGATGATGTAACCATCTCCCAGGTAGAGAGCCCAGTGCTGATAGGCTGGTCTGAAAATCTCAATGAGGTCACCAGGCTGGGGGTCACCGGAGAGGGCAGGAAGGTCCGGCTCATTAGACGCCATCTACACAGAGAGCCACAGAGAGACATACATGCTTAAAAGGACATTTAAATAACAAACATAACAGAAATATTTAGTTGATAGAATATTTGTCATTTTAGAAAATGTGAAATCTGTAACACACTTGCAAAATGTGAAGCAACCTTATCGCTGCTACATGATTACGGATTATATAATTATTACTGATAAGGAAAACTGCTGCCAGAGTGACCGCTCACTCACATGTGTATCACTCTCTGCTGTCATTCAATCGCCAAAACACACATGGCTAACGCACATTATCCAGCAAACTTACATTAGAGTTTTGTAGTTGTTTATCCATCCCACATCATGCTTCCACAAATTCTAAGAAGAGAGGAAGAACAGAGAGAAAATCCTTTCAATTCAGCTGATAAATACAAAGTGCTTTTACACCAAGAAATGGAGAAATTCCACTTTCCTTTCCTAGTCTGATAAGATTCAAAAGGGAAAATAACAAAATTCCCAGAGCAAGAAAATGCTAGATAAAACACAATGTAAAGGTCACCCATACATACACGCACGTACAATACACACCAGCTCACACACAGACAATACGCACATGAGCTCTTGTTTCATCTGTGCTGCCACAATAGCAGCAGCACAAAAGGGAAGCTGACAGAAAATAGTTTGAGCTCAGGTTATTTCACACAGGAAAAAAATATTTCACCTGTCATTTCATGTCTTTAATTCCCTCTCTCTCTTATTTTTTTTTTCCTGAACTGAATCGCCACAGATCATGGACGATAACAATTACAGTATGAATATTTCCCAAAGTCAGAGTTTAATGTTGATTAAAATTTCACTTGGATGGCATGAAATCAATATCTGCCTGGGAGAGCAGCTCCTATATCCATCTCATTATTAATGCATGGTGCCCAAGCCACATTGAAAATAAGTGCCCATACATTTTCCACCAAATCAAAACCGCATCAGCATCTGAGAGCTGCCGCAAATACAGAAACATACATGTATAAAGTCATGTGACAGAAGTATATTGTAATAACTAAATCAAGGTTACAGACCAAATAGGCAACACTGAGCAAACATTTTAAAGAGAAAAAGCGTCCAAGAGTAATACTTACTCAAACACCAGCAGCTTTTTCTTCCTCACCATTTTAATTCCCCATCATAAATCCGCACAAAACCATAAAGAAATCCAAGATAAGAGTAAAAAAGAGCTTTGAACGCGAGTTCCTGAGAGGATGAGCAGATTCCGAATATCTCAAATCAAAACGAGAGGCTGGAGGTCCTGGTGGAGGTATTTCAGTGTCCGCTGTGCTGACTGATAGCAGTTTGTCCCAGCTGCCAAAGTGACACACACATATAAACATGCAGACACGCACACACAGGCATTTCCTCTCTGCTTTTGTCCCATTCAGAAGAAGCTGTTTGCACATATATAGCTGGTTTCAGTTTAACTCTGTCTGATCACTGTTCCTGGAAAGTGACAGATGCACAAAATATCTTATATCATGCAGTTTACTTTAGTAGCCAAACTGCTGCTGAGATTGCCAGTTTGGCTGTATACAGTGCTGTAAAAAAGTCGTTAACGCTTACTTTTGTAAATCGTAAATTAACTGTGATTAACCATCTTTTTGTGTGTTTTTTGAAAAGCTTAATTTAATGTCACTATTCACACTCAGGCCTGATTACTGCCAGATATCATGAATCAAAAAATCAATAAAACAGAACCTGTCTGACAAAGTGAAGCTGGCACATCATGCCGCGGTCTAAAGAAACTCAACAGATGAGAAACAAAGTCATTGACATCTATCAGTCTGGAAGGGTTGGGGTCATTTCTAAAGCTTTTCTAAAGACTCCAGTGAACAACAGTGAGAAAACCTGGAATAGTGACGAACCTTCCCAGGAGCCATGACCAAAATTGCTCCAAGAGGACACTAACGACTTATTCAGAAGGTCACAAAAGAACCCAGAACATGTAAAGACCTGCAGGTCTCACTTGCCCTAGTTAAGGTCAGAGTTCATGATTCAACAATAAGAAAGAAACTGGAAAAATGGCATCCACGAGAGACCTCTAAAGAGGAAACCACTGCTGACCAAAAGGAACATAAAGGCTCGACTGCCAAAATTTGCCAAAAAACATCTTGACGATCCTCAAGAGTTTTAGGAAACTGTGGACTAATGAGACAAAAGCTGAAGCTTTTCCATAAAGGAACATCATACCAACAGTCAAACATGGTGGTGGTAGTGTGATGGTATGGGGGTGCTTTGCCGCTTCAGGACTTGGACAACTTCCAGTAAGTGATGAAACCATGAATTCTGCTTTCTACCAGAAAATCCAGACAAAGTATGTCCGCTCAGTTCGTTCCCTGAATTTGGCTGAATTAAAACAATTCTGCAAAGAAGGTAGGCGAACATTTCTCCACACTGATGTGAAAGACTCATTGCCAATTATCAAAATGATTGCTTGATTATAGGTCTTGCTGCCAGGACTGGCACAACCAGTTATTAGGTTTCAAATGACCTTTTTCACATAGAACCAAGCATGGATAGCTTTTTTTTCCACTCAATAAATGAGATCATGATCTAAAAAGTGCATTTTGTATTTACTCTGGTTATCTTAGTCTAATGTTAATTTGTTTGATGAGCTGAAAAAGATCTGAAAGTGTGACAAATACACACACACAGAAGAAAAAGAAATCAGAAAGAGGGCAAATACTTGTTCACAGCACTGTATGTATTCTAAAAATGGTGTGTGACCTCTATCAAACTGGGATAGGGCACAAACATCAACCTCAGAATCAGAATCAGAATCAGAATACTTTATTTATCCCTAGGGGAAATTATTATTTTTTTGTTACAGTGCTCCATAATAAACAGACATTAACAAGACAGACAATACACTAACTAAGAATAGTACAATATATACAGGCATATATATACATAAGTCGTTTATTAATAAATAGCTAAAAAAGAAAAAGAAAGAAAAAGAAACATGTGTGTGTTAAGTGGATAAGTTATAGAGGGAGATGGCCACAGGCAAGAATGATTTCCTGTGTCGTTCAGTGGTGCTTTTTGGTACTCTCAGTCTCTCACTGAACGTGCTCCTGTGACTGACCAGCATGTCATGGAGTGGGTGGGAGGTGTTATCCAACATTGTCTTTATTTTGCAACATCCGCCTCTCCGACACCACCTTGAGGGAGTCCAGCTCCATCCCACAACATTACTGGCCTTACGGATCAGTTTATCGAGTCTGTTGGCATCAGCGACCCTCAGCCTGCTCCCCAGCATGCAACAGCATAGAGGATCGCACTGGCCACAACAGACTCATAGAAAATCCTGAGCATTTTCTGGCAGATGTTGAAGGACCTCAGTCGCCTCAAAAAATAGAGACCGACTCTGGCCCTTTCTGTAAAGTGCTGTGGTGTTTTTGTCCAGTTCAGTTTATTGTCAATGTGTACTCCAAGGTATTTATAGTCCTCCACAATGTCAACACTGACCCCCTGGATTGAAACAGGGGTCAAGTGTTTCCTGGTCTTCCTGAAGTCCACTATTAATTCCTTGGTCTTTGCCACGTTGAGCTGCAGATGATTCTGCTCACACCACGTGACAAAGGAGTCGACCACAGCCCGGTACTCTGTCTCATCATCCCTGTTGATGCATCCAACCACCGCTGAGTCATCAGAAAACTTCTGAAGATGGCAGGTTTCTGTGCAGTGGCTGAAGTCTGTGGTGTAGAGGGTGAAGAGGAAGGGGGAGAGGACAGTCCCCTGTGGTGCCCCTGTGTTGCTGATCACCTTGTCAGACACATACTGTGGAAGACGTACATATTGTGGTCTTCCTGTCAGGTAATCAACAATCCAGGACACCAGTGAAGCATCCACCTGCATTGCTGTTAACTTATCACCCAGGAGGGTCGGCCTGATGGTGTTGAAAGCACTGGAAAAGTCAAAAAACATGACCCTCACAGTGCTCGCCGGCTGGTCCAGGTGGGTGTAGACACGATCGAGCAGGTAGATGATGGCGTCCTCAGTTCCGAGACGAGGCTGATAGGCAAATTGCAGGGGATCCAGATGTGGTCTTACAATGGGTCGCAGCCTTAAGCTGGTCCAGGATGAGCCTTTCCAAAGTCTTCATGATGTGGGAGGTCAGTGCCACGGGCCTGTAATCCTGGGGGCCACTGGGGCGTGGCGTCTTTGGAATAGGGACGAGGCATGATGTTTTCCACATCACTGGGACGCTTTGCAGGCTCAAACTCAGCATAAACAGTTTATGAAAGATTCCACACAACTGGGGGGCACAAGCCTTGAGGACGCGGGGACTCACTCCGTCTGGTCCAGCAGACTTGCCTGAGTGAAGTCTCCTCATTTGCCTCTCAACCTGGTATTGAGTGAAGGTGATGGGTGGGGGAGGGGTGTCAGGAATCCCACAGGAGGCAACAGTGCTATGGGAAGAGAGAGGCTGGCACAGTGGTGTGGCTCTGGGTTCCAGGCTGACTACAGGTGAGGTTGTAGGGGTGTGAGCAGACACTGTGGTGTCGAATCTATTGAAAAACAGATTCAACTCGTTAGCTCTATCCTCACCTCCCTCAGCTCCCCTGCTGTTGGTTGGCCTGAATCCAGTGATGGTCTTTGTTGAAAAGACTCACCTTTTAGCATATCCCGCGTAACAGGCAATAGGCTCTGTGTGCCCAAGCCTGGGATGAGACAGTTGACACCCACTCACTTCACCAGGTGCACCTTGTTTAGTTCTCTCACCTTTAATTGGGTGTGGTGCTTGTCCTTAATTGCACTCACCTGTCACACAGTATATAAGGACTGCATTCACCTTTGGCTCACTCTTTCTTCACTCCCACACGGGGCGGCAGCAGAGCATTGGCAGTCCATGTGTGTCTTTCCTTCTTTGCTTTATTGAATTGAGAATAAAAGGAGAACCCTGTGAATGATTAGATGACTGCTTATTCTCATTCTGATCGGATGAGCCCATGATGCTGATTATTTAAACCCTGAGCCTTCCTTCCTTCACAACAGTCTTCATGCCCCTCCACACCTCTCTCATGCTGTTCTGCTGGAGTTTCCACTCCAGCTTCCTCCTGTAATTGTCCTTAGCCTCTCTGATCTTGTCCTTTAGTAACACCTGGACCTTCCTCACCTCCTCTTTATTGCCCCCTCTGAAAGCCCTCTTCTTGTTGTTGAGGAGGGCTTTGATGTCCTTAGTCACCCACGGCTTGTTATTTGGGTAACCTGAGTTGAGTTACTGTCTTATTTTCATTTTTCAAAGGTTTTTACCTTTGGTTTCGTTTTAAATTTGATTTTAGTTTAATTTGGTGTTCATAACAGGTTTGCCGGGTTTGGTTCTTATTGTTTTCAGTTTCACAGTTTTTTTGTTTTACTTTCACTTCACTTTCACTAAATGCTTAGAAGGTTTTTGCAGAAACGTGCAGAGAGTCTGTCTTTTAAAGACTCTAAACAATCGTATATAGATATCCCGGACAGGCGTTTACAGTAAAGGAGAGCTCCGGGTCGGACACATTCTTTGCTCATTGATTGGCTGTTTCCGGACAACCGTTTCGTCACTTATCTCCGCCCCCTGTCCTGAGAATGGAGCTGACGCTGGAGGGGGCTGCGTCAAGTGGAAGAACAGGAAGTCTAGACACTTAAAGTTTGAAAATAAAAGAAAGCTTCTAATTGAACGGTCAGGACATTGACCGCTAAAGCGGTTTAAGAGAGAAACAATATCGACTCGATATACACAGGTAAGGATGACACGTTTAAGTTCTAAAAACAATGGCAGCGGTAAAACAGGAAAACACACGTAGTTCAACAGTAAATAAACTAAAGCGACATCAGTTAGCAGCGGTCACATTTACAGAAGGGGCTTTGGAGTTGACGTCACGCCGCAATGCATTGTGGGAGCGCGGCACCATTTTCGGGGTCTACGAATCAAAACGAACTACGATTACAAGATGCTTAAAAGCAGCTCAAAAGAGAATGGACTGTATAGAGACCGATTGCGTCCAGAGGCGAAGCGGCGGTACTTGCAGAAAATCGCGTGCATTGGAAATGTGGACCGGTATGAAACACAGCGGTGGAGTAGAAACCCTGAAGACCAACCGCTACTGACGTAGCCTGACATATTTTCGTACCTTATCTGTGGAGTCAGCGCTACAACTCGTCATTCAAACAAAGGTAAGTCAGCTCGAGTACTGCGAGTGAAATGCGTTTGATTTCCCTGCAAACATTCAGATTAGTGCAGCATAAATTCATTCATGAGGGTGAAATTACAGTGAGAACATGTGGAGGCTGTTAGGTGAATAACATAGTGAGTTCAGTGCATTGATGTGACATTGTCCTGAAGGATTTAGTTATTCTCTATGGTTAAAGAAACTGCAATGATTTATTCATATTTATTATAAATAATTCTAATTATACATCTTGCTTCAATATTTGTATCTTGTGTCACTAAAAATACATCTTTAGTTTTATACATTGATTAATGACCTGCAGAATCTCCTTATCATATTAAGTGATTCATAATTGTCACTTTATGCTTTCTCCATCTCTAAAGTGATGACATCCTTGCATTACATGCTTTAGGTTCATTTTCTGCAGGCAGGTTTCTGACAGAGAACAGGCAGATTTACCCTATAAAATGCAGCGTTCTATAGATGGACACATAAAGAAATGAAAAATGACATGTATGTGCTAACTTTCTAAACACTGTTACATTTATGATAAAGTAGATAAAACACATTTATGTCGGCCTTGGCTCATAGTTCTTGTCTTTAAATTAACTTTGTCTGTGTGTGTTTCAGGTGCTGCACTCTCAAAGACTGAATGAACCAGCATTGCAGCCATGGGTCACTGTGAGCATCACAGGGAAGGTTGAAGCCGCCCACTGCACCCGTGTGGCCGGAGTCGTGGAGACCTGCACCCATGTCGCTGCTCTTCTGTTTAATGTAGAAGCAACAGTGCGGATCTGTGGCACAAGGACTGTTACAGATGAACCTGCATACTGGGTTTTGCCTGGTAATATGACCAAGATACAGCCAGAGGTTGGCCATAAGAGACTTCTCCTCTTCAGCTGCCCAAAAAAAGGCTCTTGATCAAAACATAAACAGACCATCCGTAATGAAAGGTAAAAGGAGCCGTCCTCAAAAAAGAAAAATCCCACCTGCTACTGTGGAGGAGTTGTCACTGCTATAATGCCATAATGTTTTATCTAGGGGTCTAAATTTATGCCTGTAGTGCACTGCCATGTAAATTATTTGCATTTACTGAATATGTACTGACTGAGTACCACTGTTCAAAAGTTGAATAAAGAAACAAACTAAGTTTTGCCTCTTTTTTTATTATTAAAACCACTTTATAGAACATCACATCAGTTACAATGTAGAATCCATGTCATTTATAGTTTATAAAAGACAAAATGTTTACACAAAATCATGACAGTGTTTACATGATATCACCCACTACTAACATTATTTACTGTATCTTTTGAAAAAAAAAATACCACTATTTATACAGCAAAAGACTTAAGAATATTTAACAGGAGCAAGTTTCATTTTCCCTGGTTTTACTATAACACTGTTCAACAAACGCAGCAAACCTTCACCATCTTATCCAGAAGGGTCACCTCTTCACCCTCACATGGAAGAAGTAATCTGATTGGCATGGTGGTATGTTTGAAGCAGGTCCCTTATGTAGCACTGGAACCCAGTCACGATGTGTTTCATCCATTTCATAGGCTGGTTTGCTGCAATAATGCCAAATAATTAGAAACTCTATAAAGAGAAGGTAGTTCTGCAGAATCACTCAGTAGGATGTTTGTTCTAATTTGCTATGACCTCAGAGCGCATCGAAAATAAAACTAATAGGCTATAAAGAGTGATATGAACATATTTAGAACTTACAGGTGTTGTGCCAAAGTAGTTACCCCCGTCAAAAATTGTTTCCCCATCCACGAGAGCGCGCAAAGTAGGAGGAGCCACTTGCCCAGCTCCGTTCTGTACGCTACTTGTCACTGATCTGCAGTCGACGCAATAAAGAGTAAAAGCTGGAAAACGGCAGGCTCGATTAATTTAATATTAGTTTCGTGACATTGTAATGTGCCGTGTGGAAGACAATTTACATTAAACTGTACACTGAAATAACCTGCTGGGAATACTTTGTCTAGAAAAATACTTTGATACTATAATACTGTAAAACCAGACGCGATCATGGAAACACGTCGCTCTCCGGTGAATTTACACTCGGTTTACACTTTGTAGCGAAGCTATCACGAAGCAGTTTATTTGCAAAATCAATCACAGTATAACCAATAACTACAGTAACGTTGGAGAGGGTTTCTTCACAGCAAAAGTTATGGAGGGATACAGATTTTATCAGGCTGTGTGGCATCGGCTGCCAAAATGTGTGCCCCCCCATCTGTAATCCATATTGGCTTTGCTATCACAAAGGGTTTATTTGCAAAATAAGTCACAGTATAACCAATAAGTACAGTAACTTTGGAGAGGATTTCTCCTTCACAGCAAAAGTTATGGAGGGGTACAAAATTTATCAGGCTGTGTAGCATCGGCTGCCAAAATGTGTGCCCCCCCCATCTGTAATCCATATTGGCTTTGCTATCACAAAGGGTATATTTGCAAAATAAGTCACAGTATAACCAATATGTACAGTAACTTTGGAGACGATTTCTTCTTCACAGCAAAAGTTATGGAGGGATACAGATTTTATCAGGCTGTGTGGCATCGGCTGCCAAAATGTGTGCCCCCCCATCTGTAATCCATATTGGCTTTGCTATCACAAAGGGTTTATTTGCAAAATAAGTCACAGTATAACCAATAAGTACAGTAATTTTGGAGACGATTTCTCCTTCACAGCAAAAGTTATGGAGGGGTACAAAATTTATCAGGCTGTGTAGCATCGGCTGCCAAAATGTGTGCCCCCCCCCATCTTAAATCCATATTGGCTTTGCTATCTCAAAGGGTATATTTGCAAAATAAGTCACAGTATAACCAATATTTACAGTAACTTTGGAGAGGATTTCTTCTTCACAGCAAAAGTTATGGAGGGATACAGATTTTATCAGGCTGTGTGGCATCGGCTGCCAAAATGTGTTCCCCCCCCATCTGTAATCCATATTGGCTTTGCTATCACAAAGGGTTTATTTGCAAAATAAGTCACAGTATAACCAATAAGTACAGTAACTTTGGAGAGGATTTCTCCTTCACAGCAAAAGTTATGGAGGGGTACAAAATTTATCAGGCTGTGTAGCATCGGCTGCCAAAATGTGTGCCCCCCCCCATCTGTAATCCATATTGGCTTTGCTATCACAAAGGGTATATTTGCAAAATAAGTCACAGTATAACCAATATGTACAGTAACTTTGGAGAGGATTTCTTCTTCACAGCAAAAGTTATGGAGGGGTACAAAATTTATCAGGCTGTGTGGCATCGGCTGCCAAATTGTGTGCACCCCCCATCAATAATGCACATTGGCAGAGCTTTTCTTTGTAAATAAATAAAATTTAAAACAACATTTAAATATATATATATATATCGTCTTTGTAAGTCACAGGGCTTTTCAAAATTTTGCAAGTTAGTTTTGGCCAACCTTTCGTAGGCCTACTTGACTCCGACATTGTCAAATTTTTCCAAAATCTCTGGTCACGTGGGTTTTCCTCATCAATTATGCAAATTAGCTCACGTTGTGCGCACGAACCGAAAAACAGAGTGGCTCTGAACTAACTAGAAGATTACTTTACAATTTGTTTTCGAAAATAACAAACACCACAAGAGGATGGAACCAGACGAGTACAAGATTTTGGTTGCATATAAACTGAAAGGCGAGTATCCAGCGCTTTTCACGAAGAAAGAGAAGTTTCTTCTCCGAAGAAAAGCTGCTATTTACGACATTGAAGGTAATAACAGCAACTTCGTAGCGTTTATAAATGTCATCAATACATATATATTAACACATATACAATGGCATAATGCGTAGTCTTAATTTGCACTAACCGATTTAATTAGCTTGACCTTTCTTTGACCTAGTTAACCTCAGTTAATAGGCACATGGGCGTTTATTAAAGTAAAAGTTTTAAGGTTTGCTATTAAGTAGACAGCGTTAACTAAGAACTGTTTTCGTCCTTTTATAGCTTAACTACAATATATTACGTCGTAATTACTTTTGGAGTGGTATGTGCCACACCCTTTTACGCAGGTGTACCCACTGTTATGTCTTTATGTCTTTAAATTACATATGTGGAAAATTACTGACAGCAGGAAATGTGGAATTAAACTACTTTGAATTGATATTTGTATTAAAAATAACTCCATGATATCTGAAGGCCATTAGTTATAATGACTTTGCACATCCATCACTTTTTTTAGTATCACTAATACAGTCTTGTGTGTGGCATAATCTTTTTGGCTTCTGAAGCTGATGAGGCAAACACAATTTTTTCAGATTTTCATGCCAGTCCTACTGGGGCCCATTGCGGGCAAACAAAAACAAGAGAAGCCATTTCAAAGCGGTTCTACTGGCCAGGGATGTCAGTGGACATCAATAATTGGGTGGGTACTCCAAAACAAACTCTGTGTAATTCTACTACAGCTAACTTATTTTAAGAGGAACACAGCAATGTTTCTGTATCTCTCAAAATAAGTTATGTAAACCTTGATCATCAACTCTTGTGTTTCTTATTGAATTGCTTTTATTTTTGATTAGGTTTCCCAGTGTGCACTTTGCCAGGCAAGTGCTGCAACAATTAAAAAACCAGCGGAATACATTCCAATAAAGGTTAGTCATTGACCATAGCAAATAATCACATTTAATCAAACAATGTTTTCATTGCTTAGAAACCTACTGATTATATACTTGAAAAAATTATAACAGTAGACTAGCATTCTGTGTAATTTCAGTATTATTAACTTAACTATGATTTTGTTTTTAAGGTCTCTCAGCCATTTGAACTGGTTGGGATGGACCTTATTGGAAAACTTACTGAAACCAACAATGGACATCAATACATATGTGTTTTTATTGATTATTTTACAAAATGGCCACAAGCATACCCTTTAAAGTCAAAATCAGCCGGGGAAGTGACAAACTGTCTCATAAAATTTGTCCACCAGTTCGAAGCCCCCAAAAGGATTCTTACTGACCAAGGCAAAGAATTTGTCAATTCTGTAAGTACTTTAGTCTTTGGCAAAAATATGTGAACTCATATTTGAATAATTTTTGGAAAATGGTTCATTTTCTGTTCTTTATAAATCTATTTCTGAGATATTAGTATGACAGCTGTTTATTTAAATTCTTATTGTAATGTGCTTATAGTCAGTGTATATTACTTGGTTTTGCAGCTCAACAAAAGGGTTTGCGGATTGTTAAAAATTAAAAGAAGCCTCTGCTCCCCCTATCACCCACAAACAAATGGGCTGGTGGAGAAAATGAATGGCACCATCCAGAGGTATGGGGGTTCCCTTCAACCAAAACATGAATGTATGACATTAAACTATTAAAAAATGTAAATGATCTTTCATATGAATGTCTTCTATGTGCTTTGATTGTCAGAGCCCTGTGCAAAGTTGTTGGCGACCATCCAGAAATGTGGGATGAGTATCTGGATGCTGTAATGTTTGGAATCAGAACTAAAAAGCAAGTGACCACCAAATACTCACCTTATTACCTAATGTTTGGCAGAGAGGCTCGCTATCCTTCCGAAATCCCAGAAGAGTTCATGGTATGTCTTTCTGTCTGTGACAAACTACACAGAAATCCCACACAACAAAACTTTTTTAGTTTTTGAGGTGCAGGGAGATCATTTTCAATGGATGCTACGTCACCACCATAAAAGCACTACATCACTGAATATTTTTATGGATTGTTCAAACCCTCAATAACAGTTTTCTTCGTGTCCAGTCAATCCCAAGATACACTGAATCTTTGCCAGCAATACATTGTGTCTTAAAACCTTACCAAAGACACTTAATGTAAATTTTCACTGTATTTCTCAGTTCTTTTATGTATTATCTGTGTATCTTACACAAATTATAGTAATGATAGACATGTCTTTTGATTCAAAGGTTGATGAGAGTGTGGAAGACATTGTGGGGCAGGAGGAGCTGTCGGAAGACATTCAAAAGCACCAAAAGCTGTTGGAACTGGTGAAGGACAATGTGGTCAAAGCTCAGGAAAAAACAAAGGGCAAAATAAAAATGATGAAAAGAGATGTCGTCTTCAAAGTTGGTGACAAAGTTTTAAGAGCTAACATAAGAAGCCAGCAGAGGAAAGGGGGAAAACTTGAAGCAAACTTTTTAGGCCCTTACATTATTACAGCAATCCAAGGCAAAAGTGCAGATCTTCAGGATTCCAATGGGACAATAATTCCAAAAGTAAATATTGACCAACTAAAGTTAAGCAAAGACAGCATGCCAAGAGTGCCACACCGGGGTTCAAAGAAAACAGCAGCCACATTACTAACAGCACAACCAGGTCCAGCAGCACCAGTGGCGGTAGCACCACCACCACCTCCTCCTAGAGCTACTCAGGCTACAGCACCAATGGCATCACTTGCATCACTACCAGTTCAAACACAACATCCATCTCCAGTTCCACAAGGTATAGCAACAACGATATCAGATCCAGAGTCAGGAGCAACAGCACAGAAAGAGAACGAACCACCAGAACCAGCCACAAGTGCTACAGCACCAGAACACGCTACAGCTCTACAAACCAAATCCCAAACAGCAGCAGAGCCAGCCTCACAGACCATAACAGCAGACCCAGCCTCACAGACCATAACAGCAGACCCAGCCTCACAGACCACAACAGCAGACCCAGCCTCACAGACCATAACAGCAGACCCAGCCTCAAAGACCATAACAGCAGACCCAGCCTCACAGACCATAACAGCAGACCCAGCCTCACAGACCACAGCTCCAAATGCAACAACCACACAAGCCTCAGCTCCACAGATTACAGCCCAGCAATCTACAGCACAATCCATGGAAGCAACAGTTCCACTTGTGACACCAGCCCCAGCAACAGCCGCACAAGCTAGCCCTGCACCACCTCCAGCATCACCACCTCAAAGATACACTGAACCTGTTGCAGAGAAATGTAAATAAATATAAAAAAATTTTAAAATTGACTTTTATTCCTATGACAGTGTTTGTTTCAGTACTCTGTAGATCATGGCATAGCAAATTTTACACCTTTAAACAGATTTTTTAGGTATATTTCCTAAAAGATTCTTTAAATTCAAAAAAACCTTCATGGAGCAAAACAGTATAGAAAACTTGGGAAAGGATGTAAGCCACATGTGTAAAATTACACAAATGAAAAAGTGAGTCCTTCAAAACTGTGAATCTTTCTTTTGTTGTTGTGTAACCCAGAATGTTCATGATTGATATTGTACATCTGATGTACACTAAGAGTGAAAAGTTTGGACACACCTTCATTTTAATGTTGTTTCTTAATTTCCTTGTCTATTTTCTAGATTCATTGTTGATTAGAACTCGAGGCATCAAAACTATGAATGGACACATATGGAGCACTAACCCTAACACAAATGATGTAGTAAACCAAAAAGTATGAAAGAAACAAAAATATTTTTTATATCTTAGATTCTTCAAATTAGTCACCCTTTGCTTTGATCACTGCTTTGCGCACTCTAGGCCTTTTGTAAGGTGAGCTTCATGGGGTAGTCACCTAAGATGATTGTCACTGCATGAAAAGCATGAACACACGGAAAAACACTGAATGTGAAGGTGTGTCCCTAATTTTGACTAGTAGTGTATGTTCATCATTTTCTTCTTTTCTAAAATTGCTGTCATATATGCTGTTAGTGACATAGAATGCCCACTACAAGCAGTATATTAATGTTGTGATGATGACTGCCTGCCAGCAATAGTTCGAAAGATCAAATACTCTTTAAGATGCTGCTTTTAACAGCCCAGAAATTGACACTCTATTTTAAAGATAATAATAATAGTTTTGAAGGAGAAAAATAACATTTTTCCAGAAATGGTTATGTAATAGTAAAGGCCACAGGTGCAAGCTTTGAACATGACTATTTTAAAATCTATTCATGTAGCTTCAAGAAAAAACATAACTAAATTTTTTTGTTGTAATAGGTGTTTCTGCTGGAAAAAAGACTTGATAGGGGGCAAGAGCATTTCTATTGCTATGTATTTAAATTCCTTTACCCCCAAATAAAAGCAAATTTAAGTGCTCTCTTTTTTTCTACAAAATACAATGTTAAACCATGTGCCCATTTTATCAGCGTCTTAAAAGTATTTACTCTGAAATAAATTTTGATTTACATTTTGTCCTGCTGACTTATCTCTTTTTCTCATTACTTTTTGTAGATATAATGGATGCCTGGGCTGGAAAGAGTCCTCATGTTCTACTCTCAAAAATTGGTGCTTACAAATTATTCTACTGGGATATTCAACAAATTGGTCCGGACATGGAGTTGGAAAGTGAGGTACAGTGATCTTTACTGACAACAATGCAACTATCAGTGTTTTATTGCTTGACAACAGTTAAAAAATGTTTACATTTTGTATTCGCAGTCTATTAATGCATATCTTGCGATCATGGTGAGACAATGCAATCGCCATAATTCAGCAAAAGCAGCATTCATTGATTCATTTTCAATGACAGCCATTTGGAAGAGAAAAGCTCCAAGACTCAAGGTAGGTATCTCTAGAAAGAATCTTGTGTGTATTGTTTAAGTACCTCGGATCATATCCACATCCAGATTTAGATTGGATAACAGCTTATGGAGAAAGAATGAATTGAGACTGGGGTTTGTAGATGTGGATAGTTTATTAGACTTGCCAGTTCTCTTTTGTTCTCTGCTTGTCTGGTTTCCTCCTTATTTTGTACACACTCCAATCAATGCTGAGATTTGCAAACATTTGGGCTAATACCTCTTTTGAAATCATCAACACTGCTTCACCTCTTAAATAGGTACCTTTTTATTCTCAAGTGAATCATACGTCACTGTTAAAGAGGCTTAAGAAAGCACTAAACATTATTCTGCAGATGGTACAATGATCGCGTTGAAAATGAGTGAAAATGAACTCCATGTCCAAAGAAAATCCTTAGAAAGACCTTTATTAATCTTGGAGGAAGTAATGTGCAAAACCACTTATAAAAAATATAAGATAGTCCAGCTTCTTGCACAGTTTAAAGAAATGAGGGGTGAATCATGGCTGTCGCAGAGTACTATATAAGTGGATGATATATAATATATCATAAATTGCTTTAATAAAAAAGGACTCGAAACAACATGTTATTGCATTTCTTTTTTTTATGTCTGAAGTTAAGATTTTTATTCTTTTGTTTTAATTTAAGATCAAACCCATGGAGCATGAAGTGATTCTGGGAATTGTAAATGAACATCATCACTGGACATTAGTGGTAAAAAAAATAATTGCATGTACAATATCCATCAAATCAGTTTTATAAGAAAAATGCATGGCATGCAGATAATCTTAAATATTGAATTATTACATGTAATTCTCCACCCAATTTTATTGTAGGTCATTTACCCACAAGAAAAGAAGTCGCTGTATCTTGATCCACTCGGAGAAACTAAACAAGGTATCCAAAATTGTTTGGAATCAACAAGGTAAGGATAACTGCTCAAATTTATTTTGACCCTTTATTAAAGTCTTTGTTGCTGTTGTTATTTTTGTGTTTATTATGACAATTATAAGTATGATGTCAATCAAAAAAAAGTGGTACTCAGAATTAAAAAACTAGCAGCAACAGGTTTAAATTTTAGTGTTGGCCTTCTGATATTGTGGTGTTTTGGGTTAATTTTGCCTTTAAAGAGAAGTCTCCCCATGTTTCAATGTTTATTTGAGGACCTGATGTCTGTATGAGATGATGTTTTTATATTAGAAAATATAGCACGGGGATAATAATGTTTAGTAGTTGCATAAAGTGTTGTGGAGGTTTAGCAATAAAACATCAGACAAATGTCTAAAATAATTTCACATAGGTTATACATGTGTGAATTTCATCTTTGCTCTTCCTCCACATCTCTTGAAAGTGTACTGTGTAAGTGATTGATTTCTATATCATGGGAGGAAACAGGAAAATAAAAGCACAAAATGCGAAGTCTACACGAAAATGCGTTGTAGACTTTTAAAAAGTTATGATTTTAAAAAAACAGTGTGGTCAGTGTTCTTAACTTGATGTTCAACAGACACTTAAGCTCTCCATACTGTTCGCCTTTTTGTGTCACCAAAATTTAAAAAAATGTTATTTGTTTTTATTGTACTTGTCTTTCAGGGAATTCATGCGAAAAAAAGGATGCAACGTCTCAAGATGGACTTGTGACACAGTCAAACACCCAAAACAAGTGGACGCTGCCTCATGTGGAGTCTTTGCATTGAAAGTACGAGTCTTAACCGTAATGCATACACATACACGAGAATATTGAAAATGTTGTGTTGTAATAAATGTTAATAACAGGAAAAGGAATATAAGATAATTACACAAGAGAATAAAGAGATTGATTCACAGAAAAAAAATTTCTATAAAATAATTTTTATAAAAATAAATAATATTAGCCTATTTAGTCATCTTAGACTCTCTTTTTCAGTTTGCTGAAAAGATCTTGCGAAAAGAGTCAATAGACTTTCCGTCTACAAAAAAGGCCATAAACACACACAGGCTGCAAATTGCCACCACTCTCCTCCTAGAGACAGGTAACTCATTTTCCACCATTCAGTGTTCTGACATCATGAATATTTTCATCATGATGGCTGTAGAAACAAACCATATAGTTTTTTGAATGAAATAATAAGTGCAGTAGGTAGTATACTCTATGTGAAATTTTTTCACTTTTTAAAACAGATGACCTGACAAACATCTGTCATTTCTGCGGGGAAGAAGAGCATGAAACTGACAATAAATGGGTAATGACATCAAGAAAGACTGCTAAATGTTATGATCAATTCCCATAAATGAAATTTTAACATTGGGATTTGTATTATTTTTTTTTTTTACAGATTCAGTGTGAGAAGTGTTTGAGGTGGTTCCACCAGCTCTGCTTGAAAAGCCCACCACCAGAAGACGTGTTTATTTGTTTCGCATGTACATAGTTGACACTAAAGGTGCACAGCTAGTGTTCTTATGGCACACATTGTTGAGAACACACATATCTACATATATAGATGTAGATGTTAAATTAAGAAGTCTAAAAAAAGAAATTGGTCTCCAAAGTTTCTGTAGTTATTAGTTACACTGTAATTTATTTTGCAAATAAACTCTTTCGTGATAGCAACGCCAATGTGCATTATTGATGGGGGGGGGGCACACATTTTGGCAGCCGATGCTACACAGCCTGATAAATTTTGTACCCCTCCATAACTTTTGCTGTGAAGAAGAAATCCTCTCCAAAGTTACTGTACTTATTGGTTATACTGTGACTTATTTTGCAAATATACCCTTTGTGATAGCAAAGCCAATATGGATTACAGATGGGGGGGGGCACACATTTTGGCAGCCGATGCTACACAGCCTGATAAATTTTGTACCCCTCCATAACTTTTGCTGTGAAGAAGAAATCCTCTCCAAAGTTACTGTACTTATTGGTTATACTGTGACTTATTTTGCAAATATACCCTTTGTGATAGCAAAGCCAATATGGATTACAGATGGGGGGGCACACATTTTGGCAGCCGATGCCACACAGCCTGATAAAATCTGTATCCCTCCATAACTTTTGCTGTGAAGGAGAAATCGTCTCCAAAATTACTGTACTTATTGGTTATACTGTGATTTATTTTGCAAATATACCCTTTGTGATAGCAACGCCAATATGGATTACAGATGGGGGGGCACACATTTTGGCAGCCGATGCCACACAGCCTGATAAAATCTGTATCCCTCCATAACTTTTGCTGTGAAGAAACCCTCTCCAACGTTACTGTAGTTATTGGTTATACTGTGATTGATTTTGCAAATAAACTGCTTCGTGATAGCTTCGCTACAAAGTGTAAACCAAGTGTAAATTCACCGGAGAGCGACGTGTTTCCATGATCGCATCTGGTTTTACAGTATTATAGTATCAAAGTATTTTTCTAGACAAAGTATTCCCAGCAGGTTATTTCAGTGTACAGTTTAATGTAAATTGTCTTCCAGGCACATTACAATGTCACGAAACTAATATTAAATTAATCGAGCCTGCCGTTTTCCAGCTTTTACTCTTTATTGCGTCGACTGCAGATCAGTGACAAGTAGCGTACAGAACGGAGCTGGGCAAGTGGCTCCTCCTACTTTGCGCGCTCTCGTGGATGGGGAAACAATTTTTGACGGGGGTAACTACTTTGGCACAACACCGGTCGTGCAATCACACATTGCAGCCGACCACACAGCAAATACGAACCATGGCTGTTGTGTGTGCCTTTGCTCCCTTTTCACTTGCGCTAGACCCCCAAAATGGCGGATCGGGCCAAAATCCTTTCCACGCCCACCCCCGTGACATCACGCTCCAAAGCCCTTAGTAGTGTAAGTAGTAGTAAATGGTAAAAGTAGTAAGTAAGTGTTTCTGTGAAAGGGGCATTTTATTTTGAAAATTTGTTTCGGAAGCATACTTCTTCCTCTAAGTAACTTGGCGGTGTGACATTACAGTGAACACACGGGTTAGCCAGTCTGACAGCAATCAATCTTCCAGTAAGCAAAGGAAATCTCTGCATTATCCGCCCGGATCTATATTATTTGTGTTATGAGAAGAGGACGCGGGCTCTCTTTGGACAGCGGTGAGGAAAAAAAGTAGCGCCGGGGCTAATGCTAGCTTACGGCTGCCTGTAACATGACCTAGCTTAATCTGTTAGCACTCACCATGACAGATTTTCAAGTGTTACAGCTGCTAATAACTAACCGAGAAAAGCCGGGCATATGCGTGTACAGCTACCTATCTGAACACCGTGTGTAGGAATGTGTAGGAAGATGCACGGCGTCACTGCTAACTCTTGTTCGATAACTTCGCTAAAAACATTTTTAATAAACAATCCATCTTCCATCCACTGCAGTTTGATACTTTAAAGTTATGTAACTGTAATATTAAGATGAACAGAAGTGATTCGACTCGATCCAAACTGTGTTTGCGGTGTTGTTCGTGTCCGCTGATACGAGTGTGTTTGTCCTTGCTGACACCTCCGGCTTCAGATTGACCAGCATGGCTGCAGCGCCTCCACTCAGACGGACAGACTCGGCCCGGGGCGAGTTTTCCCCTCTCAAACACTTTGTTGTGGCCAAGAAGACGATAAGCGATGTGTTTGAGCAGCTACTCCACTACGTAAAGGAGACTTCAGAGTTTGTGGAAGGTGAGAGAAGTTTGCCTGGGAGCTTCTAACACCGACTTCTTGTCAATCAGGAATGTTGGTGCAGGAGGCGCACAGCACTTGGTTTTCTTCATGCTGTGTTTTTGTGCTGACAGACATCAGCGGGAATAAAGCTTTGGAGAACATCACAACTCAGGATCAGAAGGAGCAGATTAAGGGATATACAGACAAACTGGCTGTCATCAAGGAGGTGCTGGCACGCAGGCACATGAAAGTGGCCTTTTTTGGCAGGTTAGTCTACCTGTTGACCAGACTTTTTTTTTTTTTTTATTTAACGACTTTATTGTCATTAAAGTTTTTGTTATTAGTTTACTTCAGTGATGTGTTTGTGAGATTTAAGAAGATCAGAACGGATATTACAATATAAACGGTGCATTTGTGAAGAAAGTGGACTCACTCTCGGGGAGACATCTTAAGTCTTGCTAAAGAAGTCTTTTTATTTTTATTTCAGTGTAATCAGATGTTTTCACATCTAGTTTTACTTTTTATGTTAACTTTCGTTGAACTTTAATAACCATGCTTTACACATGCTCTACCAAAAGCAGTGCTATTCTTAAATGGTATTTTCCAGAGCGGGGTTTTCGTTGTGACGCTCTCAGTCGTGAGAATGTTAAAGCGCTCTTTTCCCTGTCGTGCCGATAGGCGTGTCTTTACTTTCATTTTCTTTAACTATGAGTCACGTGCCTCGAGTAGTTACCTGACCGTGAAACTAATGTGTCACAGCAAAACAAGCAATTCAGTCAGATGGCAATAAATTGCACCATACAGCAGCTGGACTAGCTGAAAATAACAGGAACTTTGTACGTAACACTTTCATTTCTTTATGAGTTTTTAAACTTATGAGCACACTGAGCAACAACAGGCCTCACTTGCAAATGAGACCTCGAGTCTCAGTGGGACCGCCTCTGTGAATACAGGTTAAATAAGTAAGTAAAAAAAATCTGTTTGTTGATCTTAGGACCAGTAATGGTAAAAGCACAGTGATTAATGCCATGCTGAGGGATCGAGTGCTGCCAAGTGGTATTGGCCACACAACCAACTGCTTCTTGAGTGTGGAGGGCACCGATGATGATAAGGCCTACCTCAAGACAGACGGCTCAGATGAAAAGAAGAGTGTCAAGGTAAGTTTAACTCAGAGGCAGCAGAACGTTTTTGGAAGTTTGCGAGCTCTGTCTAGTAATTATGTGCGCCTGATCCCCTCCAGAGAAACTGAGAACAAAGTTTACGTGAACACACGCACCAGAATGCCACCGTGGTCGTTAATCAGACCATCTGTTCACGCTGCTTGCCGCTCTTTCTACTCATACTATATGTCCTTATCCTTGTTGTTTGTGTTTTGCTATTAAAACACCAGTTATAATGGGACTGAAGTTTTTCACAGTTGCAGAACAAATGTAGCGGTTGAGTAGCTAAATGGACTGGTTCTTATATGGCGCTTTCACACTAGCACTTATTTCTGTGTAAGTGCTTTCTGTCTAACTTCACACACATTCATACTCCAATGTGTCTGCGAGCATGCAGAGTGGAGCAGCCAGGGACTGAACCACAAACCTTTCAGGTAGTCGATGGCTTGCTCTACCTCCTGAGCTACAGCCACGTAAATAGTCAGTCGAATGCAAACTGAACTGGGCAAAGGCTGAACTTGTAGCCATGTAAGAACATGTGACATGAAGGCAGGATGTTTAATGCAGTGTCAGGTGTCTGAAATTTAAAGGAGACTCTACAGTCTTGTTTACTGTGTGGAGCTGAGCAGCTTCATCTCACCTTCCTGATAATCAGTCTGGTGTTTTTACGTGTTAATAACTGAAGTGATTAAAGTGAGGTGGGTTTCCAAGTGGTAAATTTGCTCATATTTATGAATAATGCGCTTCTACTCAAATCAAGCACTCGGAGCACTTTTCACTACAAGCCACTTTTCTTCCAGTCATACAGACCTAAGGTGCTTTGTTAATACACTCTCTCACACTCTGATGGATTCTTTGGGACAATTCAGGGTTCAAACCAGCTCCCTTTGGTGGTTTTTAACACAATTTGGTAGCTGCAAAATGTGCTAAAATTTTCATTTGCATTACCATAAACTTTTTGTGTAAATATTCCTAACATCAGTGGATTTCCTCCCCGTCTGCAGACTGTGAACCAGCTGGCTCACGCACTTCTCATGGATGAAAGCCTGGATGCCGGCTGCCTGGTTCGTGTCTTCTGGCCAAAGACGAAATGTGCTCTGCTGCGAGACGACCTGGTGCTTGTAGACAGGTAACAGGATCAGATCTTCGCATCTGAAAAGTCCACCTATCTCGTACGTTTGGTGTATTTGACCTCCCTTCTGACTTCCAGCCCTGGCACAGACGTCACGTTACAGCTGGACAGCTGGATTGACAAGTTTTGCCTGGATGCTGATGTTTTTGTGCTGGTGGCAAACTCGGAGTCTACACTCATGAACACGGTAAAGTGTCTCACACACATCAAGCTCATGTTTGGCTGCTGTCCTGATGTCATTCTGTTTCAATAATTAGTTGCAGCAGCACTTTCATGCGTAGATAGAGAATAACCTGAGCTGGGGAAAAGGCCGGAAAACGTTTTAAATCATCGAAACAGCTCCGTGGGTGAGCACCACTCACTTAAGGTTTGATCAAAGAAATTCCCTCATTGTCAAAGGAGTTTGCAAAGAAAAGTGTCTGGACTTCTTTAAGTTGCTTGAAGATGTTTCACCTCTCATCCGAGAAGCTTCTTCAGTTCTAAGGTCAAATGGCCGAGAGTCCCAGATTTAAACCCAGTGGGAGTTTCCCCCCAAAGAGGGACAAAGGACCCCCTGGTGATCCTCTAATCACATGAGCCAAGGTGTGAAAGCAGGTGTGGGACCTAATCAGCCAGGGTTTCGGGTGAGCTCATTGTGAAACCTGGCCCCACCTTGTCATGTGAATTCCTGAGGTCAGATGGCCCAGGATGGCCCCATCTGTGATGGTTTGAAAGAGGAGTGAAAGAGGCCATCTATGTCCACTGTGAGCGACCATCTTTGAACAGAGGCGGTGGTTTACGACACCAACTGTCTGCCATCTATAATCCAGTTTTGAGTTCCCTCCCCAGACGCCTTAACGCCCACTCACATCCTGGGCCATCTGACCTCAGGAATTCACATGACAAGGTGGGGCCAGGTTTCACAATGAGCTCACCCGAAACCCTGGCTGATTAAGTCCCACACCCGCTTTCACACCTTGGCTCATGTGATTAGAGGATCACCAGGGGGTCCTTTGTCCCTCTTTGGGGGGATACTCCCACTGGGTTTAAATCTGGGACTCTTGGCCATTTGACCTTAGAACTGAAGAAGCTTCTCGGATGAGAGGTGAAACGTCTTCAAGCAACTTAAAGAAGTCCAGACGCTTTTCTTTGCAAACTCCTTTGACTATGATGACCTGGATGACTGAGAACCTTCACAGACAAATTCCCTCATTGTTCCCGTTTTTAATCCAGCTCTGAATTTTGTCATCGTATTGCCAGCACCTGTCATCTTGGCTTATCTGATCTGTCTAGTCAGCTTTTTTCAGATTGCCTATATGCTCATGTCAGTCATTAAAACCATTATTAGGCTTGTTAGTTACTGATATTTTATCTGCTCTTTCTTTGTCAGTTACTTGTTTAAATGTATATTAATGCATATATCGATAGCTATTAGATGATAGAGTCGCTGTGTCCGTCGGCCCGTTGTCACCCATCATTGCTCTATAAGCCTCTGAGTTTTCATTGAAGTGGATGGTGGCACAGCAGTTTGACTCCAATTTTCCAGTTCCATTAGTCACATGTGAGTGCCAGAGGGGCCAGTGTGGATGTTTTCTATGCTGTGCAGATAAGAGTGCAACCAGCCAGTGTTTATGTCCAACCACAAACAGGCCCCACTCTTGTTTCTGTCTGCACATTCATGCAGCATGAAGCTAAACACAGCCAGTCACAGAGATCTTTAATGCAGCTGCAGCTCTTAAAGGCAAAGCAGACTTGCATTCCACTCTGGGCTCTTCTGTAGATATAAATGGAGGATTTATGTAAATAACTTAGATGGCTGAGTAGCAAACATAAAGCTACCATTTCTGCATAAGTGTGCAAACCGTGAGGATTTTTACCCCTGCAGACTGCACCCTGTCAAATCAAACAGGAGCTTTCTTTTGGAAAGAAAGAAGTGACGTTTGAAATAATGCTTTCTGTCTTTACTTTTCTGCACTACTCAGACTGTCCTTTAACACCCGCACTTCTTTGCTTTTAGGAAAAGCACTTTTTCCACAAAGTGAATGAGCGTCTTTCAAAGCCGAACATCTTCATCCTCAACAATCGCTGGGACGCCTCAGCAAATGAACCAGAATACATGGAGGACGTGAGTATGGGATTGCTGTGTCATCAGCCTCCAATGAAAGAGATTGTTACTTTGAGAATACATAATGTAAAAAACCTCTCATACGTGAAGGTGGCGTGTCTTCTTTTTCAGGTGAGGAAGCAGCACACAGACCGTTGTGTGAACTTCTTGGTGGACGAGCTCAAAGTTTTGGACCGTGATAAGGCACCCAACCACATTTTCTTTGTCTCTGCAAAAGAGGTGCTCAATTCCCGTATGCAGCGTGCACAAGGCATGCCTGAAACAGGTGAGGATACAGGGAAGGTCGGGCTAACGAAGTGTACTACCCAGATTTCATACACGTCCATTCACCAGTGTTACGCAGAAGCCTTGATATCAATATAAAGCAGAACTATGAACGAATATTAAATTAGAGGTTTAGATGTTTACATCCGATGTGAGTCAAAGTATAGTACGCATGCATTTTTGCAGTCATGTTCAGAACTTTGATCTTTCTAATGTGATTAAATTGTCCAACAGGTGGCGCTCTTGCTGAGGGCTTCCAGGAGAGACTGAAGGAGTTTCAGTGCTTTGAAAGGAGGTTTGAGGTGTGTTTGTGTGCGTTTAGGAAAACGGATACATTGAAGCTTATATTCCAATGTTTACTAACAAACTGAGTGTTGGATGGATGTTTTAGTCATTACAAATATAGGATTCAAAGAAACGTTAGGTTGCATGGATGCCTGCTGAGAGTTGCAGTTAGCGCATCGTCAGAAATTACAGCTGAAGAAAGAAGGAAACTCACCGCTAAGCTAACTGAGATCGTTTCCTCATTCATTGTGAGCAGGAGAAGAAAAGAGTGGCTGCTCTACAAGAACTAGAACTTAGCTTGTTGCATAAGTCTGCTAACATTTGAGGAATAAATAAGAAATCTTCAGATGTTCATTTGCCAGCTGAAAGTAGTGGTAGTAGTAGTCTGTGTGTGTTTTGATGTTTTTTAAAAAACAAGAGTCAGCGTGGGTCTTTCTTCGAGCAGTAACAGCTGACAGAAGAGGTCAGCTGCTCAGACTTTGACTCCCACAGGGCCGTCCACTCGCTGCGCCTTTTTACATCAACCTGCGTCTTCATTGCTGAAATCTAGATTCACTTAGGTGAGGGCATCCGTTTGTTTAGTTCAACCTTTTTTCATTGAGTTTTCTATTGCTGTTTTTTTTTATTTTTTTTTATTTTGCATCTTATTGTGGTATTTTGGTTTTTGTTGTATTTTACTGTATAGATCCTGGGAATAAATGCACATAGAATAAGAGACATTTGGCTTCACTGGCAGCTTGGTCTGGCTGTTGGGGTTGTTAGTGATGGATGCTGGAACATCAGATTAGATCCAACATAGGAAAATGTTAAAGTAGGCAATTAGCAAGTTAGCATACACTTCTCCTCCTCCTTTACACCTGAAATAGCCCAATAAAGGAGGAATTGTTTGGAAGAGAGCATATCAGACAAATTATCATACGGCTGGAAAAGGGGAAACAAAAAGAGCTCTGTGAGAAAAACAAAGAAAGCACAGTTCTGATAAAGTAGATCTACTATATCGTTAGAGAGCTGCTTCTGTCAGGGTCAGGAATCTGTTTCCAGTAAGTCATCGCAATACTCTTTACTTAACTTAAAATGAAGAACAGCTACTTTCAATCCCAACATGACATAAAATTCCTACTTATCTATGTTGCACTTCCTCCTTCACTCTGTTGCGTTTGTGTTTAAATTCACTTTATATGTTGATTTTTATTTCTTAATTTTGTTGTGAGATCACCAACACACTACTGTGACCAAATGTGGGCTGTGTGACACAAGATATGCACTCTGCTGCTGTCGTTTCCATACCTGTGTTTCCATTTCTTTTCTTCTTCCTTTAAGTCAAACGTAGCAGGTGTTTATCTTGTTCTACATTCGTCCCTGGTGGCGTGCAAGTTCCTGCACGGCGTCCAGCAGCAGCCACAGTAAATGTCACAGTAACCTGTGTGTTATGGCCTCGCAGGAGTGTATCTCGCAGTCAGCAGTGAAAACAAAGTTTGAGCAGCACACTATCAGGGCCAAGCAGATCACAGAACAAGTCAAGAGCATAATGGATGCCATCCACATCGAGGCCGCGGAGAAGAGGTGAGCACCCACTACGTTTTCTTTACTCATAATGTCTGATCTTCCTCCAGCTGAAGGGTTTCTAGAGATAAAACATCAGCATGCTGAAAAATTATGTGGTAATTTGAGTTGTCAACACGTTTTTTGGGGGGGATTTTTTTGCTTCTTTCTGCTGTGCAGGTCTAATCAACATTTTACTGTCAAGTTATTTACCTGCTAGTTTGCATGTATGACAGCATTTCCTGTTTCGGGGGGCGGGGGGGGTCTTCAGAGTGGCGGCACTGGAGGACAGAGAGTATCAGATGGATCGGCTGGAGTTTGTCAAGAATCAACTCAACCTGCTAGTCGATGAAGTTAAAAAGAAGATCAAGGCAATCAGTGAGGACGTGGAGTCCAAGGTAACACTGACAAAAGGAGAAATGGATTTGTTTCTGTCCTGAAGGATCTCCAACCTCAGATATTTACTTTGTGTTTACACTAACACATGCAGTGCTAATTATCTGCTGATCAGTTAGGTGTTTCATCTGATCATAGTTTTTAAGGAGCCAGATATTACTATATATCAGCTAAGAGGGTTTTTTTCTGCTTATAAAACAGATTTCTCATTTATTTATTAACTTGTTCACGCTGTCTGCTTTGATTGACAAACATGTTGCCAACAGCAGACGGCAGGGTGCCCTCTGGTGGCCAAATTATGCAACATCAACACCTGATTGAAGGGTATTCCACCTGTCTCTTCTTTAGATCAGCTGAGAAATTTATCAGATGTTATAAATGCCAGTAGGTCAGCAAATATTATATCAATCAATCAATCAATTTATTTGTAAGCAACATTTAAAAACCACACAGGCTGACCAAAGTGCTGTACATAGAAACAAAAGTAACAAGTAGAACAAACACAGAGAACAGAGAGAATAAAACACAAACTCGGTCACAATTAAAAGCTAGAGAGTAAAAATGTGTTTTCAGACAGGTTTTAAAAATGTTCTAATCTGAAGAGGCAGACTGATCCAAAGTTTGGGCACAGCAGTCACAAAGGCCTGGTCTCCTCTGTGTTTAGCCTGCTTCTAAGATCAGTCAGAAGCAACTTATCAGCTGACCTGAGAGATCCTTTAGTTAAAAGGTCAGAGAGGTATGACAGAGCTAATCCATTTAGAGACTTAAAAACAAGCAATAACATCTTAAAATCAATTCTACAATGCACTGGAAGCTAGTGTAAACGAGCCTGGAGAGAGATGGTCGTGCTTACGAGTGCCTGTCAGGAGTCGGGCTGCAGCATCCTGAACTAGCTGAAGACGAGAGAGCAGAGCCTGGCTGGTACCAAAATAGAGACTATTACAGTCGTCAAGCCTGGATGAAATAAACGCATGGATCACTTTCTCAGAGTCAGCAGATGACAAAATGTTCTTAGTTTTTGCAATTATATCAATAATATCGGCTCAGCGATGACTTGATCAGGATTCAAAGACAAATAAGATGGAACGACCCATTTTTAACATTTTATTTGAACTAACTGATTAACAGAGCTTTTGTCTGTTTCCTTTCTCCTTTAAATGAAAGTGTTAACTGAATTACCTCTATATGCAAAAATGAAACTCTGTAATTGTTTTTTTTTTCTTCTTTATTTTGCTGATATTGAAATTGGAAAAACTTCTTGATGCCTGGACAGAAACCAGAGGAAGCTCCATTGTGTGTCATTGACGAGTTCAGCTTGAGCTCCCATGTTGTGTTTTATCCAGGTTTCCACCGCCATGGGGGAGGAGATCTGTCGCCTTCATTTAATTGTTGATGAGTTCCACAGTGACTTCCACCCCTCACCTCAGGTCCTCAAAATTTACAAGTCTGTAAGTAAAGGCAACATAAAAACACCTCAGACGAAATAAAAGCTAATAAAATGATGTTCGGCTTAGACAGCGTTGCTGTAAGGGTCAACAATCGATGCTCATTAAAGTTGTCTGCTACACATTCAGTCACCAAGCAGATAAACTGCCTGTACATGCTACTTGATGAAGTTTCTCTCTACTACGCTGTGTACTACACACATTTACTTTAACTTTGTGTACTTTTATCTGACAGGCATCTATTTCCTTCCTCTGAAAGCAGCTAGCATCTGCTAGCTTTAGCACTACAGTGTTCCAGTTTCAGTTTTAGTGCAATAACAGATGCCAAGTCTGCATAAACACTGTGACAGGGCCATGCGTGCGAAGATCCTTTTTTCCATCTGACCTCTGACCCCTGTTGCTGTTGGCAGGAGCTGCTGGCTCACGTGGAGGAGGGGATGGGCAAGAATTTGGCTTTCCGCTGCTCCAATGCTGTCAACGCCTCTGTTCAGTCCACCCAGGAATACATGATAGGTAATTCACGTAACATGGATGTTAAGTAATAAGAGCTCCTTTGCAATGTTGCAATATAAAAGCTGAAGTCGTTAATGCAATGTCTAAAACTTTTCTGAAAATGGTTTCATCTCTTAAGAAATGGACATTTTTTTTATTAGAAAATGGCTTCAGGCCAGCATTTCTTTTCGCTCCATCACTCATTCGCAGCATTGCTGAACTTGGTCAGAATCTTTTTGCCTTCAGGCTGATGTCTGCTATACCCAGATCACTGCTATATTTACCCTCCTTGCTGAATGCCGTCATTCCATGCCCCATTATGCGACAAATGTGTCACTGTCATGCACGCATGCAAGCTGTGCTCGGTGACAGTGATGTTGAAAAGGTGTTAATGTGCCCTCTGATGAAAAGACTTCAGGAGCCGTTATACAGATCGGTTTCTCTTCTTCCTTGTAAGGATAAGTGCAGAAAAGCAGTGTCGGAATCCAGAACACAAATGTGTCATATTTGGTTCTAAACTAGCCCAGCAGGTCCCTAAAGTTATACCAGCTCCAAATGTGTCCAAATGTGAATGTCCTCATTTCGAAGGGCTGCCCACCTAGTGTGCAAATATACCTTCTCTTCATTTTATGCTGGGGTTCTCCCTTTCCAGAGAGCATGCTCCCTCTGCTTCCCTCTTCAACCCAGAGCCAAGTGTCCATGCTGATGAACAGCAGGAAGTTTGACATGAGTTACGACCTAAACTGCGCCACACTTTGCAGCGACTTCCAGGAAGACATCGAGTTTAAGTTTTCGCTGGGCTGGAAAGCATTAGTCCACCGCTTCCTGGGATCTGCCAATGCAGAGAGAGCTCTTAGACTGGTGGACCAGAACTTTCAGGTGCGCACCAATCAAGAATTATTATTGTAATGAGACTTTTTCACACCCTATTCTGAAAAACTCTGGTGTCATTCCTTAGACACCTCGCCCAGCACTGCCTCAGACCCAAACACCCTCCTCCTCAGCGCCCCCCACAACCGTGGCAGTGCCCAACGAGCAGACAGCCCTCATGACCCAGGAGGACCTGGTAGTAGCCATCGCTTCCCTCAATTCCCGCACTTCAATGGGCATACTGGTCGTTGGAGGAGTGGTATGTTGTGTCTGAGGTCGTTTTTAATTCCAACATATGAAATATGGTGTGTGAGTGAGGAAGACAATAAATCCATTTTTTTTTATGTAGCACATTTAAAACAAAAGTGATTTACAATAAAAAGAAGAAGGAAAAAAATAGAAGAAGCTGCTCTTAACCACAGCACTGGTTTCACTGTCAAAGATGTTTGAACCTGTTTTAATAAAAGGAGCTCGAGAACCCAGGTCTCATTTTAACCTCTCAGTTAATAGTGGACAGTCAAACAATATGAACTCTGATTGGATGTATTTAACTGTAAGAAACTGTTTGACATTGAGTTTTTATTTGATGCACTCCCTGAGCTTTGTTATGGACCAGGGCGTTCCAATATTCAGAAATCAAAAGTAATATAAAGTTTAGCTAAATGTCCAAAACGGTGTCCAACGAAATTCAGGCCTTGTTTGCCACCACTGAACTAGCATGTTAATAATAGGAAGTTTCCTATTAAAAATGGTTGATATTTGTTGCATTGTAGCTCAAAAGGATTGTTTAGATGACCGTCTTTGTAAACCTATAGAGAGAAGAGTAGTATTTGCAAATACACAGCGCTGAACTCGACATGTTTAATGTAAGCTTCCACCACTGAAACAGCAAAATACGCATGCTTCACCTGCCTACTCTCTCTCAGGTGTGGAGAACCGTTGGCTGGAGGCTGATCGCCCTGTCAGCCTCTCTCTATGGCCTGCTGTACCTATACGAGAGACTCACTTGGACCACGAAGGCAAAGGAGCGCGCTCTGAAGCGGCAGTTTGTGGACTATGCATCCGATAAAATGCAGCTCATGGTCAGCCTTACGAGTGCAAACTGTAGCAAACAAGTCCAACAGTAAGTGTGCTGCCTTTCATATTATCTGTCTGTCCAGTGAGCTGACGGTGTGTACTGTGGACCATCTAATAATAATTCCTGCAACTTGCTCTTCTGTGTGCATGAATAGGTTATAGCCTCGTGGTTTTTGCTTCCCTCCTCCTGCCTCCTTTCCTAATTTAAACCTACACAGCTCAGCCCCGCCCTCTGTAACAGAGCTAAATAAATAAGCAGTGCCACACTGTGCCCTCTGTGTTACCAGGGAGATGGCAACAACCTTTGCTAGGCTCTGTCAGCAGGTGGACCAGACGCAGAAAGAGCTGGAGGCAGAAATCCGTCAACTGACAGCGAAGATCGATCAGCTGGAGAGCATCCAGAGCCGCTCCAAGAGCCTGCGGTCAGTCCAGCTCCTTCTCTTATCGAGAATAACGGGAAAAGTACAGTGTCTGTCTGGGAATTTATCAGGAACCAGTGTGGGGAACGTTAACATCTCAGATCAAATGAATGATAACAGTAATTGAAAACGTATAGTTGAGTTCTACATGACAGATATCACAAAATGTTATCTCAAACCAAGAAGGTAACAAGTCATGTATTTATTTTTTTATACACGATGTATGCAGACATAAAGCCACTGACCTGGAGAAACAGCTGGAGGAGTTCAACAAGCAGTATTTGCAGCCTGAGCAGTGAAGATCCTGTTCTTCATCGCTCGACAGTTCAGCTCTCACGGAGCCAGTCATTCCTCAGTCCGGTGCCACGTCACTGCAAGATCGCGTAAACTACAGCCGAGGTTTATGCGCCGATGTTTTGATAATCAGCTTCTCAATTATTCATTTATAATTTTTTTGGTACCCCGGGAACAGTTTTCAATCTGAATAGCCACAATTTTTTTCCCCTTCTTTTTTTTTTAATTTTCTAGATTTGACTGTTAATCTTTAAAAAAAATTTAAAAAAAAAGATGATTATTAATGTTCTTCATGATTAGCAGAGAGACAAGCAAAGGCCCAGACACAACAGGGTCTGCTGTGTGTCAGGCTCTTTAAAAAGCAGTGAACACACCTCAAAACACACCTGCCTGTAACACAGAGTCCTGTGCAGATACGCTCCATGGGTCACTGTTATCCTGGTCGGCGTGCACACCACCGGTCGGGTGCTGTATTTGGACACTAATGTGCTTCTGACTGTGAATATTTCAATAACCTCTATGGAGCAAATGAAGTTGGTCTGTACGACTGTACGTGCATCTGTTTGGTCACATCTACACTGTGTAAAAGCAAATTAATTTAATAATGAAAGAAAATGTTTTCACAGTTACAGGAAGCTCAGTAAATTCACTCAATCATTTGAGTACGAATGAAAAGCTGAAGCCTTGTCTTCTATTTTGTAATACTCCAAACTGTATAGAACAACAACTTTCCATATATATATAAATATATATATATATATATCTATATATATATATTTTATTTATACCCATTACCTGATGATGACTACACCAGTGTGCACTTTGTAACTTTTTTTCCTCAAATGTGTCCTGAAGTATGTGTAGATTTTCATTAAAACTGCAACGATATAAAACGAGATTTTGTGCGTTTCTTTTTGGACACTTACAGAGATGAATGAATGGCGTGAAGTTGACAATTACATGCAGTCTGCCGCTGATAATATGACTAGTGACTGTAAAATTAACAGCATCAAATCTGTGGCTGTCTACATGCACAGAAATCTCCAGCCAAAACTACATCAATTTGAAAGACGAATCTGTCACTGAATTAGGAGGCTGGTTTGGTGTGACTAGAGCCATAAAAGCGACACAAAAAAAACAGCGTGGCATATGAACTGTGCAGGATTTTTTTTTCTTTTAAGGACGGAGGTTCTCCGAGTATGTTTGCAGTTCCCTAAGAATACAGACTCATTTTATTTTTATGGTTTATAGCTTGATGACTTGATTCATTTGTTAGCAAGACATTTGCTACGAGTCTCCACAGCAGCTCCTGACGAAGGCACCTGCGGGTTGTTTTAACTTCTAAGTAAATAACAAACAAATGACTCGTATATAAAAAGAGCTGACTCCTGACACTGACTGACTTCTGTGTGCAGATGTGTTGCACATTTATATGGGCAGGAAAGTTAGCGTGCCTGTGAGTTTGCACTGTGTATTTGTTTGCAAAGACCATCCATGTTTTCTTGGTTAAAAGCTTTTTATTGGTTACAATAATTCATGGCAACGTATCAGTATCACCAAGCCACTGTACAAATACAAAAAAAAGGTCTGGTGTGAAAAAAGACTATAAAAATTATTCCATAACAAGTGATTATAATTTCACACAATAGCACTGTAAGAGAATTATCATGGCACCAAGTCCCTGGTCTTTACTGGCTTAAAACATAAAAACAATAAATAAAAATCAAACGAAGGAAGTTTCAGAACAGTAAGTCAAAGTAGATTCGAAGGGCAGTGCGTTTTCTTGTGATCGTGCGGTGGCGGCGGTGGTCCTGTAATGCTAATGGGGAATACTTTTCCCTCCTATGAGCGACTTTCAGAAACAACTTTTTCATTTTCTGATGAACTTGCACGGCCTTTGTCAAAAATACTGCGAATGTGTGCAGCAGTGACATTTACACGCCTGCACTGGGGTTCAACATCTGCACCGCACGCGCCAAAGCTGCTGAAAAACGACAGCGTGCAGTCAAGTCCACTTCAATAATGAACATACTGGAGTTTTTGGTACTTTTGGACTCTACAAGTATCAAATAAAGACATCATGTAGGGCTGAGGGGATGAACTGGAAAAGACTTCAGGTAAATACAACAGTTAGATGAAGTCAAGCACCTGTATTTGTTTTTTTTGACTGGAGAGTTTCCTGCTCTACTTGCATGAGCGAACGGCACAGGCACATAAAAGGATTACTGTTCCCGGGTTCCAGCTGCTAATAGTGCTGAATTACAGAGCGACACGATGGTTGTCTGCTGAAAGTCACTGTCAGTAATGCAGACAACACCCCCCACACACACACACACACACACACACAGAGACACGCTCCTTTCTTCTTAAGCTGTTAAGGGCTAAGGTGTATTTTTTTCACAGCTAATGTTGGCAAATGAAAGTGAAAAAACTAAAGGAACAGTTCAACATTGTGGGAAAGGTGTTTACTCTCTTCCTGGCACGGGGATTCGGATGCCAAGACGACAGAGATGGATCCTATTTATTCTTTAAAAGCGCCGAAAGGAAGGCAAAATCTCACAACAATATTTAGAGGCTGCATATTTCTGTACAGTCATCGTTTGAATCTTTAGGACACCCTGCCTTTCATTCTTATTCTTCATTGTGTGGATCCTAGTATAAAGCGCTATGGCTGAATGCAGCTCAGGTAGTATAAATACGAGTCCATTTAACCTTGAATTTGTTTCTGTTTTTATAGGAAAAATGTTGAGAAAAGTGTTTTTCCTCATTAAGAGAAGCACATTTTTAATTGTGACAAAGGCCGTTAAGAAGCTGAACACAAACACGCAGCATCTACTGTAGTTACTGTCAGGCATCACAGACAGTGCCTACAGAGGTGGACCTCTACCATCACCTTCCTGATGAGTTTACAGACTCAGCTACTCAGAGTCACACGAGATTAATAAATAAAGTCTAATTTGTACATTTTGGTCACATTATGCTAACGACATGAGTGTCAAGTAATTAACCCACGATCGTGCAGTTTGAAGGTCTCACTCGTATCACAAACACCAGGATGGAGACTTTGGATGTTCCTGGTGATGAATTTGTGGCTGTTTAACCCTGATGTATCACGTCTGATACGTGTAGTTTTCTGAGTTTTTGAGACTTCCACATCGTTACTGTGAATTTTTCCCAGTGAAAGATATAAAAAAATGTCTCAATACATTTTTAAGCAATAAATTGGAAAAACAAACCCATTCATGTATTATGTTGTCTGGTTTCTGTGACAGTCTGAATATTACAGTTTGTATTGATGCAACAGTGCCCCCATCCAGTGACATTTTAATTAACTTTAATATTCATTAATATTCTGATACAACTGCAAGAAAGCACATTTCCCAAAATTTCGTACTGCTTCTTTAAATTCAAGCTGTCATTCAATCTCTGAGGACCCGTGAACACCTGATGTCCACTGACCTGAATAGAAAGATGAGCTCTGTCAGCACTCTGGGATATAAAACTCATCGTCCTCTCCTCATCATCACCGTCAGATGTAAGCAGCCGCCCTGTTTGAGCATCAAACCCCAGACTGGATTTAAAATCAGACGCTGAGGTGACTTTTGATTTGATGGATTTGATGGAAGAGGAGGAGGAGGAGGCTGCTGCTCGAGTACTGTGAGCTAATGTGTAGTTTTCAGTTCACAGCTCAAGGTCTGTGGGTAACATTGGACCTAGTCTAACACTTGGATCCACGTTATCCACATACTTCATGAGATTACTACCCCCCCCCCCCCCCACACACACACACACACCTCACAAAGATATTCTCAGGATCAAAAACTATAACTGCCCTTTAACATTCGCTCAATGCAAAGCTGTGACGAAGCAGCAGACGGGTCAGTAGACTGACACGGGGGCAAACAGGCATCTCACACATACTACAAACTGTACTGCAGTAGTAATATTAGAAAGCAGAGTTGTATAAAAGATGCTGCCGAGCACTCGTTTTAAGCCGTCTGTGGTGTTGCGGTGGGTTTTTAGCAGGCATGCTTTGTTTTTGTAGTGTTCTACGAGGAAAAGTTTCTTATTGATCAGTGCCTAAGCAGGAAGCGTGAGAGAAAAACATTACGGTAGCTGAAGCTAGTATTAACCTCCTATTATGAATGATATCGTAAGGCAGAATGGAGACACGATAGTTCCACATCCACAGGTGCACCAACCCTCGTTATTCAGCCCGTGTGGCTCAATGTTTACATCTATAAATAGGCACCTGAGAACGCTGATGGATAGGTCCAACTCACACACGTCACATGTGTGAGTGTGTCTATGTGTGTGTGTTTAAAGCCTTTTAAGGAGCCGAGAATAATGGAAGATGCACGATAAGAAAATACTTAAATCAGAAATACCACGTCTATGTGTAAATAAGTCACATGTGCTCGACGGTTTAACATTTGTACTACAGTTCATGAGTGCTTTTCTAGCTCTCTACTAAGTGTACATTTCAGTCTAAAGTGTACTTTCCTCACTCTCCATATTTAACAGTTCATAATGTTTCTGTTGAGGAAAACAGTGAAAGTGTTAAACCCTTAAAAAATGCGTAGTTTTGTTTTTTCTTCTTTTTACAGACCTGCGGTGTCACTGCTGTGACTTTGGGAGTGGCTGTCATGATTCCAGTCACACAATCCACACCTTGTTAATGACACAAACGACCCATCCTTCATTAAGAAAAAAAAACGTCACGGTGAGCTGTGGCAGTCATCCCTCCTTCTGACGGAGTCACTAATGTCCTTGGCCTTCCTGACATGAAGCTCCTCCTTTAAAGATGCCGTCACAGGGCCGCTCGGGGATAAGGTGTCCACTTGCAGCGCCCTTTTCTACACCAGCATCATTCAAAAAGTGTAGGCCGTACGAAACAGAGATGCAATGACCTCTTCCAATCCTATCATTGCAACCGAAGCGGTCCTCTGAGCATCCACAGTCCACTGGAGTAGAAGCCAAGCAGGGCCTCGGATAAAATAAAGTTTTCTATCTGAGCCTACAATTCACCAGTTTCTACTTTGGGGTTAAAGCTGGATCACAACCACAGCGCTCCAATCATTTCCTTCCAAAATAAAAGACTGGCGGGAACGCTGGGATTTGGGTTTTTTGTTCTTTTTTGTTCTTTTTTAAAAAAGAAAGCAATCACAGCCATCATTCACATGAATGCAACATTTACAGGTACAGGGTGCAGTAATGATGCCACCTGCCTGTCACCATAACACAGAGATACAGGGGAAGAAGGTGAGTTTGATTTTTTGGTTTAGGTGTCAGATCCTGTTTTCCTGCACGATGAATTGGCGTCACTAAATCAACGGGAAAATTTGGAAACGTTACGCTGCTTTGTATCCATTTAAACTCCCACATGATTTGGCATCTTGTTGCATTACAAGAGTATGTCCATTCAAAATAAATCACAATATTAAAAATGATATTTATAAAAAAAAAACTAAACTCAGGGCTGGAAATAATCTACAAAAATATATACATACACATTATATATGCATATATGATGCATATATACACACACAATGCTATACATATATATATGTATATACTGTCTTTATATATAAATGTACATGTTAGACACTGATGCTAATCTTGTTGTTAGTCATGGTAATACATACCTTTGGAAAATTATTTGTGTGAGGACCAAATCTTCTTTTCTGTAACATTTTTACTGGACACTCTGATTTCTGCTGCTGTGCAACAGCTCGGTGAACAAAACTAAACATCTGGTAAGAAGCAGCACAGGTCACCAGCAGAGATGATAACTGGGGGCTGAGTTAAGGAGAGTCAGCTGACACAGTGTGTGCACCCGCTCAGTGATGAGTTGGGATATGCCGGGTGGGGTTGTGGAGGGGGGAGGGGGCAGTTTTTGAGTACGACGGCCTCGTTTAATTCCAGATCCGGAGGAAACTGTCCCAGGAGCCGGTGGCCACAGCCATGCCATCGCCCGTCACTCCTAAGCAGCTCACTCTGTTGTCGTGGCCCGCTAACACACCTGGAGGGTGGAAAACAACCACAGACACAGGTTGGGTCAAAACAAACCTCCATCCCACTGAGAATGGAGACTGCAGGTCAGTAAAACATCAGCTGTATAAGTGATGCAGGCCTTCATGATGATGATTGATTTATCAGCTCGTGATTTACATCTGTCATCTTGTCAAAAACAAAAGTCCACTGGTTTCACTGGTTTGAATTTAAATAAACACACTTCAGTAGAGCTGAATTCACAGTTTGTGTGTATTTCCCTCACATCATTCGAGTCCTTCAACTCTAAATAATACCACCTTTAATGGGACCAGTTGGACCCTGCTGTTGAACAATAAGAAATCTGAAATGCTGTATGTGCACAAGCAGCAACGTTCACTGACATGCATGTTGTTACACACGCCACCGATCGTTAAAAAGCAAAGTCACATGGGCGTCTTCATGAACACAAACTGTTTATAGGAGCTGAATATTCTAATTCTTGACATTTGTCACATAATTAGTAGAGAACCCACACAGAGTTCAGGTGTGACTCACCTGCACGCTCGCCCTTCAGCGTGTCCCAGACGTTGCAGTTGAAGTCATCATAGCCGGCCAGGAGCAGGCGGCCACTCTTAGAGAACGCCACGGAGGTGATGCCGCAGATAATGTTGTCGTGGCTGTACGTCATCAGTTCCTGGTCTGCACGCAGATCAAACAGCCTGCAGGTGGCGTCATCTGAGCCCGTGCCAAAGGCATTCCCATTGGGGAAAAACTGTCAGGGGGCGGGACATGGATCACGCAGATATAAGTGATGAATTATATGTTTTCAGGGTTTTGTCTCTAAGGAAGTTGCGTCTATGACGATGCCTGTTTTACACTGCCAGGAAAAGATTATAATACAGGACGCATGACAACCAACACACTGATAAATGATTATTATTGTTGTCAAACACTGACGTCAGCCGGCACTGTTCCTCCACAGGAAGGTGCTCAGTTTCAGTCTCTGTCATACTCTCATCACACTGAGATAAAGGCTGTTAACTTTAACGAGGCTTCACGTCGTCTTCAGTTTTTATAAAATGAGCCTTTTTCATTTGACGAATTGATAATTTTTTTAATACATTTCAGTCAGACTTCACCCTCCACCCTCTTTGGCTGGGTGCTCTTCCTGCTCAACATTTGCTCCAATATTATCCCGGCTCTCTGTCAGGCTACGGTGACAGCCGTTTGTTTGGAATAAACACAGGATCAGCCCACAATTTTCCTAGAAGTCTGCTACTCGGAAGCGCTCATAAAAAAGATAAACACCACACCACATTTAGTTCTAAAATGCTGAGACATAATCAATCTGCAGTCGTCTATTTTGTGATCGTCGACACTCCCATGTCTCCTTGTGATTAAATCTCGGGTACTCACGCTGACGGCGTTGATGTCAGACACGTGGCCGGTGAACGACTGCCTGCACATGCCGTCGCGGATGTCCCACAGCTTGGAAGTGGCATCACAGGCTCCCGACACAAAGGTCTTGTAGTCCGGGCTCAAAGACAAGCTCATCACATCGCCTGTGTGGCCAGAGAAGGTTGTAGTTTGCTGGCCCGTCTCTATGTCCCACAATGCACTGCAACAAGGAAGCAGGAAAGAGGAAAACATATGAACTCTTTATGAAAAATCTGTTTTATTAGACTTTCTTATTCATGGATCATATTGCAGTATCATCGCAGTGATCAAAGGCTCTGCACGCAGCTTTACAAACCTTCTGTGATGACAACATGCACGTTACACAGCTCATAAGAGCGTCTGCAGTCTACTGCGAAACATCACTGGAATATTTCCATCATGAAGAGAACTTAATGGTTTAAACTACTCACCAGGTGGTGTCTCCAGAGCTGGTGAGTATCTGGTTATCATCCAAGAAACGGCAGCAGGACAAATAACCTGGAGGCAAACAGAAGGTTCCAGATGAGACGAGGACTCCTGTGTGCTCCCCACTCACACTGTGTATTTCCTCTCTCCTACTGTCAGCTCTTCCACATGTTTCACACTGGCTGTGCTTCATAATACAACCCTAAAGGGATTAATGTCTCCTCCTGAAATCAAACTGGGGATGTTGTGTGTGAGCCACTACACTGTAGAAAAACCCTTATGGCCCCCATTAACCAGGACATGCAGGAGCTACAGCTACAGTACAGAAGTCAGATTGGATTCAACTGTTTAATATGAAAACAGAATAAATAAATATTAGGGTCTCTGGTCTCTCCCTCACCTGTCTAATCTTCACTATCCAATAAAAGCAACAAATAATCAATAAAAACAGAAAGAAATATAAAAGATCTTATTGAGGTTCTGTGAATTACGACAGAGTACCAGGGCCACATTAAGAAAAAATATTATTCATTCTGAGAATAAAGTTGAAATGTGAAGATTGACGAGTCAAACGACTCCCACGCCAGCCTCTAAACTGGCTCGTGTACATGAGTTAGTGAAACGACTCGATGATGTCATCAATGATCAGCAAACGTTTCGTATCAGTTCTGGTTTTCCTTCGGATCGGCTGCAGCTTTCTTTCTGCTTATCCCCACCCTGTGTTTACGAGCTAAAACACAAATGATTTCTAAAACTTTCTGAGTCTCTGACGTACAGTTTCACTAACTTTTCCCCTTCATGTGGCTCTAGTGCTCGTTTGTAGTTAACCATCTGTATTTGGTTCTTGACTGGGCGTGTGCATACCTGTGTGTCCAGGTAGCTCTCTGGTGACACGCACGTTGCCTTCGCGGGTCTTCAGGCTGTATATGGAGCAGATGTTGTCCAAACCTCCACAGGCCACGTAGTTTCCAGAAGGGGCGTAGGCGCATGTCATCACCCAGGAAGAGCGCAGAGGGATGGCGTGCATCTGATTAAAAGGAAAGTGATTTCTTTATTATATACAGTAAAAGCGCTTCATGTGGCACCTTACTTTCACTAAAAGCTTCAAGGCTGAGTTCAACTGATGGAAATTACATCAAAACATTATTTTCACTTATAGGAACTTAAGTAAAAAGGAAATGAAAGGATGGATTCTTCTATTTCTTCATGTGGTGCTGTTGCAAATAAAATAAAATAAAATAAAGAAAGACGAAGTCATAATTAACCGATGCATACATGAGAGACGAGAGTCTGAAATCACTATTTTACTTTGCACTGGGTTGGATCTTAATGCAGGTGCAGTTGTAGATGTTACAAAAATCACAACAAAGATAATCCCACCTTATTTGTTGTGTAGCTGTCCCAGATGATTAGCTTCCCATCTTGTGATGCACTGACAAGTAACCTAAAAATGAGGTGAGAAGAGCAGCGTGACTCTGAGCTCGTGGTGAAAAGCCTACACCAGCTAAGCTGCATGCACCCTGTTTCATTAAAAGCAATGAGAGCCAGCCTTGCAAGTTACTGTGCTGCACTGTCAGCCAGGTTACAACGTTCTCACTTCTTCTCCCGCTGGAAGCCTCTACGTCCCAGGTAATGTCCAACTCTATGGAATATTCATTACCCCAGTTACATAAAAGTCTACAGCGCTAGAAAGAGGCAGAGGTGGGGCAGCTAAATGTAGCGGCAGCAAAAATAGCCCCGAGAAAAGGAGGAGTCAGAGATGGGTAAGATGGGGCGAGATCTACAGATGGTGCAGATGCACAAACAGCTGGAACCCCTCCCTCCTATCCTGACTGGGTGTTTCCATCTCTCCGGGGACAGGAAGTAGCTTGATGGTGCTGCGGTACAAATCAAGAGGAGAGCCATCATGCTCAAATGTCAGTAGCTGTATACAAAACAAACAGTGGCCACCTGCAGGGTCACCTGGAGGGTGCGAGACACACCCGGGCACACATTCACACCTACACACCAACGAGGACAGTCAGCACTGTGCATTTGATCAGGACCTTCTAATAAAACTGCATCTTATGTTTATAAAAACTACTAACTACAAAAACAGAGACACTTATTAATCTGTATCTACTGACGTATTGCCTAAGGATTAGTGATGTGCATGCACACTAATGGTGACATAAAATCTTAACAGCACCGTCTCAGTGCTCATAACTGCAACAAACCGTTAAAAAGGCAGTTTGTAAGCTTGAATTCATCGACTACTCAGTGCATGTAGCAACAGCTGAAGATTTCCTCACTGGTAAAATTTGAAATATATATATATTAATTATTTTTAAAAATGTTCTGATTTTAGGAACTTACAAACTGCATCTTTAAGAAGAGTATTAAATAAGCTGTGGTAGCTGTGATTACTATTGTGCTCACAGTAAAATGGTGCTCATCCCATTTATGGTGGTATTAGTCATATTAATAGACAGGTAGCAGTAAAAACATGAACAGTAGTAGTGGTAGTAGTTTAACCCCACACCTGGGACTGTCGTCACTGCACCAGTGTATTGCATTGGAAGACAGACACAAAGAAAGAGAGTGACACACACACACACACACACACACACACACACACACACACACACAAAGATACCATTTTTAACAGCAATAAATAAAGGATGATGTGAAACTCACGACTGTAAATTTATTTTTGCTGTGCAGCAGACCTTCACCTGGAGCTTGTGTTGGTCTACAAACTGTTAATAAATGTCGTATAAATGAAGCATCCACAGAGATTAATCCAGGATGTGACTGAGGATTTATGGTTATGACTAGGGCTGGGCCATATCATACCATTCACGGTAATACCGGTATAATGTCGGGCAATGATAAGAAAATGAAATATCACGATAGAATATGGGTAAAACGTGCATGCGCAGTGCCTTTGTTTTCATACGCGTATGGAGGAAAAAGCGTGCAGGCGACGCAGAATGAGAAGAGCGAAAGTGGATCGTTGAATGAAACGGTTGAACCAGAATTGGTTTGTAAAAATGCTGCAACTTCAGTGGTGTGGAACTGGTTTAGCTTTCGTCTGTCAGACAGACAACAAAGCACTATTTTTGGTAGCGCATGCTAGCGGGCGTCGTTATTACCGTGTTGTTTGGAAAATGCGGCACACTTAGAATCAATCCTTTGATTTTTCTGAAAATCGACAGTGTCCCTTATAATCCCGCGTGCCTTATGTATGAATTCTGGTTGTGTTTACTGACCTCGAAACGATTTTATGTACACGGCGCTCGAAAATCTGTCAAATGTTGGTTCGTAGCTTAGTACGACTTTGCTAAGCTACGGACCCGCACCGCTTGATGGATTGTCGGAGCATTACGGCTATCGTAGGCAGGAGCCTCGCGGAGTGATACGTACTGTGCTTCAACATAATATTACCGTATTGTGTGTGTATAACCTCTTTTTAAGTTTTGTGGATGTTATACATGGTTATGCTGAGGATATGTCGGCCAGTTTCCACTGGAAATGCCTTTTGGTTAAACTGTCAGTGAGGAATTTGCATTTGCACTGTTAAATTTTTATATAGCTTTAATGCACCTAAAAAACAGCTGCTTGTTTAAGTGAACATACATTGATGGGGTTTTTTTCACTAATAAAGTTGTGGAGTTGTAAAGTATTTTGTCTAGTGTCAATTATATCGTCAGTTATATCGTTATTGCAAATTTTCAAATGTATATCGTGATAAATATTTTTGGTCATATCGCCCTGCTCTGGTTATGACTGCTTTCTGAAGGTGAGTTCATATTTGATTTCAATAAAAAGCAGACCATCAGCCCCACAAGCAGACTCCATGTAGTCTGACCAGTTGTTATTCTGTTACTGACCAACCAGAACTCAAATTCAGTGCCAGCACACAGCCAGCTGAAGACAAAACAGATCAACTACTGCCAATTCAGAAAAGATGCTATCAGGCGAAGCAGCATCTCAGTGAATACAAGTCCAACATTCACTGCTCTGGACTATTCCAGCAGAAAACAGCTGAGTGATTAACGTACAAATGCTCAAATACAACAAAAACCAAACAGCCGTAGTAAGCAAACGCTCAATGAAAGAGCAGAAGATGAAAACTGCTCGAGTGAATTTCACATCCTGGCTGCAGTTTATAATTCTGTTGTCTGTATAATCAGCACACTACCTGGAGTCACTCCCCCAGTGCATTGCATAGATCTTGGCCAGGTGGCCCCTGAGAGTGCGTCGCGTCCGCATCTGTATCCGGCCCACCGAGTCCAGACCAGCTGTGATCTGCCAAAACACAGGAAGAAGTGTCAGTGGTTACACTGGAAGGCTCGCACACACTCATCAATGGACACCAGCAGCGGCTGCAAAAACAGGCCATTATCTGTCGACGAGGCAGCGGGGCGAACGTTAGTCGTGCTTATGCTGCTGCACGTCTGTGGAATATTTATATGGATCCAATGACAGCATGTGTAAATAATGACACACTGAGATCCAGTGTTTTTATTCTGATGAGATATAATTGACGAAATTTATGTAATTTTTCACACATTATTCACAAGTAACACGTGTGGCAAAGAAATCTACCAATAAACCAAATGGTAAATGCATTTATAGACACATAGTAACCTTAAACTCTTACCTGTGACAGAGTGGAGTCACTGCAGGCTTTTCTGGCATCCTGCAACATAACAAAACGGGCAAACTTCAGCATATTCGACCACCACGTAGCAAACGGCTTATTAATGTGTTTAAACCTGCTGTGATTCACTGCCAGTCGCAGAGATGATCAAACAGCAATCACACAGTCTGACTGATGTTTATTCAAGTGGCTGTCTGACAAAAGTTACACACGTCACAGCGTCACAGCATGCAGTGAACACACAGAGGCACACGTGTGATGTACACACACACACACACACACATACAAAACACACAAAAAACAACAGCGATATAAACAAAAAAGCACAAACAGCATGTCGCCATACCCGGATCTGATTGCGTAGTTGCTCAGCTTCCTGCCGCAACTGTTCCAGCTCGCTCATTGTTTCGCTGATGGGCCACGCTCCGCTCCAAACACTGACTACGCTGGGAAAACACACGTGCCTGCACGTGCGCGCTCACACACGCATGCAAACTCACACGCACATACACACACGCGTACACGCACACCTTACCAGCTGACACCTGCAAGAAAGACAGACAGAAACACTTTTAGGTTGAAGGATGGGAAACAAACACAGGTATCCTGTTTGGGTTCACACTAAAGAAGAACGTGCTGCAGAGGGTGGGGCCAGGCGGCAGCTCCGAGGGTGCTCTGGCTCTTCAAACACCCTCCTCAGTCTGGTTCAAAAGGCCATCTGAGCCAGGCTCTGACCTTTACTCGCTCAATCAGCCTTTTGTGCTGCTGCATTGCACTGGCTGCTCCGCCCGCTGTCTGTGTTTTTGTGTTGAATGAGCGCCGTTGTGTACTGTGGGCAGATCTGGATTGTCTATTTGATAACATTTTCAAGTGTGGAAAAAAAGCATATATTTATCAGTTTGTGTGTGAGCGTTTAAGTGTGTGTGTCAGGGTTAAGTGCATCATCCCTTTGCACATGCATGCGCGCGCACATGCCGGTTGCCACTTCCTTTACCTTGGGGAGTCTGAATGTGGGTCACAGAGCACTTACACACTCCTCGGAAATGTTTGGACAGCAACCCCCCACCGCACGCCTCCAACATACCCCACCCCACCCCCTGACTTTCCACTCTGTTTCACAGTCTGCTGTCCAGGAGTCAAACTCATCGAGATTAAATTTTCAGTCCCGTTTTCTATAATTCAACAATTAGACCAAGTTCAGTCTTTCCTCTTCACAGGAAACCGCGCAGATGTAACGAGGAGGATGTTTGTGTTTCAGCTTCAATTTTGCAGATGCTTTAAAACTGTGGTACACGAGATACTTCATGAGCACAATCGTGGAAAAAAAGGCAAGTAAATAACTTAAGATAATGATAAGATGTTTATAAAGTTCAGATGACTTTTATCTAGACATCACTTGAGTTGGTTTTGGCCCCTGTGTTTCCACTGCACTGGCACAACAGAGGCCTTGACTGCTCGTCGTGGCCTTGGCTCAGCCAACGGGGTCTTTGACAGGCACTGCAACGCTCTCAGCTGTCTAGGAGTGACGTCACTCTCTCCTCCAGCTGACGCAACCCCCACTAAGAAGGGTCTGGGCGTCAGCTCTCCTGTGATGTGCCCCCACGCTATCACTGCTATGGATCCACTACGCTGTACCTCTCTGCCACGTCACCATGTGCCTCTCGTGGATGACCAAGACACCCAGTCTGACCTTCTCCACCACCTGGTTATGCTGGGAGATGATGTGAGAAATAATTCAGCTTCATAATGCTGACAGACAGAAGGATTTCCAACTAGAATAAAACTGAAAGCACTGATTTATGGGAGTGTCACATGAACGTTTATATTCCAGTAGTGATTATTATTAATTCAGCAGCTAAAATAGAACACATGAAAGTGCTGTCGTAAGCACAAAGACAGGCAAAAGACACGCTCATACAACATTTACGTGTAGTGACTTACAGTTGTGAAACTCGGGTCGTTTGTGTATGTGTGTGTATGTTCCCTCCACTTGTGTGATTTGAGTCATGCGTGCAGCCAGTGAGCTGGTCTACAAAGACCTAGATCATGGTGCAGGATCAGGCGCGACAAAAGCGGAGCTGTGTGTTGCAGCTGCCCATTGTTTAGTATGTGGTACCAGTATAGCAGATAGGTCTGCTTGGCACCGCCGCCACATTTGGGGCCTCTGCGATAGGCCACGGGAGGCCACAATTGCTACTTCTCTGCACTACTGACAACATCCACGCACCAAGCCCTCCATGCATTCATTCAACTTGTTCAGCCTGGTGCTCCCAGTGGCCGACAGGACACCGCGGTGCCTAAACTGGGATAAAACATCTGCTGCCTCCTTCAAACTGTGGACATGTAAGACAGAAAGGCACTGGTGGAAATACTCACGAACGCTACATTTTATTTTGAAAACTGACCACAGGTATTTTTGGCTGCTCCCTTATTTCCCAAGGGATCAGGACAACGGACAGATGTGCATCTTTGATTTTGCAAAGACTCCAGCCTCAGGGGCCCAGCACTAGCTGCTGATGCCCCCGAGGCTGGGTGTGTCTCCTCCTGGTCTTATGCCGCAGAGTTTTCACATTACAGGTGAATGTGTCACCTGCTAAATCACTGAGAATAATCTCAACAAACAGCTTGAACATCACTCAGTGTTTGTGCACAAAATGTTTAGCTATAGAGCCATAGTGACTTTTATTTAATTACTTCTCATTAACAGCAGCAATCAAATGTAATAAGTAATGACTTAAGTAATGATCAATAAAGTTCACAAAGTGTTTCACAAAGCATCAAATCATCAGGACAAAGAACATTTTAATTGAGACACGAGAAATCTATAAAATAACCAAAAACTAAAATATATTAAAATAACATTTAGATTTGTTACAGTAAGAGAAAAAAACGCACATGGCCTCAAAGCCTGCAGTATAATAATCTTTTTTTTTTAAAAACTCACCGTTTTTAGTTTCTTTGAATGTTAATGAATAGTTTAAGTATTGGTTGTTTGACAATGATACTGGCTGCTGTTGCTGCTTTTATAACTTAATCAATACTGCAAACCTGTCTGTGTCTATCATGTGTGAGGAATACAAACGTTATCTGAACTGTATCCAACTCAGACACATAAGTTCACTGCTTGCTCACTAAACTCTACATCCGTGTCAGACTGTTCAGTGTCTGCTCCTGCAGACGCACAGACACAGTAGTTCATGTTAAGGCAGAACTACACCTAAAGACACCACGGGAACTCCAAAGGCAGATCCTATGAGGTCTGAGTCAGAAAAATCCAACTGTGAGAACACGCAGTGGTCTAATTTGGTTAACAGAGCAGCAGCTTTAGGGGCACGTCAAAATGAAATGAGCAGGAAGTTCACCAACATCCAGGTGTGGACACACTCGGGCCTGCTGTGAGCACCTTATACCAGTGCTTACAGTAAGTTGTCCATATTATGACTTCTGAGCTCACATCTTATACCTGTATACAGCACAAATCCTCTTATTATTAAAAAGAATGACTTACACCTTCACATAGATTGCTTGTGATAAAATTTTAATTACTTGGAATCAATCAGTGCTCTAAACCAACTTTTTTCAGGCTCTTATCTAGCGAGCACTCAAAGCACTTCATACAACATGCCTTGTTCACACAAGCTCTTTTTGCTTTGTCTAAGTGCTCTATCACCCTCAGATTAAGGTATCAATATCTGGGATCAAACCACCAACCTTCCGATTACTAGATGAGATTGACTAGTATTAGATTTTTTGTTTGTTTGTCTTCAGCTGATGCCACTGATGCCACATGCTCGGTTATTTATTAGAAAACCCACCAAAAAGACAAAACGTGATTTGTAGTGAATGTGCACCTACTGAAATGAGTAGGACGTTCAGCGTGTGAAACTGAAAATGCAGCAGGGCAACTCCACAGGTGTGAACTTGTTCAGGTGACCTACAAACTATTGCAGACATCTGGAGAATGAAGGAAATATCTGAAAAATGTCCAGTATGGTGAGAGTCTTCCTGCAATAACTAGAGCACATATGAAAATGCACAGGAAATATGCGCAATGATTATGATTTCATTGCTTCCACACTTGTTCTGAAAGTGGGTTAATGCTTAAATACAATCCCCTCCAAAGCCTCACACCTCTCTCTGGGCCAAAGCAGTGGCCCCAAACCCGAGCATACTCAATTTATAGTAGTATAGGACATAAACCTTAGCGAAACACCGACCTGCGGACATTTGTGACTTGTAGAAGTCATCCTTCCGATCATCTTATCGACCAATCAGCTAGCCGGTTTAGCTTTCCCCACATTTAAAAGCTTTTTTTTTCTTTTTTTTTCTTTTACAGTGAAACACTTCACTATGCAAAGACCAAAATCAAAAATGTATTCCATTTTTACAAACGTGTAAAGACTGAATACATCCCTGATACACGGACCAAAGAGCAGGAGCCAAACGGCGCGGCACCAGTTGATGCTCAGAGGAAGGCGGGCTGTCATGTATATTTAATAGAAAAGGAAAAGAAAGTCTACGCAACCACATATGAGAAAACCAGATGTATGAAATGGAAATATCTGAACTGTTGTCTGCCCAGTGAAGGGTTTTGCCCCTACAGCTCCGCCTGAGTCATTTGACAGTGTGTAAAAGGCCGCGTTTGGAGAGCAGAGAAATTTCAGCTACGGAAAGCTTTTAGCTTAGAGAAAGAAAACAGCGCAGCCCGGGAACAGTTATTTCAACACTGCTGCCTGGAGTGAGCCAGCTAACGGCGGTTTTTGCATATAAGCCGAGCTCAATGTAAAACAAACAAAAACAGCCGTGACCAAAGCAGGAAATAGCGTTTGTAAAAAAAAAAAAAAAAAAAAACGCCACCAAAATATCAAGACTTGAGTGCACGTCCTCACCTGAAAACAGGCGGTTTTGGGCTCCGTTCGTCCTTTAGTCCGAGTCACACCGATCCGTTTTCACACGACAACCATGGCCACAGCTGTGAGGGAATCGCAAAGGGAGCCGTGCTAATTTTAAGACCGTTTTAATCGGTTTAAATGTTCAGAAGCGGGCGCGACTCGTGTCGGATTTGACTAAAATTTTCACCAAGCAGGCTAATCACCACACCCATGAATGTGGGAACATAGCAACAGCCTACGCTGAGGGGTGCCCGCTACATCACACATCCATATTCACGTTTCCTTGTTAATACAACAACTTATAGTGTAACAATGTCGTACTAAATTAGTTATAATTACGTCAATAATCCCGAGGTATCATTAAAAACACTTTAACTAGCTCTAGAAATATCTATAATGACTCGTACACCCTACGGGTGAAATGGTACCGTCTGGCAGCCCCCTCCACAAAAAGGAACCGAATGGGATACAGGAAACAAATATTAGACCTAAAAAGCCAGTCATTGTAGTGATTCAAACAAGAGTCATCTAAGGTTTGCAAACTCCACCTTCGCCCTCTCATTCAAATACAAACTGAGTTAATAACGCAGACACTGCAGTAGAAGTGAAAGGTGAGGAGACTGCAGTGTTTTTAACAACTTCACGAATGCAGTCTGTCAACAGCAACAGTTGTGACCACATAGACTGGCGATATCTGAGACGTGAAGGTACCTGCAGGTCTGCTGTAGAGCTTTAGAGGTGCACCGTGAAAGGCATTGTCCAAGCACAGACAAGAAATTAACCGATTAATCAAAATCAAAAATGACTGGTAAGTGCAGCTCTAAAATGTTTATGACAAACATAGCTCGCCCTTCATCATCAAAGTGGCAGAAATATTTGTCTAGTTTCTCTAGTCATCCTTTGGTTTCTTGACAGTTTAATGAATTTCGTTGCTTTACTATTCAGACAAATCTAATGAGTGGGTAAGAATTATAAATCTGTCCAAAACAAACTGAAATCCCCCAGGACACAGCTGTGCCAAGTCTCACCCTGGCAAGTCTCACCACAGTTGGCCTGCAGTGGGTTCATTGAAAACGATCTCTCTCCATTAGGACAGGATGAATTTTTAATGGGGCCAATGAAAGGGAGCAGTGGGATAGGCTTTCCCATATCTCTGCACGAGCCATAATCAGTGGAAGGGAGATGAAAGTTTTCCAGTGCCTGGTTTCCTTTCGGAGTTGCATGGGGGCAGATTAAGTCTAATTTAATTCATACACACAGCAGTAGTTTAGGTGTCCCCCCCCTTCCCTCCATCCCCAACACATTATGAGGATTAGGATTAACATGATAGCAGAGACATATGCTGTGGTTGGTTTACCATTAGTGCCAATGGGATTACATTTTCTTTATTTTACAGTGTTAATTTGCGCAGCCTGGGAACAGGATATTACTCACAGTATGTTTTATTCATAAGTCTATATTCATACATTAAAACCACACATTCTACATCATATAACAAAATAGAATTTAGATCCGTAGGATGACACCTGCCAAAACCACAATCAATAATTTGTCCATGTGTTATAGAAAATACATTTTATCAGTCATAATAAAGATAAGCAGAACATTTAAGTGGTTTTAGTATTACTGTTTCATTTATAGCGTGCTTGTAAAGTTGTACTAACAAGTTTAAACCAGCCGGTTTCACAGATGACATAATACTGGGTCACCCTTAGCGTTTTGTCAGATCATGTCTGAAGTTACGCAAAAATAGACTCCTAATTGCACAAGGTAAAGCTAAATCATGCAGTCTGAACACCGCTACAGCTCAGCTCTAGTCATGCACTACATTAGTCAACACTGAGTGCTGTAGTTTTTTGTTTTTGTAGCGTTTTGGATCAGAGATTGATTCTAAATGGACGATAACTGCCTAAGAAGAAGTCATTTTGTGTTCTTTCTCTATAGTGAGCAAAAAAGACTGAATTCATTAACCAGCTGAGAATCGCAGTCAGTGTGTCCAAAAGCACATCCTAGACCAATCAGCTCCCTTGGTCCATTGCTTGGCAACCAGAAAGGAAGAAGCAGGGTTGGGTTGGGGGGAGCAAATTGACACTGTAAAAATAGAACATCAATAGCCTGGTGTGTGAAAAAAAGAAAGACACACATGTTGCTGAGGCTATAAATAGTGTCCTGGAGCCTGGAACAGGTATTGTGTACAGTAGCTTTGTCGTGTTATTGTACATTTTTGCATTTATTCGACTTTAGCAACACAGCTCAATGCATAGCAGTCACGCAGGTGAATAACATCATTTGAATTTTACGATGGTTTTATGGTGTAGGAGAAACAGCAAGAACTGACGTACCTGTATACTGCTGACTATACGTCATCCCCAAACCATCAACAGGTCGGCACAGTTTTGATTTTTCTGATTGTCAGCGTGGATACAAAATTCTCAGCAAGCTGTAATAATACATTTCAGCGTATTATCACTGATGTTTATGGAAATCCATAAGGGGAGGGGGGTTAGGGTTTGTTTGTTTTTGTTTTTTGTTTTAGTTAATGAATGACCAGGATAATATCTCATGTTTCTGCCTCATATCATAAATCTGTGTGCATATTGTTCGGGGGAATTCCAATGATCTTTTCTCATATTACACCAACTTTAATATATGACATTTTTAAACTGGGTAGTGCATGTGTCTCGTGTAGAACAGTGTGCTCAAAAATAGATCTATCATATCCAATTCAGTTTCACAGGACTGCTCAATAATGATCCAAAAATGTGGGTGATCCGATTGAGTGGAGATAATGGGACGTCAGTCCTCCACCTCCTAAATGTTTTTTTGTTGTTGTTTTTTTTTGAATCCCTATGTTTCGATTTTAGGCCACATGCTGTCACACCCCCATGTAATACTTTAACTGTATCAGAGGCAATTAAAATGTGTAGCAACAGTAGAACCTTAAAAGGCTTTATCGGGGCCGTCTTATCCACCAGACGTCTCCCAGGGAGGCAGGCCGTTGCCAGGGTAACCCTCACAAATGGCAACTGACGTCAAGAAGGTAGGAGAAATACCAGGGAGAGCCAGAGCTGCTATGCATAATGGATTATTGAAAAAAAAGGCCCTCTTGAAGAGTGCAAAGTGACTTAAAATATGCGTGCCTTGCTGAGCTCACCAGTCCTGTCTCACTCTGTGTGATGAGGAAAATAGATGTTGGCAAATTCTGGGTTTTACTTGCAGACTGCCACAGCTTAGCCTTGATTGGCCCTAGTCAAATTATGTATCTGAGTAAAAGCTTGCAGGAGAACAATCTCAGAATTTTGACACATAATGGTCTATATCCTGTACTGTGACCTCCGTGTCATTTATCAAAGTGCTGTGCACAACTCATTTCGTTATATTTTGCTTCCGAAGAGCCAGGCTGCTTTCTGCAGCAGTGGGTCCAGGCTTCCCGAAGGTCTTTCAAACTTTTTCTTTGGACATTGTCTGCTTTTCACTTATTTTCAATCCAGTTCATGTATGGGACTATTTTGAGAGGAATGTTCATAATCAATTGTCTTAGGAATCATAAAAGCATAAAAAGGCAAATAAAAAGGGAAGAATAAGTGTTGTGTTAATACATAACTGACTACTTATCAGAAATCATTTTTAAAAGGGCGTCTTTAGGCACTCTGTTATTTGCATCCCACATAGCTAGTTTCCATTTTGGCTGAATCTTGAATCAGGCATAAAATTGTATGTTTGCACCAAAGAGACTTGGTGCAAAACCCTGGCATATCTCAGCATAGTGTGCAGTGTGTTATTAAAAAATTGTAGGAGACTGGCCTACAAAAACTATCTACAGCAGAGGATCAGTATGTGAATCAAATCTAGGAAAGACCTGACACATGATGCATTTGAGAAATGCATCTGACCCTTTATTTGATCCATCTTATGTTCAAGTCTCAGAAATGGTCTCAGAGGAAAGGTGTCTGTCAAGAGTCATTCTTAAGGAAGGGAAACAGAGCGAGGTGAAGGCTGAGGTTTGCCAAATTACACAAGAACTGAACAGAAAATCAGTAACGACAGGTGTCTGGAGCAGTGATGGGAATAACGGCGTTACTAACGGCGTTACTATTTTCAGTAATGAGTAATCTAACTAATTACTATTCCTATCGTTACAACGCCGTTACAGTTATTAACAAGAAAATGCGGTCCGTTACTATTTTTCAACAAACAGACGGTTGAAGTTGTGTTCAGTTTATCGCATCTTATATCAGCTGCAGGAAGTAGCTGTAAGTAATCTGGACGCTACAGTTTTAAGCAGCTGCGCGCTCCCGCGGACGGTAATCACGATCACTGTCTAGCACAACACCTGGAGCTCAGGGGGCAAAACAATCGCATGAGTGCTGCTGTTTGACTGAGGAAGAATAAAGTAGTCGTGGTAAGCCAATCACGTGACCACTTAAAGACAAAGCAACAAGGTGACATATACCAGTTTATAAATTGTGTTGATAGGCCACGTAAAACCAGAGTCATGATAAACAAGATATACGCGGCGTTTTTTCCTCACTAGTTTCGTCACGTTTACTGTCTAAGGACAGCGCAGTGAGACCTCTCTGCTTATGACCAAAAAATAAAAAAAACAAAACAGGGGAAGTTTTAGGAGTGACGGCGAGAGAGAGAGAGAGAGAGTTTTGAGATGTGAGAGATTTGTGACGTTTAGCGTGTTTGGGGTGTGTAGTTAATGTGTTGTCTTGTGTAGTTAGTGTGTAGTGTTGTGGATAGTTTTGTGTTGTGTGTCAGAACAATGAGGCGACTGCTGTCTCCAGGTAGAAACAGCAGTGATACACCTGCTGCTGTCAGACCTGCAGGTATCAGGCTGTGATGTTCTCCTTTGTAGTGGACAGAAATGATTTTTTTGGAGTGGCACAAATAATTTGTGTGGCATCTTATTGAAGAACAGCTGATTGTTCTGTAAATAGTTTGAAATGGTTATTTTAAAAAAGGGTAAAAGGTAAATGGATGCAAATAACTTTGTTGTTTGCAAAACTTGTGCATAGGATTGTAAAATTGACAATTTATATTTGCATTTAAAGTTATGAAATATGATTCATTAAAGATGTTTGTGGTTGTTACAGTAAAAATATAACTTTTTCTACTCTGATTTTATGTTTTTTGTCTGATTTTAGATCAATTGTGTTAACACAGTATGTCAGGCCCTCCAAGGTTTGGAGGCCCATCTCCCCCCACCACTTCCCCTGCCGGTGGCAGACGCCCTCAGACATCGGTGCGTTGGTGGTTCTTTGTGTCCGGGGGTGGGCGCCCAGGTACCCACCGGCTCACTCCTTGGCGGCTGCTTATCGGGGCCTGGAGCCTGGGGCTCGCTCGGGCCACTTCGGGGATGGGGTGCCCTCGGCCTCTCGGCCCGGGGCTCGGTCACTCAGGCACAGCTGGCTTCCGGCGGAGCTCACGGGCACGTCACTGCAACCCCCCCTGGCTTCTGCTCCGCGGCTGCTGAGTGACCCCTCATCTGGGACTCTCCTCAGCTCTTTCTGGGATAGTGGCGCGGCTGCCCCTCTGTTGGTCTTCCTTGGTCTCTTGTGTTCTGGGGGCCTCTGGATGTCTGGAGTTTTGATCTCCTCCATACCTGCTTCATGCCCTGGAGGACGGGGCAGTGGCCCCCCACACCCTCTAGCAGATCATTACATGAAGGAACCTTTTAAAAACAAGCGCTCATGCTCACAGGTGCACACACGGGTGATCACACACACAACTACACCCTTTTGGCTCCTACCTCAAAGCACACTGTGCACTGTCGATCTCACGTGCTGCACAATAATGTTTAATATTTAGTATTTACTGTCATATTCCCATAGATCATTGTGATGTTGTTTATTACTCTCGTTTTCTTCTGCTTGCTTTCTTTTTTTCTTTCTCAACAGGTGATCCAGGTGATCGATATATAACAAGAAAAAAAAACAAAAAAAAACAAACAAAAAAAAAAAACACAGTATGTCAAAATGAAAACATGACTGTAAATTCAGACACGTGAGGTTGTGCTGAAAAGGATGATACCAAACAAGGCAAAGTAAACAGTTTTTAAAGGTAAAATGTGGAGAGAAAATCAAAAGTAGTTAAAAATGGGTAATTATACCCTGGACCGCAGAGGGTTAAACGTTTTTTTAAAGTAACGCAATAGTTACTTTTCAAGTAATTAATTACTTTTAGAATATTGTAACACAGTTACTAACTCAGTTACTTTTTTGAAGAAGTAACTAGTAACTATAATGAATCACTTTTTCAAAGTAACTTGCCCAACACTGGTCTGGAGTGATGAATCCTAATTTAAAATTTTATGTTCAAATTGTTGTCAATATTTAGTTGAGGAGACACTGCGTCTTCAGCTCTGCCGTGGTTTTAACACTGCATTTCATTCAGCGGGGGTCTTGGCAAAATTGGTGTCATTATGAACTCAGAAAAATAACATCAGATTTTGATCTGCCATATAATGCTATCTGGAAAATGTTTGAAGGCATACCCGGACACTATCAGTTATGGATTAGCCTTCCCAGAGCTCAGACCTCAACACTACTGAGGCAGTGCGGGATCATCCTCATCTTCACAGAGAATGGAACAAAAGCCAGCCATCATCCAAAGACAAGCTTTGACTATCCTCCAAGGAGCCCGGAGAACTATTCCTGCACACTACTTAAAGAAATTACAAAAAACACTGAAGAGAGTTCAGGCTGTGTCGAAGAATAAAGGTGGTCGTACCAAATACTGACCTTCAAGTTTGTTAGAATTCAACTAACATGGATTTTATCTTTTATACTTTGTTTTCATCTATTTTTCCACATTTCAATAAATGCACCTTTTTCCCATTTTCCTAGAAAAATATAAACTAAATTAATTGTGGCACAGTATTGTATATAGAAAAGTACTTTTTTGTACTGCAGTAGAATATGTGCTGCTCAGTATGTTCTGACGTATGGATCCATTGTAAGAAATGTAACAAGGATACACAGTGACATTCATGCACGCGTTGTCAAAGTGATTGTTTGACATCATGTTAAAGTGCAATTATGAAGGGTTTAGGTTCTTGTCTAATCTCAGTGCTATTCCTGGGCCATGAGAGTGTCACACAGCAGCAGCTCGGTGAAGAACCCTTCTGTGATAATGCCTCGCGTGTTGTGCTGGGAATCACACTCTCCACGATCAACGACTGTGAAGTCACGGCTCACGTACTGCTGCTATCCATATTGGTAGAGCAAAACAGAAGTATGGACATGTAATATAGAAGTGACACTGTGTCCATTTTGGAGAAGATAATATATATATATATGTATGGATCTGTGCAATTCCATTATTATGACATCATTAACTTTTTCAAATAGAATAAAGTCAGGTTTAATATTTTTTGCCCACGAAGCTTTTTGTCTCCAGCACACAACATTAAATTACAAGAAGAAAGATTCTGAGCAAGAGTGTTTTTCTATAATGTTAATATCCAGGTTAAAATCATATAAATGTACTAGTGTCCAAAAATTAATCTATTTATTGAAAAGCTGCATATTTGTCAATGCTACATCTTCAGTTCCACATTTATTAATCAAACGACGCCCTCAATTACATTAAGGAAGAGCAACCCTTAATCTTTTGATTTAGGGAGAAGCTGCGGAGGAAATGTGCAAACAGAAGAAGTGAGAGTGTTTCAGTCCAGGGGAATCCCAGACACTTCTGTAAACCAGGGGTGCAACAAGCAGCACAAAGCATGAACCAACATGCTCTGAGTTTCCAAAGAAGTCGATCACACATCAGTATGGGGGGAGTGAGGAATAACCCTGGTGTGCTAATACCATACTTTGCAGATGCCCCCAAACAGCTTCAACCCTACGACGCCACATGATCATTAATTTATTACCATGAGCCCACAATTTTTTTTTTTACTTTTTTTTTTTTACTTGACATTTTGGTGCACCACAGATTTTTAACATGAGATAAGACCTACATTTCACCTCCGCACTGCCTCAAAACCAAACACAACTTTATACCAGGTACAAAGACTGAGTTCAAAACCTCACTAAACACCACAGTCACCAGCGTTTCCTCTATTACACTGCAAACACCACGAAAAGGTGAGTTAAGTGCCAGAAAAATATCTGAGTTTTAGTAAGGTTTATACTGCAGACTTTAGCCTCGGAAACATAGTTTTTCTATCTAAAAAATTATTTAAATATTATTTTAAAAACAGTGGGAATATTCTTATTTGTACTTGACTGTATACAGTATTCAGTATTCCTGAGTAAGTACATTTTCCCTGGCAAATATAGAGGTTACTGTGCTAATACATCATTGCTGTGAATCAAAAAGCTTGACATTAAAAAAAAAAGAATGAAAGCTTTTCTACCTTTTCCAGTGCAGATGAGGAGAGGAAGTGGCTGTTTCTGCATACGTCCTAAATGGCATGGATTATGAGTCGCACAGAGCGCTGTGGTTTCAGTTCTTCCTTTCAGCAGTGAGTGTAGATGCTACTAGGAGGAGCAGCAAATGGAGAGCAAGGCAGAGCTGGCGGATGAGGTGGAGAGCTACTGAGTGGGAGGGTGATGATATATAGGGGGGCGGGGGGACACAAAGGATAGCCGATGGAGTAGTTTTTCTATTAAAGGGACAGGGTTGATTTCTTCAGTACTAGTTGAAGAAGTTAAATAAATAGAAATGAAAGAATAATCCCACTTTTTTTTTTTGGCTTTCCCCCCAAAAACTTGTTGCAGGTACCTTGGCAGGTGGCCACAGGTGTGTTTTCATACAGGGCTTCCTAGAAGAACAGCATAAACAAAATTTATTGATTTACAGTGAAGACAGCTTGTCTCTGTCCCAGGCAGCATTGGGTGGAGACCATAAGCATATTTAACATCCTGGTTATAAAACAACATTTCTCAGAGACATCCCATATTTAGTACTCGTGGTGGACTTCAGATGTTGGCTCCAAAATACTCATTGACCTTTGATATGAATCTGACGCGTATCTTAAAACATTTATAGTTTGAGACATCCGTGTGACTTCTTATTTTTCCATTCCTGTATATGAAAACTTGTTTCAATAAGACAATAACTCAAAACTGAGAAAATTACTTGAAGTTTGGAAGAAATAAGCAAAAATTCTGAGGCAACAACAAATAATAAATGTCAACTTTGCTTTACCTGGTAAATTTTTTAAGATTTATTTTTAATGGGAGAAACACGCTTCTATTCATACACAGCCCGTATATAGTTGTTTAGACACTGCCTCATGTTTACACCATTCTTATAAATGATCCATTCGCACAGTAATACTTTTGTCCAGTATGTGCTTCCTTTCTGTAATGGTTTAGCATATTCAATAACAAAAATGAAATTGGTTGATTTAACAGCATCCTTCTGAGATTGTGCTCCATTTTTACATAATAGCAGCAACTGCGTGACGTCTGTTCCACTAAATCTCACAGGTGCTCCACTGGATTGAGATATGGTGACTTGAGGTCATTTGAGTACAGTGAACTCATTGTCATGTTCAAAAACCCAGTTTGAGATTACCCGAGCTTTGTGACACAGCTCACTGTCCTGTTGGAAGCAGAAGACGGCTACACTGTGCTAATACAGGCAAGCCATTTCCTTTAGCGACCGCTAAGTGTTGTTGCTGATGGACATGGTCAGAAACCACACCCAGGTAGGGTAGGGTTAAATGATGATCAGCTGTTACTGAGGGGTCCAAAGTGTGCCATAAAAACATAACTCACACCATTAGAGTACCACCAGACTGAAGCATTAATAGAAAGCATGGTGGATCCATCCTTTTGTGTCATTCACCCAAAAATCTGACTCCACCATCTGGATGTCACACAGAAATCAAGACTCATCGGACCAGCTAGCATCTTTCCAATATTCTGTTGCGAGTTATGGTGAGGCTGAGTTGTTACCTGTTCTTGCCGAGAATAGCATCTGGTGTAGCATCAAGGGTGCTGGTTGTTCAGAGATGCTCTTCTGCCTACCTTAGTGATATTCTTATCACTGCTTCTTATCAGATTAAAAGAGTGTGGCTGTTCCTCTCTGAACTCTGGCATCTAGATGGCATTTTCTCCCAATTGGATAGTTTCTACAACCATCTGTAAACCCTACAGATGGTTGTGTGGGAAAATCCCAGTAGAACAAGTTTCTGAAACACTCAGACCAGCCTGTCTGACACCAACAAATATGCCACATTCAGTCGCTGAAAATTACCTTTCTTCCCCATTCTGATGCTCGGATGTGTCTACATGCCTAAATAGAGCTGCTGCCATGTGACTGTCTGATATTTGCATTAACGAGCAGTTCAACAGATGTCCCTTTGTTGTACCTAACAACGTGACAATATTTAAACAGTGCTCAGAACATATCATACCATGTCCACTGAATCATCGCAGTAATCAGCAGCTGCAAAGATCCATAAAATTAAACCATGTCAAATATAATAAATGTGTAGGCTGCTTGTTTATATATGATTTTTATCTTCTCGGCCCTCTGTGTACATCATAACTAAAATCCAGGATTGTAATTCTAAAAAAAAATTAAATTAAAAAAATGGAGCAAAGCTAAAGTAAAAACTTTCATTTTCAAAGTCAGTCACATTAAAGAGCAACAGACTAATAACTTCGTGAAAAAGTTGGAAAGAGATGATCAAAACCTGGCATTTATTGGACATTATGCTGGTGTGTACCTGCAGAGAGATTTTCCCATAGTCGCCCTCTCGCCCGGTGTGGAAAAAACGCACCGACAACACTCCTAAAATGAAAACTTTTTCATTGAAGAATAATTTCATGGTTGTTTATTGGAAACCAAAGAGTCAAAAAGGCACTGACCTGGCCTCCAACCCCCCCATCCAAATCTAACTGAGCGTCTGTGTTCCACAACAGGCCCAACTCACAGGAGTAACTTCCTTGTCAGTGCATGTCAAACATGGAAATTATTACCGCACACATCATTTGTTTAAAGAAGAAGATATTGTACCAATGGTGATGATCCAAATTTTACTGGGATTTGACTATTGCACTTGCATTCTCAGTGAAAGCATTAAAATATGAAATATCCACAGACAGTGCACATGTCAACACATTGGCTTTTATTGTTGTTTGGTTGCCTTTAAAGTACTGTACATCTTCTATGCATAGAACTTACAGTATATTCATGCTGTAACTGGGTGCAAAACAGCCAGTGTTTGGTATGCAACATTTCTGGTGAACTCCAACAATCTACACATTTACAACTTTGTCTAGTTTTTCTTCCAAAATGTAACGACTGTAATCGATCAGTCAAACATCATTAAGTGCTTGTAGAAAAGTGCACGCATTTGGGGGAAAAAGATTTTTAACCTTTAACAAAACTCCTGAAACTGTTTTAAATCCAGAATATTCTTAAACTACATTCATACAGATACAGTTATCATATGTGACTGACACAGATCCAAACACAAGCTGACCTTTCTGAATGTAAATGCATTGCCCTGCATTTCACTCTGCTATTCAAACTATTTAGTGTTGTCCTTCGGGCTCATCGACGCTTAAACAACTAGCTGGCTGGCTCACTCAAACTTGATTCCCTGGGCCAGAGGAAGATCCTTGCTGTAGTTGATTGTGCATGTCGAGCGCCTCATGTACTGCTTCCATGAATCACTGCCTGACTCTCTTCCACCGCCTGTATGTTTCTCCCCACCAAAAGCTCCTCCGATCTCTGCTCCGCTTGTGGGAATGTTGACATTTACGATGCCACAATCGGACCCTTTGGGGCCCAGCCAACGGAAAACCCGGCCTAGATCTTTGGTAAAGATGCTGCTGGACAGACCCTGCTTGACCTCGTTGTTCCAGGCAAACGCCTCCTCCTCTGTCTTGAACTTAAGGACATACAGGATGGGGACAAAGGTTTCAGTGTGGACAATAGAGGCATCGTGAGGCAGTCCTGTAATGATGGTGGGCTCCACATAATTTCCAGGACGGTCCATCACCTTTCCTCCACAGACCACAGTGCCGCCCTGCTGCTTGGCCTGCTCGATGGCAGCCAGGTACTGCTCGACAGCTTGCTTGGTGTGCAGAGGACCATAGAGGGTGCTGGGGTCCCAGGGGTCTCCGATGCGGACTTGTTTATAGGCCTTGGCAAGCCTTTCGACCACTGTGTCATGAACACTCTCGTGCAGCATCAACCTTCTGGTTGTGGTGCAGCGCTGGCCGGCGGTTCCAACGGAAGCGAAGACGGCAGAGGGCACCACGAGATTCAGGTCAGCATCTTCAAACACGATGATGGCGTTGTTGCCACCAAGCTCCAGCAGCTTGCGACCAAACCTTTCTTGCACCATCATGGCCACCATCTTGCCAACATGAGTGCTGCCAGTGAAGGACAACAGATCCACACGCTCATCCTTTGCCATGGCCGTGCCGATATCTGCTCCGCCACAGGTCATGGAGCAGATGGCGCCGGGGAGATTGTTCTGCTCCAGCACCTCAGCCACGATCTTGGTAACTGCAACACTTGTGAGAGGAGTGGTCGGAGCTCCTTTCCAGAGGCAGACGTTGCCACAGGTCAGAGCGATGGCGTTGTTCCAGCCGTAGACAGCTACGGGGAAGTTGAAGGCGGTGATAATGCCGACCAGGCCGACTGGGTTCCACTGTTCGATGAGGGCGTGACCCGGTCTCTCTGAGGGCAGGATGGGCCCGCCGATCATTCTAGACAGACCAACTGCGTAATCACAGACGTCAACGTACTCCTGAACTTCACCAACTCCCTCAACATAGATTTTGCCCATTTCCAGTGACACCAGACTTCCAAGTACTTTAATCTTTTTTCTCAATGCATCCCCAATCTGCCTCACAATCTCCCCTCTTTTAGGAGCGGGAATGTCTGCCCACAACTTCCAAGCCTCCTTCGTCTTCTGAACAGTCTCTTCATACTCCGCCAAAGTAGCCTGGGTAACTCTGGCAATCGGCTCATTGTTGGCAGGGCAGTATGACGTGATAACCTCCCCACTACCTCCCCAGCTACCGTTGTAAACACCCGGGTTGTCCTCAGACAAACCCAGCTCTTTGAGCCATACGTATTTGGGCTGGTTAATCAGGAGACTGGACATAGCTACCCACTGCTGGCACTGGACAAGTGCAAATTTACTTCTTAAGAGGAGCCTGGTGTGCCGAGCAAGGGTCAGTGTGAGGCAGCGCTGCATGAGTGCTGGAAGGAAGCAAAGTTAAAAATTAATTTTGCACTAAAGAGAATTCATAAATAATTGTTGACTTTTCAGCTTTAAAGTGAAAAAGAAGGATTTGATGAAAACAACATTCTAAACCTTACATCCTCCATGCAACGATAGAGCTTAAAGTTATATAAAGGCAGCAAAAAACCTAAACTACATTTGAAAGGCTGAAAAGACCCAAAAAGGTTTGATATTTTTCCCCTACAGGGTGATGAGCCGCCAGCTTCACTGCAACATTTAAAATTGGGCTTTAACGATTTACATCTAATAAAACGAGCTATTTCTCATAACTTTCCACCAAATATAAAAATGTGCACATAATGTAGGTCTTGTAATGCAAGACGTTATTATTAAAGAAGCGACTTTCAGCTGCTCCCTGTATTCACAAAGGGTCACCACAGCAGGCAGCGCTGGCTGTCGGATTTTTGTAAAGAGTGCCCTTTCTGATGAAATCTCAGAGAGACTTTGTTGAATGTGTAACCCACCAGACTGTGGTGACTTTGTTACTACAACTAATTCACCAATTATCTATAAATCAACCAGTTAACCTATAGCTAACATTAAGGCAAAAGAATTAACAAGTGCTAAGTTTCATAGTCTTTAAAAGGTAAACATAATCTTGTTGATGTGTCATTATTAGCCTAAGGAACATTTTGATGATACCATCTTGAAACAACAGAGCCATCTCCAATTTTCTAATGTTTTATGGATGAAAAAATGCGAATTAATTTAAATTAATCAATAACAAAAATAATATTGCTTGTTATCGCACAACCAGTGTTACTGTCTTGGTCTAATATTGCAGGTTGTTAACAAACAACAACAGCCAATTGGGTCTCATAAGTAACCCATAAAAAGATAAAACTTTCAAAGATGTATTCATATTAACTTTGAATTAATAACATGGCAAACATCACTATTGCGAAATGTATGAACCTACATATTACATCAAAAAGTGTATTTGACTAATTAGAAATTGAGAAGAGGCACAGTTATATAAACACCTCTCCTGAGGCCAATCTGCTACTGTCCAGCAAGTTGCTCAACCATTTCCACCGTGCGCTTGCGCAATTAACCCAACACTGGACAACCACGAGGCTGTGGAAACTTGGATTGAGCTGCAGAAGCTGGACAATGATGACGCATAACGTGTAATCTAAGGATTGCATTTCCGATATTCTAATATAAGCGTGTTCGTACAACAGCGTGGACATGCACGCCTAGAACAGAGTCAATGTTGTTGAGTCTAACCGTAACCGTGACCGTGACTCAAGGTCCTCCACTTTTCATTCACCAACACCAGCGCGTACTCATCAAGGCTGCACGTGCACGAGTCGTGCATTGGTTTTTAATCTTTAAAGGCACATTTGAGCCACTTATGACGAGTTTTAACTCACGTCGATATGAAATCCTCAGGGCCACGTCCACTCCAAAGCATGGAAGTACTCGCAGTCACTTCCGACTATCACCGTGGAAACGGAAGTACTGAGAATTGCTGCTCTCTGATTGGACAGCTGTCTCGAAGCACTGTGGAGCCCGCTTTGTTGGACTGATGCATGCTAGCAGATTTCTTTTGTTGTGATTAATCGCTTTGCGGTTGTGTTTCTCCTGTAATAGCATATATTGAGAAAGTTACTGTCGTTATAACTTAGAGGATGAGTGGCGGAGTGTACGGAGGTGGTGAGTGTGATAATATGCTGATTTTATACACAACTGTTGTCCACGTTGTCCCGGGTTGGAGCTAGCCAGCTTTGTAGCTAGTTAGCTCGTTATGCTAGCTATGCTAAAGTTCTGCTTCGTAGTTGGTCAGCGATATAGTCTTGTGTCCATTTTAATTGTCATACGTTTAGGGCTGTTTAAATATGCAGACATCACAGGCGCTTAGTCGTGCAGACTTGAAGTCTTATACAAGTCACCCAGCCGGTGCCGTCTAGCTAGCAAGGAAATGAATGAAAGTGGGCTTGCCGAGCTCACGAACAAATACCGTTTATGTTATGTAACGGTAAAAATAACGGTAGTTATGACGATACCGAGGCTGTCATCGCGATAAACCCGACACAAAGACCCTGCAAAGACATACTGATGACCCTTTGTCATTCCTGTGTTTTACAGAGAATAACTTCATAGTTGCTCCGGGTAGCTGGTGTCAGTTGTTATAAATGCGTAGACACCGAATAGAACTTTACATTAGTATCGGTGATGCATGCGGCTTATAGTAATTAGCTTAGAAAAGAACAGAAGCAACAACACACACGCACGCATATACACATATAAGTAATGTAATATTAAGGTAATTGATACCTCACTTTATAGATGGCTTCAATTTATTTAAGGATTATTTAAGCTTGATACAGCATAGTATTGCGATGTTTTGCGTGGGGATATTGTATCAATCCAGTGATACTAAATATCCATTTTTTTATTAAATAAAATAAAATATTCTGGGAATACTATCAATAACGAGGCTCATCTCACCTTGTTGGAGGCAACCTTTCTGCAAACGGTTGCAGTCTGACGTGCGTTGAGTGTAATCACTCTGGGAGAGATTGTTGAAGGTCCCAAATAATTTGCTGTCTAATTTATAAATGCAGACTAAGTCCTACCATGTTTCCAACAGTTGGAATAGGGCTTTATCAGTGAGCACAGCTCGAAGGGACTCGACTCAACCGGCTGCCAGTTGTATTCTTGTTATAATTCCTATGGAACAGGAAGGTTACTGCGTGCAAATGTAGTAGTTAAATATAAAGTTCTGTTGGTAGCTGTATTCTCAGAAGCATATGGTATGTAAACAGCATGACCCCATTCATTCTCAGACTGATAGCAGCATCTTACAAACTGTTAAAAATCACAATACTATCGTATCATGAGCGAAATATTGTGAAAATATTGTATCGTGGTTTTGTCAGGTGATTCCTACCTCTAGTAAAAAGCAGCAGTTGAAGCATGTATTTTTTGACATAATGTAATTTGTTATTAAGTGCTGGAATAGCTGGTTTAGCTCTTTCTGACAAATCTTTAATGCGTTATTTTTCAGTTTAAGTAGCACAGATATCAGTTTAAATCTCTGTGTGATGGTGAGGACTGGGGATGCTTATTTTCAGCTCTATAATAATAGAAAATAAACATTTCCAGTCCAAAGAATATGGCTTTTCATTTTAGTGCCCTAACTGAAACTAACTTTATTGAATCTTATAAGGTGTAAGATGTGTTATATACACACATAAACACACAGACACACACATACTATATGGACAGAAAATACTGGACCTACACATTACGCCTACGAGTGCAGCTTGGCTGTGGAAATCAATGCCATGAAGCTCCCAGTGCACAGTGTTTGTGCTGATCTTAATCTCAGAAGAAGTTTGGAGCTCTGCAGTTGTTGAGTTAGTAAAGCTTTGGTGACTTTTATGCAGTGTGCACCTCAGCATTTACCAACCCTGCTCTGCTAGTTTGCAGTAAAACCACTTGCAGTTGACTTATGAACTGTTGTTATACAAACACAATTGAATTCAATAAGTTCTTTACAAAGACCCATTTTTTTCACAGATTTTGTGAAGGCTGTATGGCTGGGTGCTTGATGTTATAAACATGTGGCAGTGAAAATGCATGAACTCAAAGATTGTGTAGCCCAATATTTTGTCCGTATCGTGTACAAATTACACAAATATGTGTTCCCCCCATATTTTGTGCATAACTGCATTTGAAAAATGTTCAATCAGCCCTTATTTCTGCAGATGAGGTGGGAGCATTGGTGTTCGACATTGGCTCTTATTCTGTAAGAGCTGGCTACGCAGGAGAAGACTGTCCCAAGGTAAGTGGATCACTCGAATGACCTTATTAACAACGTGCTTTTTCTTTCTCTGTGCATCTTCATCATCCCTCTGGGGGAACGGCAATGATGAGAAATCAGGGCTGGAGTCACCTTGGAGGCAAGAGGCATAAATTGAGTTCAGATTATTCCAGAATACTTCCTTTTTCTGTTTCCTCTGGTTTAGGTGCAAATCTTGAGGGATAAAATGAATTTTGTGTGAATAAATGTAAGGCATTACAGATGGACACTAATCCATCTGTACCATTTAAAAAATTTTACCATTTAAAAGATGTGTTTTTCTCTTTGCTTTTGACAAAACCTTCTTCTCCTGAAAATCCTCTCAGCGTTTAGCTAGACACTGTAAATACCGTTTTTGCATAATAAACTGGTCAGAACCAGCCAGATTCAAATGAGGTACTTTTGAAAATTTCCCAACTGTTGGTCTTCGTAATTCAGGAGGGATTGTGTCACATTATGGCACCTCAGTGTTTCACAAAAACGTCGATTCATTCACTCGGTGCAAAGGAGGATGACTAACTTTGTGAAAGCAGTTTTTGTGAATTTCTGTTGTTTTGCCGGTCCAAAATTGGGCTCTTGCAAACAGCCTTGACCTGTAATTTGATCTGTTTTGGTTTTGTGTCCCATCTCAGGCGGACTTTCCCACAGTAATAGGTGTGACTCTTGACCGAGAGGATGGCAGCACACCCATGGAGACTGATGGTGACAAGGGCAAGCAGAGCGGCACCACCTACTATATCGATACCAATCAGCTGAGGGTACCCAGAGAAAACATGGAGGTCATGTCTCCGCTCAAGAATGGCATGAGTAAGTGTTTAGTCCAAGTGTTTGGAGAATATGACTTTTTTCACCCGCGCATAAAAGACTGGCCTTGATCTTTTCATATGTATGTTCTAAAAAACATTTAAATAAATGGGAAGAAGAGCTGTTGGAAAACACGGAGGAGGTTTTGATCTCTGATGCAAACTCAGCAGTGAATGTGTATAATCTGGCCTGCTTGATCCAAATCCATAATTAGTCTGTTTTGTTCTGACGACGACTTTGTTGGCGAGCTCGTCAAACCCTGGCTGACGTATATATATGACTGGAGCTCATCATGAATATTAATGAGATTATTTGAAGCTCGAGGCAGCTCATCATCATCAGCTGTGCTGTGCAGTGTTCTCCTAATGGAAGCCAAGCCCTCTGCAATCTATGGTTTACTGCAGTGTCTGTGTCATAACTGGGCGTATGCTGAAAAACCAAAACTGTGTTTGGGCTTACTTTGAAAAACTTTGAATTACAGTTTAACGCTCACCAACCAGTACTGTTACGGCTGCTGTTGGTCTGGTTCCCTAGTGCCCAGCAGGGCTGTAAATGAACTAAACTTGTTTAAAAAGATTAAATTGGTGATTTGGCTCTTCTGTGATGGTGTTTGTATGCTGGCACGGATTGAGCTTTAGAGGTTTGTTTTCATGTTCTGGTCAGCTGAACAATTTTCTTTCCTATTTTAGAAATATCAGATATTTGCAGTTAATGGTTGTTCACGTGATTGACTTTTGATTGTTCTTTGGGTGAAACAATTATTCGTTTGGGTTAGGGTTTACTTAATTTTCAGATTTACTTACTTGAACATTTATTAGTATCAGAAGTGACATAAAGTTACTGTTTTTTCATATAATTGAATTAAGTCATTTCAGGCTAAACATTGCAGCAGTTTGCTTCTATATTTGGTTCTGTTGGATAACTAAACATTGTAATGACCATGTTTGTTTGTAATGGCTTGATTCACAGATAATAAATGGCTTTTGCCAGTTAAAGTATTAAATGATTGCAGTCCACTGATGGTGTTGGCACTTTTTAAAGCATTTACCCAAAGTATTAGCGATGGCAAGTGCCCCAGTGCACTGACCTAGCCGCTGATGCTCATCAGAATCTGGTCCACTGGAGTTTGGCTCTCAGGCTATTTAGAGATGACTGTGACACAAATCTTAATTGCAGCAGAAGAGCACAGTGGGACCAGAGGGTCCCTTAGAGGGCTAACCTGGAAAAATGGTGCCTGGTGCTCAAATTATTATCTAAAAAAAATTATAATTGCTCCAATTTCTCCACCATCTGACCCAACACACATGATAATGTTGGTGAAGGGGCTTTTTGAGGTCTGTGTCCACAGAGAGAGCGAAGCCTTACCACGACAACGTTGCTGTTATTTGCTTATATTCACATCATTTCATTTAAACTAGTAAATTTTAACAAAAAACTGCAGCTCTTCATATGAAACATCGTGATTGCTTTTTCATATGTTTTAATGTAGGTACCGTGAAATAAAAAAAGATTTCAGAGGCATTTGGCATTTACCAAGCCCTTCATTTGTTTTGTCTTAACTCTGCCTCTAGTTGAGGACTGGGACAGTTTCCAGGCTATTCTGGATCACACGTACAAGATGCACTTCAAGTCTGAACCCAGCCTGCACCCCGTGCTCATGTCAGAGGCGTCGGTGAGTTATCTTTTTGAGTCTTAAAAAATTAAGCAGTTTGATTTGCTACTCTGTTTAAAAATAAATATGTCACACATTGATGGTAACGTCTGAGCTATTTGAGCTCAGCGCCAGGTAAAGTAAAGAGTGTTTCCTGTCCTGGCCCTCATCACCATCTGCAGGTATCTGTGTGTGTCTGACAGTGATTTGTTGTAAGTGGGCTAACTTCTGTTTTGTGTTTGCAGTGGAACACACGAGCAAAGAGAGAGAAACTAACAGAGCTGATGTTTGAGCATTACAACATTCCTGCCTTCTTCCTTTGCAAGTCAGCCGTGCTCTCTGCGTATCCTTTTCTGTTTCACGTCATGCAGGACGGACACTGAAGCAGCGTGTTCAGTTAATAATCACAGACAGGTCTGATGAAATATCATGTCATCTGGTGGACTTTGAACCACATATTTCCTTAACTTTAAACATACAAGCTTTGCCAATGGGCGGTCTACAGGCCTGGTCCTAGACAGTGGTGCAACACACACCACTGCAATTCCAGTGCATGATGGCTACGTTCTGCAGCAAGGTGAGCAGCTATTGTAACACCCCCCCGCTGACTAAGCTGGCAATTTTCAGGTTGTGCTTGATTTCCACGAACTCTGGGAAATAATTCATTACTGAAGAGAAATGAAAATGTTACCTGGAAAACTCCTACACTGATGTTTGTCCCTCGCTTCTGCCCTCTGCTGTTTGTTTCAAATATCTTTTATTAGGAGCAAGTATCATGGTTGTTACAAATTGATAGAACTTATGCCCCCTTTTTCTCTAAGATAACAAAACAGACAAATAAACAACAACAAAAGGAAGAGAAAAACAAACAAACAAACAAAAACCCACCCACCATGGCCCCAATCCCCCGACTGCCAGAAAAAAAAGTTTATATTTTCCCAAGGTATGTAAGTAAAGGGTGCCAGATTAATTCAAAGTCTTTTACATTATCATTCATAGTGTATCTTATTTTTTCAAGTTGAAGAGTATTTGTAAGTTCTGTAAGCCACATCTTTAATACAGGAGCCTCTTTGCCTTTCCAAAGCTGCAGGATCAGTTTCTTTGCAATAATCAATGCATATGACATAAACCTTTTTTGATAGTGTTGTAAATTTTGTCTTTCTTTGGAGATCCCAAAGATAATTACTATCGGATTTGGCTCAATCTTACTCTTAAAAATATTAGACAAGTAGGTAAAAATGTCACACCAAAAACCCTGAAGCCTTGGACAAAGTGCAAAACTATGTAACAGATTTCCATAATGTATCATACATTTTTCACAGAGGGGGGAGCAGTCTGGGTACATTTTGTGAAGTCTTTCCCTTGAGTAGTGTAATCTGTGTACAATTTTGTACTGAATTAAACAGTGATGGGAATTAATAAAAGGCGTGTTTATGTTGCGTAAGACCTCCTGCCAAAAATCTTCTGATAGGGGGATCCCAAATTCCTTTTCCCACTCCTCTTTAATTGAGAAAGTTGAAGGTATACTCATCTCCTGTATTGAGTTATAGAATAATGAGATTCTCTGTTCAATCCCCCGTCTATCACTAAGGCATCTATCCAAAGAGTCAGACGGCATGTTTTCAAACTGCGGCAGATATGTACGGATATAGTTTCGTAGTTGAAGATATCTAAAAAAAAATGGCTATGCGGTAATCCAAATCTATCTTTTAATTGTTGAAATGACATGAAGGTATCGTTTGAGTAGAAGTCTTTTAGTTTACAAATTCCCAATTCTTGCCACACGTTGAAAGCTCCGTCTGGACATGATGGAAGGAAAGAGGGGTTAGCTGTAACAGGTGTACACATTGATAGTGCTTAATTATTTGTCTCCAGATTTGAAAGGTGGTGTGAATCACTGGGTTCGAATTATAGTGTGCGTTTGTCAAAGGAGTAGGAGAGAGTAATATTCCACCAACACAATAAGGAAGGCAATCCTCCCGCTCCATCTGCAGGCCATGGGGGAGTAATGCTGTATCATCCAATAAAAGGGAAATTATTCTTAAATTTGATGCCCAATAGTAATGCATGAAATTGGGTAGTGTAAGTCCTCCAAGGGATCCGTGTTTACATAGGTGGTCTTTTTTTATTCTATGTGTTTTGTAGTTCCATATAAACGGCATAATGATGGCGTCCAACTTTTTGAAAAAAGATTTGGGCAAGAAAATTGGAATATTTTGGACCAAATATAAATACTGTGGGAGAAATACCATCCTTATTGACTTCACTCTCCCTATCAATGAGATAGGGAGTGTCCTCCAATACTGGATGTTGTTTTTAAGCTTCTCCAGTAGAGCGAGAAAATTTTCTTTCACTAGGGAATAGAGCAGGGCGATATGACCAAAAATATTTATCACCATATACATTTGAAAATTTGCGATAAAGATATAACTGACGATATAATTGACACTAGACAAAATACTTTACAACTCCACAACTTTATTAGTGCAAAAAGAAACCCATCAATGTATTTTCACTTAAACAAGCAGCTGTTTTTTATGTGCATTAAAGCTATATAAAAATGTAACACTGCAAATTCCTTGCGGACAGTTTAACCAAAAGGCATTTCCAGTGGAAACTGGCCGACATATCCTCAGCATAACCATGTAAAATATCCACAAAACTTAAAAAGAGGTTATACACACACAATACGGTAATATGTTGAAGCACAGTACGTATCACTCCGCGAGGCTCCTGCCTACGATAGCCGTAATGCTCCGACAATCCATCAAGCGGTGCGGGTCCGTAGCTTAGCAAAGTCGTACTAAAACATTTACCACATACCACATAAAATCGTTTCGAGGTCAGTAAACACAACCAGAATTCATACATAAGGCACGCGGGATTATAAGGGGCACTGTCGATTTTCAGAAAAATCAAAGGATTGATTCTAAGTGTGCCGTATTTTCCAAACAACACGGTAATAACGACGCCCGCTAGCATGCGCTACCAAAAATAGTGCTTTGTTGTCTGTCTGACGGACGAAAGCTAAACCAGTTCCACACCACTGAAGTTGCAGCATTTTTACAAACCATTTCTGGTTCATCCGTTTCATTCAACGATCCACTTTCGCTCTTCTCATTCTGCGTCGCCGCCATGTGCGTATGTAAACATAGGCACTGCGCATGCACGTTTTACCCATATTCTATCGCGATATTTCATTTTCCTATCGTTGCCCAAAATTACACCAGTATTACCGTGAACGGTATGATATAGCCCAGCCCTACTAGGGAACTATATCTTTTTGTTATTGTGATGCCCAAATATGTAATTTTTTCGTAAGTTATTTTAAATGGGAGGGATGTAAGCCATTCTTTGCTTTCCAATTTGATGGGCAATACTTCACTTTTCCCCAATTGATCTTGTAGCCGGCGAAGGTACCAAATTTGTCAATAACGGAGAGGATTGCTGGGACGGAAGTTAGGGGTTTTGTTATGTATAGTAAAATGTCGTCAGCATAAAGCGATATAGTATTAGAAGTATATGCTGTGTCATAACCATGTATATCAGGGTGAGTTCGAATTGTCTGTGCCAGGGGTTCCAGAGCCAGCGCAAACAATAATGGACTAAGAACACATCCCTGTCGTGTCCCTCTGCTGAGTTTAAACTGAGTTGATAATGTTTGATTTGTAAGAATTCTGGCTGTGGGGTTCTTGTAGAGTAGTTTTATCCAGGAAATGAAATCTTGTCCCAGTTGAAATTTCTCTAAAACAGCAAAGAGACAGGGCCAGTCCACATGATCAAATGCCTTTTCAGCATCTAAGCTAAGTACGAGTAGGTCCTGTTGCACCTTGGGGGAATAAATTATATTAAATAAACATCTGAGATTATTAAAAAAACTCCTATCTGGTATGAAGCCTGTTTGATCTGGATGTACCAGTTTATCTATTACTGTATTATAGGGCTGCCACAAACGATTATTTTGATAGTCGACTAGTCACCGATTATTTTTGCGATTAGTCGACTAATCAGATCATGCATCGATTGGACGTAAAACTTACAGCTTGAAAATATGTTAAACGTTTATTTTGTGACCCAGAAAGAATAATAAGAGTAATATTAAAACTAACTAGCTGCCGCCATTGTTGACAACTGCGCTGGGCCGCACTATGAATTCTGGGACACAGCTTCTTCTTCTTCGGGGTTTAACGGCAGCTGGCATCCTTTACATGCAGTGCTGCCATCTTCTGTTTCAGTCCGTTATTACACTTTTAAATCCTACTACTTATTCCTGCGTCTTTTGTGATCTTACAAAGCTTCAAACGACGCGTCGACTATTAAATCAGTCGTCGACGATTTTGATAGTCGACGTAATCGTGACTAGTCGACTAATCGTGGCAGCTCTACTGTATTAAGTCTATTTGCTAGTATTTTAGCCAGGATTTTTTGATCTGAGTTTAATAAAGAAATAGGTCTGTATGATCCCACTTCCTCCAAGACTTTACCTTTTTTTGGGAGTACTGTAATCATTTCTTCATTCAATGTTGGTGGTAGGGTGCCCACTTTGTATGCATGGTTGTATAGTTTAGATAGATATGGAACAAGTTTAGTCTTGAAGTGTTTGTAGAATTCATTCCCTAACCCATCTGGGCCTGGACTCTTGTCATTTTTTAATAAACCAATAGATTTAGTGATTTCTTCAGTTGTAATCTTGGCATTCAAAATATTGCGATTCACCTGATCTAACACAGGAAGATCACACTTATCTAAAAAATCCTGCATATCTTTAGGCCCTGCAGTGGGATGAGAGGTATAAAGAGATTCATAAAACTGTCTAAAGTTATCATTAATTTCTTTATGTGATGTGACCAGGTTTCCATTACGTGATCTAATTTTGTGAATCGTTCTGTCATTTTCTAACTTCTTTAGTTGTCTAGCTAACAACTTGTGTGGCTTATCCCCAAATTCAAAATACTTCTGTCTTACAAAAATGAACGCTCTATTTATATTGCTAGTTAATATCTGGTTTAGTTTATATTTTAATGCACAAATAGTGTTGTACTTATCTAAAGAGGGAGCCTTTGCACTGTTAGCTTCCAAATCATGGATTATTTTTTTCTAATTTTAACTGTTCTAGTTTATTATTTTTATTCCGTGAGGCTTGATATGATATTATGGACCCCCTAATATAAGCTTTAAACGTTTCCCATAATTTGTCCGGTGAGGTCTCAGCATTATCGTTTATATCGAAGAATAAAGAGGTCTGAGAACTTATATACCTGTTGAAATTTTAAGTCGCTCAGTAGTTGTGGGTCGAATCTCCAATTCCTGTATGCTTTGGTGAGATTACTAAGTGCGAAGGAGCAGGTGACAGGGCAATGATCAGAAATAATAATATTGTGGTACGTTACATTACGAACTAGGGAGAGCATTTTTCCGTCCACCAAAAAATAGTCAATCCTTGAATAACTGTTATGTACAGGAGAGTGGAAAGAATACTCTCTACCTGATGGATTTAAAGTTCTCCACACGTCACAGATGTTCATATTGTTCATGTACAACCTCTGGCGAAGCGGATGGCACAACACAGAAGAGCAACCTCATCAGGCCAGGACTCTGCAGTTTATTTACACCTGCAGGCCAGTGGACACTCTTTCAACGATGAGGATGTACACATCCTGGACAGGGAAGAACGCTGGTTTGAGCGCGGAGTCAAGGAGGCCATTTACGTGAAAAGGGAAAGACCATCTCTGAGGGTACATCTGTCACCATCTTACAATGCTGTGATTGCAGCCATTCCCCAACTCTCTGTGAATGGTACTCATGGCCATTGATCAGTGTTGTTTGATCAGTGGGTTTTGGTCAGTGATTGTTGATCAATGGTCATGGGAATTTGCATAATTATGATTAAGGAACTGACCTCACAGCCCATTGTTCCTTCAGTGGGCTGGTTTCAGTCATTATGCAAATGTACTGTTTATAAGGTTTGGGGAAACCTGCAGTCAGCTGAGACTGAAGAAGTCACTTGGATGAGTGACGAAACGTTTCTCCCACAAAACGCTACGTCCAGATGAACAGATTCAACTTTTGGAGATTGTTCATGTATGTTTTGATAAAGTTGCTACCTTTACACAATGTAGTTCTTTTGGAGATGGATTTATCCAAGTATGGGTCTAACACTAAGTTAAAATCACTTCCAATTATTAAATTACCATTAGGTATATCCGGAATTAAGCTGAAAACCTTTCTGTAGAACTCTGGATCATCATGGTTAGGCCCATAAATGTTCAGTAGGGTAATCGGAGTAGCGTGCAGCTCCCCGGTCACTAATACATATCTACCATTCTTGTCAGCTATGGTGGAAGTATGCTTGAACGGGGTATCTTTCTTAATTAATATAGCTACCCCTCTAGTTTTAGCGGAAAATGTTGAATAATACACCTGTTTAATCCATTTACACCTAAGTTTATTGTGAGCCGGATTTTTCAGATGAGTTTCTTGTAAAAAAAAAAAATATCTGCTTTAAGAGATTTCAAGTGTGATAACACTTTGCCTCTCTTAACAGGCTCATTTACACCTTTCACATTCCATGTACAAAAGGTTAAATCCACATTCTTTACATTTCCATTGTCTTGCATTTGAATAAATTAAGGCAGCTTAATTCTAGTACTTTCCATACTTATGCAGTCAAGATATGGGCCCCAACCCTCGCCCCCCACCGCCCTACCCATGTATAACCATAACAAAATAAGACAAATATGTAAGCGATGCATCCCCATCCGTGCATTCCCAAATGAAAAAACAAAACAAAAACAAAAAATCTAAAGGGATGCTGTAACAAAAACTAAGCTTACCAAAATACTTTATCTCAAAACTTCCTCTATCCAACGTAGCTCCATAACAAGTTATAGTCTCTTTACATCAAAGTAAATGCGTGTCACTGGGCCAGAGGCTGAGCTCTGGTTTATCTATCTTATGTCGTCCTTTTTAAGATCCAAATTTTTCTTGTGCATAGCGGCGTGCTTCGTTAGGATCCGTAAACACCAGCTCCGTACCATTGTATGTCACCCTGAGGGTATAGAAGTCCATATTTGACTCCGGGTTGGTCTCGAAGCAGGTTTCTTACTGGAGTAAACGCAGCACGTCGTTTTACAACTGCCTGAGGTAGATCGCGGAAAATCTGAACGCGAATATCTCCAAGCTTCAGATTCTTTCTGGTAGAAACTTTTCGTAGTATTTCTTCCATGGTGTGGTGGTAATGTATCCTCGCCATCAAGTGTCGTGGCGGGGCTTCATCTTCTGGGGTCGCTCGCAGGGCTCTGTGTGCTCAGTCCAACAGCGGAGTTTCATCCAGGTCCAATAGATCTCGTAACAGCTTTGCCACAAAATCTCTAACACGCTGTCCATTTTCTCTGCCTTCAGGTACCCCGGCTATCCTTATATTGTTCCTCTTTGAACGCCCTTCCAGGTCAATGCATTTTTCAGACAATTGTTCCACTTTGTTAGAAAGTTGTTTGACTTTTTCGTCTAATTTCACCACGGAGTTTGAAGTATTTGTTGCCGATTCTGATAAATCTTTCAGCTGGACATTGTGGTTTTCCATTACGGTTCTCAAAGCTGAGTTGGCCTCCTCATTTTCAGCCCTCAGCGTTGCAATTTCCCCGCGCAGGGTATCACAAATGTCTGCTTTCATTTGAGTTATCTTGGTGTCCAAAGAAGCAATCGCTGACAGCACTTGTTTGTTACCTTGTGTATACTCCTCAAATGCGGAAATGGCTGGCGTGCCGGTTTTAACGCCGTCATTTTCAGCCGAGGCCTCGCCAAAGTCGGTCGTTTCGGTCGCCGCTTGCTTCGGATTTGGGTTTTTTTTGGTGGCATTTGGAGAAGAATGAACTCTTCACAACCCCTGTATTACTTTGTAAGAGAAAAATTTATTACTTTGATGGTTATTGCAATTTCATCAAATCAGGTGCAGGAGCTGCTGGCACACGCGTCTTCACCCTCTCATGCCCTCTGCTGTTTGGACCAAGTATCTCAGCCTCGTTAGTCATGAGAGTTTCTCTTGGAAATGTTGAGTGATTTAAAAAATGTGCGTATGGGTCTGGAGCCTCTCCCAGCTATCATGGGCTAAGAGGCGAGCTGCACCCTGGACAGCTCTCCAGCTTACTGCAGGGCTAACACTTACATACCCAACATGCATGTCTTTGGATTTTGGGAGGAAGCTTGAGTATCCCGGGAAAACCTACACAAGTTCATGGGAGATGTGCAAACTCCACACAGAAAGCCAGGAGCTTCAGTGGTACCCACTGTGCCAGTAATGCCAGCGTCACTGTTACACTTCTCTAAAGTCCTTTTAGGCAAAAATCAAGAAAATCAATCTTATTACTCTTTTGTAATTCTGACTTCTAAGGGCATCTTAATTAAACCAAAAAAATCTGTTTTTCAAAACTGTCAAAAAAAAAAAAGTAATCAAAAAGGAGCAGCATGTGACCAGAGTACGAGGAAGACATTGGTCCTTTAACCCTTGCCGTACACTAAAAATAAAGTGTGCGGCTCACATCATAAAGTCATAAAGGGACTGCAGTTTGACCAGAAGAGCTCAGCTTACTGTGATGAGCCAATCCCAGCTGACGTAGGGCAGGAGTTGGGTACAGCCTGTCGCAGGGCCGATGGATGGACCGTTAACATGCATGTTTGTGAACTGTGGGAGATTACTTTGCAAAGGTGTCATGTGACTGGGAGCAGGATTTACTGTGAACGTTTCTGATTGGTCAAGTACTTACCGTCCTCCTCCTTTGGGCTCCTTCCTTTAGGGATTGCTGCAGCGGATCCTGTGTCCATCTAATGTTTTCTGTCGCAGCAGCATTCTGCATGTCCTCTTTCACTACATCCACAAACGTTTTCTGTGGCCTTCCTCTTTTTTCCTGTCCAGCAGCTCCATCCTCAGCATCCTGTATATGTCCACTCTCTATCTCCTGCACATGTCCAAACCATCTCAGCCTCGCCTCTCTAACTGTAATTCTACCTGTCTGTGCTTCTGTAGTGCCTTTTTTGTTTACTGTGTTTTGAAACATAAATGAAAAACAGAATATCTGACAAATAGAAAAGCAAAGTCAGGTTTTATTCATTAGTTAATAAGACCAGATTTATTAATAATGCCGAGGACAAACTCCAGCAGGAATGGGAGCGATCCATTCAGGGTCACTGTTACTGTGCTGTCTTTGTAGAAAATGATAAATGGGGTGTCACTGAAGTCACATTACAGTCTTTGGGTGCTTTTAAATGATATGTGTTATGGTTTTGTTATGTGTGCCTACAAAGTTGCCGTGTCATTGAAGTTGCGCGTTATTCTTTCTCTCTCGACAGGCATCGTCAAGTCGCCCCTGGCTGGAGACTTCATGAGCATGCAGTGCAGGGAGCTGTTTCAGGAGCTAAATGTGGAGATAATCCCTCCCTACATGATTGCATCGAAGGTACGGTCTGTGGAAATGATTGTGTCATTTGATAAATGTTAAATGAGTAGCTTTGCTCAACATTTACCACGCACTGCTTTTCTACACATCATTGCCACATTACTGGGTTCAAGCCCTTATTGCGATGAGTCTGTCCATACAGGATCCAGTGCGGGAGGGAGCCCAAGCCAGTTGGAAGAAAAAGGAGAAACTACCTCAAGTCACCCGCTCTTGGCACAACTACATGTGTAATGTAAGCAGCAAACTCAGCAGCACAGTAATAATAATTAGATGTTTGGTAATGAATGTGTCTTTTTCTTCCAGTGTGTAATCCAGGATTTCCAGGCATCAGTGCTGCAGGTGTCAGACTCTCCATATGATGAACAGTGAGTGATTTGATTTTATACTTCAGTTTAACAGATTCACTCGAACTCTGTACTAGAAAAAGAGTCATATTAGAACCAGAGATGTTTACTCACACATTGATCAATATGATACATTTCAGTACTTTTCCCCTGATGGCTTTCAGTTTAAAAAAACAAAACCAAACTGTTTTTCTTTTGTTCATCAGGGTTGCTGCCCAGATGCCCACAATGCACTATGAGCTGCCCAATGGCTACAACTGTGACTTTGGAGCAGAGAGGCTGAAGATCCCAGAGGGGCTGTTTGACCCCTCCAATGCTAAGGTGAGTTTTACTCAGCAGGTCCTGAACAAATGAACGGTGCTGGTGACTAAATGTATATTGCTCTGAAATTGAAGCAGTTTTTTGCTCTAGTTTATAGAAGTGGTCAAATGTTTTTGTTTTTGAATGTAACATTTTTGTTTGATCACTTTTAGGGACTGTCTGGGAACACCATGTTAGGAGTCGGCCACGTCGTGACAACAAGTGTGGGAATGTGCGACATCGACATCCGGCCTGTAAGCACCTCGTTAAACCGGATATTCTGTGATTTTTCTTTTCAGAAACACCGTTTAATGTAATCTGAGTAGTTTTTGTTCTTCAGATCTGTGCCTAAACCCTACAAACTCATTTACTGACCTGTGACTGTTATCAAAGGGTCTGTATGGCAGTGTGGTGGTGACTGGTGGAAACACGCTCATTCAGGGCTTCACTGACCGACTGAACAGAGAACTCTCCCAGAAAACCCCTCCGGTGAGTATCAGCCAGTGCCAGCACGTCACTAAATATACATTTTTATCAGTACTATCTTTGGCTTTAGTCAGTGATGTACTGTAATGTTTGTCTTTTCATTTTAAATTTGCTACATCTTGTTCATTTTTTTTGGAGTGAACTTTAAGCACGTGCTTTTGCAGAGTATGAGGTTGAAGCTGATAGCCAACAGCACTACAGTGGAGCGCCGGTTCAGTGCCTGGATAGGGGGCTCCATCCTGGCATCTCTGGTAAGGACACACAAAATTACTTCATGTTTGCACCACATTGAAAACACTTTAGTGCCGTTAAAGTCTTTTAAACAATTTTCTTGCATCCTCCAGGGAACCTTCCAGCAGATGTGGATTTCCAAACAGGAGTATGAGGAGGGAGGAAAGCAGTGCGTGGACAGGAAGTGCCCTTGATTTGACCCCCGATCCTCATCGTCTTTTTCACTGCAAGCTCAACTTCATGAATGGTTTCCCCCCTCTGACCCAGACTCAGGAACACCTCGCTGTTTTATTTTAGTATGACTTGTTTTTAAAACTGAGTTTGTCCATACACCTGTCTGGGATTTGCTGTAGAAAACAAACATCTGCAATTTCAGCTCCTCTGAGAACGCCCTGAAAGTCGGCCGGTTGCCTTATCGTAAGTTGTTGGTGGGAACCTTGAATCAAAAAGTCAAGTTTCTGATTAAAACGACAGAGTACAGAAGCCAAAATGATTTGTGCAGAATTCTGACAAGGTAAACTTGGGATGATTAGGACATATTTGGAAAAACAACCTGTTAGTTTGACGTGAATATCGTCTCATTCATGAACCTTTTTTTTTTTTTTTTTTCCCCCCCTTATGTAGCAGGTCAAGTCGTCACAGGCAAAGGCCAGTCCGTTCCTACCTGTGCTTACTGGTATTAACTCAAATCTGTATTTAATTTTCAGTCTTGCTTGTCATTGGCTTCATGTGGTCTTTTACAAATAAAGTTTTTTTTTTTTTTTAAACGATTAACTAAGTTCTGTAGTTTCAATAGCCCACTGGTTACTTCAGTTCTGATGGTTTTCATACAGGAACGTTAAAAACACTGGAGTTGGGGTCAAACAGAGAGAGCAGCACACTTTACAGCGATCTTATATAATTTATCTTTGAGATCAAATGAAAGGTGGTCACACAACAGTTTCAGTCCATCCATGGCTATTTGATGAGCTGATTCACACTAGCCAGATTCTGGAAAGACACCAATATTAGGAGCTACACATTTCAGGATGCAGGAGCTTTAATCTGGGGGAACCTCTCCTGTAACTTTGCGAGACGTCTCTTCTTTAAGTTTTCATTCCTTGCCCTTTCCCGAAGGTAATTCTCAATACGCAGCCTGAAGGAGAAAGGAAATAAAAACCTTTGTAAGAAAAGTATCATGTACTTAAACATGTACATGATGTTGCATACGCTGGTCTTACCTTATATGTGGTTCAACAAACTTGGGTGTGTAGAACCTTTTGCGCTTGTATCTTCTGTTCATGTACCAGGGAATAGCATACTCTTTGAATCTATACCTGTGGAGGAAATAAACCAAAGAGATTACAGGCCGTCCAAGAAAAGTCTCAAATTAGCTTTGCTAAGGATGAATCTGTTCAGCTGCTCATTACCACAACTATGGACTGGTGCTTACGTGGTGCTTTTCTATTGTGAGCACTGAAAGCGCTTTAATATCAGCCAATCGCATTGCGGCAAGGTTAAGATGAACGTGACATGGCTGTTAGTGCCAGATCGGCTGCTCTAAGTTGTTCAAAACTGCTGAAAAATTGTCCAATGAGCGGCAGCTCTCTGTCCAAACAATGGCCTGGTGGTGTCAGAGGAGAACTGATAGGCTGCTTCAAGCCAATAGGAAGGAAAAAGTAACTCAAATCAGCACATGTTTGAACCAAGGGATACAGAAGAGCATCTCTGAACACGCAATATGTCAAACCTAGGATCAGGTGGGCTACAGCAGCAGAAGACCACATGGAGTGCCGCTCCTGTCAGACAGGAAACTGAAGCTATAATTCACAAGGGCTCACCAGCACTGGGTAACAGAAGACTGGAAAATGGTTGTTTGGTCTGATGAGATTTCATTTCTGCTACAACATTCAGACAGTAGAGTCCAAATTTGGTATAAACAACATCAAATCATGGATCCATCCTGCCTTGGATCAACAGTTCAGGCTGATGGTGGTGGTGGTATAATGTGTGGGGGCTATTTAAATGCCCCAGCCTAGCTGAGTATAGTTGTTGATCATGCCCATCTCTTTATAACCACCATATGCCGATCTTCTGATGACTGCTTCCAACAGGTTAAAACAGAATATCACAGAGCTGAAAGCAGCTTAAACTGGTTTCTTGGTAAATACTGTTTTTTTTTTTTTTAATCCAAAAAACACTGATAATATTTTTCAGGCTGAATCTGAGAATGAAATATGTGTAACAAAGCTTGGACCAGATGTGTTTATACCCACTATGTCCTGCAAACAGGCCGTTTCCCCATCACCATATGATAAAGGTATGGCATTTCTTTTCCCCATGTAGGTCTGATATGCAAGACTGCCCTCACCAGTACACATATCCAAATATGTTCCTCCTCCAGGCTCCTGGTCGGCCTTTCTCTTGTCCTGTTTGCAGCAGACGCAGTGCGTTCTCTCTCTCCTTCACCACCGTCTCCAGCCTGATCATGGACCGCTCAACCTGGGAGGGGAGACAGCATTTCTTCAAATTGAAAGCCTCATATAATCATTGGCACCCATATCATGTCAGCTATCAGCTCAGATGGCAGCTCAGCATGAGACGAACCTTTCTTAGTCTTTCTGGACTTGGCATCTGGACCCTCTGCCTTTTTGCTTCCTGTTCAAGTGTGAGCAGCATGTTCTTTTCTTTCAGCAGGACGTACCTGAGACACAATCAGAGGGTTACACGCCGCTAAATATTTTAAATGTTTCCACTGAGATGCTTCATTTTCACAAGCTCACCAGAGTTTGTGCAAGTCCTCGTTGCTCTTTGTTCTCAGTTGTTTGGCAGTCCACGGTGCGCCTAATAATGCAAGAAGTTATAACAACCTCATTAGTGCATAATAAAATGTTCATATCACTCTAAACTCACGTCTGATTAACTAGAAGTGTAGTAAATACTTTTTAACAAATCGTGCTGTAACAAATGACTGCTTTTTAAATGGTCACGTCGCATTAAATCTGTCTTTTACGTCACTGACACAAGACAGAAGCCAATTATCAGCGCCGGAGAAGACATCGCGAACGCTTCCTGGTCATCTCGTGTAGATGTTAGTGAAACTATTTGGAAGACAACGTTGGAGAAACGTGAACATTTTATTTATACTGTATAATCTGCAGATTCTGACAGAAATCTGCAGATTATCCTTTGAAGCACCGCTCCTCTAAAACAGCAATAAGGATCATTATTAAGCCATATGTAAATAACAAAATAACTTTATAACTTAGAGCAAAATTGGGAAACGTAAAGTCCGAAACAAGTCTTTATATTAAGGCCATCAGTCAAACAATACTGTTTGCTCTGGGTCTAAACAGAGCGCGTTGTGAGTGACGTCTTCTTTTGCACATGCGGGCCGCTTTGAGGGTTCACACTAGATAAGATAAGATAAGATAAGATAAGATGACCTTTATTAGTCCCAAACGTGGGAAATTTGTTTTGTCACAGCAGGAAGTGGACAGTGCACAAGTTATGAAGCAAAAATTAGAATACAATAAGAATAAATACAGTACACAACTGTACAGAATAGAATAAAATATACAATAAGATAAAAATAGAATACAAATGCTATATACAACTGAGTAAAAATACAACGATGCCAGAAAAGATTATTGCACATTAGTGTTATTGCACATGTGTGGATGTGTGTGTTTGATCAGTTGAAGTCTTTATTGTGGAGTCTGACAGCAGTGGGGAGGAAAGACCTGCGAAATCTCTCCGTCCCACACCGTGGGTGCTGCAGTCTCCCACTGAAGGAGCTGCTCAGTGCTGTCACAGTCTCATGCATGGGGTGGGAGATGTTGTCCAACAGGGATGACAGCTTAGCCACCATTCTCCTGTCACTCACCACCTCCACTGGGTCCAGAGGGCATCCTAGAACAGAGCTGGCCCTTCTAATCAGCCTGTTCAGTCTCTTCCTGTCCCCAGCAGAGATGCTGCCTCCCCAGCAGACCACACCATAGAAGATGGCTGAGGCCACCACAGTGTCATAGAAGGTCTTCAGGAGTGGGCCCTCCACTCCAAACGACCTGAGTCTCCGCAGCAGGTACAGCCTGCTCTGCCCTTTCCTGTAGAGGGCGTCTGAATTATGAGTCCAGTCCAGTTTGTTGTTCAGATGAACACCAAGGTACCTGTAGCTGTCCACAGCCTTGATGTCCATACCTTGGATGTTCAGTGGTTGCAGTGGAGGATGTTTGTGCCTGCGGAAGTCTACCACCAGCTCCTTGGTTTTACTGGCGTTGATCTGGAGGTAGTTCAGCTGGCACCAGTCCACAAAGTCCTGAGTCAGTCCTCTGTACTCCTTGTCGTCCCCATCAGTGATGAGGCCGACTATTGCAGTGTCATCAGAGAACTTCTGCAGGAAGCACTGGGTGGAGTTGTGGGAGAAGTCTGCAGTGTAGATGGTGAAGAGGAACGGAGCCAGAACCGTTCCCTGTGGGGGCCCCATACTGCAGACGACCCTGTCCGACACACAGCCCTGAGTCCTCACATACTGTGGTCGGTCGGTGAGGTAGTCCAAAATCCAGGTGGTGAGGTGATGGTCCACTCCAGAGTTCTCCAGCTTGTCCTTCAGAACCGAGGGAAGAATAGTGTTGAAGGCACTGGAGAAATCAAAGAACATGATTCTCACAGTGCTCCCAGCGGTCTCCAGGTGAGCGAGGGAACGATGTAGGAGGTGAATGATGGCATCATCCGCTCCAATGCCAGGTTGGTAGGCAAACTGAAGTGGGTCCAGTGATGAGCTCACCAGGCGCCGAAGCTGAGCCAGGACCAACCGCTCCAGGGTCTTCATCAGGTGCGATGTCAGAGCCACCGTCTGTAGCTGTTGAGGTCCTTGGGGCGTGAAGTCTTTGGCACTGGTACAACACAGGAGGTTTTCCAGAGCTGTGGGACTCGTCCCAGCCTCAGGTTGAAGAGGTGCTCGATCACCCCACACAGTTGGTCCGCGCAGGACCTGACGACCCTCGAGCTGATGCCATCTGGACCCGCTGCCTTCTTGCCATTAATCCTCCTCAGTTCCCTCCTAACCTGGGTGGTTGAGAGAGACAGGCTGGAGCCTTGTGTTGAGTGTGTATTGGATGCTGTTGTTGGGGGTGGGGAGGAGTGAGCAGGGTGAGTAGAGGAGGTGTGAAGTGTCTGAGGTGTCAGAGGTGGAACAGCAGCAGTGGGGTGAGTCTGCAGCCGATGTTGGAGACTGCCTCATGGCTGAATCAAATCTGTTGAAGAAATGATTCAGTTCATTTGCCCACCTCACATCCTTCCCAGGCAGAGAGTTCTGATGTTTGTGGCCCGAGATGGTTCTGAGGCCTAGAGCGCGTTTGCTGTCACATTTTATTTGTAGTGTGAACAAGCAGACCAAAAAAATTGGATTTGATCAAAAAATCGGAATTGAGCATTAAGACCTGCAGTGTGAACGTAGCCAAAATGTACAAATTCAGGTTGATTCAAACTACAATCAGACCTGCAGACAATGTTCTCTTTGCGTGCTGTAATATTTTACCTGACTTCACGTTGGCCTCTCCCCAGTTCTCAGGTGAATCAAAGAAGTCCTCTAGTCCTCTCCTGCTGATGGTTGTGTGCAGAGCTCGATACTGACCTGCAGAGCTGATGGGATTGCTCCAGGATGGGGTGACAATGGGAGACGTCCCCCTGGTGAACATGAAGAAAGTGCACACAGTAAGCCTGATAACAGATGCCTAAGCAGATAAATTATATTTCTCCAATAAAAAAAAAAATAAACAAACCCCAAAACAACAAAAACGGAATTCAGTGAATTGCAGCTTGAAATTTAAGCGTTACATTTCAGCACTTTCTGGTTCAATCCCAGGGCAGATATTTTTGGTGTGAAGCTCTTTAACGTCAAATAAGAATTCGGATGATTTGAAGTTCTTTGAAGCCTCTTCTGTCCTAAAACATCACTGACCTGTCAGTTAGTCTTCAGGCTGTGACTTACTTTTCACATATCTATATTAGGGCTGCCACAAACGATTATTTTGATAGTCGACTAGTCACCGATTATTTTTGCGATTAGTCGACTAATCAGATCATGCATCCATTGGACGTAAAACGTACAGCTTATTGCACCAGCATGCATCTGCTCTTATATAACTATCATTAGCTTACAGCTTTAAGTGTTTAAGGTATGTGCTAACTAAAAATAAAGACAAGATGGTAGTTTATTAAATTTTAATGAAATTTGCAGATTGTTTCGGTGAAGTTTAATAAACTCCTTGCTGTCTAAAATATAACGGGACACCGGAGTATATTCTCGAGCATCTCACACTTGTGATAATCAGTTGTCTGCTTGACGTTTATTCAGCTGTGTAAAAACTATAACTTTAATCTCAGCCAAACCGATTTACTCAGGAACAAATAAAATACAAAAAAAAAAAAAGCCAAACAATAACATTTTTAAGTTATCTAAGTGACTCATATATGTTTAACCTGAGTAGCGAAAGACGGCGGTGGGTTTGAAAACGATTTGCCAGGAGTCCGGTGTTCTCACCGGCTCTAGTGAGCCTTGCCCCCGGCTAGCTATCGAGCTAGCGGGTAACAGACGTCCTCGAAAACGTCGGAGCGCTTTTGAAAATATGTGGTGTCTTGATAAACTGAGCAGATATTTGAGGTTTACACAGCTACATTCTCGCCTGAAAATATGTTACACGTTTATTTTGTGACCCAGAAAGAATAATGAGAGTAATATTAAAACTAACTAGCTGCCGCCATTGTTGGAAACTGAGCAGGGCTGCGCTATGAATTCAGGGACAGAGCTACTTCTTCTTCTTCGGGGTTTAACAGCAGCTGGCATCCTTGTACATGCAGTGCTGCCATCTTCTGTTTCAGTCCGTTATTACACTCTTAAATCCTACTACTTATTCCCGCGTCATTTGTGATCTTCAAACGACGCGTCGACTATTAAATTAGTCGTCGACGATTTTGATAGTCGACGTAATCGTGACTAGTCGACTAATCGTGGCAGCCCTAATCTATATATGTGAAAAGATGTGTATTGATGGGACATAACGAAGACCCCACGAACACAGCAGTCAAAATCTCACTTCAGTCTTAAATACAGCGATAAAACCAGAAATGTCAGCTGAGTACATCAACATGGGAACTCGCGGTTTCTACCTCAGCGTAATAAAGAAAACCCGTTTTTTTGACTTTGCAGAAACAGTTACTGCTGAGCGGCGGACCTGCGGGCTGAGCTGTTGACCGACAGCATTGAATGTGTCGTAGTTAACCCACATTATTGTTCCGTTTTGAGGACTTTATTAAACATCCTCTTACCTGAGAAGAGAAGTCTGACATTTGGCCGAACTAACAGCGCGCTGTCGCGCGTTTGTAGCTGATGATATCCTAAAGACATTTTGAAACTGCTTGCAAAGAGTCAAAACGCGTCCTGTGGAAGAGGACGCCGCCATTTTGATGTAGCGCTTCCCATATTACCCAGCATGCATTTTTTGCTTTATTTGTCTCTTATTCTAAAAAAAAGAAAGATATATTTTAAAATAATTTTATGGTGCTAAATACATTATTATCATACTAATGTAATAATAAAACCCCGACTAACAATTCAGTTGAAAAAAATTTACACCTGTGCCCTTATCAAATATGATGGCTTCGGCTTCATTCGCTTAACGGCCAATCACAGTTCGTGTTGCTGGGCCATCCTCCCAAAGTAACGATGGCGGGCATGAGCGTTCTCAGGTCTGTTGCTGCTTTTGCAGCCAGACTGAGTCCTCTGAAATCTGGGAATAATGCGGCTAATTTACTCACTCGAGCAATCCCCCGCACAGATAAAGGTAAGACACACCCCGGCCGTTTAAAAAATGACAGGACTGACCGGAAGGCTGCTTGTCTTTTCTCATGACCTTGCGGCGGGACTTGTTAGCTTGCTAACAGGCCACTCTTTATCCTCCAGTTTTAACCTCTTTCTTTTCATTGCAGTAAGCGGAGCGTGTTTAGTAAAACATGAATTGGGTTACAGGGTTTGAATGATAGTTTGTCATCTCTGTGTCAACGCTTACCATACATCTGCTTGTTGCATGAAGTGCTGTGGTCTGCAGTTTTATCCAAACGAGTTTCGCCATGTTTTAATAGCGAGATTTTCTTTAATATCTTTAAATTATAAGGTTTCAGTTTCAGTAAAACACTGTAAAGCCACCTGACTCAGTGGGACACCCTTTAAACAGTTCATGCAATACTTTGCAAGAACGAAAGGGCATATTTACAAGGCTGTAGTGAGGTCTGCTATTATGTATGGACAAAAGGACAGGAGGCAGATCTGCAGGTGGCACAGTTAAAGATGCTCAGACTTTCATTGGGAGTGACCATGATGGACAAGGTTAGAAATGAGCACATGAGCTCAGGCTGAGCACTTTGGAGACAAAGTTAGACAAGTAAGGCTGAGATGGTTTGGACAATTACAGAGGAGGGATAGTGGATTTATTTTGCAAAGGCAGATAAAAGGGAAGACCACTGAGAAGATTAGTGGATGTAGTGAAGGAGGGAGACGATCTGCTGTGACAACCACACAGCCACACAAATACACATTTGAAGAGCTGCAGTGATGATCATTCTTGATTTTTGCCCATATGGTCCAACCCAGATTATTACTAAGAAGATGGATGACTGCCATTATTGCGAAAATAATCTGGGATTAAACTCAAGCTGGCAGCCACAATTAGAAACAACGTATCTGTTACAAGGGAGACGGGGCAAAGGTGTCAACCATGTAAAACAGCTCAGCCTGCTAGAAAAACAACATAAAACACAAGCTCCGCCCACCCAATCATGATGCAGTGGTAGGTCATAGACCTAGCATTTGTAATACATTATAGAGATACTTGGTACACTGAACAGAGACTCCATGTAACTAAAGAGGCAGCGTGCGTACACACTATAACCAATCACAGGCATCGTGATAGTAACTGTGCCCTGTTTTGCAGTTTCGGTCCGTTGGGGTCATGGAAAGAGACTGTTTGTCATCAAACCCTCTGACTACTATGACAGGAGATTTCTGCGCCTATTGGTAAATCCAGAGCACCATCACATCCACCAAGCTCATGTACATACACAGCAGAAGTGCTCTCTGTTGACTTTGATGTTTAATTTTAATCGTAATGTTCGTGTTCACCCTTTGAAAGAACAAAACAAACTTGTTATTGAAATGTAACAAAGGAAGTTTAGTCCTCATCATATTTTCCTTGACTGCTCAGACGTACTGTTGAAAGTTTATTATTCACCCACAGGGCAGCCTTTTAAATAGCAAACATGTTTTTTCTCTTATTTTAAAGAATGTTTGTGTTCATGTTCTTACATTTAACTCAGCCAAAAAACAAACTTACACATTTGTGTTACTCACCTTGCTCAAAGGCACCAGCAGCAGAGAGCAGTGCATACATCAAAACTAAAATGGCCAAGATGATACTGTTTAAGCTGGTTTAAAAAATAAAAAAGTCAATTCACCGAGTTAAAAAGTAAGAGATATTTTTTACTTGGTTAATTTTGGATGGTGACTTGCACAGATCAACAACAGAATTTGCCATATATTTGATTTTCTTCTCATTTTTTCCCTCAGCAATTTTACATCTTGCTGACTGGTGTTCCAGTGGCTATCATTGTCACGGGGGTGAATATCTTCATCGGTGAGTAAGCATAAGTGTTGTTTTATTGTGTATTGTAGTCGGTTTCTAATCTTTTCCAGGACTTACTCAAATACGTACGTAATGAAAATCTCAGTCTGTTGCTCGATTAATGTCTGTCGTGTAGGTGAGGCAGAGCTGGCTGAAATTCCTGAAGGCTACGAGCCCGAGCACTGGGAGTACTACAAGGTGCGTCCCTTTGTCTCTTTGGTTGTTTGTGGTGCTTCTTTCTGTCATTGCTTCAAACTCATATTAAGGGAAGGATATGCTCATGGATTTTATTTTGAAGTGTAATCATAATATGTGCATATTCATTATTATACCCCCACTGCATTGTTAACCTCCCAAACATCATGTTTTCCTCCAGTGAGTGTTTTATGGGACTGCTGTGTTACATTTTCAAACCCAGGTGCTACGACGGGCCCCTCAGGTAGAAGTCTCTCCGAGGCCCCCGTTCAATTTAAAGTTAAAAGAAGCCTCGACTGAAATATCATGCATTGCACATCATGCATTGCTCGATTAAATGTCTGTTGTGTAGGTGAGGCAGAGCTGGCACATCATTATGTGCAATGCAGCATCTTTATTTTTTTGACAGATATCCCGTAACAAGCCAAAATAATTTCAAAAAATTATTTGAAAACACGGGCAGCACGGTGGTTAGCACTGTTGCCGCACAGCAAGAAGGTCCTGAGTTCAATTCCACCATCAGGCCGGGGTCTTTCTGTGTGGAGTTTGCATGTTCTCCCCGTGTTTGTGTGGGTTCCCTCCGGGTACTCCGCCTTCCTCCCACCGTCCAAAGACATGCAGTTAGTGGGGATAGGTTATTTGGTTAATCCAAATTGCCCATAGGTGTGAATGCAGGAGTGAAAGTGAGCACGAATGGTTGTCTGTCCCTATGTGTTGGCCCTGTGACAGACTGGCGACCTGTCCAGGGTGTACCCCGCCTCTCGCCCTATGACAGCTGGGATAGGCTCCAGCGCCCCCCGCAACCCTGAAAAGGATAAGCGGAAGCGAATGGATGGATGGATATTTGAAAACATTTGATCATTTTGAATTTGATTAGAGCAACGCGGTTTAAAATAAAAGATGGTATGGAGGCAAAAAGTAAGTAAGTAAGTAAGTAAGTAAGTAAGCAGTACTAAAAAGAAATAACTGGGGGAAAATTCACATCTAATCAGTAACATGATTGTGCATAAAAAGATGATCTTAGAGAGGCAGAGTTTCTCAGACGTGTCAATGAGCAGAGGCTCACTAATCTGCACAAAACTGTGAATGTTTCTCACCACAAAGAAGATTGAATATCTCATCATTCACAGTAAATAATATCAGCAAACCTGGAGATTCTGGAGAAACCTGTATGGTGAAGGGCTGCAGTAGCCTGGGTGTGAGTCTGCCCTGGGCTGTTTCCTTACTTTGTGTCGCTCTTGTTTGCTCTGCTATCCTGTCTGAGATAAACAGACATAATTCTGTCATTGTGTCATCAACAAATGCACATGAAAGCATCACAATGTAAAGACAAGGCGTATGTGAACATGATCCAGGACAAAGCTCGTTTAAGTAAGTAAAGTTTATTTATTAAGCGCTTTTCATAGACAGGTAGTCACAAAGCGCTGCACACAAAGATTAAAATAAACAGTATGATAAATAGCAAAATGCACAATATACACAATATAGAGTTTAAATGTAAATTAAAAATGTAAAAAGCATTGGTCAACAGAAAGCTTGTTTAAACAGTAAAGTTTTTAACTGCTTTTTAAAGGATTCCACAGAGTCAACCAAATGTAGTTGTAGAGGTAGACTGTTCCACAGCCTTGGTGCCACAGACTGAAAGGCTCCGCCCCCTTTCGTCTTCAGTCGTGTTCGGGGAGCAACCAACAAACTCTGAGTCTGAGAGCGGAGACGGCGAGCAGCAGTGTATTTTGTGAGAAGCTTGGATAAATAATCTGGGGCCTGGCCATTTAGTGCTCTGTACGTTAAAACAATAATTTTAAAACGAATTCTAAAATCTATTGGGAGCCAATGTAAAGAACATAAAATAGGAGTGATGTGAGCTCGCTCGCTAGAGCGAGTTAGTAGTCTGGCTGCTGCATTTTGTATAGCTTGGAGGCGAGAAAGAGATGATTTATCCAAGCTGGTAAACAGGGAATTACAATAATCTAAACGCGATGACACAAATGCATGGACAATTTTTTCCAGTTCAGCTAAGGAGACCATATGTCACAGTATAAATATTCCTTAAATGAAAGAAACAGGAACGAGACAGAGATTTTACGTGCGAGTCAAGGCCCAAAGAAGAGTCAAATATTACTCCCAAGATTTCGAATATTTGGCTTAGCAGAAGAACAGAAAGGGGCAAGAACCTGACTGATTTTAGAATATAGATCAGGAGGAGCTATGATCATGGTCTCTGTCTTGTTCATGTTTAAAACAAGGTAATTGTTAGAAAGCCAATCAGAGATTTGAGTTAAACACTGGATTAGGGTGGACAGCCTATCCAGCTGATGAGGCTTAAAGGACTTATATAGCTGAATGTCATTGGCATAGAAATGATAAGACAGGTCACTAAAAGACTGAATAATGCCAGCTAAAGGAAGCATATAAAAAGAAAATAATAATGGACCCAAAACTGAACCCTGTGGAACCCCGCAGGTTAGTGCAGCAGTGTTAGAGGAGAACCTATCAGTCCTAACAGAAAAGGTCCTGTCTAATAAGTAGGAAGAAAACCAGTCTAAGGCGGTGCCAGATATACCAGCCAGAACCTTCAGCCTGTTGAGTAGGATTTTGTGGTCGATGGTATCGAAGGCTGCGCTAAGATCTAGCAAAATGATCACGGAACAATTTCCTGCATCAGGTGCCATTAGTAGATCATTATGGACCCTTAAGAGAGCGGTCTCCGTAGAGTGCTGCTTTTGAAAGCCAGACTGAAAAGGGTCAAAAATCTGCAATCGGCATAGTAGGACCTGAACTGGTTTTCTACAATTTTTTCTAGTAATTTACTTATAAATGGCAATCTTGAAATAGGACGATAACTACTAGGGGAGGTAAGATCTAGATTCTGTTTTTTTACCAGAGGGGTTACCTCAGCATGTTTAAAATAGGACGGAGCACAGCCTTGCCTCAGTGAATTGTTGATGATGTATAGAAGTGTGGGACCAATGCTGGTGAGAGTCCCAGACAGGACAGAGGGAGGTAATATATCTAAGGAGCATGATGAGGATTTCATTTTACCTATTACTGCAATTAAGTCTTTGAGTGTGATTGGAGAAAATGAAGTAAATGACCCGGGACAACAAGGGGCATCTTCATAAGGGGAGGCACTTGAGGAGATTTTGGATCTCAAGTCCATCACCTTATTTACAAAGTAATTGAGGAAAGTGCTGAAGTCTTCATCAGAAAGTAACACAGCATTGCTGAGTTGGAGGAGAAACAATACTGTTGATGGTATCAAATAGAATTCTTGGGTTATTTTTATGACGATTTATGAGATTATTGAAGTAAGAGGATCTGGCCTCTTTGACTGACTCATTATATAAGTGAAGAAGTTCTTTGAAGCGTTCCCGATGGGCAACCAGCCCAGTGGACTTCCAGAGACGCTCTGCTTTTCAACAGGAGCGTCGAAGACCACGGGTTTGATTATTTAACCATGGTGTCCAGCAACTAACAGTGCAATGACTAGTTTTCAAAGGAGCAACCTGATTAAGAATGGCAAGATAGTGTTCATTAAAAGAATTAATAAGGATGTCAACATCATCAGAAGGAGGTTTAAAATTAAAAAGAGAAGAAAACTTTAAATTGACAGAGTCATCAATAAAGCGCCTGCGCCTAATAAAACTTTGGGGAAGAGACTCTGAGTTGATAGATACATTAAAAAAGACTGACTTATGGTCGCTAAAAGCAACTTCATTTAAGTTCATGTGGTCAAGGGAAACACCACAGGTGAAGACCAAGTCCAGAGTATGCCCAGCTGTGTGAGTAGGACCTGATACATGCTGAACAAAATTGAAAGAGTCCATAATGCTCAGGAACTCCTTAGTGGTACTGTTTGATGAGTCCTCTGCATGAATGTTGAAGTCACCAACAATGATGACCTTGCCCAGTTTAATAGTGGAAGTTAAAAATTCTTGTAGGTCTGACAGAAAAGACGCAGCAGACCCAGGTGGACGATAAATTAAAATGCCGTATATGGGCTGTTCTCGTCCAATTTTTATCATAATCATCTCAAAAGAGTTGTAACAGCTCGAGGAGATCATCTGGCATAAAAAATGTCTTTTTAAAAATTACCGCTGTTCCACCTCCTCATCCAGATATCCGAGGTGCACAGAGAAAAGAACAGTCAGCGGGACAAAGCTCTAAAAGATGTGAGACTTCATTCTCACGCTGCCACGTCTCAGAGATAAACATAAAATCAAGCTTCTTCGTACAGAACAAGTCATTTAAGATATAAGACTTGTTGGCAATTGAGCGGGCATTAATTAACATCCATTTAACGCTGCGACCCACCGGGACAGGGGTAGAGTTTCCAGGAACAGAGTTCGTACTATGCGGTAAGCTGTGCAGCAACACAGGGTTCCTGCCGCGATGAGGCACTGCTTTCCATGCTTTCAGGTGGAAGCCTGGGTGGTAAACACAGTGGGTTGTGGGGATTAATCCAGCTCCGACAAGTCTCAGGCGGATCTTACCGCTAGCAGCCCAGGAATAAAGCCCCCGAAGATCTGCCTCTTTCCGAAGACGACAGAGCAGGACAAGAAAGCCGGCTCTCTTCCCCCACTTCCTCCGACGAGGCCTCTGAAGCAAAATAGAGCTGACCGGCAAGAGTGAAGGTAAACCGGATGCTGCGTGGCGCTCAAGCGGCGGTGGGAAAACAACGTCGTTTCGTTGACTCTGAAAGTTATCCATAGCAGATTTGATCGCCAGTAACGCATGCCGATCATAAATCTGAAGGGAGATAACACCGGACAAAACTGTAGCAAGAACACTTGCATAACATATAAAGTAAACATATAAACATATAAAGTTTAAAATGGACTGGAGCCAAGTGTGGAAACAGTCCTGTGGTCAGACAAATCAAAGTGTAATATTCTTTTTGGAAAACATGAACACAACATCCTTCAGACTAAAGAGGAGAGGGAACATCCGGCTTGTTATCAGTGCTCAGTTCAAAATCCTGCATCTCTGAGGGTGTGGTAGTGCGGTAGTGCAGCCTGCACAGTTCCATAGACACATAGGTGTTCACAGTGGCAAACATGGCCCAGTGTCCTATCACTGAGAGTATAATCTCTGGACTTGGAGCAAGCAGTCTGTACGTGGCACGTATCAGTCTGCGTCCACACACCAACGACTGCCTCGCACTTTCCAAATTTTGGTTCTTTGTCCTTTTCCCCAAAATGAAGTTAGAGTTGAAGTATTACTGCAGTGACACACTGGAGGTGATCCATCATGCGCTGCAGATGCACAAGTGCAACGGAACAGACCGGGACTTCCAGGAAAGGAGCTAAAAATAGCAGCCATGCTAGTCTCCTGTCTAAGGAGACTTCTGATAAGGAGAAATCAACTGATTTTAAACTGGGTATGATTTTTATGCAAAGTCTTCAAAGGACTCCGAGGCACTCTATTTTTAAAATGCCTTTATTCCTAAAAAAAACTCCAGTGTGTTTTAGCGCACAAGCTTTGATCAGGCAGTGAACAAAGTCCATTTAAGCACTCGATCTTCCCTAGTGGTTTTCCACAAGTGGCACGCTTCCACCTTGGGTGAGAGTGGAGTATTCCACAAGCGAGGCTCCACCAATAGGAGGAGTCAAGAAGCCTGGTCAGATGTCAACACCAAACCCAAAACATTCACCAAATTTGAACCAGACGACATAAACGCACAGCAGCACCAGCCACAAGGATTAAAACAGGATAAAAAAAATGTCCCCTCAAGAAAGTCTACTTGACCAGAGCTCCTCTGTAAACACAATAACACTGAACTGCAACAAATGTATGTCACACGACTGCACTAAAGGGACAGTCCTATGTTGCATCAAATCCTTGTGCTCTGTTGTTTCAGCACCCCATCACCAGGTGGATCACACGGAACATCTATGATTCCCCAGTGAAGGACTACGAAAAGATGATGGCTGCAGTCCAGATTGAAAAGGAAAAAGCAGACATGAGGTGGGTGTTACTGCCAGTGTGCTTCATATGCTTCACCAATAACACAAACACATGCATTTAAAATGCTTTTAGAAGATGTCTCTGCTTGGCTCATATCCACTACACGATACACTGATGCGCTACAGCTGGTGTTTAGCTGTTTATGTAGTGTAACCAAGAGTGTCATGATATTGAGTTCTACAGAGGAAAGTATCCAAGAGATTGGATTGTTTTTAACTGGCTGAGAGGTTTACAAATGTGCTTTACAGCAGACAAAGTTGTGTCGACACTGAAGAAAACTTTGGCTCATCATTACAGAAATAGGAAACAGCAGTTTGCTACCACCGCCATGGAAAAATCACTGCAAACGCTAAAGCGGTAGCTTTTCTCAAGTGTGTCCAGTCATGAAAAGCACCAGAACGTGATGCAGTAGGAGGGAGGGATCCTGAAAGGGCGTGCAGAGCAGCTGCATTCCTTGATAATAGCGTTGTTCCATTGATGTGGAAAACCTCAGCTGTTTTTTGTTTTTTTCCTCTCCCCAAAGAAAACAGGTGCAAGTGAGCCTATGAGGGAACCATCTTTGGATTTTTCAGAACATGCTCTCTGAAAAATATTATATGCAGATTGGTTATTGAAATTGCAGAGATTGGTCAGTCTTGAGGAATCAATTTAAGTGTGTGTGCTGCAGCTGTGACAAATGTAATTCTTTGTTATTTTACAAGTGTCGTACATTATTAGTCTTCCTCACTTAACTGGTTGCTCATTTCTAAAGCATGGTGTTACATTTCTCTGCCTCTTTATTCATTGTTTTGTTGTCACAGACTGACGCAGCTGGAGGTGCGTCGCCAGATGAGGCAGCAAGGAGACGGCCCCTGGTTCCAAGTGCCGACCCTTAACAAAGAGCTAATTGACAACAGCCCCAAGTCATCACCTGACCATTAATCCAGATGTTTCTGTCATCTGTACATCAATCTCACTGTTTGTACATTTTTTCCCATATTGCGTGAATAAAGTATCTATATGAACTCTGATATTCATGTTTTAGCGTCTTAATTCGGTTCATGCAGCAAACACCTTCACCATGATGATATTACAGAGTTACAGATGATCGGGGATTGGCAGCTTGTGTCAAACCCACTGACACCACCTGTCTTCAGCTTGTGTGAATACTTCTGAGCTGAAATCATCCAATAAAGCTCAAGTTGAACAGTAAATCAAATGTGCATAATATATATGTAATTAAATTTTTTTGTAAATGTATTTATTTATTTTTGGCCGGGGCCTTCATTAAGGAGTTTGCATTTTCTCTGTTGTGTGCAGTTAGTGGGGTTAATTAGTGACTCTAAAAATCTCCTGTGGTTGTCTGTCTCTGTAGCAGCCCGGCATCGAGCTGACAACCTGTCCAGGATGTACTCGGTCTGTTGATAAAGAACAAAATATATCCATCTTTAAAATGCTTAGCCAGGGCTGAGAAAGTTTCAGCCAAGTGCAATTAAAAAAAAACCAAAACTGCACCTTACATTTATTTGTACTGTAAATTCTTCCAGATCTCTAAGGAAGGCTGGATTCCTCTTGGTTTATAGTTTATATTTTCTTGCGATAACCACGAGCGTCCACCGGGTGGCAGAGCTCTGCAGACAAGACTAGCCTGGTCACGTGGACAAAGGGCTTCTTTACACACATGCAGCACTATTTAAAAGTGGACTTAAAATCACATATCAAACATATAAATAAAAATTAGTCATCTGAAGTATATTTTTTGTTTATTATTATCTATTATTATTATTATCTATTATTAAATGACATTTACTGCTCTGTCTTTTTTTTAAATAGACCAAACCGACTGCAGATTGATAAGCAGCTACTAAAAATCAAAGTGTCTTCCATAATCACGCACTTCCTGAATCCTGGAAACTGGAAACATGTTGTAGTAAATGTGGGTGGTCTTATGAATCATCCTCAGAGGTGGGAGGGGCCCTTCTCGTAAAACATCCCCGTGAGCAGGAGCAGCACAGCGGCGTCACCACAGCCAACAGTAGCAATGTAATTTCTGCGCAGGTCCAAGATTTCTCTTTTTTTTGTGGTGGGAGGCAGGAAAAAAGAATAGAAAAACAAAAGAACAACATTAGCTTTCAGCGTTGTGCCGCACCGTGCAGCAGCCTGCCTGCCTGCCTCCACCCCTCTGTCATTTTATTTTTATGTTTTTCAACGTCACATCCCCCTGGTCGCAGGAATGTAGAGACGAAGTGCTTTAAAAATAGCATCCTCTCCTGTGACAGGCGCTGCCCCGGAGGCTCCGCAGCACTGTGGTGCGAGAAGCAGGAATGCGAAGATGGCTGCAGACCTAGGAGAGCTGCTGGTCCCATACATGCCCACCATCAGGGTCCCCAGAACAGGAGACAGGGTTTTCAAGAGCGAGTGCGCCTTTTCTTTCGACTCTCCCGTAAGTGTGCCTGTCGCCCCCCCTCCTCACACACACACTCACTCAGTGAGACACGAGCGGCTTGTTTGGGGAGAGAAAGTGCGTCGTAGGCGAGCTGACAGCTTGTTTTGCACGAGCTCAGCGGCGCACGTGAATCTGCTGTAAATGCGCGTGTCTCCATGGTCACCGTCTCCGCGAGCTTGGGAGGTTAAAAAACAATTAAAGGGTGTTTACGTCTCAGGCGAAAGGGATGAAAGGAGTTTCCTTTGTGTCCACTTCACACCACCCCACTACTACTGTAGGTCCTAACGCAGGCCAGTTAGACCAATAAACGGAGCCACACACCTACACCTGCCTGAAGCTGGGCTCAAATCCTCCACCAGCAGCAGCACAGCCGTGTTCAGGAGTGAGTTTACTGCTCCACTCTTGGGTTTTTATAGTCTATAATTTGTCTGAAAATGACCTAAAGTGCGCCAGTGGTGCTTGCTGGAACTGTGTCCACGGGGATGCTTCTGTTCTCAAACAGCCAGGATTTGTAGACGTTTCAAGACCTTAATGGTGTTGTTTTGGTTTTTAGTAGCCATTATGGCGTCACATGGTGTCTCCGCGACACTGTGACTATAACGAGTCAAAAAGTGAAATATTTGATGCTTCTGCTATTGCTCTCAGCTTTTTCTGTATATATTTTAAAATGCTTATTCTGCTTTATTTTTGTCATTTTACTTTTCTTCTGTGAATAGGACAGCAGTGCCATCATGAACACGGCGGCTGTTTTACTTTACTTGAACCTTTAAGGGGTTTTATGCGCTGATGATGCAGAGTTCAGTCCTTCCTGTACGTGGACTGAACCCTGCATTTTTTATATCTGTCACAGGTACCCTTCCTACCTGTGACAGATATAAAATTTCTTTGCCCCAGTGAAATCTCGCTTTCTCGACTGAAACCGTTTTTAAAGGTGACTCAGCTGTCTGGAGTTCATCATGTTGGCCTGAGGACTGGGTTATTTTTACCCTTGCACTGTTGAGGCTCATATGTCACTCTGGGCCACTTAAAGGTTTATCACGGGGAGGTTTATTAGGCCTGGCCTGGTCGCAGATTTAGGTTAGCGTTGAAGGTATATTTTCCAAGTGTTTTGTGTTCCCATGTGAAGTGAACTGTCAAAGAAAGGAAAAGGTTGATGTTATTGTAGATTTGAAAGCATGTTTAGGTGTCTGTCACCATTCACGTGGACTTTTTTTGATAATAACAAGATGACCAAAGAATCACGTTCTTCTCTAAAAGACATGACACAAGTCAGTCTGAGCTTACGGGCTGTTGCTAAAGGTAAAAATCATTCTCCTAAGAGCTCAGACATGTTGTTAATGAAATGAGTCTGCCTGTAATGGGACGCTTTTCAGTTTCAGAAACAACAGCATAAAATTGTTGTATCATGTTGCTCGTATGAAGCCTAATATGAGAGAATAATCAGTTACTTTCCTTGAATTAAATGACCTGTCAGAGGAGGCATTTGTATTCAAACTAATGCTTGTCAGCAGCACAAATGCTGAAAGGTGGAAAGTTTTTGGTGCAAATAATAATTCTTTGAGCGAGAAAGACTTTGGAAAGTGTCAGAATCACATCTTTGTGTTTGATATTACGGTGATGAGTTTGGCAAATTGGGCAAAATAGAAGATCCTGAAATTGTTCCCACGGTAAGAAATATTTCAAATGTGCTCATAGCGTGCCAGTTGTGCTTTCTCATTGTTACTGTTTGTTTTGCTCCGCAGGAGTCTGAGGGAGGCCTGTATGTGTGTATGAACACATTCCTGGGCTTTGGTCGAGAACATGTGGAGCGACATTATCGCAAAACAGGACAGAGCGTTTACATGCACCTCAAACGGCACGTCAAAGAGGTACGTCTTCCACCTGCTCTGTGTAGTTTATCGGGTGTTGATTGTAAATACAGATTAAAGTAGAATTCAGAGCATAGAAATAATCTTTGTTTCTATAGAGCACGTTTGAATCCGTAACACATAAAGGTAATTCAGTTAATAGATATTTAATAGAATTGAACAGAGTCGAACAGAAAAGCTAAAAAAACAACTCCTGAGTAAAACCAGTGATGTGTGGAATATTTATTCATATATTTAAATGATGATTGTTAACACATAAGACCAAATTAAATCCAGACTTCTTACCCACAAAATTAATCACAACATGTCAAGTTGTAAAAGCATTTTATCCCAGATGTTTAAACTGAGACAATGTGTATGAAAAAATGTTAGTGTCTGGAAACCGAGGAGGCCAGGTGCTTGAGTTTTGGGAGAGGAACGTCGTCCCGTTCCTGTCTGATGCAGCATTCCAGTTGCTCCACAGTCCTGCGTCTGCTCTGTCATATTGTTCATTTCAATAAGTGTTTTCAGTTGGTGAAACTGGACTGCAGGCAGGTAGGCCAGTTCAGGACACAGGTTCTCCTCCCACAGAGGCATGCTGATGCAGTATAATAGATGCAAGTTAGCATCGTCTTGCTGAAATCTGCAAGGCTTTCCCTGAAAGAGACACCATCTGAATGGGAGCATATACCTTTAGTACCGATGGTGCCTTTGCAGATGTCCGAGCTGCCAGGTCCGTAGGCATCAGTGCACTCCTACACCATCGGAGATGCCAGGTTTTAAACTAAGCAGGTGTTCCTTCTCTTCTGGAGTGCACAGGATGTCCATGTGTTACAAAAAGAGTTTAGATTCGTCTGAGCACAGAACAGTTTCCACGTTGTCCATTTTAAATGTGCGTTTGCCCGGAGATGACGGCAGCGTCTCTGACTTTAACCTATGTTTGTGGATGGCGTTGTTTGTTCACAGAAAGTATTCCTGAGCCATGCAGCAATTGTCAGGACACAAGCATGCCTGTTTGTAATGCAGGGCCCAAGATTTCTCCAGGTTCTCTAAATCCTTGGATTATATTATGTATGAGGAACATTGTTGTGAAATGTTTTTCACAATTTGGACCTGCAGTCTTGTGCTGATTGGTGAATCTCTGCTGATCTTTACTTCTGAGAAACTCTGACTCTCTGAGACGCTATTTTCTTTTTACTGACGTGTTAGCAGTTAAGCTTATTGATTTCAAAAATGTTGCTGCAGCTGTTTCCTTTTGAAATGCGTACTGTTCCAGCCTTTTGCGGTTTTTGAGACATGTTGCTGCCATCAAATTGTTTGTGGGTAACACTTAAGGTTTTCAGGCCTGTTTCTCACCTCTAACTTTTCTCACTGAAGGTTTTTGTAGTTTTTGTGTGTTTGGAAAATTCCAAGAGCGGACTTGGTAATTTGCTACTAATTATGTGGAAAATTGAGGAATTTCTTTAATGGACCACTTGTAATAAAGAGATTAAAATCTATTTTTCTTAGTTTGCTGAACACGCCGTTAAAAACCCACATCATGCTGTGATGTTTTTAAGACTGGACCAATGAGAGACGTGCTTCAGTAAAACATGAGTAAAAACAATTTTTCAATTGGAAAGCCACAATATTAGTATGATTAGTGATTAGTATGATGATTAGTATGAGGAGCATTGCAAAAGTGAAGTGACTGAACCCATTTATATCACAACAGAATTTATTACTGTGGAGTTTTATTATAATGAATGATATTTTGTCCAAAGACTGTAACATTACGCGTTTGTTGAGACTGAGCCAGAGAGCTGCTGACTTAGCTGTTGAGTAATTTAAGGAAACAGTCTTTGCAAAAGTATCTGACCATCTGAACCAAAACATGCTTCACTTTTGTCTTTTTTGTGAAAACTTGATGGTGACCAACAAAGATCAGAGCTGCTGCTGCTGCTGCTGTTTTTTCACTGCCTCTAATTGGCTTCAGCTCTGCTTTGTAGAGAGCTGCTATTTCAATGCCTGGATCTGTCCACAGGCAGCTGCTCACATTCTGCAGGCTCCTGTGTCTGCTGGTTTTTTTCCCATGGGTCCACTCGGTCTCAAGTGTGTCAGCATTCTCCGTCTTTCTGCCCTGTTTACCCACCGAGAGAGACTCATTCAGGCCAACCTGATCAAACTGAAAGAAAAACCAGTTGGTGGCGCTGTGGAGTTGTGCTGCCAACTCATGATTCTGCAGATTCACAGTTCTAAGCCATTCAATAACTGTGTGTCAAAGCTAAAATATGTTAATATTACTATCCTTCGTTTTTGTGTTCATGCTGCCTTTTTTATCGCACTGGACGACATTCAATGATGAGACGAGAATTGCAGCAGAGACAGAAAAAGACCATGACACACACTACAGGCAAAGACAGGCCCGCACATGATGTTACACGGACTGTAAACGGTATCTGTCGTACTGAAGCACTTTATTAATCATCCTGTATTTTGACCCTGCCGTGGTCGGGGTTTTCCACTTGCCTTGTAACCTCACCCGGCACCTGGAACGTCCAGCATCTATTTCTAACAAAATGACAACTATCTGGATGGGCTTTAGTACGGCATAAAAACATGTTTTTTCAATTAATTTTGGATGTCTGTGCAGGGTGCTGAAAGGTGTTTTAATGTGATGTTTCCTATAGAAAGCCACAGGAGCTGCTGGAGGCGGCACCATCCCCAGGAGAAGAAATGGAAAAGTGTTTCTAGGTAAGACCGAGGCAGTGGTGCAAGTAGAGTTTACAGCCTGGCATTCAGAGAGATAGGAAACACGAAATGTTTTCAGCTAAAAGGTCTCAAAATATCAAAGTGAGATGTGAGTTAGTGAGATGGTTATTTTGTGGAAAAATTGTTAAGGAACTTATGACACTGGTAAAATGTGCGTTGACGTATAAGAGCCATACTACACGTGCAACAGGATAAAGGTGGGTAATGTTAGGGCTTTACCTCACTGGTACAAGAAACTCACTAAATGCTCCTTTCCTAACCACAAGACCTATCGTCAGACCTTAGATGTACCAGAGTAACGGTGATCACGTTTACTGATTTTGTAGCATAAGCAGGAAAATGAGTAATGAACCGTTTATACTCCAGCAGAGGTTAAAGGCAGGATTAAAGCACTAAATCATACCTGAACAATAAATCTACTTGACTGGTGTTTTGCAAAAGTGCAGCTCCAGAAGTAATTTACTGTTTTGGATCTGGTGGTTTAATGTTCATGTGGTCATGTGATCAGAAACGCATCTCTTTCTGCAAAGAGGCTGCTACTCTGTCGTGACCCTCCAGCCGCCCCTCTTGCCAGCCTTTACCCAAAGCGTCAGATATTCCTCATGATGTGTCCCCTCCTCTTCTTCCTCTGCTTCATCTTGTTCTCTAAATATAGCTCATTTATTTGTATATGTGGTTGGTAACTGTTCTAAATCAAATCCTGGCCCGCTCCCCTTCACCTCTGCCTCTTTGGGGGTGCGGAGGGGGAGAGTCGCCGGCCTCTCAGCTGCCACCACCTGTCAACCTCCCGTCTAGGCTGCTGACACACTTCCACTGCAGTTATGACGCTGCGCCCAGAGGACCAGGTGTCTCTGCCTCCTTCCTGATGGAGGAATTCCTTCCACTCCATGAAGGGTAGATTAGATCAGCCCTCCAGCCATTACCTGCCTCTTCCTGAGGACTCCTTCTTTGGAGCAGTTCTTCCTGTTATCCATTTAAGATCTTTGATGTGACAGCGGTTATCTACATATCCGCCATAATCCCCACATTTGTCCAGTGATCTAATTAAGGCGCTAGCTGCTGACGTCACCTGCAATCAGTAGGCATAACAGCATTGTCAGGGATAACCTCTGATCCTGTTTCCCACTGAGTCATTATGCACGTTTAGGCTAGAAAACAAATGCTCTGTATGGAGGGTGATTAAAGAAAAGCCCTCTCCTTAGAAATCCGCCACTGACTAAAGGAACAAATCATCATCTCAAATTCAAGCAGAAGAGAACATCAAGTAAAGATACTTGAGAACAAACTCAGTGGCAGTGGTGTCTTTAGTCAGCTGACTGTTTGCTTCCTCCCTAAAAGATTTAGAGCTGAACCGCGATTTTAACGGGGAGGACTATGAATATGAGGATGAGGCCAAGCTCGTCATTTTTCCAGACCACTTCGAGATCCCCTTACCAAATATTGAGGAGTTGCCCGCACTGGTCAGTGAGTCGGTGTTACCGTTACAGTGCACGCTGATGGTTCCCTGAGTGGCAGGTTGGTCACCCCGTCTGTCTTGTAGAGCCACCATTTGGTCTCAATCATTTTTACATTCAAGGTTAAAAAACATCTGTGAAAATTCAAAAATGAACTTCATTCTAGAGGATTGGTGGGTGACGTGTGAGATGTACACCTTTATACACCTTTGCTTTTTGTACCTTTGCAAACATTTTGGGGAACCATGAGGTGCACCTGTATGTGCCTTGTTTTCTGTTTTTATTGCTTGCATGGAGCACAGAAGAGACTTTTCGCACATTTATTAGTTAGTTTGGCTTTTAGAGCTTGGCTTTGGCACGACCTCGATGTCTGTTTTATTATTTAATGCATGTCTGATTTCATGTTCCCGAGGTGGAAAATATTTAATTGTACATAAAAGAGCAGGTGTGTTTTGCTGCTGGAATTTTCTTAATTCTTTCTGTGTTGAATCAGTCATGTGACGTGGCACACACTTTCTTTAAGCACAAATCTTGCATGACTTCTTTGGCTCTTTTCTGTGGTTCTGAGCTTTTATGTTCAGTTGTAAGAAAATAATTGCTGAAATAAAATACTGACTGCTGACTCTGGTGACGTCCAGGTGACTATCGCCTGTGATGCAGTACTCAATGCACCATCAGCTTACAAGAAACAGGAGCCTGAGTCCTGGGAGGAAGAGATCCAGGTGTCTCGACATGCCAGAAGCCTCAGACAGCTGGATAACGGGGTCAGGATCCCACCAAGGTCGGAGTGAAGTCTGTGTTATTCCCTGTATGCTGTCAATACAAATAACGGCAGTAAGAAACAACAGCTCTATATAGCACTATTATCACTTTGACCTTCAGATCAATGTATTGACTTTGAAGAGGTCAGAGGTCAAATGTGACATGTACTTTGTGTATGTCAACAATAATCACCACACCACAGAATTCTGGTTTCGAAGTTATGAGACTGGTTTTTGTCCGTTTTTGACCACGAAGTCATTAAGTTGACTTTGAAGACGTCTCTGGATAGAAGTCCAATTTATTCAGGTTATTGTGTTTACAAACAGAATGATGGCACACAAACACTACAAAAAACACAACCTCATTAGAGAAGGCAAAAGAAACCAAAACAAAACAAAATGTGAACCATATTTCACATTTGGCGGATACCTAATTGATCAAAGTAATCTCTGGTTTCCACCTATTAAAGTCTTTGCTGTGTACTTTAGTATACATGTCTGAATGGGGCATTAATGTAAACTTCTATGTTTTTAATGATTCTATATAAGGAAAGTCTTGTATTTTTAGTCTTTGTCTCTGCTGCTTTGATAACTAAAGAACGGGAGAGAAGCTGTAAATCAGACGACTTTCACCCCTGTTGTTGAGGAAAATGCAATGTTGCAGTAAAAGTCTAAGGAGCTCGGATAGAAAAGCGCCTGGACTTCTTTAAGCTGCTTGAAGACGTTTCACCTCTCATTCGAGAAGCTTCTTCAGTTCTAGGGTCACATGGTGGAGAGTCCCAGATTGACTGATTTGACCTTAGATAAGAGGTGAAACGTCTTCAAGCAGCTTAAAGAAGTCCAGGCGCTTTTCTATCCGAGCTCCTTAGACTGCAATGACCAGTGTTGGGTAAGTTACTTTAAATTAGTAACTTAGTTACATTACTAGTTACTTCCATCAAAAGTAACTCAGTTACTTCAAGTTACTCGTTACTTTCAAAGTAACTAGTTACTAGGGAAAGTAACTTTGGTTTTACTCAGAATTCTCTTGTTAATGTGTTGCTTCTGTAACTGGATACCCAGCCAGACTGCCAGTCTTCTAGCTTGCTTACTTGCCACAAGTGCACTGTGCCACCTACCAATAGAAAGGAAAAAATAATGTGCACATTTCCACGAGAGAAATCCCACGCCTGGACCGTCGTTGACCGCCACCATGATTCTAGCCTGCTTTTTACATCCAACACAAAAACTGCAGTCGTGGTGCTTTTGATTGTACTCAGAACTCAGAAATTCTGCCTTCTGAATAGGAAGATGTAGGTAACACCAGACTGCAGATGAGCTGCATACAGAGCTGGACTGGGACAAAAACATTGGCCCGGGCATTTTGACTAGAGACCGGCCCACCATTATAGGAAAAATCATAAAGCCTCTGAATGAAAACAAACACTGTTGTGACAGTGATGTACACTGTTCTGATGGTATATATGTATCAATCTATCAATCGTTTGTTGTAAGACTCAGATAATTATTTAATAAAAGCGAGACATTTTAAATGAGAATAAGAATGAAAAGTATGTCTTTGTGCCCCCCTTTCCCTGTTAATGCCCTACCTGGCCCCCTGGCATCACTTTGCTAGACCCGCCCCTGCACAGTTACCAGCTGTCAGCTACATAGAAAAGGATCCTGGTGTTATTTGTCTCTCAGAAACAGTTCATAACTTCAACTCATTCATGTCACCTAAAAGGTAAACCTGTTTCTACATCACCTGTTCAGCTCTGATGATTCAGTAAGGACATCTCCTGGTTTCATCTGCATGTTTCCCTCTCACCAGATAACCAAACCGATATCATGACCAGCAGCTTTACAGCTGTGGCTCCAGCAAACATCAGCTGATACTAGAAATTAATATTAAATAAATTCTAACAACAGCTGATCAAGCTTAAACGTGCTGCTGTTGTTTAGCGCGACATCCGCTGGTTTCCTCTTTCTGGCGCAAAGTGGGCGATAAATAAACACGACAGAAAAGCCGATCAGCTGATCATTGATCAGTTTCATGATTGAAGTAGAAACAGGAGAGAATGAGAGAAGAAGAGGCAGCTGTGCAGCTTCAGCTTTGTGTCTTTTTCATTGTAGCTGAAGTCCGGGACAAACTGTGTTCCTTTTCACCTCAGTACGAAACGCGTAATATTTTCTCTGAATATGAGACGATTCTGTTTTTTAGGGCACGTTTGGCAACTCTAATAATTAACCGTATGAATAAAATAAAGTTCAACATCAGTAACATAGCACCCACCCAGCTGTATAGAAACTCCGTCATGCTAGCTAGCACGCAGTACGAAAATGTCAGCATACCGAAAATAAACTCCACCTAAACTTGGTTTATATCTGACCCAGATAGACTGCAGGTCATAACTTCTTACCTGAAGTTCAGTTCACCTGACACGCGGACCGGCGGCCGCTTGGGTCTCTCCTCTTGCCTCCTTTTCCTTCATCCACCTGCTGGCCTCCACCACTTGCTAATGTTATTGAATCTGTGGAAGCTCCGCGATATCCACCACACGGCAAGTAACGAGTAACGAGCCTATCTAAATCCCAGTAACGAGTAACGCTTGCGTTCCTGGTTTTGGCATAATAACTAGTTACCGTGCTCGTTACCACAATAATAACGTAGTTACTGTAACGCGTTACTTAATAACGCGTTAGTCCCAACACTGGCGATGACCTGGGTGACTGAGAAGCTTCACAGACATTTTGCAGTCAAAAGTGAGACTTGGCATGACTGATTTAAAAACGGCACATCAACAACACGAGTCTGTGTTTTGTTGTCTGTAGTGGCTGGAAGTGTCAGAAGTGTGAGATGAGAGAGAACCTGTGGCTGAACCTGACAGACGGAGCAGTGCTCTGTGGGAAGTGGTTCTTTGATGGGAGCGGTGGTAACGGCCATGCGCTGGAGCACTACAGAGAGACCAACTACCCTCTGGCTGTCAAACTGGACACCATCACCCCAGATGGAGCAGGTCTGGGACTCTTGATATCATTACGAGAGCCATGCCACAAATCCAGAATTTCATTTATTTCACATTGTCAGTGATCCTTCCTTTAAATTTGTTTTGGTCTTTAATGCAAAGAAAACTACAGAAAAGTTGTAGTTTAGATCAAATTTATGGTAGTGTTTAAAACCCTGTAACATAATAATATGTAGCCAAACTTGCTTCGTTTTAGGCTTTTTAAAAAATTTGACATAATGTGTAGCATCGTGTAGCTATAATAATAATTTCACCTACCGACTGTCCAGTCAAAGTTTTGTTCCTGAAGCTCACACAGTCACTCCTGGAAATATAAAGCAAGATCTGATCCATCTGTAGTTCATTTCTAAAGCGAGTAAGCTACCATCCCAACAGTGAATCTTGTTGTAGTGATTACTGCTCTTTAAATTTCAGACGTCTATTCATTTGAGGAAGAAGAAGCCGTGTTGGACCCGCACGTATCAGAGCACCTGTCACATTTTGGAATAGACATGCTACAGATGCAGAAAAGAGTAAGTTGGCTGCTTTGACCCTAAAACATCTAAAATACATCAAAGTAATCGGTAATAATCAGTCAGGTATCAAATCAATAACAAATGCACACCACACTAAACTGCATCTACACACTGAACATTTTCATTGGATTTTTACAAAAATTTGTTACATTTTTTTACGTAAAACAATGAAAATTTTGAAGAGCTGTTAAATTCATCACAGCACTGAGAGGTTTATGACAGCTGTGTCATAAACCTCTGTTTAAATTTAATTTAGTTTAGATTATTACATTTAAATAGCAGTAATTTAGCTGTCAGCTAAATTACTGCTATTTAAATGTAATAATTAGTGTTTCTGTAATGGTTAATACTATGGAAGAGGACTCCAGTGGCCCTAATCCTCTCCCATATTAATCTGTATGAGTGAACTGTTGAATTAAAACCATATTTTTAATGTTGAAATTGTTATCAATGAATTTTCAAATTTACTGTTTTCCAAAGGAAAAAAAAAGTAAAGTTGATTTGAAGTTTTTGAAAGAGCTCTAAATATTTATGTTTTCTTGTTTGTATGTCAGGTGGTCTAATAAATTTGATGAACACTGTATTTAGATTGTGCCAGTAGGTATCAGTCCCAAAAAAACATCAGTCTGGGGTTTTGGGGGATATTTCAATCAAAACAATCCACAATTAAAAGAACTTTATCTCAGAGTTTTTGTAGTTTAGTGCATGAACAAAAAGTGTAGGACTGATTGGGATTGACCTGCCTGGATTGTCTCCAACGCTGTTTTTGGTCTAACCAGGTGTTTTTCATGTGGGGTTGAATTAAAAAAACATAATAGACTTTCCAGTCAAATTCAGCTTTGAGAGCCAGATGAAGACTCTGTTTCTCCCAAAAGGTGTTTTTAATATAGCTTCCCTTTTTCCCCTTCAGACAGAAAACGGGCACCACACAGACAATAAACCCCGGCCGCGGGTCAGCGAGTGGGAGGTGATCCAAGAGTCGGGCATGAAGCTGAAGGAGGTGTATGGCTCTGGTTATACAGGCATCAAAAATCTGGGAAACAGCTGCTACCTTAGTACGGTAATGCAGGTCCTCTTCAGCATCCCAGACTTCCAAAGGATGTGAGTAATATCTCGTATGTCAGATGTTATTTAGTCTGTACTGGTTTCACCTCACAGAAAGACTGCTTTCCTTTAGAGCCAGTATAAAAATAAAGTCTTGTTACCACAGAACCATCTGAAATACTTTTTCAGTTTTTATGTTTTTGTCAACAATCAAAGCTGTTTTTTTGATCATGTCCAAGTGTTTAAAGCAGGGGCGATTCTAGGATCAGAGCTTTGGGGGTGCTGAGCACCCAGAGAGCTGCCCAGCCAGGCAAGATAAACTTTACACGTCACGATGAGACTTCTTCCCTGTCTCTGTCAGTCCCTGCATCCTTAAATGTCTCCAGTTGTCCCGAGTTCTCTCTGACTGTCTCCTTGGTGCATTTAAACCCCTGTTCCTCCCTGTCCTCATCGTCTGTTGTCTTCATCTCCGTTATCAGTCATCATAATTTACCATCTCTGTGCAAGTCTGCAAATTTCTTTCTTAAATCATAAGATTCTTAAATTCATCAAGTCTCTCTGTGCCTGGGTCCTCGTCTCAAAACATGACATCACTGTTTTGTACATTTTAACACAATTTAATCCCACATTTGAGAAAGAAAGGCAAAACACTTTTTTTGAAAAGTCTGTAACAAAACCATCAAATCTGATCAAGGTTATTTAAATGCTGCAAAAGAAGAATGGATTGGGATAAAAAAAAATACATATCCTAACCTTAATTACTGGGGGAGAATAATGAATGATGCTCATAGTGAGTAAGAAGTAAACTGAGTGCATTTGGACAGAGATTCACTTTTAATGTGTATGTATAATATAATACAGATACATAAAAAACACTCCCAAAACAGAATAAATTATTACAAATAAAAATCTTTACTGCAGATACTAATTTTACTAATTTAATAATACTAATTTTGTGTTGTAAGATTTATGAGTTTCATGCTTTCATAGAGGTACTTGGGAGAGCTTGACATTTTTCTCAGGTGGTACACACTGTAAAAAGTTTGAGAAACACTGATAAGTGTATGTGTGCTTTTGGAAAACATTTAAAGCTGCTGTACAGAATCTTTGAAACAAGCTTAAAACACTTTTAGAATATAAACAGAGCATCTGCTTCTCTTTACAGCTCCTCACTCCACCAGGGCTGTTTGGCACTTTCTGATACTGTACTGCGACAGTCATACAGACAACTGGACAGTCCAAAAGTTGGCCCACCTATTACTGGCTGAGGTTTTAGTAGAGTTGTGGCTGAACCACATAAAAATATATCATTAATTTTAATCTCCCCAATCAATGATAATGTTGGAATGTTGTTAAAGAGGGTCAAAAATGTTTCAACCCAGTTTGTTTTGCAGCTTCTGTATAGCAGCTTTAATATAGGGAGGACACAACTTCCTGACTGTGTGAGTAAAATCAGGTTTTTTCTCTTTGTCAGTTTAATAGTTTCTGTTTTGCCTGTCACTGTTCCCTGTCTGTTTTCTTACCTGCTTCTTCCTGACCTTGTACTTTCTCCTGACGTTCCCTCTTTCCTCTCTCCCTCTTTGGACTGACAATCATACACAAATAGATTGGATTCAATTAGATGAAAAATTACATTAATATGAAAAAATACTATTAAGATCACTAACAAAAAGTCCTCTCTCAGTGTACTTTCAACCAAAAGGCAAATAACCAAACCACATGAACATCTAATAAAAGATATAAATATTGAAACACTGATCCAACATTATCCTTTATTGATGGATCATTTGTTTTTACACTTTTACCTGAATGTTGCTCCTTTTTTTGAAAAAACTTCCTTATATCCCTTATGAACCTGGCTGTCTCTCTGTACACAAACACACACACACACACACACACACACACACACACACACACACACACACACACACACACACACAACCGTAGTTTTAAGGTTAATGGGCATCCAGTCAGTTAGCTAGTTAGTATCCATTTCAAACAGGACAGTGGTAACAACAGTAGGCTACGGACAATTTTTAGTTTTAGATTTTAAATATGCTATATAAATTTCAATGGGAGCAACAGGACGGTCAAATGTCGCTGATTTTACTACAGAGTAGGACGGATTGTAGGGCAGCAAACATTGTCGGAAAACATGTTTTCAACACTGCAGGTTACCTGGTGTAATGTTTTTCAGCTAAAAAGAAACATGGCCTGACTGCTACCTAACTATATAAAGAGTAACTGAAGGTTAAATGCAGCTAATATGTCCTGTTTTAAGCCAGGCACTTACACCTCCCCTCCGCTGCGTCTGCTGCCGCTCTGGCAGCAACAGAGCTAGAGCCAGAGTAAGGGAGAGCCGAGCTGGAACAAACCATTTTGGGAGGGGGGGTGTTATCTATACTTTTGTTGTTAAAATGTTATGTTTCAACCAAGTACTGTATGGTTTTTATATTTTTAGCAGTGTGTCACACAGACAGCAAATATTGTCCAAAAAAAGTAAGAAATCTTTGGGGGTGCTTTGATTCATTTTGGGGGTGCTGAAGCACCCCCAAAAATGGGCTAAAATCGCCCCTGGTTTAAAGTGTTGTTCAAATTAATTTTAAAATGTTTATTCATGTCAGTTGACTGAGGACATAAAAAAAAATCTTAGTGTAAGATTTTGAGCAATATTTAAAATGGTTACTTTACAGTAAATTTTCCTGAGGGTCCATCATCCCGTATGCTCCTCTGTAGAGTGTGACTCATGTTTTGCTCTCCAGGTATGTGGGTAATCTTCAGAGGATATTTGACTACTCACCTCTTGACCCCACCCAGGACTTTGCAACTCAAATGTAAGTGACTCCAGTGTTACGTTATGTAGTGTGGAACTGCACAAACAGGAGAAGGTGTTTTTCTAGCTGCTGCTCAGGACTGGAATATTTTGTTAATTATAACATAATTAACATGATGTGTTGTTTTCTAATAGGACCAAATCTTGCCAGTGAATTTTGATGCTAGTTATAAAATCTGTTTGACTTTGTCACATAAGCCAGTATGTTGCAAGAGGCCAGTCAGATGCTATGGGTGTGATGGATGGGAAGTAGATTCTTAGCCAGGCAGGCGATAGATATCAGCTGTGTATTTCATGCTGTGAGGCACGCAGCCAGATAAAAACACGTTCATATCTGTCACTGTTAAAGCTTCTCAGTGAGAAATGGGTCATAGAAAAGTAAACCTGTTTATTTGGTTAAGTGTTGTGTTGTATAATGGCGCTCTCTTAAAGGCGTTTAAGGATAAGTGTGGATGAATTTTCCTGTTGGTTGGATTATTCTGAAGAGAATTTTGTTGTAAACACGTAGTTAATAGGCATGCTATGTGTGAATAAAGGTCAAGGTGCTGAACGAGAAACAGGAAAGTCTTTCATGATCAGAGATGGGCAGTAACGCGTTACTGTAATCCGATTACGTTTTTCAAGTAACGAGTAAAGTAAGGGATTACTATTGCAAAAACGGTAATTAGATTACTGTTACTTTCCCATAAGCACGCTGCGTTACTGCGTTACTGAAACCGTGATATTTTTTTTTGCGAGAGTGTCTCATGACAATGACGTAAGCGAGTGCGACGTTCGTGACAACAGCTGTGTCAACAATGATCAACAATGGATAATATGTCGAGTGTGGAGAGAGTAAGAGCGTGCAGCGTTTAAAGCGTGGAAGTACTGACCTTACTTTGAGTCTGATTCCGTAAAAAGTGACAAAAACATTAGTGTCCGCTGTTCACTGCGTGGGAAGAAAACTTCTTTTTACAGCGATAAAACCCCGAGCAAACACCGACTATGCTACCACGGAGTGGGAAATTCACAGAGAATCTTGCAGATTCTTCCACTGACCGCTGCGGCACACCTGCACCAGGGCAAACATCCGCCTGCTATACAGGTGAAAATGGAGCAACAGGACCGCTAGTCTTTGATTTTATTTATTTTCTGCTGTGTTTTACTTGCATCTATTTGAAAGAGTGAGTGTAAACACAAAAACATATTTTATTTTATGTGCTGGAATGTGCAGAAAATAGGTTTAAATGTCAAAAAAAATTCTTCCAGTCAGAGAATGTGGTATATAATTTAATTTTTGCTTGATGCATAAAGTTAAAAGATTAAAACTAATAAAACAAGTTTTAAAAAGAGACGTTTCCATTTGATTACATTTTGTATGATGGATTATGCAGAAAAAGTAGAATTGGGCTGAAAGATCTATCGCTTTATCACCTATTCAGGTTGTAAATCGTGTTTTTAAAAAGTAACTAAGTAACTAAGTAATTAATTACTTTTTTCAAGTAACTTGACCAACACTGTTCATGATGCACATGAAGCAGTTAAGTTCATTAAATTGTTTTTAAATGTTGTTAGTTGCGGTGCTGGTTTACCTCACTAAGTTAAGCAGGTGACCTGTAAGCTGTAAGGCTAACACAGGGCCACCGCCTGACACAAACTGTTTTAGCTCCTCTTCATGCAAACGTCCTTCTGATTGGCTGCTCTGAACACCTGAACAGCAGGTGGGTGGAGCTACTGTGCTAGCAGCTATAGTGTGGCTGTTATTACTGAATATTGGACGTCTTCTTTTGTTCCAAGAGTGGAAAAACGCCCATGAAAACACGCCTGGATTTGAATCCTGAGCTTTTGGCTCAAAGGGATAACTGTTACATAGGCTGACCTCACTGTTTAATAAGAACATCACTGTAGTAGTGTATATATGACAGGGAAACAAATGAAGCAGACAAGGTCCCCTTCCTTGCTCCTTTTGACTTTTAATAAATATAAAGTAGTATAGAGTCGATGAAAACTGTCATCAGCCTTGAATGAATCTAAATGACTGTATTTCTCTTAATTGTCTCTCTGGAGTACCACTGCACAGACTTATTTATAAGACAAGAAACAATCACAAAGAGCTGCACAGAGGCGCCACAACCAGTCCAATAACAAAACAGGCACTTATTTTGTAGGACTACAGCCTGCTTGGTGAGACAAAAAACTCAGGATTAACATGAGCTGGCCTCCAAGTGCCCTGTCTGAAGGTTTTGTAGTGTCTTTTTCCTTGACACCTGTGCACACTTCCTTCAGGGTGTGCCATCTAAAAAATAACCCCAGCAAGACTAAAATAAGACTCTACTTTATGCTTATGTGTGTGTTTTTTGTGCGGCAGGGCTAAACTGGGACATGGACTGCTTTCAGGCCAGTACTCCAAACCGCCCATGAAATCTGAGCTCATTGAACAGGTGATGAAAGAAGAATACAAGGTGTTAAACTGGGTATGTCCAGCTTCCAAACTGGGTCCATAAGCAACAGAAGCATGCTAATAATCCTAACGTTTAGATTTAGCTGCTCAGTTTGATTTAATATTTGTTTTTTCATATTAATGTAACAGAATTTTTGTTTTTTAGGTTTTTAAAGGAGTGTAGTTGAGTTTATATAGGCTTAAAGTTGCTTCTCTTCTCCTCCTGCTATTTTCATTTTGTCTCCAAACTGTTGGCAGCAGTTGGAGCTGCTCGACTCCAACAGCTCCATTAATATTTTTTGCCTTTTAGTTCCCCACATCACAGCTTTATGTTGCTACATGGGTAAAATGTGCTACTGTTTAATTTATATGAATATTTACGTGTTTGTTTGTCATTTGAAATTGTTGCCTTTTCGGAGTTGTAGTACACATCTGCCACAAAATTACAGGACAGCCATGAAAGTGTTATTTCTGTAAGCCCTGGGCTTCTTCCATAAGCTTCACCAGCCACCAGGCCGAGCTGTGAGCTTCCTGCTCATGTGATGGGGAAGTCATGGTTGGACATATATTGACAGCTGGGGAGATGTGGGGGAAGAGCTTGTGTTGGCACGCTGTGTTCAGCTTGTATTATGTCAGTGTGACCCAGCACAATCACAGAGTCTCATCAGATTGTTTTCTTAATGCTAGCACACGTTCTCGTGATGGAGGTTGATGGTTTTATGTGTTAAAGACTATTATTTTTGTTTGATTGCAGGGAAAATATAGATTGGATGGCAGCAACATATTTAAAAATCTGCTTATCTTATAGTAACTACTGGTTTATTCTTTTTCACACTTTAACTTCTGTTTAACCAAATTAAATGTCGATATGTCTGAAGGAGCCGGGTTAGCCGTAAATGTTTTTGCTGCATCTTTGTGAAAGCACATTTTTATATGTATGGCAGCAACATTGTTTTAGTCACAGGCTGCAAGTATCAACAGTGATGGCAAGCATTGGAAAACATGAGCATTGTGATGCAGACGTCTGTATTTGTTGTTATGAAAGCTAGCTTAAAGTTTGAGTTTTTTAACAAAGAAGGTGGCTATGCCAGTGCAAGGAACCCATCGCAGACCCGATGGCTCAGGCAAAAAGCATGTTTTCCAATGCTCGCCATCACTGTTGATACTTGCTGCAGCTCACAGCCCGACTCACATCAGCATCAACAACCCAGGACCCAGTAAGATTTTCAAGCCGGCGAGGCGTGATTGCAGATGGCGTGCAGGTGCATCCATCGCCCCTGCAGCAGCACCGCAGACCCCGCCCCCGCCGCAGCCAGATTTTCAAAGTTAATGAAACTTAGAGTTGCATTCAGTATCAGTGTTACTTTGTAGCATCATATTTTTCCCACATATATTATTGTCATGTTAGACAAACATGTTGATTAGCCTGACATCACACATTCCTTCCAAAATCTATAATTCCCACTCTTGGTCAGCTGTCTCTTGTGTTATATGGTCCTCTGAAAAGGCTGAGTATTTACGTGTAGTCAGACTATGTGAGACATCTTTATATGTATATATATATTTTAATTGCAGCACCAGCAGAAGGGCATCTCTGCTCGAATGTTAAAGGCTCTGGTCAGCAGGGGACACCCAGAGTTTTCCTCCAACAGACAACAAGATGCTCATGAATTCCTCCTACACATGATCAACCTGGTGGAGGTGAGTGAAGCCAGTGGATGGGTAGGTAAATGTCTTCACATATGCACATGTACACTAATTACACACTTTATTAGACATCCCTGTTCAACTGTCTTATAATGCAAATACTGTGTTCAAGTTCAAACTGAGCACCAGAATGGAAAAGAGGTGATACCAGTGACTGTGGAAGTGACAGGCTGTGACTGCAGAGTTTGCTGAACTGCTGGGATTTCCCAACACGACCTTCTCTATGTTTGAAAAAGAGAAAATATCCAGTGAGTGCGAGTACTCATGACGAAAATGTCGATGTCAGATGTCAGAGAGTGGCCAGACTGAGGCTGGCAGCAATAACTCAAATAAGCACTTGTTGGAACCAAAGTATGCAAATGAGCACAAAGTTAATCTCAAACTGCTTTCAGTGACAATGAGTTCACTGCACTTTGAATGGTCTCCACAGTCACCAAATTTCAAACTACTAGAGCAAGTTTGGGTTGTGTTAGAAACTGGAGATTCGCATCATGGATGTGGAGTTCAATAAATCTGCAGCAACGTCGAACCAAAATCTCTGAGGAATGTTTCCAGCACTCTGTTGGCACAAAGAATTAGAGAAGTTAAGAAAGCAAAGGGGGTCCAAATGGTATTAGCAAGGTGTATCTAATAGACTCTGTGCACCTTAGCATATGCTACTTCCGGTGGGGAAACTCCTGTATAACCCGGTGTTATATTCGCTCCTTGTTTACGGTCGTGTTTTCCAAAACAAGTCAACCAAATGGATGAATCAAGCGGCGATTTACATTTCTCAAGATGTCTTGGGCATTTACCGAATATATCTGTTGATGATGTTCATCGACTTGTCGATATTTTTCCCCCGCGCCTCAGAGCAAAAGAGAGAAAGGATTCAAATTCTATATTTCTCAGTATTTGTATACAGCGGTCCCTCGTTTATCGCGGGTGCTATGTTCTAAAAATAACCAGCGACAGGTGAAATCCGCAAAGTAGCCAACTTTATTTTTTACAATGATTATAGATGTTTTAAGGCTGTAAAAGGCCTCACTACACACTTTATACACTTTTCTCAGACAGGCATGAACATTTTCACACTTTTCTCTCGTTTAAACACTCAAAGTTCAAACCTTTGTAGAAAAATAAGTCCAGTATTATAGAATGAAACCAAAGATCAAACCCTGTTTTCAGGTCCAGAACATGGGAATAGAGCAGCTGCCAGAGAATTCAACATCAATGAATCATTAATAAATCAATGAATCAGAAGTCCAACTTTTTGTGCGATGGTTATCTCCAGAGTCACACTGCTTTTGCGATCGATGTAGCGATTCTGTACTGTACAGGAGAGAGGGCACGGAGGAGATCGACAGTGGTCTGCAGCCGATCAGGACCCAGAACACAATGCACTGTTTTAAAAAAACCCAAACAAAACAAAGCATGCAAAATTGCACTAAAAAAATCAGCGAAACAGTGAGGCCGCGAAAGGTGAACCGCGTTATAGCGAGGGACCGCTGTAATTGTGAAGGTACGTCACAACATACCCTTTGTAAATACTAATATATAGAGACCCTTACCAGCAATGATTCATTCATTTTTTATATCCTGTGGCTTTTTTTCATGGTTTGTTTACATGCTGTGTAGGGGTGTTCTTGGCTAGCTGATATCGACATAAAGGGGGAAACATTTGACTATTGTCCACCTGTAGTTTGAATGCTGAACATTTGCCTGTTTAAATCATAAGAACTGTCACTATACAGAGATGTGCTTCTGAATGTGGATGATGTGTCTTCTCATTTTGTAATGCAGTTCTGCTTGTGTTGAGTGATGTAAACAACCGATCGATCTAAACTCTTCAAACGTCAAAATTGATCATTTGATTTTTTTATGACACAGCAGTGGTGGGTGTTCCTACCTTCTGCTCTTTGTAACTTAATGCATGTTTCCGTTTTTGTGTTTTGGACATGATTTTGGAGTCCATCTTCGCAGTAGCGACTGACCGCAAAATAAAGCTACCGGAAATGTACAACCCTACATCTGGTCTTAAAACAGAAAGTTTTCTCGTGCACAGGGTCTATAAAGTGGCTGATGAATGTATAAATCTGGCAAACGACTTTTAGAAATGTAAATAAATCTAAATACATCTGTATATTCTACATTTGATGTAATTGTTACAATGTTGCTCTATAAAATAAAATAAAAAAACCCTGATGTCTGTTAGCGCTCCTCGCGACGTCACAGAAAATGACGTAAAACATCCCGCGTGGCTGATGTGCTGTCTTGAGTAAACTGCAGTTTTCTGTAAATCCACAACATTGTCACAGAGTGGGAGCTGTTGTGGGATATGGCGAGTGTGACCCCGGACACACACGGCGACAGACAGTTTATTGGAGGAGGGGCCGTTTGTTTTCGACTAAACAGAGCATGCCGTCTCCCTGGTTGGTACATAAACAAAGGGTGTGTTGAAATGTCTGTCTCAAGCAGGATATATATAGACCTCTGCTATCGCTTACACAGTGTGGCCAGATAATGCTTCCTATTCTGCCTCACCCAGGATGCATGCCCTGAGGAGGACCTGATATTCTGGACATAAACAAAACATACCAGCCATTCTCTCCTAACCTCTGTGGCTGTTATTTAAAAAAAATCTGTAGATATATTTCACACTTGCATTAAATGTGATTAAAATTTTTGTTTTTCTTTCCACACTTCCTTTGACCTACTAGCTAGCGTCTACATGCCAGTTTAGTTACCCATACATGGATAACCTGAATAACATCATCACCATCAGCAGCATGTCCAGTCTATGTCATCCTACAAATATGGCTGAAGTGAAATTATAACTTGTGTATTCCTGTAGCATCTTAGAATAGAAGGGCTGGGCTGCAGAGAGGCCTTGGCCATGCAAACGAGTGCTTTAAACACAGTGCCATCCTTCACCACCGTCCTCAAATAAACACAGCTTCAATCAGCCCTGCTGTTCATAGAGAGGATATGGAGCCAGTCCGTGATAATGATTCTTGTGCCTAGTTTTCTAAAAAAGATGCAGCTCTCTCCATTGAGCCAGTTCGTAAATTAAAGAGTCACATCAGCATTTTGAATGGCTGTATTAAGAAATGTGGGTCAAACGACAGTCACGATAAAGTCTTGCCAAGAGAGTGTAATAGACCACAGCAAACACAGTCATGTCTGTGATTTTATGTATCCAGTCTCCATCCACCTCTTCCCCAGTTTGTCATTGTTAAATAGAGCTGTTACATTTAATCGTCTTTATAATTTGCTTAATATGCCAGCGCTCACACCTCTGGCAGAGCTTTAACAGCAATCTGAGGGAGACTCGGGACATTGAGTCCGAATGAACCATGTTCAGCACCTCCATTGCTGAAGCTGTTGCACTGAGCTGCAGTTGCAAGGTGGTTGGTGCCCGTCGTGGTGGTGTCCCCTGAACTAGACGTGAAGGGAACCATCAGACTGACGAAGGTTTGTCTGATGGTTTGGTTAGCCTGTAGGACTTTGATGGCAGCTGATAGGTACCGACAGGCCAAGCGGAACACGGTTTGGGCAGTGGCTGAAGCAGAAACTCGAGTGTGGGAGGAGTTCAGGGAGGAAAAAGACTTTCGGACTGCCTTGAAGAGACATGGAAAACCGTCAGGCGACTCGGGAGGGGAAAGCAGTACTCTACCTGCACTGTGTATAGTCCGGGTGGAGCACTGCTGACTTCGACTGAGGACATTGTTGGACAGTGGAATGAACTTCAAAGACCTCCTTAGTCTTCCGCAGAGAAAGCAGAGTCTGGAGATGCGGGGGACAACTCGTCTTTTCTGGGGGGAGGCCACTGAAGCAGCTCCTTGGTGCCAGAGCCCCTGGTGTGGACGAGGTTCGCCCTGAGTTCCCGAAGGCTCTGGATGTTGTAGGGCGGTCTTGGTTGAGACGCCTCTGCAGTGCTGCGTGGAGATCAGGCGGGGTACCTCTGGACTGACAGACCAGAGTCGTGGTTCCCATCTTCAAGAAAGGGGACCGGAGGGTGTGGTCCAACTGTAGGGGGATCACACTCCTCAGCCTCCCTGGGAAAGTCTATGCCAGGGTGCTGGAAAGGAAAATGCATCGAACCTCGGATACAGGAGGAACAATGCGGTTTTTGTCCTGGTCGTGGAACCCTGGACCGGCTCTTTAACGTCTTGAGGATACTCAAGGTGGCATGGAAGTTTGCCCAAACAGTCCAAATGTGTTTGGACTTGGAGAAGGCATTCGACTTTGTCCCTTGGGGTATCCTGTGGGAGGTGCTCCGGGAGTATGGGGTGTTTGGTTAATTGCTATTCAGTGCTTAAACAACCGTTGCAGGAGCTTGGTCTGCATAGCCTCCAAATTTGAGGCCATGGTCCTCAGTTCGAAAAGGTTGAAGTGCCTACTCTAGGACAAGTACCCAAGTAGAGGAGTTTAAGTATCTTGGGGTCTTGTTCACGAGTGAAAGGAGAAAGGAGCAGGAGATCGACAGATGCATTGATGCTGTGGCTGCAGTGATGCAGATGCTGTACCAGTCCATCATGGTGAAGAGAGAGCTGAGCGTGAAAGCGAAGCTCTCAATTTACTTGTTGTTCTACGTCGCTACCCCCACCTGTGGTCATGAGCTTTGGGTAGTGACCGAAATACAAGCAGCGGAAATGAGCTTTCTCTGAAGGGTGGCTTAGAGATGGGGCGAGGAGTTCGGCCATCTTGGAGGAGCTCAGAGTAGAGACGCTGCTCCTCCACATTAAAAGGAGCTGGTTGAGGTGTGCCAGTCCAAGACCCAGGACACACTGGAGAGATTATATCTCTCGGCTGGCTGGGGAACGCCTTGGTGTTTCCCCGGAAAGGCTAGAGGAGGTGGCCGGAGAGAGGCAGGTCTGGGCTTCTCTGCTTAGGCTGCTGCCCCCGCGACCCGGTCACGGATAACTGAAAGAAAATTAATGATGGATGGATGGATGGATGGCATTTGGGACTAATACTTTATGACAGTGGTGTCCAAATCCAGGCCTCAAGGGCTGGTGTCCTGCAGGTTTTTGATGTGTCCTTGATCCAACACAGCTGATTCAAATGGCTAAATGACCTCCTCAACATGTGTTGAAGTTCTCCAGAGGCCTGGTAATGAACTCATCATTTGATTCAGGTGTGTTGACACAGGGTGAGATCTAAAACCTGCAGGACACCGGCCCTCGAGGCCTGGAATTGGCCAAGCCTGCTTTAGGATAATAAACTAAAGTCAGCCTGACACATAATCAAAATGTGGTCCGATTCTGTTATCAGTTCTCATATTCAGCTTCTCTGAATCCTAAATCTTGGTGTTTTCGCAGAGGAACAGCGCAGGCTCAGAGAATCCAAGTGATGTGTTTCGCTTCCTGGTGGAGGAGCGAGTTCAGTGCTGCCAGACTCGTCGTGTCCGTTACACCCAGCGGGTTGACTACTGCATCCAGCTGCCCGCTCCATTTGAGGCCGCCAGCAATCGAGGTAAAGGATCCCCCACGCGCTTACAATGCAAATGGAGGCCACATTTGCCTCTGGTCACTGCAGCTGCATGGCCCCGAGCTCAGGCGGCAGCAGCAGGTGGGAGAATGAACAGGACCTGCTCTCAGAAGGGAATAATGTTCCCGGCTAAGAGCTGTTTTTTATGTAAGGTATAATTACACCTTCACAGCTTAATATAAAGTATTATGTGACAAATTGTATGTACTATTTAAATGTTGCCAAGATGAGTTTTAGTTAAAGCACTGCACTGACGTGAAATGCTACACTTCTTCTTGCAGCTTTTGCAGCACCTTCAGTTCCAAGAATGCTGCAAATGAAAGTGACACATTTTTGTTGTTTTTTTCATTACCAGAAGAGCTGCTTGCATATGAGGTGAAGCGTAAGGAAGCAGAAGAGAATATGCGTCCCAGTCCCGAACCAGTGAGAGCGCGGATCCCTTTCACTGCTTGTCTGCAGGCCTTCACAGAGCCGGAAAATGTTCCTGATTTCTGGAGCTCGGCACTGCAGGCCAAGTCAGCTGGAGTCAAGTAAGCAACGTCCACCTGTTCTCAGGCCAGAAATGACCAATGTACACCCCTTTTTACCCAGTATATTTAAATGAAAACCAGCTGGATTCGTAAACTGAATTTTCAACACATTCTTTTACAGAACTTCCCGATTTGCCTCGTTCCCAGAGTATCTGGTGGTCCAGATTAAGAAATTCACATTTGGAGTTGATTGGGTGCCGAAAAAACTAGGTAACTAGTATCTCACACTTTAGTAATTGATCAGATTTATTGACCTTATATTTCCCTCCACCAACATGTCTCAGTAAGTGCAATGTTGTAAACACCCAGCAGAGGGCATCATTAAACTGCAGTTCACAAGGCACAGCGGTGAATGCTTCGCCTGCACTTGGGACACATGGTTATAAACGTATATCTGTCATCCTGTCTGTGTCCATAAAACACTTTTGCTGTTTAACTGCTAGTTGAAAATCAGTTGGTGTATTTTAGCACTTAAAAATGTTCATAAAGTGTTCAGTTCAGTTCATAAATGGGGAAAAAGGTCAGTTCACGCCTCACATATAGATCGTAATATTTAGAAGTTGATCTGGGAGCTCACTGTTCTTACTGCTGGATTCTTCAGTTTTATACTTTTATATCTCGCTGTCGCTCTGCAGATGTGGCCATTGATGTTCCCGACTTCCTGGATCTGAACCGGCTCCGAGCCACGGGGCTGCAGGCAGGTGAAGAAGAGCTGCCGGACCTCATGCCTCCCATTGTTTTACCTGAAGACACCAGAGGTATGAAATAAAAATAGAGGAGGGAGTTTTTAAGCCTATTTGAGTTTAACAACTTGCTCTTTTCTGTATTATTTTCTGTTTGATGTTGACAAATAAACATCCATATATTATAATATATGGCATCTATTAGATGCTGCTCCAGAATTCAATGAGAAGGTTACAGGCTCTCATAAATTGCCTGCATTGGCCTACAGGGGTGTTAGCAGTCATGCATGAATTCTAGAAAAAAAAAGTGTACCAGCACCCTTAATTACTCCGGGCATTTTTGGCCCTTCATCTTTGATTTCACAGTCTGTTATTAATTTTAAAGGGCACTGTTTTCCCAAAGCGCCGAGCCTTTTGTTGTACTATTTAACCAAAAAGCCAAGAATATTTCTTCACTCCATTTATGTGCTAGAAACACCTCCGTATATGAAACTTTGTGTTTACCCTATAAAATAACACGTTGCTGCTTAAACCAGCTGCAGTGCCCCACATCCTTTTTGGCAGGTCTCGGGTATTTTTGTGAATTAAATGGTCTGTGAAATTGTCTCTAATATAATATTCAGCTCAAAGCCACCCATATTCCCTCCTAAGGGCATATTAAATGGAATCCCACAGGAAAGGCATGCTCAATCAATTACTGAAGAGTGTTTGTGTTCACAGTGTGGCTAAGCCTAATAGGTTCTAATGATTTCACGAGATCTCCTTGTAACGCACTTCTCTCAGCTCTGGGATAAAAATACTGGAAGCTAGCGAGTTATAGCACTCAATAAAATATTGTCACTTTTTAAGAAACTTTTTTTGCAGGCTTGGTAATATTTCCGCCATTAAATCCAGGCCACTTTACCCCTTATTAAAAATCAAAAATCAACCCCACAAATGCAGTGCCCTCCTTTTTGTTTGCCTTTTGTCTCCCTCTGCTCTGCGATTGCAGTTTCCTCCTCCTGTTGTAAAGTTCAGCTACATCAAGTTATCGCTGTCTCTGTTAATATTTCAGCAGATGTGAAGTACAGAGAGTCCTGTAATGTTTCAGGCTCTGAACACAGCTTGAAACATTACGGGGTCGGTGGGCTCGAGCAGAGATGGGAACATCTGAGAGCAGCCTTTGCTGTGCTTCACACATCCATAAACTTGGATGTTTCTTTGGTTTCGTCTGCTCCATCTTAGCACATGAATACACAGTATAAAAAGTTTGCACTCGCTTGTCTTAGTGTGCCTAAATATTTTAGGACTGAACATGGTGTGCTGTACCGTCGGTATCAAACAATCAGAGTGGAGTATCTCCAGATTAGAGCATCATTGTTTTGGTTTGCCTAGACCCTGTTACGGCTCGGCGTCCTGTACAGATATCTTTGAGGGCCACAGACACATGCATGTTTTTATTTGCAGTAAATCTGCACGTCGCTCTGAGCTTCTATTTCAGGAGGTTAAAAACAGCGTTGCGTCTGTAAATCGTGCAGCTAAAACTGTGAAATGAAAACCGGTCAGAGGAGACAACACACTGCATTCAATAGACTTTCAGATTTATTTATTTCACGTTCATATGAGTTTTGCTGGTTGTAAATTGACCGCTGGCCCGTTCCTCCCCTGCTGAAATTCGCAGTGATTCATCGTTGGTCACACTTCTATCTCCAAAAGGCTTCAGTGATTCTTATTGATTTCATAGCAGCACACAAATGTGTTTTCCTGTACGCTGCTTGAAGCACATTATTTCTCATTGGTCTGTTTCTATTCACTCAATTATTCCAGGCCATTTAGAAAATGGAAAGTGAATTGTTTTTTTGTGCTTCCACTTTTCTTTTGGTTAAAAAGTACAAAATTAACAATTACAAACTGCACACGATGTATGTATCCTTCCTTGTTTTTGTTACTCACATTATCCACTTAAACCTATTAAAGCAAACCAGCAATTTAAAAGAAACCATGGAAGATGGCTACTCCAGCTGAGTTCACTGGGTCAATATTTCCTTTCAGTTAATATACCAAACTGGATAAAACCCAGCAGCAGCCCGAGGGGCTGTAACTGAGGCAATGAGAGGAAAACAAAGGACAATGAACAAAACCCTGCACTGCTCTCAGGCCATGCTTCTGCATTAAGGGCATGACAACTAACTAGTGTTTTTTTTTCTTCGTACACCCGATGTTGTCATATCTGTGTAAAATAAATACTGTTTGTAGGACACTGACAACATTTCATGGTCCAAAATAACAGAGTTGGGCAGCGTTTCTGTGATTTATGAGGAGTGTGGGAGGGGACCTTTGTTTCTCCCCTTGATGTTCTGCAACTAAATTATCCTTTTATGATGAAGGTAAAAAAAAAATGTAAAAACCGATTGAATTACAAACTGTGCCCAGGACCTGCCATGGGTACCCGAAAACATCTGGATTCCCTGTGTTACAGTGGGTTTGTTTGATGAACTGGATCTTTGTTTGTGAATATTAATAACGTGCCAGCAGCTCAGATTTTCCAGGATATTGTCTTGGCCGATTATAGATGCTATCTGTGCAAATGTCTGCAAATCTTTTATTATTCTCAAAGAGTGAAATGACTCCAAAACAGAAACAACAGTAAATACAGAACCAGCGATGGTGATGCTTGACTGTGCCGTGTCCTCCTCCTCTTTCAGATAACTCCATGAGCTCCTTGGACTGTAAGTATTTCATTTCTCTGCACAGCTGTGTGCTTTATTGAATAAACATGCAACATTTCTATAAGTTATAACCATAGAAAATGTATTTTGGGCTCGAAGCAGTGGTGATGAATGCTAGTGAGCTAAACCTCTGACCTACCTGAGCAGGTGCTGCAGCTGCTCTCGACTTTGTGACAAACTTGGCTTTGCTGTGCAGCTCTGCTTGTTTTAGCCAGACTCATTTCTCTCCTTGATAAATCATCCCTCAACAAAGATACCTCTGCAGGCCCGATGCTCCTCTGCTTTCTTTGTTTAATGAGTCCCACAGAGGGAGTCTCCACAAATCGGTTTGGCTGTTTAGACTCAAGCCACTGCTACTGTTGAATCAGCAACTGCATGTTTTAGTTATTGATGCTGATTTCTTGTGTCCCCAGCTCCAGAAATAGACGAGGCCGCAGTAATGCAGCTGGCGGAGATGGGCTTTCCGCTGGAGGCCTGCAGGAAGGCGGTGTACTACACGGGGAACATGGGTCCTGAGATGGCCTTCAACTGGATCATAGCCCATATGGAAGAGCCAGGTGAGCCAGCATCACGGCACAATTCACCGGGGATGGAGGATGATGTTGTGGTGGAGTGTGAAATTAAACATGTCACATGACCTCTACAGTCAGAAGTTCTATACAAACGTTTTTCTCAGTTCAGGGTTAGAAACATGTTAGTGCTGGTATCAAATTACATGTTGGGACTTATTTGCTTTTTTTCACACATAAAATACTAAATAAAAACAATACAAATGCAGTTTTTTCCCTGATGTGCACTATATATCTTCAGAAGCACTCACCCACCCAAATCATTCAGTTCAGGTGTTTCAGTCACTTCTGTGGCTGCAGGTGTGTAAAATCAGGCACGAGCAGGTCGCTCGCAGGAGCTCGCTGAATTTCAGCGCGGTGCTGTGATAGGACGCTACCCGTGCAGTCCACGCGTTAAATTTCCTCATTACTAAATATTCCACAGTCAACTGTTAGTAGCATTATAACAAAGTGGTTGCAATTGGGAACGACAGTAACTGAAGTGGAAAGAGAACTCCTCTGCGCCGAGTGTAAAGTTTGGTGGAGGGAGAATTTTTAGTTCCAGTGATTTCTTAATGCTTCCGCATGCCAAGATGTTTTGGACAACTTCATGCTCCCGAATTAGTGGGAACAGTTTGGGAACTTCCTGTTCCAACATGACTGCGCACCAGTGCACAAAGCAAGGTCCATAAAGACGATGACGAACACGTTTGGTTGAAGAACATGACTGGCCTGCACAGAGTCCTGGCTTCGACCTGACAGAACAGCTCTGGGATAAATTAAAGCAGCGACTGTGAGCCGTGCCTTCTCATCCAACATCAGTCTCCAACTTCACAAATGCTCTTCTGGAAAAATGGTCAAAAAATTCCCTTTCAAAAAAAAAGCTTTCCTAAACCTTGCGGAAGACCTTCCCAAAAGAGCTGAAGCTGTTATGGCTGCAAAAGGTGGCCGACATCATATTAAACCCTGTGGTTTAAGAAAGGGATGTCACTCAAGTTCATGTGAGTGTGTGAAGGCAGATGAGTGAATACTTTTGTCAATATAGTGTGTCAAAGTGTAACTAGTGTTTCACAGCGAGGCTTCAAGACAACATGGTGGTGATATGAAATGAGTGTGGGGAGAGTGCTGAGCATTAAAGGAGTAACTGTAATCCAGACAAAGGTAGAAATACTAGAGACAAATAATAGAAGAGCTGCAGTGAAAACAAACAAAGTTTAGATGGTAGTCAGATTACATAAGATGTCTGTGTTGCATGTTTTTATCCACATATCAGCCAAAGGCATTTTTCCCCACTGTGGTGCTGACAGAATGCATTACACAGACAGGCAATTTTATTTGTTGGGGACCTTTTTAAACACAGAGGTAATTGAAAGTGAGAGACGCATCACATCTCATATTCTTCCATTGCATGCACTGTGTTCCTTTGCGTGCTGCAGGTGCTTATCTGTGCTCACCTGCGTGCACGATCGTCTCCAGAAACTTTGTCGGGACTGACGTTGTGTCTTTGTGTTGAGATGTTCCCCTGAGGTGCCGACTCGTGTCGCTTTTATTTCCCTGGTTGGCTGTAAAGGGCCTCTGCAGAGAAGGGAAATTAGAGCAGACCCCCACCTCTTAGTTTTTAAATGGGCTTGATGGATCTACAAAATGGGCTGCATTCAGGCTCAGTGACATCAGCTAAAGGGTCCGATCCTGCACAGAGGTTCTTTCAGCTTATTTTGGTTTGACAACTAAGCCGCTGTTCACTTAATCACTTTAGACGCCGCAGTGAATATAAACAGTAAGAGGGCTTTAAAGACAATGTGACACAGCCGTAGTTTAAGACTTAACATGCAAACATCTGCTCTTCCATTCCTCAGCCTGACAGAACGACGTCTTTCTGTGGTATAAACACATCTGTATAAGAGGCGATCAGAAGGACGCAAAACAAAATAGAGATGATGGGAGGAGATAAGTGGTGCGCAGTTTAATTTATGGCAAGCAGAGTAATGAAGGCTGTGTTTATGGCCAACAGTAAGTCATTGTATTGGGACTGTCCTTGTTCCTCAGCTGAGGTCATTACGCACCTTCAGCAAATTCAACTGAAAGTAAGAGAAGTTTTAAGTGTTTTACTTAAAAATGAGTACTTCCATTCTTTAAAAAGACCTGGTGCTCAGTTTCACTGTTCAGTATATATAAAACGTTCACCAGATATAAAAGTAATATTCCTTTGATTTCTCTTTTTAAAAATCTGATTGGCGTATAGTTCATTTTAATGCGATTACTATAGCTACAAGTTGAAATAGTGGTTAGCGCTTTACTGTATCACAGACAGAAGCTCAAATATTTGGGTAAGCGTTTGATGACGGTGTTGGGAGGAACAAAACTCCCTTTTAGCAGGAAGAAACCTCTGGCAGGACCAGGCTCTGGGAGAGGCAGCCATCTGCTGCAATCAGCTGAGGCACCGAGGGCAAAGAGGGAAATGATGAGCATGGAGAGACAACAGACAACAAACAATAATAGTATGACAGTAAACACTGGGCTGGCTGGTGGAGCCGGTAAAAGCAGATGGTAAACAAGCAGCTCTGGAGCCAGAGATACCTGCTGGAAGGGACGGCGAGGACAGCGAGGGACAAACGCTAACTAAGACAAAGAGTTAATGATATGCAACTGTGGCATATAAGCTCGTGGAGGCTGAAATAGAGTAGATGGGAGGTTTTCAGGGACGGACCCAGACAGCATAAATAAGGGATGATTCAGGCTTCACTGTAGGCTTTTATAAAGAGTCTCTAATCCTCATCTTAAAGGGAGAGAGTGGAGTTTCGAAACTGGGAGCTGACTGGGAATGGGCCAGAAATCTCTGCATCCCGTTCTACCTCTGATTACTTTACAAAACAACAGCATATTTGCACTGTGGGAGGGAAGTGCCAATAGCAAACATAAGACCTTTTCAGATATGTTTTAGCTTTTTTTTTTCTGCATTTTACAAAGAGAAGCTGGCACGGGAGAAATATGATCAGCCTAGTTCCTGCTAGTACTCATGCTGTAGCTTTTTTTTTTTTTTCCACATTTGCATCCTGATAATAAGGACAGAAATCTAGTAACTAAGTAACAAATACACTAAATGAACAGAAATGCTGGGCAACCCACATGTTACACTTACAGAAGCTTTGAAGCTCGCAGTTACTGCATCAGCAGAGCATTGGTGACTTTTACACTCTGCACCTCAGCACTTAGTGACTCTGTAACTTTACATGGTCACCCAGTTCCTGGCTGAGTGGGTCTTCAACGCTTCCACTTTGCAGTAATACCACTTACAGGTTGTCGTGGATTATCTAGGAGGTGACTCGTCGAGTCGTTGGCGTTCTGTTACAGCACCACACTCAAATTCAGTGAGATCTTCTCTTTAGAGCGGTCCATTCTTTCACAAAGGTTTGCATGGCTAGGTGCTTGAGTTCATACACCTGTGGAACTGAAAACACTGGATTGAAAGATTACAAGGTGTGGCCTAATATTTCTGTGAGCCTGCCTTGGAAATACACCAGCCTGATTGGATAAGCAAAAGTACAGATGTTTGGCTTGATGGATGACCAATAACTTTTGTCCCTATAGTGCAGATAGACTTTCAACATGACTTAAGTCAGGAGGTGCCTCATTTTTTCAGTACTTCAGCTAAAGGAAAGTACTCATAGAGACCTGATTTACATGCAAGTCAAAGAAGATCTCTCGTTCAGGAAATGGCCCGAGATTTCTAGTAATGGCATTGGAGGTTAAGTATATGCCGTCCAGATAGTGGATAGATGGTGTTTCTGAGGTTTTTTGTGACAACTATTATAAGTTTAGTCTGAATTCAGAAAGAGGAACATTACAGGTCCACAGTCAGAGGTATGAATTTACCTTATTTGAAACCTGAGACAAAGAAGAGAAAAGTGCAACCAGGTGACAAATGAAAGGGAAATGTGTCAGTGAGGTGAGCGGCCACACTCTGCCAGAACAGCTCAAATGACTCTAAAAGTCTCTGAAAGGGAGTCGGACACTTTCTTTCCCCTCATTTTGTGTTTGATGATTGTGTACACTGCAGTCTTGGTTTCAGATCTCCCATTGGTCTTCACTTTAGTTTAGATTTGGTGAATCTGAAGGTTGTAGCATATCATTCACATCATTTTCATACTCACTGAATTACATGGAGACTCGTCACGAAGGGTGTTGTGTTTGGACCGTCCCTGCCAGCCCCACAGAGCTGAGAGTCCCTCGGTGTGGGGTCCAGGTGTTTCCTGATGTTCGTTGCCAGCCCGTATTTCCGTTTAAAGAGGTGTAAGCATCTTAACAGATCAACACTCGTGTTGTGTAGTGGTGTGCAGACCCCCCCAAGCAAACCTGACTGTGACAAACAATCCACAGGGTGCATTCGTGTGTGTCATTTCCACTACAGAATAAGTATCGGGGTGCCTCCCACACGCCTTCCTACCGTGACGGTTTTGCTGTTTCTGTGTTTGAAATATTCTTAGTGCCAATTAGTGACACAACACTCAAGCTGTTTGTTTGTTTTCGTCGGACGTCTGTGATCAGCTTTAATCGCCTTACAGTTTGAATTAGCGTTGTCAGATGAAAACGGCTCTAGAAAATGCGACCTTTGACCTCTAAAGCAGAAACGCACAGTAAATAGGTTAAACATAAATGGGAACACGCTGCATCATTATTTTTTCCTTTGTCTCTTTTTCCTCGCAGACTTTGCAGAGCCGCTCACTCTGCCTTCCATGATTGATCCCGGCCCCTCCGCCGGTGACAGCCCCACGGGCGCCGCCCTGCTGGGCAACTCACCCCCCGAGGAGAGCATTGCCATCCTCACTTCAATGGGCTTCCCCCGCACTCACAGCATCCACGCGCTCAAAGCCACGGTCAGTCTTCTGCCCACTGTGTCCACTGGAGTTTTTCTAGCCACTAGTACAAAAAAAATGTTTAAAATACATCAGATAATTATTTTCACTGAGAATTCTGGTTATTGTTAATTATCCAAGATGTCTTACAAATACCATTTTGTGTGACTGACAAGGTCTTCTGCTGCAGTTGGTGAGAGCAGGGATTTATTTTAAAGACGAGAGACACCGACGGCCTGTGTGGGCAGCGATGGTCAGCCTGTCTGAGCCGATAAGGTGGTGCCTATATCTCAGCCTGTTTAACATAGAATACTTACATATTTATATAGAGATAAATCAGAGCCGAGCAACGGAAACCCGGACGACAAAGAACCACCCACGCGCTTCGGTGTCTCTGATGGGTGCGGGGACGCCAGGCACCACAAATGTTGTTCGTTTGAAACGCAAGAGGAAAGAAACTCTGACAATTAGTCATTCATTGAGTCATTATGAAACTAAAATGAGTAACAATCATAAAAATACAGCCTGTAAACCTAAAAGAAACACAAAGCAAATGGAACAATTTAAAGTGTCAGGAGGTGAAGTGGGTGTAAGGCGGCGTGGTGATTTTAAACAGAGGGCAAAGAGCAGGTGTGAGGATGAAAATCGAGCTTTGTAAGTCGACTTGTTTACTTTCCAAAGTGCAGATGTGATTGGTCGTCAGAGTGATTAGAAATGTCTACATGTGTTTAGCTGTAATCCCAGCAGCACAAACAGCCCTGCTGGTCTGTCAGGTTTAGGAGCAAGACACAGCTCACTGACACTTCAACTCACTTTATCATCACATAAGGTTAACTTTGAATGCATTCATAGTATTGATTTATTTCTTTAATGAGTCAAACATGATACAGTTGCAGTAAATCCATCAGTTCCCCTGTTTTGAAATGGCCTCTGATTCTCATCTTTCAAAGTGTGCCCTCAGCAAAAATAGCCCAGCAGACTGTTAGTCAGACGCACAAATAGACGCTCCAGGCTTCTCTGTTTATCATCAGTGAGTGCGCCCGACTCGCTGCCTGCCATCGTGTTGTTGAAGTGGAAAAAAGCTCACATTGGTCCTGAGGGATGGAGGTGTGAAACCAAGAAGCGGTCTCAAGTCTTGGTTCATTATTAGCCCAAAATTAGGAAAAAAAAGAAAAAGAGATTGCCCTTCAAGCTTAGTGACCCGGCCGGCAACATCAGGCAGCTTAACCTCTCCTGATCCCGATGTGCTCCTGACATTCCCCGGGAATCACACGTTCAGGAATCACACCTCTATTTTGGACCAAACGCAAACATCCTCTGTGGAAAAAAGAGCAGAGACGGATTCCTGTCACCTTTCTAGTAAATAATTGTTCATTTAACACGTTCCTAAAAGTGAGACTGCTTTTTATGAGGAGTTTATCCAAGATGCACTGGAGCTGTGGGGGGGGGGGCTTGATAAATCCCCCCAAAATTCAGTCATCAGCCCTGGTTTTATTCCCATGAGTACTGCTGCTTCTACTGTGACTGTTGATTTGAGCATTTCAGGAAATAATTTTTCCAGGAAAAGCAGAAATATTTCTGGGTGAGGTTAAGGATGTAGAGCAGGTCATCCACTAATTGGAAGGTTTGTAGTTTGATCCCTGGCTGCTCCAGCCTGGACAGTTGTTGCTCCCAGCGCATTCACTGGAGTGTGAATGTTAGAAAAAACTGCGGTAAAACTGAGGTAAAAGTGATTTAAGAAAAGCACTTTGTATAAGAACCGGTCCAGTTACTAGTGAGCATTTTCACGTCTGCATGAGAAGAAGAGATTCCCTATGATTCTTTGTAAATTAGCATTCCTGGGATATTAACGGCCTTTTTGGTTCTGAATGTCAGCAAGCTGACCGTGTTTGCGCCGCTTTTGGCATTTTACAGAACAATAATCTTGAACGAGCTCTCGACTGGATCTTCACCCACCCGGAGGAGGAGGAGAGTGATGCCCTTTCAGACATGGCTGACACAGAGCCCAATGACAACGCCTTCTCCAACGCCAACTCGCACAGCGACTCCACGCTGTCCCCAGACGGAGACGCGTCGGGCCCCAGAGTCAAAGACGGACCAGGACGTGAGTGACTCTGCACGACCGATTTCGCTTATTTTAAGCTGCAGCCGCTCCAACAGAAACCTACTGCTTCTCTGCCCTTGAATTTAATCTCGACATTGTGAGCGTCCACAGGCCATTTTAGCCCCAGTCAGGTCTGATTATGACGCATGCTGCACCCACGTGCTGCTGGACACTGAATTTCAAGGTGTAGCAGCATCAAAAAAACAATTTACATTCCTCCTTCATTTTATCACCACATGCTAAATAAATCACCTGTTTTTAAGATAAAACTGAAAATGAGCACTTTATTAGATAATTATCCCTTTAATTGGTTTTCTGTAAATATGCGTTAGTTTGTCACTCACTGACTTTGTTCTTCGTGTTTTTCTAAGGATATGAGCTCTTTGCCTTCATCAGCCACATGGGAGCGTCCACGATGTCTGGACATTATGTTTGTCACATCAAAAAGGAGGGACGGTGAGCTGCACGCAGTGTTTCATGTTACAGAGCTGACGACATCCAGGCCTTTCACAGAAACATCTCTGTGATGTCTCATCGCTCATCTCGTTACGTTGACTGTGTACAGATTTATTATTATTTGTAGTTCTACGATAGTTCACCAGTCTGGCTGCGTGCTGCTGGATCATAACTGAGCCTGTTTTCTCTTTAGACTGAGTAGAAAAAGAATAATGAACCCATTAAATCTTTTCATTCAAATTTGAGAAAAATAACACTTTAAAAGCATTTGTGTAAAATTAATGTGTACTTCTCCCGCCTGCAGGTGGGTGATCTACAACGACCACAAAGTGTGTTTGTCAGAAAGACCTCCAAAGGACTTGGGCTACATCTACTTTTACCATCGACTGTCGAGCAGTTAAACCACTGGTGGCTGTGCCCGTGTCCTTTAAATACCCACAGACCCAGAAGACTGGCAGACAGCTGTGACGGCCTCAGTGGGAACGATGGGATAACCTCTCCGAACAGCTGCTTACCTTATTGTGATGTCGTTCTGGAGCAACCAGGAACTCTGGTCAGAAGGGAAAGCGATGTGCTTTTTGTGTATTAGTGTTATGCTTTAAATGTGTATATATCAATGTTTGTGTTGAAAGAAAGAACATTTCTTTACAGTGTTGGTACAGAGGGATGTGTGCAATTTCTACGATTGTGCTCTTTACACGAAGCAACGCCACATATCAAATCTCAGTCTTTCTCCGCTCTGCCTTCAGTCACTGTGCCGTTTTTTCTTTTTCCCAAAGTGGTGCATTTTATAAATGTGTAGTTAAGCGCGGTGCTCCACTGCCAGCCCTGCTCTGAAACTGCAACAACAAACAAGAAGTTCCTGTGCTGCAGGTGGCTTTGCATCGGGAATGTTTTTCATCCTGAGAAACTGGAAAGAGATGAGGAGCGCGATGCTCGTTCAACAGCGCAATCCCAAGTGCTTTATGTAAAACATTAGAAATATGAAGTGGAGCATAATTCACTAAGAATGAAAAGGTTTTGGTTTTCCACACATGGAAGTCACCACGTGAGTTTCAGAGTGATAAATGGGTTTTAACTAGATTTGTCCCGGTTATGCTCGAGGTCGACGTGTAAGCTTGTCACATTTAATGAAGAACCTTCGACGCCCTGATGCGCCGGCTGAGCTGTCAGGGTATTAGTGTCATTTCTGTCCCTGTTGCACTTTTTTGACTTTTTCCTGTACCTGCACTGTACTCGCCAATCACAAACTACCAGGTCTCATGTCTGAAGTGCGGCACTGCCGAGGAGATTACATTCGTTTGATTCGATCTAATTAAGGCCAGCCTGGCTGTCCAGTCGTCCCTGTTCAGGGAGGTTCCATAGTAATGTAGGTGAACCTTTTGTGTACATAAGTTTTGCTCAAAATGCAAAATATCTGCAAACTCGACATAACTGTTACTTGGCCGCACCTGGCTCACGTTGGTTCTTTTATCACTCTGACAGATTCGGACTGTAACCCAGAAGCTAAAACGATTGTTGGCCTTTTTATTCAGGCCATGGAAGTTTGAATGTTTTTGTCTCGAGCAATATGCACTAATAACCAAATCTGCTGTTGAACAGCTGTACAGTGACCCGTACCTCCTCTGAATGTATACACTCGTGGTGCTCGCTGCAAACAGAACGCTCAGAGATGACTGTGATGATACAGCTGGCCACTCTTTAGGGCCTGGTGCTGGTCGAGCCACCAGCTCCCTGCTTTGCTCACTTATCTGCTCAGTAAGATTCATAACGTACAGGATGGATTATACACTGTGCTCTTGACTGTCAGTATCTCCACACTTGGCTTCATCTCTTTATTTTTATTCACATTTGGGTTTTTAAACGACATGAAACTGGTTTTGTTTGCTGCATCTCAAAAAGCGCGGTCGGCTTCCGGGAGCATATTTGAAGGTGGAGTTCTGCTTGAATTAATCATAATTTATCAAACGTTGAATTACAGTTAATTATTTTAGGCTCTCGTCCTCAAAGGGAAGACGTGCTGTTGACAAAGAGAGTAGAAAAGAAAAGCAGAACAGCACCACGATGGTTCCTACGGGCGTTTTTCATTGACACAGACAAAAAACACAAATGTAATTTATATAATAAATCCATATGACTCCCCTTTAACAACACTGTGCCTCGATTTCCCTGAGCAAATATTAGCCTCTTACCAGATAAACTGTTTGTCTATGCATCGGGGAATACTAAACATCTCTATGCAAGTCTTGTGTTTGTGCCACTCATCGTCGCTGAGTGGGTGACAAGCTTTTGCCTAATGATGGGTAGCTGTAAACGTCTCTGCTCGTTGTCCCGGCTCGTTGCCGTCTTTGTCTTTCTGTCCTCTTCTTTCAGCTTTCCCTCCAGCTCGGTCGCTTCCATTCTTCTCTACCTTGTTTGAAACGTAATGGTTCATTTTGTTATTTAGAAAAGGTTTTTTCACTGTCAGCATGTGAACTAGAGAGATTGTACCGTTGTACTCTTGTGAGCTTTATTCTCTTTTTTTTCTCCATTTAACTAAATGTCAAAAAGCTACTTGACCCATTTCTAATCTTTCTGCCTTTTTTTGTGCCAATTCTGTAGTTTTCATTTCAGAGCTCTCCTCGAACTGATTATTTTAAGCTGACTTTTGTAATGTATCCAAATATGGCTTAGGTGTATGTGAACAGAGTCATGGCAGTACAGTGTACCAGTGGCACTGTTTACTTACGATGTTTGGATAATTTAATAAACGACATATTTGTTGAGACCTGGCTTCATCGTGTCGGGCAGGAGGCGGAACAATAAAGACACGGGAGTGTCGAATATATAACAACACTTTATTTTAAAAGATTACTTTCATATTGTACGTTCCAAAGGTGCTAATGCTGTCCTCGTGATTATACAGGGAGATTAATATGCATTGTAGTAGGTATTTCAATAAACGAGTGGCTGTATACAAATTACATTATTTCTAATTTCATCCATGAAAATATATTATTCATATACGTGTGACACAAATAAATGAAAACAAAGTGCACGCTCTGAAACGAAGCAGTGGAGGAAGAAATGTACATATGCAACAGCAACCTTAATGAGCCCAACCAGTGAAGCCATCATTTGTATCCTAAGCACAAGTTCCCACATTTTAAAAGCACAAATCTTTTAGAGATAATAAAAGTGGACAGAGCCACATAAAAAGTGGCTTATTGATACACAAAAAAGTTATTCCAGTGAAATGAAGAATAATGTGCCTCTTTTTGAGTCTTTTTTTTAAATTCTATTTTGACCGTTTTATTTCAGTATCATTGTTTCATTAGAATTAAGAATTATTTGTGTGTCTGGGTATTTATTTGTTTTTTCAGTTAATAGAAACATGCTGGAGCCAAACGTGTGATTGCCTTCACAAATTAATGCCTCGTTAGGATTGTTAAATGGACAGTTCATTGGGTACACCTTGCTAGTACCCCTGCACACATTTTCACAAATCAATATATAGTTAAATTTTATTTTCTCCAAGAAGCTGAATGGAAACATTCGTCAGCATTGTCATTATCAGGTAGGCTGTGGTGTTTAAATGATGCTCATTTTTGTACCAAGGGGACCAAAATTACACCACTACCAATCTGACCCACTGACACAGGCAGCCATGTTTTTATGCTTATGCCAAATTCTGACCCGGTCATCCGAATGTCACAGGAGAAATCAAGAAGGATCAGACCAGACAACGTGTTTCGACTCTCCAGTTTTGATGGTCCGTGTGATCCGTTTCCTGTTCTTAGCTGACAGCAGTGGTTACATGTTCACAGATGCTCTTCTACATCTGCTGCTGGTTTCAGACGACTCTGTGTAAACTATAGAGATCCAGAAGTCAACAGTCCCTGAAGTAGTCACACTAGTCCTTCCGGTACCAACAACCACATTCAGAATCACCTCTGCACTGCGTGACTGCCACACCATCTGCATCTATGCAGCTGAACAGGTGTACCTAACAAAGTGGTCAGTGAGCATGTACGATTGTATTTGGTCTGTTTTCAATCCATAAAACTGCGCAACACTCACCTTTGAAAACTTAAGGTCTCCACAGTAGAAGACACGGTGAGCAAGTCAGTGTAAAAGCTGTGAATTTAACATTTGAACTGTTTCATGGCTGTCCACTTTTACTCTCCCTCTTTCTTAAGTGTAAACAGAACTAATGAAGCAGTGATTCTTGCAAATATTAAAAAATTATAAAAAACAGCTGTTAAAGGGTCACAGCAGGTTGTGAAAGTCTACATAAAAACTTTTCACCACTAAAGAGTTGTGCAATAGCAGCTAGACAGCTTTATAGGTTGGAGTCATTGCAATGGTTACAAACGTGTTTGTAATTTGTAGAAGTAATAAATATAACATTTCTGCATAACTATGATTATCCAGTTGATTAGCCAGTATTCAAGCTGAAGTACGTTTGGAGTGTGCTGTGCCTTAGGCTCAGTACTTTGAGCCTCTCACACTTGATCATTCCATGCAAGAAAAAGCATCTTGTGTAGATTACATACTGACTATATACATCATGTTTTGTGAAAGTTTGAGAACTTAAAAGTGCATTATAGCAATATTGCAAGGAAACTTTATGATATATTTACTTGGGGTAGAAAGAGAAAGCACTTCCATGTATGTCATGCATACGAATGAAAACGTCATTAAAAAAAAGTAGAAATGTAAAGGATCTAACATGCAAACAGCCTCAGTTTGTTGCACAGGCGCATGCGTTAGGTTAGGTCAGTTCACCTGAGAAGGTACAGTAGTAGGTTCAGCAAAATAAAGAAAACTGCATCCTATCTCAATGCACTATGGAATGATGTGGACGGCAGAAGAAGGTTGTAGCCCAGCAGTGTAAGATTTCTTTAAAAAACATGAACCTGTGGTAACCTGTAATGAAATGGGAAAGAGCGAGGGCCTCATAAGACAACTAGAGTTGATTTTGTAAAACACCTGGGAGGACAGGTGTCAAGAGAATATTGTATAATGCGATCAGCTATATGAAATGTATCTTTTTATTTTATCATTAAGCACATGTCTATGTGACTTTTCACCTAGTAACTTGTGTGCAGCTACTAACCGCTTCCTGTCTTCAGAGAACATTTAGATGTAGAGAAGTGAAACCTCAGCTCTTTTAAAAGAACATACAGATGTAGAAAGGGAAAAACCCGCCGCTCTAAGTGACGTTGTTATCTTTGTAATACACACACACACACACACAGAACAATCTTGTATAAATAAAGAACGCAGACGGTGACAAAGTGCGAGTCCATGAGTGTCTCCTGTGCGAGTGCTCTGTGACCGTCCTCGCGAGTGAAGGAACTGCAGTGTTGTGTGTTTTCTAACTCAGGTGTCTCAGCTGAACAAAGAACGGCAGGGTGATTTAAAGAAATCCCCTGTCAACAGGCATGTAAGGTAAAAATGTGGAACAGCTCCTGGCCTACAGAACAACTCGCACGACTTTCAGTGACCTGATAGGGACCGACTACAGGGTAGGGTTAACCCTTTAGCAAAGAAAACTGAAGGAGGATCGTCGTGCCACGCTAGCTGCTCTGTGAGCCTAAAAGTGGAGCTTTGAGCGAAATGCAGCACTCACTCTGACAATGCTAACATACTGATATCTCCTGTGTTCAATAAGGAGAGATCAAGTACTGAACATGATTTGTTGAGACAAAGAAATGAATGTATTTGGCGATCAGACTCTGGTGACCCATCTTACCTATCCCAGCAGTGATAGGATTTAGGACAGGACCCCCTGGAGTCTAGACGCTGGTGGTGGTGAACATGAAAATGGAGATGGGGACGAGGTTGGTTGTGCAAATGACAGTCTGAAAGGGAGAATGATGAAGAGCACAGATTTGAACCAGAGTGGAAGCTGATTGGCTCAAAGAAGGTGATTTGACGAGAGTATTACGACTGACAGGGTGTGAAAGTGTGGCAGTGACCTAAAGGACAGCACAACGGCTGAACACCCAAGAAAGCAGGCAGGTGAGTGATTGCAGACCTTCCATATTGAATTTAACCACAAGCTTTATTATATTAAAATCCTAACAGCCAAATGGCTCTAAAAGTAGCTTGATGCAGGTTCATGGCGCTGTCGCAAACTTTGCAGTTAAACCCATTCTGCTGGCCGAGTGACACTTTTTTTTGGGGGGGGGACGTGCTGGAAGCAAATTTCACGCCACCCCTTTCAGTCTGGGCCAAACTGGCAGACAGACCCACGCTGGCATGTATGGAGCTACACGCATGCTTAAATTTGACTTCCACAATAATTTAATGCTAATCAAACAAATCAAACATGAACTCCTGGATGTAAACCTGATTTGTTCCAGTGAAGGATACAGCGTGAACCTTTTATCATCGTCCAGTCTCCCACAGTGAATACATTTGTGCATGCACCCCTCCTTTGGCCTCATTGCCTTTGCACAGTCGCTGCTAGCTCCCCTCTGAGGCCGACTGTTAGCGGCATGCACATATGTATCACTGGACTCCTCGTCTAGTCTTTGATCTATTTATCCTGGTTGTGTGATAAATAGAGTCTGTGCCAACATTTTTTTAAGTATCTTGCAAGTAGAGCAGCTGATCTTTTTTCATCTCAACAGTGCCACAGACTCGATTATATTAATGCAGCTAGTGTGACAACAATGACAGAATGTATGGAGCTCGATAAAGAATAAAGAAAAGCTCGATACATGGCGGTGAATTTGGTGGATGCAACTAAGGTCAAAGACGCCATGTCCGTGCACCCTGGTTCTAAAAGCAGAAGGCTGCACTTTATGTGTCTATCAGTTTTTCTTTTTGTCAGAGCCATCGACCACTTTTCTCCCTGGGAGAACACTTGTTTTCATTCTGGCGACTTCTTGATGAAACACTTCTTCTTGTACAGACTGTGACACCCCGGCTGTACAGTTTGGAAGATGAATGGCTCTCGCACTGGTCTCTGGTTCTGCCTGATAGCGTTCTTTCCAAACACTGAAACGACGCTTCCTTTCGGTCCACCGAGGCAGACGGGGACCAGCAACAATTCAGAATGGCAACATAAAACATGACCTTTTGCATAGGAGCTGACAATAAAAACCACTTTCTGCAGCACCCTCAGACCGTGGACACGCCTGATAAACACCCGAATGTGCTGAGCTATGCAGTACAGAAGATTATCTATCATTTACTCTGTTGCACAGCGAGGTACATGGTATTCACTTCAGAGAGTGACTTTCAAACTAGCAGCAGTGATGCAAGTGAAGCTGTCAGCTAAAAAGTATGTCTAAGGAAAAGCTTTCTTCCTGCAGCAGGAGAATCACTGCATTTATACAATCATGTTTTCTGCAGATGCATAACCATCTCGGGTTTGAACATCAGCCTGATGTGATTTGAAGTGTGTGGCGAAACAAACAGCGTTCATGTGCAGCATTCTGCCCAAGCTTACGTAAATATTTAAATCATGCATTATGACTATTAAATGCATGAGCCTTGCAGCAGCAAAGACACCACTAACTGCGTTAACAGATACAGACAACAGAAAACAAATCGAGTCAGGTCAGCAAAAATAAAAAAGGATTGTATAATGTGTACAGTAGTCGTTAGGGCCTCTGAAGCCATCCTGGAACTAGCAGAAGAAGATAAAAAGAGATATTTTTAGACTTGTTAAGAATAACTTTTTCATATGCTAAAGTTTGAAAAGACTAATGAAGGTTTTATAGATTGCTGTTGCCCAGCTTTTCGGTGTGTTTCTGCAGTCAGCTTAAAGGGAACAAAGAGGAGCTAGGAGCCAAAAAAAAGGAGAGAAAAACCAAGCGAAACAAAAAGCTTTCAAGTTCAAAAGACAGCAGTTATTTAAAGAAAATGAAACTAGTCTGAAAATGGCTTAGTGTGGGTTTTTTCTGTTTTCATAAAAATAGTATAAATAAATATTGTTGGTCGCATGCTTTTGAGTAAGGCTTTACAGACCTGGCTTGCACATTCCACTCGGACTGAGGAAGTTATATCTGTTTATCTGAAGTGCAAAGGGAAAACTTCTAAAAGTATGTTAATTTGAAACAAGAATCCATTTATGAAAATGCTTATTCATGCAGTATCATTATTTTCCCATTGAAAGAGGATGAAAATAAGCCAGGAACAGAGTCTGGAGCTCCAGGTTATATGGTGCAGTCTTTGTCATTTGGTCACTAAATCCATCCTTCAGGAGAGAAATCAGGAGTCAAACGTTTTTTCCTCTCTTTTCTTTGAAAACGGCCTGTGAGGTCTGCTCTATCAGGCTCGTACAACCGTCCGTCTGCCTGTCGCTCCGTCTCTGCTGGCTCGGCTCTGTTCCGCTGGATGAGTCAGTTTTTAATTGATGTTTTCTCTAAGGCATTGCTCGTACAATCTTTGCCCGTCCTTGTGCTCTTCAGGGAAATCACAAATTACAGTGCAAATCCAACACAAAGCAGTCCCTTCAAACCCTTGGAAGAACCTATCCCCACAACTGCTCTGAGGTACTTGGGCGAAAAATATAATAGCTTTGACGACTGTAGTTAATTTGGACGTGCATAAAAACACACTGTTGTCTCTAACGTCCATCAGTCCATTCTGATGTGTGCACTTTGGACTTTTGGCTGTTGGGTAGAAATCAGATAGTAAGTGAAGAGGGGGCAGATGTTCGCATCGCTGCCTCCCAGTCCTCAAATGTCTAAGTTGAAGGCCCGCATGAGAAGATCCAAGTCACCGATATTTGCAGCCTGGAAGAGTTCAGGCTGGTCCATCATGGATAAAGCTATCCTCAAAGCTGCCCAGATGTTTCCAGACATCACCTGGTGGGACTGCTGGCGACTCCGGCTTTTCCTCTGAAGGCTTAAGGCAGTCAGGAAGTTGCTGGCCGCTTCTCTGGGGAAGAAGCGATAAAAGCAAGTCATTGCATCACAAAATTCCATCAGCTGATCTCCTCAGTTCTGAGACATGTGTGCACTGTTGTTAAAAGAAGAGGCGATACTACATAGTGGTAAACATGACCCTAAGACATTTTGCTGCCATCAAACAGGACAAAACCTCGGACAGATCCGGGCTCAGGGAGAGACCCGCCCAGTCGGTTGGGGTGAGGGGAGGAAGACGAGACCAACTCATTTTGCACAACAAGAATATAAACAAAAAGGCCAAAATATAACACTGCACTTGATCACTCTGCGAGAAGTCTCGAGCAGATGTCTCAACTACCAAACTAACAGAGGCAAATGTGCAGACTTTTAAACCTACCTTAACTTCAAGGCATTTCTTGTGTTTTAGAGTAGCACAAACCTTTGGTAAGGTTTAGAAAACTCACTCATTTGAACTAGAGCAAATTTAGCATGAAGGCCTGTTGTTTCTATGACTATTTCTATGCTTTTATTTTGTTAGCGTCTATGCTATTTATTTACTTCGGCCACTGACGGCTGTCTAGTGTAACTGGCTGAGTCTGGATATGTCTTGATGTCTGCTCGTGTCAGATTTCTGGTCATGTGCTGCTGCTTTGAAGTTTTTCTACACTCATAGTAGCTTCAATCTGAATATTTTCTGTTTGTGGCTAAGCAGTTACCTTTTGGATGTTGTCTGGCAGGTACATATTAAAACTCGTTCTATGATAATTTTGAAATATGAATGCATATGATTGGTATCATGAGCTGAATTTATATGTGCAGATAGTATTCCACTTGCCACACGAGATAAATGATTCATAAGAAGAGACCAAGTGCACCAAGTCACACATTTTGCAATTTAGATTCGAGCTGCAATAATAAATCTATCAACAGGAAATTAATCAACATTTTCATTTTTAAGCCAATATCGTCTGCAGCCTTCTCATTGTGAAGATTTCATGCTTTTATTTGGCGTTTATGAAAATTCACATATTAACTCTGTGCATTATCTCACTTCAACTGCTGCCCTTTCTGACCTACACTTTGGCTGTTATGCTTATTAATTCTACTCCACTGCATCACGCAAAAAGAATAGAAATGCTATCCCACTCTCCTGCAGCCCCAGATCACTCACCTGTGTGCCCCCAGGTTAATACAGCTGATGCCCAGGTTGTAGCGGGACCGGATAAACCCCGGCTGCAGCTCCAGGGCTCTTGTGTAAGCCTCCACTGCCTCCTCGCTTCGATCTCCATTCGCCAACGTGGCCCCGAGGCGGTTCCACAACAAGTAGTCCTGCACAAGAGCGCGAGTCGTGGGTTGATTGAGGAATAGGAAATGTCTGGTAGTGAAGGTTTGGCACAGCTCAGCGTGGTGTGTGCTGTCAGATGCTGCCAGCCTAAATAACCTACATACTCAAGACTTGCATTCAGTCATTTAGTCCAATTTAAAATTCATCAGCGACATCGCTTCAATTATTGTTTAATTATTCAAGGCTTAAACGCTGTCCACCTTTGAGGGACCTGAAAAATCACCTAGCAGTGTCTTTAATACAATAGATGGACTAATTAAGAGTTGGATAATCTGGGCTGCTGTGCATCACATGGCCTTCCATCTGCAGTGACAGCGTGACAAAGCAGTCTATTTTTTAGAGACCTAAATAACAAGGGGCTGTTTTGGAGCATTGTAACATCTCTCCTAGTTAAAAGTAACTCAAGAAGGGTAATTTAAGGATAGCTGAGTTACATCACAAAGGATGTCCTTGCTGTTGTTTCCCACCTGCAGGTAGACGGGCACATACAGAGGTCATGGTCTGTTACAGGGATCCTTCATCTCTGGCTAAGCCCAGCACTGGGGTATAATTATCTCCCTTTGTGTTCAGAGCTATTTTTCCAGGAGGGGAGCAGATATTACCAAGTCATATGTGGGAGGCTGGATTTAACAGTGAGTAATATTCATGCTGGCCTGGGACAGTGCTAGGAGGATGGAACTGATTTGCATACAGAAAAATGGTAGAAAAGTTCTTGGTTGTATTTACGTGTGTGTCCATTTTATTTGTCGCATGTCTGTGCGTTCTAGTGGAGTGAATATGCATGCATCTGAGATTATTTTTAGTTCTCTGGGTAATTATGTGTGTTTTTGTGTATGTGTGTGCGGACTGTTGTGCTGGATCACAAGCGAGAGCATATGTGTGCCAGTCAGGAGTTCACCAGGCCAGATTTGGCAGCGCGACAGTTCGCATATTGCTGTGACAGTTTGCTGTGCCTCACTGCATCTGTTTGCACAAGCTCTCCCTTGATATTCGTGGCTCATTCTCGCTATGCTTCGGGGCTTCGCATCTGCTGCGTGTGTTTGGAAGTCTGGCTCTTACAGTATGTACAGTATTAGAAAGCACCGCACACGCTCACAGGAAACATTCCTGAAGGATTCTGGTTCACATCGACACGATAACAACACACACACAACCAAAACACACAGCTGCTGCAGATTTCTCAGCATTCCACCACATCCCAAAGATGCTCTGTTGGACTGGGATCTGGTGACTGTGGTGGCAATTTGAGTGCAGAGACTTCAGTGTCATGTTCAAGAAACCAGTTTGAGGTGATCTGACCCATGGGACGTAGTGTGCTATTCTGCTGTCAGCAGAGGGATGGACACAGTCAGTGATAATAATCAAGTCGGCTGTGGTGTTCAAATACTGACCGGTCGGTACTAAGTGCGCTACATCAGCGGTCCCCAACCACTTGGTCGTATCATTTTATTTTGTTGTATTTATCCGCCACACTTTAAAGGCCTGTCCGTGAAAATATTGTCTGACATGAAACCGTCCGTGGAGCAAAAAAGGGACCGCTGCTCCAGATAATGTACCCAACACCACTCTAACACCAACAGCCTGAGTTATTGATACAAAGCAGGATGAAGCGATTGTTGCTGCAGAATTTGAGACTCATCCAACCAAGCAACATTTTTCCAGTCTTTTATTATCCATGTAAACTGTAGCCTCAGTTTCCTGTTTTAAGCAGGAGAGGCAGCCAGTGTGGTCTTCTGCTGCTGTACTGTGCACTCAGAGACGCTCTTTTCATACACTGCCTGTAATAAGTGGTCAGTTTTTTGGCATTTGCCCTTATTTGATAACAATAATGGAACTAGACAGGAAAGCAGAGAAAGACGGACATCAAGGAGGGATTTTCACCAAGTTTCTCTTTTTTTGAATCGTTCTTTCTAAGAAGATGATTGTGTGTGAAAGCAGATCAGCTGTTTCTGAAATACTAAGACCACTAAGTCTGTCTGGTTCAACAACCATGCCTCATTCAGAGTCACTTAAATCACTTGTCTTCCTCATTCACATGCTCTCAGCAGGTCATCTTCAGTGTACCCACAACTACACCGAGTTGCTGCCATGTGATTTTTGCATTGCGAGCAGTTGAACAGGTATACCTAATAAAGTGGTTGGTGAGCATATATCTTGACGTAATTCATCCTTTGCAAAGCTGAGAGTATATTTGATTCATCATGTTTATCTCTGTAAACATTTCTATTCTGCAGATGACAGCTCACGTACGAGGAGTGACAGGCAAAATATTTTGTGCTCTGTGGTTTTAAGTGATGGGAGACCAATGTAAGTGCCCTCCTCTGAAGACAAATACTGTGAAGTGAAATCATATGTTAACTCGTTTATACACTACACTGCTTTCTTTAGCATGCATGGTCTATGCAAAGAAGTTAAAGAGGTAGAAAAAAACTTGCACTACGATCTGAAACCCCAGGTTTGCCATTTTGACTGTCACCATTTCACTATTTCTGAAGCTAAAAGTGAAGCGACATGGATAATAGACTGGAGCTGATGAGTGATACGTATCATTTTGAAACATCTTTGAGGTGTAACTCCTACTTACTGATCCACCAGCACGACTCAGAAGGGCTGAATCTGGCTGCTTTGCTCTACAAACAGGTCTACATGGAATATAAGAACTGTGAAAGTATCACGACATTCAGTCCAAAGACAAATGACCATGGCACATTCAGAAGCTGCAAATGACCCATCAGGACAACGATAATGATGTGATGTCACTGCCCTCAGTAATGCTCCTGCACAGACAACCTCCTCGTCTCGTCACAAACCTGCTCCTGTTCACTCCAAAATGTCTCATCTATGAGGACAGCACGCCTAATCCTGCACTGTTAGCTACAAGAGCAAACACAAGAGTCTTTATCCATTCCCAGCAGCTTCTGAGGAACAAAAGTAGAGTACTTTCTGATGATAATGTGTCCACAACAACAGAAAACCCACTGTTGTGTCATAACATGGATGTAATCTGTGATCCACAGTTGTATGAAAACTGTTGACATCGGTCGATTAATGCAGTGCCAGCTGCGTAGAACAGAACAGCTGTGTCATACGCTGACTGTCTGTTCCACATGTTCAAAAACTTTAAAGCTGGTTTGTGAACATGTTTGTGAACTCAAAGCAGCCATAATAGCTGGCTTTAAACGTCAGCCTAAAAACATCTTTTTGGAGAACCACAGCACCATGCATATTAAACCGTGCCCTTGTGTGTAGTGCGCAGAGCTGTGTGTCTACCTCGGGCCGCACTGACAAAGCCGTGTTGAAGGCCTCCACGGCTTTGTTAAACTCTCCGCTGAGGTTGTAAAGCACCCCGAGGCCCGTCTGCAAATCTGGGTCAATGCTGTCAGAGTTCTGCTGAACTGCTTCCAGGAAGAGCTCCTTGACCTCTGGTAGCAGGGAGCTGTGGACACACACACACACACACACACACACAAAACTGAGATAAGGATTAGTGTGACTTAAGGCTGCTGAGTAAGCACGTGTAAGACTGCAGGGCTATGATGTGCACTGGATGGGGGAATGATGGGGGGGGGGGGCAAAGAAGGCCAATCGTATGGAAGGAATGAATTTCTGTTTAGATTTTGTAAACAGTTTGTAAACATGTTCGCTCATGTTTGTAAACATGAGTGAAGCTGTGGTCTAATATTTAGCAGTGCATGTATTGAATTGTTAACTCTGTTTCTCTGCAGAACAGACTGAGTGTGTTTCATTGCTGACCAACACCTGTATCATTCACTGACTGTGACCCCGCTGGGTGCCAGACCCACAGTTTGAGAACCACCACACAAAAGTAAAACACTGAAAAAGTGACGGTCAGCTGCTTTAGTGGTCGTGATTTTAAGATAACCTTTATTAGTCCCACACGTGGGAAATTTTGTGTAAAGATAACAGTTATGGTTTGGTTTCCACTTGGGTGGAGCAAAGTTAGGATAGCGATAAAAGGAATGGATAGAAAAGAGGGATGAGGTGAGCAGCAAAAAATAAAAGTGATGTTATTCCGCGGACTAGAGGGGAGACCGCAGTAACTGGGCTGTAACTGTATCTCTTCACACTGACTAGACGATTAATGATTTGATAAAGAGCTACTTTACCTCGGGAGTAGAATTAGGTCTTTCAGATCAGATATACCAAACAACTTCAATTATACGGCTTAAAATATTACAGACAGCGCGCATTTAACAAAGTAATTTAACGAGGTCGACACATGTACTGGTACCCTCCGTCTACCATGTCACCAGTATTACTGCCACTACCAGTGTCACAAGTACATATACGAGAGTATTTACAAATCCTGGAATCGTAATTTCACCAATTTTAACAACAGAAGTCAAATCCAATAAAACACATCTGAAACTTTCTGTTTCTGTCTATCCAAAGCCGCCAGGCTGCAACTCCGACTGTCCAGGAGCTCAGCAATAGTCTGGTCCAGATCTGGGAGGAGCTCCTCCAGGACGCCATCAGTTACCTCATCAGGAGCACGCCCCTTTGTTGTCAGGTACTCCTGGGGCCCATACTGAGTACCATTCTGAGTTGTTGCAATTCAATTTTTACAAAATGGATTTTGGACTGGCTTTCATCATTTTTTTTTACTTTGACCTTTGACCTGTCTTCAGCCCTCTGTGTGTTGATCATTTTTATTTATGGCATCCTTTCATTCCTAACACATTACCCAGTCCATGTCAGTATAGATATCTAGCATGATTGTTTTTTTCTTATTGACAGTTTCAGTGTCTTCCTTTTATTTTTTTGGCTGTGTATATATTTTATATTAGAGAGACGAATAGACCCAATATTAAAAGATAAGCCAGCCAAATAAATGAAGATGTCTGCTTTAATGTGGCTATGGAGTGTAAGCACACGTCAAACTGCCCGTCTGCTACAGCGTCATCAGCTGTGGCAACAACTGCTATTAGGTCTTTAACCAGGAATCTGTGGAAGAAGGTTTTTGTCATTCATATTTGCTAGAATTAAAAATATTCCCAGCACCTGATTTTTATTGTTGAATAAAAAAAAACACAAATTCAGTATGTTAAGCTAGGCAAATAAAAGGAAAAACTAATGTGTGGCTAATGTTAACTGCTAGTATCAAAACCCTTCTTTGCTTCCAGGCTAACGTCCACGTGCCTGTCCTGGATGCATGTGTTGTGGTTAGCATTGTTCTGTTCTGGGTTTGAACACCGGCTGGGACCTTTCTGTGTGGAATCTGCATGCTTTCCCTGTGCCTGCATAGTTTGTCTTCCTCTCACGGGCCATGGCGTGCATGGGTTAGGTTAATGGTCTGTGAAGGTTCTCAGTCATCCAGGTCATCGTAGTCTAAGGAGCTTGGAAAAAAAAGCTTCTGGACTTCTTTAAGTTTCTTGAAGATGTTTCACCTCAGAGAAGCTTCTTCAGTTCTAAGAGCAACTGGTGGAGAGTCCCAGATTTTAAGCCCTATGGGAGTGTCCCCCATGAGGGTCGTGGACCCCCTTTTGATCCTGTACCTAATCACACGAGCCAAGGTGTGAAAACAGGTGTGGGTCACAATTAATGGCAATTGTAAATTGGCTGCAGGTGTAAATGCTAGTTTGTGTCTCTCTGTTAGCCCTTTAAATATACACCAACCTGTCCGGGTTGTACTCTTAGGCTACGTCCACACTAATGCGCTTTCGTTTGAAAACGCATCGTATTCTCTCCATTTTGGCCTCCCGTCCACACTGAGACGGCGTTTTCCTCAAGGAAAAACACAGCGTTTTGAAAATGCTCTCGAAAACGCATACATTTAAAAACGGAGCTGTCCCGTCGCAGTGTGGACGCTCGAAAACACAGACTTTCTAAAACGATGACACATTTTAGCCATGTGATGCAGTCATGTGACCAATTAAACAAAGATAGCGGAGTGCGTTACACAGCAGTTGTTTTGATTGCTCTCAATTTTGACAGCTCTAAAAAAGATGTATATCAGTCTGTACATGCTCCAGACAGCTTTTCTTCAAAATCTTTAATTCTCACTCGCTTTTGCGCGTGCGCAGGACTGGAATGTCAGCGTTTTCATCCGTTTCAATGTGGATGCACAACTCTGTGAAAACAACTGAAAACGCTAGTGTGGACGCGGAGCGTTTTCAGACTATCCGGGCTAGTGTGGACGTAGCCTTAGCTTATAATAGCTGAGACAACCCTTCTCCTTGTGACTCTGAAATTGAGAAGTGGAAGAAAACAGATGGATGGATGGCAAAATAAAAGATAATTATTGTGGAACTAATCAGTGTATTAGTGTACAAAGCAAACATCCGGGACCAGATTTTAAAGTGAAATGTCTTAAACCTGGTTTAGTAATTGTTAACAGCTACAAGAACAAGTTTAAACCTGCACAGCTACATGTTGCTTTCCACTTCATCAACAACTTTGACTTGCTGCAGCCTCTGATATGTATACAAAGCCAACATACGAGACCATCTTTAATAAAGTGGCAAATAAGAGATTTTTATACTGTAGTGATCCTTTTTTAATTAGGTCTAAAGAGTTTAAATACTCTACCTTTCATGTCTGCCCAAGTTGGGAGCATGAGACATCCTGCGCTGGGAGTTTGGAGATCCCGTTAGATGAGTCTTGCCTTTGACGAGATGCTTGTACTTAGGATTGTGTCTCAGCCAGCGGAGGAGGGCCTCACAGGCATCATGGCGCATACCAGTGTTGGTCAGGCTCACTGCCAGAGCCAAGAGGGCTATAAGGTTGTTTGGGTGGAGCTCCAAACACCTGGATGGAGACACGATTCGTTCATGGGAGAAGAGAAATCAAGTAAGGTGTTCACTTCAAAGAGAAATCTAGATTTGACAAGCATTAATTGGGACAGGCCAAAGCAGAGGAACATCAGGCCGAGGCTAATGATTTCTGGGCCAGAGCGAATGAGCAGCACCTCTCCTGCTCCGTCTCTGCTGCAGAGAGTCGTGTTTGCATGCTACCCATAGCTGATGATTTGAATTAGCTTTGCATTTAGGCAAAACGGCATGGGTGCTTGTTCCAGAGACGGAAAGTATGTTTGTAGTGATTGCTGAAGTTATATCACCGGTTATATCACATGGATGCTTGCCATTGAGCTCTGTGCTGGCACTTCATAATTGAAAAGGGGAGAAGAACAGAACAGCGTTGGATGAACGACTTGGATTAGTCGAAAGACTAAAGGGGAGGCCAAAACAAGATTTAGCTCTCAACAAGATAATTTTCAAGCCAGATTTGCTACAGTTGATGTGCCAGTTTCCTTAAAACCATCATAATCTCGCACAAACCAAATTATTTCAGTCCTGCTGCAAATGACATAAACACTGGTTCAAGGCACTGACATTCACTGCATATAAAGTTAGGCCCATAAATACTCACACAATAGCACAAGTGTTGCATTGTTTGCTTCTGTACACGGTCACAGTTGATTTTAATCAAATAATCAAGGTGTGATCAAAGTGCAGACTTGAATTCAAGGCGTTTTACAAAAATAAAAAACTGTTTAGGAATTATAGACATTTTTATACTTAGTCACCCATTTTTATGGGCTTAAAAATAATTAGACAGTCTGACACAATTTTAGGATTTTCCTTTGCAGTCAGTGACGGCCTGTACCTCGACAAATGTTCATGGACATCACCACATGCTGTGTTTCCGTCCTTGAGATGATCTGCCAGGCCTTCACTGCAGCCTCCTACTGTTGCTACTTTTTGGGATCTCTCTGTATCCAGTTTTCTCTTCAGTAACTAAAGGATTGAAAGCCGGTGACTGAGTCGGCCATTGAAGAATAGCTTTGCCTTGCTATGTGCAGTATGCTTCGGGTTATTATTGGTGTGCACTGTGAAATCCTTTCTGATCAGTTTTGCACCATGTAGCAGAGGGTATAGCCTTGTACACTTCACAGTGCATCCTGTTACCTCTATCAATAGTCACACCATCAATAAACAATTGTGACCCAGTGGCACTGGCAGCCATACATGCCCATGCCATAACACAGCCTCCACTGTGTTTGACGGACGATGGGGTTTGCTTCATTTCTCTCGTTTGGCGTACTTTTCTCTTTCCATCATTCTGGTACATCTTGGTTTGATCTGCTGTTCTCGAGTGTAACCAGAGGTTTGCACCTTGTTATTAAACCCTCTATATTTTCGTTCATGAAGGGGTCACATGACACTGATGCGGCTGCATCATGAAACGTGATTTTCACTCAGTTAAATGTTGTGAAGGGTTTTTCTCAGTCAAGGAAAGAATTCTGCTCTCATCTACTTTAGCTGTGCTCTTTCAGGCCCTCTGTGATTTTCTAAGAGAAAGGCATGAACTGGCCTTTCTATGTTTTCTGCCTCTATGACAGGTTTATTTTGTTTTTCAGCCTAATGATGAACTTTACATATAATGTCTTATCTTTTTGACTGTTTCCAGTAAAAAGCTACTAAACAGAAGGTAACCAATTGGAGTCAAGTCCAGATCTTTCATCTGCTTAATTTGTCATTGAATAACAAGGGAACGGGTCTCACCTCGTCAAAAACACACCTTTCAGTCACCTGTCTGAAAAAGGACTTTGCGTAAAAAATGGCAGTTATTACTTAACAGTTAATGTGATACGGTTGTTAAAACCCTTGAGTTATAGCCTGCCCTTCAATCACATCTTAATTGCTTTATTTCAAATAGCAGTACTGTAGGTGTAGCCTTTGTATCAAAGAAGACAGATAATTCTTATTTTCAGGTGGAGCTCATTTTCTGAATTAAAGCATAAACATGGCAAAGCAAAGTTAAGCATATGACATTATTCAACAAACGGATAAAAAAACAGAATACAGCAATGTTGTGAATCTGAAACGATGCCATTGTAACAACAAGATTTATGCCAGCTAAAAACATTTAATCTCACTTCATACAAAAAAGAGCCTTCGCAGATGGAGCCATTACATAACAAAGACCTTCAAATCATAGAAGGAACGTGTAGGGCTCTGCTGGACCGCAGGAATCTCAGGCCAACTCAGATATTCTGCATTACAGCGGACATCATTTGTAATCCACGTCTAACAGTGATCACATTTTCCTAGTATTATTTCTTTCTTCTGAAAAATGGACCATATCTGAAGGAAGAACACTTTCTCCTGAATGGCTGTCGCTTGTGTTTTCTGTTGTCAGCATTCACATTCCCAGAAAGGTGTCATTTCCGGCTTCACCAGTGTGAATGAAAGTGGGTCACCTCCCATTGAGGCTTCTGCTCATAAACTTGCTCTGTGCATTCACCATCCATGTGGGGTGTCTCTGTTTTAAGAATAAAACTCCCAGAGCCTGCTCTTCCCATCTCCATTTAAGGATAACTGTACAAAACTGTGATGGTGTTCTTCTTATAATACTGTTTTAACATCAGCATTTAGTTATGACTTGGTTTTGTTCTAGCAACAACCTACTGCTGTTAAACAGTTCAGCAGGCAAATTTCACATGCTGGGCTTCATCTTTTCACATGACATTTCCACAGTGTCCCACTTGTGGAAACATATGGTGTTCCCGAGCAGCAACAGCTGACAGTTCTCCAATGTCTGCGAGCGTTTTTTGATTTTAAATGGGAACTGAATGCAGTTGTTTGTCATTACCTCTGGAGGGAGACAATCGCTGCCTGCTCGTTCTCATTTTCAGCCTGGGTGGTCCCCAGGACTTGCCAGGCCTGCATCAAAACAATACAAACAGGTAAAGAACAAAGGTAAAAAAACACACAGTGGAAACGGTGTACAGCCTATGTTCTCAAGGGGGGAAACGCAGCAGGAGCAACGGCTGTTGTCTGGCTACTGTGAGTTAAGACATCCACAGCTCCAGCTAATTTTAAGGAAGTACAACTGGGGTATATGCAGTTATGATTAAGACTGACAGTGTTTTATTTGGACTATTGTCCTTAGACACCATCAGATATTATGTAGTAAAACTGAAAAAAGGAAAAAAAGAGTATACTTTAATAATAAATATAGTTTCTTTTGTGTATAACCGCCATGGTACCTATCCAGGTATGCATTTACTGCATTGACAGTGTGTTTGGCATCACTGGCATGCTGAAACATGAAGCCCCTGCCAATCAGATGCTTTATAGATGATATTACAGTGGATCAAAATGTGACGGTAACTGCATCCACGATTGTGCCTCCACCGTGTTTAAAAGTTGGCTGCAGACACTCAGTGATGCTCCTCCATACATACTGTCAACAATTTGAACCAAAATATTTCACATTTGGATTCATCTCTCCAGAAGTTCTCTTGCCTCTCATTTCCTCCCCAGTTTCTGTGTAATTTGGCACACCCCAATCCCCTCCATGCTCTCGAGGCTATGCTGGTAGACACAGCTAACCTCCTGGCAATGGTACGTACTGATGAGCCTTCCTGGAGGAGTTACTACCAACCTCTGTAGGGTCCAGGTATTGCCTCATGCTACCAGTAGTAACACTGACCCTAGCCAATGCAAAACTAGTGAAAACAAGGAGGAAGGAAAAAAATGTCCGTGTCCTCCATCTATAGAACCATTCCTGTTTTGGGGGTTGTCTCATTGTTGCCCAAAGCAGCTGAACCTGATTATCATCCCCTTCTGCTACTAAGCTGAGCAGATCATTATCCCACAGCTTTAACTGACTTCCTCTCCTCTTTAATTTGAATATGTTTATGTGTTACAGGGACGACACTGGCTTGAATTAGGGAAAAGCCCTTCATCAACACAAGAGGCCAGACAATGATATAACGAACCTGAAATCCAATCCAGATTATGAGATTAGTCCCACTGTATGATGTGTCTGTAAGGGCACATTTAATAACCTGTTCTAAAGCTAATCTCTCTACATGCTTTTTTTGTTCAGCTCTTTGAAACCAGGCGCCAAATGATTTCTGAATGATTCAGAGGTCTTCGCAGAGGGCCAATAAGTCACTACGTGCCCTAGAAGGAAATTTGGAATCGTATTAGTTCCATATACCGTGGGATAATCCTCTCCTTGGAATAACTGGCACATTTCTGTATATTCCAGGGGATTCCGAAGTACTTTGAATGAAGGCTTTGCTCTTTCAGCTCGCAAAGAGGTCACTCCATTTGAAATGGGAGGAATACAAAAAAGAGAAAAAACCCTGCAGAATGAGCTATTGTTCATCTCACTGGGCAAATGGAAATTCTCATCAAGTGCAAGTCGAGTACTTTTTTGCTACAGTAAACAACTATTTTTTACAAGGGAAAAAAATCTCCTGACCTCTACAGGCAATCAGCATTGAGCCTGTGGGTGCTGCCTACAAAATCAGCTTCACCCAGCCTGTGGTCAGTGAGGCATTCTTCCTCTGTAGCAGGGGAGGATTTCGCCATAGGTTTGCAATGAAAGCCTCAGTGATCCAGTCCAGCTAGCCGGCGTAAGGCTGCAGGTTTTATCAGCCGTTTGTACTCTAAAAGTGTACAAATGTCTGTAAATATGAATAGCTCTGCTACTGACTTGACGGGGTTAACAGTGTGTGTGTTGACAGCTCCGTGCATATGTATATTAGCAGAGTTCACCTCTGAATCGTGAGGGTCCTGCAGGACAGCTGCTTCCAGCAAAAGAACAGCATTTGGCAAGTCTCCCTCTCGGGATTTCTTCAGTCCCTCTTCGAATGCATTAGGCAAGTCCTTATAAGGATTATCTGTGTGGAAGTAGTAACCCTATCAGCAAGAAGAAAAGATAAAAACAGGGACAGTGGCAATGTCAGTTTTGCTCTCCTATTGTTCCAATGCAAACCAAGTGTCCTGTGCAGTTGTATATTTAAGCAAACCTGCAGGAGCAGGAATTGATCTTTTCTGCTTCACATCAAACCTGGACTGAGCTCCCCAGGGTTTGTCTGCTCTCTTTAAATGTTAAACTTTGCATTTTCAAACTGTGATTACCCTGGTGTGTTGCGTGCTTTTGAGCACAATGACTTTGAAACAGATTTTTCTTTAAGACCGAGCGCTACGTTGGGATCAATACAGAAAGCCCATAAGTCTGATCTCACATGATTTCCTGGCATAAGAAGGTCAGCTGGTGGGTGATGCGTGCTGCTCAGACATGTGCTCATGTCCTCTGAAACTCGGGAAAACGTCATTGTGATGCAGTACACACGCAGGACAGTGTGCAGGCTTTTTTACATCGCATCACAACATATTAACAAGTAGTGTTGATCAATCTGGGGTGAAACAGAAAGAAAAATACAACTAAATTATTATTGTTTTGTATTTTTCTTCTTCAGAATGACATATTTTTAGACTCTTAGACTGCTTTCAATAAAATAAGCAGCTTTAGCTTTCACTCGCTGTTTCACTCACATCTTGGTTTTCATATTGTCACTCTTCTCATGCATAATAGGGAATCGGCGAAACAGACCTAGAGACCACCTCGTCCCTTTGTGGCACAGCATTCACCCAGCAGCTGACTCTAGGTGAAAATAATCCATATTCCCCAACAACCTGGCTAGTGGTTGTTGGCTGTGTTGCTGAAAACTTCTATTAAAATGCTTTGGTCACTCGCAGGTTGCCACGGTCACCTGTAGCTTACCTGGAAGAGGCAACTTGTCTGCATAGACTCCCTAATTGGCCTCCTAGCTAGTGAAACTTGAGAGTGTGACAGGGTACATGGCACAGGTTCACAATCACTTAGCCAGTGTTTGCAGACAATTAGGCATCTTCCACACAAACTGGAGGTGACCGCGGCTATCAGCTAATGCTAACCCACAGTATAGTAACTGGTAGTGATGGCATCACTGGCTGGTCTTTAGCAATCAGTTTCCCAGCAACGACAAGCGACCTCCAGTAACTACTGGCAACCAGTAGAGGAATACTCATCTTTGCATGGATACCAGTGCTTGCCAGGTGTTCTCCAGCTGCTATCTAGGTGTGTGTGACTGAGACCAAAGGCTTCACATTCAACACCGAGTAGTTTAACACTAGTTTAGACATCATTCCTCATTTTTTAAACCCATTAACATATATAAAAGTTCTGGATCCACAAAGCTCGGTACATTACAGTAACCTTAAAGTCTCTGCTAGTTGACCGTTAACCTCAGGGTGACAAGCCTCCATTAATCACGCCTGTTTCTAAAATCCCTCCTTGCTCACTCATTCATCACTTTGAGACTTCAAGGCCGCTTACTGATCATAAATCTTCCCTCATGTGAACCGCATTGTGAGAATATTAGCACAGGTTTATTTTATGGTTGCATAATTCTGACAGTCATACATGGATAAATACAGAATTGGACACTAAATTAAAGTGGAAGACAAAAAACAGCTCGGATATTTTAAATGTTGATCCATAGAGGCTGATAAAACGATATTTGGTTTCAGGTTTTTATAGATGTCAGATGTAAACATACTGCACACAGAAAAATTATAAACTTTCACTCTAGGCACCCATGCAGTTCTGCATATTCCTGCATCACTGTCATCAGGACAAATCTGCATACACGCTGAAAGTAACATTTTAATGATAGTGACCTTCTCGTACGGAGACACAGTGGAGGGAATCTGTGCCTGCTCGTTTTCCGTCAGCCAGTTTCGCCGAGCCAGCTCTTCCCACTCTGCCTGCATCTTATCCCAGAACTCAGTATCTGACTGCACACATCAGAGAGAGGGAGAGAGAGGACACAGTTCAAGAAAAAAGGAAGGAAGGAGTGGAAGGTGACAGGGGGGAAATGAGTGATTAGTTAGCTCTCGCAATTTGCATTCACCCTACTGGTGGAAATGTCACGTCTGCCCTGCTTACTTTCTGTAACGTATAGACCTCACACTCCTGATGACTCATCACATCTGCATGTCAAGGCAGAGTTTAGAGGAAAAATGCTTTATGCTCAAAATGCAGCTGCAGAAAATGGATGAAGACCAGACCAGAATAAAACACGCAGCTGGAACCTTCTTTCAACAGAATCGGTTAATTCATTCAAAACAGCAGCTAAACCTTTAGTACTGTTTCTGCTGTTCAATAATTTGCGTATTTTAAGCTTGGTCTGTTCTTTCAAAGACAATCAGAAACACACAAAACATTCACATTTCCTTGACAGAGTTGGATCTCTATCAGGATGACATTTGAACCTTTCAATCAGCAGGCCGAAGGCTGTCAGTGTAATGTGGGAGTTTGCTTCCTGGAGCATTTTCTAACCCTAACATTTCGTCTGACAGGAAATCAAAGTCTGTACAGGGAACCTTTTAAATACACGTTTGTTTATGCCATCAATTAGTTTAATCAACCAGAGTTTGTGTGTTGTTTTGCAATAACCCTTGAATACAACATCTTACTGTAATGTAATTAACGGCAAGACTACTAATTATAAGGAAACTGTTGAATTATATTTATTTATTATTTATTATGGTAGCAGAGCTATAAACACTTGAAAGAGGCTTTAAAAACTCAATCAGAAGAAAACCTGTTAAAATTGTTGTAATTTTGTTGCAAGCAATCTCATTGTTTAATTGTAAACTAAAACCGTTACTTGGCAAAGCAAAATGTTGCATTGAGGAAAACAAAATCAAACTATACAGCTTCAAGTGTAAGGAGCTCAGAAAGAAAAGCGTCTCTTTAGGTTTCTCGAAGACGTTTCATCCAAGAAGCTTCTTCAGTTCTAAGAGCGGCGATTGGTGGAGAGTCCCAGATTTAAGCCCTGTGGGAGTGTCCCCCAAAGAGGGACATGGACCCATTAAGGGCTTTGGAGCGTGATGTCACGGGGGTGGGCGTGGAAAGGATTTTGGCCTGATGCGCCATTTTCCGGGTCCAAACAAAGCGAAAGCACACACAACAGCCATGGTTCGTACTGCAATGTTCGATCGCACGACCGGCACAGGAATAAGCTTAAAAAGGGTTTGTCTTTTTATTCTTTCCCAACCTGGAAGCAACATGAGGGAGCTCATATAGCGGACCTTACCAAACGAAGGCGTCTAGCCTGGATAGCAGCCGTGAGATGAGCTGATATCCAGTTCGCTTCCATCTCCAGATATCTGTTGGTGCTCCAGACATTTTCATTCCGGTGTTGTGCCAAAAAGTGATTTCCAATGTTTCTGTGTATTTTTTATGTGTAATATCTTTACGTATGTTCGTAAATAGACTTCGGTGAACAGGGTTTACAAAGGGGTTACATATAGAATTAAAAAATTATCTGTTTTTCAAGTATCTTTACAACTCTGTGTTATTGTACTTACATTATAACCAATCCAGTTCTTTATCCCCACTTAAAATATTTTTACAGAACTATTGTAATATTTGCTGCCTGTCCTGTTGGCCAGCTTACTCTTACAAAACACATTTTTAATGTTAATGACATTTTTTAACTGCATAAATAAAGGTTATATAAAAGTAACTGCCAAAAAGTGATTGCGGCTTCTACCTTGTTACACGAATGTTGTTTGTGGCTCAAGATGACTTTGTCATCCATAGGGATGCATTTGACATATGTTTAACATATTATAGCCCAACAAGTTACTTTATAGCAGTTTAAATACGAGCAATCAGTTTTTGGCAAATACCGGAAATCCGTTTTTGGCAGACAATCACTGTTTGGCACAACACCGGTAAGGTCTATATATGTTCATATCACTCTTTATAGCTTATTAATATTATCGTTGGTGGTCTCGGAGGTTATAGAAATTGCGAACAAACATCGAATGGAGTGACTTTGCAGACATGCGTGCTATGTAACGATTCGCTAATTCTTTCGCACAACTGTAGGGAAGCCTGCCTATGAAATGTATGTAATATCTTGCCCGATTATCAATGTGGTGGTTTGCATCAACTTTACAATTATGGACACATAATATGACAACGACATTTTAGCAGTTCATTGATAAATGTATAACATTAATTGTGGTAGGGGGTGTCCCTATTGCCAGTCTTGGCAGCCGGGGGTCAGTCCGCCAGGGCCTCCGCTCCTGGCCGCCGCCCAGCACACAATGCACCCGACCCCTATGGCGCCTCCTGCGGGTGGTGGGCCTGAGGGAGGATGGGCCCATGTCTCCTCTTCGGGCTGTGCCCGGCCGGGCCCCATGGACTAAGGCCCGGCCACCAGGCGCTTCGCCCTCGGGCACCCTCCCGGGCCTGGCTCCAGGGCGGGGCCCCGTAACCCTATCCCGGGCAGGGTAAACTGTTCCCTCGATGTTTTCTTCATAAGGGTCTTCTGAATCGCTCTTTGTCTGGTCCCTCACCCAGGACCAATTTGCCATGGGAGACCAAGTGGAGGAGTTCAAGTATCTCGGGGTCTTGTTCGCGAGTGATGGGAGAAGGGAGCCAGAGATCGACAGACGGATTGGTGCTGCGGCTGCAGTGATGCGGGACGCTGCACCGTCCGTCGTGGTGAAGAGGGAGCTGAGTGTAAAAGCGAAGCTCTCAATTTACCGGTCGATCTCGTCCCTACCCTCACCTATGGCCACGAGCTGTGGGTAGTGACCGAAAGAACGAGATCGCGGATACAAGCGGCAGAAATGAGCTTCCTCCGAAGGGTGGCTGGCCTCTCCCTTAGAGATGGGTGAAAAGTTCAGCCATTCAGGAGGGGCTCAGAGTAGAGCCGCTGCTCCTCCACATCGAAAGGAGCCAGTTGAGATGGTTCGGGCATCTGACAAGGATGCCTCCTGGGCGCCTCCTGGGTGAGGTGTTCGGGCATGTCCCACGGGAGGAGGCCCCAGGGCAGACCCAGGACACGCTGGAGAGATTATATCTCTCGGCTGGCCTGGGAACATGTTGGTGTTCCCCGGATAAGCTGGAGGAGGTGGCTGGGGAGAGGGAGGTCTGGGCTTCTCTGCTTAGGCTGCTGCCCCCGCGACCCGGCCTCGGATAAAGCGGATGAAGATGGATGGATGGATGGTGGTAGGGGGTGAACCATGGCTATTACACTCAATGCACTCCAGCTGACTTACCTTGGTTTGAATGACGACGTACTCACAGTTTGGCGGCTTGAAAATAGCCAAATCTTGCACCCAGCTGTTAGTAAATTGGATGTGCGCCTCCAGCGACTTGTAATTACGAAACTGGTTCGCAGTGTAACCGCTTACTCCACAAACAAGATACGTAAAGATATCGGGGTGGGACAACGGCGGTAGGTCGTCTGGGTTTCCACTCCACTGCCTTATTTCATACGGGTCCACATTACCGATGCACACTATTTTTTTTCAAGTCCCGCCGCTTTGCCTCTGGACGCAATCGGTCTCTATGCCGTCCGCTTTCTTTTGAGCTGCTTTTAAGCATGTTTCTTGTGGTCGTCGTTCCAACACAGTGTGTTTGTTTTGATTTGTGGACCCGGAAGATCGTGCCGCGCTCCCACAATACATTGCGGCGTGACGTCAACTCCAAAGCCCTAAGTCAAGGTGTGAAAACGGGTGTGGGTCACAATCAGCCAAGGTTTCAGGTGAACCCATAGTGAAGCCTAGCCCCACCCTATCATGTGATTTCCTGAGGTCAGATAGCCCAGGATGTGAGTGGGCGTTAAGGCGTCGGGGAAGGATCTCAACACTGGATTATAGACGGCAGACAGCTGGTGTCGTAAGCCCCGCCCTCTGTTCACAGTGGACATAGATGCTTCTTTCACTCCTCTTTCAAACCATTTGTCTTCTCTGTCCAAAATGTGAACCTTTGACCTTTAGATGCAGATGGACAGCCGAGCCCTGTTGAGGTGGCTCTTCTATGTTGTGCCAAGTGTTTATGAAGTGGCTGTTTGGTCTCTCCAATGTAGAGGTCTGGGCATTCCTCGATACACTACATTGTTAAGTCTGTGTTTGGGAGTTTTGTCTGATTAGCTTCTCGGAGGTGAAACGTCTTCAGGAAACTTAAAGAAGTCCAGACGCTTTTCTTTCCAAGCTCCTTAAACTACGATGGCCTGGATGACTGAGAACCTTCACAGACATATGCAGCTTCAAACAAACTATAAATGCAATTTAAGATAAACTAATAATCCATCCACCTATTCTCTTCTGCTTATCCTCATCAGGGTTGTGGGGGGTGGAGCCTATCCCAGCTGTCATAGGGTGAGAGCGGGGTACACCCTGTACAGGTCGCCAGTCTGTCACAGGGCTAACAGAGACAGACAACCATTCGCACTCACAGTCACACCTATAGGCAGTTTAGAATAATCAGGCGGCTAGCAGGCTGCGACCCAGTCCCAGATAAGCAAAAGAACATAAATGGATGGATAGCAGGCTAAAGCTGTATTCTGCTCAAATGCATCACAGCAGACCAGAAGAGACCAAAACAACTTCCACATCAAACTACAGTTCTGACAGTGTCTTTAAAAGCCCACGAACACTGAAGGAATTTTTCACTTTTACTTTGCCTTAAAGCCCGTGATCAATTAGCTCCAAGTGATGTTTGTGTGTTGTAAATTGTACAGCTAATCAGGTTAGGCAGGCCTGGAAGCAGATGACCTGTTAGGAAGGGATGTCATCAAAAGGAACAGCATAAGGAGGCTAAAGAGAAACTCACAGGACAGGAGGCATGGCATGGGACACATACAAGTCCAGGTAAACTGTCTTTTATTACGTTTGAAGACGAAACTTGAAGTTTTGGATGCAGTTGTGTGATGTGCAGCCATACAGCTTATATGTTCCTGTACTCTTTCTATTTATGCGCACAGTAAACATGATCGGGCGGTTTTTGGTGTGCAGTCCCATTTCTCTTCACGTACATGCCTGTCGCTACAGATTTACTTAATGTCCTGACTGCCTTTCATGCAAAACTCGAATACTCTGCATGGGCACTTTTTTCTTTCCAGCTGGTTTATTTCATGATTTGTGACCGCCTTCCTGTCAGAAGCAGAGCAAAGAACAGGAAGCCAAACAGAGCAGAGCAGCTTCCTGGGACTTATTCAGTCCTTTATAGTCAGAAACTCATCATGACAACCTGACAGCGTTGCACACAGTACATGCGTGTGTGAGACACTGTAGAAGCAAGCAGGGTCAGAGAGATCTGCTATAAGGACACATATGTTTGTGTCAAAGGTCTCAGATCTCCACATGAAATGTTCCTTTTGATTGACATCAAGGCCACAGTGTGGCCCCTCATGGTGAAAGACGGCAGGTAATTGCAGGCTGCTGACTTGCACACAAATTGCATCGAGGGGAGCCTTCGCTGTCGGCTCCATCAGGAAGCACGGCATCAGAGAGTCAGTGTTTGAAGCAGAAATTTGGATGTCGAGTAGCTGTTTACATTCAGAAACAGCGCTGCTGAAGGAGAAGTTTTCAGTTCATTTATTTAGCTGACAACAATATTTATTGAAAACCAGCAAAAGGAGAACAAAGATGTGAGTTCGTGTCATAGCCCTGTGTCGCTGCACCACATTATTTTGTTTCACGTTTTGTTGTCATTGGTGTGTGTGGTGCAACAGAAGAGTATCATCTAGGCTGAGACCACCAAATCCCTACAACACCAAGTTTCTTTTTTCTCTGATCCCTCTTAAATACTGCAGTACACCCTCTATGAAACAGCTGAGCTAATAAATCTGTCTGGCCCCAAATCTGATCTCCACAGGTAAATAATAAGATGTTTCTCATCTCTCTTTCACACATTGTACTCTAAGTTTAAGCGAGCATTTATGCAATAAATCGAACTGATATACAAAGCAGAGACTGTGACCAGCGTGGTCCAATGTGAGAACTGCAAGTATGATAGCAGGAAGTCCTTAAATCGTCCTGCTGAAAGTAACCAGCACACGTTAGTCTTGCATTCACATCGGCTGAGCCTGACTGGCTTAATGATTGGCTGTTATTACAGGCTTGTATTATTAATCGGTATGTTGGTGTCAGGATATGTGTTTTCCTGTGTTACAGAACATAATGGAGAAAAGATGACGAAGGTTAAATGTCCAGCAGCTCGCTTGTTTACACCACTATCAGCACTATCTGCAGCACATGTACAAAGTGTGTAAAAATACACTGCTAAAGGTTAACAATGACTCCGACCCTTTTCCTTAGTATTAATAATATAATGCTAAAATACAGTTTTTAGCCCTAAAATCAGTATAAGACAAAGAAACTACCACTACTATTTACTTAAAATAAATTAAAAATCCCCTATATTGCGGTCATGTGATCCATACTTCCAGTTGTTAGTCCCATTCCCGATTCCCTGCACGGCATCATTTCCTCCTGGCTTCCTGCAGTGTTCATCTTCATGTTCATGTAATAGATTTTTATGGCAGGCCGCAGTCATTGTGGTAATTTAAATATTACGGCTTTAATGTTTTTCATTATTTTTATTGCGGGGCCTGCATTGGCACTGTGACCTACTTCATCATCTCAATGTTTCCAAGTCGTAGACGGTAAACTGCTTGCGGTACCGCTCAACAAATTGCTCGGAGAATTAAAATCGAGTAAATACACAAGCATGTTGTGAAATGACAAGAAATTCATATTTCTTCATAATGCTGTGACGGATGTTTTCTACGCCGGCATTGGCAGTTTAATTATGAGGAACAAGGCAAAGACACAGCGAGGTAATTATATCCTGCGTATGACTGGAGTGAAGCCATGGCTGCGACTCTAATTTCAGCAGCTCTGATGAAGTGTTACGTGAAAGAGACAGAGAGCTTCCCACCACCAAACATGTCACCGCTGCTTGTAAATGAGGTGGGGTGGGGATTCATTAGTTACTTCATGAATACATTATTAACAACAGCAATAATCATAGCAACCTCTACAGAGCTTGCACATCGCTGTTTGTGTCGCCTACTTCTGGAAAAACTATACTTATGTTTTGCCTTTAGAGTCCAATTAATGCGCGCTAGTCAAACATGAAGTGATAAATGCAGTGAAAATAAATGGACGCGGCCAAGAAAGTAATTTGTAAGGAAAATTCTCGATAAGTCAGCTAAAAAACGAAAGGTGCAATATATTTTCCTTAGGCCTGATAGGAAAAACGGAGCCATAATTATTTATAACAAATGATTATGAAATACCCTTTTACACAGAGTATTATAGTTACTGTAAAGACAGATGGACTTATAGACTTAATATAAAGGTAGAGATGCACACTCACGGGTGTTGTGTGTGTAAACCAGCATAGTTAGCATTCAAACAGCAACATGAAACTTTATCTTATGGACGAGTTCAGATCTCACTCATGTCTGCATTTATACAAACGAACTAGTCACATGACTTTGGCATTCTCATCAGGTGCAAAGGGAATGGAGACCCACAGGCTTTAAAGCTTTTGGCAACCATCAGACCAACCTTCATCCAACTAAAGTGAATATTTCCTGCCTATTGCTAACTGAAAAATGTTCATAATCCATAAATGAATGTTACTCTTTGCTCTTCTCTGTGATGTTGAAATTGGCGATGATAATTGGCCTAACAGGATGTCAGTTTGAATTGTTACCTTGAGACACAGTCTTTGGAAGAAAACAAGTACTTGAATAGGGGTTACTTATCCACTTTGCCCAGGGGGCTTGCATCACAAAATGTCTCATTATTTACCAGTGACACAGCAGCAGTCTCCATAAAAAAAGGACTCTTCTCATCTCCAGAGCAGGGCTGGCCTGGCCTTTTAATGTTAATGAGCCACCCACTTCTGTGCCGCGTAGGCCAAGTCCTTGGTCAGCGAGACAAAAATAGGAAGCTGGAGTCCCAATAATGTCACAGAGATGAGTAAAATCCACTGCTGTGGACAAAGTGCTATCCCTGCATTTTAGCAGACCTGCATGTCTTTGATAACAGCACCTAGATCTACTTCAGTGAGGGCTTTTTCATGTAAACATTTGTGGCTGATTGCAAATAAACTGAAATGAAAGATCATTACTCCAGGCTGAGCCGGCGTAGCAACATGATTTGCTCCTTTTATTGTAGTAGTGAAGACGTGACCTTCAGGATCTACTTCCTTATTGTATTCTTCCTCACTGTAGTAGCCACTGCAGTATATTATTTGATAGCTGCTGACAAAATACGCAGCTGTAATTTTTTATGATAGTTTTATTTTAATAGTGACAGAGAGAATAACTATCTAAAATGCGGAAAAAGGCATTACATAAAAGTTATAAATGGATTTCAATGTCACTGAGTGAAATAAGTACTTGATCCCATTCAATCCAGCTGGAATTCTGGCTACCAGGGATTGCCTGTGTGCCCATGTTTCATGCAGATTACAGGTAATCAACCTGATCTCAGGTCATTATGCATGTAAAGCACATCTGTCTGCAGAATCAGTTTCTTCAGGGACAAGACTGTAGAACTGGACAAGGCTAGAGTGGGCTACAAGACCATCGGTAACAACTGTTGGTGGGATTATTCAGAAATGGAAGAAATAAAAAAAACAGTTGCCTTCGTTCTGAAGCTCCATACAAGGATGATGATGAGGAAGGTGGAGGATCAGCCCAAAACTACACAAGTTTGAAGGTAACTGGGACCACAGCGACCACCAGCACCATTGGTAACACATTATTGTCACAGTCCTGGGTCTTTTGTTTTCAGTGTTTTGAGTTTTTGTTGTTGTTCTGTATTATGTTAGTCTACTTTGTTATTCTAGGGTTGATTCTGTAGAGCCTCGGTTGGTTATTCTGTTTAGCTTTTGGTTAATGTGTCTTTGCTGTCTGTGTGTCTGTGTTTATTTAATTGTGTGAGTTCTTGTTTCTCTCATTGTGTTTCACTTCATCATGTTCATCTAAGTTTCCCCAGCCCATCACATCTGCACTCTCTCTCCCCCGTGTTCCCTCGCTCCCTCTAGTCTGCCGCTCCTCCATTCCTGTTTCCTGTTTTATTGTGAAGGTTGTGTTCCCATGTTCGGCGGGTCTTGTTTTGCTTCCCCTGTGGCGTCTAGGTAATTCGTGTCAGCTGTGTTCCCCGTGTGTCCTCACTTCCCTGGGTATCCCTTTTGTATTTAATGTCTGTGTCTTCCTGCGCTGGTTGTCGCGATCTCCCTCATAGCTGTGTGACGCCCCCTGTGTCCCCCCCCAACCGTGTTAATGATCATTACAATTTCCCAGTTTAGTTTTGTACCATTTTGCCTTTTTCCAGCAATAAAGCTGTGCTTTTTGAGTTCACGTCCTGCTTCCGTGAGTCTGCTTTGGGTCCAATCTCCTGCCTGCCACACAGCGATTCATGACAATTATACTGTAATGGATTGAAATCTTGCAGCGCCTGTAAGAACCCCCTGCTGAAGAATGCACATATCCAGGCCTGTCTTAAGTTTGCTAGTGAACATCTAAATGATTCAAAAAAGACTTGAGACAAAGTGCTGTGGTTAGATAAAACCAAAATCGTGGTCTTTGGCATCAGCTCGACCCGCTTTGTCTGGATTATAAGAACATTGTGCTTCGGGGCTGTTTTCCTGCTAAGGGTACAGGATGACTTCACCATATTTAGGGGCAAATGGATGGGACCACGTACCGTAAAACCTTGGAGCCTCCTTCCCTTGGCCAGAACGCTGAAAATGGGTCGTGGATGGGTTTTCTGCAATCACCTAACAGTCACGCAAAACGCACTGCTAAGGCAACAAAGAAGCAGCTAAAGAAGAAGCACATTAAGGTCAAGAAGTGGTCTAGCCACTTCAGTGCACCCCAGGGCAGCTGTGGCTACAATGTAGCTTGCCGGCACCAGTGTGTGAATGTGTGTGTGAATGGGTGAATGACTGAATGTAGTGTAAAGCGCTTTGGGGTCCATAGGGACTAAGTAAAGCGCTATACAAATACAGGCCATTTACCATTTTAGCCAGTCCTTAATCCTACAGAAAACCTGTGAAGGCAGCTGAGTTACCAAGCACCAGCCAAGAAACCGAAAGGATTTAGAGAGTTTCCGTGAAGACGAGTGGGTCAAAAAATCCTCTGAGATCTGTGCAAACCTGCTGACCAACTATAGGAAACATCTCACCGCTGTGCTCGCCATCAAGGGTTCACCACCTTGATCGGGAATCAAATACATATTTCACTAAATTACATAGAAAGTGTAATTAACAGCCAAATGAAGGTTTTTTTTTTTTGTATCAAAGTAGATAAAGGAACTTAAAACAACAGCATCTCACATTCTGCACTATAACTTTCCTGTATTTTTAGCTTATGTTTCCACGTTAGGCTACAAATACTTTTTTTTTCTGCTTTCAATTTTAAAAAATAGCTGTGGAGAGCATTTCTAATGTGGCGATATCGCCCTAAATGTATACAAATACTCCACATTTTGAAAGTTTCCATTCATGCTGCATTCACCACTCATCAAATATATAGATGTCATTTTTCTTTAATGCAGGTACGTTTGTACTGGTCCTTGAGGGTTTTTATGAGATGCTTTGTGCATCTTCATTCTCACGCTGGAAATTTTACAGCTCTGACATGTGCAATTTTGTGGTCTGCTGGAGGGCACAGAGATGGAGATTGTTGAGAGTAGTGGAGGCATTACTGATTTACTTTCCCCATCCTAATTTTCCCCAGGAGGACTGTGGATTAAAACTGCTGACCTTTTGATCGCAGGGCTGCATCTCTAACTTGTTGGCAACTACATTGCCGCAACAATGTCAACTTAAACCAAGACTGCCTCAGACTAATATTCTGTCATATAAAATTGAAGTCATCCTGCTGCCGTTTTAATCAAACGGGAGGCCGCGCAGTCACCTTCATCTCATTTTTATCACCACGGTGGGACCTTTTCTTATGCCCCTCAGCCAAAACGCTGTTTCCCAAAGTCACAATTTAGCCTGCAGCTATTTCTATTATTTATTAAAGAGAGGGCTTCTCTCTTTAATGAAACCATTACATTGTCATCAGCTCAAAGTAATTGACGGCGTCCTCGTGTGACATGCACTGTGCATACTTTAAATATATCTCCCCTGTATAGTTGTCTTGGACCACTGCCACTTTATCCTCCCTTTTCCACAGATTTTATGTGCAAAAGCACTAAAGGCATAAGCTTACAGGTTCCCATCAGTGCCAGCTTTGTAAAATGAATCTTATTTAGACGGCTAATTCCATGACTGCTCCCTCCCCGGGTCCTAATTTTCTTACATTTGGCTGCTTTGTCTAATTGAATGAACTGGAAGAAAGACGCTGTGCTGATTTAATGTTCTCTCTGTGCTGTCTCTACCTCCGTGTCTTCATAAGTATGAAAAAGCATGCATATGCACAGCTGCTTAAATTGAAATTATGCGATTAAGGTCTTTGACATTGGCAAGTGAAGCCAAAATGGCAGGCGGCTCGCATCAAACGAAGGCCAGCACTCAGACTTCTCGATCGAGGCTGTGAGATACTGTTACGAATCGATAGGCCATTCTCAGAAGCTTGTCCAGGAGAATCTCTAAATCTCATCATTTATCTGCAACCTGTACAGTTGTTTGGGTGGATGCAGCTTTTAGCTAATACGAAATGTTACATCATCGTCAAGTTTGGGATGGGATCCCCCGAGCGGGCCGCTCTACTCCCTTACTGCTGCTGCTGCTCTAACTTCTATTATTTATTGACCATTGCTCGGTGTGCAGCAGTCTATTGTACCCTTCAGCAGTGCAGGGCTTACTCCCATTTTCAGAGACGTCCGCTGAGTGGTAAAGTGACTTTATTAAAAAAAACACAACCTTCACGGTTATGTCTGTTATCTTCTGTCCAGTTTAGAAAGTCAGTGTTTTTGTATATTTGTACCTAGTGACTATGATGTAACGTTTCAAAAATAAACCTGTTTGAAAAGTGAAAGAACAAACATTTTACAGTACTGTTTGAAAAGTGATAACAGTACTTTAGGAACAGAAGCGAGAAGCGAGTAAGACGTGTTTCATGTTTCATGATGACCCCTGACAGGATAAGAAAATTAATCTCTTCATAGCTGATTTGAAAAATACAAACTCAGAACTGGAAGTAGTAAGGTTGTGCTTTACACGCTGCTTCTTTCATTTTTGTTAAATAAATAACGTCATAGTTCAATGTGTCATTTTCAGTGATGGGAATACCGGCATTACAAGTAACGGTAATCTGACTAATTACTATTTATATCGTTACAACACCGTTACCGTTACTAACAAGAAAATGCGGTCGCGTTACTATTTTTCAACAAACAGACGGTTGAAACTGTGTTCAACTTACCGCACCTTATATCAGTTACATGGAAGTAGCTGTAAGTAATCTGGGCGCTACAGCTTTAAGCAGCTGCGCGCGCTCCCGTGGGCAGCAATCACTTTCTAGCAGACGATCAGTTTTTGGCACAACACCTGGAGCTCAGGGGGCAAAACAATGGCATGAGTGCTGCTGTTTGACTGAGGAAGAATAAAGTAGTCGTGGTAAGCCAATCACATGACCACTTCAAGATGACAAGGTGATATATACCAGTTTATAAATTGTGTTGATAGGGCACCTAAAACCAGAGTCATGATAAAAAAAAATATAGCCGCCGTTTTTTCCTCAATAGTTTCGCCACGTTTACTGTCTAAGGACAGCGCTAGCAAGCACTCTCTGCTTATGAGCAAATAAACAAAAAACAAAACAAAAAAAGGCCCGTTCGCATTGGTGGAAAAATGGCAACATGACATTTGGTTGTTTAGGAAGAAGGGGAAGTTTTAGGAGTGACGGTGTTCCAGATCAACTGGCGTTGGTCGAACAGATGTGTGGCAGTCTTGCGTTTCAGGAGCTGCTACCGACAAACCAGCAAAAAACACCAAATGTGTCATCTGTGACACTTGTGAGGTTACCTCAAACACACTCCATCAGTCTTGATGCTGTTGAACAACAAAATGTTTAAAAATATCGCGAGTTTACCTGGTGATATCCTCATGCGCGACGCGATTGCGAAAACAGCAAACAATTAACACCCCGCCGGTGTTGTTCACGGGACAGGAAGAGTAAACGATCGGGAGACTCTTGCCGTCGTTGTCGTTCCCCTCCTACGTTTTATTTCTCCGGTTTCAGCGTTTTTGCTTCACAACTAAAGCGTGCAGTTTACTTTGTGTGCACTAACATGGACTCGAGTCAACCAGCGCCACCTCTGGCCAAGTGCCACAGCCTACAGCCAGATCAACTTGTGACACACATCTGCACCACGTTTGAATTCGTTTCATGCACAACACATTTGTACCTTTCAATTGTGTCTGTTTGTGTGTCATGCAAAGAAACCTTTGAAATGACACTAATATTTCACTAGTGTTGTAACATCACATGTCGTTAGCGTGGTCTGCCTGGGTCTTTTCTCTGCGAACAAACATTTTAGAGTTGGTAGTTATATACAGTCTGTATAAGTGTGGTCAATCTAATAAACATTTGTAAGGAGATGACAGTTACTGTGAATGTACAGCAGGTGATTAGTAATAAACAGTCAGACAATGACTCTGACAATCTCATTCAATCTTGCAGATTTAATGCACCTTCTGCGGAAAGTGGTACCACACAGTGTGTGGACTTCCCCTGTGCAGAAGGCGACTACAAATGTTGTGGGTGCTAAATAAACAGAAACAATTGATCACTGTTGTCTTTGCTTACTGATTGTTTTTAGTGTTGACAATCCACATTGCTGGGATTGCATCTTCCAACATGTTTGTGTGTAGATCTGGATGTACCAGGTGTAAGTGCAGCCACTCAGCCTCTACTCAATGTGATCATAGCAGCAGGTGCAGATGTGTCACAAGTTAATCTAGTAGTAGGCTCTGGTACTTGGCCACAGGTGGCAGCAGTGGACTGACCCCCATTGGAGACTGCTCCAGCTGCTGTGTGATAGTGGATCTGCTACACAGTGAAGATCATACGCACGTTTTGGAAATTAACCCTTGTATTATGTTGAAAAACAAAAAAATGACATTGATTTTGTTGCGGGTCATTTTGACCCGTACTGTGTAAATGTACTGTGTAAAAACTGCACTAAAACAATAGCAACTTTATTTCCCATGAGATCAACATGTAGAACACAGACATACAACAGTTAGACTTTCCATAACTATTTTAGGAACAATTTGGTAAAGGTTTTTCTTTTGAACACATTTCTTTTGAACTTGCCCAACGTTCTCAGTTTTTCAATGTTCAACATTTTCAATTTTGTCCACATGATGAACAGAATGTAACTGTGTGCTTCCTGCAGATGTACTTCTTGCATTTCTCACAAAAAGTGCTTGTTTTAAAACGGCAACCTTCCTAACTTAGATTTAAAACAAAAGATTTCTACGTCTCCTCCAGACTCAAAAACAGATGACAAACCAATCGACACACCTGAGTCACTGACTTTCTTAAATCCACTCACTCTCACTGGCTCTGTTTATTACTAATCACTGTGTAACTGCTGTACATTCACAGTAACTGTCATCTCCTTACAAATGTTCATTAGATTAACCACACTTATACAGACTGTATATAACTACCAACTCTCCAGCCATGTTGATGGATTGCCTATATTGGCTGGAAATATTCATTTCCAGAGAAAAGACACAGGCAGAAGATGCTTACAGGATGTGATGTTACAACACTAATGAACTATTGATGTGTCATATTTGTCCAAGGCGTATTTCATTGTTATGGAAAAAGAGAATATTAAAATCATGATGACCAATTGGAGTGTTGATTTCTATGACTTTGTGTATATGATTTGGAATTTTGTACAAATGTAGTCCAATAATAAATACATGATATCATTTCATTCATTTCAAAGGTTTCTTTGCATGACGCACAAACAGACACAATTGAAAGGTACAAATGTGTTGTGCATGAAACGAATTCAAACGTGGTGCAGATGTGTGTCACAAGTTGATCTGGCTGTAGGCTGTGGCACTTGGCCAGAGGTGGCGCTGGTTGACTCGAGTCCATGTTGGTGCACACAAAGTAAACTGCACGCTTTAGTTGTGAAGCAAAAACGCTGAAACCGGAGAAATAAAACGTGCGAGGGGGACGATAACGACGACTAGAGTCATCACATCGGCGGGGTGTTAATTGTTTGCTGTTTTCGCGATCGCGTCGCGCATGAGGATATCACCAGGTAAACTCGCGACATTTTTAAACATTTTGTTGTTCAACAGCATCAAGACTGATGGAGTGTGTTTGAGGTAACCTCACAAGTGTCACAGATGACACATTTGGCGTTTTTTTTTTTTGCTGGTTTGTCGGTAGCAGCTCCTGAAACGCAAGACTGCCACACATCTGTTCGACCAACGCCAGTTGATCTGGAACAGCGGCGAGAGAGAGAGCGAGTTTTGAGATGTGAGAGATTTGTGACGTTTAGCGTGTTTGGAGTGTGTAGTTAGTGTGTTGTCTTGTGTAGTTAGTGTGTAGTGTTGTGGATAGTTTTGTGTTGTGTGTCAGAACAATGAGGCGACTGCTGTCTCCAGGTAGAAAACAGGAGTGATACACCTGCTGCTGTCAGACCTGCAGGTATCAGGCTGTGATGTTCTCCTTTGTAGTGGACAGAAATGATTTTTTTGGAGTGGCACAAATAATTTGTGTGGCATCTTATTGAAGAACAGCTGATTGTTCTGTAAATAGTTTGAAATGGTTATAAAAAGGGTGAAAGGTAAATGGCTGCAAATAACTTTGTTGTTTGTAAAACTTTTAAGTTTTAAGTTTAAGTTATGAAATATAATTCATTAAATATGTTTGTGGTTGTTACAGTAAAAAATATAACTTTTTTTCTACTCAGATTTTACATTTTTTGTCTGATTTTAGATCAATTGTGTTAATACAGTATGTCAACATGAAAACATGACTGTAAATTCAGACACGTGAGGTTGTGCTGAAAAGTATGATACCAAACAAGGCAAAGTAAACAGTTTTTAAAGGGGAAATGTGGAGAGAAAATCAAGAGTAGTTAAAAATGGCCAATTATACCCTGGACCCCAGAGGGTTAAACATTTTTTTTTAAAGTAACGCAATAGTTACTTTTCAAGTAATTAATTACTTTTAGAATCTTGTAACTCAGTTACTAACTCAGTTACTTTTTTGAAGAAGTAACTAGTAACTATAATTAATTACTTTAATTAGTAACTTGCCCAACACTGGCCATTTTTTATTTTAAAAACAGATGTCTAATGCATAAATCCTTTTTTCACTCGACTGTGCACTCTCCAATCACATCTCTAATTACTGTAACTTTGGCGTATCCTGTGACATCAGGCAAAATGTCCGGTTTGTTTACCGTCCTTGTCCTAGCTCGCTCAGAGTCGTGAATATTTTTCTGGGTCAGCCGCCTTATGAACTCTCCTCTGTGGATGTAACACACACTGTTCTGTCAGTTGGCACTACAGGGCCAGGAAGCACAATAGTAATCATTTGACAAAGAGATTAAAAAAAGAGCTGAAGAAGTCAAATGGAAATCAGCTCCACGGGGCTTCAGGTAGAAATTCAAATTGCATGAGCCATTATGAGTGTACATGGGCAATGATGGTTGAAATGTGATATTGAAGACAGTTCTCATGGCTTAATGCCCACAGAACCTTTATTGCAATTCTTTAAACTCAAAGGATTTTTCCTTTGTCATAAAGCAGGAGGAGTATTATCAGTTTCTATCTACAGACAAGGTGCCCTTTGGTAAATGAAATAATGCTAAATCGGTGCTACACCACCAGTTCCTTTCATGAGTATCTTGTCATGTCGATAACAGAGAAAAAGACTTTTACCCAGCTGATCAGGGGTTGTGCTAAACTACAGAAGAACAGTGTTTAAGCTCCTTGGGATTCACTGTTTAATAAGTATGATTTATTGCAGCTTGGTTTTATTTTTGCATTTCTTAGTGAATTACAAAGATTAGCTCAAGCTGGCATAAGGAATGTTGTTTCGATGAGTAGGGGTGGATTCCAGTAAGCTGTCCGTCTCTCTAACTGCTGCCCATTCCCAATACTCGCACAGAAAAAAGGGTGTTTGCCAGGAAGGGTGCACGCACGAAACAAAGTTTAGCTGATGGAAACTGAACATCCAACTGTCCTGTTAAGTCTTAGTAGAAGTCAGCAGCGGATGAGCCTCTTTGCTGACAGGTGACAGATGTACTAAAGAGAACTCTGCTTACCTCAACAGCAGCCTTGGCCCGCTCAAACTCCTCCTCCAGGGACTGATGTCTGGACAGGAGGGCGCTCCCCCACCGCTGCTCCTTCGTTAAGCGAGCCTGTCATACACACATGCATGCACACATTTCATAGTAATATAAACATTTATGCGCAAACAAGCTCCGTTACCTTCACTCACTTGCACATCACAAACCATCACGCTCGCACACACGCTTCAAACATAGAACATCGCATTACACACACGCGGAGGTAGGAGGACAGGCGGGCAGGGAGAGTGTGCAGGGTCAGCCGTCTCTGCTTTCTCAGGGATGAGTAAATATCCCTGCCTCAACAAAGCCTCTGACATGCTTAGGAAGGCCAGCCGAATCACTACTGTCAGCACCCCCCCGCCCAACCCTCGCCTCGCACACGCAGACCTGCTCCTCATCTGAACCACATCCTACTTATCCAGCCTCTCACAATTTCACCCTCCGGCCTGGCTCACTCCCGTGTGCATGCAATGTAAAACCAGAATATGCTGATAGATTCTCACTTACACACTTGGATAATGAAGCTTTGCTGTGCTGAGAAAATGGAAACCAAACAATTACACGCAAGTGGTTTTGCATTATCAGAGTGTGGTATAGTTTACACGACTTCATATAAAGACCTGTGCATTCACTTTGAGAAGTAAATGATTCTGAGATACTCATATACAATGCATTAGGCTTACTAGAAATAGCAATAGCTGTATGTATCGCAGGGCTAGGAAATCTATTAGAGACTGCTCCCTGTGCTTGCAGTCACGCCAGCTATTATCTGTAACATTTCCCATCTGGAAAAATATAATGCAAAATTCATCTTAATGTCACCCAGAATGGGTGCAAGAAAGTGCTTCATCAAGAGCAAAATGCATGCAGTGCCAAAAAGAAAAAGTTGCCACAAATGCAGGATTCTGTATTTGGATTGCTTAAGGAAAAATCCACCCAAAAGTGTTCTGTCACAGTTTCATCTCTTCAGCTTGAATCAGAAATGTGGTGAGATTTACTATTCTGCTGTGAGATTTCCAGTCCAGCTGTAGTTTCATACCAGACAACATTTTAACAGCTTTTATTCCAAATTCTTGGTGGTTGTTTTTTGGGCTTCTTTCTACATTCAGTTTTTCACTTTTAGTTCATAACAAGATGGAATTTAAATTACATGGTTACAATTCACACAGTGCAACCTGATGATGTGTTCGGGCGTTGTTAATAGTGTATGTACACTACCAGTCAAAGGTTTGGACACACCTTCTTATTCAATTGTTTTTCTTTATTTTCATCACTATTTACATTGTAGATTCTCACTGAAGGCATCAAAACTAGGATTGAACACAGATGGAATTATGTAGTAAAGACAAAAGTGTAAAATAAATAAAAACGTTGGATTCTTCGTAATAGCCGCCCTCTGCTTTGATTCCTGCTTTGCTCACTCTCGGCTTTCTCGCCATGAGCTTCATGAGGTCGTCACCTGAAATGGTTTCCAACAGTCTTGACGGAGTTCCTAGAGATGCTGAGCACTTGTTGGTCCTTTTGCCTTCACTCTGCGCTCCATCTCATCCCAAACCATCTCCACTGGGTTTAGGTCAGCTGACTGTGGAAGCCAGCCCATCAGGTGCAGCACTCCATCCCTCTCCTTCTTGGTCAAACAGCCCTCACACAGCCTGCAGGTGTGTTTGGGGTCATTGTGCTGTTGGAAAATAAATGATGGGATGGCGTGGCTGCAGGATGCTGTGGTATCCATGCTGGTTCAGTGTGCCTTCAGTTTTGAATAAAGCCCCAACAAAGCACCCCCCCACCTCCTCCATGCTTCACAGTTGGAACCATGCATGTAGAGACCGTTGTTCACCTTTTCTGCACACAGACACGGCAGATGGAACCAAAGATCTCAAAAATTGACTCATCAGACCAAAGCACAGACTTCCACTGGTCTAATGTCCACTCCTTGTGCTTCTTGGCACAAACAAATCAACAAATGAGTTTCATTGTAGGGCTTGATGGTTTTTGCAACTGCACTTGGGGCACATTCAAAGTTTGAGCAGTTATCCAGACTGACTGATTTTCAGTTGTTAAATTAATGATGGGCTGTTGTCTCTCTTTACTTAGCTGATTGGTTCTTGCATAATATGAATTCTAACAGTTGTCAAATAGGGCTGTCAGCTGTGTACAAACCTGACTGTTGCACAACACACCTGATGTTTGTGTTGGTCTCTTCCCCTAGAAGGTAAGAAACTCGACAAATGAACCCTGACAAGCACACCTGTGAGGTAAGACCATCTCAGGTGACTACATCATGAAGCTCATTGAGAGAAGGCCGAGGGTTTGCAGTGCTGTCAACAAAGCAAAGGGTGGCTGCTTTCTAAAATATAAGACATGTTTAGAGTTATTTGTCATTTTTGTCTTTGTTGGATAATTCCATATATGTTGCTTCATAGATTTGATGTCTTCAGTTTGTATCTACACTGTAGAAAGTAGTAAAAATAAAGAAAAACCATTAGATGAGAAGGTGTGTCCAAACTTATAGGAACCTATCTACCCTGTGTGAAAACCTGAAAACTAAGAACTGCAATCAAGCCTTTGCAATAACTGGCGATGAGTCTCTCACATCGCTGTTGAGGAATGTTTCTTCTTTTGCAGAATTGTTTTTAATGAGATTTTTCTCAGTCATGCACACAGAGGTTGTCGATTGGTGACATAGTCATGGCTAAAAAACAAAACAGAAAACTAAGAAAGAAAACGTATTCAGGTTTAAAATAATGAGCCCTGAATTTAAGCGAGAGGCAGAGGAATGCAGTGTCTTATTTCCTGTCGGTATTTATTGTTTTGGTTTTTTCCAGCTGTTGTTTGTCTGTTTTTTCTTTTTCTTGCTGCTCCGATTAAAACCCAAGAATCTGCATTTAAAATGCAAAATGTTTCTGTAAAAGCAGTGGAAGTAAGTAAGCACCAGACTGCTCTGTAGAGCCAGTGAGCTCGCTATGATAAAGAAAAATGTAAGATGAGATTGGCAGGACAGGCACTGAGGTGGAGGCCATTTGTTTTCTGTCTGTTTTTATCAAGTTTATGCAAAAACCACAAAAGCTAATTTCATGAAGGCTGGCACAGAGGCCGAGCGTGTGCAAAGCAAGAGTCCTTTAAATGCTTAAATCTTTCTTTCACTTTCTTTCAGACATTGGTCTTGGCAGAGGATGTGCCCTCCAGTTGCCCTTCTTATATTTCAAAGACATGATGTTTTTACTAAAGGCTTGATAGGATGAGGACTTACTGGCAAATTACAGTTGGATGAGCTCTTTAAAAGCAGGGATTGAGGAAAAGAGTTGGAAATTTGGAACAATAAAACCTTGAAGCGTAAAGCTGGAGCTCACAGTGAGCGTGCACTTTTTCATTTTTTTAAACATATAAAATAAATGACGATTCTTACTTCTCCTTGATGTTTAACTCCACAAATGAGGGTGGATTTTTCCTTTAAAGGTTGAGTTATACACTTGTGTTAGTTTGGTGTATGTAAATCTCATGCAGGACGCGCCTCATCTTTGCATGCATTTTTTTTCTGTGTGCGTGTTGTACCTGCCACGTGGGAAGCTAAAACCACTCTTGACAGTATCTCTGTCAGCGAGCTACAATGTAACTCCTGAGCAAAACAAATTTGGTGCGTTTGTTTGCCAATAGCCCCCCCACCCCTCCGTCTCAGACAGCTATCTTTAATCCCAAATCTATTATTTATCAGTGTGCTGAAAAGGTGATGTAGGCTTAGCTAGCTCGGTGAGCTCAACACTAATGGGCTTGGAGTAAGGCTGCTGAATAATTTATAGGCTATTAATCTAATAATGGCGTCTGGAAACAAGACCCTTATGCAGACCTACACAGAGACACCAACTAAGGCAGAAAGCGCTTGACATTTGGACCTAGTAGCACCACAAAGGAATCCATCCCAAGGCCAACTTTGATCTTTATCTTACTTTTTGCTTTCAGTACAATCACCTCGTTTTTGGTCTTTAGAGCCAGATACTCTGAGAAGGTGTGATGCTGTTTCACTGGTACAAATGTATAAGTCTTTCAGTGTTATATGAAAGGATGCATAGGGAGGCTTACATGTCTTCCACTAATATACTGCCTGTTGAGCTGAAATGGAAGAATTGTAGGTGTTAGGACAAAATGATGGGTAAACAACACACAGTAGGGTGTCTTATTAGATACACTTTCATTGTAACACAACATAAACATGCAGTTGGTAAATAAAGCTTAAGTCATCAGTTTGTAAACCCTTTGGAATGACCAGGATTTCTGCATTGATTACTCCTAACATCTGGACTGATCTTTATCAAAGTCACAAAAACAGACATTTTTGAAGATGATTTGTGCTTTTCAAAAATAATCCCTGCAGAACTCCAACTTTTGGGAAAAATTTCCTCCGTTTCCTCCAGCTGCTTCTGCATGTTCTCCCTGTGCTTTTGTGGGTCGTCTCTGGGTACTCTGACTTCCACCCTGTTAGTATTATTGGTGATTTTAAATTGACTGTAGGTGCAATATGGAGCATGAACTGGTAACTGATAACCTTTCCTGGGTATTCCCTACCTCTGCCTGGCATCAGCTCCATGGGTAGGGATGGGTATCGAAAACCGGTTCTTGTTGAGAACCGGTTCCCACTGTTTCAATTCCTTGGAATCGTTTGCCATTTTTGCAAACGATTCCCTTATCGATTCTAGTCGCCCCGAATGACGTCATCACGTTGCGGAGCGTCGGAGCGTACCTGGCAGGAAACACGGCGCCTAAGCGGCTCAAACGCTTAAAAGTTTGTTTATACTTTACGAGAACGGATTGTCATCCGTTCAGGGCAACTTGCAATACTTGCAAAGTAGATATTTCATTAAAGGAGGAAACACTACGAATATGCAAAAGCATTTGCTGCATAAATGTCTTTAATTCCGCTCCGGACTCTTGAATCTCAACCCAGCAGCAGCAGCGGTAACGTTTGCACGTCATCTCCCGTTAATGCGGCAGGTAAATAATCAACTAACAGTGCATATTATGTTAGCGCGATCTGCTTTATTACAAAACCTGCCATTACTGTGCATTTAGGTGACCGTGATGAGAGAGACAGACAGAGTCTGGCTGGCGCTCGCTGGCAGTTGTCGCTGCAGTCTACCGGTAGCGTCTCTTTTCAGGCCCGAATGTCACCGAGCAGTGACTAGTTTGTGGTCAAAACCTTGCAGCCATTTGCCACAGCAGATGGTAAGTGAATGTGTTTAATTGTAGGCAGGGACATTACTGGATATTCTTGTGTAATTGCTAGAGAATAATTTATGTTATACTTTGTTATTGCTACAGAAGAATATTTATTTTATTATTTTACATTTACAATTTTCCCCGGGGACCCTGTGACACCCCATTGAAGAGCCGTAGGCTGTGGATCTCTTAAGATCTCACTGTTGGGTTTGTAAGGCCATGTTACTCCTAAATTTCTATCTTGTTGAAAGAGAAGATATAAAACAGTTCTAAGCTAATCGACCTTAGTGTTCTCCTTTTTAAAAACAAGAATCGATAAGAGAATCGATAAAGAATCGAATCGTTAAACAGAATCGAAAATGGAATCGGAATCGTTAAAATCTTATCAATACCCATCCCTATCCATGGGTCTCAAAATTTGATAAACAGTTGTTTAAAAAATGGAGTGATGTTGAAAGAATCTCTTCTATAGCATTTTACAGCTTCATGCATCCTAATAATCTTTCCTATAGAGTCCCATTTGTCCCATCACAAAATCTTTCTTGTGAATGTCAAGAAGCAGATGTTGACAGCCTTTATTTACAGCGACGTGCTCTTCTTCTGATTCCAGCTTCTGAAACTGAACCTCTGAAGTCAGTTTTTGGAAACATCAGGATCTCAGACATTCACAAAGCCTACACAAAGTATGAATGTGTGACATTAATGTGGTCACTTGTACTTGTTTATAAGTTTAGACAAAGACTCAGCCACGCGACAGGCAATCGATGCTGGGAGGTTCCACAAGCCTTTCCCTGCAGTTGTAAGTTCATTTAGTTTTATTTTCTCAAGGAGGGTGGTGGTGCTGGTGGTGCTGGTGGGGGGGTGTTCTGGAAAGGGAAACGCTAATGTCTGAGATGTGGAAAGCTTTTTTAGTTAAAAAAGACGATGGCTTCGAGTGTGCACACAGTGCATTAATGATGATTCCTGACTTCCACTCACACTCTGAGCACTTACTTGTGACGCCAGTGCAGACTCTGGTTCCAGTTTGGTATTTGCTTCCAGTGTATTCTTATTTGAAGAGTCTGTCTGTGTTTTACAATCTATGGACCTAAAGAAAAAAGAGAGACTGGGATAAGCCAGCATGTTAAACATGTTGGCAATAGAGCTTTAAGGATAAATAATTGGAAAATGGCAATAAAAAATTGTAGTTTTTTTTTTTATTTTTTTTTTTTTAACCTGTCCCATTTGGTTCTTTTGCCATCAGAATTATTGTCTAAAGGCGAAGAAAGATGCCCAACGGATTTACTTTACCAAATGGACCATCCCAGCCTTGCCGTAATGGTCTATTTGAAAAATTGTAGTTTTATTACATGTTTGCATAAAACATCACCATGGTAAATATTTAACTTCGAACTCTGGTGATAGCAGATAAAACACTATATAATCAACAGGTGGACAAACATTCAGTCTCCTCTGTTTCACTGTCTGATAAAGTAGCGTTTCCTCATTTACTTAAAATGTTCAGCAGGTCTGTCTGACAAAAACAGCTGATAAAGGAAGTGAGAGTGAAGTCGTGGGCCTAAAAACTCTGAACATAAAGACACTAAGAAAGTTCAAACAAGTCTGAGGAAGAAAGTGACAAATTTTAATGCGCAAAAAGCTGCGTAAGCTCTGAAACTTTGGCTACTGATTATTAGACATCTGACAGGGAATTCAAATTTTCAGTGCAAATAATAATGGTACTAGACAGATATTAAAAAAAAGATGATATCATTATTATCCAGTCAGAGTAATATAAAGGTAAGAACCTACCACAGAAACTCATTAGATGAATTTTTAGAAGAACGTCGTCTCTCCAGTTTCCATTTTCTGTTGCCATTTCTTTCAGGGTTGGGATTCAGTTCTTCCCATTTATCCAGTGAGCCAATCGTAACTGGTGACAGTAATAACATAACAAAAAACCAAACGAATGTAAGCGACTGAAGTGAAACATGGAAAAACAAACAAATGTCACTTCAAATTTGCCCGTGAAACATACACAGATGTTCCATTTTCTGTTAATTTGGGGAAATGCTAATGTGTTTTAGCTTTGAGGAAAACAAAGCAAAATGAATCAGTTTTGGTGTGCAATTAAATGGTGACACTAATTTTCAAAGATAAGTTATTTTTTCCAGCTTTGAAACATGAACCTTTTAACAGGTCTTTCTGAGAGTACAAATAATTAGCTAAAAACAAAACAATTAATCCTGCTGACGTCTAAACAAATTAAAAAATGAGGAGACGATCAGCTGTCCACAAATCTACCAGGACACAAAGTTCTGCTTTTAAATGACATCACAGTTATAATCAGTCTCCCTCCCATGAATTATTCACCACACCGCGGTTTGACTCGCTCTGCTCAATTATAGACTTTAACCTTTTCAACCGGCAAACACAAAAGGAACTGGCTGTTTCTTTTCTTTTATGCCTTTCATTACATTAAATCGACTCAGTGCTTCTGTGGGCGCTCTTGTGCACGTGTGAGGTCACTTCCACACAAGATGATGGGAGTTGTAGTTGTTCAAGTTATAAGGTGTGTAAGAGGGCTCGAGTGAAGGGTGGTGAAGGATTGACCACGTTTGCACATTAGTGTTGGCAGCGCGGGGCGGTCCTGGTTCAGTGTTATTGGAGCAGATCATCCCTAATACGAAGTATAATTTAGTGTTACTGATAGAAAATCCATCCAAACTTTGGAGCGTCTCTCTACCTGAGTCCAGTGATGCCCTCTCTGGGGTTCGCATACTTGGTCCCGTATGTTCAACTTCCACCTGGATCAGCTCCGTCTCATCTGTCTTTTTCCTGTGTGACGTGTTCTTCTGGCTGTCTCCCTGGGATAACAGGGCACTCTTTCTGTCCCTGCTGTTTCTCCTGTCTCCAGGTTCGCTGAGATCTAGCAGGTCCAGAGTTGAAGAAAGAACTGTGAGGAGATGGCACATGGTTAGCTTCTCATCTGTCATCTGAAGGATTAGATCATTGATAGCCATGGAAACTTCAATCATTAGATGTGTTCTAATTCAATGAAATCTGTAAAATAAGTGGGATCACACTTACATTTTGATCGAGTACTTTCCCCCCTGATTCATCGCTGAGTAGTTTCCACTCAGTTTCACTCTGTTCTTTTTTAAATTTGTAATCTGTAAGTTGACCATCTCCTTATCTCAAATGTAATTTTGTGACTTTATTGACGTCTTTACTTTAAGAGGCCTTTGAGGTTGGATCAAACTTGTAAAACTTTGTAATGAGACTGAATAGCAGGCTTCACGTTTTGTGCACCACGGGCTTTGATTTTGATTTGCATGGTTTCTGACGTGGCATGTAGACCTGTCAGGGGTACTTAAGCTGGAGTATTCCCCCTTAGGTGGGCATCTAAAAATTTGCTGCTGCTCTTTTCAGCCAATCTAAATATACTGCAAATGACTGCATGGTCTGATAAGGATGAGACGGGCTCTGGAGGCAGTTTGAAGTAACTCAAGCACAAGTCAGCAAAGCAGCAAAAGCAGGAGAGGGCACCTCTGTTTTTACCTTTTACAGACACATTTATTTTTTATATAATTATTACTGATTTTGATTTGTTGTGTTTTCTTTCATTTTCTGAAAGAAAAATAATTTTTGGTGCATGAGGAGTAATCTTAACAAACCATCCCTCATTCCTTTGTATTTTGTAGGTGAACAGGTGTAGCGATCTTTTTGGAAACTTGAAAGTCAACATTTGATATGCGCATCTTTTTTCCTCAGTACAGCAGGAACTGCGTTAGACAAATATAATTTGTTGAAGCAGTCTTCTAGTTCTCCACGCGTCTCATTGGACAGTCAAAGCTGCCTTTTTGTTCTGTTCTCTATAAAGACGATCTTTGGATCGCCATCATTTCGAGATTTAGCTCTGGGGAGGCCAGTCCACTGATGGGGACTGATGGTGTTTCATTGTGTGTTTCTCTATCCAGACAGTGTGTTTGGGACCATTGTCATGCTAAAAAATGAAGCTGGAGCCAATCAAACACTTTTTTTTTTTGCACTTTTCCTGTTTCTCAAGTATGTGACTTTCAGATACAATTTTTTAGGCGTGTCACTTCTTCTTTTGTCCTCCAGTTCTCTCAGGTTTTTTAAGAAGATACTGCACACCATGTGGTGGTATGCCATGTCTTTGTTAGTTCTTTGGAAATCACCTTATTGGTGCAAGAATACAATTCACTGCCTGTCAAACTGTGTTATCGTTCGCATTTTTTATGAATTCAACTAAAAATGAGTTTTTGTGACAGGCTGCTCGTAAGTGGAGTTATAATTGGGAAAATGCGACTGTTGTCTGATATGTGTGGATATAACACTGGTTGTTGTGCTTGAATCATTCACAGATCCATGTTAGGTGGCTCAACAAACAAGAAAACATTACTGTGAAAATGCTCAGGTACAAGGAGAGGACTAAAAATGAAAAAAGAGGCAAACTTTGAAAGACCTTCAGAGGCTGAAGAACGACTGCTCAAGGCTATTTTAAAAATTCTAAGAGAGTCTGGTTCCTTGGAAGCAAAAATATAAAGAAAAGAGTGAGGACTAAAAATCTTTGCATCGGATCTATCGTGGCATTTTTTCCTTTTGCAGTAGACTCACTTCCTTTATTTCCCATCAGTAATCTAGTGAGAAACACTGCAAAGCAAGTACATGGCATGTTTTTGTGAGGTTAGATAAAAAATTCATGACTTACTAAAACCCACACTAAAACATTTTCATATACTGGATATTTGAGGAACCCACAAACTTTTCTTGCTCACCTCCGAGGGGCCCGACGGCGTCTTTTGAGCCATACGAGCTTAAAAGTGCAGGCATGTGACTGCATAATTGGCATGCTGCTGCTTCATGACAAGCAACTGAGAGTATTTGTTGACTGAAATCTCTGCATAATTAGCGAGTGTGCTTGTCTTCCCAGCCTTGTGCTCTTTAGATGACAAATACAATTAGAAATCAAGGGATGGATGGTTGCCTGAAGAGTTTTCAGCATCAAAAGAATCACGAACGCTTTATGAAGAGACAGTGATGTAAAAATTGTTTTGCCACCCAGAGTCTCCTTGAAATGATGATACTAGGAAGAAATACAGCGCACAGTAAGCATTTAGAAGTGGAAGTTACTGTGTAGTGGCCAGTGGGTTTCTAGGAAACAAGTAAATATGACCACTGGGAGGTCGAGAGTCCCGATCTCTTCAGTTTGACACCAGCGAGCCAAAACATTATGACAAATTACAGCTGATTATCTTGTACCAGTGGTCTCCATCAGGTCACATCAGAGCTCTTGTAGTGAGTGTGTGAAACAGATTTGACAAAGACCAAACTGTTCAGCGGTGAATTTCTGCTGCAGTGGAGAGAGAACGTATTATTGGCCACAGAGTTAGAGGGATGTGTGACGCTCCATCAATCACAAAACTAAAGGACTCTGCCTGATACAACTGCAGCAGGGTGACCTGTCCACTGCCTCGATGTTGTGCCACACAAACTGTGATGCATCAAGTATCCAGTCTGATCGGCAAACACAGTTTTGTGCGTCTCCAGTTTAAATCAAGCCAGTAGACAAAATGACCCTCTGCTGTTTTGTGATTGATGAAGGAAGCTACTCCCCACACCCACATTCATTTTAAAGTGTGCAAGCGTGGACCATGTGTGCACACATCAGCGTTTAATTTGTTTAATTTACTAGTAACACTTACTGGACAACAATCGAAATGTCATCTTTGGCAATCACTTTTTAAATTTCAGTTCCCAAGAATATCATGTATTGACACAATCCTACCACATGTGCTCATGATCCTTAAATCATGAGCACATGATCCTTCCTGTACCTCTGAAGTACCTCTGACGAGAGTGCAGGTGAAAGAAAGGTAGAGAAGGGCACGCTGGTGGTCCCAAACTCAAGATTTTCAGCCAGAATTAGTTTGTGTTTTAATTTAAATTTTGATTAGTTGTGGGCACCAAGATGACTTGGATAGGCTTTGAGCTGCAAATACCTCAAGGTACGTTCAGAGAAATGAGTCCATGCTGGTTGGTTGAGGTGTTTTGGTTACACGTGAAGGACAAACAATATGTTAAACAAGGATTTTACTACGATATTAACAATTAAACTGCATCAAAATCCAGCAGTGCCACATGTTTCAGGGTTTCAGATGTATTTCACTAAATTACACGAGGACATTTATATTTAAGAGTTTCATCCTTCAAGCCTTCCTTTGACTATTTAAACTAGCAAGTAAACATCAAAGTGATGACAAAAGGGAAAAATGGGAGCAGAGGAGTGTTGGTGAAGTGTTAATGTCAGAGCTGCATTGGTCCTGATGGAGTTCCCCAAACCTCTGCGCTGTTTTCTTGTCAGCAGAGACGACCAGCTGATTCTGTTGTTTTCATTTTTCTCACTTAAATCACAAATTTAAATAGACGTATAATTGACTCGGTTCTAAACCCCAGATACCCGTGACATCAATTCATAATTAACTGTGGAGGTTTTTAAGCCTCAGAAGAGCAACAAAACCCGCTGCTGTCGACCTGAACAGCAGATGGAAGTGAAACAGAGAAAGCATCATCATGGAGGACTCATGTGGATCAGCATACTTGAGCTCGTAATTATCTTTGCTTGTTCGATTTTGTTAAGTGTCGTGCGGTTCCGGAAACTTCCATCCAGCATGAAAACAAGTTCACAAACAATCAAACCTAAAATTTGCTTCACCTGCATCATTTTATGTAGCTGCAAACTGCAGCAGCAGGAGGCTGGAGTGAAATTTGGGTGTATACTGAGTGAACGAGTGCCTAAACACAGAGTTTTCTCTGTGTATTATCATTACTCTTATTTTTGACTTCTTATTTCCAACTCACAATGAGAATATAATCCCCCGGTTTTGCAGTTTATGTTCCTAAACATAATGGTAGACAGGATTTTTCCATTAGGGAGAGACAGAGTTCCTCACAGCATTTTTCTCTGCTGACGAGTTTGACGTGTCAGCTGTCTGATCTGCAAACTGTTGTTCAAAAGATGTCATGTGGAAATCAAGATGGTGTTCAGCATCTGTTAATGTCAGATGATGGAGTTTCTCAACAGTGAGTCTGACCCAGATTATTTTAGCACAAACAATCATTTAAAGCACTAATTATAATAAATTTGCACTAAAATCTTTAAATATAGTCAGTTTTAATGTTTGACAGAGAAAATAAATTAGTCCACTATAATGTGTGAAAATCACAGGAAACATTATTGTATGAGGCGAATAAAACTGATTACTGGGGTATTTAGTAGGGATAGTGTTAAAACTGTAAGTATATTGGACCAGTGTGTGAATGTGTGTGTGAATGGGTGGATGTCTGGATATGTAAAGCACTTTGGGGTCCTTAGGGACCTGTAAAGCGCTATATAAATACAGGCCATTTACCATAGAGCTGAAAACAAAATGTTGGAATGAGCCTTTGTTTAGATGCTAAAACCTTTTTTAAATATATATACAGTACATCCTTCAACAGCTAATGTTTGTGCAAGCACCGGGCATCACTGAGTGCAACCTGTGGCCACTGAAGAATCAAAATATCATATAATATATGATGGTCTATTGATTTGACTTGAAGCACGGGCAAATTATATAAAAGAAAGAAACTCCTCTCCAGGATTTTGTCCGTGTTGGATAAAAAGAGGAAGTGACATCCATTTGTTCTAGTCCCAACATGGCTCAGAAAGGTTTTCCTGGGTATTCAATATGAGTAGATTTAAATATAAATATTGTACAAATTAAAAAAATACTTTATCATCAGCTTAAATGCGGAAATAAAAGTGCTGTACCGGCTGTGTTGGAAGTAACTGGGCGGGAAACCCCATCGCACTTGGTCTCGCAGAGGAAATCGTCGATAGAAGGGCTTAGAAGCGGGCGGCTCTCTTGTTGCTCACTCACCAGCTGCAGGGACAAACACATGAGACAGTTCAGGCTCTCTTAGCATGTCTCTCATCTTAAACTCCCTTCAAATCCTCTGTGAAAGCCCCCCCAAAGCCTTGTTATTATGAGGGGAAGTTCAGGCCACTGGTTCACATGACAGCAGAGCTATACTGTCAAATCCCTAAGAGTGTGTAAACTTCTACAACTCTGTCTTTTAGGGGGAGACGTGCTCGTGGTGCACATTATTTAACGGCACATACTGAACCTGTCGTCGCTCGGCTTTGCACTGTCTTCTCTTTGCAAACTGATATGTGCATGTGGCATATGGTTGAACACAGCTGGTATTTCATGATTCTCTTATCACACAATCACATCTCTATGGTTAAAAAACCAACAAACCCTCAGATTACTACAGAAAGGAGAACAGGTTATTGGAGTGTGTGTCATGTCACTGCACTGAGATCCAGATGAGCTGGACTCAGAGCTGCTTGGTGTCCAGAACAATAATTACATAACCATTCCTGCTTATCTCACCTTCCAAACCATGAAATGCTAATCACTGCCTTTGATGCACCAATTTGTAGGGTTGCCAGAGCAGCTGCTGAATAGGTCACATCCAGTTCATTATTGGTACTACGAAGCCTCACAACACTTCAGGTGCAGCTGGTCTCAATTTGCCAGCCATTTCTTCATCATTTGGAGAGGAAAGCAGCCGCCACCGGTGATGTCATTGTGTAGCGTGTCCATAATGCTGGCAGCGAGGAAATGTGACATTTCCTGTTGTTGCTGTGCAGGCCATGGCCACAAGCAGGATTTTAATGAAGGTCCTGTTAGTTAGCAAGCATGAAGTGCGCTGAGCACAATCTGCCATATGTTCGATGAAGTTTTGGACGGGCTTTTGATAGCGTTATATTACTTTGCAATTACGCTGACTTCCTGAATAAATCTGGAGTGCACGCTGGGCGCTGCTCGACCTCTTTTGGAGAAACTATAAAAAACAAATATCTGACCGCGTGCTCAGAGACATGAATATTAGGCTAAATGGTCATTGTAACATGGCCGTGTGACAGGTAATGCACTTAAAGCGCGTATTAGAAAGATCTGTGTAAATGTGTGTCAACAGTAAAGTGCAGTGTTCAGTAGTCAGCAAGACGAGAAAAGTGCTGTGTACGTAAAAGCCATTTGTCTCTTTGATTGGGGAGTCATTCACCTTCTTTAGGATCTGCTCCACCAGCTGGAAGCTAAATGTCAAAACGTGTGAAAAAATATTTCAGTTAACAAAGATAAAAACAAAACCATTGAAAAATATTCAAACTGGGATTTTGTGAACTTGCAAAACCAACTAAAATAAAATTTGAAGATATATACAGGAAATATTCTTAATTTCAGTGTTTGTTTCCTGATGAGGCTTTGGTGTGTACAAGACTGTGAGTCAGGTGCTTTCAAAAAGGTCTGATTTTATTTCCCTAAACCCGGTCCTCACATATGTCCTCTGTGCAATAATAATTAATGAGGACTAAAAATAACACTGAAACTAATAGAAACTAAAGTAAAACTAAACGTTTTAAAAACGAACAAACAAACGCACTCTGGAAACAAACTGAAACTAAACTGAATTAAAAGCAAAAAGTGAAAATTAAATAAAAATAAAAACTAATTAGAAAACTGGAAAAACTCAAGAGAAGCAGGGCAACATATTATATGTTGTGCCTCTATTACATTATACTGACATTATATGAATCCTTCTTTGTGTTTATTTCTTACTCTTATTTATCAGTGGTGATCAGCAATGGGAGAAGGGAAATGACGGCTTTGGTTTTATCCTTGCTCTGCAGCAGAGATGCTTTAAAAGAGGACATGAATAACATCCAGAGACGGGCCGTTAGTCTGTGGAGTGAGAGATTGTGCTGAGTAGCAGGAACAGTGACCCAGCACAGATAATTAGGCTGTGTTTGTGCTGCTCTGCTGTCTGAGTAGAGATTTTGTCCATGGGAAGTCTCACAATGTCGAGTAACTTTATTTCACCTTTTGTTGCCAGCCAGTGTGTTCTTGTCCAATTTGGTCTGAAGCAACCAATCTTAAAATGAAATCCATGAGGGTGGATTTGTTTTTAAAGGTCATATTAAGTGATTTACAGACTGTGCTTGCTCTGCAAAGGTTCATTTGAGTCTGAGTGAAGGCTAAGCCGCTGCTGAATCAGTTACAGCTGTTAGCGGTGTGAAAGGAGTGCATGCTTCATTTGAGCTAACCCTAACCCGGATGATAACCACTCAGCTGCTGGCCTTTAATGCAGCAAGTGACTCATCTTAAGTGACTTTTTGTTGCTTTTAATTAAATCACTTGTACTCAATCAACTACATATCACCTGAGTTAAAAAGAAAAAACCCATATGTGTGAATGTTTCTGTGAGAGGAGGAAATTCTTCCATTGCTCTTCTATTTCTCTGTTTGCTGTTTATGTTTTTGCCATCTCACTATATAGAGTGACATATATATATGTACAAACAATAGGCAACTCAGGCAAGGCTAAAATTATAAGAAAATATTATAAAACATTATACAAAAGCCTGTTTTTAGAGGTGTTTTTTTTTTTTAAATAGGACCTGATTGTGCTGAGCCTAATGGTCAAAGAAAAATTGCCCAACAGTTTTGGGCTAAAACAGTGAAAGCACAGTGTCCCTTTGTTTTAAAGACTGGACTGTGGAACCTTTAATCGACTGTCTGCTCTGAAGAGTCTGAGGGTGATATTCTTATTACTTGTCCAACAAAGGGGACTAACATTATTAGAAATATGATCAGGACCAATAATGAGGACTTAAGTTTTTATCAGAGTTCAGCAGTAAGAATTAAAGGCACACAGTTCGTAATGGCAGTGTGGCCGGAGACTAAATGAGACATGAGCTTGCCAATCATTAGCACATAAGATGGTGAGACACTCGTGTATAATTATGGATTACATGGCTGAATAGCAGCAGATATAAAGGAAACAAAACAGGTCCAAGGACTGAGCCCTGTGGGATCCCAAGTGTTAAGATGCACTCTGTTTGATAAACTGCATGAGAGCCACTCGAGTGCCTCTCCATCTACACCATCTCACATTAGCAGCGATTAGCTTGTCACACATCACGTTGAAACTGATGGCTCTTTGCTAACATTCATGGCCCCAGTTGCCTAGGCGATGCTTTTATATATTTATTACCAGCCAATCAAAGATCACTCTCATTGGTAGTCACTTAGGTTGCTTCCTTGAGGATTGAGATGAGTTTATCTTCCACCCATTTCAGTGGATATGTGGCTTGTACTCGCTTGAAGGTGGCCAGTATGGTCTCCAGTGTGTAGCTAGCTTCACTGTATTGAACCGAATGGTTGGCTAAATCAAATGCTACAGTCAGGTCCAGTAAAATAACAAGAGCAAAATGAACTAAGTTAAAGTGCTGTTCATAAGCCGAACTGCAGTAAAACAGTTTCTGAACTGATTTTGTCCCTAAAGTCAGACTGAAATGGATCAAATCAGTTGTTGTGTTACATATAATTCAGCAAAAATGCTTTTAACATAACAAGCTTTCCAACATATTTTGACAGGTTTTACCATCATGTCTCCTCATATTCATCTGAACTTTTTTGTATGTAAAGAATTTTAGCAACTTTAATTACAGTTACATAAGTAACTGGTGTTGCAGATCGTTATTTTGTGAAAACATTACTTAATTAAATGTTTATTCAGATTAACAGTGAACTGACTGTTAGCAGTTCAGGTATTTGACTATTTGATAGTTAATGTACTAATTTGCTGGTACACTAATGTGTTCTGTTTCCTATACAGATTTCTGTATTGACAGCTTTGCTGTTTAAATGAAGCATTAAGTCAGCTCGGTTATATTGCCTGTGGCACAGTAACGTATGCATGAGTGCATGCAATCAAATGCACTCTCTAGCGTCTTGCACGTAAGAATAAAATAGAAGATTTCCTTCTGTCTTGTGTTTTCAGGATTCAAGTCTTATTTCTGATTTTAATGTACTTAACACATCATGCTTCGAGCTAACCGAGCCATTAAATACCAGTTGAGCTGTATAAATATTGTATAGTGTTCTCTTTAAAAACTCTGCAGAGACCCAAAGACTGGAGGCAAACGCTGCCTTAACAATGTAAATGGCATTCATAAGTGCACATGCTCACAGTGACTGAGCATTTGGATTGCAGCTGTGTTTTCATGCAGTGGACGATAACCATGATAAGCAGCATCTGTCCATTCAAAGCATCTAATAAATCATTTGTGAGTTTGGCTGTTTTCTTTTGAGACACGTTTTTATAACCCTTTTTTCTACATTACAAGACTTTGGATTTTTCCACTCTGTTTATTTATTTATTTATTTATTTTTTGATTGATTGACTGAAGGTCAGTTCTGTCAAATGAGCAGCATGTGGATCATTTAGAAAACACCAGAGTCCTCCAGTAATGCTCTGATTTAATTGAATAGTGTAGAGATTTAAAGTTTTGACAGACATGATTGGGATGTATGCTGCTGAGCCATGTTCTGCTGACAGCTGACATTAGCATATCCCCAGAAAATGTGACATTTGAAACAATATGGTGACAAATTTCACACAAAACTACATCTTTGGTACAGCAGGCCTTTTCTTTAAATCAAGGATGGAAATTTCAGTTTTAAGTCAAGGTGATAAATCTTTGTGATCACACACTGAGCCTAATATTTAGCCTTTTTAGTGACATGTTTTTTTTTAATAGATGTCACCCAGTAATTTGTGGATGTTGCTTTCAGGCTTCAGTTCTGGCATTATGGTTGTTGCCATCCTGTTTTTGCAGCCAGAAGTAACCAGAATAAGATCAGGGGCTGGAGTGCTAAGCTAACAGTTAGCTACATTAGCATGCTTGATTAACAAGGTGCATACATCGGCTGTATGGGGCACGGGAACAAATAGCTGCTAATTAGTGTTAAGTGCATGCAAATATACAACATCATCAGAATTGGAGGATAGACTGACATTACAATTAACCAGACAGAAAAAGGTGTTATTTAATAGATATTAGCTGGCACCCACAGACTATATGAAATAGATGGCTGTAGCTTCTGCCCCTGAAAAATGAAGCCAAAGCCAAAATGCCTTCACCCCACATTTTTTAAACTCCCCTGACTGGAATAAGTTCTTAGGTTGGACACAAGCCTGCAGTGTTTATGATCTCAGTAAAGGCTTTCCTAACGAGTTAATGGTTTTAATCACTTCTTTCAAGTTTTATTTTATAGAAACTTACTGCTCATTTTGTAAATTATGGTTGCCTTTAATGTAAAATGGACAATAAAGGAGGTTGGGCTTTAGTGCATGGCTACTCTTTGTATCAAGGTTTATTAATAAGGAAAAAAAGGATGATGGCCGAAATATTTAGTCATTGTTTTGTTGACCATGGCTATGTTAAAATATGTCAATCTTTTATATAAAGATTATATCAACACCCCCCTGTCACTTAAAACGGCCACACTCTTAAAATATATATAATTTTAAGGCAAAGAGACCAAAAAATGTTCTGCAAAAGGGTGTAAATATGTTTAATTCTGCTGAAAAGTTGGGGATGTTATCATGGCATCGACTTGCTTTGAAACCAGCTTTAAGTGGCCATTTGATATGTTGCATTTGTTTTTGCTATTTCTGCACTGGCTTCGTTTTAAGGCTCAACTCCATTTTTCAACAGTTTCCAAGTGTGGCATATTCACTAAAGACACCATCTGGTGTTACTATGACCACGATGGACGTATCATTTGGTGAGTGGGGAGAGCAGCAGATGAGAACTTTTAGCACAGGTTGGTTTTATGGACAGGGTGACAGGGATAAAGAACCCTACTGGATTTTAAAATCCTCCAGAGTGATATGTGAGGCCCGAGGTTGTAAAGCTTGGCGCTGTTACTGACTACATTTGGGATGTTTTCAAGGTTAAATGTTAAACACTAGTCTCGCCTTAAGGGTGAACATATGGTAGCGTGGTAACACTAAACTAGAATGGTCATAAAGGGAACTATAACCCATTAGCATTCAGCACAAAAGCACTGCTGTGCCTAAGTGCATCATTAAAGATGTTAGTGTGAATGTGGAGTCTGACAGACTGAAAGCTTGATTTGACTGTGAACGGTCGCTTTTGAGCCTATAAGTTGAGGCACACCTGTGAAGATGAGCTTGTTTCTGTATGACTGCTGGCAGCCCTCTGATGGAGGACCCTGTACGATCTACGCCCAACCCTAAACGATCACTGTAAGCTGATGTAGTTCTTCAAAGCACTTTGTGTAATTGCCACAGGAGCCTGTTCTAAATCATGGCTTTGAAATGATGAGACCTCTTCATTTTCCTCCTCCAATCAACCAGAAAATGGGGACAGAAAATCTACCATCTTTATCCGGGAAGATGTGTGAGGCACAGAGCTGGTAGCATGCAAACACTAATTACAGGTTCACTTCTAAGGCAGGAGAGGAGCTTTGTGAGCTGTTTGCCCATTACTCTTTCTATGAGGAGGTTACTGTTTTCTCTCGCTGCCTTTTTTTTTACTCTCTCCTATGCAAAGCACTTTGGCATTTTGTTTACAAGTGCTTTAAGCAGTAATCTAGAATATTATGTAATGGAAAACTTCAGCTAATTGTGCCGCTTGGGCTTGACTCTCAGATGTTGCTGTCAGGGGAATTGTGTACCAGTTAAACTTGTCAGAGCCTTGAAGGAGGGGAGGCTGAGGTGAGGGTAGGAGGAGGTGCAGAGGATGGAAAACACTACATAAAGGCAAAGAGAACTAATGTCAGCTGTAAGCTAAAAGCTGGCGGCTATGCAATGGATGGTTGTCTAGAAAAATGATAACAGTCAAGGTTGTATGCTTTATAGAGTTCTCATGGTTAGTGCTGTGGACAGGGATTATATAAGATCCAACTGTGCAAGTCTTTTTTTAAATGCAAAATTGATTCTTATAAATCATTAGAAAGCTTCTCCGTGATGCATCAGGTTGTTTACTCGTTACTTTTGTTTCCAAGCAGTTTCCTGTGGGTGGTGATGATGATCTATTCATCCCAAAGGCTTGTTGGGGGTTTTATGAGTCATCGTGATGGCTTTATATGATTTGACTTTAGGCAACAAAGTCAAAAATGAAATATTAAAAAAAAAGAATCATTTCTTCCCTTATATATTTGAGTGAAGAATAAAGCTGCCATTATTTCATACTAAAAGCTTGCTACCAGACTGCCTTTGGACAAAAATCATCAATTCAACAGCCCATCGCTCTGTACTTTCATTGTGATTCGTCCAAGCCTCGTTTTATTAATGCCGAAGATTGGTCCTAAACAGCTGGCTCTATAACGTGTCTTGTTATAATGACTGGAGCTGGCAGAGGTATGGATCAGTGGTTAGCACTGCTTCCTCACAGCAACAGGATCCTGGATATTTTTTTTTTAATTTCTCTGGTTACTCCAGTTTGTCCTGGCATTGAGAGTCATGGTAGGTTAGCCCCGAAACCAAGGTTAACCCTGCCTATTTTGGCCAAGGACACTAATTCAGTTTGAACTTTGTTTGTAAATAAAGGTTTGAAATATTCTACCCAGGACAATATTGTGCTCACTGATTTGTTTTTAGGTGACACAGTGTGAAAAAAGTACAACGTAATATTAAAAAAAGGAATGTATCCATTTTTTACAGGTACTTTTTGCACATTCAATCTTACTTTTTTACTAAAAGTCCATAAAAAATGAACAAAATAACAAAAATAAAACAAAAACAGAGAATTAGCAGCAAATCTGTTGCAGATACAGTAGCACACAGTTCTGAAGATCATAACTGTAGTTTAGTTTTATATAGATCAAGAAATGAGGATATCGGAGCTGTGAATTAAATAGAGGAAGAGGTGAATGTGACGTCTTGTTTCATGCTGATTCTTTTTCATGTATCATCATAAAGAGTCTGGCTGGTTGAAGCCTGTCTGTGTGAGGCCCATTTAGACATCATGCATCATCCTGGGCTTTCCAAATAAACCTGACCTGACTTGACGTGCGGCTAAAGGGACCACTGGCTGTGACTTAGCCTCTGCTAAGTGACATCAGGCTGGGAAACTTCTCAAACTGCTGCCTCAGCCACTGGAGAGCACTTCAATCATGAGTTGAGTCCAGCCAAGTGGAATCAACATCCAGCATTCGCTTTGACGCTGTCATTTAAGTTTATTTTACTGGAAGGTGATTTTGACTAACTGACAATCCAGATATTAAAATAAAATTCTGGAGAAAAATTGACTTTTTCATAGACACCCTTCAACCATTTTAGCACATAAAATATTTAAACAACTTATCTATGAAATAGTGTGCGCGAACACTGGAGGGGTTTTGGTGAAGGACGTGCAAAAAGCAAGCCCAGCAAAGTGGTTGTTACTGTTACATGTCTGTGGTACTGAAATATGATTCAGCTGTTATAATTCTACACATTTTTCTACCTTTTTAAAAAAAAGAGGATACAGGAAACTCGCTGTCTACACATTATGCATGTTTGTCCTGCTTAGTATGTATAATGGGCCTCTAAGTTTGTGTCTTTGCTGTAGCTTTGATCATTTTTATAATTATGTGAAGACAATAGTGAGAAGAGATGTTTTATATTGTTTTGTTATTGTTTGTTATTTTTGATTCATTTTGAAAGTTGAAGCCTGTGGCTTTATGGAAACATGCTGTTATCATTGCACTGTGAGAAGTACACCGAAATGGTAACCACATTTGTGTTCATGTTCTTTTCAGTCAATGCTGGGCCTTAAGACAAGACTATTGACATTTGAAGGCTGTAAAATGTTATAACCCCCCAGTTTGAATGTTTTTAGCCCATGAATGGCCATCATCAGCTGTTATCAGCCCCGTGCATATTGCCAGTAGGCGGCCTCCTCTACCTACCAGCACACTCAATAGGCCGTTATCACCACATTCCCCGGTGGTCGTTCAGACTCGCTGGGCATAACTGATGGAGCGTTGCCTGTTTGAAGCAACAATAAAACTCAATGTAAAGTAGCAGGAGAAATATGAGCTGCTAACATCCAAACTGGGAATATAAGGATGTTATTGATCTATTATTCCCATTAATTTGGTTTCAGCCTCACTGCAGCATTTTAAATGAGCAGAAATGTCAGATACAGGAAATGTAGGCTGACACTAACCGTGTGTTAATGCGAAGCTAACAATCACTGATTCCTTCCTGACCCTTTACACTTTGGTTTAAGGTAAATCTTTAAATCGTGCACTGTTGGTGTCGACTGAGCAAATAATTTGGGGCTATAATTACCCCCCACCCCACACACACACACACTTAAGTGGGAACATTATATCTGTTGTATGAGAACTTATCAAGCCACACACTGTATTTGAAAATAAAACAGGAGTAAAGCATGCTACAGCTCATTAAAACATAGACACACACGCAGCAGCAGCACCCACAGAAGCAATCAAGCACAGGGCAACAAAACTCATACTGGCACTTGGTGCATAGCCTCCATCCTGCTTTACCACTTAAAAAGCAACAGAAGTGAAAAGCTCAGCAATGGCTGCAGTAATTTGCTGCAGTCTTTGGTTCAAAGAACACCACCAACAGCTCAATGCCATGCTGTGTGACATAGCATTTTTTGGAAATGCATTCACACACTGTTTGTGCTGAGGATTAGCTGCTTATGAGGTGTAAAAAGTTCACGAGGAAGTTTGACTGACCCGATTATGAATGGGACACGAAATTTGTGGTTAATCCCCATACAGTGTTAAATATAGAAGTGGACGAGCACTACGAGTGTTGCAGAGGCTAATTGGAAAAGATAAAGAGTCGCATGAATAATTGCAGTGAATTTGAGGTGACTTGTGTAGATGGTAACATCATTATGCTCTGTTTGTACAAATGTAGTGATGCATTAGGTGGGTTTTATACCCCATAGAGCAGCTGGAAATGAAATAATTTTTGCTTCTTTGTTAAATACAACAGTCATAAGGCTCAAGTTAGGAGTTAGTAGACAGTAGAGGTCAGTTATAGGACACTCAAAGCTTTGCTCGTGTTTCAGTGTGACCAACACAGGAGGACTTTCCACTTAAATCCAGGGGGTGGGGGCTGGGGATTGGGGGTGGGTGGGGTGTTTCTGAAATGCATCTGCCCACCTTGGTAGTCACTGTGAGGAGGGGCTTCCCTTCTGATGACGCCTTACTTGGTATCTCCTTCAGGACCATGGCAACAGTCTTATCTGCAGCCCTAGAGTCTTTCCCCTACAACAGTGAGATCAACAACGACTTGTGTCAGGACAGTTGGACAACTGCGACCCCATCCAGGGCATCTTACAGAGCATACTTTACCTTATGATGATGGACAAATACTACAGGCTGTCTGATAATCAATACATCAACTAAAGACATTTCCACAAGACTATGGCAATGAGACAAAGGTCACTGCACGATGTAGAGGGCTGACTGTGGACAGAGATGAGTATGGTTGTCCACAGCAGCACTTCTGCACACTGTGATGATTATAAAGAGCTCATTATACAGAGTGTAAGGCTTGGACTCCACTATGGGTACAACAGCAAGAGGTAATATAAAATGTTTCTTCTAAAAAATTATACTGTGTGATGCAATGATTAAAGAAACAGGTTTCTTTAAGTTTCTACACTATTTTCAATATTTCCTCTTCTCCTGCATATTTTTAACGTGTTAAGGTGAAAACTAAGAAAACTGAAGCCAGCGTGTTAAAATCTCAATACTCATGATAGTAAAATTATTATATAGTAAAAAAGACCAATTGAGAGGATGAAAAAAAGGAAAACAATCATCAATCAACAATCAAGGAAATCATCATTCATCATTTGGATGAGCACGGGGTGGCTGTAGCTCAGGAAGGTTGGTGGTTCAATCCCTGGCTCCCCCTAGCCTGCGTGCCAAATATCCTCGGGCATTAACCCCAAGTTGCTCTCCGAAGCATCCATGGGTGTGTGAATGGTAGTTAGAAAGCATTGCTTGTGTGAATGTTGTACAGAGTGCTCTGGGAGAGTAGAGAAGCGCTATACAAGAATCAGTCCATTTACCACTAACACACTAATTGAACCATTAAGCATGTTTTCATTTTCACTCCCTATGAGTTACTATAAATAACCGATGATGACAAAACTAAATAACATAATCAAAAGCTCCAGTTTGATTGTTGATAGGTTACTATGTGCGTGCAAGATTACTTCTCAGCTTCCTACAGAGTTTATTGCTGTGGATGCTTCACTTAGCTGTAACGATCAAAGTGTGCTCTTGTATCCAGGATCTTTAGCTACACTTAAACTTACCCTCCGAGCTTAAACTGTCCTAATACCGCCTACAACCTCTCGCAGGAACACAACTGTTCGAAGCTCGTCCGATAATTGCTAAGGCTATATTACATAACAGTAAAAACAGATTATATAAGAGGTCAAATTGATTTTCCCAGCCCACTGTCGTCCTCTTCACCTTGACTCTATGGCAGCAGCTGTCCTGCAGAAACCAACGACGACTCGCCCTCACGTCACGTTTTGCCCACTGCCAGAAGACAGATAGTACTGTATGCTGTTAATCCTTTTAAGACACCCAGATGTCACTAAATCACTTCTTCACAGGAGACTACACATTTCATCTCAGGAAATGGCTCGTCTTCCTGCAATTAAATCTGCTGACCAGCAAGAGACAAACCTCCGTTCATCACGTTTGAGTTTCTGCATTTTGTCAGGCTGCCCGTTCAGTCAGAGGAGAGCACACTAGAAGCCTTTTAGCTAGATCTTATTAGGGCTTTTTCACATTTCCACTTTCCAGCAAAATGGATTAGACTTTTCTCCCGCTAATTTCCTCAACTGATCATGTTGCAAAATGCATGCGCCTGAGGGAGACGTTCCTTGAAAGCCTAATGCTCTTAATAGAGTCCCAAAAGCCACCTGCTCCCTCTCTCCAGACTTTCTCACTATAACATGTCTCGATAAGACGTTGCCAGCATTTACATGGCCAGAGACGAATCATAAAGGCTTCGATGAAGTCTAAAAAGATGTGTTGTTAGTTGTTTAGACCGAATGGCAGGAGATGCAGTTTTGAAACAGCTGAATCTTCTCTGTGTGCAGTGTTTACGTGAGCCAGCAGTGTACACGGCCCACCAGGCTTGTGTTCACTTTGTACTGGCTTGCAGTCCTGGCTAACCTTCTGTGTCGTTCAATTCAATTTCTCGACAAGGTGGCAGATTTTCTGTTTTTCTGAATTATTATATGTACGTTACTGTTTTTAGCAATTTTAGTAATCCATTACTTCAGACAGGGTTCTGATCTCTCCCAAATTAGGAAGCAGTTTCTTCAGCCAATAGCAAAACAAGGAGTCTGTCATAGATGGTTTGGTTCCCACGGAGCCCCAATCTCAGTGTCATGCAGTTGGTGTGGGAGTATATCAGGAGACAACGAGACTGTCTTTAAATATAAAGAATTAAAGATATTTAAACATATCCGTGCTTAATCAGATGTTTATTAAACCACAATATATCATATGGGGCTATTAAGGATTTATCTTTTGGTCTAAGACTATGAAATTTCAGTAAATGGCACAATTATTACATGCTTTAATCAACTCTCTGAAGTGATCACTGCTGTTCAAACCTGTCTCTAACTCCAAGCAATTAGAATATATAGTTGTGTGTGTTTGTATATCTATATATATATACACATATATATATATACACATATATATATATATACATATATATATGTGTATATATATGTATGATCTCCCTCACCAAAATCAATGACTAGACTATTTGTGTATGTATTTTAGAAGTGACTTTATTTTATATTTGAATAAGAAAAACCAAAAGAAACACGTAGACCCCAGTACAATTAAAACTAGTCAATTATAAACAAATTCACTAATTTTTCTATTTTAACAAAGGGTCTGTAGCAGGGTGTCCAACTCCAGGCCTCGAGGGCCGGTGTCCTGCAGGTTTTAGATCTCAGCCTGTGTCAACACACCTGAATCAAATGATGAGTTCATTACCAGGCCTCTGGAGAACTTCAACACATGTTGAGGAGGTCATTTAGCCATTTGAATCAGCTGTGTTGGATCAAGGACACATCAAAAACCTGCAGGACACCGGCCCTCGAGGCCTGGAGTTGGACACCCCTGGTCTATGAGGATTAAATAATTTTTTTAAACAGCATTAGTGACCCTTCATTACTTCAATTTTCCTCCATTTAGCGTTGGCTTGATTTGTCAGGTTGCTGCTTGGTATAATATCTGTATTGGTGTGGTGGTTTCAGTGGCTTTTTTGAGGGAATTTGTTTTGAATTCTTATTTTAGAATTATTTAATAAGGAAATACTAGAGAAAATCTATAAGGTTAAATGGCGACAAAGCAGCATATAAGAGAAGAGAAACATTTCTAGCTAAAAAGTGCAAATAGTCACTTTTATCAACCATTGGTAGATGAAAGTTTCACTGAGATATCGCAGATATATTCAGATATGGTGATAAATAAGGACATAACATCAATTCTTTACTTTGTGGTCAGAAACCTGGACACAGCTTGTGTGCCATGTTAGCCACATGGTATAGTATGAAGTAGTTTCTGATGCATGTCTTTGCGCTGCTGGCTCACCTCTAGCCTCTCACCTCTTTCATGTTTTCCTCTTGGCTTCAGAGAGAAGCCGCAAACAATAGCTGGGTCCCTCTGTGGAAATGGAAAATTGATCACAGTCAGGGATGAGCTTATCCTCTGTGGGTTTGAGTGGAAAATGTTTGCTGCACTACTGAGTGCAGTGAGCTGATATATGGTGGCAAATAATAATAATAAGCGGTCCACTGGAGCATTGTGACTGACTCAAACAGAAGATGTAAATAAATAAGGAAGACTCTCCACATACAAATCTGTCCCTTCACAAAAGCTAAAGTTCAGATTTCAGAGCAGAGCTGCACTCAGACCTCTGCTGCTGAGAAGAAGCGGTGCTTTGTCGCTGACACAGAGAACAGACATCTTAGCTGAATAAGTTTGGACATGTGGTGGAATGGGCTAGGATTAACATTCATACAGCCTAAATCTATCACATGAAGACATACAGCATGAAAAGTCTCAGGCCCTTTTTGATTTTTTTATATTTGGTTTGGAAAATAAACAGAAATAGTTTATTGGTGAAAGCATTTCTAGTCTACATTCATTATTCCATCAGTTAATAATAATAACACCACTGAGCGAAAAGCCCAAACTGTGACAGAGTGTCACGATCCTGGGTTATTTCACCCAGCGTTTGGAGCTTTCTTGTGTTTTCATGTCATTTTGTATCATGTTTAAGTCCTCTTTGGTAGTCTTAAGTTGATTCTGTAGTACGGGAGTGTCCAACTCGAGTCCCCGAGAGCTGCTGTCCTACAGCATTTAGATGCATCCCTACTCCAACACAGCTGAATGAAATGGTTGGATTACCTCTTCAGCACACCATCAAGCTTGGCAAAGGACTGGTAACAAGCCATTCATTAGAGTCAGGTGTGTCGGAACAAGAGCGCATCAAAAAGCTGCAGGACAGCAGCTCTCGGGGATAAATAAAGTCTGTCTGACTCTGACTCCGACTCCAGGACTGGAGTTGGACACCCCCGTCTATTGCCTTGGTTGTTCCGGTTTAGATTTTGATTAGTTCGTATTTCCGCCTTGTGTCTTTGCCCTCGGTGTGTCTGTGATAATATTTGTTGTGAGTTCTTGTGTCTCGTTTCCCTCGTGTTTCATTCTGTCTTCCCCTGCCTGTCATGTTATCCATGTTTCCCCAGTCAGGTCTCTCTGCGTGTGTTCCCGTTACTTCCTGTTTTACTTTGGTAGTCTCCTGTCTCTGTGTTATGTTAAGCTTTGCGTCCTATGTCTGGTTGTGTGTAATTTGCCCCGGCTGTGTTCCTGATGAGTTTCCTGTTCCCTTGTCGTTCCCTGTGTATCTCCCTCATACCGTCTGTATGTTCTGCCTGCCAAGCCTGCCTGGTTTATTTTGTATCTTCAGGTTTAGTTACTTTTTTCCTAGTGTCCAGCAATAAAGCTGCTTTTTGAGTTTAAGTTTCACCTCCACATATGAGTCTGCGTTGCATCCTTTCCTGCCTACCTGCACGCAGACCATGACACAGAGTCTCCACCGTGTTTTACACATGGCTGTACAAACTCATCGTTGAACCTCTGTCTTGGCCTCCTCTGTACCGTAAAATGTTTTGATATTTTTCATGTGGAAAAACTTTGAAAAACCTCCAGAAAGCCCAGAGTACTGCTGAAGACCAGTTTGTTCCACAGTACTGTACATGTAAAAAAACATTAGCCGTTACCTTTAAAAATAAGTTTTTCTCTTTGATGGAAAGGGAGAATGATGAGGTTCAGACTGAAATGCACCCCCGCTTAAGATACACTTAAGATATTGATGTAAGTAACTGACTTCCAGTAGTGCTAATACTGTGGATAAGGCAGGCTTACACCTATAAATGTTGCTGTCACTTTTACTGCTGATATTTAAACCGAGGTGGCTCGTAAGGTTTTCTGTCAGCCTGACATTTCCTGCCATGTTTACTGGCCTTCATACTTGTTATGGGGATAGCTTCTTATAATGAATGGGGAACTTTGGCAGCAAACATGCCACTGAAAGCTGCAACCTGATGTGCTTGAAAAATAATTTAGGTAATTTATTGTGCTTACAGCAGCTCATCCATCACTGTCACAAACTATTGGCTCACACGGTCCAGCGCGAGTCTTTGCAGCAGCAGCACATTAAGACGAAGCATTCCTTTGTTGGAGGCTAATACAAATCATGTTCAAAATTGCTTCCTGCAGCTGAAGGAAATTTACGTTCCAGTACAAATAACTGCACTCTACACTTAGGCTTGTCTGCTGAGAATATTTAGTACCCACTCGTGTTCCCTAGTAGTTTATAAAGACTTGAGAAATGTGACATTAAGTCAGTGTTGGGCTAATAAACATGTCTGAGCTCTAGACATGATCTAACTCTCAAAGCCTAAAACTAATTTAAAGGACACTGTTTAGTTTGTAAAGCAATGTTCTTTGTGCTTGTGGGAAATTATCTTATTTAAATGCAATTATTCAAATGTGCACATGATTATAATCCTGAAACACAGCGTGGTGGATTCATTTCTCATGTCTAATCAGGTTTTTGATTCCTTGGTTACCTCATTTCCTCCATAACAACGCTGCAGTTCGAGCCACTGAACTAATTAGATGCGTCAATGGCTGCGGAAAAGTTGTTTTTTTAATTGTTTTGTGTAGTAATGTTATCTAATGTACCATACTGTAGCATAGTGTCACAGTTCTATAATAACAAAGAAGTGGTTCTTTCAGCTCAGTCTGACAACGTATTATAATTTAAAACATTTCAACACCTGGTAAAACTAAGTGTTCCGTGTGTGAGTGATGTTTTTTTAAAGAGGCATATTTAATTTCCTCTACATGTTAGACATGAAAAAGTACAGCGCAGTCCTTTGTGTGGTTAATGTACAGCCTGTAAACTGATTTGGGGGCTTTGACACATTTTCCTGATACATAACAGGACAAAAACTAAAATTTAATAAATGTTTAACTACATGTATCTTCCTGTCTTTATGCTGAGCTATGCTATAACTGGCTCCACTTCACCTGTAGTATCAATCCTCATCCCTTCCTCAAAGTCAGACGACACCAATTCATAGATTCATTTATTAAAATAACAATAAAAGTAAATTCAGTTTGGTGTCTTGTGAAGTAAATCAGCTTATCCTGTTCAACCACAAATGGCTTGGTTGGTGATCTAACTAATGCCTCGCCTGGTGATTTCACAGAAAAGTCTGTGTGGATTTAAGCTCTGGTGACGCTTTCAGTGTCTCAGTCAACAGAAGAAGTTTCAGCGATTCACTGAAAACATTTATGCGGCTGCATTCCTGCACCAGCAGCATTTACTACTGTCAGGTTTGTGCTGCAAATCAGACCCAAGAAAAACTGTTTGACTTTGCTTTAGTGTCACACACAAAGGACAGACTGTCTTGTAAGGTCAAAACATGAGGCACAGACTTAAGAAAGTGTTAAAAAACTGGAACACAAAAGCTGCCAGTGTTAGGGTTTTTTTTACTGTTACATGTAGACGCATCTGCAAATCACGACCTTATCGTGGTCGAGGGGTTTCTGTGTCCCAGGGATCCCAGGGGCTATGTTGTCCGGGGGCTTCTAGCCCCTGGTAGGGTCTCCCATGGCAAATTGGTTCTGGGTGAGGGACCAGACAAAGAGGGATTCCGAAGACCCCTATGAGAAGACCATCGAGGAACAGTTCACCCTGCCCAGGATAGGATTACCGGGGCCCCGCCCTGGAGCCAAGCCCGGGGAGGTGGCTGGGCCTGGCACAGCCCGAAAAAGGGACATGGGTCCATCCCCCTGCAGGCCCACCACCTGCAGGAGGCACCGTAGGGTTCGGGCGCTTTGTGAGCCGGACGGCGGCCAGGAGCAGGGGCCCTGGCGGACCGATCCCCGGCTGCCAAGACATGTAGATGGTTGAAAGAATGACCCTAAAGTCTGTGGACATGATCCATTATATTCATATACATTACTAGTACAAACATCTATAGACATAAAGGATTCCAAGCTTGTTTACCGTGTCTAAGGAGGAATGATGCAAGGAAGTATAAAAAGATCCTGTTTTTACAAACAATCTAATGTGGATAAGATAAAACAGCAGGGTCCCACTGAAAGAAAAATGTCTTCATAGTGCTATTAGACACCAAATCCTCAGAGGCTCAATTCACCAGAGCTCAAACATGAAACCTAAATTCAAAAACAAGCTGCTGTGGAGTGATGCTAACATATTATTTATGACCAGCCATGTCTCCCACCTAATGGTGGATCCAATGATGTTTACTGTACTGCAGATGTAGTCCTCAATTTATCAGCAAAGAATTAATTAACTGCTGTTTCATCAACACTCTCTATAATAAGGTTAGATTTATGTACAGGAAAATCATCATTCCACAGTTTCCCTGTAAACCTAATTTCAGTGCAGCAGAACTGGATGTATTCATTATGGAGAGGATGTGCCATGGCAGAGCTTTCACAAAAATGAAGTGACACTCTGGGAAAGGCAGAGGACGGTAATGCCTTATAATGGGGATAGATGGTGAAAAGCTGTCCCTGAGGGTTTACAGACGGCTACTCCCTAGGACAACTGAGAAAACATGGCTTAAATAAAATCAGAGCAAAGGCAGCATGCTACTGAGTGTGCACCAGACTACTATGGCCCAATCACCCGTGAATCCACCTCTTGAGTTCACACCGGTAAGAATCAAATGCAGTCAAAGACGGGATGCACAGTACACCTACCAGTGTTCTCAGGACTTCACTTTTGTCATGTTACTGCCTTATTCAACCAAAATGTTGCTTGAAATTCTCACAAATTTAGGAAAAATAAAAAAACCTAATAACAGCACGCTCAAGTACTCACAGACTTTCTAAGCAATTACAGCCTCAAGCCTTTTGAGTATGACGCGACAAGCTTGGCACACCTATTTTTGGGCAGTTTCTTCCATTTTTCTCAGCAGAACTTCTCAAGCTCCATCAGGTTGGATGTGTACAGTCATTTTCTGATCGCTCCAGAAATATTCAACTGGGCTCTGGCTGGGCCACTCAGAGACATTCACAATGCAGGAACTCCAGCAACACTTAAGGGAAGAGGAACAACTTTATTGACTGACCAATGAGTTTCGGCTTGTGGCCTTCATCAGGGTCACCTTGGAAGTAGGTGAAGTTGTGCCAGAAATTCTTGCTGTGATGTTTTCCACTCAGAGACATTCACAGAGTGGTCCCAAGGCCATCAAGGTTATCAGCAAGGATGTGTCTGTGCATTGTTGTATTCATCTTTCCCTCGACCCTGACTAGTCTCCCAGTTCCTGCTGCCACAAAACATCCCCACTGCATGATGCCACCACCACCATGCTTCACTGTATTGGCCAGGTAAGTGGTGCCTGGATTTCTGCAGACATGATGCCTGCCATTCAAGTCAAAGAGTTGGTTTCATTACACCAGAGAATTCAGAATTAGACCAGAGACCAGAGGACTATCACGTGCCTTTTACTGAGGACCATACAGGCCTGATTGATTAAGTGCTTCAGAAATGTCCTTCTGGAAGGTTCTCCCCTCTCCACAGGGCAACACCGGAGCTCTGTCAGAGTAACCATCTGATTCTTGCTCACCTCCCTTACTCCCTTCTTCCCCAATCACCCAGATCGGCCAGCTCCAGGAAGAGTCTTGGTGATTCCACCATTATGGATGATGGAGGCCACTGTGATCACTGACACCTTCAATGGCACAGAAATCTTTCTATATCCCTCCCTAGATCTGTGCTTCAGACAAGTGAGTGCCTTTCCAAATTATGCCCAGCCAACTGGACTTACCACAGCTGGACTCAGGTTGTAGAAACATCTGACAGGTGTGGAGTGGAGACAGGATGCACCTGAGCTCAATTTTGAGTGTCATGAAAAGGCTGTAGATAGTTTTAGTTTTTTATTTTTAATACATTTGCAAGACTTTCAAGCAATGTTTTTGTCACTGCAGGAGGATTACTTTACAAAACCCCCAGATTCAAGATCTGAAAGGATGTTATTGAAGCCAGAGTTAGAAAAAAATTTAAAACAGCCAGTTGACACACCACAATATGATACTAATACAATTACAACTACTGTTTCTCTTTTGTACATTATTTTTCAGTTTTAATTTTTCTAATATATCTTTAATGAACTTTTTCTTGCTGGATTAATAAAGCCTGTGTGTCTACAAAGCTTCCAAATGTGCTTTAGAAAAGTGTGTGGCTCTGACGCTCGCAATGAAATGTGAAAATGAAACATAGGTCGGGGCTCATAAAAGATTCACATGGGATCACAGAGCATGTAAAAAGCATGCCAGTTCAAGTTAGACTGTACAAGGGGGGAGATCGACATCCAACACCACCTGACCGATGAGTATGTAGGACGACTGGACACTGTATCCACTCATCTGTAAGTACTTGTAAACTGGTGAGAGAAACAGCTAAAGAAAAATAAGGATTTTGTCGGTTGTCAGTGTGCTTGGTTGAGCACTCAGAGCGCTGGATAAAGCGTTTCTGTTTGTCATTATAACTGCATACATTAACATTTTTATACTGCTTAACCTAGGCTACTAATGCTAAAGAACTGTGTGTGTGTGTGTGTGTGTGGAGGTAAGGAAACTGAAAGAGATAATAGGATTTAAAACTAATTGAACTGTCAAGAAATGTGTATTTTGTTCCTTGTGATGTCTCTTTAAAAAACAACAGTAACTACTTTCATATGTATTTGGCTTTAATAAGAATTACATTTGTGAAATGAGGAATTTGGTTTCAGAGGATTGTTGCCTCATGATGTGTTCATCCTTTAGCACGGTCTTTGTTTTCTTACACTCTCGAGGGGTGACTCCACTCAGAACCAAAATAATGGGCTTTGGTTCGACTTCCACTCTCTTAGGCAGAAGATTGATTTTTTTTCTCCCCTGATTCTTTAAACGAGTCCTCGTGTCAAAAAGGTGAGATGGAACGACAAAGCATCAAAGTCCGTCTGTGCACGGATTATTGTGTTTTAGGAAAACCCATTGATAGTTCTGTACAGGCTGTCAGATCCAATGGATAAAGAGCAGGCTTTTATGTGAGCAGTAGTTTATATAGCTGTAGTAATATATATATGTATAGTCACCTATTAGTCATTGAAGCTACAGGAGACGTCAAACTGTGAAATCTGCAGTCAGATTAAGAAAAGAATAACTTTACTGTGCTCTCACAGTCGTGATGTTCTGAATTTCATAACCTTCACTTGCTGCTACCAAGGGTGATTTTGAATAAAGTATGGGCCGCTGCTCATTTTGGTTGACGAGTTCATTAATTTAGTTGTGAAAGAATGGCATCTTGAGAACTGAGCTGTAATGTTCAGCATATAAAGAGCAGATCTTTTGTTCAAACAGATGCCAGATAAAGCGTATGGGATATGTAAGGCTTCCTGGACGACATGATTAAAACATTTGTACAACATGAAAACTGTTAAACTTTGTACTTTACAAAAAATAAAAGAGCTCATTTATCTTCTGATTCTCACTTATAGAGTTTATATTCTGTCATATGCAAAGCTGTGGCAAAGGTTAAGGACAGTTTTGTGACCTTAAGTAAAGCTCTGCATTTAATGTTGCCCTATCCACCTTTCACTTTGTCAGACAGACACAACAGTGGAGCTGTGCAGGTTTGTCTCCTGTTAGCTTTGGCCATGCACCATGTTGCTGATGAGAGTCACACAACAAAGAGGTTTTTTCCACATAAAAGTAATGTAGACTTAATCAGGGTATATAAGTATTTGTTGATACCAGTTAAAGTTAAACGATACCAGTGACGTTCCACCAGGGAAAGCAAAGCAGGCACTGCTTGCCCCCCAAAATCTAAAATAGACATAAATTACAGTGTTAATCACCAACTTAAAGCATTTCAAACAGTGTTCAGTCTCACAAGCTTCCATCATCCTGTGGATATAGATGTGTATTATGTGGAAGAGGTTTCACTCTGCTTGTCTTCCATTCCACTGGAATATGTAGTACAGGTCTATTTCATGAGTGTGTCTGTGCCCCTTTAACATAGCCTGAGCTTGCCAGACTGAGAGCCAGCAGCTTTTTCTGGAGTTTGTGCCAGGCTGTTGTAGGTAAAGGCCCGGGTCTCTGGCAGGAAACAGAGGGGAGACTCCCATGCTAGACAAGGTGCTGCTGGCTCTGGTTTCACTGCTCTGAGATCAGTTATCATCTGTGCATTTGTGGACAGAAAATTACATTAGCAAGCATTCTGTCATGGTCTCCGTGCCTGCCCGGCCGGCCCCACAAGGCTACATGTGCTGTGTTGGTTCTCTCTCTCTCCCTCTCTGCCTGGGCGGAGCTCACTGTGGGCTCCCGCCCTTGGCCCACACACCTGACAACAATCACCTGTCATCACCGGGAGCACTATTTGAGGCTGGAACACAGATCCTCTCGTCGCTGGATGATTGTTCTACAGACGTTAGTGTTCCTCATAGCTCCTGCGAACCTGTGCTTAATAATTTGAGATTCATGATTAGTTTGTGACTTCCCTTCTCTTCTGCTTCAGACCTTCCTCCTCGGACCTGTGACCTCCCTGCCGTGTGAACGTGTGTGAGTGTGAGAGAGCTACCCTGTGATTCCCTGGAGTTTTGGATTCCCCTTCACTGTATATATTGTGCACTGGTGCTGTAAATAAACTGTTTTTGGAGACGTCTAACCGCTCTGCGCCTGAGTCCTACAACCAGATTGTGACACATTCTGAGATTTATTGTCTTAACATATCGCTTTGCTCTTACTAACTACCTTGACCATCAATGTAAGCAGAGAAGTCACTGATAGGGAAGGCCAAAAGTCACATGAAATGTTGACATAAATAGACTTCATCTCATTAACTGGTTCACCGGGTATACTGGACCAAGGCCATTTCATAGTAGTAGGCCCCTACAGTTTTGAGAGTCACAGGGCGTTTCTCAATATGTGTACTTGTGCGTACTTGCGTTCTCGTGTACTCGTGATACGTCATCAGTCGGAGACCAAGTACTGTTCCAATTCGAAGTACGCATCAAGCCGAGAACGCGAAAAAGTCCCGGATGTGTTCTCGCTCCGCCCGTTTTATCGAGCATGATAAAATATAAATATCCCAGAATGCATTTCGTCCAAAACTCAACAGCGGACTCCCAGCACATCGTTTTCAATCCCCCCCCCCCCCCCTCCGCTCGCGGACTTCTCACTACTCAGGTTAAAGAAACCCCAGCAGCTGTCTATAGTATTGAGTGTCCACTAGAATAGAAATAAAAGCGTTCTAACATCTCACCTGCTTGTTTTTATTAAGGTATGTACACGTATGTACATGTACACTATTTTTATTAATAGAGGTTTCACTACTGAGGTTAAAAATGATATATAAGTCACTTAGATCACTTCTAAATGTTAATGTTTGGTTTATTTCAGTGTTTTATTTGTTCCTGAGTAAACCGGTTTGGCTGTGATTACAGTTAAGCTTCATAACATGTTACTCACAGTTAAATTAAGAGGGGACGGCAGTAAAAACTCCGGACCTGTGACATCATCACGTCGCAGGTGTTCCAATTGTACATATCGCGAGTCCGTGCTCGCGTTCTCGGCGGGTACGTACTCACCGAGAACGCGAGTACGTACTCGCGTACTTGGGAATTGAGAAACGGCCACAGTCAGCACCTCAAAGACATGGGCTGACACTGCTTCTGTGTTTAAGCTGTGTTTCACGATTTTACCCCTTTATTGTTCCCTGCACCGTAGCAGTACACTTATATCGCTCTGACATGGTGTAAAAAAGTGCCACCAACAGTAAAAAGGAGGCTGATGTCACTGCTGCATGCTGGATACCTGCAGTCTAGTTTGTCAGTAGGATTTCAATGAAAGAGAGCCAAACTCAAGCAGACTAAAAAATACTAAATGCAAAATGTAGAATGTAAATATGTCCAGTGGAAGGAGTATTAAAAACTGAGAAGTGATTTCATAAAATTTAAATGATTTTAAATAAAGACTGTAAGTATAATAAATCTCGCTTCTTACCACTGCACACTGTAGACAAAACATGGTGAACTGAGATTACAAAACTAAACTAAACAGGATTTCAAGCAGTGACAAACAACTGAGTTCACCTTACACGACTAAAAAGTTGTACATGTGGCAACTGAGGATTGAGTGAGGAAAGAAAACTTGGCTGTTTAAGCAGTAGAAAGAAAATTAAATACATCTATGAAATTCCAAGGAGTTATTGAATATATATATAATATTGCAGTACTGAAGATAGAAAATTAATTTCCCCTGGAAAACATAGCCATGCGAGCAAAGTGTTCAGTTTCTTTGCCTGCAGTGACAGCCTTCTGTTGGCTGCATAGACTTATACAGTGTTATTAGACTGACTTTATTGTTCAGTCCCCAGAAAAGCCCAAGTGATCTGGCAGCAAGGCTCATAAAAGTAAGTCAAGCAATGTCTTTATTTTAGCTGTAAAACAAATAATGGTGAGTCAGTTCTCTCCACAGTAGCTACAGACTAACACTCAGAAACACCATCTGTGAGTTACTGAAGGAAGCGGTGAACCTGTGAAATACCAGCAATTCCTCATGTGAATTTGCTTCTCAATGCACTGTGTCGACAAAGAGTAATGGCATGCCGTGTTGGCTTGTTTTATTTTAAACAACAAACCCACTCACAGAGCAGGTGTAGTTGGTTTTTATAAAGAGTTTTAATGTGTGGCGTAAAGCAATGGTTTACAGTAGTGTTTATGGTATTTTCATTATTGTTCAGAGGACACTGACTGTCCAACAAATGAAAGTAAATTCAGGTTGACATAAAATATCCTCACACTTTCTGTAACATCTTTCTTTACTGATTTCAAATAACTGATATCTGTCATGAATCAGAAATCTGCAGAAAACTCTTTGACTTGATGTTGAAGGCCTGATGGACACCAGTGAGAACAATACACCAATCCAGACGTTAAACCCCTCCCACGATGGCGTAATCAAACGGACAGTCTCTCTTATTTACCATGTTCATTATAGCATAACTGCTTACTCGGCCGGTACCTTCAGCCAAACTCTTCCCTCCCTCATCAGTGCTCAGTATGCACAGTTTCACCAACAGCAGCAGAGCCGCCAGCTGGAGGATAAAATAAAAAGCTGACATTATTGTCATGAAAGAGTGCGCCGTCATCTCCATTCCTGACATGTTTCGGCACATCTGTTGCTATAATTAATACGAGTGAAAATAGCAAGGGCAGAACAGAGCAACACTGAAAGACTACTAAACAAATGTCATTTTTTATTCTTGATTTAACAGTGATTTGTAATTCCTCCTCTTCCAGGAACCACCTAGAAACACTCTGCAGCCCCTCCTCATATCCTGGCAGAACCAAACGCTTTAGACTCAGTGACCAATGTGCTCTTTCCTCATTACCTGCTCCATTAAGAAAAACTGTAGCGAAAGAGGACATTGAGCCTCTCTTGCTCATAGTCATTACTTACACTATAGCTGTGTTGCTACTTGCAGCTTGGCCTGCAGCTGGTAACAATGAGGGATGACAGTAAAAGCGGAGGATCTCCTTTGTGCATTGACCAAGAGGATACAGTAACCTGATTACTAGCGGCTGGCTGGAAAATAGCATTACATTCTCGCTGCAGACACGTCTCTCAGTTCGAGCCGCCGACTGTCCTAGATCAGGGCGGCTGCACGGCGTTTTTTTCCCCTGTAAATGACTTTGTCATCGTGCTTTTTAAAGTAGCCGTCATATGTGTGGCTTCTGGCAGGCATCTGCATCTGAGCAATTGCAAAATATGGCTTCTGCATTCATTACTATTCTACTCTACCAAGATGTGTTTGATTTAATTATCCATTTAGAATAGGGGATGCTGGTCCGGGTGCCTTTCAATTATATGACAAAGATGAGTTGTTGAGTACAGTATTCCCTTGGAGGTTATTGCTAGGTGCAGACTGTAGGAAGAAAATGGATCATATTGTGTAACTTCAAAGCTGAGAGCTAATCACAGGCTGACCTTTTAATAGTTGACTTAAACCAGAAAATTGCCTTTAATCACTTGGATACCTGCAATTCAATTCAGGCCCACACATTTGTCTGTTCTGTCTCAAGTATCAGTGGGACTGAAATAGACCTGGAGCTATTTAAGGAGAGAGAGGGGGATAGGAATAAAAGACACTGACATACGGCAAAAACTATCAGGAGTATACAGCAATCATAGTGGCTCTGAGCACTTTGAGCTAAATACTTAAGTCAGCATGAGAATAATGAACAGAGTAGCAAAGCTAACATGCTGATGCAATGCAGGCAGAATGTTTGCAAACATTAGCATTTAGGTTGCAAGCTAGCTGCATTCCAGATTTGTTTTTGCTGTTAAATAATGTTTAGTGTACTGTAGGCTGCAGGAGTAGCTTGTGGCCTATAGGCAACAAGACACAGAGATGTTGAAATGCATCGAGTCTAAACTTGCGATGGCATTTGCCACATTTATCTTCTATGAAGTCTTTACACAGATACTGGATATTTATTGATGCCGTGCAGAGCAGCTGACCTTGTTATGGGCTTTAGCTGCATTTGGGTGTAAGTGCATACTGGGCATCGCTGTGGCGTTGGGATGATTTTAAATAACCATAACTGAAAACTATGGACTTCCTGGTTGCATTACTGGCAACCCTGTAGCCTTCATCCTTTGGGTATCAACAGTTTTGACCTGTTGTGGACAAGCACGCCTGCACTGCTATCAACACAGTCATGTCTCTAAAGTAGTGAAAAACATTTCACAAGCAAAACTTGGTCATCCAAAAACATCTTACTAACAGCCTCCCTGCCTGAAAACAAGTGTTCATATTGTTGGTTTGATCATGTGCGTCCGATGTTACGCTGCACTACACTTTTAACAACAACATCAATTCAAAACAAAAACATCCTTAAATCATTTTAAGACCTCAAGCAACTGCATGACATCCTTGTTGACTTCAGTGCTCCCGTGGTACCTTTGTGCACACACACACACACACACACACACACACACACACACACACACACACAGTAATCAGGTTGCCCAGACACAGGCCCATGGGGCCCTTGTTACCTTGAGTGACTTTGGCCAATTAAAGCCTTTGAAAATAGCAGCTGCAGGAACAGAGAATTGTTGAGAGGAGGATGAGGAGGGGGAACGGATCCTTATGTGCAACCATCAGCACCACAACAGCCTTCTACCTGTTTTTATCCCTAGACTCCTTTCTTATTTATTCATTGGTCAAAATCCCGCTGACGTCTTTTTCTGTCTCCTGATAGCTTGTTTGATACTGTATGGCTTACTTAAACGGCAAGCAGAGAAGTAAGCAAGAGGCCCGTATATATGTGCTAACATATGGTAGGACTGGATCCAGATGATAGAAGGAAAAAATGGTTTAGTTGACAGATGTAAGCTGGGAATAAGGTTTTCGGTGTTTTGCATTTACTGGCAGTTGTAGGTCAAGCGTAGACCTCCTGAAATGATGTTATACTTGCCCATCCCCACCCTGATGACTATGGTGTCACGCTGCCTCTCCTGAGGGCCCTGACACCCAGCCCTACCTCCCTGCTGTCAGCCCACGATTCCCTTGTTCACAGGTCCCTTACTGAACTGAAGTCCTGCTGTGCAAATGAGATAGGCTTATTGTTCGAGGATGCTCACCCCTGCTGCGAGAGGAAATGAATGCTCGTTCGATGCAGGTATTTACATATTATAATGAGGCAAGACCACTTCAGAACAAAATATGCACAATATGTATATACTAATGAATAAAAAACAAATAAAAAGACTACATATAAATCTCCAAAATGGGCAAAAAAAATCCACCTATACAAAAAAGCATTTGGTTTACAAGTAATTCTAATCTAAACTGAACTGACAGGCATTTTGTCTAAAGGACACAATCTGGACCGGCGCCTAGTTGGGCTGATACCGTTATCAGGATAAAGTGAGCCAGGAAGCTTTTTGGGCTTGTGGTGTTCAGACAGATTCAGACAGAGATAAAGTAAACATTTTTAAAAGCTATTTGAGACACAGAACTACACCTCAGACTGCCAGCATCCTCTTCTCAATCATTTCTATCTCTCTCTGTTTTATTTTATAACTTTGCTCTCGAGCTGCTCTCAAAAACTTGTTTTATTGGTTGTGTTGTTGCTTTTTTTTAGTTTAAGATAAAACAATAAAATGAGCTTTGTAGGCTAGCATTGTTTGTATGTTGAACAGTTACCATATTACAGTGTTGCTTTATGCTCACATTACATTACCTCTGTGAATCTTAGGAGCTGAACTATGATCAGAGGGTTTTGATGTTGACAGGTTTTGGTTTGTTATTATTATTGACATAATATTAGTGGGAGTTATCTCTACATTTACTTGTATTCTGTTTATTTTCTGTTTTATTTTAAAGGTTACTTGTTTTTCACGAGTTCATTTTGCTGTATCACTTGTCATGATTGTCCACACCTGTTTTCAATACGTTCACCTGTGTCTCATCCCCCCATTTGTCATCTCACATTAAGTACTCAGTGCATAAATATTAAAGGTGGGAATCATCAGAAGAATGGTTGTGTGTCCATATACCTGTATGTTAGCCCTGCGACAGGCTGGTGACCTGTCCAGGGTGCACTGAGCCTCTCACCCAGCACAGCCAGGACAGACTCCAGCCCCTGTTTGAATTCAGTTTGTGCTGCTTTCTCATCTGCCCATAAACTCAGGCCTATTTTATGAGCTGTATCTATGACGTCACAGTGTGTGTGGGAAAAGGAGTGGGCAATATAGCCTCAAAATGATTTCATGATATTTCAGGGTAATTCAAAAAGTAATAAATATCATATTTCAACAAGATATTTATGACAATGTAGAAAAAAATATTGAACATTTTATCAGTGATTGCAGCCAGTAGCATTGAATTATTAGTGCAAAAAAGTGAAGGGCATTTTCCAGCCTTCTTTCCAGTGACCTACTGTCACTACCTAATTCAAAGTGTGAACCCACTGCTACAAGGTGCCAGCAGCATTATAGTGCAATAATAATGACACAGCAAAAATCAAATACAAAATTAACCTAAGTAGTGTTTGAGCAGCAACTTTTGTGTAAAAGTACAACATCGCAGAGCTGCGTAATACTGTCACACAATAAAAAATATTTTCTACCTGAGATGTCGTGACACCTTTTTAACCAGCTTCTTAAAGCAACGCTTTTCCACACACAAAGAGAGACTGGGTTAAAGAGAGACACAGGGAGGCGGCTTTACATGCAAAGGTGTGGGAAAAACGGAAAAGGAACAGCATTTCAAACTTTTGTCCAGAACCTAAACCCCCTTCTCCTAGAAGTAGTACGTGGAGAAAAAGAAGGCTCTGAGTCATAAGAGCCGCCCCTCTAAAGGAACCGAGCTGAAACGAGCTGGGACTCCCATCACTACTTCCTGTTACATGGAGAGCAGCCATCGAGTCCTCCTTGGTAGAGTCATTTGTTTGCTTTTGGGTCACACGTCAGCAGCTGCTAGTGTCCCCCGTTTCTTGCATATTTTGCAAAATATTCGAAGGAGTATTTGTTGAACTACTTGCCTTTTTAGATACTAAACCCTCATCTGAGGTTTTTAGCTCTGAGGTGTCTCTGATTGCCGTGTACGCAGCTGGACGTAAATGCATGCATTATTGTTGATATCATGTAAAAATGTGTTCTGGTATTAGTGCGAACAAAATGATTTGGCACAGATCTAACTGGGAGGTAGTTTGTTGGGTTTTCAGCTGAGCTGATATGACATTAGCTTTGCTGTCCTCAGCTAACGTTATGTCAGGATTTTGGTGCGTGAAATGAGACTTTAGGTTCATACCAAGCATTTTACTTCCATATAGCACTCCTAACAATCCCACATGTAATAGCCATCTGCTTTGTCCCATCTATGTTTAAAAAAACTACCCAAAAGAAGTCCATACATTTCATTTAACTGCAGATTGCTGATTTCTTCCTCTGATGCTTCCATCTTTGCTTTACATCTGTTTAAAAAGCTGTTGATTTTATTATTCCACAACTAAAAAGATATTTATAATAAGATGTAAGATATTTGTTGCCCCTGCATCTTTGCAATATTTCCAAGCGAAACATTGTGATGCTACACTTTACTGATTTTATTTTCCTGTCCTGTGTACCCTTTGTTAAAACATCTGTGTATGTGCTACTTTGTAATATTTGCTCTTTACATCATGCTTTCTCTGGTTTTCTCTCTGTATTTTTGTATTCTTGTTATCTTTTGGACTTATTTTCAGTGTTTTAATCGGCTCTTTAAATGTGCTTTTTTGGTTTCTCTGCCCTGGCAATAAATAGTTTTATGAAATCTGAAAAGTAAAATATTTTCCTAGCACAGCTCAGGAGAGGAATTGTCAAGGCTTCATATATCACCCTCAGACTGCTGGGACAGGCTCCAGCCCCCACTCCCGTGGTCCTCAGTTGGATAAGTGGTTAAGAAAAATGGATGGAAGTGGAGAGCCTAAAATGCTGCACAAACTTAATGTAAAGGCATATCCAGGTGGACCATTAAGCAGTCATCATGCACTTAGCAAATCATTGTAGTTACTGATGCTTTAAAAGCATTTACTGGACGAGTTCAGTAGATCCAGTTGGTGTGAGTCGCTGAGTGAAGCGGGTGACCTCACATGCTCTTTAAAGTGGAAAGTTTCTGGACGTACTTACAGGATTTAGAATTGGGAGCACTTGTAGGTACATGAATGAAAAAGTAGTGCAGTGAATGAACATACAGACTTCCTCACAGTGACAGAAGATCATACAAAGTCATTTCATTTTAAGAAAGGGTGCACTCAGCCGTCTAATGGCTCTATTGTGATCATCTCATTGTAATAGTACAAATCTGTCAAAACAAAGTAGGCCCCATGGAAAGGAGCACACCTTAAATGGGAGCTGCCAGCTGTTATAGATGGCTCTCTATTGTGACAATGTTTCACAATGGGCAACAATTACTTCTCTTTCAACATGTCTGTGTGGCTGTCTGAGTGCGTGTGCATGTGTGGGTTTGGGGAGGTGTGCAACTCAGTGTTGGTACACCTGACTCTGTGTGATAAAGAGGCACCGTGACAAAGACAGAAAGAGAGAGACATGCCCACAGGCAGCTCATTACACGTCTGCCACAATCATAAGAAATCTGTCAAATGATAAATGCCCTCTCACACTACCATTGATCTCGATGGATGCAGGAAACCATCTAACTAAAGACTGCATGACATCACTGACTAACCCAAAGAGCAATACATGGCCACAAATCTCTGAGACTTCGTATGAGCTCAGTATCCCACTGCATCCATCCATCCATCCATTCAACCATTCAACCATTCAGCCATTCAGCCATCCATCCATCCATCCATCCATCCATCCATCCATCCATTCAACCATTCAGCCAGCCATCCATCCATCCATCCATCCATCCATCCATCCATCCATCCATCCATCCATCCATCCATTCATCCATCCATCCATTCAACCATTCAACCATCCATCCATTCATCCATCCATCCATCCATCCATCCATCCATCCATCATTCATCCATCCATTCAACCATCCATACATACATCTATCCATCCATCCATTCAACCATCCATCCATTCAACCATCCCATCATCCATCCATCCATCCATCCATCCATCCATCCATCCATCCATCCATCCAATCATTCATCCATCCATCCATTCAACCATTCAACCATCCATCCATCCATCCATCCATCCATCATTCAACCATTCAACCATCCATCCATCCATCCATCCATCCATCCATCCATCCATCCATCCATCCATCCATCCATCCATCCATCCATCCATCCAATCATTCATCCATCCATCCATTCAACCATTCAACCATCCATCCATCCATCCATCCATCCAATCATTCATCCATCCATTCAACCATCCATCCATCCATCCATTCAACCATTCAACCATCCATCCATTCAACCATTCAACCATCCATCCATCCATCCATCCATCCATCCATCCATCCATCCATCCATCTTCTTCAGCTTATCCGGGGCCGGGTCGCGGGGGCAGCAGCCTAAGCAGAGAAGCCCAGACCTCCCTCTCTCCAGCCACCTCCTCCAGCTTTTCCGGGGGAACGCCAAGGCGTTCCCAGGCCAGCCGAGAGATATAATCTCTCCAGAATCTCCTAACCCTAACCCTAACCCTCACCCAGGAGGCGCCCAGGAGGCATCCTTGTCAGATGCCGGAACCACCTCAACTGGCTCCTTTCAATGTGGAGGAGCAGCGGCTCTACTCTGAGCCCCTCCTGGATGGCTGAACTTGTCACCCTTTGGAGGAAGCCCATTTCTGCCGCTTGTATCCGCAATCTCGTTCTTTCAGTCACTTCCCACAGCTCATGTCCATCGGTGAGCGTAGGGACGTAAATCGACCGGTAAATTGAGAGCTTTGGTTTTATGCTCAGCTCTCGCTTCACCGCAATGGAGCGGTGCAGCATCCGCATCACTGCAGCCGCAGCACCAATCCGTCTGTCGATCTCTGACTCCCTTCTCCTGTCAAAAGTGTGTATCCCACTTTTAAGATAATTTTTTTTAGTGCTGTTAACTTAAAATAAGCAGTAATCCCTTTTGAATTTCATGACCCTGATCAAGGGTTTCTCTGGCTCGATGCCATTTATTATGAGATATCAAAAAGCTGGGCTTTTCTCAGAGCGATGTCCTGATATGACTCTCAGAAATAATCAAAAATCACAAAAGCAGATTTAATGGAGAAAACTGCTGTTCATGTGAAGTAGCTATTTTGAATGGAGGGGACTCCTCCAGCAGTGTTTTCCATGTCCTGCGACCTGGCTCACCTTGTTGTGTCTTCTCATGTATTGATGGTACTGAAAGCACATTTAGACCCAGTTTGTCTTTTTTTCTCTGGGCCCTCGATACCTTTCTTTTTCACACTTGCACCTTTTAAACGTAAGCAGGAGGCGGTCACATCAGCGACCCAGTATAACTCCAGTTTCATTCATCGTCAAACAATAGATCAGTGTAAAGCAGCCCGTTGGCATCACATGTAATTAGTCTGATCTATTATAATCTCACCCACTGGCAAACTCGCATATTCGACAGATGCCCTTCCATGCAGATTATTATGGGACATATTTGTAAAGAACTCTTGGTAAAAAACAATAACACTGGGCTGCATCATAGGAAGCATTAGCATCAGTTGTTATTTCGAATTCCTTCTCTTAGATCACTAAAACAGAGCAGGAGCAGTGGAGGTTATGGAAGAAAAGGTTTCCTACTATTAACTGTAATTATCAGGTGCTGGTGTGAGTGGGATCAGAGTCAAAAACATGCTTTGTGCATGAAAACAGATATCCACTAAGGACGCAGCACAATCATTCCTCTGCACAGCATCTACAACTTTAGAGTAGAAGCTGGCTTTGAGCCCGAACATCGATTGGGTAAATCTCAGATTTCACAATAGCTTCTGTGTGCGGCCACTTCAGCCTCCTATTTTCAAAACAGACGACCAAAGCAGCGCTTTCTTTCTTTTTTCTGTCTGATATTTTGACACTTTTGATAAGCACCGAACACAAACATGATATCACCAAACAATCACTGTTAAAGAGCTGCTTTCATCAGTGCACCGTTCACTATTGTGATGGACTCGATGGACTCGATGCTTCTGTTGCAGCTCGTTTCTTTCATGTAAATGTCACATTTCTGGTGCAAATCACCACCCTGAGGATTTCATCATCACAGGGGCATTTCTTAACTGGTCATCTGGTGGTCTCTGTGTGTGTGTGTGTGTGTGTGTGTGTGTGTGTGGGGTGTGGCGGGATGGGGAGGGTGCTCTTCACACAAGATTAGATGTGGGCAGCAGTGCTGATTACACAAGGGGCTGTGAGGCACTTGTAATCACGTCATACAGCTTAGCTTTTTGTTTTTTTAAACCCTCTGCCGGCCTGGAAAGTTTCTATCTCTCCCTGTCCGGCTGCCCTTTGAAAAGTTTGCATGGAAAATGAAACGAAACTGAAATAATGAACGTGCTGTGAGGAAGCAACCAACTCAGCTCGGAGAGTTTGAATGTATCATGTTTCTGCTGCTGTTATTAAGCTGTTGGCCATGAAAGTGCCAACAGTGGAGTGAAACTACCACACATTATCTCGCTCTTCAGAGCCTGGAAGCTTCCTCTGTAGTGCACAGCAGACATTTTTGTATTTATATAGTATCGTAACAGTACTGACAGAGCTGAAACTTTCATTTTTTATTACGGACGTCTTTTGGAAAATGGAAAATTGGCTTGTTAATTAGAATTTACACAGTGTACAGTCACTCTTCACTGAACAGAAGATTTTGTTATTGGATGGTTTGATAACATTTAGAGAAGTGACACATTAACATAGGGAAATATATTCGTGCAGTGGGGGTTCAAATCCACAGGCTGGGTCATTCTGCGTGGACGTTGTTGTTTCTCACCTTACCTGTGCGGTTTCTCTTTCCAACTTCCTCCCGCAGACGCCCAAAGACATGTAGGATTGTGGGTGTGAATATGAGCGTGCATGGCTGCTTGTCTCTTTGCATTAGCCCTGTGATAGAGTGGCCAGCTGTCCAGGGTGTACCCCTCCCTCCACCCCATGACACCCAATAGTATAGGCTACACATCTTGAACTGGACAAGTGCTTAAGGAACTGGATGGATGGACACGTTTGATTCAGTGATTTGCATCTTTACTGGTTGATCTCATCATTTACAGTCTAATTTCTCAGGGATGTTTTTTTCCTTTGTGGTGAACTTCTCATCTTCTGCTCCTTGTTATCCACCTCTTCTTTTCTGTTTCAGGTCATCTGTCAGTCTTTTTTTTATTTATTTCTGATGTCCAAACTTTTCTTGACTTGAGGCACAGTGAGTGTCTCAGGGGAAATGATATTCAGAACCTCCATGAATTCAGCCTGAGGCCTGCTCACTTCTTCCTGGTTTTCACCTTTTCAGGGTTCCTCAGACATTATCATTTTAGTTTCTTTAGTCAGACTTTCTCCTGCTTTCTTGCCTTAGCTCTGCACTGCTTTTCACACCTGCAGTTAAATTCATTAGATTAAACAGACAAATGGTTCAGTAGAAGGCAGACTGTATGTAGATAGTATAATCCTGTCGATTTTACTGAATCTAATTCACGAACATATGGAGAATAATAAGACCGAAACGGGCTGCTGTGCACATTTCATGAATCTGATGATAATTTTATTTACGCACTTGTTTTTTGCACATGGTTAGAACATTTCTATGTAAATATAAGTGAATGAGGCCCATTGTTGTGCTGAAATAAGCAAAGTACTACCTGAAAAAGACATCATATGGATAACAATATATGCTTCTTCAAAACCTGCAACATTCACCATTATTAGTGCATTCACAGATGTGCAGGTTGTGTGCATTAGGAAATCCCCCAAATAAGCTTTTAACTTCCACTTCTTCTCTTTAGCCTGCAGGACTCAGCAGTGCAGTTCAGCTAACATTACCAGGAGTCTCACTAAGCTGAATTTTAACACCAAATGCCTCAAATCGACTGCACCATAATATAGATTTTTAAGCTATTAAAAACAAAACATTAAAGTTGTGCTTTAATCAATTTTAACAGGAAACAGTATGAGAGTTTCACATTTAAATGATTAAAATAAGAACTATAAGTAATTATTTTCCTGGTTGTTTTGTGTCTGCCTCTCTCCTCCCTGTGCTCTGCGGAGCTCCCTCTGCACCATTGTTAAAGCTTTGACTGACCTTTTCCATGGCAGCCTGTCTAACTAACCTGGGTTATATGATAGCTGAAGGATAGGCTTTAATTGACATGATAGCATTCTTGAAGATGAGTGAGGTGAGGCCATGGAGTTGGTAAAGAAATGCTGAAAACAGAGCGGTCATGCCCTTTTGCTCAAGGCTGTAAATCTTTCCCTGTATGTGTCTATGCGCCTTTGGACTCTATAGGTTTACACGGAGGTTTACAGACACTTGTGGGCATGGATGCCATAGTGATTTTGTACATTTAATGATTTCTTTCATCTAGACGGAGTGATTGTGCACATACATCTGTAAAAACTTGAATTGCATGCACAATTTTGTTGAATCCCTACAGGCTCACAGTCTCATACAGCCTCATACATACAAACACTTCCACTAATACTTGGTTAAATGTCCCTCAGCATGTTGCATCTTGATCAGACCATGACTGTATTTGAGGTTGAAAATCAGTTAGTAGTTGTTCAGAAAGTTATTTTTCCAGCTTATCTAAGCAGATGTTCATGAAACTGAGCCCAAGACATTCGTGTGAACTTTTCATTGGCCTCTATTGATTTTTCTCCAGTTCAGCTGGAAACAAAACAACAGAGCCAACCCTGAAAAACTCTCCACAGGCTACACTGGCATGCTTGAAGGACCACAGGCATGCAACTCTTATCTCAAGAGCTTGCTTATCAATAAGCTGGAACAAGATGAATAATTTTAAGTAAGGCCTCAACTCTAAATGAACTTTACACAACGAGTCTTGCTCTGTTTCCTTTCATTTGAAATATACATTTATTTGATTTTCACAAATGAAGCATGCTAATGTGCGCAGAGTTGAGATTTTAACCCCTAAATAGAAGAGCGTGAGTAGACGTGTGTGTGTGTGTGTGTGTGTGTGTGTGTGTGTGTGTGTGTGTGTGTGTGGGGGGGGGTATCTTTACTGTAAGCTTGCTTCCATTGAGCCATCCATCCAGAAACCTCCAGTTAGTGCTGGTGTCCTTTGGTTTAACACTAACTGGGACAACCATCATATGCTTTAAGAACACCTCTGCAGGTCTGTTTATTTTAATAGCTGCACTTTAATCTGATGTTCGGAGAATTGTTAACACGTGTCTTGAATTACTCTTCCATTGTCTAATTTTCATAAGCCTGGTTATTTTCTCTGAAAATCCTTGAGACAGTTTTCAGGGAAAATCTCAGCAGCTCAGCAATTTCAGAAATACTCAGATCACCTTATCTGACACCAACAACCATGTCATCTGTCTTCCTCAGTCTAATGTTCAACTCTAACTTCAGCAGGTCATCTTGACCATATCAACATTTTCTTGGTGCCATATGATTGGCATTAATGGGCAGCTGAAGAGGTGTACCAAAAAAAAGTGGCCAGTGAGTGTATTTCTGTGTGGCTGGGAAGCTAACCCAACATTTTGTACTATTTTTTATAGCTAAGTCCCCAGACTGCAGGAGACTCGATCAGCTAATTGATACCGGATATTTACTGCATCAAAGCAGTTTTTACGTAGACTCCACAGGAACAAGAACCAGATGTGTTTTCATGTATGGATTCAGTGATTTATACGATCAAAGTGAAAGCAGAAAGCTAACAGTAACTCTGACCACTAATTACAGAAACCATTAATAAGCTCACAGCATATACATTGTGAGGGGTGAAACAGTAGTGCGGGAATTTGACCTCATTAAGCTGCCAGAGGAGGAAAAGACAGAAAGAAAATAGACTGGAAGCACAAAATGTGCAGGAGGTCCTGGGATGGCGCTCGACTCACAAGCCTGTCTGAGAGCGCCGAGTCATTCGTTTGATGTTCTGTGAGACTGGCGCATGAGAGACGGAAACATTAGAAACACTTTCAACGTGAACTGGCTTTGACTTATATAACACTAGATGGGCTTTTATTGTTGCTCTTAACAGCAAGATAATACTTCCACTCATGGCTCGGTGCAGCTTCCCTGCTGAGTAAATTGGTGTGTAGTGCTACAAAAATAGACTCACACCATGCTGCTCAATTTCTGCTATCAATTAGTAATTTAAAAAACACACAATAAGTCACTGTCTCTCATGCACAGAATCAGAGAGATGGAGCAGAAATGTATTATGAACCTACTGCAGGTTGGTTCTGGACCACACCACGACACTGGATGCTCATTCGCTGAACTTTCAATGCTTGATTAGTTTCACAGTTCTTGGTCCAAGTAGAAAGTTTAGAGGAATAAAAGAATAAACGCTGATATTAGTTTATATGAGGTCGGGGTAGCAGCCCCTATTTGCCATATAAAAATATTCCTCTGCAAACAGCTTATTTGTCATTGTGTAATGACTCCACACACACAAAGAACAGCTGAAGCCTGATATCAACATCACTTCAACTAGACGTTGTCTCAGTCAACAAGCCACACACGAGAGTTTTGTTGGATGCAGACACTGTGACAGATCCACAGAAACACCTACACTCTCACTGCTTTTGTTTGTGATGGATTAAGCTGAGAGGAAGATCTGGAGGACACAATAGAACAATGTCTGCCACAAGTGATGAGGTGTGGAGATGTGAATAGGGACCTTTAACCAGGGACACGCTGAGACTGTCTGAGCTGCTTCCTAAAGTCCTCGTTTTTAAAACAAGAATCGACACTTTGCATTAAAATATTAGCCGGCTGCTTCCACTGAAAGCCAAACAAAAATGATTTCTCATCTCTTTCACTCTACATATATCAGTCGCTCCCTCCAAAAGAGAAACTCTCGTCCTCAGAATCAGAATTCAAATTTTGTGCCTGAGTCAGAATTCTTATTTGAATAAACTAGTTGTATTTTTTTTTTAAATAATTCACGAGGATGAAGTGCTTACAAAAACATCTGATTTGACCAAATAATGAACTGATGCTGATTTCTATCCCAAAGGTCAAAGGTCAGTTTTACTGTGATGTTGTAACACTTTTCTATGTTCCGCGTTCCACATTTGATCAGACGCTGATATTTGAGAGTTTAAGTTTGTTGTTTTTTAATTATTTATTGAAACTTTAGTTTTTAATTTTCAGTAAAATAAATAAATAAATTGAAATGAAAAAATAAATGAATTCAGTCAAGTTTCAGTTAGTGGTTTGACTCTATTGGTTTCAATGTTAAATTTAATATTTGTTAAAAGAGTCCAGAGGAAGTACGACAATAACAACGTGTGACTCTCATTCCTGACCTTCCAGCCTCAGTAAACACGTGAACCAAATCTTCATCGTGTTTGGAAATTTGGAGGCTCAGTGTTTAAAGTATCACTGGGTTGTAGTTCTGCTGTCTTCCAGCGACGGTGACCACTGTAGCACAAATAACTCTGTGTTCATCGGATATCCTGAACTCTTCTGTTCTTAAACACTGTTGTTTTTGTGTTTTTGCCACTGCTAATCAGCATTAGTGAAGCTTTATTAGACAAGGATGCTGGACTCGAACGCTTTTAGAATAAATCCTAATACACTGAGAAGGTAATCACAGTCTTCATCAGAGGGAACGTGTGATTTTTAGGACGCTTGCATTAGCTGGAATAATGTTAACTTATAACCAGCTGTTGTTTCCACACAGCTGAGTGTCACACATCGAAACTGCTGAGTAAGAAAGTAAGTAGTTTATAAGGTGTACTAAGTGTGTCCCATACATAAAACGGCCCACTGCGATGGACTGTTTATAGGAACACATCAGTTTGTTTGAAGATGTTTTTTTACACACTACTACACTAGTGTATACTCAGGCTACTCTCTTTTCTATTAAAGAACCCTAAAACATGACTCACTGTACTTCAAAGACATTTAGAGTATATTTGGTGTAGTTGGCTTAGCAAATGCAAAAACCTGTTTTCATTTGAGTTATTAGTTTAGTGTTTGTTTGATTTGATTTGATTTGATATACCTTTCTTAGTCCCCCAAGGGGAAATTTCACAAGGCTGCCGACCTATTGCACGCAATGGCGGCGCCATCTTACCCTCCGACCATACATACATTACACAAACATCACATGAGGAAGACAGGTCAGAGAGGTATAACAATGGAAAAGCACCACATGAGGAAAGATAAGGAGAAAAAAATAACTCCCCCCAGACTGAGCTCCAACAGGGAGATCAGTTTGAGAACAGAAAAAAACACCTCTGCACATAGCACATGAAAAAACTCTTAATACACCAAAGAAACACATGACAAGCAACAGGGATGGGTAAAGGGTGAGAGACAGCCGATGTAGACAGTACATCCGGGCCTGCAGCCTATGCGCTGGTCTCCTTGATCCACCGTCAGCATCGGAAGGGAATAAGCATCGAAGGCGTTTGGAGGGGGAGGGGGGATGAGTGTACATCTGCATGTGTATATATGTCTGTGTGTGTGCGTGTGTGTCCAGAGTTCAGCTGAGACAGTGTCCTTCGCCCTGCCAGGCTAAGTAAACAGTCTTCCAGCCAACCCAGGTGGCCTTGCATAGAATGGGAAGAACAGTCAAAACACAGTCGTTATCAGGGTGTTGTTGTACAGCTCCAGCCTTGCAACCGCAGCTGGCGCCGAAGGGGTCTCCGCATGAGTGACGGTGCTTTTTACTTTAGTGCGAACAGCTCATATGAATTTCCAAGCAGTTCTACAGTCCAACACTGGTCTCTCAATCTCCCGTTGGAGAGCCACGAGCTTCGCCATACTTGCGCTCTGTGATGTTGTCATTCTTGTGCCCAAAGAGCCGATTCTGAGAACTCACGACAGTGTGCCTCCCTGAGATGTCATCCAATTTACGCTCAGAGATGTTATGCCGAGCGAGCCCTTCCGAGATGTAATCCAGTCTGCACTCAGAGATCTTATTCTGAGTATTCACGGCAGCCGTAAGCCTTTCTAAGATCTTATCCATGCTGCACTCAATGAGCCCATTTTGAGAAACTCACGCCTCTTCCCATTGTTTCAATCCCAGCGGGCAGCCTTGTGGGGGTTTGAACAGCCGGTTCCACTTCCTTAGTTCTCCGGTAAGTCAGGGCCAAGCCAGCTCCGATCAGCCAGAAACCTGTTACCATGGTTCCGAATAGATAGATACCTTCAGCACTCAGGCTCACCCGAGCCCAAACTTCTCGTTGAGAAAGGGGTGTCAATTTCATTCAGAGACCAGTTGATCAAATCCATAATTCTTCTTGTTCACTGCACCCTTGGTCTGTGGCAAAAATGAGCAAATCAGGTATTTTGTTGACATCTTGATAGAGCTGGTGATTCTGACCTGGGTGCTTTGGAGCTCAACCTTTGCCTTTGTCGCCACCGTCCTTATCAAATCATTCAGATGCTTTATTGCATTATTAATACCACAGAATCCCCAAAATACTATCCAACAGTATTCACTATGCCTCTGTATTAGTTTTATTAGTCATCAAACATTTTCAGTCACAGCTTTTATCTGTCATATGTTAACAGTGACATGTGACCGTGTAATGGCCTTATGAGTTCCAGTTACGCATGCGATGCAATATGTTGTTCGTCACCAAAACTAAGATAAAAAAAAGTAATATTTATCTGGGATGCAGCAGTTTCAGGTTCAAACACCGTTGAAGGAAAGACTTTGGTTTTGTGAAACTTTACCAAATGGGTGTTTCCTTGCAGTTGTTTTGTGTAGATAGTATTAATATAGCATCACTCATTTAGCTGCCAAACAGCATTGTTCATTCCATGCATGTGTGGGGAGAAGCCATGGGAGCAGGGTCTTTTGACCTCCTCTCTGGCACGCTGCAGTTCCTGTCATGTGGAGGAATATGAATCACACATCCGTGCCTTGCCTCGTTATCTACACTTGTGTGAACATGCATGCTCAAGGGCACACGGATGCATCCATGCAGACAACTGCATGCAGGTACCACATGTGCATTTGGAGAAATATACACACATATTCTTAGCTTGTCCCTACACATGCACAAGAGTGAGATGATTTGCATATGGAGAGTGGCATATGGGACTGCTCCAGGTGAGAAGTTAGTCCTGCTCTGCTACGATGCTTTCCTGCCTTTAGCCCTCTCAGCCGGCGCACACTTGCACATACATGCATCCCATCTGTACACCCAGCTCCTCTTTAAGCTCTGCTCTGCAACCCAACCCTGAACTTCTGCCAGGGAATTCATTGACTGCGTGTCTCACAGGTATTTATAGAAATGCAAGGCAATTCCTTTGCTCGCTTGCTTCCAACAGACAGACTTGAACAGAAACTCATAGAGTAGGTGAACTACACTGGAAGTAGCTTAGTCAACAACAGTAGAGGGGCGCTGCTGTAAATCCATCCATCAAGAAAGCCTAAACAAATCTCATACTCGCAAATTTTGCAGCATATCTTTGCACAAAGTGTTTAATTGACACATTTTTCAGCTACAGTATCATTATCCTCCGCACTTCATCCTTCATCCCGCATTTACAAATAACATCAAAGGCTCCTTTTCCACTACAGCCTTACACAAGAGAGCTTTGGAGAGACAAATTAGTGTTTCATGTGGCAAAAGCTTCTTAAAATTAAAGAAAATTAGAGCAGCTTTAGTTCAGAGTTTCATTATTTTGGCGTCTCTACAAACAGCTTGCTTCTCACAGCTGTAAACTGCTGGGTAGCACTTGGTTGTAAGTACAGGGCTGCGACAGAGTGCTGAAATTGTCATTAGTGGTGATCATGAGAGGGATGTAATTGGTGTTTGTGGGTACATACTAATTGATGTGATAATTTGCAGACTTTGGTTTATGTGGAGTGTTCTCCTGCAATTATCTGACAAGATTACTGGTTCACAGAGGAAGCGCCATTGTATAAGGCTGAGCACTGATGGTGAAGTTGCTAGTCTAGGTTCAAATACGAAGGCAGGAAGCTGGGAGTCGGCAAATCAAAAGATGAGTATCTCTTGCTCGAGGCGCAAAAACAGATTCTCACATTAAAACATCAGGGACGGTGAATTTGACAGCGGGATTTCAAGTGTTCCCCATGGAGCATCAACGTTCGGATAGACCCGACTATGAATCCGTCTCTGTTTGCAGTTTCCTGTGGCCCCTTGCTCTCGCCGTCTGTTTCTACTCATTGTTGTAATTGTGCGAGACGTTAAAAAGTTACTTGTATCCCATAAATGGGAGATATTATGCTGCGGGAAACAAATAAATGAATTCGAATCTGATTTTGTTAGAAATGCCATTACGTCACTTTATTAAGCTGTGATAATGTTTCAAGCACAGAAGAACCAATTTGGCCAGTCAAATCATGTCTGTCCTGTGCCAACATTTTCAGTCATGTGAGGCGCTAATATACAGGGCGTACAGTACAGTAAAGAGGCGAGTGGTTGGGATACAATTAGGACAATGCTCACTGCATGAAAGCGTCATTTCTTTTGTTACCAAAACAGCATGGCTAATGAAGAACAGCAGCAAGCAGACCAAAATCTTGAAAGAAGCCCCAAAATAGCAGAAATAAACTCTGTGAAAACAGGATGCAGAGTTGGGGCTTTAGCTTGAGTGGAAGTGACAGGCTGGGCAACCAAAAGCAGCTAATCATGTGTTCACATGAGCTGAACTAAATCTGGGTGAGAACTATGATTCTGAATACTGGCACATTTTGCACTACTAAAAATCTTAAATACACGTTTCTACCTCTTGACTGCTTTATGTTGGTGAAACTATCAGTTTTAAAGTCTTCACTTTTGTCTCTGGTAAACTCTCAGAGGTATTTTACAAAATTATTATTGGCAATAACATGCTGAAAGAAATGTCTTTTAAAAATAATATATGTTAATATATTTAGACCAGTGGCAGTAGCAAAGATAAAGCGTTATAGATGCAGACACAATATTGGTTGCAGTAAATTTATCTGGTGAATTTACAGAGGTGGGGCCAAACTAACTTATCGGCGGGAAGCCCCGTAGAGGTGATGCTCACATCTGGCACAGTGAACCTGCCTATTTGTTTACCAACAGCTCTCATCTATGACACCTCCTATATATCCCTGGAGGCCCAAAAACATGCGCTCTCTGCGCTCAGGCCCTCGTATGTCTGGTTTCTGGAGCAAATTAATTCCCAGTTGGAGAATGACTGTTATGAATGAGTCGGGTGAAAGAGATGGATGGGCTACCCGTTCTTCTGCACAGCCCCTCCGCTTCCAGTGACAAAGATGCTGAGGCTTGTCCTACTTTTGTGGGAGGAAAAATGTGGCTTTGTACAGTAGCTCAGGGGACTCTCGGCGTGGGGTTGGGAGAGCTGCCGTGTTAACAGACTTGGAGCAGAAAGACACCCGGAGGAAATCAGCGAACAGAGATGATGGTGTAGAGCTGTGAAGCCGTGAAGCCGGGTTCTTTACGTCGATCGCATCCTCTCTCGGTTACAGGCTTCCCGTTTGAGAAAGCTTGCAAAGTTGTGCTAACATTTGGTGAAGGTGATTTTGTGTGTGTCACTAGCTAAGACAGTCAGCCTAATTGCTCTGCTACTCTGTGAGCTGCTGCACTGCTTTGGTGTAGACAAGCTCCTGTCTGCAAAAAACTGTGTAAAATAGGCAACCGAGTCCAGCGGTTTTAAAAGAGTCATCAAAAAGCTGAACAGTCCACATTTTGAACCACTGTCTTTAGAAATATACCCTTAAGGTGTGAATGATATAAGCATACCGCACATATACCACAGCCTCCTTCTGTTAAAGCTGGGCTCTAATGACTTGTGGCCCTATGAATGACTAAGACCCAGGAAGACATGAATCCTCCAAGTCATCCCAGTCAGAGAGCAGGTGGTTATTAAGGACAATTATGATTCCAAAGGACAGACTCGAGCCTGGATTTAACTGTACAGGAAAGAGATGAATATTCAGTAAAATGTGACATGACTGCATCATGAACCTTTTTCTCCTCCTTCCGCTCTCCTCGGCCTAACCTCTCGTCACATCATTCACATCCACATCTGGACTTAATGTTCTCTCTTTTTTCCCTCCTTTTTTAATTATTTTGTTTCATGAATGGGCGGGTGTTCAAAGAGCAGAAAGGACAGATGACAGTGAATAACAAAATGACCGAATTCCCATGCTCCGTGGTAAGAAGAACAACCCCTTTTCCCTCAATCAGCTTATAGGGCAACAGCTGCTGATGAATGCTTGAATCCCTCTTAGTCTCCCTCTAGTCCGCTTTACAAGCTCCACAAGCTGCTCAGGGTCTCTATAGAGCCTTAACTACCCAAACAGGGGAAGGAGAAAAGCCCAGTGACTGAAGGCTGGATGTTGGCTAAGTACCTTAGAAAGCAGCGGCAGAAGGCAAATCTTTCAGGTTGTTTTTCTTGTGTTTAATTATACATCTTTTTCCTCTCTGTATAAGGACATATTTGGCGCGAGTCAGCAATTCTCTGGTTTGGAAATTGTGCATTTTTTATATTTTTAAATACCACAAATTTTAAACTAGTGTTCATGGCGCCGAACAGCTGTGCATGACTTCACAAAATATGCAGTAGGACATAATTCTTCAACGCAGTACTTCTATCTAAAATTAAGTAAATTAGTCTGTAAGGCCCGTAGCACCACTTAAATGAATCTTTTCACCCAATACATGCAAAAAAAAAAAAAAAAAACCCTCCCAGTGTGCAGTAAATGTCAGCATATTTTGCAGTCAAAGCTAACCTTTACCTGCCTGCACAACCTGGCAGAAAATGAAATGGTCATTACTGAAACTATGCATCCAAACCCAGAAAAACATTCACCATTTAGCCACGATATTAAAACCACTGACAGCTGAAGTGAATAACACTGATCTTCTTTTTGCAGTCTAATGTTATTACATGGGATCCTGTTACTCTGACGTGTGCCAGCCCTCTAAATACTGGTGCGGTCCATGCACACATGGTGGCGATGGCACTACCCTAACAGCAGCTGTGTCCCCAAGAAAGACAGTGCACCCCTCTACGCTGCAAACACTGCTCAGGAACAGCTCGACGACACCACTCAGCCTCCAATCTCTGCGTATACCAATCCAATAAAGCATTTGCACTAGTACAAGTGGATTCATGAAGTCCCTACCCAGCAACAAACAGGACCCAAAAATCTGCTGTCCCTGGAGGACCTGTCTCTAAGCCCTGAAAGATCAGAGATTTTCTGGGGACATGAGGAGTACATAGACAAGATACTGCAATTGGTCTTGATGTTTTGATAAGTGGAAGTAAAAAAAGGGAAGTTTAAATGCAAGTTCAGACCCCAGTGCCTCCATCCATCCATCTATCCGTTCATCTTCTGCCACTCCTATGAGTCCAGGTTGCAGGGGAAACATTTTAAGCAGACATGCCCGAACTTCCCTCTCCCCACCTACCTTCTCTAACTCATCTGGGACACCCAGGCATTCCCATGCCAGACAAAAGATATAATCCCTAACATGTCCTGAGTCTGCCTTGGATTCTCTTTCCAGGCAGACATACCATCAACACCTTGGCTAGTAGAAATCCAGAAGCCATCCTAAAATCCCCCAAACATCTCAACTCAGTCCCTACGAACGACTCGACTCTGTGTCTCTCCTGAATGGCCAACTTCGCCACCTTATAAGACAGTAGTCTCATATATCGTGGCCTGGGATATTTGGCAGCTTGGTGAGATTTAGGGCTCTCCTCCACCACCAGCAGGAGGAGCCGTAAGGCTCTGTTTCTATGTGGACTGAGTAGCATTCAGAATGGGAGGCTTTGGCCAAGCGAGCCCCAATTGTTAAAACCGGTTCTTGGGAGCCTTAAGCCTTACAAAGACGCTAAATATCTCAGGTTTTGGTGACATTTATTTAAAATGATCCACAAAATATGGATACTGGATTTAAAGTTTTTTAAAAACACAAAGTTTGGGTAAGAATACTAAACAGAGTAATTTCTACATCGATGTGAGTGAGGTGTTTTTTTTTTTTTTTTAACTTATGTTAGAATAAAATTGATTTATTGAAAAGTTAGAATGACCTGATACCATCAGACAGTGAGAGAAACCATGATTTTAACAACCACTGAGACACTCAAGAAAAAATAAATGGTGAATAATAAATGTTCAGGGTTTAACGGGCTGCTAATCTCTGAACATCCATAATGTAATGGTAAGTGTTACAGTAGTTTACACGTCTACAGGTTTCAAGCCCTGTTACATATTTTCAACAAGGAGAGCAGTACTGTCTGTGGAGCTTTTGTTCCAGCTGGATGCCACCTGATTTCACTCATTATCCTGGCTCCTGAAATAGTCAGGCCTATTAAATTGCTCTTATTCAAGACCATGGTTCATTAAATCAAGGAGACTTTAAAATAGTGGAAAAAGCTTCCGGAAGTCCTCTGCTGTCCCTCAAGCTGACCGCCACAGCTGTGGGAGAGGCGCTGATAAAAACCTTACAACAACAACATTAATTGTTTAACATACATGAAGTACGGCCTGATTGATTGCACAGCTATGACCGATGAAAGGGTGTTTCAGGATGTTAAATGCAGGCTTGCATACGTTCTCTTGCTGGGTTGTGATACCCTGACGCTCCTGTATGCTCCCTCATTTTTTTCTGAGTTCTCCAAAAGGTTTTATCCACTGAGCATTGTTTAATTTTTCATAGTAGTTATATTTGAATATTCTAATATCTGCGTTTAATAGAATATACAGTTCATCCGATTACCACAATTTTTTTTTAAATTCAATTCAATTCAGTTTTATTTAAAAAGCGCCAAATCACAACAACAGTCGCCTCAAGGTGCTTTATATTGTAAGGTAGACCCTACAATAAACCCAACAATCATATGACCCCCTATGAGCAAGCACTTTGGCGACAGTGGGAAGGAAAAACTCCCTTTTAACAGGAAGAAAGCCCCAGGCTTGGGGTGAGAGAAGGAAGACAGGATAAAGACATGCTGTGGAAGAGAGACAGAGATTAATAGCCGGTATGATTCAGTGCAGAGAGGTCTATTGACACATAGTGAGTGAAAAAGAAACACCCAGTGCATCATGGGAATCCCCGGCAGCCTACGTCTATTGCAGCATAACTAAGGGAGGATTCAGGGTCACCTGGTCCAGCCCTAACTATATGCTTTAGCAAAAAGGAAAGTTTGAAGCCTAATCTTGAAAGTAGAGATAGTGTCTGTCTCCTGAATCCAAACTGGAAGCTGGTTCCACAGAAGAGGGGCCTGAAAACTGAAGGCTCTGCCTCCCATTCTACTTTTAAATACTCTAAAAACTCGTTGCATTTGAATACATGAATACAGCTTTGAGAAAACTGATTGCACTGAGAAGATGCAATCAGACAAAAATACAAAGATAAGCGCCATGCTGTGACAAATAAAAAACAAGGAAATGAAATGCAAACTAAGAAGCTTTCACCCAAGAAAGCAAACTGTATGAGTAAATCTGGTACACGTCTAATACAATATTGATGTGAATGACTGTGATCTTAAGAGACTTGATCTACTTCTGATCAGCTAAAGCATCCATTCGAGATGCTCCCCGAGGGCCTTGAAAAATGGTAATCAAATTACGTAATCATGTTGCGCTTAACAGAGCAAACATCTAAAGGCCTTGGAGCGTCACTTCCATTAAGCCAGTATGTTTTATACACACAGTACATGCACTAATTAGATTTACTGTAAACACGAATACCAACGCAGCTAAAGCCACTTCAGCGATTCCAGTGTATAATTTGAAATGTTCTCGTGTAATTTGATGAAGAATGGATGTACTAAATCTTAAACTTTAATAAATGTAGTATGTATACAAGTGAAATATGCAGGGAAGTAACAGAAACAGAATGTTTTGTAGCTTTAAAGATGAGCAGCTGTTCCACACCTTTGGTTTAACCTTTTCTTAAAGGTAAAATGTTTCTCGATATCACATTTTATACCATAACACGCAAACACACATTTGTAACTACATGGATGCTGGGTGTTATCATTACCCGTGTGTTTAGGGTTCATTTAGGGAAAAAGAATAACTGGAAAAAAATAGAAGACATGAGTCCAGCATTGTATTTCTGCCAGCAGCTCTCTGCAGACCCCAATCCTCAACTGCCAACCAACACTTGGCATCAATCATGAGACCATGCACATGCCAAAATATTTGATTCATCCAATATTGTTTCATTGTGTGAATATCCCCTGCACTTATGCAAAATGTGTTTATGGAAATACAGAAAGCCTTGGATTAAACTGCACACTGGCCGGCACATGCTCCGCTTATCCAGGTCGCAGGGAAAGGAGAAGGTTATCAAATAAGAAATGGTAAGATGGAAACTGGACATCCTTATCTCGCTCCCCAGCCAGCTGCCTCCTGAGCTGCAACATTCATAAGCTGACAAATCGTGCTGACTGACAATTGTGTAATAAAGGAGGACTTACAAGTGTAGCTACTTTGGGATAAGAAATCTGATAGCTCTGACTGACTGATGCCGCACCAGTAATGCATCACAAAGTGTGTGCACAGTGTGAGCTTCACTTGAAATTCTGGAGACCCATTACGCCCAGTGATTTCCACCTCCAGCATCAATTTGGAGGTCACATTAGGCCTGTGAAATGCTTTATGCAAACATAACGAACGTGCATTTCATGTTTTACTGACTGTGTGCGATACAACCGTTATGAAGTGTGAACAACTCTAAAAGTGTTCCATGTTGATTAATTTCTTTCCAAAAAGCGTTTACGATTTTGCATATTAGCCTCTTCTCATCAAGGAAAAACAGTCCTCCCTTATGCCCAAAGAAGCCATGCTATCAATTCCAGTGTCTCTCCGACAACAGTCTGATAGTGTTACCGATTTAGATAGCTCAGATTTCATATGCTCTCACAGAAGCAAACACTTTACTTCAAGGAGAAAGGGATGGAAAAAAATCAAGATAAATGTATCCCTTACAAAAGCGGATGTCAAAGCAAAAATCTTCCCATTACTCACTGCTGCTAAATAACTCCCGTATAATGGCTTAGAAAGCACAGCTGTGATCTAAACATGGCACAGAGTGTAATGACTTGCGTGCATGTGATGAGAAACACAGAAAGTGTCTGACAACTGAAACATGAATGTAACAGAGAAAACTTTGATTAAAAGCACATGATTTTCTCCTTTTAAAAAAATCAGCCAGTTTGTGAGGTTTTCCGCTGACCCTCCCTTAACAAACACGTCCGCGGTAATCCAGGCAAGAACTGTTGACCGCCTTTTCGTGCATTTTGAATGAATACCGCTGCTTGAGATATATGTCATGAAATATTAAATGTTGGTCTTCAAAGCTCCCGAGTACTGACTCAGGACTGCGTGGTCTTTTATTACATAATCAGCTGTCTGGAAACTGATGTATCTTTGTCAAGCAGCCGTGTAAATTTCACTCCATGTATATAAAGCAGAGCAGAAGCTAACATTAACCGCAGAGGACGGGGTTACTGTTTATGTGACAGCGTGTGATTGTACCGCACGCCACACATGCAGCTGTTGGAAGCTCCTGACTGTAACCCTCCGATTTCTGCTGAAGTCAGAAAGCTGATCATCGTCAGCTATTTCTCGCCTCATTTTAACGTCTGCGATGAGTTTGAGGCTCTTATTAAAGCTAAAGACTGAAAATTGACGTCAAATTGCGTGACGTCAGGCGAGCATCAGCAAACAAGTTAAACTGATTTGTTGCGGTGTCAGGGGCTGCCTGGTTAAACAGACGAGGTTTGCCTCCTGTTTACCTTTGGCACGCACCTGCACTTGCAGTAGGCGCGCCACAGTGCCCTTCACTTCCTCCGTCTCCCCGGTGATTACTGCAGCTAATGAAGGCTGTAGCAGACTTGAGTGCTGGACTAAGTGCACGCATTAACAGTCTCTTTGAGCAAATTTTCCCCAAAACTTGAAGGGCCCGCATCGGAAGACGTCTCTCAGGTAAATGAAAACATCAGAACAGCAGCGCCTCGAGATTACTAAACCCCCAAGGAATGAAAAAAACAGAAAAGCTCTTAACATGAACTACAAATGTATTTCGTCCAAATCGTGTTCATTTGTTCCATCACAACTGCAACATTTCGTTTTCCATCTTAATTGAGACGTGCACATCCTGCCTCCTTACCTGTAAATGCCCCTGGTACATATTGAGCACACAGTCAGTCGCGGCTCTCTCCGTCAGTGGATCTTCCTTTTACACTTCTTCCCGACTTGTATGGGGCGCACAGTGTCAAACTCCAAGTGTGGACATCAGAAGCCGAAGGAGAGTTTTTGGACTGGAGGTCCAAAAAGGAGCAGACAGAGCGGAGCTGTCCTCTCCTCGGGTGCTGAAGCTGACACTTTGCGCTCATCCAGGATACCTCAGCGCGCTGACACACACGGGGAGCGACGCCGGACGGCACTTTCTTTTCTTTCCTGTTTTTTTAATACCTTGCAGATTCCTCAAATAGTCCTTACATGAAAAACACAAACAAACACAAATAAAATTCTCTCGAGATTCAAGTCTTCATTGTGAGCGCGGTGGCGTTTTCCTCTCGGTCTTGCTTTAAATGTTATGACGCTCCTGCTGGGCTCATTCTCTTCTTATAGTGCGCTCCTCTCTCCTGTTTCCCAACTACTCCCTCTAACCCAGCCCTCTGGTGCCTCCTCCAGTGATGACGTGCTCGGTGAGGAGCTCACGTGCACAGCTCTCTCTCTCTCTCGCTCACTCTCGAGATCGCGTTCAGAAAATTTCAAAAGTTCACAGGCGTAGAAAAAGAATTTATAGTAGAAGGATTTTGTCATGAGCAAATTGATTTTAAAAACGTTTTATAAGCTTTTATAAGCCTCCCGCTTAGAAAGCAGCTCTGAATGACACGGTTAAAACAAGCAGAGGAAACAGCGCACTGCGTCTTACAGAGCGTGACATCTGCGTGCGATGAACCAATTAGTTGCCGTTTTCAGTCGTTTTAATTAGTGGAAGCAACAATTCAATGATCAAAAACAATGGAGACGTGGTTTCTTAGCAACGTAGATCTATATGTTTACATTTTAGCCCACATTAGTGTCAGTGCGCGTGTTTTAATCTCACATGCACACACGCATGTATGCAATGTTTTCTACTGAATAACAGAATATCAAATACACAGCAAGCTTTTATTTTATTCTAAAATAGCTCACTGGGAGCGGAACAGCTCCAGATTAGTGTATCAATGACACTGGGAGTTATGTTTTATGAGCATTTCAACAACACTTCATCTAAAAGTTCAGCTTCTGGTGAAAATTTAGTTTATTTCTTTTTCAGTTTCTAGGTAGCACCTCGACACTCTGTGCTTCAGTCATGGAGGATTTTTCACCTTTTCTCTGACCAGCTGGAGCAGGGCCGCTCTGTGTTCTGCACCTAATAGCAAAACATTTTCCTCTATTCTTCCTTTCCTGCAAAGTAAACACACTTTGCCAGTGTCAGCTGATACTGTGTCCCCCTCAGGGGAGTCACACAGCTTGTGGGGTGCAGACTGAGAGTGAAGGAGACTTTTTCGTATATCCAATGAGCCACACATTTTAAAGTAGGCAAAGTTATATAGTTACACCTAAGCTATTGTGATTCATGAAAGGATTATTTTGGAAAACAATTCCTAACATTCAGTTTTGAAACACAGAGATAGATATATATATATATATATATATGTATATATTTTTTAGCAGTTTAATCAATACTTTACCTTACTTTGCAGACGTGTAGCAAAGGATTACTGATGTGGAGTGCACCACCATCTGGACATCTGGCGATATAAGCACTCACACTGAACATATAGCTAAGCAGAGATATGCTAGGCAACTTGTTCAGCTGCTATCTTCAAGATGCAGCTTGAGAAACCTTAGTGAAGTAATTGAGTCACATATCAAAGTAGTAAAGCATAGCCATTTTTTGTGTTTGTTGCCTGTCAAGAGATAATTTATGTAAAAGGCAGAAGGATTCAGGAGATTCTTAAATTATTCCTTCCACCCCCTGACTATATTCTCAGTTGAGATAAGCAGAACAATATCCCCACTGTATAGCGTGTGGGCTGAAAGCTGCTTCCCCCTACCGAGTTGTCTGACAGTCTGACCCAAAGCGTAGATCCACGACCTCGCTGAACTCCTCCCACACCTGAGTTTTTGCTTTGACAACCATTGAAGCCACAGCCCGCTTGGCCTGCTGATCAGCTGCCTGCAGAGTCCCACAAGCTGACGGAGTGAAAAAGACTCCTCTACAGCTTGATGGCTCTTTTTACCCCCGGTGTACACCATCTGGTTCAGGGGTTGCCGCTGCATGAGCACTAACAACCTGAAGGCCACAGCTCCAATGTGTCCTCACATTTGGAGGCAAAAAGGAAAGTACTGTTAATCTTACAATACCCAATGAATGAGAGCACGTATAGTATGGATGTCAAACTTATTTTATACCACGGACCACATACAGCCCACTTTGATCTTAAGTGGGATGGGCCAAAGAAACTCTCCTTTGCATTGGTCTGTGAATGTTTAAATAATTATTGTAGTGTAATATGAGAAGCCATGGGAGAGATCTTTATCAGTGGGAAATGTTATAAAACTTATGAACATACAGTTTTCCAGTGCCATCCGGTTGGAGGGATTGGAGTCTTTGCCAGGCCAATTCTGGCCCCAGGGCCTTATGTTTGGCACCCCTGATGTATAGGAATAGTAGTAACAAGTTAGTGCATTTACTCACGTATTGAACTTAAAGTATTTCTATGTAATGCCACATTTCCACTCTACTATATTTTAGATGCAAATAGTGTAGTTTGTAGTTTAATTTTATTTCTGATTTTTGCCTCCCCTCCCACCTTTCTCCTTATCCCCTTCATGTCAGCAAATTTTAAAAAATCCTGAAAACTCACATGATTGGAGGCGCCTGAGTACGCTCTAATCATTACATCCTGTTTCCCTGGAAATGTTGTTGAAGCTCTGCTGTAGCTGAACATCACCCAAAAGAACTGGTCTTAACTGTCTTTGTGAAACGGCCCAGGATCTTTTGTGGGCAGCAGAGGATTGTGTGGACATTAAACACGTCTGTAATTATTAACACACTGTCCTTTAATAAAGGTGTAAGTTGTTGCTATTCAGAAGCTCTCACTGTAATTTGTTGTACAACAACACCAACACATCAGTCCTGTCATATTCTTCATGCCTCACTACATTAAAAAAATCTAGTCTAAAGGCCAGAAAAGCACGATTATTACATCCTGGGTCTTTATTGTTTACCAAACGTACACAAGCCTATTTTTGAAAATCGATATATGATCACAGATTGTAGTGTTTTATGTGTGTGTACATGTGCACGCACTGGCCTTTAAATCTATTTTTAGATTTCTGTCCCATCACTCTTGTACGGTTAACAGAAACAGCAAAAATATTATTAAAGTCAACAAGAAGGGAATTACTCCTCTTTGCATTGCCAATTATTTCAATCAAATTAAAAATCAAATGTTTTATCTGCTTTGGATAATTACCAGCTACAAAACACAGCTAAAGAAGAATTATTATAATAAATACTGAGCAATACTGCTGTGATTTTTTTAATGAAGACGTACGGACTGAGAATGTTGGAAAGTGGGAATAAAAGTGTAAACCAAGTTTCCATGTCAGTGACACGTATACATGCTTCAGCATTTATAACTCACACAGGTGAATTCGACCATGGTGCGTCTCACCCCCCCAAAACAAACAAAGTCTTTTGAACACTGACTGATTTCTGGTATAATCATGACGTCACTGCTTTGCTTTGTTTTTTGCCAACACACATCTAGGCTCATTCTAAGTTTTGGACCCCTCTGAATAAATCTGAATCACCATGAAGATCCTCTAACTCATTGGGGGTCACCAGTGGGGCGGTTTTTGGTCACAGCATTCGGGAATTATCCACTTAGTGTGGAGAATATAGCTTGATGATTCAGGTATTAATAAACGCCATCATCAGGTAAAAACTCTTTTTTTCATTCAGTACTTTAACGTATGGCCATAAATACTCAATGATAATTATTTTTGATATTGTTTTGACCATCATTGTCCACAAAGCTATTAAAATTATGAAAAGATATTAGAAGTGCATCATTTGAATTCATGTATTCACCCCAAACCACAGTTAAGTCGTTACCTGGACCACAGATGGTGAGACAAATGACTGAAACAGATTAGATTTGGTTTGATAAGAATTTGATTGGGATTGAAACAGTTTCAACACAGAGCATGAAATTCTGGGCAACATGAGAGCTTTTAGTAATTTGCAATTATATAAAAGTGTTATAAAGATAAACTATATAGGTTTTATTCTCATAAAACCACAGCCTGCTCGAATGCAGACCTTTAATAAAATAAACACCAAACTGAGTCTCAGAAATATATCAGTGGAAATATGTCAGATTGGATTGATCTCCAGAATCTGTGCAAATTAAGGAGTGACTGAAATAATGCAAATGGATGGCGAGATCAAATGCAGCTGGCACATTTGATGATCCCATTATTATCAGGGCTCGACCTATTTTTCACCTGAGAAATGTGGTGATTAAAAATTAAAATGTCCATTATACTCCATATATCACTTGTTTTCTGACAGCTGTTTTGCTGACGTCACAAAGCTGAGATAAGGCTCCTGGCAACTAGTGCAGCTGAACCTGTTGTGGACACACGGGCCTGACCAAGGTTTTATTTAACTGGAGAAAACAGTGACACTTGCTGTCAGGTGTACCTGCAGTCTACCATCTCATTGCCTATAAATTCAGTCACACATTTGGATCACCACTGAAGTACTCGTCAGCCGGTAACTCATTACTCCAGAAATAATTTCCAGGCGACCAGTTGCTACATAGCAACAGGTCAAAGATGCTATCAGTCAACACAGCTCTGCCCCTCCTGTCATGATCAAATAGAAATCGCAGCTGTAAGTCCTTGACTATTTGTCAGTCTTTGTCATGCGTGTGTGTATTTGCTGTGCAGCAGTGATGTCATCATCCAGCTTTGTTTGCTTCAGAGAGGCCCGACCTTCACACAGTGTCACCCTGCAATCTGAAAGTGTGGTTTTGCAAACAAGTGTATTAGAGGTGTTGATGGTTTGGCCTGAATGCAACCAGAAAAACGGCGCTATTTCCTGGACGTGTTGTTTTAGAAATTCAGAGAATTGGTTTTTCTGCTGCATCACAAACCTAAATATTGGACTTCTTAATCCAACGCCTAAAAAGTACTTGCACCGTCCGGTCATCTCAGACAAAAATGTGATTTATTTTGATTTTACACATAATGTAACTAACACACTAACTCCTAATCTGCTTTTTGGAGGACAAATCATTAGCAGTGAGCCGCAGAGCTGCAGAGGAGAATGCCACAAAGCTAATGGAGCAAACAAATGATGTCAAACGATCTAGAGCGGCAGACGCTTTGTACCAGTTTACACTCCAACAAGCATGTTTCCCTCTGAGGCGCCGCTGTTCCTAAGCAGACAGGAACACGCTGAGGTTTTGGTAAATGCACTGTTTAAAATATTATTAATGAGTTAGTTAAGGTAATCAAACAACCTGATATGTAGAAGATCGCTCTTTGCCATCCTGCAAATATCACTATAACACTAAGTCCACAGATCTAAGCACGTTTTCCTCGTTTCTCGTACTACTATGAATAATAATAATAATAATGATAATAAAACTCTGTTTTCCTTTTTGTGTGTGTGTGTGAAGAAATTTGGGACTACGCTTTACGACTCTGCATCAGCTCACTGATGTTTGAATGAATGTATAATAGTCTTTTTTAAGCCCTGTAGAGGAACGGGTGATATTTTTACCATGATACATAATATAACTTATATTAACGTTTACTATAAAGTCAGCATTTTAACTAAAAACTCCAAACTTCTAACTGTGTCCTGAAGATAAAGTGATGAAGCTTCTTCCAGTCATTTCAACATCCAGCTGTAAGTAGATCAGAAGATAAGCTCTCACTCTTTTAATGGTTTGCCAGTAAGGATCTTGTTTCTTGATTAAGCAAATGGTCTTGGATAACCATGACGTACTGGAATATTAAATACCTCGTGTTAGCTGTATTCTATGCTGTGGTAAATTATACCCTGATTTCCAACTGCAGCTAGATATCATAGACGAGATAAGGATCAAGCGAGGCTAATGTTGCAGAGAAGCATCCGACCTGGTAAACAAAGGCACTAGTTAGGAAAAAATACAAACTGCACAGATTAAAAAGTGCCATCTGAAGTTGTAGCCCTTTTAAAAGCTTGCTTTCTAATTTTTTGCAATTAATGCCAACCCAGGGCCTTCAGTGTGGTTACTACGAGGATGTTTGATTCTGTTTATAGTGTGAGAGCATAGAGATGTTTTTTGGAGACAAAGACTGAAACTTGGAGGCAACAAATAATCCCATATGCTGCTCTATATTTTTCCATGTTAATATCATTAACCTTCTAAATCTGCAACAGTAACAGTTTGGGTTATTTTTGCAGAAGTATTGTGGAAACTTCACAGTAAATCTTACACTCGCCGTCCCGTCGGCCTTGTCCCGGCAGCTCGGGTCTCTTGCGTGCATCGTCGGCCCCTGCTGACTAGATAATGCTCCCATTTCCAAACTACTCACCCTGCAGTCCTCTCTAATGTTGGGCTATCACAGCGTCTGAATCTTTAATGCCCAGATGATATGTCCACAAAGGAAGTAGCCTGTTTAAATATGTACCGCATCCAGTTGTTCTGCCAGCTTCATTACCACAGTTATCTGTGCACGGCATGGGATTTATAATTTATGTTTCTCAAATATTCCCTCAGATGAGTAGAAGCATACACAGAACTGCAAACACACACTTGTTTGTCTGCCGAGCTACTCCAGATTAATCACACTAGAAATGATCACATGGAGAACTATTTATATGTATCAGTAAACGCATTTTCTTGATGAACATAAAATGTAGATCAAGGGGTCTGCAGCGCTTTGATACGGCTGCCCGCTGATTGTTAGGGTGTCTAGGATGCAAATCCAGCTGTCTGTTTTTGCTGCATCTAGTTGTCTGCTGGCCGATAAAAGCAGGTTGCATTCACAGGCCCGCTGAGCTGTGAGTGCCTTCAAACAGTGTTGACCCCTCAGTGCCTCCTCTTTTATCTGTGTACTTTACTGTCTGTGGCAAGGTCAATTACTGTAGCAGTATTGATTATTTGGATTTTATTAAGCGTCCCCTTCAAGTCATGCCAAAGGTGAACTGCTTTGGAAAAACACGTACAATTAGAAGACCATGATGGTTTTGAACATAAATGGAAACTGGCTTACAAAGTGCTTTGCAGTGTCATCGAAAAGCGCTTGTTTTCTGTGCGAGTATGTCTTTTTTGGTAAATTGTACATACAGTAAGATCATGTTCTTACTGGTTAACGTTAGGCATCCCCTTTTCCTCAGAATCCAAGGAAAGATGTGGCAGTTCCTTGATATGGTGGTATCATATACTCACCTCTCACCTTGGAATAGACTCCGTTCCCTTTTGACCTTAAATGGGATTAGCTGTTTACAGTCAGGGGATAATTGAGGAATGGAGGCTATGGACATGATGGCGTGGGGAAACAGAGCTCCAGTTGCTGAACTGATACAATCCCAGCATTCAAGTGTTGAATCAAAACACCACCACTAATGCTACTGCAATGTTCTTTTTACCTGCTGCAAATATACAACGTGAATAAAGTCAGATAGAAATTCTTGCTTTTTCGCTTGATGTTTCAGCTACTGTATACGCTCCTCTCTTCCATATTTATGCCGTCATACATTGTGCAACATAGCTCCAGATGAGCAGCTGCAGCAGGCTGCCATCAGCCATGACTTCAGGTGAAGCTCATCTTCATGAGATAAGGCTCCTGGCATCTGATTGACTTCAATAATTCATGACACATGCATGATAGCTGCGACTGCTGGATGGGCAATATCACAGAGATGCACTGGAATTTATGGAAGTGGAGACTAGCTACATAACAGTTAGCACTCAGCTTACACTTCCTAAAGTGTACACTGAGGTTAATTAAGTGACACCACCCTTTTCAGTGATGATAAAAACAACTTTTAGCTGTTAGACTTGAAAGTTAACGGCTTTCCATTTCTAACCATTCCTAACTTTGGCAGGCTTCAAATTCTCCTGAATATAATAAAGAAAAGAAGGTTGTGTGCTTGCATCTGTATGCAAGCAGCAAGTCTGTTCCACCTGAGAACAGACAGCGGTCACTCTGCTTTATGATAAATTAGTCAGTAACAAAGTTTCCAGTGCAGCCGTTGGTATCTTCCATAATAAAGCTGTATGAACAAATCTCTAGATTAACACACTACATTAATATCCTGCTGACCTTCGGTGGCTCTTCCTCAACACCAACTTTCCAGCATATTGCACTGAGATAAGCAAATCACTGCCTCAAACAACGCTGCAGTTAAAGCAGAGATTTAGTGCACTGTTTCAAAAGCATAATTTGAACAACATTCAGAGTTTTACAGCTAATTTTAAACAGCGGGAACTGCTGATTGTAAAACTCATAATGTTGCAATGAATATTCACACATCTTATGTTTGGGAGTGACTACTTACATAAAAACCCCTGAAAAGATGAAGTAAATGCTGAAAGTCTAATTAGTTACAGTGTGTTTTCAGTTTTAGTAAATTTCAGTTACTCATCAAAATGCTGGTGGATACCAAGGCTTTAAACGTGTCAGTTTATTTTCATTCTGTTGCTTTGCATCTTTTCAGAGTCTACAATTGTCTTTATTATGTCCAAACAATTTATTGGGACCAACATCTGATACCATGAAAACGACTCACAACAAGAAGACTCCTGGTTTGAAACTGTCAGCCTTACCATGTGGGGTTTGCATGCTTTTCCTGTGCTGATGTGGGGGCTCTCCGAGTGCTTCCTCACACAGTCCAAAGACATGTATGTTGTGTGTTGTGTTAACTGGTTGCACAAACGGTTGTCTATCTCTGTGTGTTAGCCCTGCAATAGACTGGTCACCTCTCTAAGGTGTACCTGGCCTCTCAGCCCATCACAGCATAGACTCTAAGCCCAGGTTGAATTTGATTTGTGCTGTTCCTCATTTGCCAGTAAGTCCATGCTTTTTGTTATAAGCAATAGTCTTTGGCTGTGACGTCAGTCAAAAGCTCCTTTGAGTCCTGGAAATTCACCAAAATCTTCCTTCTTGAATCAGGTAAGTCTCCTAAAGCCACTGCTTAGAGTAAAACGCATTAACCAGCAGTGAAAATGAGCTCAGTGTCCACATCGATCTAATGTCAGATCAATGAAAACATCTACAGCATGTAGATGTTTTCATTCATCTGGATTCATTCCCAGTTAAAACATTTGTTACCAGAAATGAAGAAAAGAAATACATTTACTTTAAAGTAATGGAAACATTCCTTTAATTGTTACAGTTTTAAAAGGGTAGCAAGTAATCTACAACATATTATGTGCTTTTCAAAAGCAGCTAATAGTCATAAGGAGTGCAAAGTTTTAACTTATCAAAAGTTTGTTGTGTGATGTCTCTCAGCAGGGAGTCGCTACGTAGATCCACACAAAAGCAGCAAAAAACTACAAAATGTGTTTGTGTCCAGAATATTTTAATATAATAAACCTGCTTCTAGCAACAAAAGGCTCACAACAGAAAATGTCTAATGTCACCATGTTCCACTTACCAAAATCTCTAAATTGAACTGTGCATTTTTTATTTAATGAAAATTAATCGAAACTACAAAAACTATGTGGCACCCCTGTAAAAGCAGAGGTTTTCACAGTATTTGATCTGGAGTAGTCAACGTGTGCTAACGCAACCAAGGAGGAAAGACGTCAATAATGACTGTAAAGAAGCAACTGTTGCTGTCTCTGAAACCAGGAAGGATTATATGACCCTTTCCAAACCATCAGAAGATTATTCACGAGTGGGAAACATCGGAGGCTGTTGCCAGTCTTCCTGTTGTTGTTCCAGCACAAGGTCAGACCGTGATATAGTCACAGAATCTTCAGAATACCCAAGAGCTCCATGTAAGACTCTACGGGGCTCATTTAGCATTGAAATATTAAAGATAAAGACTAAGCGAGTATGGTTTGTTTGCAGAGTTTTGCAGGAGAGAACCTCTTCTCTGAACACAGCAGCACAGCTTAGCTTTACAAAGTTGCATCTAAACAAACCACATGACTTCTGTAATGATGCCTCTGGGACAGATGAGACCAAAGTGAAGAGGTCTGGCCGTGATGCACAGTGTGCAGCGCATCATACAAACACATCAGTAACACCGAGTCAAATGTGAGGCCATCTTTCCGACTTACAACCTGGTTAAAAAGCTGTGGTGGGAAATTAAGAGGCTGCGCATAAATGAATGTCTGCAAACCTCGATGATGAGGCAAAGGTCTAAAGAAGAGTGAAACCAAATTCCTCCACAACAATGTGAGAGACTAATGAAGTCATACATGCTGCTAAAGGTGGATCATGGGATGTACTTGGTTCTTCACACACTGCTTCTGTATTTTGCCTTAGTTAAACAAATAGTGACACTGTGTAATAAATGCAGCATGCTGCTGTTCATCCTGGCAAGGACGAGGTAATTTTTAAAAATCATATGTAAAATCTCTAAAAACTGCCAAAGGGTGTACTTTTAATTATTTCATTTCTTTTTACGATAACTATATTACAAATCAGGCCACAGCAGCATGAAACATCTCAGCAGGCTCCCTTTTCTAAGTCTTTTTCTCATTTCTTAATTATTTTGGGCTGCTCCAGTGAGATCCCACCGTTAAAGTCATTGCAGTTGTGTGCCACTGTGACAAACAGGTTGGCTCACACATGAAAGTGTCCTGTTAGTACCAATGAGCAGTTAGTCATCCCTGTCTGATATCTCCCTCCCTCTCCTTCCTGTCTTATTTGCCTGCTCACAGTGATGAACAGAAACCCGACACCTTCAGAACAAAGGGACCAGTGATATGAGATGAGGTACGAGACAGCATGCACAGTGTGCCGCATCAGGCAGTTAACTGCTGCAGGCTATCGACTACTACCTAAATGACACGCAGCTTCCAACTCTTAGTGCTGATGCACGTGCACCGCTTCCTTCTTTGTGTAAATCTCAGGTAACATTTCCAGTCCACAGCTGGATTTGCAGCTGGTTTGATCTCGGCCTGTTTCCTGTTGATTTCCGGGCAAAAAAAGAGAGAAAGAAATATCAGCTAAAAATATACTTTAAAAATAATAATGATAAAGTGATTGTGGGTTTTTAAATGTATTATTATGACATAATAATATAGCAATTTGTGTTTTGAGCTAGATTTAGAAAAACAAAAACAAGTAACATTTGTGCAGTTTGACACAGATCATTTCATATCCAACCTGTGTGACAAAAAATGATTACATTTAGCTCACCAAGGATTAGTCAGCAGTGGGTTTTCTTCTCCTCTTGTGTAAATCCCTTCAGAGCTGGCTGCATGCCCGGTGTGTGTTTTCACAGGCTGACACAGAGATGGTGTGGTCATCTCTCAGTGCCACCTGTCAGCGATGACGGCCAATAACACGTCCATGACCCCCTCTCTTCAACAACAACAACACGCTTGTATAAAAAGCCTTGTGGTGACAAATACAGCATAAACTACACCCTAAAAATGTCAATGGTGACAGATTTTCACAGTTGGTTAAATGTCAAACAACGTTTCGTCACTTGGATGAGTGACGAAACGTTTCTCCCACAAAACGCTACGTCCAGATGAACAGATTCAACTTTTGGAGGTCAAACAACTAGTTTGTTTCTATGTCACATGCTTTTCCTCCAACTGGAATCAAACCAGCAACCATTTGCTTCCCAAGTAAAAAGGCTTAACCATTGCACTTGATTGAAAACAGTAAATAGTAAAAACAGTAAAAAAAACAGTAAAAAACAGTAAAAAAAAAAAAAACAAAAAAAAACAGTAAATAGCTTCAGAGTTAAAAACCTGCAAAAATGGCAAAGATGTCGAGACAGTCTTCCCTCAACGTCTTTTAGTAATCAAGCACATCCAGTCGTGTCACATAAGCTTGGTCAGCTTTGAAATTGACCTTGACTGAATACCTGCACAGAAGATTCCTGTTCCAGCTGGAAGTCTGAGCACGTCGCTGCTGCTCCCATTAGAGCTTCTCAGAAAGATGCAAAGAGCCTTCATTCACATGGAGGGATAACAACTCTGAAATGAACTAAAGAGGATGCTGAGAAATAGTATAGTGAGATTTTGACAGGATGGTAGTATCACAGATACTGCACAGGTAAGATGTCAGGTGACATCATTTGTAAATATTAGACTGAACATGTTTTTAGAGGATTGAGCACTGAGATGTTATTGGTGCTTCCTTTGTATAAAGTCTCCTCTCATGACTCATGAATATTGATTAATAACACATTAAAAAGTATATTGCTTTAAAACAGTGCACGACATCTGTAGAATTTTCAACTGTAATATGAGCCCTGAGTGCAAAACACCAGCCACTCAAGCCACACAGGTAGATTTGGTTGGAAGTAGAGATAATTTACTTTGCTTAATCTGGAGCCAATCAGTGACCTCGTTCAGGAAGAGGAAGCTGCAGCTGAAAGCGATTGGACAGCTGGGTGAACATTACTGGTGACAACACTGGAAGCAGATGTTGAAGCAGCTGTAGTGGGTTTTTTTTGGATGGTTAACAAAATACTGCGTATTTCAGAAGTGATCCAATAGCTGGCACACTAACCAAAAACAGCAGAGCTCCTGTTGTTAAATCTGAGTTACGTATGTATCTATTCTCATCTCAGCACTCCATCCATCCACAGCGGACACCGACTGTCTACTGGGAATTTCACATTTTCTCAAGGGCATCTTAACACTGCCGTGACTGATGGAGAGCATAACCCGACAGTATTATTATGTGTTTCACTCTCTGGCAGCTGTGTGGTATCAGACTCAGCACAATCCAGTGCTGACCCATCACACCACAACAGCTGGCTCATTTCTGTGCTACAAATGGCTCTGGGGATTTGGACATGTGCACATCTGGCACGGTGGTAAATTCAGCTTTTTTCTAGACCCATTCATGTAGTCTTACAGGCGGTTTAAATTAGTGTGTTGGTTTGCTTGCCTGTCCAGCCATTTATTCTATTTACCAAGATTTCCTGATTAAATTAAATTCCCCAATGATTCCTTCTAATTCTCTGACTTTTTTCTGTAGCTCTACCGTGAGACTGATAGACTAATATAAGACTAATATGAAGTCTGGTACGCACACTTAGTTCTAATGAATCATAAATACTAGATCTTTTCATTTGTCACTGGCAGGTCGCCAGATTACCTACACAGATACTGGCTGGACCCTGGACCAGTCCTGGGGCAGGATCAGGTGCATCTCTCGGGTCCTGTGTCAGGTTTTGATTTCTTAAGGACATGACTCTCAGAGACTGTTCCTCTGCTGCAGGATGGGTTGTTTTTTCAGGTCTGCCTCTTCTTTTGTCTTTCACTTGTTCTTTTTTTTTTTTTTGAAGTATAGACTGCACACTAAGTCTGCAGCTTTTAGGGAATCACCTTGTTGGTGCAAAACTTATATTTGATGCCTGTCAAACTGTGTTATCATTGGCATTTTCCATAGATAAATAAATAACTGGGACCAGAGTATGTGCTTTTGTGACAGGTTGCTTGTAACAAAGTTCCCAGTGATAAATGTCATTTTAATTGATATTCTTTACTAAGATGTTAAGTGCAGACAAACACTGGTTCATCCCTTGTGTTGGAAACAAACAACTCTGACTGCTTTGAAGCAAAATACTAAGAAATAAGTGTTGGCTAAAGACTTTTGGAAAGTATTTATAATTAAATACTTTCCCCCCCTAGTATTTAAACCTGTAATACTTCTCATCACGCCATCAGGATAATGCTGTTTCATAATCATCTATATTTTTGTCACTGGTGCAGATCTTCTGTAAAACGTGTGGCTTTGAGTCATGAGAATTAAAAACTGAGCTAGACATGTTGCCAAACCCAACGTGATAAAGCAGATAATGGTGCAGATCTGAAACAACACCGAATGCCTCATTTTAGCAGCAAATGAACCCTCACCATACAAACAAAAAAAAGTTTTATTGCTCTTAGTGTTGCTGAAAATGTCATGTGATCCCAGAGACAGGGACTGACTGACAAGGTGAGCATAATCACTGCCAAGGTTGGGTGATTCCACCAGGCTGCATCTGATAAATTAAATGAGATGGAGAAATGATGGAGTGCAAAACCCAGCAATGCAGCAAAAACACCCCCTCCCCTTCCCCACCAAGCCTATTACTCTCACTCTCTCTGCAGGTTTGTCTTTTTCACTGAGCTCAATCTTGTCACTAATGTGACAGATGAGCAGAAGGAAAAGCAGAAGGTGCACAAGTTTACATAGTTGTTGATTTTACTTCTTTTGGGAACCATGAGAGAGCAGTCAGGAGGAAGAGCGACACATTTTGTTTACTTCCATTCTCAAACCCTCTGCTGCAGATACAAACTGGCTGGATTCATTTTCATGTTTAGAATTAAAAAAACCCCAAAAGCTGTTGAAAGATATTGAAAAACACTCAGAAACAAATCAAATGAATCTTAGCTGTATTATCTGCTTACCTGATGATGACTCAGCAGTGCAGGTGCTGTTTCTGTGCCTCTCAAGTCAGGAGCATCATCCACTGCACTGCTCTCTGTGTCTCTAACACACACACACACACACACACACACACACACACACACACACACACACACACACACACACAGAGATCAGCTGCCACTATCTGTAGTTGCTAATTCATCAGTGATTGGTGAACTTAAGCATCTCTGAACTAAACAGAGAAAGTCATGTGCAGGTTGTCCTTTGACTCATGCGATGAACCAAAGTTAGTCGTTATAACTGGCGATTTTCACATTAGCTTCACATTTGTTGAACCAACTACTTAATTTAATAGCTTAAAGCAGTCATTCTTGCACTGCGTCGGGGTGAAGAACATGATCTTTTTTTTTTGCTATGCTAATTTTCCATCTTTTTAGCAAATTGTAATTGGCTTAATTTCTCCTTTGATTTAAACTGACCATGCTCCATGAACAAAGCTGCAGAGCAAAGTAATGCAGACAGCTGCAATAGTAAAGGTCATTGCTCGTGTGTTTTGTTTCTTAGCGAGTCGGAAACCTTCAGCGATGAAACATAATTCCAAGTTCAAAGGATCAAAAACTGAAGTTCATCATCGTTGCCAGCAGAGGTTCCAAAAAAAAAGCCAGTTCCCATGTTTCACGTTAAAACTTCTGATGTTAAGGACGTTAAAACACCAAGCTTTGCAAACAGATTTCTACAAGTGGATCTCAGTAGAAAACTCATATATTCTATATTCATCCCATGTAATGCAAAAGTACTTCAAGCCTTTTTCTGGTTTACTTTTGATGATTGAAACCTGAATTTGGGTCCAATCTCCCTACTCTTGACACAGTCAAACATTTATTTGTCCATATGATGCTCACTGACACCTTCCACATGGATGGTGTGCACAGAAAGCTGGCTGCTACATTCAAGCAAAATAATTGAAAATTAGAAGGAAAAGGTGCACAAACATGCATTCCTAATATCGAACCACTCCAGAACCAGACACAGCATCAGAAGCAACTTTCCTGGGCTAACGAGAAAATGAACTGGACTGCTGCCCAGTCCTCTTTTGAGATCAAAATAGAGTCGTCATCTGAATCACAGGTGTCTGAAGTCCACTGTGGAGTTCCCACAGTCTCTGATGATTTCAGGTGCTGTTTCACCTGCTGGTGTGGTGCTGGTGGACCAACTATGATGGAGTATTTTATCAAGTCGACACGGTTTCTGCCAGGAGACTTTGGAGCCACTTCATGCTTCCATCTGCAGACAACCTTTGTGAACATGCTGATTTCCTTTTCCAGCAGTACATAGCAGTTGCTCACGGGGCCAAAACTACTACCGGATGGTTTTCTGATCATAATATTACTAACTCTAACTGTAACTTCATCTCCGGGATGTTTTCCGAGAAAAATGAGAAACACCTGAGCCAAAAATAAAGATAAAGGAAAAGCTACTATGAAAGTAGCCTGGGCTTCAGCAGCACCTCAGCAGACCTGCGAGCTGATGTTTAAGGAACTGCAGCCAAATACTAAATGAACAAGTTGGACATCTCTGTTTTTGTCGATCTCAAGAAATAATCAGGAACTAATCTGTTGGCCTTTTTTAAAAAAATATAATTTGAACTTAATTAGTAGTTGTATTCTTGGGTGAAGGACAGCTGTGTGATGATTTTTCTTTGCAAAGTTCATAACCTTGTCAAATTTGTGTCTGTAGAGATTATAATCCATGTCACGGGGGGGTTAAGCTTCTTACAGATTAAGGCAAATGTCCTTTTTTCCTACAAAGACTGAGGGGAAACACAGTGATACATTTCAACCACTCATGTTATAGTTTCATAGTAGTTCGAATGAGAGCCACACTACCAACATTTCAGCATTTGTTAGTATTCAAAAAGTGAGCGTGGAATTGAGAAAAGCACAGAGGTGCCAGTGTCTGTGAAAGGAGCAATCACTGCCTTATGTAACACTGCCAAGCATGCTCTATTGCCTCCAAGGGAGTTCACAGTTCCTTTCTCTTTATTTTCAACAACTCTCTTGTGTGTAAGCAACAGCAAGCATTTCACAAACACACACACACAAACAATGCAGATATGTGCTTTACATGAGTGCAGTCACTGAGATTTATATATCAGCTGTTTATAGAAGCTAGACTTTATGTTTGGTTTTTATGAAATGGACCGTACCCAGTGTTTAAGTGGAAATGCTCTAATTGTTTTTGCATAATGCAGACAAAATCTGTCATAGTCAGACACACACAGAGACTCAAAGATAAAAACCAGACCTGACTTCTTGTTGCGAATGGCAAACATAGCCAGCATCATCATAGCACATTGCTTGTTTCAGTGTCTAATAGGAGGCCGATGCAAACCTATAAAGGATAAAACATTGTGCTTTGTGCTCTCAACTGGATTCCCTGGCTGGTTTTGCAGCATACGACTCCAAAAAGAGCCGGATAGCACGCTGTTGTGTTGGCTTCATGAAATTCCACCGGGCCACTTGAAGCTTTGACCTTGCCTGACAAGGCTTGAAGATGTTGCTGATGATCTGAATAAAAAGAACACTTATGACGATTGCTAGTTGCTCTCGTGCAGGCGCCTCAATCAAAGACAGTAAAAACACGTCACAACTAAATGACTTGAAGTGTGAAACTCGCTGTTCTGTATGAGTTTGAAGCAGGGTTCTCATGCCTAATGTGGGGATGGATCACAGTGCTCGAGCTGCAGGCTGATGGTGGACACTGAGTTTAACTGTCGAGGAGGCCAAACTGAATTTTAATGCAATCAGACTGTTTGTGCTGTAGTGTTCAGCATCAGCACAGATCAACTTTGAGTTGCGCCCCATCTCCCCCAAAAAAGTAAGAGTGCTCTGTCACATTACTCACTCGCCTGCCAAATCTGAGCAACTCATCATCACTGAGCTGACAGCAGCCCATAGTTTCTACTAATCATGCAGGGTAATTAGTCTCGCTGGGGGATTTTTAATGCAAAAAAAAGTACAAGCAGGATGAAGTGTGAAGTACTGGCACGTGTCTGCAACCTAAAATCCTCTCCATACATGATTCTTTTTGCTTTACATTAAAGAGGAGAGGGTGCAGGACCTCGTAGGCTACTGAGTAAATATGTCATTGTTGAAGATGACGTGATGTGACGGGTGTCTTGGAAAAAAAGCACATCTTGAATTAAAAGTGACTTTCTCCCCCTTAATCCTTGTATATTTATGAGTTTCTGCATCAGGGATCGTGAGCAGATGTCATTTCACCGACATCATTTTCTCCACACCTACAGAAATCAGCCCACAGCCAGGCCACCTGCAGAAGGCTTCAAATGACTCGAGTATTGTCATCACTGAAAGTGGCAGGAGGGAAAAACGGGAGTGTTGCAGAGAGGTTTATTCACTGATGTGGATCCTAATTGAGCACGGCAGCACAGAAATATGTCACTGTAATGGAGATGAATTAGACTTACAAGTCTATCAACAACTAACAAAAAGGCACAGCACAGTGACGAGCCCAGACTCTGCACTGGGCAGACGCGACTGTAGCTAATGTGCCACCTCCTCAATCATTATCACATTCAGTGGGGTTTAGTGCTGGACAGTATGCAGATCTGTATCCCTTCAAAATCATGTTTTTTAAACTTTTTTCTTCTTCTTCTGGTGTCAACATTTGTTGGGGATGTCTTTTCCGTCCCAGTCTTCTTTATTTCTATCTAAATCTCTCTGTGTGTCAGCCCCTTTGTTTTATTTATGCGCATCTGTTTTCCCTTTCTTTGCTTTCAGGTCTCGCAGTGATAATATTTGCACAATTCTTCGAGCAGCATTTGCATGAATCATTTTGCTCAACTGCAAACCCACTGCTTAAAGTATTTTGTCACAAAATATACAAGTTAGTATTTTGATTGAAGAGAAGGAGCCGTCTGACCCCAGCGTGATAAATAGACATCAGATGAAATGTGGCAGGTCTGGGAGCGCTGCGAGGTGAGATTGTTCTGTGATGTTTGAGAGCGCTGAGGAAAAAAGGTCGCTCTAACCTGGCGGTCCTGGCCTCAGTGGTTGACCGCTGCGTCATGCTCCCTCTTGGCACAAACAACAGCAAACATCCATCCATCCATTTTCTGTTCCTGCTTATCTGCTGGAATATCTGTGAGAGCTCAGCAGCCTGGAGGAACGAATATTTACACCCACAGGAAATGTAAAGACTTTTTATCAGAAATAATAAGTATTTGTTTCCAAGTGCACGGATAAGTTTGTATTTATTTTAAAATGTACACTCACCAGCCACTTTATTAGGTACACTTCAGGTTCAGTTACTCATTACCAAGGAATATAATATAATTATATATAGAATATCTATAATAAGCCAATCACATCGAAGCAATTCAGTGCATTTAGGCATGTATGTCTAATTCAGGATTGATGCTCCAGAAAAAGTGAGCAGAAACGTTAGTTCTCATGGTGCATTCCTGAGTTCCCAGTGGGAAATTATTTGTAGAACAGCCACTCAGCTTGGACTTCCCACTAAAAAAGTCAAAGAAGCCCCACATGCCTAACACCAGCCACTGTTGTGTATTTGTGACTCGCTGTTTGAGCCAAACGCACAGTACTGACCACGAATGTGCTGCAGCTGTGTTTTTAAGCACAACACAATCTGATAAAGTGGCTGCTGGGTGTATAAAACTATAGCAAAGCTAGTTCCTGTAGTTCATTGCTCCACACATTATTTCAATATTTCTGGTTAAGCCAACTTAAATCTGTGTTGGGACACAGATGTCTGGAATGTCTTCGATCCTTAAAAACCACACAGAAACAACATATGACAAACTAACACAGCAGCTACAATGGATAACAATAAAGAAATACTGATACTGATGCATATTTTAAAGATCCTGCGACAGACTGCCAACCTGTCCGGGTTGTGTGCCGTGCCTTTCGCCCTGTGACAGCTGGGAAAAATTCCAGCCTTCATCCCCGTGAGTCTGAATCGGATTAAATGGTTATTAAATGGTTAGTTAGCTGCTGTAAAATGACAGAATTGAATATTTGTGTGTAATGTTTGCCTGTGTGAAATCACCGTTGTTTATGATGGAAACACGATAGCGCTCATGTGATGAGGCTAGCAGCAGCAGGAGTGAGGGTGGCTTTGGCTCTTGTTTGCTACTTCTGTCAGAGCAGATGATGGCTACACGTTTTTCAGCTTGCTGCTGTGACCCGGTGTGATCGCTATCTCGAAGCCCTGAAGGCACGGCTTAAAAAAGCCCCACGCAGACAAGAATCCTCAGTCACCCACCCACCCAGACATCAGGGCCCGTATCCCTAAAGAATCTTTGTGCAAAAAGTGGCTCCTAGCGGCCAAATTCTAAGAAAATTCTCAGAGTCATGACGTTTTCTTAGAATTTCCCCTAAAAGTGACACGATAATCCCAGTTAATATAAAAGCTATTCCTCAAGATTCCTAGCGCTTAAAAGGGCTCCTAAGGCGAGATCTGCTAAGAGCAGGGAAGAGAACTTTTAGTGGCTTAAGAGTTCCCCTAAGCCAGGGGTGCCCAATCCCAGTCCTCGAGAGCTACTGCCCTGCAGCTTTTAGATGCGTCCTTGTTCCAGCACACCTGAATCAAATGAATGGCTCGTTATCAGGCCTTTGCCAGACTTGATGGCATGCCGAATTGGTAATCCAACTATTTGATTCAGCTGTGTTGGAGTAGGGATGCATCTAAAAGCTGCAGGACAGTAGCTCTCGAGGACTGGGATTGGGCACCCCTGCCCTAAGCAGCTGCACAAAATGGCCAACAGAAGAGGCAGGAGAGATACCTTTATGTTCGTTTCACCAACTGGGCCAGCAACAAACCTTGCTCCTCAGTCCAGTTCGGCTTATGAGTCCTTTTTTCTCCATTTTCTGTGTTTGTAGGATATTTGTTAACAAGCCTTTACAAATAGACCAGCCAGCAATCACAGACATTGATAAAAGCTGAGCCGTGTTACCCTCGTTAAGACCACACTGGACTTGTAACGTTGTGATTTCTACTTCATTAGGGACAGCCCCTTGAGATAGGCCATGTTGTTTTCAATGGGGTCCATATGGGAGTGAAAGTACAAAACATGCCAGCTAGGATATTGATATGAGCAAATAAGACACGAATCATTATTTGAACAGGGTGTAATGAGTTTAAGTTTTCACATATTTTAGATTCTAATGTTAGGCTATAACCCCTACAGCTTACTATTCATTTTCCAGATATTTTCTTGAATGTGAAATATTTACAATTACAGTCAGCATAAGATTAGAGTGTATAATTATGTTTATTGATTTGAGGGTACATCCTTTGCTCATTCTCACCAAAAGCTCATTTCCATCAAACTTGTAGGATCAACCAATCACGGCTTTTGAAATGATGACTCATACCTAGCAACGGGGTCAACCACACCTCCTCACTAAGATAGGATTTTCCATCCATTCCTTGCTCAGAGTTCACTGAAAATGTTCTGGAATCACTTCTAAGCTAAAACTCCTGGCAAGGAATTTTTAGGTTAAGTTAGGAGCTCTCTGAGAGGATTCTCAGAATCTTTAGGGATACGGGCCCAGGGCTTTATTAATATAACTGAGAAGGTGAAAGCTCATTCCGTAAGTTTTCCTGAACATGTCTCTGAAACATTTGGATCCTGACAGATTCCTGCCAGCTGGAACATGAGCGTCAAACATCCACAGTGAAAGTCACTGAGCTCGTGTTTGGTTTCTGCCGTTTGAACAAACCATTTTTTCAGGCACGATTAAAGAAGCAGTGATGTGGGAAGGGGTTTAATGTGGTATATTTAGCTAGTGTTGTTTAAACTTGGCCTTGAAATTGTTTTAGAAGCCAATGTGTAGTACCAGGAGTTCACAAAGTAAGACTCCCCCTGTGTTCAAGTTTTTAGCATCTCCACTAAAATAGTTATCATGGTGCTCAGTATTGGTGGAGCAAAAAAAAGTATATATATTGTTACTTATCTGGGAACATATATTGTTTCCTTGCACTTCATTTTCTCTTCATTGGAAGGTCTAATTTCCATTTATATTGCTACTTAATGCTCACAGCGGCCCGCGGTGAGGTTAACTCGGAGAGCATCCTGACACAGCAGACGGGGCCCTCTGTGAGACATCACTGCTGACATGACTGACTGAATGTCAGCAGGCAGAGTAGAAGGTGAGTGTCTTTAAACACGAGTGTGCGTTCGAAGAGAAGGCAGATGCCAGTGTTTGCTATTCCACGTTTGCATTTGTAGTTAAGTGACGCGTGTTTGGATCAAAGGACCGAGAAGACATAAAGTTTTAATTTGAATTTGCTCATCGCTGCGCTGAGGTGAGAATTCGTCACAATACCCCCACTCAGTTGGAGGAGGACCAAAATATTGGTATGACAGGATAATACAAGTTTGTTTCCTTTGTTTTTGTTGATTCACTGTAAATAAAAACAATACAAATCATTTGTGAATGCTCTGAATTGGATAAATGGAAGAAACTTGGTGGATGGAAACACAAACTGTGTGTGAAACAAACTGATCTGGCCGCCATAATACGGGTACTGTACTAATATTTTCATATGATACTGAATGAATGTAAGCGGTCCAAGCAAGTGCGAGTGCATGTGAACATACAGTGGCTTGGAAAACTATTCAGCCCCCCTTGAACTTTTCCACATTTTGTCACATTACAGCCACAAACATGAATCAATGTTATTGGAATTCCAGGTGAAAGACCAATACAAAGTGGTGTACATGTGAGAAGTGGAACGAAAATCATACATGATTCCAAACATTTTTTACAAATAAATAACTGCAAAGTGGGGTGTGCGTAATTATTCAGCCCCCTGAGTCAATACTTTGTAGAACCACCTTTTGCTGCAGTTACAGCTGCCAGTCTTTTAGGGTCTGTCTCTACCAGCTTTGCACATCTACAGACTGAAATCTTTGCCCATTCTTCTTTGCAAAACAGCTCCAGCTCAGTCAGATTAGATGGACAGCGTTTGTGAACAGCAGTTTTCAGATCTTGCCACAGATTCTGGATTGGATTTAGATCTGGACTTTGACTGGGCCATTCTAACACATGGATATGTTTTGTTTTAAACCGTTCCATTGTTGCCCTGGCTTTATGTTTAGGGTGGTTGTCCTGCTGGAAGGTGAACCTCCGCCCCAGTCTCAAGTCTTTTGCAGACTCCAAGAGGTTTCCTTCCAAGATTGCCCTGTATTTGGCTCCATCCATCTTCCCATCAACTCTGACCAGCTTCCTTGTCCCTGCTGAAGAGAGGCACCCCCAGAGCATGATGCTGCCACCACCATATGTGACAGTGGGGATGGTGTGTTCAGAGTGATGTGCAGTGTTAGTTTTCCACCACACATAGCGTTTTGCATTTTGGTCTCATCTGACCAAAGCACCTTCTTCCACATGTTTGCTGTGTCCCCCACATGGCTTGTGGCAAACTGCAAACGGGACTTCTTATGGTTTCCTGTTAACAATGGCTTTCTTCTTGCCACTCTTCCATAAAGGCCAACTTTGTGCAGTGCACGACTAATAGTTGTCCTATGGACAGATTCCCCCACCTGAGCTGTAGATCTCTGCAGCTCGTCCAGAGTCACCATGGGCCTCTTGGCTGCATTTCTGATCAGCGCTCTCCTTGTTCGGCCTGTGAGTTTAGGTGGACGGCCTTGTCTCGGTAGGTTTACAGTTGTGCCATATTCCTTCCATTTCTGAATGATGGCTTGAACAGTGCTCCGTGGGATGTTCAAGGCTTGGGAAATCTTTTTGTAGCCTAAGCCTGCTTTAAATTTCTCAATAACTTTATCCCTGACCTGTCTGGTGTGTTCTTTGGACTTCATGGTGTTGTTGCTCCCAATATTCTCTTAGACAACCTCTGAGGCCGTCACAGAGCAGCTGTATTTGTACTGACATTAGATTACACACAGGTGCACTCTATTTAGTCATTAGCACTCATCAGGCAATGTCTATGGGCAACTGACTGCACTCAGACCAAAGGGGGCTGAATAATTACGCACACCCCACTTTGCAGTTATTTATTTGTAAAAAATGTTTGGAATCATGTATGATTTTCGTTCCACTTCTCACGTGTACACCACTTTGTATTGGTCTTTCACCTGGAATTCCAATAACATTGATTCATGTTTGTGGCTGTAATGTGACAAAATGTGGGAAAGTTCAAGGGGGCCGAATACTTTTGCAAGCCACTGTAAGTAACCCTGAACAGCAGACTCTTTGTGTTCATGTTCTGAAGTTCAGGGAAACAAGTAATCAGAGTAACTGTGTAGAGGATGTTACATCAGCGCTGACACTTATTATCAGACATCTTCACAGTTTCCTCAGGAGCTGACATTTGGCAGTAGAAGTCACTGAGGCACAAAACGTTTGTCAGTTTGTTGGGAGGTTAGGCAAATGTTGGTGTGAACTAAACCCAAGACAGAAAGTTTAGCATTGCTCCTGTGGCGTGACTGCAGTTAAACAGGTACAACACACTGAATTACCAAAGGGTATCCTGCACAGAGCTCTTAATGACCTTCACCAGGACTAATGCAATATCCTGCTACTACACCCGGGTAAACATCAATCTCTATATAACTCAGGAGCATATCCAAAAATATCACACCATCAAAGCTTTAACTTTACACACACATACAGCATTTGTTGCATCCGGTTACATCAGTGCTAATGTTGAGCATTTAAACAAAGGCACAGATCTTCTTCTGAAATGTTTCTCAGCCAACATCAGTGACAGTTTGTTGTAATTGTTGAGCTGAAAGAGTTTGGAACTGGAACATTCCTCATGTGGATGTTTTAAGTCTTCAGAAAAAGCTCCGGCAGTTTGACAGTTACGTTTGATTTATTGGGACCTTGACAGAGAATTTTGTGTCAAAATAAATGGTGTACAGACTGTTATTGTGTAAATCTGCTTGCTGACACATGTTGGGGCACCAAATCACCTGCTGTGTCGTCTCACCCTGCGATAACACCTGCCTGTGACCGAGATACAGACTGGCACTCAGAGGTCTACATGCTGCTGTGTGAGACATACAATACTCAGCCCGTCATCTGTTTATCATTTACTCAGCCAACTCTTGTTATTCTTATCATTACTGTCTGACAGTGAGCTTCTAAAGATTCAGTTTTCCATCAGCTTCCAGAGGGAAGTTTAGGAAGTGTCAGGTATCATCCTCAGTACTGCCCAAGCAGAGCGGGATGCTGGCTGGAAGAACATCCAGTTCCTGGGAGACAAAGGGGAGATTGCAATTGATTTCAGGCTTAGGTGACATTTTACCTCAGACTGAAACTGGTCCATTCTCAATCAGGGCTGCTGTGTCATCAGAGTCTATGCTGCTGCTCACTTTATGACCAAGATTGTGCTTGCTCTTAGCCGTCCATGTAGGAGTGAAGAGTTATCCTGAAAAATCAGCTATGTATAAATATAATGACTATATGAGCACATTGCTGAAACTACAGTACTGCACACTAGAACATTTAACCCGTAAATTAAAAAAAATCAATGGATGAAAATATAGTTTCAAAACTGAGATGAATTCACTCACAAACAGTAGAAGCTTTCAAATACGAGTCTTTACTGTTTATCATTCACAAGAAGATAAATTGAGTGATACACATAACTTGTTAATGGCCTGCATTTGTATGGCGCTTTTACTTAGTCCCTAAGGACCCCAAAGCACTTTACACTACATTCAGACATTCACACACTGGCGATGGCAAGCTACATTGTAACCACAGCTGCCCTGGGGCACACTGACAGAGGCGAGGCCGCTGGACACTGGCGCCACCGGGCCCTCTGACCACCACCAGGTGGTAAACATGGGGTGAGTATCTTGCCCAAGAATATTTGGCATGCAGCCAGGAGGCAGCCTGGGATCGAACCAGCGACCTTCTGATTAGTGGCTGACCTGCTCTGCCACCTGAGCTACAGCCACCCTCAACCCTTGTGAATGTTGCAGTGAATGTTGTCGTCGGTCAGTCAGGTTAGGATTAATCTAATCTTTTTACCGAGGCGTGTGACTGCTCTCTATCCTCCCATTGGTTTGTGGAGCCAAAAAGCTCTCCATACAGCTGAGATTTTTTTCCTTTAATTTGTCATTTGTCAGAACAACCTCACATCTGGCAAAACAAACAAAAAAGTAGTAGTTTGTGTTGAACTGCCTTATGGTTGGATATTTGTCGGTCAAGATGCAAACTGCAGTATGAGAAACTTTCTTCGTCTTTCTTCTCAGTGTTTTTCACCCTGACTGTAGCTCTGCCGGCTTCATGAACAAAGGAGAGAGTCTGGCTAATTGCACAGGCCAATTATGAGCAAAGTGCTTTGCCTGGAAATGTTAAAGTTGAACAGCAAAAGTGTACTCTGGTGTCCTGTACACTTAGCTAATGCCTCATCATCTACTGGGGGTATAGTGAAGGTGAAACAGCTCATTAAGTCAATGACACCAACATCTGCAGTGACTTTTAGAATGATGTCAGAGTCAAAAAGCTCCCAAAATACCCAAAGCTTTTCTCTAATCGGATGACTCCCACTGACCTCTCCATGAATAAACCTTGACTCTGAGAACTATGAATATTTGTGTGCTTGTGTGAATCAAGGTGTTTAAAGTTAAAAGAAATGTGCACTCCTTCCTGTAATATCTTCTGCACCCTTGTGCAGATGATGAGACCCCTGCTCAGGCAGCCAGCGAGACTAATTCTAGACTAAAATTAGACAAAAGGCGAAGAGGACAGAGTAAAAATAGAGTCACTTTCTTCTTCCTTTTTTTTTAATTCAAGCAGAGCTATTTCTGTCTCATTTCTTCATACAAAGGCTGACAAGTCATTACTTGAAGCCATTATTTCTTCCTGTTTTGGCAGCTGGGCCGCTGGCATCGTGTTCAACGTATCGTCCAAGATTCATCTTCTCGTCAGCTCAGGCCCTTCAACATTTTTCACTTTCTTTTTATGAAGTTTCACCGTTAACATCTAGGGTTCCTATTACAACTGGCATCACTGTAGGGTGGAATTAAAATATCCTCATTTTCTTAATAGTTTCTAAACTATGAATTTACATCCCACACTATTATTCATTAACATTCCTGCTTAAATTCTTAAGGCTCCTTCTATTATGTAACTGCTTGTTTTTCTGAGGCAGGCTGAGATGCTACACTTTACCGTCTCTCTTTATTGAGAATTCTACTCAAAATCTTTAAAATATTGATTTTGCTTTGTTAACTGCAATGTCAATCCCTTTTACAAGACAGACCTGGCACCATCATTGATTTACAACAAACAGGAGCTGAGGGAGCATATTGAAAGCCCATTCATGACTGCATAACTCTAATTTGTCCTGAGATGCTTGACTGAACAAAATCGTGGCATAATGCTCAATGGTCACATTTGCACAGTTACAGACTTGTTTCAGGGTTGTTGTTTAAGGTTTTATTTCAGTAACTGATCATTATATACTACCACATAATATCGCTGTATGGATGTACGTCCCGGATAGAGGCCTGGGCAGGCTTAAGCATTCATATATCAGTCACAGGATACTTAGTGGGATGACACTGAATATTAGTAATACTTAACAGTACATGGAGTAATAGCTAATCTGTGCACTCTATGGGCAGCTTCTCTATAGGCTCCCTGGCTGATTCCATTTTAAGGAGCAGATGAGAAGGTGTCATGGTGACCTAAGCTCCTAAGCTGGAGGTGCAGCTGGCATGCAGAGATTGGGCTCAGCTGGCACTGCTGGATGCTCCTCGGGTGGGAGGCGCAAGACACCAGCGCCAAGGTGGCTGTGCTTTCAAGTGCCCGAGGCCAGGCTGCCCTCACTGCATACGTGACTACTCATGGACATGTGACGGCTACTGCGTAGAACAAACTAAGCAACAGCGTGTTGGTCCGCACTCATTTAAAGGTACAGTCATTTATGTTTAGTTTATTTAATAGAACAACAGAATGCTTTACTCGTAAAAATACATTCAATTGTGTCTTCTAACAAATTGATGCATTCTCATAAATTTAGAGTTAATTGATTAAAAAAAAAAGAAAAGTGGCAGCTGCCATGTTTCCCCACCAGCTTGAGCTCAGGAGCTGAGATGGGCACCGGACACATTAAAGGTACGTTTAAAGGCAGAGGAAAGGACAGAACTTGTAGGTATTTGTGTGCCACGGGGACAAATTTTAATTTGTGTTTGCACCTTCAGACTCAACATATAAAGGCTCACACCTCTGTTTTATCCTCTGAGAGGGGGTGGAAGAAGGAAAAACTCAACATGCAAGACACATAAATGTTCACATACATGCTTAGTTATTCCCAAAATTGTTGCAATTACTTGTTATCAGCAGACAATAGACATACATTCAAAGACAGTTGCACTAATGCTGGCTAACAGAAAAACAGCAGCGCTTACTGACATAAAAGAAATCCTCAAAGCTTCCTCAGTGTCGCTGTCAATGGACAGAAGTGAGCTTCGCTGACTCGTCGGCTCATATTGGACAAAGTTTACAGCCTCATCTGCAGTAACTAGACACTTGACATATTGACAGCCGAGGCAAACACTGGACTCACCGCCTACACTCACTACAGTCCTTTTTCCTACTGTAGATTATGCACTTGAATTGGGAGGGGTAAGGAAACAGTCCTCAGTTAACTGCAATCTACAGTCTACTGACATCTAGTGATGAGATTTTACACTTACCGCCTCTAAAGACTTCAGGTAAGTGTTCAATTCAGGATTAGCAGATTTTTTTTTTTTTTACCTTGTTTAAGGTATAAAGTATGAGGTACAACCATAACTATGGTTAAGAAAACACACCACATGTAGGCTGCAAATTACTTTTGAAATACTACAAATTACAGTTTCCAGGTTTTGTCTTTTTTAGGTTGTGACATATGTTAATTTTTTAAATTGAAAAGAAAAATCACCCAAATTGATTTTTTTAAGTGTCAGATATTTCATGTTGTGGGATTAAGAGAAATGTGCATTTGCGCAGAAATATAATCCTTAGAGAAACCTTAATGCTGTCAGTATCAGGAAGGTAGTATTGTCATGATGCGACAGTTTGTGCTCTTAATTCCTGCTGTGTACAGAAACATTCATCTGTGTTTGTAGGCATTCATGTAATACACTAACCTTAAAAAAATAAAATGAGTATATAGCATCTGTGTGTCTGTTGAACTTGCTCCTGACAGCAGGTTTCAGCACTGCTGGAGTCTGTGAGCCTGTCTAAAGGCAGCTGTGAAACTGACCCCGCTGAGCCAAGAGAAGATGTCTGTTGTTCTGGGAAGATTTAAATAATTCATCTGCAGAAATATCCAGTAACAGTAAATAGAATAAGTTTTGAACTGGTAATCGACATGCCCACGTGCGTAGCAGTTAAGGAATCCTGATGTTTGTCCTGCAGTTACACAAAAACATTTGCACTTGGTTGTATTTTATCAAACAAAAAGAAATCTGCTACATTTGTTTTCCCCCCAAATATCTGTCAAAAAATAAAAAATGTTGCCATGCTCGATTTTTTTTTTCATCAACAAACAAAGGTTTTGAGCGTGACAGGCATTTTGTGCACTTCTGCACCTCTGTAGCGCTCCCTCGTTTGAATTTGGTGCATTCAGTGTATGTGGAGAAAATCTGTAAATTTTCTGTTTAGTTTTGAGTCTTTGCAGTTTTTGCATCAAATAATACTGAAACTGCTGTCACTGAAGTTTTTTCTGTTTTCTGTAACAACTTTTGATCAAGAACTTTCCCTCAGCTTCTCTCATGGCACCATAAAACAAGTAGATTCACTGAAGAATGAAAGTTAGTTTGCCCCAAAACCAGCCATCCACATCTCTATCATATGTTCTCTATAATAGGAGCCTGCTGGTCATTAACCCCAGGTAATCAGCTGTACCATTCCAGCTGAAACTCCGCCTGCTTGCTTTAAACTGTTTTCCAGTTGAAATCTCTTATTTTGGCTGTAATGGGTTCCTCCTTATTTTATAGCCTCTTATGTTCTTCAGCACATTGCCCTTTTCACACACAATTACCTCCTCAGCTCCATTTCAGGCTCGTTAGAAGAACTTCCCTAAAAGCAGAGTCTTCAAGGGATATGACAACTTTGTCTGCTTCTGGATGATAATCGTTTAGCTCAGCTAAAACTGTTGAAATGTAAAGCCATTGAAAGTCAAAATATGATCTTAAAGCCAGCTGATTACAGTTCATTTATTTTCATGGTAAGCCTGTGCGGTAATAGAAAGGGTCACTAAACAAAGAATAATGTGAGCTCTGTTTGGTTTAATCTGTTTGGCTACTTTAAGGACTTTAAGAAAATTTTTCCATTTTCATTCAAAATCACTTGGGACGATATTGAATGGTAAGTGTTGTGTCAGGAAGAGTCTGCGTCACAAAACCTTTGCCAAATCAAACTTCAGGTCATCAATAAGATTTCCACATCTGTGTTGTTGGCCAGAAAGGTGTCAGTGGAAACTGTCCAACCACTGTCCAAAGACAGTGGAAGAGGAAAGAGAAGGCATGTATATGCAGCATGTATGAGAATAGGGATTTTAAATCTAGAGACAATGGTAGGAGGAAAAGAGGGATGGGACATGCAGAGTGTTGGTGTGACAGGAGAGGATGTAGCGATGGGGTAAGATGACCTGCTGTGGTGACAGCTAAAAGCAGAACACTTAGCATCGATGATATTTTGTTTCCCCTGGACACCAATCAACTTTCACACTTTGAAAAGAATCAAATCCTCTTCCCTTTGCCTCGCTGTCTGTTAATTATCACATTGCAGATTAGCAGAGGTTAAAGTTCACTGTTTTATAAACAGTTTAAACTAAGAAAATATTGCGATATTTTTGTAGATCTAAGTAATTTTTGTATGTGAGCTCTCTTTTGTGATGTACTGGTAAAGTGCATTGTTTTCATGTCTGTGTGTATGAAAAGGACCACTGTGCAAATGAAAGTAAATGAAAGTCCCATATCTTTGTTTTTAGTTAAAGTGAAAAATTCTGTTTTTCTAAAGATTGATTGAAAAGTCAGAGTTTTTATTGAACAACGGTGACACTAAAGCCATCTTAATGAGGAGCGGTTTATTAGAGGAACTGAATGATATTTACTGACTGAGAAAAATGTCAGCATTTTAACTAGATCGGTGTGACACGATGTCATCTTGACTCAGAGACATCAAGTTTGGTCCCATGTGATGATAGGCAGTGTAACATAAATGCAGGTGTTTCTTATTCATCAATCCTCAACATCTTAAAAGTTACTTTACACAAAGGTTTCTTTGTTTCTCTTAAACAGCAGGAAGCTGCTAATCATACGACCCCGAGTTCGAGGTAACCAAAGAACAGAGGTGGTGGCGTGTTTGAATCCACTGGTTGTGGTCTTTCCTGTGCCTGCGTGAGTGCTCTTCTCTATGCCAGCTTCCTCCCACAGTCCAAAGACATGCATGTTAGGCTAACTGGTCATTCCAAGCTGCTGTAGCTTTCAAACCCTGGCTCTGACAAGCAGTTCTAAAGAAAGATGGATGGATCTATTAAGCAAGAGGAAAAAGTCCAGAGGATGAGGCTGGAAAGATGGACCACAAGCTCCTGTGCTCAGACGAGAGGTGCTAAAAGAAAGGCTTTCACTTTCCTCTGTATCCTTTTTGTGACTCTGGCCACATTAGCAATCTAACTGGTATTTACACATTCAAAGAAAGAAATAACAATGTGGCTGATAATATTTTTCTTTATTTGTTTCCACTTTTAAGATAACAGACAAATAAATAAATACATTTTCAGCATTCCCTTGTAAACTGTGTCCCCAGCAGTGTGATGGAAACGACAATTTCAACTCTGTGTTTGTTGGCTCTTTCAGCCAACTAGAAAGTCTGAAAACTGTGGCTACTTATCTGTAAATTACAGAGAGATAGGGAAGCAAGAGCAGATTGGACTAAAACGCACCAGTTATCCAAGCCTGGGTAAATAATGACGCTTTCCTTTCTACAAGTGGAAATGAGACTGGGTTTGAGATTGAAGATCTCAGGAGGTGACTTAACAAAAGAAAACTGTGCATTACTCTTAGCAGGGGTTAGGGTTAGGTATAAAGAGAGTGGTTTTTCTGTAGCCATAGATTATGGGACCAGTGCACTGGCATACAGGAGTCTGAGTGCTGTTGCCTACTTTCCATCCTATACTTGGTTCAGTGGCCCTCATCTCAGGTCCTGCTATTTCTCCTTCAGGTAAGTTCTTTAATCTTGTCCCATATTTATGATCATGAATCCCTTTTGGTTTTCATTTATCTAAGAAAAGGGAAAAGAGATCTGATGTCCTGTAATCAGATACCTCCCAATAAAGTCCCCTTCATACTGTGATTAGTTTTCATATACAATAATGTTGATAATATTAATAAGATTCCTGCAAAACCCAAAAGAAGGGGAGTATTTGTGAATTAGAAAGCTGTACCAACATCGCTATCATAAACAAATATTTTTTTCTAAAATTCATTTCATTTATTTATTTATTTCACACTTGGCTCAACAGTTTCAACAGTTTTATCCTTTAATACACAAAAACCATGCTTTCCCTCAATATACCTGTTACTGGTGATCCAGGTCTCTGAAACTAGAAAAAGGGGCCACAAAACATGATATTTAGACCTTAGGACCCACAAAGAAAGTCACCCACTCAAAAATGTTCAGTAACCAAAAGTTCAAAATATTTTCATAACTCATGTAACATAGATCACTTTTATTCATATGTGTGAGGCAAGGCATAAATAGCAACTCTTTATATCTTTTACATTTAACCCAAGGGGAGTTCTGGTGTTCAACTTTCCGATCCACAAACTCTCGTGTCTCCTCCTTTGGCCCTCCGTCCGTGCCCACATGACTGGACCCTGTGGTGGAGAAATAACTTGGTGAGTGTATTTGGAGATGTTGGACCAAAGGGGTGCTCAGTCTGCCTTCCCCAATGCTATACAGTTGTTGCCTCAGTCTGACAGAGTTTGTCCTGTTTCCCCCACATATATGAGAGAACATTTCTCACAGACAATGCAAAACACCGACTTTCTACTATTAAGTGTAATTCTTTCCAGAATTGGAGCTCCGGCTCCCCCATGTGGATTGAACATGTATCGCCTTTGTCTCAGGACCCATTGGTTCGTCCCTCGGTTTCTGTACTCACTCATGATCCCAGAGCTTCATTTTAACTAACACATCCTTTAGATTTTCTGTGAGCTGCTATCACCCTACAATCTTGGAAGTGGCTCACACTGATTAGAAGCTTCTCAAAGTTGCATCTGAAAGCCCGCTGTAGAGGCAAATGATACAAAGTGGTAATCAGAGGTAAAATACCCCCAGGGCCTCCCGCTCTCCCCTGTCCCTGGGCTAGTGGTCCCGGGTGAGCCCAGTTCTAAAAGAGTTTTTTCTTATTGGCCCTGAGGAACCTCTTTGAATATCCCCTCCGTCTAAGACTGAGGAAGAGGACAGCGATGGACTCCTGGAGGTCTTCTTCACGGGATGCTATTTTATGAAATCTGATGATCTGCGACTTAACAATGCCTTTAAATGTATGTTTGGGATGGTAGCTGGTCTTATGGAGGAGGGCGTGAGTGTCTGTCGATTTGAAGTATACTTGGGTGAGTATTCTTTTGTGCTGCTCATCTACAGGCTCAAAAAAACCTGTTGTATCCAAAAAATTCACCTGTTGTGGATCTAACATATTCTTAACTTTAATTGAAGCATGATGATCATTCAACACCTTTATAAACTCAAATTCCTCCGTGTGCATAACCAGGCCCCTATAACGTCATCGAAGCGGAGGTAGAAGAAAGGTTTGCGGGGACATTTCGCTAAAGCACCCTTTTCCCATTCACTTATGTAGAGGTTGGCATAAGATGGGGCATATCTGTCTCCCACTGCAGTTCCCGCCACTTGGAGGTACTGTTTGGCATTAAATTCAAAATCATTGCATCTCAAGCAGAGCTCCAGGAGCTGCAGCACCTCCTCATCTGGTCTATTTGTGTCCGGATATCTTCTAGAAATGTTTCGTATTGTTTTTAAGCCTAAATCTGTGTTAATATTTGTATACAGACTCTCAATGTCAATTGTAGACAAGCATCAACTGGTCTATTATAAGTATGAGGGTACAAAATATGGGTCTATTATGGGCAATGTTCCCTCTAATTTTTCATGTGTCTGAGCAAGCACACAAACTCCCTGAGCGTCCCTTGGACCACTGTGAGCGACATCAGACGTGTGCACTGTGGTCACGCCAGCATCTAATCCATCCAAGTTACATGGTTTATTAAAATAATCAAATTACAGCATTTACATTTATGTTCGACTACTTTTAATTAAGTGCTTTAGCCCACTTATATTGAAAATTTAAAAAAAATCTAGTCATTGACCTGTGTAGTATGTTAACACTATTGGAAGTAAAAATAACTTGAACTCCAATTTCGAAAACACAACTTTCTTTTTTAAATTTTTTTTTATAAAGCTCTGACTTGTATTATGAGTCTGTGGTCTGCAAAATATAGTATATAATGACCAATGCTGGGCAATTAATTATATAGTTACTTCTTCAAAAAAGTACAATCAGCTGTTCTGCATCAAATCTGATGCCACACAAATTATTTGTGCCACTCCAAAAAATCATTTCTGTCCACTATGAGATAAAGGAGAACAACAGCCTGATACCTGCAGGCCTGACAACAGGAGATGTATCACTGCTGTAACACCTGCAACATTCAGCAGCCGCCTCATTGTTCTGACACACACAACAAAACTATTGAATACACTACACACTAACTACACACTAACTACACACTAACTACACAAGATTTGCGCTAAACGTCGCAAATCTCTCACATCTCAGAACACCGCCGTCACTCAATTCAATTCAATTCAATTTTATTTACACAGCGCCAAATCACAACAAAAGTCGCCTCAAGGCGCTTTATATTGTACAGTAGATCGCACAATAATAAATACAGAGAAAAACCCAACAATCATATGACCCCCTATGAGCAAGCACTTTGGCGACAGTGGGAAGGAAAAACTCCCTTTTAACAGGAAGAAACCTCTGGCAGAACCAGGCTCAGGGAGGGGCGGGGCCATCTGCTGCGACCGGTTGGGGTGAAAGAAGGAAAACAGGATAAAGACATGCTGTGGAAGAGAAACAGAGATTAATAACAGATATGATTCGATGCAGAGAGGTCTATTAACACATAGTGAGTGAGAAAGGTGACTGGAAAGGAAAAACTCAATGCATCATGGGAATCCCGGCAGCCTACGTCTATTGCAGCATAACTAAGGGAGGATTCAGGGTCACCTGGTCCAGCCCTAACTATATGCTTTAGCAAAAAGGACAGTTTGAAGCCTAATCTTGAAAGTAGAGATAGTGTCTGTCTCCTGAATCCAAACTGGAAGCTGGTTCCACAGAAGAGGGGCCTGAAAACTGAAGGCTCTGCCTCCCATTCTACTTTTAAATACTCTAGGAACAACAAGTAGGCCTGCAGAGCGAGAGCGAAGTGCTCTAATAGGGTGATATGGTACTACAAGGTCATTAAGATAAGATGGGGCCTGATTATTTAAGACCTTGTATGTGAGGAGCAGGATTTGAATTCTGGATTTAACAGGGAGCCAATGAAGGAAGCCAAAACAGGAGAAATCTGCTCTCTTTCTAGTCCCTGTCAGGACTCTTGCTGCAGCATTTTGGATTAACTGAAGGCTTTTCAGCGAGTTTTTAGGACATCCTGATAATAAAGAATTACAGTAGTCCAGCCTGGAAGTAATAAATGCATGAACTAGTTTTTCAGCGTCACTCTGAGACAGGATATTTCTAACTTTAGAGATGTTGCACAAATGGAAGAAAGCAGTCTTACATATTTGTTTAATATGTGCATTGAAGGACATGTCCTGGTCAAATATGACTCCAAGGTTCCTCACAGTGTTACTGGAGGCCAAGGTAATGCCATCCAGAGTAAGAATCTGGTTAGATACCATATTTCTAAGATTTTCAGGGCCGAGTACAATAACCTCAGTTTGATCTGAATTAAGAAGCAGAAAGTTAGCGGCCATCCAGGTCTTCATGTCTTTAAGACATTCCTGCAGTTTAACTAATTGGTGTGTGATACCTGGCTTCATGGATAGATAGAGCTGCGTGTCATCTGCATAGCAGTGAAAATGTATGCTATGTCTTCTAATGATGCTGCCTAAGGAAGCATGTATAATGTAAACAGAATTGGTCCTAGCACTGAACCCTGTGGAACTCCATAATTGACCTTAGTGTGTGAAGAGGACTCTCCATTTACATGTACAAATTGGAGTCTATTAGATAGATATGATACAAACCACTGCAGTGCAGTACCTGTAATACCTACAGCATGTTCTAATCGCTCTAATAGGATATTATGGTCGACAGTATCGAATGCAGCACTGAGGTCTAGCAGGACAAGCACAGAGATGAGTCCACTGTCAGAGGCCATAAGAAGATCATTTGTAACCTTCACTAAAGCTGTTTCTGTGCTGTGATGAGCTCTGAAACCTGACTGAAACTCTTCAAATAAGCCATTCCTCTGCAGATGATCAGTTAGCTGTTTGACAACTACTCTTTTAAGGATGTTTGATATGAAAGGAAGGTTGGAGATTGGCCTATAATTAGCTAAGACTGCTGGGTCTAGAGATGCTTTTTAAGTAAAGGTTTAACTACAGCCAGCTCGAAGGCCTGTGGTACATAGCTGATTATTAGAGATAGGTTGATCATATTTAAGATCGAAGAATTAATTAATGGCAGGACTTCTTTGAGCAGTTTTGTAGGAATGGGGTCTAAAAGACACGTTGATGGTTTGGAGGAATTAATTATTGAAGTTAACTCAGAAAGATCAATTGTAGAAAAAGAGTCTAACTTAACATCGATGGTACTAAAAGTAGCTGTAGATAATATTACATCTGTGGGATGATTATTGGTAATTTTTTCTCTAATGATAAAAATTCTAAAACTTCCCCCCGTTTCTTAACAACTAGATGCCACGTTGCCATATTATTTTTTGATTGGTCGACATGGTACTTTTTTTGGACGAATGGGAAAGGCAGAGGGGGGTGGGGGGGTTTTTTTGCTCACAGGCGAAGAGTGCTTTCGAGCCTTTTTTCTTATAAAACGCCGTTTTTACCGTTTCTTCCCGCAGTAAATATAAACAACGACAGTATTGAGAAAGAAAAACAAACATTAAATATTTTTATCATAACTCTGGTTTTACGTGGCCGATCAACACAATTTAAAAACTGGTATAAAGTCCACACTTTTTCCGTCAATTGTTCCATCTGTCCTGCTCACATCTCCAATGGTTGGACACGTTGTCATTAACGTGGCTTCACTCCACATCAGCCACGCCGCTTTGCTCGCTAAAACACCGGTGTCGGCACATAAGGACGCTGTCATAGCCTGTCAGCGACGTTGATTGGCTGCATATATATGCATTATTGGCTGAACTATGGGATAAGGTGGCCTCGTTCTAATCTCATATGGGAGCAGCCAGTCACTCACTGACTAACACTGCAAAACAGAATTGTTAAAGTATTAATTTTAATTTCAATTCAGGTTAGATTTTTTTTTGTGCGCAACACAGATTTTCTGTGCGCAGAGACCGTGCCAGCAGTGCGCAATTACGCACGTGCGCAGCTTAGAGGGAACATTGATTATGGGTATGTTACAATTTACACGGTATGAAGGTATGTTATGAATATGCTATAACTATAAGTATGTACAGGCTATGAACAGGATAGAAATATGAAAACTATACAGAAATATGAAACATGAATTATACAAGTTATAAACAGTGGTAGAACTATAATTATTGTATTGTACAGAATGATTGTCTATACAGCATTTACAGTAGTGCAGTTTAGATCAGTGAGATATGTGGATAATTTCTACAGTGGTTATATAAAGTGCTAGTGGTTGTGAATGGTGGTTTAGTCCATGTTATTTAATGTGGATGGGTGGATGTGGGTCAGCATTCCTCCTGTAGTCCACGATGAGCTCCTTGGTCTTCTCGGTGTTAAGCAGCAGGTTGTTGGTGTCGCACCACTCAGCCAGACGATCCACCTCCTCCCTGTAGGCGGCCTCATCATTGTCATTGATGAAGCCAATCACCGTGGTGTCATCTGCAAACTTAATGATGGTGTTGGAACCATCAGCAGGTCTGCTGTCATGGGTGAAGAGGGAGTAGAGGAAAGGGCTCATCACACAGCCTTGTGGTACATCGGTGTTCATTATAATGGTAGATGAGCAGCGGTTATGCAGCCAGACATGTTGGGGCTGGTTGGTCAGGAAGTCCAGTAACCATTTGCCCAGGAACTGATGCCCAGGTCTGTCAGTTTCCTAATGAGTTGTGAGGGGAGCATTGAATTGAACACTGAACTGAAGTCTATAAACAGCATTCTGGCGTCGGTGTTTTTATTGTCCAGGTGTGAGAGGACAGAGTGCAGTGCGATGGAGACTGCATCCTCTGTGCTCCTGTTCTGACGGTATGCGAATTGGTGAGGGTCCAGGGTGGGGGCGAGACAGGATTCGAAGTGTGCTAAGTAGGGCTGCCACAAACGATTATTTTGATAGTCGACTAGTCACCGATTATTTTTGCGATTAGTCGACTAATCAGATCATGCATCGATTGGACGTAAAACTTACAGCTTGAAAATATGTTAAACGTTTATTTTGTGACCCAGAAAGAATAATAATAGTAATATTAAAACTAACTAGCTGCCGCCATTGTTGACAACTGCGCTGGGCATGCACTATGAATTCTGGGACACAGCTTCTTCTTCTTGAGGGTTTAACGGCAGCTGGCATCCTTTACATGCACTGCTGCCATCTTCTGTTTCAGTCCGTTATTACACTTTTAAATCCTACTACTTATTCCTGCGTCTTTTGTGATCTTACAAAGCTTCAAACGACGCGTCGACTATTAAATCAGTCGTCGACGATTTTGATAGTCGACGTAATCGTGACTAGTCGACTAATCGTGGCAGCTCTAGTGCTAAGACCAGCTGCTTTAAGCACTTTGTAATGATGGGGTGAGGGCTACTGGGCGGTAGTCGTTGAGGCTTGATGGTTTGGAGTTTTTGGGTATCGGGATGATGGAGGTGGATTTGAAGCAGGGCAGTGCCACAGCGTTGAATATGTCTGTCAGCACTCCTGCAAGCTCCCCAGAACACGTTCTGAGAACACGCGGGGGATAACATCAGGACCTGCAGCCTTGTGGACATTAATCCTGCACAGCACCGCTCCTACATCGGTGGGGGAGAGAGTCAGTGGTTGGTGGTCCGGAGTCACCTCTGCTTTAGTCACAGTAGTTGGGTTCCCTCGCTCAAAACGAGCATATAAGTTGTTGAGCTTGTTGAGGAAGGAGACATCAGAGGATGCAGGGGAGGGTTTGGTGGTCCTGTAGTCTGTAATGGTCTGGAGTCCTTGTCACATACGTCGGAGGTTGGAGTTGGAGAAGTGTTCTACTATCTTTGTTTTGTAGTGGTGTTTGGCATTTTTGATCAGAATCAGAATCAGAAAGACTTTATATATAGCCGTTGGTGGCACGTCCTGAGAATCTCCTCTGTGTTGGCAGAGAATTTCAGGAGGTTGTTAAAAATGGTTGCCAGGTATTTGTACTCCTCAACTACCTCCACTGGCTTCCCATGGATGGTGGTGGTGACTGAAGCAGCCAGGTCCTTCTGCCTACTGGAGAAGGTCACCTCCATCTCTTGGTTTTGCTCACGTTCAGTTCAAGTTTGGAGCTGTCACACCACTCTACAAACTCCTGCAGAGCGGGCCCGTGGTGTTGTGAGGGGCCTGACAGCAGTGACAGGAGAACTGTGTCGTCAGCATATTTAACCAGGTGACAGTTGGGCTGTGTGGATCTGCAGTCATTGGTGTAGAGGATGAAGAGCAGGGGGGAGAGCACACAGCCCTGGGGGGAGCCAGTGGAGGTGGAACGGAGACCGGAAAGAGAGTTGTTGACCCGAACTTTCTGAGTCCTGTTGGTCAAAAAATCCAATATCCACAGGATTATTCAATTCAATTCAATTCAATTCAATTTTATATAGCACCAAATCACAACAACAGTCGCCTCAAGGCGCTTTATATTGTATTATGTGAAAGGTTTTTGCAGTTTTTTTATCAGTAAGGATAAAACAGCTTTGATCTATGATCGCCCTGCCTTCACATGACCTTTCCAAGATATTCACCTGCTCTGCTGTTTTTTGATCAGTTTGAGCTTGTGTGTTCTGATCAGGTGGAGAAACTATAGGGCTTTGGAATTGATGTAACGCCGCAATGCATTGTGGGAGCTCTGCGCCATACTTCTGGGCTACGAATCAAAACAAACACACTGTGTTGGAAGGACGGTTGCAAGAAACATGCTTAAAAGCAGCTCAAAAGACAAAGGGCGGTATAGAGACCGATTCAGATCAAACTGAGGTTATTGTACTCGGCCCTGAAAATCTTAGAAATATGGTATCTAACCAGATTCTTACTCTGGATGGCATTACCTTGGCCTCCAGTAACACTGTGAGGAACCTTGGAGTCATATTTGACCAGGACATGTCCTTTAACGCACATATTAAACAAATATGTAAGACTGCTTTCTTCCATTTGTGCAACATCTCTAAAATTAGAAATATCCTGTCTCAGAGTGATGCTGAAAAACTAGTTCATGCATTTATTACTTCCAGGCTGGACTACTGTAATTCATTATTATCAGGATGTCCTAAAAACTCACTGAAAAGCCTTCAGCTGATCCAAAATGCTGCAGCAAGAGTCCTGACAGGGACTAGAAAGAGAGAGCAGATTTCTCCTGTTTTGGCTTCCCTTCATTGGCTTCCTGTTAAATCCAGAATTGAATTCAAAATCCTGCTCCTCACATACAAGGTCTTAAATAATCAGGCCCCATCTTATCTTAATGACCTTGTAGTACCATATCACCCTATTAGAGCACTTAAGCTCTCACACACTGCAGGCCTACTTGTTGTTCCTAGAGTATTTAAAAGTAGAATGGGAGGCAGAGCCTTCAGTTTTCAGGCCCCTCTTCTGTGGAACCAGCTTCCAGTTTGGATTCAGGAGACAGACACTATCTCTACTTTCAAGATTAGGCTTCAAACTTTCCTTTTTGCTAAAGCATATAGTTAGGGCTGGACCAGGTGACCCTGAATCCTCCCTTAGTTATGCTGCAATAGACGTAGGCTGCCGGGGATTCCCATGATGCATTGAGTTTTTCCCTTCCAGTCACCTTTCTCACTCACTATGTGTTAATCTGTCACGGTCTGGCAGACAGACCGTGGGGAATGGTGGAGATAGGACCCAAACGCTGGACTTAGTGGAATGAGCAGTGCATTTATTTACAGTGAGTTAAATGTACACCACACAATAAATCTCCAGAGTGCTCCCTTGACTCCCGTGACGTGTCTTCCCCTAAGTGCTGATATCCCGTGCTCTCTGCCCCTGTGCCTACGCACACCCCGTGCGTCCTGCAGTCCTGTGTTCCGCTCTCCTCCTGAGGAAAAACAACAGATGCAGCCGTTATGGCACCAACTCCAGCAGGCATACACTAAACAGCTCTTTAAACACTGACATGGAGTCTAACTCAACGATCCTGCGCCGGAGGAAGCCCCATCGCTCTGTTATGTAGCTCCCCCGACGAGCCTGATCAGAAGCAGGTGTGTGAGAACCTGGGCGTGACCGGCAGCTGGCAGGGCCACACCCATCAGGCCTGCAGGTGGCTGTCCTTCATCCTCCAGCCACACCCGCAGACACACCCACACACATATACACCCACCAGCATGGAACACAAGAGCACAGTGCAGAAAACATACAACCAATACAATAATAATAATAATAATAATAATAATAATAATAATGATAATAAAGATCCACACTGTTCACGGACCCCGAGTCCCCGGAACCGGGTCCGTGACATAATCAGTGTTGGGCAAGTTACTTTGAAAAAGTAATTCAATTATAGTTACTAGTTACTTCTTCAAAAAAGTAACTGAGTTAGTAACTGTGTTACAATATTCTAAAAGTAATTAATTACTTGAAAAGTAACTATTGGGTTACTTTAAAAAAAAAAAAAAAACGTTTAACCCTCTGGGGTCCAGGGTATAATTGGCCATTTTTTTACTACTTTTGATTTTCCCTCCACATTTTACCTTTAAAAACTATTTACTTTGCCTTGTTTGGCATCATTGTTTTCAGCACAACCTCACGTGTCTGAATTTACAGTTATGTTTTCATTTTGACATACTGTATTATAACAATTGATCTAAAATCAGACAAAAAACATAAAATCAGAGTAGAAAAAGTTATATTTTTACTGTAACAACCACAAACATGTTTAATGAATCATATTTCATAACTTTAAATGCAAATATAAATTGTCAATTTTAAAATCCTATGCACAAGTTTTGCAAACAACAAAGTTACTCCTTGTTTATTACTCATCACCACACAACTGAATACTTTTCCCTCCAAAACACAGCAACAACACTTCCTGAGAACTGGGTGTGAGTGGAGCCCTCCAGTGGTCCACCACAACGTCGTCATTCAAACAAAGGTAAGTCAGCTTGAGTGCGTTGAGTGCAATGCGATTGCTCCCCTCCCCCCAAAACATTAATATTATACATTTATCAGTGAACTGCAGAATCTTGTTATCATATTGCGTGTCCATAATTGTAACTTAAAGTCAAACTTTTAAATTGATAAATGGATTAGATTGTAGATAAAACCCATTTGTGTCCTCCTTGGCTCATTTCAGTTATTGTCTTCAATCAACTTTGTCTTTGTATGTTTCAGGTACTGCACTCTCAAAGATTGAATGAACCTGCATTGCAGCCATAGGTCATTGTGAGCATCACGGGGAAGGTCGAAGCCGCCCACTGCACCTGTATGGCCGGAGTCGTGGAGACTTGCACCCATGTCGCTGTGCTTCTGTTTAAAGTGGAGGCAACATTGTGGATCCGTGGCACAAGGACTGTCACAGATGAACCATCCTACTGGGTTTTGCCGGGGAATACGACCAAGCTACAGCCAGAGGTTGGCCATAACATTGATTTTTCTTCTTCAGCAGTAGTGAAAGGCAAAAGAAGCCATCCTCCAAAAAGAGATTCCAACTGCTACTCTGGAGGAGTGTCACCGCTATTAGATACACTACAGGAACACAGTAAAGCTGTGGGTTTGTCAGGAATGGAGAAATATTACACTGAATACACTGTACAGTCACCTACCCCAGTCACTGGCGTGTTTGCACAACAAAAGTGCACAGTCCCTTGGCCCTACCAGTCTACAGCTGCACTGTGTAAAGTATATAAAAGCTGCAACAGTTACTGAAGTGCAGGCAGAAGCTATTGAAGGACACACAAGACTTCAGCACAAGAGCCCTGATTGGTTTAGATGGCGTGTAGGGAGAATCACAGCTTCGGTGATGCACGCTGTATTTGCCACAAGTTTAGAAACACCCGCCCAAAGTGTTGTTAATCGTGTGTGCTACCCTGAAAACTCTGTGTCTATTGAGCAAACAGAATGGGGACTGGAGCATGAGGAGGACGCACGAAAGGCCTACACCTAAAAAATTGCAGCACTTCACCACAAACTGCAGGTTCGTTTGTGCAGTTTTGTTGTGAACACAATTTATCTTGAACTTGGAGCATCTCCGACAGACTCATTGTGTGTGAATGTTGTGGGAAGGGAAGCCTGGAGATGAAGTGTCCTTTTAAATACAAAATGGACCGCATTAAGCAGGCATTGGATGCGCAGGATAAAGACTTCTGCCTGGAGTTAGCTGCAAATGGACTTCACTTAAAGAGGACGCACCCCTACTATTCACAAGTGCAAACACAAATCTTTGTGACCAGCGCCAAGCACTGTGACCTTGTGGTATGGACCCAAAGAGACATGGCTGTGGTATGCATCTTCCCTGATGTGGACTTCTGGGAACGCTCTCTGAGGACAGAGGAATCGAGATTATTCTTTTTTTTCCCTTTTCTTTTCTTTTTTTTTAAGTTAGGCTGGTCAACAGCATGTTTCAAACAGGCTGGCACAACGCCTGAACTAAGACTGCTGTTAAAAATCCTTAAGATGTCGGAACTGACAACCTGAAAAATCCTTTTTTTCCTTTTTTAAGAAAATGTGTTGGAACAACATCATTTGGACAAGATAATTCCTCTGTCCTCTCAGATTTCAGGCCTACTTTAAAGCTTCCTATCAAAAATCTTGGAAAAGATTGTGTTTGTGCAGGTGCGATCTTTTGTAAATGTTCTTGAGAGGTTTCAGTCTGGTTTTAAAGCTCTTCACAGCACTGAAACTGCACTTTTAAAAGTTCTTAATGATCTTTTATTAACCACTGATTCGGGAGACTCAGCTGTGCTTTTGGTTCTGACTGCTGCCTTTGATACTGTTGACCGCAGACACTTGATCTCACGATTGGAGCATTGCGGCATCAAGGGTTATCCATTAGAGTGGTTCAGGTTATATCTGTACGACAGGACCTTTTCTGTGAGCTTTGGAGATTTAATGTCTTCCTCAGCTCCCCTTACTTGGGGCATTCCTCAGGGATCTATACTGGGGCCAATTTTATTCTCCATTTATATGCTGTCTCTAGGTCTAATTATTAGAAAATATAACATTTGCTTCCAATTATGCGCTAATGACACTCAGATATACCTTCAACTGAAGAGAAGCTGTCCTCCCCTACTAAAACCCTTACTTCAGTGTCTCGGTGAAGTTAAAGCCTCTGGATGGCCTCTAATCTTATTAACTTTAATGAGAACAAAACCGAAGTGATAATTTTTGAACCAAGTGGCAATCCCAGCACCTCTCATTTTAACCTGCACAGTCTTGAAACTTTTATTAAATCGTATGCCAAAAATTTGGGGATTATATTTGATAGCAATTTCCCCAGATTAGCTAAATTGTACAGCTGCCTTTTTTTTTTTTTTACAAACTGAGTCTTTTATCTAAGGTGGGATAATTTTTATCTTTTAGAAACTTTGATCGGGCGATCCAATATGTTGGAGTTAACCAGACCTGCTTTGCAAACCTGCAGTTGGTCCAAAATGCTGCAGCTCGTCTTTTGACACAAACTAAAACACGTGAACATATTTCCCCGGTGTTTGCTTCTCTTCACGGGCTCCCTGTTTGCTTCAGAATTGATTTTATTTGATTGACTGGTGGGGCAGGGTGATGTGGTGCAGCTGATAGCTCAGTAGGTAAAGCGGTTGCCCCATGATCAGAAGGTCGGGGGTTCAAATCCCCTCAACGGCTACCCTGAGCTATCCCTGAGCAAGGTACCGTCCCCACACACTGCTCCCCGGGCGCCGCACTGGTGGCTGCCCACTGTTTCACTGAGTGAATGGGTTAAATGCAGAGAAGAATTTCCCCACGGGGATCAATAAATTGTACATTATTTTAAAATTTTATTGCTGAGTTAGAAAGCCCTGAATGGACAGGCTCCTGAGTATTTGTCTGACCTCTTGCAGCCTTATGCGTACTCTAGATCTCTTAGATGAAATGGAAAGCTGAAGAATTGTCTGAAAGGCTCGTCCATTGATGAGAGGGCCCTTGTGAAGGTGAGGGGCGGGGTTAATGATTACAGAGTTATTGGTTTATCTGTCTGCTGGAAGCAGGCAAATTCCAACCACCACCTCCTCGTGGTGCCGGCTGGAAACAAGGATCTTTGGTCTTTGACGACAGATGGAGCGACGGTTAAAGTATTTCTTCGTCACATATGGACATGGCGAAAGTCTACAAGTCGATCCGGCACCCAGTGGCACTCTACGGGTCAGAGTGCCACTGGGTGGCAACAGGCCACGAGGACCACAGGCCACAAAAAAGAGCTGGACGGACCGAAACAAAGATGATATGAAGGCTGCGAACGTCACACCGGAAGACGCTCTGGATAGGAAGAAGTGGAGGAAGGCATGCAAAACAGCGGACCCTGCATCAAGCGGGACATGAACCACTAGGAACGAGAGGGGTCTGCCGGAAACAGCTGAACTATTCCTTGCTCTCCGGCTGCGTACCATCAGCCTTTAAACATGCTATAATTCAACCTGTTCTTAAAAAAAGGAACCTCGATTATAATGATTATGCGAACTATAGGCCGATCTCCAAGCTTCCGTTCCTGGCCAAAATTCTTGAGAAGATAGTTTTGCTTCAACTCCAGGCGTACCTGGATGAGAACAACATTAATGATAAATTCCAATCAGCCTTCAAACCACATCATAGCACCGAGACAGCGCTGCTCCGAGTCCTTAATGACCTTCTACTAATGGCTGATAATGGACGCTCCGCGGTCCTAGTGCTATTGGATTTATCCTCGGCATTCGACATGGTTGATCATAACATCCTATTGGCGAGACTTGAGCATACTGTAGGCATCAAGGGTGTTGCCCTGGATTGGTTTAAATCATACCTCTCCAATCGGCTCTCCTCGGTTCACCTGGGCACTTGCTCTTCCTCTGCTGTACCTGTCTGCTGTGGTGTCCCACAGGGATCTGTGTTAGGCCCTACTCTGTTCTCATTGTACATGCTTCCTTTAAGCGCTATCTTTGAGAAATATCACATCGCTTTTCATTGTTATGCTGATGACATTCAGATCTACTTTGAGTTAAATGATGACCTAGCTTTGTCCTTGAATTGTTTTCGAGAGTGCATGTGTGAGGTCAAGCAATGGCTCCTGGCAAATACTCTTATCCTTAATGATAAGAAAACTGAAATTGTGGTCTTTGGCAGTAACGTTCTTCGTGCCCAACTTCGTGATGCTTTTGGTTTTCTCACTAGTTCCTTTTCTGACACTGCTAGGAATCTGGGCGTGTTACTTGACAGCTCGTTTAAATTTGATAAACAAGTGTCTGCTGTTGTTAGATCCAGTTTTTACCAACTCCGCCTTATTTCTAAGGCCAGGCAGTATATCCCGCATAAAGACCTGGAAAAGCTCATCCATGCCTTTGTGACTTCGAGGCTGGATTACTGCAATTCACTCTATTTTGGTCTCCACTTTGCCCTCCTTCATAGATTGCAGACAGTCCAAAATGCTGCAGCACGCATTCTAACCAAAACTAGGAAGTCTGCCCACATCACTCCCATCCTAGCTGATTTGCACTGGCTGCCTGTGAAATACCGTATCCAATTTAAAATTCTGCTGATTACTTTTAAAATCACTAATAACACAGCACCAAGCTATCTTAAGGAACTCCTTAACTCATATGTTCCTGCTAGGGCTCTAAGATCATCTTCACAGTTACTGTTGGTGCAGCCTAGATCTCGGCTGAAGTCTAGAGGTGACCGAGCGTTTGCCCTGGCTGCACCAGAGTTGTGGAACAACCTTCTGATTGGCATCCGGGCGTCTGATTCTATCCAATCTTTTAAATCACGGCTTAAAACGTATTTGTTTCATCTTGCCTTTTCTACCGGTTAATGCTGGCCTTGTTTGTATAGATTTATTCTATTAATTTTCCTATTATGCTTTTATTTGTGCTGTGTATGTCATATCGCCATTGCGTATTGGTGGCATTTTCCTGTGAACATAATTTTACATTTTTACATTTTTATGACCCTGATTATACTTGTGTTATTTCCTGTTTTATGTTAAGCACTTTGGCATACCGTTGGTTTTTAAATGTGCTCTATAAATAAAGATTGTTGTTGTTGTTGAAATGAACCAGTCTCAATCTGAGCCGCTGGTTCAGATGGATCCGTTGGGCTCGTTCTTTGCCAACAGCTGCTCTGATAAACACATCATCTTCAACTGTAAGTGAGGAGACTGCGTTGCCACCCTGTTCGGACATTCAGGTGAGTGAATCCATCCATCCCTGGGCTTCACACTTTTGTCTTTGAGGAGTTTTAAACTGTCAGAGTTCAGGCAGCTAAACGTGTCTCTGCTGCGTTGTCTCCCCAGAGCTCGTCACTTGTATGAGGTTCAGTCAGCACTGCTGACATCTGATCACGGTGTCAGGAGACAGGGGAGCTCAGCTGGATTTCCTTGAACTTTAGTATTTCGAAGGTAAAGCTCAAAGGCTGAACAAAGGCAGTCAGTAATGTTTACAGTTGAAAACTTTCTTTAGGCCTCTCTAAAAGCAAGAGAGGCCTAAAGAAACATCAGAACAAACTGTAGCTCCACAAGAAGATCCCCATCCAGCAGTTTAAAGAAGTCGCCCGCCCAGACAAGAGCACACAAGTCTCAGGAGAAAATGCTGTCAGGTGGCAAATACAGGACTGAAGACATCAGGCCAAGCTGCTAACAGGAGTGGAAAGTCTCCTGGAGTGACAGTCAGCGCTTGCAAGGTAAACGTACACAGACTACTTGTGGCGTGGGTGTGGTCTCTGGCTGGCTGCAGAGGAGGGGTGGTGCAGTGAGCTCCCGGGGCGGTGCAGAGGCGGGGTGAACAGGTGTGATGGGGAAGAGTGATTGATGGTGACTCTTTTTACGTTCACAGTGACAGTCGGGGCGGAAGTGTCTGTGTCCCATGCGGTGTGCTGAAACCACAGTGTGATTAAATAAAAGTGCTGTCACCACATCAGTGGACTTGTTGTGTACGTGTGTTGGGTCCGACTTCACACTACTATATTAGAGTTTTACTGGGCACAGTTTAATAAGTAGTCTGTTAAGTTCTCGCATCTTATATTTTTTATTTATCCATGCCAGGTTAGTTGGTTTCACCACTCTGATGAGTTCTGACTTTAGTATTTTATAGTTCTTCTTCTCATTTAATGACACAAACTAGTGGACTCTTAATGCCCGCCCCACGCCTGGTTAAACATGGAGGGTTGTTTCAGGAAACGCACCTGACATTATAAGCTTTGCCAAATCAAATAATCATCAAGAATTAGATTTTTGAGATTAATTGAGGCATGTCCACCGCTGGTGCTGTTGCCTACAGCATGTTGGTGGACACTGTTAGTTGAAGACTGATGAAAGGGATGGGGAGAGATGGACAAGCCTTAAAGGGAGTATCTCAAGACTTTTATCTGTAGGTCACAGAACTCTAATATACAGTATGGTGCAACTAAACATGGCACAAACAACTAGAGTCTGGACTAAACCAACAGCTCTCTTGTAAAAATACAATATGTATGAGTATTTATTTTGTTACAATATTTTATTAAAATGTAAAATTACAGACTTGCCAGTTAATCACGTACACTTGTAACTTTGGATAATGGTCTAATCTGGTAGAGATGGATATGATTGGTTTACATTGTTCAGTGTTTACATTTTAGTAATTGCTGCTTTGAAACTGTTTTCAGAACCACGTGTCCATAAAAGAAAACCTCACTTGAAGTGTGAAAAGGTCCATTTACAGTAACCTTAATTTATTTTGTGGTGCTTTATTTCTCCACTAGCTGGTTGTGGCTCTCACAGTGTGACAGAACAACTCATGGTGTGTTTCTTACATAAATAACCATACTTCTCACACACTAATAACACTTTTAATAAAATTTTAATTCTTAATTTTGTGTTGTTTTAAAGAAATGCTTTTTTGTAATCAGATCTTTTACTGTCATCTTTAAAAATTGTTTGTTTTATTTATAAATGTTTGTTAATAAAAACTTTTAAATAATCTTGTTTTTTGCTATGAGATGGAACTACATATGAATTTGTTTATCACCTAACAGCTTCAATTTAATATATTTAATATATTTATGATGGCTCTTATGACCCTGCCCTCTTCTTTCTACAGTCCTCCTGGGAAATCACAGAGGCAGCCCTTAGTACATTCACAGGTTGTGGCAGACTTGCACTGACTACAGACAGTTTTTGCTGGGAGGTCACATAATGATCCAGCATCAACAGAAGCTCAGGCACTCTCCTATGAAGCTCTCCAGACGAGGCTGATCAGCTGCAAGTGTGTGTGATTACCTCCAGGTGTGGCAGGTCCCCACAGTGGGAATAACCCTCCTGGCCTGGTGTCCCAGGAAAACCAGGACACCAACACACACACACACACACACACACACACACACACACACACACACACACACCAGTAAAAGGGAAAACAAGGGACAGCAGCACAATTTATACAACTTGCCTCATTCCCACAAACACCATTTTCTATGTATGTTCTTTCTATCTAACATGCACACACATTCATGGTCCGATGGACGCATCGAAGAGAAACTTTGGTCAGTATCTTGACCAAGAATATTTGGCATGCTCCTGAGCTAGAGTTACTCCCACATTCTGCCATGTCAGCCATTCCCAAAGTCGAGAGTGCTGCGATTCATTTGAAAACCAGAAAATACCATCAGACCCACCCATCATTAAACCTTCACTCTAATCAAAATACAAGAGAAAATGATGCATTTCCTTGTGAATCATACAAAGAACATAAAGCTCTCAGGCTGTTGTCTATAAATTGCTAATGCTACCCAACGCAAACTTTAATAAATCTAGATCAATTGTGAGTAATATCACAAACTAACCACCTCGAATATTCACTTTTTATATCAATTAATACATTTATATTAATATGTGATTGAAATTACTCACAAAAGTGTACAAACTGAATTCCTGTTATTACTGCAGCCCACCTGCAGTATTTTTGTGATCCACCAGGGGGCCCTGGTAAGACACCATGATTTTATATACTGTATATCTTGTATTAAAACATTCACATAGCAATTTCTTTTATTGTTTAAAGTGCATATTTGTAAAACATTGTTTTGCAAATTGTTGAATGGATTAGCATTTCAGATTTTTAGTCTTCATTGACTTGTTTAAACAGATTTAATTACATTTTTACCAATGGCAGGGGCTTGATCACAGTAGGTTTTCTTCTACTAAAGTTATTTCAACCTTGGCAATCCATGTTACTCAGAAACACCAGACTAAAACTGGATTTGTGATACAAATGTTCATAGTGGTGTTATTTTAAGGCTCTGTTCATCATGTAATATTTATGCATCTTAATGTATTGTCATTTTAAGCAAAAGTCTTGTTTAAAATAAACACTTCTATTGGGTTACTTTCTGGTAGGTGTGGATATCCATATGTCCCATCAACACAAAATCATGGGCACAGACTGTCGAGGTCACTGTGAGCAGAAAATACAACATAGTTCATGTGTGTTACTCAGTTTTCTTGGTTAAAGAAAAGTCATTAAAAGGTATTTATCAATGCACCGATCTACTGAAACAATACAACATAAACAGCCTCACAAACATGTTTGTCATTGTTTTTCCCAATTGACTCTTTGAATCATTTAAGTACATTTTCCAGGTATGCAATGTTATTTGTATTAGCATTTTGGCACAGATTAATGTAACAGAATTTCCTCTGGTTAAGAAATTATCAGTAAATCCTTGGAATATGATTTGGGGTTTTTGTTTTTTAGAAGGGTTTTAGAGAACTGCCCATATTTACTGCAAATTTATGGAATTGTCTGTATTGTGGGTTGAAAGAAATGACCATAAAGTCCGTAGAAAAACAGAAAATGTACTGGCAGAACATTACCAGGACATTTCCTGTTTTTTTAATGGAGGTGTTTTTTAACAGTGTGTACGTCTCCTGGTGGTCTACAGGATATTATGGCTGCACTTAAACAGCTGGATCAGCAAGCAGTGCATCCTGTATACATCATAGTTTGGGACAATGTGAACGTTCACTGTACTGTCCCGATACGTGAGTGGTTCACAAACAACCAGGGCTTCATAAACATTTTCCCTCCACCTTACAGTCCCTTCCTGAATCCAATAGAGGGGTTTTTCTCTGCATGGAGGTGGAAGGTCTATGACCGGCAGCCCTACACCAGGGAAGTTTTATTGGAGGCAATGGAACACGCCAGCAATGACATAACTGTGGATTCTTGTCAAGGTGGGGTTTGGCACACAAGTTGGTTTTTCCCACATTGCTTGACAAGGGAGATTATTGCCTGTAATGTGGATGAAGTCCACATGCACAGAACCTGCACAAAGACATGAAGATTTCGAGTAAATCTGTGAATTCCAGTAATGTGCTTTTGGTGGGGCGTGGTCTGCGGTGCCGCTGCAGGGGAGGTGGACGCACCTGAGCGGCATCCGCAATAACGCCTCCCCGCATAAAATGGGAGATGGGTCCTCATTGTAATCTCTGGTTAAATATACAATAAAATTTCCTGTTAACTACACGCCCTAAATGCTGTGTCTTCAGCTAGTTGATGTAATGTGTCATGAATGTTCTGGGGTGAATATATTTTTACTTGCTGCATTTATTTATTTTTATTTTTTAATAATATTTTATTAGTTTTGTCATTTTCACGAACAATCCACAATGACTTGCTGTATTTATGATGTGAACACATTGTTTGGTTTTGAACACAGGATAACTGATTTTGAGGGGATAGTTTGATTTTGACAGAAAAGTCCTCTTTTCAAGAGGATGCAAAGAAGCGAGATGGTGAACTTAGACAGTCCCAGTGTGCAGGAAATCTTCACCACCAGAACTCCAATGTAAATCTTCATGTGAGTTTCTTACTCTTAAACTTTGCTTTTGCTCTCTTGATGCACAAAGGAAGGTTGCTGCTTCATCTGGGCTGTCGCAGTTTGACAGTCAGGTCACCTGAGTTGTTGCTCAAGTTTGTGTAGACCTGGGTACAGTTGTCGTTGGAGTTTGTTGGGTTCAAAATATTGGGAAGAAAATACAGGAGGAATGCAAGTAACTACACTGGTCCAGAAGATGAATTCAAGCGATGATTTTAATGAAAAGCACACGTGTGGGAGTCACACCCTGCAGAACATCAAAGGTGTATCTTTCTGACAATGAACAAACCAAAGGTTTTTATAGGGTCGGGTCAATACATCACCCCTCCATGCATTAAGCAGATACAATACTTGCATACGTCAAATCAAAACGACAGACCCCCGGTTAACTTTTTGACCCATTTTAAAAGAACATTAGCTTCCATCTTCCTCCAGGTGCAGTGCCCGCAACCACCGCCCCAACATACCTGTTAGACATCCTGTACTTTCATCAAACCATCACATACACCCACAGAAAAACTGCAACCCTAGCAAAACATGCTTAAACTTTCACCTACAAAAATAAACTCACTACTATCTCTGTGTGCATGTGGGTGCGTGTATGTCTGTGCATGTGTTCCTCTCGCCTTGCACCTTATTTGACCTCTCTGCTTATGCAACCAGGCTGAGGCCCTCCTGTGTATGATGATCTTAACTTGTATGTAAAATGTATAAAAATGTATTAAACCAATGTTTCAATCTAATACCACTACTTAGAACTTAATAAAAGGTATACATAGATAAAAATAATAAAAGAACAGAATACAAATGTATTGTAAGCGTGTGCAATCCTTCAATAACTCATGTCATCCTCACAGTAGAGTGGCTAATCATAGCGCTAACCAAAAGCTTGTAACCCTCAAGAGACGACTTCTTGAGTCACAACTCCTTTAAAGACACAAAAATGCAATATGTGTAGACTAATCATAGGTGCACTTACAATGACAAATCCTCATTTAATTATACCGGCACCTGTAAATAAAGTAAATAAAGTAAATAAAAGTTAACCTGAAATTAATGCAAACTTTAAGGTAATACCAATAAATGCATCAATGCACATGCTTGTTACTTGATTATGGTGCAATAGCAATAACAAAATAATGAAACTGGAAATAGTAAAATGAACTGATAAAAAATGAATATAAATGAAAAATAACACCCCAATTCCTCACAAGTTGTTGTGGGTTAGTGTATTTCCATCTCTTTTAGATTTTTTCTATACTGGGTTGTTGTAGGTGCAGTAATGGTTGGAATACTTATAGGTAGAAGTGTTGGGCAAATAAGTTGATCCTCTGTTAATGAGTGTATTTCCGTCCCTTTCAAATCTTCTGGATACTCACAGAGTGGAGGAGGCGTGAGCTTTGCAGCATGTCGTGGGTGTAGTAGTTGGTGTAGTTGTGGGTGTAGTTGTTGGTGTAGTTGTGGTTGGGGTGGTCGTGGGTGTAGTTGTGGTTGGGGTGGTCGTGGGTGTAGTTGTTGGGCAAATAAGTTGATCCTCTGTTAATGAGTGTATTTCCATCCCTTTCAAATCTTCTGGATACTCACAGAGTGGAGGAGGCGTGAGCTTTGCAGCATTTCCAGTTATCCAGCTGTGAAAGTTTTTCAGATTACAGTCGCAGAGCCAAGGGTTGTTACTGAGGTCAAGCTTCCTAAGTTTTCCTAATGGCTCAAAAATATCTCCAGGAAGTGTCTGGAGGTTGTTGTGAGCAAGCTTGAGAGTGGCTAGTGATTGTAGCTTTTCAAACAGATCTTCATTCAGCGACTCTATCATGTTGTTCTGTAGATTCAGTTCTGTGAGCTTTTCTGGGCCTTCAAAGTATTCAGGGAACAAGGTGATGAATTTATTCTTCGACAGGTCCAGCTTCCTGATTTTCTTCAGAGGCCTAAAAATTTCTTTAGGGAGACTGGAGAGATTGTTTTGCTGGAGGCTTAATTCAGTCAATTTGGGCATTTCTCCAAACAGCACTGGTGGCAAACTTTTCAGCCTGTTATTCTTCAATGTCAGTGTTTTAAGCTGAGGGAAGCCAACAAAATACCCCTCAGGAAACGTAGTTAGGAGATTATTGTCCAAAAACAGTTTAGTCAGTTTGTTTTTATGAGGAAACAGACTGGGAGGTAATTCTTCTATCTGGTTTCCATGCAAGCCAATTTCCTTAAGGTTTGGTAAATTCTGAAATAAGTCTTCAGGAATGGTGGTCAGCTGATTCTCATAAAGTCGGAATGTCTCCAGTTTGTTTAGGTTGGAGAACCAGTGAGTTGACACAGCAGAGAGATTGTTTTTACCCAAATGGAGCATTAAAAGGTTGTCAAGACCGTCAAATGTCTCCTCTTCAATCAACTTAATCTCATTCAAATGTAACAGGAGATGTCTTAATTTTTTAAGGCCTTCAAACAAACCTTTATCAAGTCTTTGAAGCTTGTTAGACTTGAGTACGAGTTCCTCCATGTTGCTGAGGTCGTTAAAGACACCTACTGGGAGTGAAGTTAATTCGCTGCCGGAGACCTCAATATTTTTCAGGTTTTTCAGTCCCTCGAACGCTCCCAGCTCGATGGATGATATGTTACTGTTTATGAACTCCACCTTTTCAAGCTGTGGGTTTTCAGCAAAGGCTCCTTTTGGTATTGTTGTAATGTCGCTATCCAAAAAAAAGACTTCTGTCACTCTAGGTCTGAGAGAGCGTGGGATTTCTGTAGCTGAGCTAAATACTGCCTGGTTCTCTTTGGGACAGTCAGTCGCCATTTCACATGGTTGGGTTTCAGCCAGTGAAAAGTCAGGCATGAAAAATAGAAAGAAAACGATGATCTCGCCTCTGGACATTTTTATTCACTAGAAAAAGAAAAAAATATTTTTACCCTCATGCAAAATTTTCAAAAATTAGATTTTGGTTTGTGATTTAGCATGATTTGTTTTTAATGCATCAAATTCAGACCTGCAGTTTCTCTGGAAAATCTTTTTATATCTAGTCAAATATCAAAGAAAAAGGTACCTACCAGGTTATTTCTTTTCCCAGGATGAAGCTCCAGCAACGAGACACATGCGAGTTAGAGCCTCAGTAATAATTACCTATGTCAACATCAGCCAGCAGGCTGTAAGTCTGTTGCATCACATCTGAGGCGTGGCGCAGCACACTTCTGCAGCCCGAGATAAGAGCAAGGCATCAGTCTTTTAGCTACTGCACACGTCTACAGAGTGCATCCAAGATTGTGGAGTTTTTCTTTAACGTCATACATAGCTGTGTGATTAATGTTTAACACATGCTTAACACAATATAACATATATTATATATATATATAACATATTTTCCGCACTATAAGGTGCACTTAAAATCCTTTTATTTTCTCAAAAATCAACAGTGCGCCTTATGTATGAATTCTGGTTGTGCTTACTGACCTCGAACCGATTTCATGTGGTACACGGCGCTCAAAAATCTGTAAAAACTGTTTTAGTACGACTTTGGTAAGCTACGAAGCCGCACTGCTTGATGGATTGTTGTAGCATTACGGCTACCGTAGTCAGGAGCCTCGCGGAGTGATCTGGGTCCTAAACTCTGTCTTCTTCAGGTCCCAAAGTTAGGGTCCTAAACTCTGTCTTCTTCAGGTCCCAAAGTTAAACGAACACTGCAGCATCACTGAGAGTTAAAAACTGTCTAAATTCTTTCATCTTTAATAAAATGATCAGCGATGCTGCTTTACCAGGTGTAGCAATTAAGTTTAACATTCAGGCATCCATGAGAACCGAATTTATTACATTTAACAGAGTTAGAAGTTAGCAGGAAGTTAGCTCGCTAGTTTCGCTAGTTACCTAAGCATGATATAGCATGTTCTGACTGAGAGATTCCTGAAAGAATTCAAATATACAGCTCTGCTATCACTTCCAACATAAATGAAGACAGAAAACTAAACAGCAGTGACGTTTGTAGGGTTACTGAAGTTGGGCTAGCTGGTATATAATGATGTGCTACGTGATCGCTAGCAACACAGCTATGTTAGCATAACATAAACACAGTGAAGCTGGAGGATGAACGCTAACTTTTTTCCACTCGATAAAAGTTAACGTGAGGGTTCCCGATGGTTAGAGACAAATGCAATCTCATGGCAGGATGCTGTAAACGGACCAAACTTCAGTCAGGAGAACAACTGAGATAATCCATCCACAACACGAGGTTAGTCATTAATATACTGCAACAACATGGGAATAGAGCAGCTGCCAGAGAATTCAACATTAATGAATCAATGGTACGGAAGTGGAGGAAGCAAGAAGAAAGAGCTGAATAAAGTTTGACGTATCTGACTGGTTTTTTTTCACTTAATGGGCCTTATAATCCGGTGCGCCTTATGGTCCGAAAAATACGGTATGTTTATTTGCTAAGTCATTTATTTTTTTACTTCCTCACTGGAACAGCAGATAAAAATATGACATGCACGTTTGTAATCATAGGCAAACTTCCAGTGGAACATTTGGATTCCAGCTAAAGTATTTCAGACTTTGTCGTGACTGTTTTCCATTAGATGGCAGTGTAATGGAAGGTACTGTAGATGTAGAATTGATTTTACCTAGAGGATAGTAGCTGTAACTGGGTCTTTGAGTTTTGGACTTCTTAGTTTAGTTTAAGTTATCTTAACCTGATCTTTTCCATCTCCCAAATTACCTGGTGTGTTTTTATTTCCTTTACACAACTCCAGCCGTATTTGGATACGAATGCCATCTATGATAAATTTCAGTCTGCTTACAAACCCTGTTATAGTACTGAAACGGCCTTGCTCAGAGTCCTCAATGATCTCCTTCTGATTGCTGACTCCGGACGCTCTTCAGTCGGTCTTTGATATGGTAGATCACAACATCCTATTAGCGAGGCTTGAACACACAGTTGGCATTGGAGGTGCCGCCCTAGACTGGTTTAAGTCATACCTTTCTAATAGGTCCTTCTCGATCAATTTTGGCCCTTATTTCTCCTCTGCTGCACCCGTCTCCTGCGGCATGCCTCAAGGATCTGTCCTTGGCCCCCTGCTCTTCTCACTGTATATGCTCCCCTTAGGCGCAATCATCGCACATCATTGTTATGCCGACGACATACAGATGTATTTCGAGCTAACTGATGATCCCTCTATGTCTTTGTACGGCTTTCGCGAGTGCATGTGTGAGGTCAAAAATTGACTCGCAGGTAACTTTCTTATTCTAAACGACAGGAAAACGGAAATTATCATGTTTGACAGTAGAGTCCCTCGTGGCCAACTCCGTGACGCCCTCGGTTCCTTTAATAGTTTCCTCACCGACACTGTTAGTGACCTGGGTGTATTTTTGGATAGCTCTTTTAAGTTCGATAAACAAGTGTCTTCTGTTGTTAAATCTTGTTTCCATCAATTGCGTCTTATTAGCAAGGCCAGACATTATGTTCCACATAGGGACCTTGGAAAGCTTATCCACGCCTTTGTGACATCTAGGTTGGATTATTGCAACTCACTTTACTTCGGTCTTAAGTCTACTCTCCTCCATAGACTCCAAATTGTTCAGAATGCAGCTGCTCGTCTCCTTACTGGTAGTGGGCGGCGTGTCTCTCTCTACCCCCTGTCCTTGCTGATCTGCATTGGCTTCCCGTTAAGTACCGCATTCAATTCAAAATCTTGCTGCTTACCTTCCGAATTATTAACAATATAGCGCCAAGCTACCTCATTGAGCTACTTAGATCATACACCCCTACTAGAGCATTAAGATCATCTTCCCAGTCACTCTTGGTGCTGCCGAGATCTCGGCTGAAGACTAGAGGTGACCGCGCGTTTGCCTTGGCTGCACCCGATTTATGGAATAACCTCCCCATCGCTATACGCGAGTCTGATTCCATCCATTCCTTCAAATCGCGGTTAAAAACCCACTTATTTAGCCTCGCCTTTTCTACCAGTTAACGCTTGCTTGATACTTAGCTTAACGCTTATTCTTATCTTTGGCTTATTCTTAATTACTTTTAATTCATTTTTAATTTTTTGACTGTTTTATCCTCTACACTTAGCTTTCTTTTATGCTTTTATATGCAATTCTTTTGCCTTCGTGTGTTTTAATGCCATTCAACCTGCTAGCACGTTTTGGTACCTTGCCATAGCCCTGATCCTTCCCTGTTACGTCATCTTACCCTCTTGCATGTTAAGCACTTTGGTACACCACTGGTTTTTAAATGTGCTATATAAATAAAGTTTGTTGTTGTTGTTAAGTTTGGTAAATTCTGAAATAAGTCTTCGGGAATGGTGGTCAGCTGATTCTCATAAAGTCGGAATGTCTCCAGTTTGTTTAGGTTGGAGACCCTAAACAAAGGCCTTCAAACAAACCTTTATCAAGTCTTTGAAGCTTGTTAGACTTGAGTACGAGTTCCTCCATGTTGCTGAGGTCGTTAAAGACACCTACTGGGAGTGAAGTTAATTCGCTGCCGGAGACCTCAATATTTTTCAGGTTTTTCAGTCCCTCGAACGCTCCCAGCTCGATGGATGATATGTTACTGTTTATGAACTCCACCTTTTCAAGCTGTGGGTTTTCAGCAAAGGCTCCTTTGATATTGTTGTAATGTGTCCAAAAAAGTGTGTTGCATCAAATTTGAGGCGTGGCGTCGCACACATCTGCAGCTCAAGATAACAGCGTGTTTTTTAGTTGCTGCACTACAGTATGTATCCAAGACTATAGCCTTGTGTTGTATTTGTACATTGCAAATGTATTTTTCTTTAAAATACATAAATTCCTTTCAGATCCACTTTTAATTTAGTTTTTTAACCAGAATTTAAAATATGATGATGGTAGATATTTTTGTTTTTTCTCTCTGTTGTGTAAAGAACAGAAAACTTGATTATCCATCATGCACATATCCCACATGTTTTCATACTCTGTGGTGTGCAGATATGTGCTCATTTAAAAAAGTTTGCACTTGTCTCAGGTCAGGTTAAGGAAAAATACAGACTGACATTAAAAAGCTGTTTCCACTCAGTCGTATTCACAAATGTTTTCTTTGGGGGTTTTATTTAGTCTTACTTCCTTACTGGAACAACAGGAAACAATGTGACATACATTACAAAATGTTTTCGAACATGTGATGGCAGTCAAATGGAAAGGAGCTCAAATTGTGGTTGTTGTTTACAGCTGTTCTAATTTAATAAATACTTGTAGGTTCACTGGATTCATTCACATTTACTTAATTAATTATTAATTACTTCAGATGCAGAGAGCGGATCGGCCATGACGTAGCCGACCGCTGAATCACAATACCACTGAGTAAAAGAGATGCAGTTAAATCATTCATCACACAGGTTTAGGACACCTGAGTCACGTACAGCTGACAGATGTATCTCATTATACAACTGTATAGTGACAATAAAGGCATTCTATTCTTCTATTCTATTCTATGTTGCAAATACATTTATCTTTTACTCTTAGTAAGTGTGGTCCATTTACACTAATGTGACCCGCTGACCTCTGTTGGGCATCACAGCTAACTCGGGCTCTGGTGGAGGCCTTCCTGCATGTTTCTAGTTCCACATGCTGGTGTCCACTGCTGCTTGGTCCTCGCTGAAGGTTGCAGCCACTTGGGATTTCTGGCTTCGTACGGACTTCTGTGACCACTGTGTGTGGATGTTCGGCTCTGGTGATTCGGGTGGCTTTGATGGGAGTGAAAGTGTCCTCACTGTTTCTGCTTCTACATTTCCTTGTGGTGCATTTTGCCCTCTCTGATAGTAAATCGTCGCGGGGAGTGTTGGGATTGGGATGTTGGTCAGGAACTCGTGCAAATGTTCACAAGGTAAGAAAAAGGGGTGGGGGTGCTAACATCTGTCAAAATCTTCCTTAACCCCCCCTCAAAGAAAACTTCTTCTTTCTGCCACTCTTCCTTTCCTTTTCTTCCTGGCTTAAAAAATTCATACATACTAATGTCTGTGCTGTATTTGTAAATGCACCTGTTTTCACTATGTCGAGTCTACAGAACTTTATACATAATTAGTGTTGGGAAGGTTACTTTTAAAATGTATTCTACTACAGATTACAGATTACATGCCCCAAATTGTATTTTGTAACGTATTCTGTTACGTTACTCAATGAGAGTAACGTATTTTGAATACTTTGGATTACTTAATATATTATCGTGCTTTGTACAACTACATGAATGTACTATTGCTGTGCAATTTATTACTATTACTGAAGGATACTCGCCAAACCAATACCAACTAGATGTTTAAATCTTAATATAAATGAGTAACAGTAGGTGGACATTAGGTAAGGCTGCACTTTTTGCAGTGATTTTGTATAGAAAACTGTTCTGCGCGTATATAAAACAGGTCCGCGGCTCCGAACCGTAGTAAAGGGACCTCTGTCATGTCGGGCTCGTAGCTGAAAACTAGCTTTACTTTGTTGTCTGGGTCAACTTTGTTAGTGAGAGACAGAGAGAGGCATTGAAAGGCTGCTCCAACAGAACTTATTGTTTTGGAGGAAAACACGAACACAGTGTACAGTCGAGCTTACTTACAACTGGGCTCGTCAGGCACTCTGTTTGGCTGCAGTGGTTATTATTCTATTTACATGCTTCCAGCTCCCGTTTCTGCTCGGTGACAACTCGTACTTTTCCTTTTCTCCCTCCCTCGCTCACAGACACATCACGGGTATGGCAGTCCATTCTCCCTGCAGCACGGACTACACTGCCCATCAGGCTGCATTCTTTAGGCCCATGCCTGTAACACTCTGCCTATTGCCTTCATATTAAATCAGTTTTTGAACAGTAATTTTTAAAAATACTTCGTCACGTCATTATGCGGGCCTCCAGATTGAGACCCAGGCATTAGAGCCTCTTAATGCATGTTTTGTTTGGGTTTCCACTGGCGTGGAATTACCAAAAATAGAGAGGGCATAACCTAACATAACAACAGGAAACAGGAAAAGACCCCCGTGTAATCCATATATTTCAACAAAGTAACTGTATTCTGAATTGTATTTTAAATGGTAACTGTAGCAGAATACAGTTACTCATATTTTGTATTTTAAATACGAAACGCTTGTACATGTATTCTGTTACTCCCCAACACTGAACATAATACACTTCAATATTAAAGCTTCTTCTCATTACACAAAAAAATGGTACAGAGGTTAGATAAATTCACTTTCTCACTCACTCACACACTCACTCACACACACACACACACACACACACACACACACACACCCTTGCAGGCCGGGTTTATGAATCTGCCCTACTGCTCTGTCCTCCTGTTACTGTCTGATTCAAAACCAATTGATGTCTTTATCTTTTGCTAAGAAGCAGACAAGCTCACTAAACACAAATCTAGTTCCATGCTCCTGCTCAGTTCGCAACACGTTTCCTATGTTTATGAAATTATTTAAACTTTCATACAGCAAACTTGCTTTGCTGTAAAAGTCGTTTTGGACATTGTTGGAAATATGCACTATCTGTTTTAGCAGAACCAAAAGACCCAAGAGAATAGCACAGCTTTTGTGCATGCAGACGATACAAGCCATAACATTTAGAATAGAATAGAATAGAATAGAATAGAATAGAATTCAACTTTATTGTCATTGCACATGTCACAGGTACAGGGCAACGAAATGCAGTTTGCATCCATCCAGAAGTGCTTTAGCCATGATATAGATATATTACAATATATATTAGCAATAATATAGATATGTAAGTATATTACAGAAATGGGTCTATTATGGTATGTTATAATGTACACGGTATGAAGTATGTTATGAATATTCTATAACTATAAGTATGTACAGGCTGTAGTGAGTACAAGCTATGTACAGGCTATGAACAGGATATAAATATGAAATAAAAAAAACTATACAGAAATATGAGATATACAGTTATACAGAAATGTGAACTATGCAAGTTATAAACAGTTGTAGGATTAAAAATTATTGTATGTACAGAATGATTATTTACACAGAACTATACAGTAGTGCAGTTAAGATAAGTGAGATATGTGGATAATTTCTACAGAGGCTATATAAAGTGCTAGTGGTTGTGAGTGGTGGTTCAGTCCATGTTGTTATTGTGTGTTTGAGGGTACGGTTGTCCATTGTGTGTGTAAGTGGTTGTGGGCGTGTGTATGTTCAGTCCATGAGTTTAACGTGGGTCAGATGTCAGGAGGCAGAGTTCAGGAGTCTGACAGCTGTGGGGAAGAAGCTGTTCCGGTACCTGGTGGTCTTAGTCCGGAGGCTCCTGTAGCGCCTCCCAGAGGGCAGGAGGGTGAAGAGTCCATGTGATGGGTGACTGGGGTCTTTGATGATTTTCCCAGCCCTTTTCAGACACCACTTCCTGTAGATGTCCTTTATGGCAGGAAGTGGTGCTCCAGCGATGCGCTGGGCAGTTTTCACGACCCTCTGCAACGCCTTCCGGTCCGAGGCGGAGCAGTTCCCATACCAGACTGTTATACAGTTGGTCAGGATGCTCTCGATGGTGCAGCGATAGAAGTTCACCAGGATGTCTGAGGACAGGTGGTTCTTCCTCAGAGTCCTCAAGAAGAAGAGGCGCTGGTGAGCCTTCTTGACCAGCTTGGAGCAGTTGGTCGTCCAGATGAGATCCTCGGAGATGTGGACACCCAGGAACTTGAAGCTGCTCACACACTCCACTTACCATCTACCTGCTCCAGTGTCTCTAATTTGCAGAACTGTTCCTAAGCTTAGCACCTCTTGTCTTTTGTTTTCAGTGAATGTGAGTGAGGAGGTCTTATGGATCTCTGCCACCCCCTTGCTGTAAGAATGTGTTAAATGAAATATCAGTAAGACTAGTCTGAGTTCCAGAAACACCTTTTTTTAAACATTTACATTTTATTATGTTTGTCATACAAAAACAAAAAACTAATATCTTTTATGTATATTTTTAAGCAAAACAGAGAAAACATCCAGAAACATGACATTTGAGCGAGGGATCTAAAACCTTATGCAGGTGTGTGCATCATTTTTATTTCTTATTCTTTCTTCATCTTATCGGTCCACTGCCCCCAAATCATTTAAGATGAATTATTACAGCTTTAAGGATGTTGTGATAAGTTGTATGATTGCTACTGGCCTATTTGTCATCCTGGTGATCTTTCCGATGATTAAACTCTGATCTCTAGCAGCAGCTCAGAAAATTCAAAGTCCTCGGGTCTCTGCCTCTCGCAGAGGCCGTAGGATGACTTCCCTCTTGTAGGAGAAGCGGGTGAGTTTCACTTTGTGGTACAGCCTCTCGCTGCGCTGGAGTAGGTGATAAAGTGATATAGTGAACTTAGCCAGTGCCAATGTGCAGATAATCTCTACCACCAGAATCACAATGTAAACCTTCAGATGAGTTTTGCACTGCTCAACTTTTTTGCTGTCTTGAGGAACAAAGTAAGCTTGCTGCTGCTCTGAGGTTGTCACATTGAGACAGGAGAAGATCACTGGAGTGGCTGGAGGAGATGCAGTTGTTGTAGTAGTTGTGGTTGTAGATGTGGTTGGGGTGGTTGTGGGTGTAGATGTTGTTGTGGGTGCAGTCGTGGTCAGAGTAGTGGTGGTTGCAATTGTAGTCGGGGTGGTTGTGGGTGTAGTTGTGGTTGGGATGGTTGTAGTTGTTGTGGTAGACGTGGGTGCAGTTGTGGGTTCAGTTGTGGCTAGGGTGGTTGTGGGTGTAGTTGTTGTGGTAGTCAGGGATGTAGTGGAGGTTGTGGGTGTAGTGGTCGTTGGGGTGGTCGTAGGTGTAGTTGTGGTTGTAGTTGTGGTTGGGGTGGTTGTGGGTGTAGTTGTGGTCGTGGGTGTAGTTGTGGTTTGGGTGGTTGTGGGTGTAGTAGTTGTTGGGGTGGTTGTGGTTGTAGTTGTGGTTGGGGTGGTTGTGGGTGTAGTTGTGGTCGTGGGTGTAGTTGTGGTTTGGGTGGTTGTGGGTGTAGTAGTCGTTGGGGTGGTCGTGGGTGTAGTTGTGGTTGGGGTGGTCGTGGGTGTAGCAGTTGTTGGGGTGGTCGTGGGTGTAGTAGTCGTTGGGGTAGTTGTGGGTGTAGTTGTGGTTGGGGTGGTCGTGGGTGTAGTAGTTGGTGTAGTTGTTGGTGTAGTTGTGGTTGGGGTGGTCGTGGGTGTAGTTGTGGTTGGGGTGGTCGTGGGTGTAGTAGTTGGTGTAGTTGTTGGTGTAGTTGTGGTTGGGGTGGTCGTGGGTGTAGTTGTGGTTGGGGTGGTCGTGGGTGTAGTTGTTGGGCAAATAAGTTGATCCTCTGTTAATGACTGTATTTTCGTCCCTTTCAAATCTTCTGGATACTCACAGAGTGGAGGAGGCGTGAGCTTTGCAGCATTTCCAGTTATCCAGCTGTGAAAGTTTTTCAGATTACAGTCGCAGAGCCAAGGGTTGTTACTGAGGTCAAGCTTCCTAAGTTTTCCTAATGGCTCAAAAATATCTCCAGGAAGTGTCTGGAGGTTGTTGTGAGCAAGCTTGAGAGTGGCTAGTGATTGTAGCTTTTCAAACAGATCTTCATTCAGCGACTCTATCATGTTGTTCTGTAGATTCAGTTCTGTGAGCTTTTCTGGGCCTTCAAAGTATTCAGGGAACAAGGTGATGAATTTATTCTTCGACAGGTCCAGCTTCCTGATTTTCTTCAGAGGCCTAAAAATTTCTTTAGGGAGACTGGAGAGATTGTTTTGCTGGAGGCTTAATTCAGTCAATTTGGGCATTTCTCCAAACAGCACTGGTGGCAAACTTTTCAGCCTGTTATTCTTCAATGTCAGTGTTTTAAGCTGAGGGAAGCCAACAAAATACCCTCAGGAAACGTAGTTAGGAGATTATTGTCCAAAAACAGTTTAGTCAGTTTGTTTTATGAGGAAACAGACTGGGAGGTAATTCTTCTATCTGGTTTCCATGCAAGCCAATTTCCTTAAGGTTTGGTAAATTCTGAAATAAGTCTTCAGGAATGGTGGTCAGCTGATTCTCATAAAGTCGGAATGTCTCCAGTTTGTTTAGGTTGGAGAACCAGTGAGTTGACACAGCAGAGAGATTGTTTTACCCAAATGGAGCATTAAAGGTTGTCAAGACCGTCAAATGTCTCCTCTTCAATCAACTTAATCTCATTCAAATGTAACAGGAGATGTCTTAATTTTTAAGGCCTTCAAACAAACCTTTATCAAGTCTTTGAAGCTTGTTAGACTTGAGTACGAGTTCCTCCATGTTGCTGAGGTCGTTAAAGACACCTACTGGGAGTGAAGTTAATTCGCTGCCGGAGACCTCAATATTTTTCAGGTTTTTCAGTCCCTCGAACGCTCCCAGCTCGATGGATGATATGTTACTGTTTATGAACTCCACCTTTTCAAGCTGTGGGTTTTCAGCAAAGGCTCCTTTTGGTATTGTTGTAATGTCGCTATCCAAAAAAAAAGACTTCTGTCACTCTAGGTCTGAGAGAGCGTGGGATTTCTGTAGCTGAGCTAAATACTGCCTGGTTCTCTTTGGGACAGTCAGTCGCCTTTTCACATGGTTGGGTTTCAGCCAGTGAAAAGTCAGGCATGAAAAAATAGAAAGAAAACGATGATCTCGCCTCTGGACATTTTTATTCACTAGAAAAAAAAAAAATATTTTTACCCTCATGCAAAATTTTCAAAAAATTAGATTTTGGTTTGTGATTTAGCATGATTTGTTTTAATGCATCAAATTCAGACCTGCAGTTTCTCTGGAAAATCTTTTTATATCTAGTCAAATATCAAAGAAAAAGGTACCTACCAGGTTATTTCTTTTCCCAGGATGAAGCTCCAGCAACGAGACACATGCGAGTTAGAGCCTCAGTAATAATTACCTATGTCAACATCAGCCAGCAGGCTGTAAGTCTGTTGCATCACATCTGAGGCGTGGCGCAGCACACTTCTGCAGCCCGAGATAAGAGCAAGGCATCAGTCTTTTAGCTACTGCACACGTCTACAGAGTGCATCCAAGATTGTGGAGTTTTTCTTTAACGTCATACATAGCTGTGTGATTAATGTTTAACACATGCTTAACACAATATTTCCAGCAAGTTAAAATGCACATGTGTTTATTTGCTAATTAGTTTTTTCACTTCCTCACTGGAACAGCAGGAAAAAATATGACATGCACGACATCATTTCTGATTAATTTGTTGTTTCCAGTTTGTAATCATAGGCAAGCTTCCGGTGGAACTTTTGTATTCCAGCTAAAGTATTTCAGACTTTATCGTGACTGTTTTCCATTAGATGGCAGTGTAATGGAAGGTACTGTAGATGTAGAATTGATTTTACCAAGAGGATAGTAGCTGTAACTGGGTCTTTGACCCGGGGTTTTGTGTTTTGGACTTCTTGGTTTAATTTAAGATGTTTTCCATCTCTTACATTACTTATTAGGTGTGTTTTTATTGTCTTCCCTCTGTTCTTGGCTGTGTCCTCCCTCGTAGCAGCGTGTCTCCCCTGACCCATGTTGTCCTTATATACCTGTACTGTGATTTTCATTTCCTGCCCTGCAGAAGTTTTTGGTCTTTTGTTGTTTCTGTGGATAGTCAGCATTACAGTTGGATTTTAAGTTTACTTATTGTCTTCTAAGTCCTGCATTTGGGTCCACATCCTGCCTCCCACACAGCCGGACCTTGCTACTCATGCTGACACTCTGTACTTGGCTATTATGGATGGATTTATGTGAATGAAGCATCAGGCTTGCCTTGTTTCTTTTAATGTTCCTATATTAAAATAAATGCATTTAAAAAAATGAGTACTCCTGGTTCTTTTTTTTAAAATATTTTATTAAATGTACAACCCACTATGTCAGTGTCATGCTGAAAACTTTCATATGTGTTTAAAGTCATTATAACAAGAATTCAAACATGAAACAATGTAATGCCATATACTTATATAAATAATGTCAGACCTGTCAAACATAGGATGACTAGTGAAGCTCAGTAAATAAGAGACACAGTGTGCACATGCTCTCACTAGAAGTGTTGCATTTATTCCGGCTGTTGAAGCGTGATGTGTAGTATAGTAAACTCCATATTACATCTTTTGTATGTCTATTGTAGCCCTTTTGCAAAGAAGTTCAACTGTTTGCTAAATGTTGGGTTGTTAGCACAAAATCAGCTGTCAAGCTGCAACAATTGTTAATGAAAAAAAAGTCGGTGGGGAGGTTAACACAACAAACGAAGCATGTTTCAGTTTATGTTCACAAATATGTCCAGGTTGGCCAAAAGTCGTTAAGGCGTTTGTTGTTACAGTTAGTATTTAAGATGGCATCTCTTTTTTCAAAGAAGCACAGTCAGGAAGACACACTGAGGGGTAAATCTGAAGAATAAAACTGAAAGCTAATGAACTTTCTGGTGTCTTTGAGGCTCGATTACCAACTTTTCAAAGTCGCCCTTTAAAAGTTCTTAGTGTGCTTTGTCTGAATTGCAGTCTACAGCACAGAGTTTTTACTCCTGCGGCCTATATTCCCTTTGCCACTCTTATTTCTCCTCCAGCAAATACAGCTGATAATTACAGTGCTGATGATGACAGTGCACACTACTGCGATGACAATTAGGGTGATTGAAATATCACGAGAAATGGTTCCATTATTCCCTTGTCCACTGCTGGTTACCTCTTCATACTCTGAGGTGGGGGTCGTCTTGACAGCAGGTGAGGGAGTGCTTCTTTTGGCTGGAGGTGTGTGTGGCCTCCTCCTTTTCTCTGTTGAGGTCAGCACGGGCTCCTGAGTAGAGCTGAGAGATACCAGGTTCTCATCTGCCAGCAAAGCAATCATCTCGCCATTCAGACTGGAAGGAGTGTCACAGAGCACAAGGCTTTGGTTGGTCTTTGATGGGTGCTGCTTCAACCAGTCCCTAAGTGGCAGAATATCCTTGTCACACCTCCAGGGATTTTGCTGAAGGAGTACTTCCTTTGATGCAGTGAGGGCGTCTAAACTCTCCTGTGGTAGGTTAGGGAGGGAATTGTTTCGCAGGTCTATCTGTCCCAGGTGGGTCAGACCCTGAAGGAAACCATGTGGGAGGAACTTGATGAAGTTATGTTCCAGAGAAATGTTGACCAGTTTAGGTAGCACCTGGAAAGTCCCAGCTTGCAGGGTCGTGATCAGATTGGTGTGCAGGGATACCTCTCCCAGCTGTTCCAATCCTCTAAATGCACTGGTGGATACATAACTAATCCGGTTACGACTGAGGACCAGGAGGCGTAACTGAGTCAGGTTCCTGAACGTGTCATCTTCCACACGACTCAGCTTGTTGTCATACAGCCACAACTCTTGAAGGGCCATGGGCCCAAACACCCTTGGACCCAGAGTCTCCAGCTGGTTTTCATACAGGGAGATCTGGGAAAGATTTGGCAAGTTTAGGAAGATCCCTTCTGGGAGAGATGTGAGCTTGTTGTTGGAGAGAAACAGCTTCTGGAGTTTTGGAGTCTTGGAGAACAGGTCACGGTGGAGGTGAGTGATTTGATTGTCTTGTAGTGACAGCTCTCCCAGGTTTACAAGGTCATCCAAAGTACCAACTTGAAGCTCATGTAGCATGTTTTTATTAAGGCGTAAAGTTATAATCTGAGAAAGACCCTTAAAGGTTTCTCTAGATAGCTGACTAATTTTGTTACCAGAAAGGGAAAGGTAGCTCAACTGTTTCAGTGGATGAAAAGTTTCCACAGGTACTGCAGTGAAAATATTCTTACTAAGGTCAAGTCTTCTAAGCTCGGTCAACAGGGAAAACCACTGAGGGCGAAGTACTAAGAGCTTGTTGATACTTAGTGTCAGAGTCTCAAGTTTCTGCAGATTTTTCAACAAGGCTTCTGGCAGATCCTGCAGTTGGGTACCAGTTAACACTAAGGACCCGATATGTGGTGTTGAATCAAATGTGCCAGGGCGCACTTCCCTCAAAAGAGAATTTTTAATCAGCAACACATCCAACGAATTCGTCATGTGTTCTGGCTCCAGAGAGTTAAAACGGCATGTTGTGAAATAGAGTTTGGTGGCAGATGACGGCAGCGGCATGGGGAAGTCTGACAGGCCAAAACATTGGACCGTGCTTTCTTTACATTGGCATCCATCCGGACATGCCCAGACAACACTGAGGGACATGAGAAGTAGGAATACAGGAAGTGTCATTGGCAGCTCCATTATTGCCCTAAAATAGAAGAAACATATATGTTGATTGGTTACATGCCAAAGTCACTAAACATATCAATGTGAGCCTTATTATTTTGACATATTTAAGAAAAAGAAGTCTGGATACATTAAGAAAGCGTACAAAATGTGGGGATTTTGCTTTAAGTGGAAGGCCAGCAAACACTCATTAAAAGGAGTTGTTACACAAACGTTGTTATTTTTGCTTACCAAAGTAAATGAACTGCTCCACTTTGGATATTCATGAGGGAAAATGGATCATTGTTGCATTTCTTGTGTGTTAACGCCACTGGACTTACTCTGAAATTTGATTTATTTGTGCAGACCTTTCTCGCTTACAGGGCAGTAACGAAAGAAACGGATTTATTTATCTCCTCTCCATGTCAGATTGGAATTCTCTGCTCCCAGAATCATCACAGTAATAGGAAAGTTCTACTGAATGTGGCTCTAATTAGTAACAATGTCTACATGTTGTAGCCTCTGAGTTTGTGTTTCATCCAAGAAGGCGACATTTGCATAAATTAATCCAATGTTGCTCGTAGCTAGGAGCACTGCCCACCAACAGGACTGACTGCTAAATGCTTGGCAGGCCTCTGGCAGCAAAACCGTGTATGCAGCATTTGTGTTAAGCAGTAGTTTTGAACCACTCATGCCTGAATAATTTGTTTCCCAATTATTTTCAGAAGTGAACACTGAATATTTTGTTAGCAAATGAAATTCAGTGTTTTGTCTGCTTCTCAACATGCCAGACTGCCTGCACATGTTTGGAAGCTGAGCTGTTCTCACTGTTTGTAGAGGCACAGACAGCTCCAGGAACAAAACCTTGCCAGCATCATGACCTGCTTCTCCACACAAATTCACCAGATTCACAGTCTTGCAACTGAGGGCTGGCAAGCCTGAGTTTTTTTCTCAGTAGATGAGATGTATTAGTTTGCAACAAGAGTTTCTCTCAGGAAGGAACTTTGTAAAGACAAAATAAAAATATCCTTCAAATGAACTCAAAGGCATCAGATTTCTTAACTTCCTTTTTTTTTTTTTTTTGACATCAAAAGCAGAAGGTCATAAAATCCATGTCTGCTTTCATTAAAAGGGTGCAGAGGTTGTACTAGATTCCTGCTATGAAGGTGAAGTCATTGTTTCCACTGCTATTACAATTTTATAACGTTTACATGATTTCTAGCCATACTAACATAATACCTCATTTAATTCATCATAATTATTATTTCTTCTAACTTTCCTATAATAGACACTGAACTTATTATTTCCTTTTTCTTTCCTGCTGTGAATGTGCCAGGTCAGAGTTCAGACTGTAGTCATGGATGGGTTTCAGTTACCAAACAACCAGAAAATAAAAAGTTAGGTATCCATGGAATACCCTGGGATCATTTTCGCCGTATTAAAACGCAGAGGAGCCAGCAGGAAGGAGAAGAAAAAGCAAATTAACACCTAAACTATGTCTCATCTCTGGCAGACTTTATCCTCTCCAACCCAAAACCACTGTCATTTTGTCCCTGGGACAGCCTGAAATGATCTGCATTGTAATATAATGGTTAAACCATTTCCAGTTCACCAGTAATTCCTTAGATGTTTTCTCCCTTCGATAATTAAAGGCTCAGAACATTATGTTCTGTGAAAAGAGCGTAGGAGCAGAGCTGCGGAAGGTCATTCATCTTTATTTAACATGCTTTGATGAACACCGTAGCTGACATGGTATAAAAAATAAAACCATAAAAAATAAACTTTGTCATGTAATTCAAAATGTAACTCATTGATGAAATTAAAAAAGCTATTTGTTTCACACATGAAAACACATGACTGATTATATGCAATGTATTATAAATTTTAAAAAATAACAAGAAGAAAAAGTAACAGACTTTATATCTTATTCCACATTATTGTCACAGACTTCTTTATCTTGTTTGTTTCCTGTTAAATTTACCTCAGAAATATATTGGACACATCTTGAGTAATAAGTAAATAAAAGTTTTCAAAAAAGAAAAGAAAAAGTCAAATAAAGGAACAAAGTAGGCCAACGTGCTGAACTTACCTCTCGTGCTGCGATCCCTGAACAGAGACAGTGAGTCGGTGTGGTCGTCCTTTATGTGCGTCCTCCCTTCCTCTTCAGTTTTACTAATCCTCTGAAAGTTTCCAGCACTGCCTGAACTTTCACACCATCACATTTTCCTGCTCTTCGTCATTTGTCAAATCTTTTTATAAGTCAGCTTTTTTTTCTCTCTGTGTTACACAAAAAAATTGTAGATCCTCTTGCTGAGCTTCCTGGCTGTCCCCCTGCCCCCTCGGTGTCTTGCACACACTCACATTTTTTTCTAAATGTGGTGGAGGGGGATCAGACCAGCACAAGCCCCACCCTCTGGTACCAGTCTGGGACTGAACTGATTTTGTGTTTTTGTGGGTATTTGGGAAGAATGGTCTCTGTTTCATCTTAGCAAAGACACATTTTCTTTTTTTATGTCTCGAGCTTCTTTTTTTAATGGACAAGGAAAAATGTATATGTGTGCTAGAGGTTACAGGAAGGGTGACAAGTGGCTTTGGACAAAACAATGGAGATTGTTTTGTGTCTTTGGTTTGTGGCATTTGTGTGTCTGCTTGGGTGCGCAAAGTATGGTCTGCACATATCTTTGGAGTGACATTCATGGTATGCTTGTAAATGGATGGGTTTGGTTTCCCAAATCCACTTTTAGGGACAGACTGTAACACAATCCACCCACAAACAAGCTGAATGAGTGGCATGCTTGTGTTCACTCTCGCTGCTGTAACAAAAATGATACATTTATGATTCATTTTCTTTCATATCATAATGAAAGCCTTGTGCAGGTAAGTTCAGGAACAGCTTTCAGCATTTAGTACATCTGGACAGAATTAAGCAACGAGGCTTTCCTTGCCTACACAGCTTTTGCTCATGTTGTGTGCATATTCCTCATGTGACGCCATTAGACTGAGTCAAACAAATATCCCTGATGAATCCCACGCTATTACAAAACACAGTGGAACGGTTTCTTTTATATCAAAAGTGTAAAGGGAATTATTATGTGATTTAGCTTTAGTGCTAAATTTGGCTTGTTTTCAGCTTTTTGGGTGAAAAAGATGGCGTTGATCTGCCAGTGATATGCAGCTTATAGCTTTTAAACTCTATCACACAGGAAACCACTGGAAACAGATAATGAGGGTGGAGCTAATCTAAAGGCAGATGTTGCTGCAGTGCACAAAACTGTCCTAGAAACTTGGTATTTGCAGAATATTGCAATATTGAAACATATAAAAATCAATAATTGTGTTTTATGACTGATTTGACTTACATACCTCCAACACGAGAGCTATTGTATGTTTTTAGTTTTGCATATTTTACTATAAAGCAAATCTGTCACACATTCTGTGTACAACAGCTTATAAATTAGTGTCTCAAAAGACTGCATGACAAGATAGCAATTTCTGTTCTTCTGTTCAATTTTATACAGCACCAAATCACCACAACAGTCACCTCAAGGAGTCTTGCAATTGTTGCAAGACCCCGAGTTTAATAATCAATCAATAACTAATGATTAAATGCAAAATGGTCTGAGTTTATTATCCTGTTAATTCATAAGGATAAAGAGAATTATCTGCTGGAAACCCATGGCACATGTTTATTATTGACATTTAATTAGTGCTAGTATTAGCATTAGCTGCTCTGCACAGGTATGGGCGTGGCTGCCCTAGTAGCCAGTGGCATGTCTGATTCAACTTACACTCACCTGCACTACAGCCTTGTTTCTCCTCTATATTCCTCACTGGATTGTTGAACTCAAATTGTCGCGTTGCAGTGAGACTGAACTCTCCTGATAGGTGAAGCATGTTTTCTTGTTCCTGAGTAAGATTACCCACTCGCCGTGTTTTTGCACCTCCCTGTCTTACCTGTGGAGAAAGCTGCGTGATCCACTCGCATCCACAAAGAAACACTCATCTGGATTCAAGCCTGTGAAAGCTGGGGACACCCAGTTCATGGAGAAACAGTAAATCCCTCCATGCATTGTTACCCAGGAGAGGCTGTGAGAACTTCTCAAACAGGAAAACCAGCGCACCCAACTTCATTCCAGATAAACCAGCTTAATGGTGCTGAACCATAGAAATGTCAACTTATGAGTGAGGACATGTATAAAGTATTTAATATTACAGAGCAGTTAGAAAAGCTTCAGCACTTCCCTTTCCTCAGCATTCAGTTCAATTCAATTTATGTATACAGTCTCAAATCACAACAACAGTATCCTCAGGGCGCTTTATATTGTAAGGTAGACCCTACAATAATATATAGAGAGAAAAAACCAACAATCATATGACCCCCTATGAGTGATTGCTTTGGCTACATTGAGAAGGAAAAACTCCCTTTTAACAGGAAGAAACCTCCGGCAGAACCAGGCTCAGGGAGGGGCGGGGCCATCTGCTGCGACCGGTTGAGGTGAGAGCATTTAAAAAATCCTTTAAATACACTATAAAAACTTGTAACTGTGAGTGCTGAAGTTCTCAGTCATAAGACTGTAAGCACTTACCTGAGACTGCATCAATTAAAATCAGTGTCAGCTGACCAGAGCATGCAATCTGTGAAAACTGAAAACACTTAGCTGTGAGTTACAGAGCCATTTATAGACTGATCTAATGTTCACCTGTTATTTAAGTGAACTTGTTCAGTGAAATCTTTGAAAGTTTCTAGAAAATCTAGAAATGCAATTGAGTCCTGAAAAAACACAGTATATAAAAAAAAGAAGCCGAATTCAGCAGAGTTACAGTTTGCTGCTCTTCTTTGTGAGGTAATGAGTGCATGTTTTCTAGGGAGGATTTAGAAAGGAATATTAGGACATGTACATTCAGCATGACTCAACTTACAACCTGTTTTTTGTGTTTTTGAGAAGACATCGCAAATGAATTTGGAACCAAGCAGAAACTAAGGACCAATGTATTTGAGCATTTGTGTTGTTATTCTAGTTGTCTTTAACAAAGTTTGGCTGAAAAATAAAATAAACAGCTTATTATTGGGCTTAATTAAGAGCATTATAATTCCACCCCGCAGCCAAGACTCTGGGAATTCCACATTTGCTCGTGTTTTGGGAACTCCCCCTCAGCAGGCATTATGGTCAAAGTTAGAAAGTTATCATAGACAAACGAAACATTCCTCCAGAGGTTTATTTCTCTTCCTAAAGTCTTGTTTTCCACATTGGTCCAATATTTCTTGTGCCCCTGCAGTTTTCCTCTCCCCATGCTGACCCTGTGTATGTGCCCACTGTTGTGTGAGCTCAGCCTGCTGGAAAGTCCTAATCACCTGTTGTCATAGCAATGAACTTGGGCGCTGCTCACCAATTCATCCTCTTTTGTTTGCTGCTTGGTTTAGCATCCAATCACCTCTCGTGGAATTTGTGGCATCTGCCGTCATTCTTAGGGTTTAAAAGACTTGAAAAATTATTGTCAGGCAGGCAAATATGGCCTGTTGTTTAGTCTCTACAGAACAGTGTGTAATGTCCAACTGTGAGTAATAGCTGGTCACAAACGAAACTTTACATGTACGAACTTCACAATTTGGACAGTTATAAAAAGGGAACTGGGCTGGATGTACGTTCACATATTTGAGGTTATAACGGAGACTTGTGAAATTACAGGGCGTCGTTTCATAAATGGATTTGTCATCTCAAAAGCTACTTACACATGCTGACCTTGTGACATCATGGATAGATGTGTTTCCTGTTTTGAACATTGTTACAAAGATGATTGCACAATCTTCCCATTAAAGATATGTGATTCCTTCTGGGAAAGCACGTTTCTGTAACATTCCTGAAAAGGAAGTGAAATCCAGATAAGGAATAATGGTTGTTTACAGTAGCTGTTCGAATAACAGGTGCTGTGGGATTAAACAAGATACTCCAAAATCTAGACCACAATCTGCTTAATCGGCCAAATATTTAGCAGTTTGATCACAGAAGTGGACAGGGTTAAGATAGAAAAAACTTTAATCATAATTTTCATGGCATAAAATTAAAAAAAATGACAGCATCACAGCTTACATGCAGTTTTAAAAAAGTCCATTAGATTGCCATACAAGGAGAAATACACAGCAGGCACTTGGTGTATAAAGTGTAGCTGCAGTCATTTGGAAACAAATTCACAATAACAGAGGTGATGGTCAAACAGATGACACACACATCTTTAACATTTTGAAATAAAGATTTGTACGTCGCACAAATATAAAAGTAGACACTGTCCAGTCGTGCGCTTCTCTTTCTTCTTGCAGTTTCAAGTATCCACCACCGGAGGGAAACAAATCACCTGAGACGCAGCTTGAATACTGACGTGTGTTATCTATAAGCTGCTGAAGCACTGTAGTCTTGGCATAGTAAATAAAACGTACATTTATAAATACAGCACAGGCATCAGTGTGTATGACTGAAGACATGGTGAAAGCAAAAGACGAGTGGCAGAAACCAGGTTTTCACTTTATATGCTTGAAAAACTAACAGTGGAAAACAGGTGGACTTGAAACTGTGGTTCTTTACCTGTATGTGGCTTTAACAGAAACTGTACCACTATAGAATAAACAATGATATATGTATACAGACATTATACAATGCTCTTATTTTATCATTATTATCATTATTACACATACATATTTTTTTAAAGAGTTTGAATATGTGTATCATAGCATGCATCTGCTATTGCTGCTGGCTTTTACACTGATATGTGGCTGCAACGTCAAGTACGAGTTATTAGGCTGGTGTGTGTTATATTTGTTACCAGTGTTGGGTACTTTTAATTTGAATAATTTGGACATGAACAGATGCTAGGACTTTAGCAGTCTGCATAGCTACCCGGTTTCAAAATAGGCCTAAAATCTTCCCATTTGAATGATGAGCATTCAAATATTTGCTTCGTATCCTATTGACAGACATTAGTTTAGCTTTCATATAAAATTAAATGTAACACCATTTAAATGTACTTTTTTCTGAAAAAAATCCCACAGGGTTCAATCATATTATTTTGAAAGTCACTTTCAAAGTCTGATGTTCCTAAGGAAGGGTGCTCAGAGAAAACAAACACAGTAATTGTCATCTGTTGCTAGAAGAGGATCGTTTATCTAGTTGTGCACCAGCCTGATAAGCCAGCGCTACGCCTCATTACGAGCACACTCAGACTTTAGCTTATACATGGCCTTGTGGAGGCGATACATGCCATACATGGTAGCAAGGATGAGCGACAACCCTGCAGCTACTAGAAGGATGTGAAAGAACATAAGGAACCCAGCCAAAGCCGTGTTTGAGGGCAGAAACCACACATACACCCAGCCTTTCTGATGGTTATGGTGGACAAACTCAGGCCCCGGTTCAATCACCAATATGCCATGAAAAGGAGGTGACATGTTCTGAGCAAATTTACCAATAAGTTCAGTGGAAAGTGATGCTGAGAGTGTTATATCATCTGATGTGGTTGCTTTTACAGTCTGGGTGGTTATTTTGTCGGTGACTTTTTGGGTAGCTCCTTGTGTGGTTTGGAAAGCCGCTTGCTTGGATTGAGTAGCCGTTGTGGGGGGTGTGGTTATGGAAGTTAAACCTGATGTTTGTCCAGAGGTTGACAAACTGTGGAGTGGTTGTGTTGGTGACCAGCTCAAATCTTGTAGAGGAAAACTCTTGGCTCTTGTAGCACTGCAAAAGCTGAACTCTTCATCACGCAGTGAGCCAACGGTACGCAGCAGCTGGTAGACTGGATTATGACACATCACGTCATCTCTGTCCCAAAGCACATGCTCATTGTGTCTTATCCATCTTGCAATGCCTCTGATAGCACAATTACAACCCCAGGGGTTTCCACTCAGAGTCAGATTCATCAAAGCTGGAAGGGACACGAAAATATCTCCTGGAAGACTGCTAAGGTTGTTATTCGTTAATAAAATTTCAAGAATCTCTCCAAGACCCTTAAAGATATTTTCTGGTAGGCCATACAACTTATTGTCATTGAGGTGAAGTTTCTTCAGGTTGGTTAGTTTGGAGAATAGCTGGGGATGAAGATAATGGAGGTTGTTGGATTTCAGCGAGAGCTTCTGAAGGTTTGGAAGACAGCAGAAAACATCTGGTGGAAGGTCCCTCAGATTGTCATTTAAATGGAAGTTCAGCATCAGCAGCCCAGACATGTTAGCAAACAAATTTCCAGGAACCGTGATGAGGTTGGTGGCATATAGATAAAACTCTGTCATGTCAGGCATGTGACCCATCAGCTCATCTGGTAGAGATAATAGTGGATTCTTGTAAATGGTGAGTTTGATCAACTTTGGCATGTTGTAGAAGCTTTTTTCTGGGACGGTCTGAAGTTGGTTGGAGGATAAGGTCAGGGTTTTCAGGTTCCCCAGAGGCCAGAAGACTTTAGGTGGAAGGCTGGCAATCTGGTTATGATGGAGTTTTAGCTCCACGAGGTTGATGAGTTTGTCAAAGATGTCAGCTTCTAGAAATTCTAGTTCGTTGTAATAGAGTATAAGCTGCTGAAGTTTAGTCAAGGAGTGAAAGATGGTAGGAGGAAGCTTCTTTATGAAGTTCCTTCCAAGATTCAGAAAGGTGAGGTTGGACAGGCCTTCAAATATGTCTGAATCAAGACTCCTGAGTTTGTTGCGGCTTAGGTCCAGGTCCTGCAACCCGCCGAGTCCTTCAAACATATCTGGATGAATGTTCTCAAACTGGTTCCCATCTAGATGCAGCTGCTCAAGAGTAGCAAGTGGACTGAACACTCGAGAAGGAAGGGTCGAGAGATCGTTAGATGACAGCTTGACAGACTTGAGCTGGGGAGCTACGAGGAAAGCCCGAGGATGGACGGTGTGTAGATGACTCTTTATGAGACCGAAACGCAGCAGGAGGTCCAGATTTGCTAAACTTTGCTCATTTATGACATTCATGTTTGTACCACTAAGCTGCAGCAGGTACGTGTGGACAGGCAGAGGCGGTATATCCGTGATGGTGGAGCCAATACAGATGGCAGCGCCTTGAGGGCTGCATCGGCAGCTGCTGGGGCAAGAACTGCTGTGGGTAAGGTCTGGAATCATAAAGAGCATGAGTATTATCCACGTGGTGCCTGGGAAGTAAAAATAAAGACATATGAGAGTCCATATTTTTCTTTTATTTCGATTTTAATAGCTCATTTTGCTCATTTTATCTGTATAAAAGAAAACTTGACCCCCTAAAGCCTGAGCCATCATAATGTTTGTAACATGGAGCATTTATTGAACCTTCTGATATTTAAATTAAATATTTATTTTCGTATATGTTTTATATTTTTGCAATTTATTGCTTAAAATAAATTGTGCACTTGGGTTTTTCAGTGAGAAAAAACTGATGACTGAAGTCTCAAAAGCTTTCATGTATCAAATATGAGACGCTTAAACTGAATGAATGATGTAGCCAAATAATTATAAATACAGTAGCAATAATGATGAAAAAGCAACAAAAAATATTTTAAAAAATTAAAGATGTTATTTCTTACGTTTCAGAAGGACTGAACGTGGAGTGGAAAACCAAAAACAACACAAACATTCGACTAACCTCTGACATAAAGATCCATCATGGTTTGTTTGCTCCCGTGCTGCGTGCTGCTCCTCTCTCTAGTGCTGTGTTTAAAAGATGCGCACTCTCTATCTGTCACGCTATCCAACCCTTTGCTTCACCAAGACGTCGGCTCCAAAGACATTATCTCATCCTTCATGCTGCTCAGGCCTTGAGATTAATTCTAGAGTTCAGCTTTAAAAGGCTAGCAAGAAAACGTCAGCTTTATGACTTTTAATTTATTTACGATGTGCTGGACTTACTTTTCTGGATACTTTGATGCTGGAAATTAATGTAAAACTGATGTGATCTTATTCTTCAGAGCACTTTGTTCAATTTGACTTTCCCAATGTGCAACATTTGGTTGGCTATTTGTTGACACATTCAGGCCTGTTTTCTATGATATTTTCCATTTAAAACCTGCCATCACAAATGTTGATTGACACAGAGGGTGCTGTTTCATTTCCTGTGGGCTGTAGAAACAGATAACGGCCATATCTGCTGCAGGAAAGTTTGGCCGTTTTGTGCATGTACTAAGTTTATTGTTACTAAACTAATAAAAGCGAGTAAAGCATACTTGTGGTTGCATTGGTAGATTAGTGAGTGAACTCTAATTGTGTTTTAATGTGCACTTTACGTTACTTTACTTTATTGATCCCCGTGGAGAAATTCCTCTCTGCATTTAACCCACTCACTCGGTGAAGCAGTGGGCAGCCATTGGGCGCCCGGGGAACAGTGTGTAGGGACGGTCCCTCAGGGAAGCCGTTCAAGTACAAGCATTTTCAGATTAGAGCTCATACTCTAAGACTCTGTCCTTCTGCACAACATCTCTGTAAAGTGTAAGGTTAACAGTCAGAATCACAATCCTCTTAAGCAGAGAGTAAATCTTCTAGTACCAGTTAAAAGGCGTGCCGCTGCATTTTGGACAAGTTGCAGTCTATGAAGAAGGGCCCAGGTAAAGGGAGTTGCAGTAGTCTAATCTTAAAGTAACAAAGGCATGGATAAGTTTTTCAAGATCCATTCGCGGTATGTAATGCTTAACCTTAAAGATTTGTCGTAGTTGGTAAAAGCTAGACTGTACTAGAGAGGACACTTGTTTATCAAGTTTAAAGGAACTGTCCAGAAGAACACCCAGGATACGTACTGTATCAGAGAGGGAGGTAGCAAGGGGCCCAAACATATCGGCTAATTGTCCCCGAGGGATGTGGCTATCAAAGACAATAATTTGGCAGTCTCCAAAATGTGATGAGAGCCAGTTATGACTGGGACAGAGCTGCAACCATGCCATTATGTCAGATGAATTTAAGCAAAACTATTTACATTTTAGATCATTTTTCACTGATATATTGCTGATGGATTTATTGCAAGCTTTTTTGTAATCGTTGATTATGATATGGGCCACATATTGGTACATCCCCTACAGCAAGACACAAATACTAAGCAAAAAATAAAAACTCAATATTGTATCTACGGTTGTATGAACTGAGCCACCACAAAGAGCTTGTTGTAGTGTAAAGGTACATTTTAATCACTCGGTGCGATATCACAGCTGTGTCACCTCTTACAGCAACACACAGGGTCAGCCTGCACGAGTAGAAATTTGTAGGCGTGAACAGTTTGGCCTGAGATGGCGTCAAAGCTCTGACCTGTTGTTTCAGTCCACCCCCGATGCTGTGTCTGTGCAATATTGTGCAAAGCACGCCTGATTTTATAGCAGTCATCACTGCATTTGCTGTTTTAGCGAATCCAGCTCAGCGTCAGTCTGGTTTCCCTGAAACTCAGTTCATCGTGTGCCGTATGATTAACCTTTTCACTGCACCGCTGTTTGGACTGTGCTTGTGACTCGCCTCCGAACAATCCAGTCAAATGTGCTTCAATGTGGAACAAAAAGCCTGTCACTGCCCACCACCCACTTCCTGTTTCCACAGTTTAAACTAGCTGACAAATGTGCATCACATTAGTAGAATAAATATATAATTAGAAATGATTTAGTCTTCAGTAGTGTTTACAACGCCTTTTTCTATTTCCTCTTTTGATGCTAAATTAATCCTAAATTCATCTCTAAACATTTAAACTTTTAAAGGAAAAAAGAAAACAAGAAGTATTCACATTATGATTTTATTTACACAGTAAAATTAACAGCAGTGCACTTCTATAAGCAGTGAAGAGAACTTGTAGGTAATGGTGTAAAAAACCAAAAAAAATGTAATTCCCAATTCTACCACAGGAGGGCGACAAAAACACAAGTGTCATGCAAAGAAAACTCAAGTAAAGTAATGTGTAATGTTTCGTCATATGTAATCCTCAAGTATTATTATTATTTACAGATTCTAGATGTAAAGCCACGGTGAAATGAAACCTTTATTAATGAAACAACTATGTTACAACTCTATATTGCTGGGATAAATACAGTATGATTATATTACTGCTAGTCTGAGTTTTAAGGCTATGTTGGGCTTTGCAGCAAGATTTCACAGTGGTCGTCCTCCTCTTGCATCCGTCTCAGACGCAGTACTTCCAGAAGCAGGCTACAGGCAAAAACACAGGATTTTGTACTTTGAGCTCATATTAAGTATATTTATAGTGTAATGATTGTAAATGTTTGATTCGTATTTAGCTTACGTTCTCCGCGTTTCCTTGTTATGGATTTGCCTTCTACCATATTAGCTGCAATCTTCCTCTCCAGCTCCAGGTCCTCCTTCAGCGCTCTCAGCTACAAATACAGATCAAAGTGATTATAACACACCGAGAAAGGTTTTGCAATGTTTTTGTGAATTACTGTAACAACTTTTGAGAATTTGAAACAAGAAACGAGTCTTCCATTTATACACAAGCAGTTTGTTCACATTATAATAACATCTAAATCACAGTGCCAGTTAAAATAAGCCTTACCTCCTCGATCTCAGCTAATTTATTAGCCAGCTCAACACCTGCAGAAAGGAGACCCAGTTAACCAAAGCAGAAATGTATCTGTGCATGTTATAACAGGCATGTGTTTCTAGGTCTCACCCAGAGGATCATCCTTTTCCACTGGGACTAAGCTTTTGTGCAGTAATAGTGCCAGAATTTTGCTCTGGGAATCTGTGTCTTCTTTCTGACTAAAAGCAGGGTTCCCTGGATGTACCAAATCAAACACACAGTGGGTTATATGCTTATTATCTATCAATATGTTGAAATTTGATAAAACTGTACCAATAGACAAAATCATTTAATCAGCAGTTGCATGCATTTGGCATTTTAATTAAATTAAATGTGCTGTTTTGCACACTCACCTGGATTAAATATGCTCCTCCCGTCCACATTGAGCACGCCTTGCAGTAGAAACAAACTCAGGAGTCCTAAACAGTAGCTCACAGCTGTAACCCTGTCCATGGCATTCAATGTAATGTCAAGCGAATTTCGCACTGTGAGCACTCCTTCGAGCAAGGCTAGATGTCCACTCCCTTAAAACCAACCCATCAATATATTTATACTTCTACGAGCTGGGAGGAGGGGCCCGTCGGCCCCTTGATTACTAAATTCACCTCTCGTCACTGTGGACTTCGTCACTGGGCCACCTTCTCACAGGGCCTGTGAATCGTCTGAATGAAATACAGCGGTCTGACACGGACGTGCGGCCAAGAAACCCTACATCACTCTGACACGGGTAAATCAAAAAGAGAGGATGCTATCAATCAACCTGTTGGTTATGAACCAGAATCAGATGTTCTTGGCACTTGCAAGTCTTTTTCTTTTACTTTAATTGCTTCCTAAAATAGGTACGCAGGAGTGGGTTGGCCTAGGGAAAGAGTGGCAAGTAAATGGATTCGGTCCTTAAGTGCACCATAACCAGAGACGGGCTCTTCAATCTTGGCTTCAGGACTGATCTGGAGACGAAGGAGCATCCATCACTGAGGCAACGCCAAACATCCAACACCTCCCATTTTACCGTATCCTATTCTATGAATCAAGGAAATCACATTTCATACGTCAGCCAGCGGAGCGCACATAGTGTTTGTGCGGGCTAAGGGAAATGAGCTGCCTTGAACCTGCTAAATTTGGCTGTTATTATAAGAGTCCTTTGGGATGAGACTTGCACACAAGGGGTTTTCATAAGCTCACTACTTTAGCCACTCATCTTTTGAATAGACAAATAAAGAGACTACAAACACGAAAGCTAAAGAATCAGGAAAGACTGTGCTGAGGGGATCTTCAGGGTCTGTCGTGTAAATGAAAACCAAATGTACTGATAAAGAACTGAAACTAGGCTACTGAGTCTGCAGGAGGCAGTCACTGTTCACACCAACTAAATATCATAGGGATGCACCTAAAGATTAATCCTGAAATGATGCATTCGTAACTCTGTAACAGCAGTTTAAGCACCTCGGAGCCCCACAGCCTTCAGCCCAGCTTCTGTTCTATTTCATCTTTAACGGCAGAGGTCAGGCCTTCGTTGACCTCATTGTATTTCACTAAAAAAATAAACAGTAAAACTGCTTTACTTAAGCATCACTGTCGCGGTCTGTGATGCTTAAGTACTACTAACAATCCCATTGATTTATCTGCAAATGGACCGCTCGACTTGTTTTAGGGATGTTATGTCAATTGGAAGCGGCTGAAAGGCTACCCGACAGCTGAACACCAGAGGGAGCAATTAGATTACCATAATCAAAAGACCAGCTGCAGTGAGCGTGTATTTTATAGAAAGTATGACACGTGTAAATGCGGATCCATTCGCTTAGTCTGCCTTGACGGTTCCCACACATGCATCGTTACTCGCGTGGACCGTACTGTTGACCCACGGTTGCTTCGTGGTGAAGACTTTCCACAGCTGCACATGCAGCACACGTCTACAGCCACTGCACCTCGAGACTCTTCTCGAGGCTGCGTCAATTCAAAGCCTCTAGTAAGTCAGCCGCAAGTAGTTAGAAACTAACCGGAAGTGTGCTCACTCACTTTTCAGCTTAAAGCAAACGTTAATACCAGCACTGCATTCTTGTGTCCCTGAATTTATAAATAAAGCAGTTGTGTCATATGCTGCTGGCTTGTAATGATCACAACGAAAATATACACTTAAAACTGCAGCACTTTCGTGTACTAAGCATGCCAAGTTTAGAAAAATTCACCGTTATTACTAGCCTATGTTGGTGATGCATTTCAGCAATTTACATTGTAAGGTTTTAAATTCAAATAGGCTCAGTTTCCGAAACACAAGTGTATTCTTAGACTTTTTCCCCCAATGGAGAGCTTCGCTAAACTTTTCTTTTAGTTCAATAATATATTTAACAAATGTTTGGGAAGCTGGCTGATAAAGGTACACTTAAAAAAAAACCCGAAGTATAAAGCTAAATGTAAATGTTGGCTTTTGCACAGTCAAAGGTTAAAGTTATACTTGCTGGGCTAAGTTCGTAAGCATGAAGGTCTGGTGTAGTCAGTACTACTGTTCAGTTGTATTTGTTATATATATATATATATATATATATATATATATATATATATATATATATATATATATATATATATATATATATATAGAGAGAGAGAGACATATAGACATATAGACATATAGACATCCTGTATAAGAAGGGCCAGAGTCGACTCCACCTGCTGAGGAGACTGAGGTCCTTCGGAGTCTGCAGGACTCTGTTAAGGACATTCTATGACACTGTGGTAGCATCTGCCCTTTTCTGTGCAGTGGCCTGCTGGGGAGTGGATGCACGGACAGGGACAGGAGCAGGATTGACAAACTGGTGCGGAGGTCTAGCTCCGTGCTGGGATGTCCCCTGGAGTCTGTGGGGTGGTTGGCGAGAGGAGGATGTTAGTAAAGCTGACATCCATCATGAACAACCCACATCACCCACTGCATGAGTATGTGAGTGGGCTGAGCAGCTCCTTTAGTCAGAGACTGAAACACCTTCGGTGCAGGAAGGAGCGCTTTTCAGCAGATCATTCATCCCAACAGCAGTTAGACTCTATAACTCCTCAATCACAATGTCATAAGTCACTGGACACTGTGAACATCCACGGTCACCACTTCATGCATAATGGACCTTCCATGTGTATGGACATGTGCAGGTATATATGTATGTATATGTATACATATGTATATTTAGTGTTTACATGTGTGTGTGTACATGTCTATAAATAGGAATAGTAGTGGTACAATAGCTATATCAAGCGATATAGTTTATGTCTTCCATATTTCCAACCATATCCATAATCACATACTGTGTATGCTACCATTGTATATAGTGTATTATACTGTGTGTGCTACCATTGTATATAGTGTTTATACTGTGTGTGCTACCATTGTATATAGTGTATTATCTTACTTTTTTCATTGATTGTACTTATTTGTATTTTTTTTGTATTTCCTTCTGATATCTGTACCTGAGCTGAGGTGACGCAAAAATTTCCCCGTCGTGGGATCAATAAAGTCTTATCTTATCTTATCTTATATATATATATATTATAAATAAATAAATAAGGGAACTCTTGAACAATCTTCACTTTGATTTTCTTTTCTTTTTATTTCCGTGTGTGTGTGTGTGTGTGTGTGTGTGTGTGTGTGTGTGTGTGTGTGTGTGTGTGTGTGTGTGTGTGTGTGTGATTTATCTATTTATTTTTCCTGCGCAATTCTTGCGAAAGCCGGTCCTTTATTCTGAAAAACCTCGACAGGAAGTATCCTCTTACTCTGTTGGCCGGGTAAGGAGGGAGGGAAGCTAGCAATCTGACAGGCTAGCTACAGCAGAGTAACAGCCTGGCAATTACAGCGGCGACGTATCAGGAGAGGGTGGTTACCGAAACTAATCAAAGGGTCGTCCAGCACCTGAACCATCAATCGGGTTTATGAGTAAAGGCGATCAATCAGGCTGCCGTTAACCTTCGGAAGAAACGCTGAAGTGTAATTCACCGTCAACGGGTTTTTTCTTTTCTTTTTTTTTCTTTTCTTTTTTTTTACTTATTATCCGTGACAACATGGCTGAATGTAACGTTAGCATCGACCAGAATAAACTACCTGGAGTGAAAGAGGGTAATGTCCACATAACATGTTTCCTGGAAAAATATAAAGCAAGCTAGCTCTTAAACAGCCAGCCTATTACGTTAGGATAACTGTAGCGAGGCTAATGTTAACCGAGTAAACGCAGGTGTTTATTTTTTGTCTCATGCACTACGGCTAATGTGGCTTTTAGCTCACGCTGCTAGTGGATGCTAGCACACTTACTAGTCTTTTCAGGCTGGAGTTAGATGGTCAGTCTGGGTGCAGGTGTCATCCAGACAAGTTTACAGTGGGAAACACCGTTTTGTGTATTGTGTACATGTTGACACAGTGAGATCCTCCTCATATTAAACACAGTGCTGGGCTGGTGAAATGTGCTGTGTGGCAAGCTGCTGTGTTTACATGACTTGTAACTTTGTCACCTGAGTTGTTTTCCTGTTTTAAGGTATGTGGTCCAGCCAGAGTTTTGAAAACAAGCTCTGTTTGATTTTTGTTTGTTTCCCCCCCGTTCTCATATTCTCTGGTGCCATTTCCTCCTGCTTGTTATGACTGTTCAGAATATGAATCCCACCAGCTCTCTGCCACATAGACACCCAGAACTAGGTCTGCTATTGTTTGTGGGTTTGAAAAGCAGAATGGAAACGGGGGTGTTTATATGGAAAAGCATTATGGATGGGATGCTTTGCTGGTGGGAAGGACCTGTTAGTGTGAAGCAGCTGCTGGGCAGGATGTTTGTTATTCTGGTCAGAGAGAGAAGAAACCTGCACTGCTTGTCTAGTCTGCGTTGGGAAGGGATGGACTCTACAAAACTGCTGGAAAAGTTAGAAAACAGTAAAAACAACAAGGTGCAAAAATGAACTTGAAATATTTATTTATATTTAGATGTTCTTGTGGTTTATTAAACGCAGAACTGTCCATCTATTTGCATAGTGCACACATGTTAGACCTATTTTCTATTTCAGGTCCTGAAATGAATGATGGTGTGAAAACCTAAACCGCGAGTGCAGCTGTAACCCGTCTTTCACTTGTTGCTTGGTATAGTGCTGAATTCTTCTGAAGTGTGTTTAAAAGCAACTGTTAAAGTACTGTTGACACATAAAGCTGCAGCAGCCACGATACAATCTCTTTGCTAAGAAGATTAAGCATATGGTTGAGAAAATGCTTGGCGGAGGTGGAGGTGTCATCCTCCTTCAAAGCATCTGTCATTAGCCATCGTGCACAACAACGCAGTCTGGATGATTTGTCAATTGCGTTTGCCTAACAGTGAACGATTCCCTCACAGCGATCTCTACAGTCACACAGTCACAGGCAGTTACTGGTTATTAATATTTCATGTGGATGAAGTAATCTTTGGGCTGAAAGCTTGGCAGGGGTGAGGTTGCCGTGTGTGGGTAAGGAAGAGAGCTCCACAAACGCCACTGATCGACACTGGTGAATATGTATGATGCCAGATTGCTTTTGCTTTGTTGAAGCGATCCGGTGCCAGCTCCACAGTGCTGAAGGCTTCCTGCTAGATGAAGCCATGACAGAATATTCTGTTTATATGATGCTACGGTACTGTTGCTAAATAAGGGTAGTTAAGCTACGCTGACAGAACGTTTAAGTCCACATTCATGTTTAGTTGACGTTGTGAGAAAGGCCTAAAACTGCCCCCTTAGCTCCCCTTAACAGGAAACCATTTGCTGTTGAAGATCTGGAGCAGTGTACGTGAAGAGAGACGAGCTGTGTGCGTCTTTGAGAAGGATCAGGTGGATGTGTCGGGATGGTGTTTGGTGCTGGGGGTGTTTTCTGAGGAAAAATCCCCACCTACTCCATCAGCCTAAACTGTTGTTTTCAGGATGAATCTTTTGGCAGCACCAGTGATACCGAAACCAAGCCTGGAAAGTTTGCTCTAGATTTGTTGTGTAGATATGGAAAATGAGCAGTTCATATCTTTTTTTCTTTAAGAAAAACATTCTTATTCTCTTTCTACAGAGCTGAGGTTGTGGCTGGTGGACTTTTAGTCTTTGGCCAGGCCTGAAAATGACAGGAAAAGAAAGAGTCCTGCGTCATAAAAACTCAGCTTAGATAGAAAATTCAGTGTAATCTTACTTTACTTACTGTAGCTTATTTGGCTATACACAAACACGTTTCATTAAACTGACTTCGGGATGTGTTTTCTACTAGATGAGCTTTACAAATGTTGCCTTTTGAATGGCACTTCAGTGCAGCAACAAAACGTTTTCTCACTTCTTCTCACCTTAAAATAACTTGTCAAGATAAAAAACCCTGAGTGCTTTTTTAGTCTGAGTACAGAGAGTGGTTCCTCATTCACTTTCAGTTCATCTCAGATCCAAAAACAAGTTCCAGAAGGTCAGACATGGACTAAAATCACTTTGCTTAACATGTGCTTCCTAAGAATGATGTGCTGCACTGTGCTGTTCACTCTGCTCAGCTTATCAGATTTACAAAAAAAAGGATTAAAAAAATGGTTGTAGAAGTAGTTTCTCAGTAAAAGTAGTTTCTCAGTTTCGTGACACATTTGATTCCCTGTTGGTGGAATTCTGAAACGTTGCCTTCCGTCTAGACTTTAAATACATTTTTATTGCTTAAGCACATGTGGGAAGACGCGCCAGATGTTAAACGCATGAAACCGTGAAAAGTCTGATTCAAATCGACGTCTCTTCTTCCTCAAGCTTGTGTTTAACTGGTAGCATAGCTCTGCGTTTGAATACATGGGGCTGTTTGAGTGATTGTAACATTTGCTACACTTTCCAGCACTCGTTTTTAAACGAAGTCTCTTTTTCTTCCTTTCTTTAGTGTGCCGAGACTTTGCCGTGCTGGAGGACCACTCCCTGGCCTATAACCTCCAGGAACAAGAAAGTAAGCATCTACACATTAGTCATGTTTGGGGGTTTTTCTTCGTCCTAGTCCCAGTATTTTTACCTTAAGGCGGTGGTTCTCATTCATTCTCACATTCAGCTTGACTCTTGATAAAATGAGTTTGTACTCCTGAGGAGTGTCGCGGGTAAAACAAGCATTTGACAAACAGTGCCACCTTCCCTCCTTCAGACATTTGTTTTCCCTGACTGTGTTCAGGCAGAAGAAAGCTTGGCTGTTTTATTCACATGACAGAAATCAAAGTTTACACAGAGAGGTCTGTATGTGGAGAGTCTGTTTAAACACTTGGTGTCATTTATTATTGCACTGTTTTCTGCATCGGGCTTGTTATGTAACTGCAGATTGTTCCTGTCATGCAGCTCTGTTCCTTTCCTAAATCATTTGGTATCCCTTTGCTAAAAATCAAGCTTTGAATTATGTTTTGTTTGTATTTTTTACGAGTGTAGCAGTAAAAGCATGTGTGCAGCCCACAAGGCTCCACTTTGCTTTTTTGCAGGGCAGAGCATGGTGTCAGTGGCTGCAGTCTGATTAAGCCTGTATAAACCCTGGTACACAATTAATCGAGCCCTGTTGTGGGACGCCACAAAGCTCTGTATCAGAGCAGGGATGTGGCTTTTTTGTGTGCAGCAGCTGTAGCACAGAAAGCTCTGATTGTAGAGCTGAACACATTGCATCTGTGTCTCCTTTTACGCTAGCTGGTGCTTTAATGTGAGCACATATGCAAGTAATTAGAGTCATTATTGAGGGCTACGTTCCCTTGTCTGCTGTTTTTTTTTTTTTATAAATATTTTTTTTGTAATTGCATCAAGATAAATTGTTGAAATCTCACATCAACGTCTTTTTCAGATTCCCTCCGTGCATTTAGTTTAAAAACAACAAAACCCAAGAAGCATCAGAGATGGGCCACTGCTGTATTATTGAGTCTGGTGACCCTTTGCTTTGCACTAAGTTTAGAGTGTGAACCGAGAGAAGGCGCTGCTGTAGTGGACACTAGTTTGTCTTTCCGTTTCCTCAATTGTATAACTATATAAGGGTAAATTGTGCCACGAGCTCTGCTAAATAAGAGAAAGGCAGATGTCATCCAGCCACACCCTCAGTGCAGATTAGCTGTAATGAATGTGATTGTGCTTGGGTCTGTCCCTGTGTCGTTAACCCTTTTAAAGCTGTAGGGATCTACAACCAAGGCTCATTTCCATTTGCTCCTTTGTTGCCACAATAACTGATCAGGTTTGTGTTGGCAGAATGTTCTTTCACCTTTGACCCTGGAAGTGAAACGGGAGGATGCCGTTTAATATATTTCAGTAGTCCTCTAAATATGCAGCCCCCCCCCCGTTTTGTTTTTTTTTTGTCTTGGATCACATGAGCAGATGGCGTCCCAAACGGAGATTTTAAGCACATTGAGTTTGAGTTGATGTGCAGATACAGCTGGCTTTTATTTCCATTCAAAATGTTGAGCATGCAGAAGAGCAAAGTGTCCAAATGTCACATGGAAACATGTCTTCAAGGCCGTGTCAGCACTTGGCATCTTCTGTTTCTGTGTTTGCTTCTTTTCACTGTGCAGATTTCCACTCGTGTGTCTGATGTTCACACAGCTCAGCGTTGTTTCTTTTCCTGAATGACCCGAGGCTTCTTCCGAGGTTGTGTTTTATGAAGTGAACAAATTTCACAACGTCTGTTTTGTTTCCTTGAGAGATGAATCCAGATTGCTGTTGACATGGCAAACATGGCAGTGGATAAATGTCCTTCATTTTACGGTGTGACTTCAGACTTATTTTTTTCATGGGCTGTCAGCACATGAAAAATTAATCACAGCATCATCCAAGAGAACCCAAAAACAAATCGATGTCGGTCCCTTGACTTGTTATCACGTTGGCACAGCTGTGACATGGTTTCCTCTTTTCATCCCACCAATCACAAACAGAAACCTCATGGAGCTCCTCGCGTACAAATTGCCAAATGTAATTTTGTCCCGGATCAATAACAAAATGAAACAGAGCTGAGCGAGTGAGTGATGCTCTGCTTACAAAGTGCTAGAAGTGCGTCAGCAAACAGGATTTCTCATCTGTTATGGTCGACGACATGCCGTCACACAACCTTGGAACGACGCCTCAGCTGCCAGCGTTCATTTCTCAGTGACTAAGAGCGCACTCGGTTCAATAGCAGAGGCTGAAACGGCCGCGTCCTCGGCGTTTATCTTGTGCTCGGCCGATCATCTAAACACTAGTCCTCCTCAGACGCTGAAGTGTAGATGTGTAAATAAACTCTGCTGTTCAACATTTATCTCACTGATAGTAAAGCCTGACCTGCTCTCTGTGTGTGTGTGTGTGTGTGTGTGTGTGTGTGTGTGTGTGTGTGTGTGTGTGTGTGTGTGTGTGTGTGTGTGTGTGTGTGTGTGTGTGTGTGTGTGTGTGTGTGTGTGTGTGTGTGTGTGTGTGTGTGTGTGTGTGTGTGTGTGTGTGTGTGTGTGTGTGTGTGTGTGTCTCAACAGTTGAGAGCCACTTGGCCTCCAACGTCTATAAGAGCCGTCTGGTGCAGAACGACCTGCAGGTGGCCAAGAAGCTGCAAGAGGAGGAGGATGAGAGGGCCAAGATCAAGACCCAGAAAGAGAACGTGGACATGTAGGTGTCCCTCACACGTCAGCCTCATACACACCTGTTAGATATAAGAAGAGCAGGAATTACTGGAGACGTGGCTGATGGATCAGCTGCTGAAAAAGTCCAAATCAATAATGCTATTGAGCACATTTAATCATTGAGCTTTGTGCTAATGAAAAGTCATGCTAGAGTCAGCAGTTGCATAAAAGCACGCGCCTGTTTATAGTTGTATATATGAGCAACATTTGTCCAAGTAGGAAAATAAGAATCTGCTGGTTGGATGTGTTTGGTTTTTGAAATGAAACACTTGATGCACCTCGAGGGTTTTTGAAGTCATCAGATTACTCAGCAGTACTTACTGTGAGCGTTATTAGTTACTTTGATAGCATCTGTTTCCAATTAGTCTAATCTCATGTAATTACTCGCAAACCCCGTCCTCGGACAGATTTATGCTCCAGCAGCAAGGTCAGCCAGCACAGCGCTATAGGTGACTCCTGCTGAGTGATCATTCACAGTAGGTTTAACACTGTTATTGTTATAAATGAGAAGATCCTGTCATTCAGTATGCTTTCAATCTTGTTTTTGCCAAAGAGCAGTCATGAGGCTTGGAGCTGGTTGTGCTGACCAGCTGGTTTTCAGATTATTTAAGAGGAGATGTTGCTGAGCCATGCGTCGGTTAGGCGTAGGATGTAGTAGACTTCTTAACCGGTCTGTGCTAAAGGCATGTTATATCTGTGTTAGGAGACTCATGCTAGCCTACAAAATGCTTTCAGTCTTTATCCTGCTTTATAAACATGCAGAAGAAGAAACAAATGGTAAACAGATCTTCTTCAGTTGTTATGGAGTCTATGTGGTATCTTTGTCACCGCTGATATATAATTATATTCCCGAGGGGTTTGGGTTGCTTCCAGCTGCATGTCCAAAGCAATGCAGCGTGTACACTTACTAACCACAGCGGCCTGATGCAGAAACATAAATCAGGCTCCGCTGACCTGAACATAGCAGAGAGCTCTGTTGTCTCTGTTTCAGTCCAAAGCGGGAGTTAATCCCAAGTGTGCAAAAACGCACTTGGAGTCTTTCTCTCTGTGCTCTGCAGTTTTAATCAACATAAAAGCGCTGACTCACAGAGCCCACTTATTTTAAACACACACAAACATGGAGGGCTCGAGTGGAGGGATTGCACTCCCTGGGTGCGAGGCCAGACGCCTCAGCGATGCATGCTGGCCGGTGCTGCCGGTCTTGTTCCAAGCTCACACCGCCGTCCATCCCACACTTGTCACTTAGACGCTGGACTAAACAGCATCACTTCTTTCTCAGCACATAATGTTTAAAGATGCTCAGGTGCAGCAGTTTGTTTACATGTGCCACTTTAATTCATCCTGAGCCGTTAACCGCCCAGGTCAAATCCAGGTACGGCGTGGGTTGGATAAGCTCCTCCTCCTGTTAAGATTTCACACTCAGGTGCGTCTGTACACACTGTAATGATTTTCACACACCAGCCCTGCAGGCAGATGGTGTTTTTGACTAAAAACCTCACTGACTTCAGTGTTGAAGTCAGTGAGGTTTTTAAACCTTTATATACACAACAATCTAACGTGTGTAGTCCCAGAGCCAGTTTCAGCACCAGTGTGTGAGTTTGTCATCAGAATAATTGAGACAAAGTTAAAAAGTGTAATAATGCTTATTTAACAAATGTGTCAGTATAAATATGTATCTTTAAGCAAAGCTGTGAATTAAAAATGTTTCCATTACATCAGAAGGATCTCACCTCCCTACCTGATGTATATAGTTTCCTAATGCTGTAACATTTTCCTGCTTCTTCTCTTCGTACACGCGTACAACACATGTGAACCTCAGTGAGCGGCAAGATAACGAGATCGCCCAGGAGATTCAGGAGGAACTGGTCCGACAGGCAGAGCGACAGCGACAGCAAGAAGAGAAAGATGCGGTAAGAAGCAGACGTGGACTTGAAGCCAGTCCTGCTTGTTTTTACCCCTCAGTTGTTTCTAGTCTTCCTGTTTAGGGTGGGTCATTCTTTTCCAATCATTGCGCCTTTGTTTCCACCAGTGTTTATTCCTTAAAAAATAAAAAAGGTGGAAAGGCCAAAGTAATTAGGACCTTTTTTTTTTTTTTTTTTTTTTACATGACGATGATATTGTTGATAAAGGGGAAAGCTGAGAAATCCTAGATTCTGTTTCCCAATCAGAGGGGACACAGAGCTGCTTTCAGCAACACTGTTTTAGATTAGTCAGAGTGAGCTAACTCGGATCAGATCGCCTCCTACGTGCTCCAGAAGGTGTACAAAGCATGTGCTAATTGGCCTGAGGAGGGAGCTACTGTACGTGCACCCAAAGAAATATGACCTTTGTCCAAGTGGGACATTTCTACATTGGTGCGGGACGACATGTTTACTGTTGCGTTGTTTGTTTGTAGGCCATCGCTCGTAAGCTGCAGGAGAAGGAGATGAAAGAGGAGAGGAGGAGACATAAGCAGCTGGAAACGCGCTTTGATGAAGATTATTTTGATGAACATGGAGGTGAGGAGAGCAGCGCTGACTTATGTAAATGCCTCATTTGTTGTTGACTGATGGCTGTCGGAGCAAAGCTACTCCTCTATCTGTAAAACAGCTGACTGCTGTATGAGCGTCCTGCAGGAGCATTTAACAGTTAGAGTTAAAGAAAAGCACAATAGAGTAAGACGGACATAACGATAAGAAAGAGATCTCAGGTATAACACACACTAGTCCTGCTTCAGTTTGCTTCAAGGTCACTTCTAAGTCCGTGTTTGTTCAGATTGTGTGTGCGTGCGCGCGGGTGTGTGTGGGTGTTCCAAAAATCAATAATCATATGTTTTTATAGGCAAACTTGTATTACTGTAGTTCTAATGATGTTTAATTAAAGACAGTAATTGTCACAGCTTTTCACAGAAGAATATAAACTGGTGAGTAAGGTCACGGGAGATGATCGGTCTCTGTTTCTGTGCTGGGTTTGGTTGTCTCCAGCTTTGAGTGCGGTGGGCGTGTCTCTAACGCTCATGGGGCTGGAGGTTGTTGCTGACTTGAAGATTTTGGAATGCATTTATAAGCACATAATTAACCCTGAAGGAAGGCTTACATGTTCCTGCAGGGAAATAACTCGTCCTTTTACTCCCAGTGAGGAGCGCTGCTTCAGTCTGAAGATGCTGTGCTTTGGTACCAGAGTTGGCATTTAATGAATTAAGAGAGCAGTTTTAGATTAACTCCTGATGATGTATTTAAAAACATTTTTTGGGCTTCTAAAACATTGTGTTAGCACCTCAGTGTCACATTTTTATGTTTCACGTTGAAAAATTGAGGCTTTGCTGCAAGTCCTAATGCAAAATGTCGGGCCTGTCAGATTGCCATCACGATTGCTTCTGTGCCTGAAGCGCTGCGGCCGTTCTTATTGCGTCTTGTTGAGGCATTAGTGCGGTCGCAGGTCTTGAACCACAGTTGTGACTCTGAGTGTAGGAGGAAGTACATTTCCTGTTCCCTCCTGGCTAATAAAAGCTCAGCTTTTCTCTCTGCAGCTGCTAAATCTAATCTGACACGCTGACGACCAGCTTTCCTGTTTCTACCCTTTGGATTTTTTTTCTTCTGAGATTGACTCATAACACTAAACCACTACAGTGGTGTCACTCCTACATAGGAAGCAGAAAAGAAAATCTTTTTTTTCCTTTTAGTCAACAGACAAAAACATCAGTGTGTCGTCTGCGTTTCTAACAATTTGGTGCTCTGCAAAAATTCAACACACACATCACAGTTTCTACTTAAAGTGCTCGTGAGTGATTTTTATCTTGTGCTCGTTTGTTCATTTAAACTGTCACAGAAGCTGATTTGAATAGTTTCAGTGTTGGTGTTTATTCCAACAGCGGCCCTTTGTTAGCACAGACAGGGACGGGCGAGCCTCTCTCGCTGTCAGTCCACCTGCTTGTTCTCTGTATCGACCGCAGACTGTGATAAGTTATGTAACTGCTCACCTGTAACGTCACCACTGGGTGTTTGTACCTGTGACTGTGATGATGTCAGAACAAAGATTCTCTCTCTGACATGTAAAAACATTTTGCTTCTCATCACAAACCAGCACAGAACAGCTGTCCCTGCAGTGTAGAATCAAAGGTTAAAAAATAGGAGAATATTTTATTTTTTAAAATGAGACGAGGTGAGCAAACGGCGAATGTCCGTGGGAGTCTGAGCAGGTATCAGGCTCTGCTCGTACCTCCCTGCTGCTGGTTGAATAACTGGAATGCCATTGCACTGACTGGTAGTGCAGCGAGGACTGGCCTGAGCTTTGTGTTTCTCTCTGTGCGTTTCCACTCATTTGTTTTCATTGAAACATTTCTCAGCCACATGTCGACTCCCAACAAACTGGTTTTCTTAAAGGTGAACGTGCTCAGATCATCAGTTTGCTTTGTTGGTGTGTCTGCAGTTTGGTTTTCATGCACATGTTGGTTGTTCTCATGGTGGTGGGGGGCGGGTGTTTGTATTCACACACAGGGACACTTTCTTAAGTCAATATACTGTTAGTAATAATCAGTATATAACATGTACTCTAATGACCAAGCAGTTTATTACTAGTCAGGTTTTTGTCTGCTGTAAGCCTCTCGTCCTGCAGATGGACTCTAACTACTCGTTCTGTCCTGTCGCCTTGAAACGATCAACACAGTAATGCGTTCAACAGTTCTCCACCTGCATGCATCGACCCGTCAGCTTGTAGCCGATCTCTGGAGCAGAACAAAACTATTTAACCTCCATTCAGACACCAGAGATAAAGTCGGTCCAATCACAGCACCAGTGAAGCAGGTGGATGATGGAGAGCACTGCTGCTTTGTGTAGTCGGCAGCAGCTGGACTCTGAGAATAAGAGAAAGAAGATTGTCCATCAGTAATAAAAGTGCCAAATATACTAGGGTAGCTCAAGTAAAGTCAAAGTAAACTTTATTGTCATCTCTGCTTTATACAGTACAGTATACAGAGAGACGAGACGCTCCAGTTCCATTCAGTGCAAAAACAACAATAAATGTAAGAAGAGTAAGAAATAAATATACACTTATGACTAAGGTAAAGGTAAAAGGAATAAATATACACTTTAAGGTAAAAAGGATCAATAACAGTCTAAATTTACAGATTTAAAGTGACCTTGAAGTGGTTTAAGATGACAGCTTTACAGTTTACAGTATGAGTGACATAAAGTGACCAACATGAGCAGGATTCTTGAGAGTAGGATTGTCCATCGAGCAGCATCTGTATTTACAAAGGCAGCGGTATGTGGAGTGCAATAGAGAAGTAGACTGTGTGTGGGGACACACTGGTTTTCATTTGTTACCATTTAAAAACACCATATACTGGTTGATGTCCCATCATGAGTCCTGAGTGCCTTTATATCCAGTCAGCCTGTCTGATAGCTGCTAACACTCGCTGTTGCTGTCTTAGCAACAGTAACCACTGCTGGGACGTTTTGGTTCATTTAATATCATCTTCTGCATTTCATGCTTCTTTTAACCACCGCTCTCCTCACAGGTGCTGTCTAACCCGGTGCTCACTAACTGTCTTGGCTTATATTACACCTGTCTGTTGTTGTTAACTTTCCCTGTTTTCATCACCCATCATCATCATCGTCATCATGCCTTCTCACTCTGCTCAGCTGCAAGAAGACCTCTAGACTTGGACAAACCCAGTCATCACACACCAACATCCCCCGGGCGATACGATGCTCCGGTCAGCTCACGTCGAGATTACTCTCCAGATTATAGTTCAACAGAACCTAAAAGGAGCAGACACCCAAAACTGGATGCTGCAACACCCCGTGGTCGCTCCAGAGACCCCGAGCACTATCTGCCGGGAGAAGGAGGCCGTAGCAGGCACGCAGATCCTTTTCCTGAGCACCTGATGCCCAACAGAGGCAAGCATGGGGACAGGTATCCAGAGTACGAGCCCTCACAGACTGGCAGAGCCAGGGATTTAGGGTACGAGGACACAGAGAGAGTGGTGAGGAGGAAAGAGAGACCAGCTAGACCACCTCCAGTCCAAATTCCTAAAGAGAGGGACAAAACGTGGGACAGGGAGCGGAACAGGCAGTACGACAGAGACGGAGGCAGAGAACTGGAATACGAGATGTATACTGCAAGAGACCAGACGAGGGACAGAGACCGGAGGAGGGACAGAGACCAGGACCTCAGGTGGGGAAGAGCAGAGGGGAGGGACGGAGAAAGATCCAGAAACAGAGGACGAAGTTTGGACAGACAGCTAGAGGGACACGGACATCGAGATAAAAAGAGACAAAGAGCAAGAACCCGGAGCAGGGAGAGAGGACTTGAAGAGGACTTTGTGGAGCCAGCACACAGCCGGGACCGGCTGAGGGAAGGGAGGGCTTCCTGGGAGGGGGAAGAGGAGGATTTTGAGAGAGGGAGAAGGACCAGGGGACGCCACCGTGTCCAGTCCAGCCCCAATGAGGTGTTTGGAGACCACAGGGGCGATGAAGGCAGAGGAGACAGCAGGGAGTTCTGGGACCTCCAACAGGGGGAGGGTCGTGGCAGGGAACGCAGTCATAGTCAACCCAGTGGAGAGACAGGTATCACCCCGAACTCCCTCTGGGCTCTGTGGGGGTGTTTGTGTGGTGTGCTAAACCTTTCTCTGTGCCAATCTGAGGTGGTGGGTCAGTCTAACAGCAATCGCTAATAAACATGTTCGTTTCACTGTTTCTATGAGGAGGACAGCGATTTTGTGATTTCTAACAGGTTTGAGTCCAATGATTTCTTTGGCCTTGTGTGGAGTTTTCTTATCGTTTCTCTGTGCTTGGAGGGAGGCGCGTGCTGTGTGCTTTCTTATAGCTTGATGAGCTTTGACAAGCTCAAATGTTTCCTTGATAAAGGGCTTCAGAGCTGGTTGTGTGTTCTTGTCAATTGAACAAGCTAAACTTTACAATTTTCATTGTTTTAACTGATCTGAGAGCTGCTGCAGGTTTTAAAAACCCCAAACGCAGCGAACAACACCAGTGGAGATGCACTGCAGCCCTTTTTTTGTTTGTTTTTTAAAGGTGTATTGGCTTTATTCCAACTGCTGCTCAATGTATTTTCGTGTGAATGTGGCATCAAATTATTGATCCTTCAACAGAAAATGATTTTAATCCATAAATAATTTAATTTATCAAGAAAAATGATTAAAAACTTTACATTTTCTGTAATTGTGTAAATTGCACCTTTAAGGTGATATTACCTTTTGCGGAAATGAATCCTAATAAATAATCGTCGCAGCCCTACTCTGTTAGTCATGATTTGCCTTTTGCAGGTCGTATTGCGCACCGTGGCGGTGGGTCAGTAATGCCAGAGACTGAGTACGGACTGAGTGAGGCCACCAAGGGTTTGACCAAGCTCGATCTGCGCGAGCAAGAGCTGAAGGACCTGGAGGTGGCCAGGAAACTGCAAGAGGAGGAAATTAAGGTGAGGAAGGAAACCAGAAGAGAAGTACATGTTGTTCATGTGTGCACACGCGGTGATGTACAGGGAACAATCACATCAGCTTATAGTTAGTAAACAGTGTGAGCAAAGAGCAAAATTAAAGGTCCGTGTTGGTCTGTGTGGGGTTGAGTTTCTTCTTCTTTGTTTAGAAATCAGTTTTTGTTTGTAATGAAATGAAAAGGTTTGAATAATAAATTTGCCCATAAATGTATTTTTGTTGTAGATGATTTGATTTGACATGATGAAACATGATTGGCTGCTCTGGAGCCAATGACAGTAAAGCATTTTACTCTGTCAGTCATGTAAAGAACTTTAAGCCTTGATGTCAAAAACCAAACTGAAAGTGTTTTTCTTGTGTATTTCCAACGTTACGTAACACCTCGGTCTGTGTGAGAATGTAACCTTTTCACTGGTTTCAGGCGAGCCAGATGCATGTGCGTGCAGCCCAAGTGGCACAAGATGAGGTGAGTGTGGAAACTCCTCTAACACAGGATAAATATATCCTTCATTTCCAAGTTCAGAGCCGGCTTTATTCAGCCTGAGTCTGTGAAGCCATTAAGCAGATGTTATGTGTAAAGATGCTCTGCAGCGTTGGAGGTGTCGCTTTGGCTGATTCATGTGAACCAGGTGTTCTCTGATGACATTTGGGACGCTTGTGTAGAGTTATGTCATGTAACATGTAGGGCGAGGAAATATTCTGGGGTAAATGACCTAGTCGCCTCGCTCTGCCAGGAAATCGCCCGACTGCTGATGGAGCAGGAGAAAAAGGAGTACAGGAAGAATCGCGAACGGGAGAAAGAGAAGGAGAGGGAGAGGGAGAGGCTGGCTATGGAAAGGATGGCAGTGGAGAGGAGGCGGCAAGAGGGAGACTACAGGGTAATTTTCCATGACCGTGCATATTTTTAAAATGCGTGCTTTGGGTGAATTAGTTCTGCTATGATTTTTTTTTTTTTTTTTTTTTTTCCATATAAAACTGTATTTCCTCTGTGGGACAAGAACCATAATTTCTGTTGGTTTCCAGCCAAATTCCGAGGATGTTGTCCGGCCCAGAACACAAGAGGAGTACGAGTACCAAAGGCAAAAGAACTACAAGCCTCCGAGGTACACAGCTCTCACCAGAAGAAATGTCCATTCAGTAAAGAAGCAGAAATTGTTAATAAATATTTTCTGTGTGTGTTTCAGGCCTCCACAGCCACGCACACATGACTATGAGAATGTGGGCCCTGGCTACGTCTACCCAGATCACCCTGCTGCCCCTCGTGCTCCGGCCAGACCTGATCCATCTTACAGAGGTAATTGAAATCCTAAACAAGGCAGCTGCTGTCCCTTTTCAACACTGGTGTTTTTGCAGTTTAGTCTCTTCAGAAATCCCAGCGGTCCTGGCTGCGTATATTCTGGGAAGGAAGGGTTAACTTTGAACCTGCAGATAGAAATGCATCGGTCTAGATCAGGGCTGTCAAACTCAACACTGGCTCGGACTCCAGGAGTTTAATTAACTAAATATACTAGTAATACTACAGTATTTAACTAAGAAGTTTACTTGATTTCTTTGGTGTCGTGTAAATCGGTAGGAAAAAAGTTACAAGTCTAAAGTTTACATTTTTCCTCACTGTCCAGTTGGCTCGTTCAGTCTTTTCTGGGCCAATTCTGGTCCCCGGGCCTTATCTTTGACATCATCAATGTTAACATGAAAAGCTTCATTTCTTTCAAATGAAAAATGTCTAAATAGGAACATCTACCTTTACTTTCCTTAGCACTGCCTACCTGAACAGGTGAGAGTGCAGACACACAGAAGGTGTTTAGTTCTACCAAAGCTGGTTTCTCGTGACGAGATGAATCACTCATATTAATAAACTCCTGAACTCTACCTTGGAAAACTTGAGTCCATAAACACTGCAGCATAAGTGGCACTGCAGTATATGGAGCTCATTTTCTGTCTCTTCCATGTTTTCCAGGTGCCTATCACAAGCGGTGACTCAGGCTCTCCACCGTGTCCACACATGCTGTCGGTCCTCCTGTTTGTGTCTGTATTTATCTTTTATTTTCACCCATCCACACTGTTGGTCTGAGTCCTGTGGACAATCTCATGAGTTGGCAGTGGGATTTTTTTTTATTTTTTTTTAAATATATTCCTAAGTTGGCCCAAAGTTGAGGAAGTGGATATGTGAGTGCTGGAATTACACTCATCTCCCCCCTTTTTTTTTTTTTTTTTTTTTTTTTTTTTTTAAATTATTTGTAAAATGTGATTGCATATTTCTTTGAACTGGCGTGACATTAAGCCGGGCCAAAAGAAATCTCCCACGATTCTTTGCTGTGTAAATGAAGGAACTGCCCCCCCTGCTGTGGTCATCGTGTGCCATCAAAGGGCTGAAAGCCTCTGCTGGATGTAACCGTCACAGTTCCTCGAGACTCTTCATGGGACATGCTCGTCTGGTCCACCGTGGCTACTACAGTGTCTTAGATACCAACGTGGCAGCTTCTTTGTTACAGCGTGCTGCACCTCTGCTGTCTCGCCGTGCTGTGCAGCGAGGCCCTGTGAGGCCTGCCCATGTGCCACACAGCCTTTGACTCTGAAGGGACGCATTGTATTTTGTTTTTTGCTGTAATTATGAAACAAAGAAATAAGCCTTGATTTCGGTGCTGGTAGCTCTGGCTTTCATACGTTTACCACCTTGTTCCAGCGCAGAAGAGGTGGAGCTTTGCGGCGATCCGTGGACATCGATCAGCTCGACGTGTTTTCGTCTTTTTGCTTGTGAGGGGCGCTTTTTTTTTTTTTTTTTTTAAACCCCGTCACTCTTAAACTGTAGTGGTATGACTGTATATGACTCACTGTTTCTATGTGCATGCTTACTGAGTGTACAGATGTGTACATGCATTTCAGCTCTGTATCAATATTAACTGGCTCCCTCTTTATTATCAGAAAGGGCTAAAGCTGCAAACAGCCAATAATAATCGCTCTCTGTAGAAACTAAATATCTGCTCGCTCATCCTGCTGTACAGTATTTCATTCTTCTGCCAGTATTTCATATGAGCTTGTCGTTTCCAGCTGGCACATAAAAGAACCAGTACCAAATGAAATGCATGTATGTTGCCTGTGTGTCAAACCTGAGTTCAAGCTCAGATGCTGTGTTTAAATCTGCGTTCATGTGTTTTACATTTGTCAGACCAAATCATGTGGAAACTGTTGGGTTCTCCCACCATGAAACCTTGTATCCTACTCACTGTCTTTATTGAGAAAGGGAGCTTTATATTTTTGTACATTTCTTTTTTCTTCACATGGTTTCCTCAGTTTTCATTGACCAAGCTTCCCCGCTGTCACTTCCAGGACTTCCCTGTCTTATACTTCCTACTTGCAGACAGGAGACGGCTCGTATTGACATATTCTAGTGTTTTGTTTTCTACTTCTTCAGGGCCTGATATTTTTGGTTATATGAAAAAAAAAAAAAAAAAAAAAAAAAAACGGATAATGAAGAGCACATTGCTGAAATGTTTGATTGCCTCAAAATGATTCACTCATTGAGCATCTGGTGCTGCTTAGAGCTTTTGCTTTGTAATAAATGTTGCTGAAATTATAAATCTGCGTGGAGAACAAGCCCCCGTGCTGTTAGCAGAAACCATTTTCTCTCGTCTGCAGTGCGTTGAACAAACGTGCAACCATCATTGAATTATAGTACGTGCGACTTGCTGAATGGGATCTGTGCCATATACGTGTTGTTTTTCAGGGACTTTACAAATTGGGGGGGGGGGCGGTTAAAGTTGTGGTTGTAGCAGAGCTGGCGCACCCACTGAGGTGGGTCTAATTTATTCTTTGATGAGAGCACCACCTAGTGGACATGCTTCCAGTTGGCGAGGGTACAGATCACAGTGACGTGTATTTGTGTATGTTGTGCTTCAGATGTGACTTTGGTTTCATGTGTTGTCTGTTTTCTTTGATCGAGGGCTTTATGCAATCTACCAATCATGAATCAACATGTTGGACTTTTTTTTTTTAAGTAAAATGAATTTAATAAGTTGCTTTTACTTGTAGCATCTCAAAATGTAATAAATTGCATCAGCATTTACACCATGAATTTGTGAAGCTGTAGGCCAGTCAGATCTCACCTGCCATGCCCACTACATCCCACAGCTTCAGTCATTAATAAGAATACAGGGGGGATTTTAGTGTTAAAGGTCACAGTTTATTGGTCATGATATTCAATCAACTTAGTTTCACTCTGACAGCACCTCCCGCAGTAGCCCCCTCTGGGGCCCGCCTGAAGTGGCAGATCCCGTAATGCAGAATGTTTGAAACCTCAAGTGACCTCTGACCTTCGCACATGTAACCACAGATTTACCTGTAGTACAGGTTTTGAGTTTCCAAAGGCAGAAACTGCTCAAAACCTCTGGATTTTTATGAGTCATCTTGAAAACCTTCGACTTCAAGAAACTACACCTAGAAAGACAATTTAAAAAAATCAGTTTGAACTGTGATTGACGTCCAGGTTTGTTTAATATCACTCTTCTGCTTCATGTTTTAAGTGTCATTTAGGTGATTTCAGCCATGCTAAATAAAAGCAACACCAATACAGCAGAAAGTGCTGTTTCATTTTTATTGCTGCATAGGAAAACAAGCAATCATTTTTCCTTTCATTGTGTTAAAGTAAGTCATGTGCTCAGTGTGCGATAACTTCCTTGTGTGAAGTGGTTGGTGCCAGCAGCAGGTAGCTTTTTATCGTCAGAGATTTAATTAAATTGTGCCACTCTCAAGAAAAGTACAGTCACACCCTTCCTCTGAGAGTAGAGCAGAGCTGGTTCACCAACATACCTGAAATACTGAAGGTTTGTCTGCAAGTGGTAACACCACTGCCATGCCCTCCATGGGATATGTCACAACTGAACTACTGGAAGCTACACCTGAATAGCCAGAAAAGTGGCTGCTTCTGTGGACAGGTGATCGGCTTCAGTTTGGGCAATGTTCTTAAAGGAACCGCTGAAATCCTCTGGAGATCAGACCCTGCTCGGACAGCAGATGCATGAAGAGGTCAGGCCCACCAGCATGCGGCTGTTAGGTTGTAGTCCTGCTTTAATACAAATCAAATTATACAATGGTCACACTGATGTTGACTCTGCTGTGTAAAATAGTTCAATTATGCAGCCCAGATTTAAAACAGATGATTTAAAGAAATCCCTCCAAACCATGTGGCAGGCAGCCCTGCGCTAAAGGCCGGGATGGGAAGTTACACACACGACCAGAAACAATGACTGAAATTTTTGAGCACAGAAATTCCCAGGCAAAGTTTCCAGCTGTGCGGATAACACAAGTTCTGCAGGCGGGAATCTCTCTGCGGTCAGAGGCGGGCGTTTGGTGTCCAGGGGGAAGCGCGCGTGCTCTTCCTGTACCTGCTGGCTCACAAACACAAATAACGCGGAGCTCACAAGTGCAAGCAGGTCTGTGTGCGGGTACCGAGCTGTTGGTACCTGGTTAATGATACTGAGCACTGCGGGTTGCGCTGATAATCACAGGTCAGCCGGACGCAACAGGTGTTTTTGATTGGGTCTTTTTTTCTTTTCTTTTTTTTTACCTGGAAACTGGGGAGGGGAAAAAACACGATGACATACATCCTGATCATCAAGGCAGTTGGTTTAATGGGTTGCATAACTGTGCAAACAAAACAGCAACACAGTGTGTATTTACGGGTAAATGAGCTCACCTGTCCGGCGTGCAGGTCAGCGGATCACTCAGACGTTCAGCTCCTCTCAGAATGATGAAGAAGCTGGTTAACTGCGAGGACTTGACTGTCTTTTCCGTGTCTCACCTGGCAGGTAGAAAGGTGAATGCAGCTGTCTATCTACTGGAGCACGCCGTGTTCAGACACGAAGACACACCCACTCATGAGAGCGAGAGAGAGAGTCACCGCCTTCTTACATTTCTGTCAATCCAGATTAGAGACGTTATTAAAGACTAGATCATCTCGGCAGAGAGAGAATAAACATTGTTTCCTCTCATGACTCGTTGATGTGAGTCTGTAAAAGAAAAAAAAGTGTCCGTCATCTTTAATCTAATTCACTGCATGTTTTAGTTTGTGTGCTTCTCCTCGTGAAGCCTGGGGCGCATCTTCAGGAAAAACCGGTAGAGGTTGTCAGAGAACTATTCTGTTAAACCTTTCCGAGCCAACCCTCAGAGAGACAAAGAAAATCCCAGCTCTGTTTTTAATGAGAGTTCAGGCGGCCAGAAGTTACAAAATGTGGAGGGAAAAAAGAAAGAAAGGATTATTATCATCGCTATTATTACGCCCTTTGTCTTGGTGTATGTAAGCATGTTGGAGATTGTAGGCCGGCTGAATAAGGGCTACATTTAATGTGAGCACTTTATACACTAATAATCTCTTTTTATGCCAACAATCACTCCTACTATGGCAGCATTGCATCAGCTGAGTTGCTTCGAGTGCCCCACCCTGAGCTAGAAACGGCATTTTTCCAAAATCATTAACTATTTACAGTCAGGATCATCAAATCTGACACTTAAAGAACAAAGCTCATCATCTATCACTACTTTTCCCAGAAACGCAATTCTTAATCTGTAATGGGAGCGACATGTTTAGATTTGGACTCATATGGATGAAGTTTATCTTTTTCAAACAACCCTGACTCAGGATTGTCACAGTCCCACAGGAGGTTGTGTCAGTGCTTGAAATGGAGCTGTAGAAAGTGCTCAGCGCCTAAATGCTGACAAAAGTAAACCTTCTCATCTCATCTAAAAAAACTTAAAAAAAAAAAATTAGCAGGCCGTTTGGCCCGAGGCGCTCTGTGCTGTGCCTGATGCAGGAATGACATCCGACTGGTTTGAAGCAGCAGCTAGGCCCACCTACGGAGGGAGTCTCTGCTGAATCCATGCCAAGGTGTTTAAGTGTTGTTTAAGCATGCACTAAAGGACAGAAACGTACTGAATTTGTTTTCCCATACTGACCAGCTAATGCAGCTGCAGTTACAGGACGCTGAATAATTGGATATGCACAGAATAACAAACAAAAGTGTGTCATATTTATGAAAGTCAAGCTAAAAACCCAGTGAACCAATATAGCAACTGCACAAGAAATCACCTAAGAATCTGCAGCCTGAGCGGATATCGGCACAGCAACATGTTGTGTGTGTGTGTGTGTGTGTGTGTGTGTGTGTGTGTGTGTGTGTGTGTGTGTGTGTGTGTGTGTGTGTGTGTGTGTGTGTGTGTGTGGTGAATTTTTGGCAGGTTGTTCCACGTTGTCCGTGTGTGAAAGAGCCACTGCGTAAAACAGGCCTTCTCTTCGTTTCTAAACATTTCCTACTAGCTGGGCGATCTGCTCTGTTCAAATAAAAGGTATTGTCTGCATGTTATGAGAGGACCCCGAGGAGTTAAACTAACAATGGAAATGAAGGCACATTTATAAGGGGGGAAGCTGGAACATCTTTAAGGGAAAACATGTCTCCCTCTGAATTACGTCAGTGCTTCCCAGCTGGTGGACATAAGAAGATTCACTTGTGCTGTCGCCATTCGTTTGTTGAACTGTTTTATGAAGCCCAGCTTCCTAAATTCATCAATAAGCAAATAGAGCATGTACGCATATAACGGTAATGTCTCAAGCCAGAGACAAGTTATGAGCAATGAATTATTTGTGGGCTAAATAAAGTTTTGAGAAAGAAAGGAGAAATTAATTTCTGTCGTTTCGCTTTATTGCGTAAATATTCTTTTGACTGAACAGAGAAAAACTTGGTGATTGATGGACTGGAGCCAGCATGTGCCACACCAAACTTTTAGCGCTGAATCAGAAAATGGAATGTGCGCATAATTAACGTGATTAGCTCCGGTGTGTGGGGATAATAAATATATATCAATACATATATACGGGCATGTCCGGGGATTTTGCCTGCTCACCCTGCAAACCGGTAAACCTCAAAGTCGCACTGTGTTCTCGGTGCCTCCCGCACCTTGTCTTGCTCAGTGATGCCACTAGATGGCGTCTCCCTCACATACTGTGGCCTGAGTTTGAGCGTGGGACTGATCTTCATGTGCCTGACTGTGGCTGTGGAAAAAAGGCAGGTTTTGCTTAGTCATCAAGCTTCTTGGAACAGGTGTTGGCTTCTTTAAGAATTCCCCTGTAGTGCTCTACAACATCACATTCTTAATGAATCAGGGACCGAGTTCACCTCTCTCCCGCAGTTTCTGCTCCACTCTCCCAGCAGCTCACTTTAAAACATTTGGCTGTCGTGTTGTTGGTGGCTCGCTGCTTTTCTCAGAAATGAGTTTACAGCGTAGCTCCTCCCAGATGCCTGCTTCCTCCCTTTGTGTGATAAAGGCTAGCTTTAGGTCGTATTTGCAAGGAAATCCTTGAATCTTTCCAGTGAATCAAAAGTTAAAACCCATGTTTACTGATATTTGGCAGGTGCTTTGCATTTTCACGAGAAGCGAAGCCTGCAGTATTTCTGATCAGCTCTGCTAATTACCGACTGAACTCTTTAATCTGGCAGTTTAGTCTGTCCACTCAGGGTTCAGGGTTCCTTTGAATCTTCTGTTCACTGCACCAGTTTACTTAAAGCATGCACCTGTAAGCGTTTTAAACTTATGCGATGTCATCAGAGAGCTTTTTACATGAATTTGTGCGTGCGTGCGTGTGTGTGTGTGTGTGTGCGTGTGTGTGTGTGTGTGAGGGCTCACACATCTCACCGTGTGCTTGGTACAGAATAGAAAACTCAAGAGTGAAAACTGGTTTGGCCAGCTCGGGCACAAACAGCAAATCAGATTATAAAGAATCGCATTAAAGACACAATGGTGGTTTAAAAAAAGTATAAATACATATATATATATATATATGTATTTTAAAAGATATAGCAGCTTTAAAACCTTACTATCATGTTACACAGAGCACTAATGACCCAACACTGCTCAACAACAAGGTGCTGGAAATAAGGTCATTAACAGAAAACTATTTACTGATCTCAGAGGATTTTGGTTATCCCAAGAAAAACAGCCTAAAGTGTGTCAATTAAACAGCATTTTTGCTTCTGAGACCTTTCCCATCCAAACAAACACTTTTACTTGTTAGAGGAAATAATCACGGCCTGCTGAAATTCGATAGCAATCAAAATAAGTCCTGCTTTCTTTGTTTGGGAAGTCATTCCAGGGAATGTCGCCGTGTGATAAAATTTAGCTATTTTCCCTCAGTGACAGTGAATTTTTTATTTGCCTTTTATGTAAGCTCGAGCTTTTGCAAAGGTTACTGTTTACCCTCTGTTCAAGTTGGAAAGCTCGTCTGTAAGAGTGAGAAAAGACAATGTTTAAATACTATTTCATTCCAGAAGCTTTATCCAAAAACTAGTGTTATGATCATGTAGGTCATATGTGTGTGTGTGTGTGTGTGTGTGTGTGTGTGTGTGTGTGTGTGTGTGTGTGTGTTATGTGTGACTCCTCCCACCAGAGGATGGCTGTGGGTTTTTTCTCTTCTCTATCTCAGGCGTGGACACCTGGGTGTGTCTTACTGGAGTCCAGTGCCTGCTGAGTCGTTGGGTGGAATTCATTCCTGCTCTGGGATTGGATAATTGGTCGATCACCCAGTATATAACCACCAGATGGCAGCCCCTCTCCCAGCCTCCACCACCCAGTAAACAGCTTGTGTGTCTGAATGTTGTTACTTAGATTGTCTTTGCCTAAAAACTTGGTATCAGTAAGTATAAGGTGATGTGTGTGTCTGGGTTAGGGCTTTGCTGTTGTAAATAGATTTGTAAAGTAGCATTTGTGTACCTCTGTCACTGTGCATATATTGTTCAGCAGCCTGGTACGGGTCAGTTTTCTCCTGTTTTTCACTTAGAAGTTTGGGTAAAATTGTCTTTTGGTTGTTTTTTTTTCATAAGGAAGCTTCGGGCCCTTCAGGGATCTTCTGTTTGTTATTCTGGCATTGCTCACTGCCAACATAAATAAATGGCTGCATAGCACTTTGAATGAAAGGTACTCTGTTTTTGCTCTTGGGTGGTGTGTGTGAGTGGGAGGTCACTTTTCTTGTTGTGTTCAATTCACTCCTAGACCAAGAATGGTTTCGATGTGTGTTTGGGACCGTTGTGCTATTGGAACACCCAGTTGTCCCCAAGTTTCTGCCGTCTAGCTGTTGATTAGAGGTGAAGTTGAATTTGGAGCTGGTCCTCCTCCTCCATCATCCACTTTGCGCAACGTACCAGTGCGATGCTGCGTGCTCCACGGTTTGTACAGTGTTCTTAGTTTTGAAAGCCTCACTTTTACTCCTCCAAACATATTTTTTAAGCCTGGAGCCAAATAACTCAATCTTTGTCTCATCTGAGCATAAAACATTTCTCCACGTGGCCGCCTCTCAGTTATTAGCGTCCCACTCATCGTTTCCTGAGGTCAGTTTCGTGATCATTAATAAGCAGTCAGTCATTTTAGTCATTATGCAAATGTACTGCTTAAAGGGTTGGGAAAGCTGCAGTCAGCTGAGACTGAAGAGGTTAATTTTTGAATTTGTTTTTTTTGTAGTTTTGATAGTCGTGTTTTCCTGCTTTCTACAAACCCGTACTGTCCTCACAGAGCTCGTTTTGAATCCGATAAACCAGGCTTGTTAACCACAGTTTGATGCAGCAGTCACTAAAAAATGTAATTCTCCAAATAGTTGCGGCCCCACCTGTGTGGCTGTCGCAGACATTTACACAACCAACAGAGGCTGAAGGCAGCATGTTGGTGTTGAAAGTCTTTAATGGTGGGAAACTGGGAAAACTGAGTGGAGTAAAGATGAGCGATTGCAGGGTCGAGATATTTGAATCCAGCGCTGGATCTGGTGGGCAGAAAAAACAAGCAAACACAAAAATAAATGATGATGTGCAGCGTTCTGCAGAGAAACATTAGTTACTGACAGTCACGTGGAAAACGGTCATGATACCCAAACAAAGTCACAGACCACTGCTCCCATGGTAACAGTCAGGGGCCTCAGGAGGACAGTGAGTCACATCCCAGCACAAACACTTCTCAGGAAGGGTCCAAGCAACATTACAAAAGCCCAAAGCTCATTGGGATTCAAATGTTCCCGTAGTTGTCCGTTTTTAGTGCTACTTACCTCTCCAGCCTTCGATGCCCCCGTCCTAACGTTTTCAAGACGTGTCGCTGCTGTCAGATTCAAGATGCTGTTTTTTTTATGAAATAAAAAGCAAAATGTCTCCGTTTAATCCAGTTTAATCCATGTTCAGTCGTAAATGAGTATGGGTTTATGAGATGTGCAAATCTTAACATTGTTTCTTATTTACATTTTGCACCACCTTAGTTAGAATTGGGCTAGTATTTAAACTGTACAAATAATGAAGGAGGAGGATCCAAACATAGGAAACCAGAGGATGGGGGCATGGCTCTGACATAGCCAAGCTTTCTTTGTGTTCGCTGGATCAATAAAACCTCAATCCAAAACCTTTTTTTATCTTGTGACTTTACAAGTTCATAAATCTTTTTTTTTTTTTGTTCAGTACACTCTCAGTGCTGGCCTTTAATTTCCAGTGTGACAGATGCATATTAGATCTCTGAAACATAGAAGCTGCTGCATTTGAGCAAAGTGATGTGGCCACAAACACTTATTTTCAGACCCAGTGAATCTATGCAAAGTCCTGTGACCATGCGGGGGATTGATCTCAGAATGTTTTAAACTTTAATCAGCTGGACTCAAAGGGTCTGCTGCCAACTGCACAGGCACCACAGGACACTCCTTCAGGTCTTCTGTCAGTGCCCCAAACAGTCAGAGCTTTTCTGACAAGCATGGACCTACAAATTGGTTTAACAGATAAATAATAACTCTTTATTAAAACAAAACAAGAGATTTTTAAATATTTTTATCCTCTTGCTGTAAATTGTGTGAAACTTTTCTTACTTTTAGGGACACTTGTTACACACACAGCTCACACTGGAACCTGCTACCATTGCTGATAGGCACATATTTAAATGCACAGCTACAGATCATCAGCTTTAGACTCTGCATTTCCATTAAATCCTGCTCGTATGTGAATGAGTCACCACATATATGGAGTAAGGCTGATAACTGACAAACACAGTATTGTTATAGTGGGAATAACGTGTGCTTAGATGAAAGGTGACATATTATTCTTCAAGCTGGCATACGCTTTCATCTTGCTGTGAGAATAGAAGGAAGCCTGCTTCTCATCAGACAGGTTCACTTCACTTCAGGCTTTTGTGTTGTGCTGAAGCCAATTCAGATACTTGACGGGTACAAAAAAGCGGGTTTCCTGATATTGTCATCAACCATCTGCTCCCTGCAGGCTCATAACACGACCCCCAGTGACCTTTATTTCCTTGTAAATAAACAATGACCTAAGCAGACTTTTAATAAGTTAATTAATAAATAACCCAAGTGCTAAAGGAAGGATAGACGTGATGTAATTAAGGCAAAGTCAGATGAAATCTGGGACTTGAATTGCAGCAAAATGTTCTGATGAAGCCATATTTCAGGAAAGGGCGGAGCCTGAGCCAATCTAACAGGCGATGCAGGCGACGTGTTTACAAACACGTATCCTGTGAACCAAGTATGCTCAAATAATTTAGTAACTGTCACAGGAAAAATAAAGAGTTTGTTCACGTAAGCACGAGCCTGCTGCTGTGCATCGCAAAGGAAAAGAGTCACAATGAGGATGCTGACATTCAGCGTTTGATTCAAAGACCTTCTTTAACGGATGTTTGGGAATCAAGAACACAGCGCTGTGCAAAGACCTTGAGCCATCCTTCATTCCTCTATATTTGGCTGCCAAAGAGGCATTCTTGCAATTTTTTTAAAGTGGTCTGGAGCAAAGTTTCTCCTGACTTAGCAAACAAGCAATTTTCATTTGTGCCTCTATGTTAGTATCGTCTCTTTGCTGAAAACAAATAATTGGTCTCCATGTTTTAGTTGAATCTATAAAAAATGTCAAAGGGAACACAGTTTGACATTCCCAAAGAGCTATTAGGGGAACACCAGGCCAAAATGTCAGCTCGGTGAGGTCTGCCCTTAAAAAACAAACGAGTGGAGGACAAATGACAAGCCTAAACACGGATCAGCAGCATCTGAAAGTCACAGCCTTACAAAACATGAAAAAGTCCAGCACCGGGGATCCAGTGATTACAGGCTAGCAGGCTTTCAGTGCAAATTCATCTTAAAAACCCATAAAAGAGAAACAACACTATTGTGACTCTCTGAGTGGCTGTAATGAGAATTAGCCAAAGCTTTTACTTTTCCTGTCAACATGACTAATCAGCCAATTCATCTGTGACGGGCTGACAGCTCAGAAACTATGTCCAGCAACTTGACCTGCAGTCTGTTCGACTCAGGGCTGATTAAGCACCGCTAATTGTGGTCTACGTAGATTAAACTGAATCTTGTACTTAAACTACCCTGATGTGATATGGCACATGCAGGGTACACATTCCCCTAATTTGTCGTCATCATAACGACAAATTAGGGGAATCATGTAGGCTAATATTACATTTCTGCAGATTTATAGGCTTAAAAGTTAAGACAGACATCAGACCACAAGAGGAAAATACAGGAATCTTTTTTATTATTTGTTTAAAAAAGAAAAAGAAAAAACTGAACTATTAAAAAAGGACTTTCTGAATTAATTGAAAGAAAATAATAAAGAAATTGTGAATTGATTTCCCATTGGGCTTATTTTGATAGGAGCCTAAGCAAAGAACTGCAAAGCCCATGTGATGTTAAAGCGACTCTTCTTTAGAATAGTCGATGTGTTCCAGTCATCACTTAATGAGCCCAATACCACTTCCTGAAAAAAGTTTTTCCCATCAGCGGCTGCAGGAGGAAAAAGGGGGCCTCACCCTTACGCTTTAAAAACAGGAGGCAGCAGCGCTCTCGCACAAAGGTCTGAGCAACTACGAGGGAGGGACTCCTTTAAATCAGCAACTACTGACTTCAGCGGCCGCTCATCACTGTTCTCCATCTCAAAACAAGTTTCAGGACTTATTAATCAAGTTAACTCTGCTGGATAAGATGGCCACGTCCGGACTGCAGCTCCTCGGCTTTTTTCTCTCACTGGCCGGAGTCGCTGCCACTGTTGCCGCCACTGTTATGGTGGACTGGAAGAAGCTGGTCCAGGGCAAGCACCGCTCCTATGAGGGCTTATGGATGTCCTGCGCTGGTGTCCAAGACAGAATGACCTGTGAAATTTATCAGTCCATCCTGAAACTGCCGAGTAAGTTTGCATCGCACCTACAATCATCTCAAAGCAAGACGCTGCTTTTTGAGGAACCTTCCAGTGAAGTCTTATAATTAGCCCAAAATGTATTTACAGTTACTTCTTTGGATTTTAGCCACCGAGCCATCAGAGAACTAACCGAATCTCTCTCTCTCACCAGTGTAATACAGCTAATATTTCTTACCGATATTTGTGCTTCTGTTTGCTGCAGCTGAGATTCAGGTTACCAGGGCAGTGCTGCCCGTCAGCCTCCTTCTCTCTGCTCTGGCTGTACTCATCTCCACAGTGGGGATGAAGTGCACCCACTTCATGGATAGTGTGCCCAAGAGCAAATCCATGACAGCGATGATCGGAGGAATCACGTTCATACTTTCAGGTGTGTCCCAAAGCCTGCGCTCAGACTGAAGTACTCTACAGAAGTCATAATTAAGATAGCACCTGAGAGTGATTGTTATTGGTCAGTAGTGAACAGGTGGGTCAGGATCCATGAGTGCTGGAATGATGAAATATGCTTTCTTTGATTAGGAGTATTGACCATCATCATCACCTCCTGGTTTGTCAACATGGTTCTCTCTTACAGTGGACACAAGCTGTTTAGGTACTGCCATCAAGACACCCACACACACACACACACACACACACACACGTATGCATACACATTGTAAATAAACACGCAGTGTGCTAATGTTGATCTGCTCTTTTTGGCAGACCTGAGTTTGGTAATGCCGTGTTTGTGAGCTGGGTTGGTGGACTCCTCACTGCGGCTGGTGGTGCTTTCCTGAGCTGTCGGAGATGCTGGAGGACAAACCCTCCAGTGTCCATGAGCTCCAGCCACCTTCTTTCTACCAATCACTCCAAGTCCAACTACGTCTAGTGAAAAAGGCCACAAGAACCTCAAGAAGGAGCAAGTTTCCCTTTGTGGATTATTTAAAGAATACGTTCATTCACTGAGAGCCCTTTGAGATCGGAGTGAGGATCGCTCTGTGGGAAACGCCTTTGAATCTCCTTTGTCCTGGGTTTAAATGCCACCACAGCACTGGTTTCTCCTGCTGTAAAGATGTCAAGGTTCAAAGTTTAAGTCTAAAAAGTCCACAATTCTATAAATATACAAATGACCCTGTCAGGTAGAGTTTCTTCATAATAGCACCGAAGACGAACAGTTTTTAATAGTTTCAAGTGTGGCCACGTGTAAAGTGGAGACGGTGTACTCTCCGATACTTTTCCTATATACGGATTTGTTTGTGTGTGTTTTATGTGTTTATTTGTATCTGTGAAGCTTCCCCTAGTCAGATAACATTTTGTATCAACATTTTGTATATTTTGAGAAGAAAAATAAAATAATTTTGTTTTTTATAATCTGTGTTTTCCTGTTTTTAATTAGCCACACAGGCTAACTTTCTGCTGTACCTGACAGGTCGACGCTACATGAAATCAACAAATCAGAAGCAAGTGAGCAGAACTGAAAGACAGAAACACGTGCAATAAAGCACATACCCATATGAAATATTAATGCAGTTAAAGCATCTATAGAAACTCACCAAGACAAAAATACATCATCATTTTGATAGATAATAACCACCAACCAAGATTCTTCTTATTATTATTAACTGATAAAGTTCAGATCATTAAGAGATGTTTTTAAACAGCATCCTAATGTGAACCTAATGTTACTCTGGCGAGGTGACGTGGATGGAGAAGCGTATCTCAGACCTGACCAGCGGTCCCGTTCCCACAGCACCAAAGGATCGTTCACCGGGGATATCAGCTGCTGTCAAACAGATGCGCCGCCATACGTTTAATGTGAGCACAAAACTGCATTTGTTTGAGTATAAAAGGCATAAACGTCCATAAGACTTGTTTACTGTAACCAGGCAGCACTTATCTTAAGCGCCGCCGTGTACAAGTAATGATGTCATACTTTCCTTCCTTTCATAGATACTGTCATTAAGCCCATTACTCCAGACCATTAGGACCATGTAAGAGTTGCCAAGGTCGCTCGCAGAGAAACCTACTTATTGCATTACATTCAGTCAGCATTTCAGAGACATTAGTGGGTAAGACCAACCGTTTAAGATAAGCACTGCCATTGTTTAGAAAGTAAGTGATAATTGATGAGATTTGACTATAAACTCCATTTTCAGGAGGCAAATGCACAAAAACAGAAGCTGTTTACTGACCTGACTTTGGTTCATGTTTTGTCATGAGACTGGGCTGCGTTCCGAGTGTGATGGATACGCGAATGCCTCGTTCGATTAAATAATTAGGAAGAGTGAGAATATTAACACAGGTGAGTGTTCGTTTGCTTCAACAATGGGTTTGTGAGTCACGGTGGGAAGAAATTAGCTCACGCTTCACTCGAAACATAACAAAAAGCGGATGTGGACGTGAGTGGGTGCAGGCCGTGTCTGGGAGCGACTGTGCTGCTCCGATGCTGATTGTGACACAGCCTTCCTGAACTGTCACAAAGTAAAATGGGATCAAACAAACCAGTTAATGGATATTTGATGTTACTGTGCTCATTTGTTAGTGTCTAACTCGACTGCTGAGAACAACAATTTTAATCACATCAGTAGTTTTATTCTATAGAGAGCACAGGACTGGACAGCTTGCTGTTACTTGTCGTTACTCCAATAAATAAATAAATGTCCTCCACCCAAATTTCACTACAGGAACACCGATAAGTAATCCAATGAAACTGCCCCTTGTTCAATACTAGCAGAGCTAACTGATCACATGACTAATTCTGTGGCCATTTGGTGCCACCTTGTTGCATTTGTATTGTGAAGCATTCCTGTTTTACAACTGCTCTGTGGCGAGGTGTGGTTTGTGGCTCAGCTGCAGGGGAGGGTGGACCAGCGGGTGTAGGTGTGGCCCCCACAGATGACCCTCCATCATTCCTTTCCTATTTGAGTAGCTGCCGGGCCCAGAGGGAGGTGGAGAGCAGGGCGGAGCTGTGTGCTGGGCACCGTAAATAATCACTCACGTATCCTGCAGAGCTGCGTGTCACACGAAGCTTTACTGTTTGTGATTAACGAGGCTACAAACCTCTTTCAGTGAGTCATAATTACATCTGATCTAACTGATTAATCATTACTTAAAAGTGTCTCTTCTAAATTTTAAAGAGCTTTCCACATCTATAATGGAGGAACACTTTAAAACATAGAGATTTTTAAATAAGGGACATATATGTGTGTGTGTGTGTGTGTAGGTTAGACACACAGCAGATGCTTCTTAAGGCCGTGGGAAGCTGCTGTGGTGAAGGACCTTCATGTACATCTGCTATATACAGTTTAACTTAGCTTCAGTTGTTTTATTGTAATTATTTATTTTCAAACAAGTATTTAATAGTGGGTAAAGTGGATCTTTGGGTCAGTTGTGTCCCTGCCCAGAGTGGGCCCCCACACTTGTAAACCCATGAAAAAGTGAATTTTCAGTTTCTTAATGAGTCTTTGAAAACCAGCGAGCCCTTTCAGATATTCAGAAACCACAAGCTGCTCCTGCAGGCTCACTGCCCAGGTGTGCTGTGTCTGTTTCTGTGCAGGCACGAGTGCAGACGGCTTATCGGGGTAACATGTGGATGTTAAGAGGTTTTGTCTTTATCGCAGATGGTTACATGTCCTCAGACATCAACGTTATTTTTTTTCCAACTGTGTCATGTACATATCACATACATGCACAACCAGTGTATGACAGCTTCTATGACTGGTGCTCCTCAACGCTTACTGGCATGTCTACAGCTGGTTGTTTAAATTCAATGGACTGGATGTCAGAAAGACAAACATCTGTCTATGTAAAGGCTCACAACAAACAACAACAAACAAACAAATAATGAAATGATATTTTATAATGATTGCGAAGACACATGTTTGAAATGTTTGAAATAAAAATGAACTGAACTGAACTGAACTGAACGTCAAAGTGAAAACTAAACTGTGGAACTGAGAAAATCATCTGATCAGACAGGTGAGATGGAGCTCCTCAATATTTCCTCCTGAGGATCCAGGAACAAGAATTTAACTTTGGTGTGATTTCCTTCCTGTTTACCACCCAAACACTCCAGATGTCAGTGGTAAGCCCAGGATCTGTTTAGTGCATCAGGACTTAGACCAACCAAAACCAGGACTTAGATATAGACCAAAAACAAATTTCCATTACAGAGGACAAAAATGAATGGGCTGGTTCTCAGGTACAGCTTCACCTACAGGTGAGTGAGCTCCGTGGTTTTAGCGCCATCTACTGACACAATCCATACATAAATTCATCCACACATGAGGATGAACTTTCCTTCAGGCTGTTTAAAGACAATTTGAAACATATTCCAATAATGTATAAATATCAACCAAACAGACACATAGAAAGTGTCCACACACACACACACACACACACACACACACACACACACACACACATAAAGCTCATTGGCACTGGCCACCTGTGAAATACAAAACTGTTCCCTTTAAAAATGTATTATTTGTTTTCAAAAGCTTTTGACGCCACATCCCGCCAAAAGGTCACTGAGGTCAGCCTCCCAACAACATCCTGCCCAGCTTCACACTGTGAACATTTTGTTGAAGCTCTTTTATTTCTACTTTTGCTGATTTTATTAGACTCATTTGTCAATCCTGGTTTTTGCTGTTTTATTCATTCATAAAAACTATTTCATTATTGAAATGTTTTGCTTTTCATTTCCATCATGTTTACGTTTCTTTGTTTCTCTTCTTTTTTGAGACCTACATGACTTTTATTCATAATAAGCAGGCTCATTATAAACAGTCAGAATGTCCACACAGTGAATTCTTTGCCTGAGAGTTGAATCATAGTCGGGGCAGACGTGGTCCAGACGTCCCAGCCCCCCATGGAGGGAGGGACTGAATCAAGCCTGGAATCAAATGTTTGTTTCAGTTTATCAATTTGCATTTTATAAACGTCATAACCCACTCAACCAAGGTGATGTAATTTTAGTGTTACAGTTTGATAAACACAAATAAGTTCATACACTCTGTTACCAGGATTATTACATTATTCACAGTGATGATGGAGCGCCCTGATGATCTAGTTTGACCTCTGCCAATACCAGTCCTGTGTACTTTATTATAGTGGAGGGTCTGTCTGCGTAGAGGATCGCTAGCATGAAGACAGATTTTAAAAAATGGTAAAACCAATGAAAGCTTCAGTTTGATTCTCCAAGCAAAACTCGCTTAACCATGAAGTAATAACAGACTACAGTGTGGCGTTAAATGAAGGTTAAAAAGTGTCAAACTGTGCAGACCTTTGTGTCGAGTTCTTGCTGCAGTTATTTGTTATATGTAAAAATAAGTAATGATAAAAGACATGGCTCCCAAACAGAAGAGCCTGTTGGGCACAAAAACAGCTTTCCTGATACTGTCACCAACATCTTCTGCCTGCAGGCAACAACAAAAGAAACTTCCTTGGAAATAAGATTTGACTCAAGCAGACCTTGCAAGTAAAACTTAACAATGCTGGAAAGAAAAAAAGAATAATAAATAAGTTAAGTGGCACATTCAGATGGAATCTGTAACTTTAATTGCAGCAAAATGTTTGTGCTTATTTCAGGAAAGGCTGGACCCTGATCCAATCTAACAGGCACGGCAAATGTTAACAAACAGGCATCCTGTGAACCAAATATGGTCAGATAATTTGGTAACTGCTGAAGTAAATGAAGAGTTTGTTCACGTAAGCGCGGGCTTGCTGCGTTAAACGGAGGAAAGGAATGACAATGAGGACGCTGACGTTCAACTGTTTGGTTGAAAGATCCTCTTTAATGGATCTCATGGGATTAAGAACGTACAGTAGTGTGCACTGTAAATTGTGCTTGTGCAACACATTATCAGTTGAAGCATACAAGACAGAAGTTACAGAATAAATTCCCCAAATGTTTGCATGTGTAAGATGTGCTGCCTTATTCTAACTCTGCTTATTTTCTTCATTCACTGTGAAATTATACTTAAAAATGTAGATCTCAGCGCTGTTTAAATCATGCAAAGCTTAAAGTTTAAAGTATGTCTTGTACTGTACATAAACCCAAACATGCATCCAATAATTACATATTAAAACCCATTAGATAACACTACTGTGACTGTGCAACTGTAATGACAGTCAGCCTTTATTTTTCCTGTTTACATGACTAATCAGGTCATTGTTGTGTGATGGGCTCACAGTTTAGTTCCCTGCACGTAACCTGTTGCCGGCTCATATAGGTGCAGGTTAAATGCACGAGGCGTGCGCCACACCGGAAGCAAATTTTTGATGCAAAGTGAAACCGTGCAGAAAAATCAGATTTCATTTGCATCGATCTTGAAATCCAAACTCGTGTCTGTGCTCTTTGAGACCCAGTTTCATCATCAGGCCAGATTTACAGAAAGATATTAAATGCTAAATATTAAACTTCTACTCATGGTGGTCATCAGGAGGGCTCATCCAAAGACCACAAGAGGAATCTTTTTCATTTTTGTTCAAAAATGTTATGGCGGTCTTTCCCTAGAATAGTCAGTGTGACCTATGTTATCATCATTAGTTAATTAGCAAGATAAGACTTCCTGGAACATTTTCTTCCCATCAACGGCTGCAGGAGGAAAAAGGGATCTAGAGCGTGACGCATCTTGGACTTTAAAAACAGGAGGCAGCAGCGCTCACGCATAACGGTCTGAGCAACTACGAGTGACTACTGACTTCAGCGGCACTCATCACTGTTTCAGATCATTTGCACATTCCCGAAGAATTTTCGGGACTCGTCGATTAAGTGAACTCCTCTGCTGGATAAGATGGCCGCATCTGGATTACAGCTCCTCGGCTTTTTTCTCTCACTGGTCGGAGTCGCTGCCACTGCTGCCGCCACTGTTATGGTGGACTGGAAGAAACTGGTCCAGGGCAAGCACCGCTCCTATGAGGGCTTATGGATGTCCTGTGGTGGAGTCCAAGACAGAGCCACCTGTGAAATTTACCATTCCTTTATCAAACTGCCAGGTAAGTTTGGATTGCACCCCAGCTTACAACACGGGACTTTAATTAGTCAGAAATGTCTTTCTTTTTGACAAAGTAAAAATGTTCGTTACTTCCAGCTTTTTGTTGAGCTTTTGCAAGGAAAAATGTTCTAAAACTGATATTTAATGTATAATCTACATTTACAGTTTACCAAACGTTCCCATATTTGTGCTTCTGTTTACTTTAGATGAGATTCAAGCAACCAGGATAGCGTTGCCACTCAGCCTCTTCCTCTCTGCTCTGGCAATGCTCGTCTCCACAGTGGGGATGAAGTGCACCCACTTCATGGACGGTGCCTCGCAGAGCAAATCTGTGACAGCAATGATTGGAGGAATCATGTTCATGCTCTCAGGTGTGTTCAGATCTAAACTAACACGTGAAACCAAAATTAAATGAGTGGCGAGACGACTGATGGATTCATAACAACGGGCTTTTAAAATGATTGTCAGCTGCAGTGATGGACGATATCATGTGCTTTCTTTGATTAGGTTTATTGACCATCATCATCACCTCCTGGTTTGTCAAAGTTGTTCTTCAGAACTTTTATGATTCCCCTCCTCTAATCAGGTACAGCTGACACATATCATCACCCATGAACCCTGTAAGCAAACATGCAGCGCGCTAAGTTAGTGTTTATTTGCTCTCTCTGGCAGATCTGAGTTTGGTAATGCCGTGTTTGTGAGCTGGGCCGGTGGACTCCTCACTCTGACTGGCGGTGCTTTCCTGAGCTGTCGCAGATGCGCGACCACGTCCTCAATGTCCATAAGCTCCAGCCGCCTGCTTCCCACCAGTGATCCAAAGTCCAACTACGTCTAGTTGAAGAAAAAACTTTCTACAGTCACTGAATAACGAGGTCTTATCAGGATCGGTCGTCGTGTGTTTTTTCCCCGGTGTAAAGATGTGAAGGTTCAACATTTAAATTTCTTCTGTAATTACAGATTTATGTTTGTGAAGGACCCTGCCATCCTGCTGTACACTTATAAAGTCATCAAGTTTATAATAAGCTTTAAAGAAGATTTGCTTTCATAGTTTGAAGTGTGGCCATAAAGTGCAGACGGTGTACTTTCTGTTGTACTTTGTAGATCTGTTTGTGTGTGTAAAGTATGTTCATTTTGGAACTTGTCATTTTTTTTTATTGTTTGCATAATTAAATAAAAAAATTTTTTTGTTTTTTTTCCTGTGTTTGATAATTGATATTGAAAGCTTGAACATTTTAAAAAGGCGCCTTTGTGAAGACAGAAGCTTCAAACTTTATATGAAGTTACTTAAGTTTGTTATTTATTATTAGATGCTAACAAAAAGAACAAAAATCCACTAACATGAAGCCACTGCAAGACTGTATTTTTAATACAAGGAGAATTTGGAGGTTGTGCTATACATGCAACAATACAAAAGCATCATTTATCAGCTGTGTACGTTTCAGTAGTCTGTAGTCTGACCAGCATCATCCTCTACACTGTTGCATGCTGGGGCGGCAGGTTAAGTGTCGCAGGTGCCAACAAACTCAATAAACTGATTTGCACGGCCAGGAATGCTGAGGGGATGGAGCTAAGGTGGTGTCAGAGAGGCGGATGTTGTCCAAGATAAGGACAATGCTAGACAATACATCCCACCCACTCCATGACGTGCTGGCCAGTCACAGGAGCACGCTCAGCGAGACACTGAGATTACCCAAATGCACCACTGAGCAACACAGGAAATGATTCCTGTACAGCTCCTCCATCTAATGAGCAGTCACACTGCAGTAGTCGTACACCCGTCATCGTGCACATCCTCTGCAGAGAAAATAACAAAGCTTTACAGTTTGGTACGAGGGCGCCTCGATTTCAACCATATAAATTGAACTTGTGTTATATACAGGGATATTTATAATTGTTTTGTTACATTTTGTAACTTTCATTATTTATTCAGTTTCGTTCTGACTGTCTTGGTATGTGGTCGCATAATTTATATTATTCTGATTCCAGTTTTCAGTAATACTCAGTCTGCATGCTAACCACCACAGCTGTAAATTAAACACAGTGCCATAAGTTTAACATGTGTTCAGAGTTTGCTTTAACATACATAAACTGCATTTGGTTGAATATAAAAGGCATAAAAGTCCATAAGAGTTTGTTGTTTGCTGTATCCAGGCAGCAGTTATCTTAAACGCCACAGTGTACAAGTAATGAGTGCCTTTTCTCCAGTGTATTAGTTTCCTTCCTTTCATACACTGTCATTAAATCCATTACTGTACACCAGGAGCGTTGACAGGGTTGCTCTCAGACTAGACAAATTATTGGAATGACAGTAAGAAACCTACTTCCATTCAGTCTGCATTTCATAGTCATTCGTGTGTAAAACCAACCATTTAAGATAAGCACCACGTGAAAACTTGCAGTGATCATAACTCTGTGTGGGCAAATATGCAAGAGGAAGATCGAAGGATAAATACATGCTTTGATTTGATCATTTGCACTCGGAGAGAAGAGTGAAATTGATTATTGGCAAATACACATTTGCTCCATTAGTGAGTTTCTGATTTGTGGAAACAAATGATCTCGCTCCTCACTTGAAACATAACAAAACGCGGATGTGGATTTAAGTGGATGCAGACTCTGGTGGGAGTGGCCGTGTGCCACTCAGATTCTGATTATGTCCAACCCTTCCTGAACTGTCAGCAAAAGAATAACAGAAAGAAAGCAGTCGTCATATCTAATCACTGCCCTAACTCTCTGTGGCTAAAATTTAACAAGGTGCTGAAAACATTTTGGCCATTATTGGCACGATACCATCGCACAGCTGCTGTAGATCCATGATGCAAATGACTGCATCCTAAAGGTGCTCTGCTGGATTGAGACCCGCTGATAGGAGACGCCATTAGAGTACAATGAACTCGTTAGCGTACAATGAACTCACAGACAGCATAGATACATGCTTTCTTGTTGTTTACACTAAAAAGTCTCATTAGGCCAGGCAACATTTTTACAATCTTCTCTTGTCCAATTTATAAAGTCCATGTGAATTCTAGCCTCAGTCTCTTAGCTGACAGGAGCAAAACCTGCTGTGGTCGTCTGCTGCTGTAGCTCATCTGCTTCAAGGTTCAACTTGTGTGCAATCAGAGATGCTCTTCTGCATGGCTTTGCTGTTAGAAGTGGTTATTAGAACTACAATTTCCTTCTTATTGACTCAAAGCAGACCAGCCTTTGACCTCAAATGACATCAACATTTCCACCCAGAGAACTGCTCACACTGACAACCTTAGAGATCGTTGTGTTGGAAAATCCCCCATCAGCAGTTTCTGAAATACTCAGAGCAGCCTGTTGGGCACCAACAACCACCTTTCTTCCCCATTCTGATGCTCGGTTTGACCTTCAGCAGGCCATCTTAGCTATGCCTGTATGCCTTAATGCATTGAGTGCATTGCTGCCATGTGATTAGTTGATTAGATTTGATTCAATCTGATTCAATTCAAGAATCAGTTGACGTCCTATGAGCAAGCACTTGGCGACAGTGGGAAGGAAAAACTCCTTTTTATCAGGAAGTAACCTCCGGCAGAACCAGGCTCAGGGAGAGGCGGGGCCATCTGCTGCAAACAGAGAGACTGGCTTTAAATGCTCTGCCCCCACCAGCATAAACTGTGATTAAGGCCTCTTAAGCAGGGCTGGACAAAAAATCAGCCCGGGCATTTTGACTAGTGACCGGCCCACCATGGTGTTATAGGAAAAGCCATAAAGCCTTTATAATAAACTTAAACCTACACCATCCTCCCTATTCTGGTATTCTAAACAGTACTTAGCAAAAATATAAAACAATCTAATTTATAATTACATATACCTAACTGATAGGTCCCAGCCAACTCCCAGCAAAAAAAGAAAAGAATAAAAATAGGGAACCACTCCCCCACCTTCTGCCTCAAGATGCTTAACTAACAAAACCGATTTTAATTTAATGCACGTATAAAACAAATGCACAGAAATCTATTATTTTTTCTCCAGTAATTAAATAGAATCAACATCTTTCTTCAACAGAATTGCAGACTGCACAGATGGTACCTTCCCAAAGGAAAGAATACTATAACTTACTAGGGTATACTAGACTTAATATTTACTGAATACAATAATGGATTTCTATACATTTTACATCAGATGAAAACTTTGGTTGTAAGATTCAGATAATTGGTTATTAAAAGTGAGATATTTTAAATAAGAATAAGAAAGAAAAGTATTTCTTTGTGGCCCCCTTTCCCTGTTAATGCCCCACCTGGCCCCCTGGCAAAACTTTGACCCGCCCCTGCACAGGCAGGTAAATAACTCATGAAAGAATAAAGTTACGTTGAAACCAAGCACACCATTGTTTTTCTTGTGACATTACCAATAAGTTTGATGTGTCACATGACCCTCTTCCTATTGAAAAAACAAAAGTTGTATCCAAGATGGCCGACTTCTAAATGGCCACCATGGTCACCACCCATCTTGAGGAGTTTGCCCCCTCACATATACTAATGTGCCACAAACAGGACTTTAATATCACCAACCATTCCCATGTTATTACAGTGTATCCATATAAATGGCCCACCCTGTACATTATTTCTTCCATTGAAATAACTGACTTACTTTCAAAGATCATCTTAATATCAGAATATTGTATTCACAGCATTTAGTAAAATTGTATACAGCTCTAGTTTAGCTCATTGGTGTGTCTAAAACGTGTTGTACTGTGGTTTATTACATTCATTGGGCTCTTCATACCAGTGGTGAAAATCTCCTCGGTGTGACTGCCACCTAGTGGTGCAATCCACATGCAGTGGCTTAATTACTTGTGCGAAAGCTTAAAGTAATCACACATTTCAGTTTGGTTTAATTGGTAATTAGGTCAATAAGAGATTAAATGACATTTGAAAAAACAGACAAAAAAAACCTGTCCAACTAAAGACACTTTTACGTTTTCTTACAGCTCTTTTATTTCGACTCTTCTTTCTGAAATTACATTTTTTATAAATATATTTACCTTACTTGTCCATTTATTATTTATTAGACTTTTCCCCTTATTTTATTGATTCATCACATTTTTATTATCACTGAAATATCTGCTTTGTTTGCTTTTTATTTCTGTCACGTTTGATTTTGGTTTCTTGCTTCTTTATAATTGACTTTTTTGGAGACCATGAATAAAAGCTATAGAAATAAAAGTGACTTGACTTATCAAAGAAGTCTATGCAAGTGCTTTTACCTGGACTCTAGCTTCATGTCGTTTTGTGGTGTTTTAATTAAAGTTTCTGTACATCGAAAACCTCTAGAGGGAGACAGTGTCCACTAATGTGGGAAAGGCTCTGTGGGTCTGTCTCTGGTGGGGACTCGGAGAGAGCGCGTTTTTCTTTTGTTGACAAAGAATTTTCTCGAAATGTATTTGCCCCCGTTGTTTCCTGTGCTCACAGTATAAATGAATTCATTCTTAAACAGCGCAGTCTCCATTGAGTTAACATGCGAATTATTGAGGTTGCGCAAACAGCTTGGAAACGAAGTTTCGTTGACTTTGGATGAACTGAAGAGTTTGTTGTTTTGGACTCCCAGAAAGTTGATTCTGTTCATTTGGAAGGAGAGAGTGACGAAAACGTTTCTCCCACTGAAGGCGACACATCCAGGTGAACAGAACCAGCTTTTTGGGATTTGCTTACCTGTTTGAATCTCTCTCGGTTACTTTTGTAGACTCCTTAAATCTGAGAAGTCAAATGTCTCCTTTTCAGGGTTTCTTTATGACTGAAAACATCTTCAGGTTTGTCTCGGTGAGCTCAAATTGTCTAAAACTGGAGATTTTTTAAAGATTTACCTCGATGAACCCAAACTGTTTAAAGGTGCATTCCTCCTTTAAACGCAGCGTTTCGTGTTTTAAACGTTGAACGAACAGGACCCACGGGACTGCCCGTGACTCCCCGTGGGGGCTGTTTGTTTCCCTGTTACGAAAACGCGCTTTGATTGTACCGTGGCCATTCATCTCGGAGGGGAGGAGTTAAAGGAGCGAGAGGGGGGTCATAACAAGTGTGTCCTCGATAAGTAATTATTCCATTTCCGCCTCGCTCGGCTGGTGACTCTGAGAGAAGCGCTTGGATGAACTGGAAAAGGAGGCTGAGCTGATTTCTGTGTGCTCTCCGCCTGACGCTCCTCGCAGCCTGAAGACAAGAGGATGGATGGAAACTTGTTACCGACTCTTATCTTTCTCCCGGTCCTGCTCTCAGCCGTGTTGCCGTCTTCCGCCGGTGTGCTGGAGCCGTACGACCTTTTATATGATAACGCGGTGGAAGCGTTTTACAGTGCCGACTATGAGAGCGTGGTGCGCTACATGGAGGGGGCGCTCAGCAGCAACAGACATGTCCGGGCCACCAGGGTCCAGTGCCGGCTGAGGTGCCAGGACCAGCATCCGTTTGATGAAAGCTTCTCGGATCTGCGCTTCTTCGACTCGGTCCTGCGGAGAGCAGCGTGTATGAACAAATGCATCGAGGCAAAAGTTGGCACGCAGTCTCTGCACAAAGTCAGCGAGGATGTGGTGCAGGACTTCAACAGGAGGATCCCGTACAACTATCTCCAGCAGGCTTATCAGAAGGTAAGGAGGGGGGAGAAGGAGTGAACCGCTGGAGCTGAATGAGCACTATTGTTGTGGACCCGGCGGGGGATGGTTTGTCTGGCTGGTCTGCTCAACGCTACCTGCTGCATTCCTCATTAAAAAAACGTTTCTGCTGCCTGGCAACAAGAAGCAGAGAGAGGAGAGAACAGCGAGGGTTTGCTTGTGCCATTGTTGCGCAATATACCCCACGTACACGGTGCGTACAGTAGGTGTATTATTGTTGCAAGACACGTTAATACACATCAGGATACTCAAAGGAAAGAGAAAGTATTTAGAAAAACATTTGCCAGTTTTCTTTCACTGAAAACTTGGCAACGATCACTTTAAGATTCAACATAAGCTTTATGATCCCCGGGGGGCAATTTGATACCCCACGAAACACGCCCACCCAGAAGACTCTACACGGAGCGCAGGAGATCTTTGAGCTGCTGCTTTGCGACACTGTTCACAAAGTGCTTCAATCCATTGTTGTTCTTCAGGCTGAGAGACCCAGAGCACCAAATATTAGAAAACACAAATACAGCATTTTCACAAATACGTTATACAATACATGCACTGCTGAGCCTTTGGCATCTGTACTTGCATCAAGTGACACTTTGTTATCAAGTACAAGTACTTGGATTTTCCCACCAGCTCAGTTACCTGTATGTGAATCATGCTTGTCATGATAAATCAGATGCAGAACTTTATACATCTGTAGGCTGACAGCCATGTTCTCAGTCTCCCTGACCACAACAATACGCTGTAACATAAAATTGTGTTGCTGTTATGCAGATCTGTGCACTTGTCTTTTGTTTTACAGCAGTGCTTTGCTTTGTTTGGCTTTGCGGCTTCTTGGCGTGCACTGTTGGTTTTTCAACACATGTTTGTGGGTTTTCAATCTCTCTCTTTCCGGCTCCGTCCCACATCCACAGTGTTACAAACCCGCTTGTTTGTATGAAGCAGATACATCAAGGTCCACTTGAAGTGCACTGAACTAACAAATTCAGCTTTTCAGTCCTTTGATTTATTTTTTTCTTTGGACAGCTTCAGGTCTATAAGAGGCACTAATTAGGATGATGTCTGCATTATCACAGACTTTCTAAATGGAACTTCCCATGAGGCTCATCATTTGGTGAGCGCAAAGCAAAGCGTGGGAACACTGAGAGAGATAAAGTAGGCGAGCTGGGAACAAAGTGTAATGGCTTATTCAGGCTCTGTGTGCTGCTTTTTGTCCCTCAAGGAGGAGTAGCTTTGTGTCCCTGGTAGTCTGTGAATATTTGTGGGTTGTCTGTGCACGGCTTCACCAAACTGTAACACCGCTGGTCTTTCTCATTAAAGGATGTTTAGAGAAAAGTTGGAAAGCCCCTCTAGATACGTGTTGATTTAGTCAGTCTAGTCACTGTTCTTCTTAGTTTGTGTGGGAGGGGGGAGAAAAGGTGAGGGAAGCATCTCCTGGAGTTTTGGATGGATTGTAAGGGCCAGAACACTTCAACATGGCTACAGCTGTGACACGACTTCTTCATGTGTCCCTCAGCAGGAAGCGCGTTAGCTTTGACGTTTGGATGCTGAGTGCAACTATCACGCAGCATGTGATTGTGCCAATCAAGCTATAAAATGCAAGAAAGGAAAAACTGGAATAAGATTATTTCATTGAAGTCAGACGAGGGCAGTTTAACCCAGTTGGATTTAGGCTGACAAGCTGGCACCGTCCTCCCACATGTGGACTGCTGCTGACTGCAGACCAGCCCCACATGCCCAGGTGATGACGCACAGCTGCTACTGTGGTAGGAAGTTGATCTGCCGTGTTAGGTCTGCTGCTTCGCTGTGAGGTGGTTTTTGTTCTTTCTCCTGAATCAGCAGAGAAAGATTCAGAGCTGAGCACTCTCTCCTGTCTAGACGTGATCATAGACTCCACTTTACAGACAGATGCTCGTCCAGCTATGACAATATTTCTCAACTTTTGTGCAAAGAATGATGTTTTCTCCGACATCTGTTTTGAGAACAAAATGGCACATAATGTTTTGTTTTTGTTTCCCCACAAAAGGACACACACACACACTCTTCTGAATATTTATTTCAGCCCTGCCTTTGCTGTTTTGTTTTGACATCTTCGTGAACCGAACCCTTTGGGAACACAGCGAGCTCGCCACAGGTACAGAGGGGCAGAGCGGGGCTGCTGTTTGGCCACAATGACTGTTAGCTGCACACTTTTATCAGATTCTGAATAAGTGCACAGAGACCCTCACGTGTGCTAGTGTGCAGGCTCTTGGTGGTATTAACTAAAAATAAAAGGCGTGCTCCTGTAGTCTCTGACGCTCTGCTGTCCCACACCCTCCTCCTGACGCTCTACGGCATAATGTTGCTGTTGGGTGCAAGTCTCCAGCTCGCCTGTCATTCAGCAGGGCAAATATTTTATTTTCCTTTTGTGGTTTGTATACCTTTCTAAAAAAAGATGCACGTCACCTTTTTTTGTAAGTATTAAGGGAAACTTGTGGAGCGGTCTTTGTGCGCTCGCTAAAGTCATGCAACTCTCCCAGCAACAGTTTTTTTTTAAATCCACTGTTATTCCAAGAAGTGGTTTGTAAAGGGGAACTTGTTTTTTCTTTTTACTTCTCAAAAAAGTTTCGTGACAAATTTTTCTTTGTAATGACATTCGGTGGATGCAGGCAGCCATCATTCAGTCCCAGACCACACATTTTAAATCTTTCATTGAGATTAAAAGTTCACACCAAATATTATGTGTGCTCAAGACGTTTTCTCGTCCACTGTTTACGTCACCATATTCTGCCTGTGCATCTCTGCGGGGAGTCATTCAGCTTTTCTGGCATTTCACACTAGACCTATATTAGGGTTTCCAGCAATTCACCCAAAACTTGGATGAGTCCTCAGTCTGCTCCAAGCCTGTGGGCGCTACGTTGGGAGTGAGGGCCTCAACCACAGATCACAGAAAATGTCCACAAAGGCTGTTGAAATGTCACTTTTGGATTTTTGTTACACTCTCAGATCTGGCGATCTGAGTAATGGTTGGAGACGCATTGATACATCAGCATAACAACCACTGCGTTAAAGTCAGCGTGGTGGATGTTGTAGTCCAAAGTGAGCTGCGTATCCCTTTTTCCTTTGTGTAGATGTAATGGTCCATTATTGCTGCTGTGGAGACGTTTTCTTCTACTTTACTTAGTTTTCATCTTACTGTAGATTAAGTCGAGTCTTTCCAGACCCAGCAGGGCTCGTCCCAGACTGCCCACTGTCATTAGTCATCTCGTACAGATTTGGGACAGTGGGATGGTGCACTCACCCTGTTGATGTGCTGTCCTCTTTGTTCTGTTAATGAACGGGACTGAATGTATCTGCAGTGATGGGAAAAATGCAAAGATTTGGCAGGAATCATGTAAATCTGTTCATTCGAGTTTACTTTTCTCTGAGAGATGAGAACAGAGGGAGAGCAGCTTTCTCACGATTTGTCCGACTGTCCCATTTATCTTTTCTGCTTTGAGGACTTCCCCGTGTCTCCCAGGATGGTGCTAGAACGTGGCAGCAGGTCAGGACACTAAAGTCTGCTGCTGTTTCTTGGGATTTTTTAAAAATCAAGTCCAACTCATTCATGAATACGATGATTTGATTATAACACAGCTGGAAGGTTGTGGTTCTGATACTACTCCGCTTGCATCCCGTATGCTTATATAAAACCTCGGGTGTGTACGTGAATCAGAGAAAAGCTAAATTAAAAGAAATTGACAGAACTGGTGAGACTTAAGCGCCCTGGGAGGTGCTGGGGCAGGGGTCTGCTCCTTGTTTTGAGGCGTCAACATTAGTTTGGACTCTGGAGAAGAATCTTGGACAAAGTGAGTGTTTGTTAAGAGAGAATGAACATTGTATTAAAAGCATTCAGAGCAGTGAGCCTGAGTCTGAGATGATGGCACTGTCATCTGCACATAATAAGGGGACACAGAGAGCGAGCTCTACGTCTGCCACAGTTAAAGTAGCAAAAACAGTCCAGTTGCTGCCGAGTCTGATTCATGTGTTTGTGTCCGCAGCAGTCATTCTGCGGTTATCACACCTAAAAAGTGACTGCGAGTGTGGATGAGAATTTCATTGAATTTAAAGGTCTCATCAAATGTTTGGGTGCAGCAGCTCCTTGATTTGTTTGTCACTGAAAACAAGACTTTTTTTAAACGTGATGTTTAAGAACTGGTTTGATGTTTTGGAGAATTGAAAAGAGGAAACTATGAATGGCTGCTTGATCCGCTCCTGGCACATGAATTCACATATTTGAGTTGGCACAGATTCTTTTTTTTCTTATTGTCTGGTTGCTCTTTCTGACGCAGCCTCTGAGGGATTTGTGTCTGCTCTTGTTCTTGAGCGTGTTCTGCTTTAGTCTGAGCTGAAGTAAAAGCAGCAAGTTCTAGTTTTAGGTATACAAGACTTGGCTTGCCACTTGGTAACCATCTGTTGAATGGTGAGCCAAGAAAAGGATGCCTCTGGGCGGTTATTTTGGGTTAACAAGACCAAGGCGCTGTCCAAATGAATGAGAGCTGCAAATTTTAGTTTCAGTGGCCAGCAGGGCACGTGCATGCATAGGATCACCAGCAGGTTATGCTTCCACTGCACGTGCTCAAAGTTGCACGACATTAAGCCCTCAAAGATCGCGGCTTATCTCACCAGAGCCCAAAACTTGTACATCGTAATTAACGTCATCATCTACACACGAAGCCAAGAAAAACGAGGACATGTTCTTGCATCTTCACTATCGTGATGTGTTGAGTTTAAACTTTAGTCAACCTGTGTGCGTGTGTGAGTCCAACAGTCCAACTGGCTTGATGCTTCAGGTCCACCTTAAAAGGTTTCAGCTGTGTGCTGCTGCTTCTCTGCTGCCTTCTTGCCAAACAGGAATTTTAAACATTGCAGATCTAAAACATAAGTTGGTGAGTGATGGATTCACTGGTGTTTCTTTAACTGTCACACAATGAAGATTAAATGGAAATGTTCCGAAAAACAAACGCACTGCTGTGTTGTTTCAGTAACGGGGAAACAGGAGAGGTAAAGTGAGACTGAACACCTCATTCAGAGTCAGAATGTTCCACACCTGCACCATCATCATGCCCTCCTGGGCAAAGCATGCTGTGCTTTGCCCAGATGATCACACATTGTGGCACTTAGCAGTGCCAAAAGTCTTCTGCATGACTGGATTTCAGCGGATAACCCATGACAGGAATGTGGGGGCGTGGCACCTATATTGTTCTTGCCCTGATTAACAAACTGCTGCCGGAGAGCAGGGTGCAGGAGGCTGGTTCAGGATCAGCTGAAAACACTGCATCGGTTTGCAGTCATGAAAAAGACAGATGAATGGAGCAGAGATGGACTTGGCTTGTGAAACACTGGCCTCTGTGAAAATGAGTCCAAGTAAAAGAACAGACGTAGTTGGATCTGACAGGAATCAGGACGTCTTTGATTCGGCCTTCAGTTTTGTCACAGTGACCACATGGTGACTGCAGTGTATTCCTTTTTCATGAAAGTTCACAATATCCTCTTGATCCCATAAGCAGGATTTTGGTAAAAGCGGAAGAACAGTATTTAGATGTGTTCATGTGGATTTTTCCCTCCTTTTCTCACATTGAAGTGTTTGCCAAGAGGACGTTGTTGCTTCTACTGGTTTAGTTTCTATGTGTGTTTGTATGCATGCCTCTAATGGAGGCTGTCGCTCTTTGTTTGGTGACGTTGCCAACGTCTCCGCGGTGTCTGAGCACAGAAACCGGAGTTAGCATGGAAAAAGTCGAGTTTGCATTTACACACTTTTTTTTCACACTTTTTGGTAAATTGTGAGGTGTTTTTTGGTAGATGGGCGGGGCCATGTTTATTTCAGTCAAATGTGTCATCTACAAAGCACACAGGGAGGAGACGTGTTTGCACAAAGTGCGCCTGAGTAATGTGTGTTGACTTTCCCAGAAAAATACTAAAGTCAACTTTGGATGGTCTGGAGGATGTGCTGCTGCAGACAGAGCTGCCTGCTGAAACCACGAGGAGCCTTCTAGGGACTAACGGATAATGCTTATGAATTACAGCCTACATTGATGACTGCAGCAGAGGTAGTCGTATACCCACTGGCATGCCAGTTGCTACACTCTATTCCATCTCCCCTGCTGCTGTTTTCTTTTAATCAAAATGTTTGCTTGCGCGTAGCCAGTGGTCACTTCAAGAGCTATACTCATTTGCTTATTCAGACTAAACATTTTGCTCTAATTGAACTGTTGGCACTGGTTTAAGCCACTTTAGCCAACCTCTCAAAGGAGGTAAAATACTCATCAGGTTGTGATGCGTCTTATATCCAGCCCACAGCTTGTTCTGCACAACCATGGGCCATAAATTGTGCAGTTGCATTAAGTTGGTTTTGTCCTCGACCACGATAAGTCGTGCGCTGTTAAGAGTGGAAACCGCAAAGAAGGGAGAGTGCACAGGAACCTGAATCTTCCTCACTAAAGTGGGTAAAATGACTCTTCATGGCAGGAAGTTTGTGGTACTCTGTGTGAGGTCCCAGCTGCACAGAGCTGCAGGCCTCCGAGCAGAGTAAGGTCACATGCCTGTTATCCTCTTTGTCTGTTTGGTTAAGCACACATGACAATGGCAAGATGTGATTGTATAAATTTCCACTGAACTAGCAAAGCAGAAGGTAACTGATACTGTTCTGCTATTATGGTTCTGCTTGGGCCAAGCTGTGATCGTCTCCACCCTCTCGACCTCGCTGTGTTGACAATAATGAGTTTAGCTTGAGGCTTGTGCAAGTGTAGTTTGGCTGTAGCGCTCCAAAAGGAGTGCAGGGATAAAGCAACACAGCTGTGCTGGGCCCAGTGTGACTTGTGTCTTAATGCGCAGTGAAGCTCAGTGTGTGGTAACCTGGCTGATGTTAAGAGTCGGGTCCAATAGTCCTCACTCACTCTGGAAACCGGAGACCTCGTCACCAGGAGATGGAGTTTGCCCAAAATTGAAGCATGCAAGGTAATTCCGAGGTCTTTATCTTAAATTCCAATGCAACATGGAAAAGAGATCCTCTAAATGCTTGGGAAAATGTTTGTCCTCTGTTCTACCCAAAAAGCCGATGTGACTGTTGTCTTTGGTTCAGTTGTCTGGTCCACACCAAAGCTTTCACACCAGCGTAAGCAGGAAGTAGCTGAAAGTGAAATGTGTCTAATTGACCTTCCTTTTGGAGCTTTCTGTTTTCACCAGGCTTCTCATTAATGTTCCGAGGACAGTTCATTTGCTTTGACCCCACAGCTGTTTCCAGGAAAATTCAATTTAAAGTGTTGATTATTTATCCAGGCCAGTCTGCTGTCATCAGGCTGCACACAGGGACCTGACATGTGCACACATTTACGTAGTATTCGTTTTACCACAGGAACATCGTTGGCAGATTGTCCGGAGTTGTGCGGTTTTTATCACACTGGGCACACACTGGGAGATGCTTCAGGGAGGTTTTGGTTTAATCGAGGGTGTTGAGCAGGGCACATGCTTCTCACCTGTTCAGTTCTAATGATGATTTTACTCTTTTCCACTCGGTGTCAGAGAGGACCGACCTTGTAGGAAGCTTGAAGACTAAAAAGAGGTTTAACGTCCTGCAGAGCTGCACTGCATTTGCTGAGTGGGTTTTCGAGTGTTTAGCACAAAAGACACTGGCATACTGTAGATGGTTATCAGACTGTGTTGTAAATGTCCCACTACAGATGTTTTTCCTGAGCATACAAAGACAGCCATACAGCTGCATCCACCCTATGCTACACATCACCAAGTTCAACAGCTGGCGGAGCCACGCCTTCCTGTTTCCAGTTTGCTCAGATCGCTCCTCTTTCCTTTGACTCCTAACTACCAAAGAACAAACTGGACATCCTGATGTTCAGCATTGTTCAGACCTGCTCCTTTGTCTTTAGAGAACATTTTTTCTCCCCGATCGTGTTTTCACGATCCCGTGTTGACCCGACCCTGGTTGTTACTGACCTCGGGGCCTTCACATCTGCTGTGGATCTCTGAATTGGAACTAATAACAGACAGGCGGCTAACGACAGGCCTGTCTGCTTCATCACAGTGATGTGACAGCAATGGGAGAAAGTGTGCAACCAAAGGGACTTTTTTCCTTTTTGGCTGCACATTATGTCATCTGCAGCCAAGCAGAGATCCTTCTCAGTGGCTGAGGTCATGGACCAATGACATCATGGCTATGGGTAAGCTGCTGGTCTGAATATTTTGGGTAAACTTCATGTCATTTGTAAGAATAAGCCGTCTAAAAGCACTGGCTGTAATGTCACAGAGATGCTTTATAACATCACGTTTCCCCATCTTGTTTACACCATTATACATGGTGCTTAGACCAAAACAACACTGTTGATTACAAAAATAATGTATTAGTTTCTAAATGAGAAAAAAATACCACAAGAAAGCTGTGAGCAGTTTTTTAAACCCCAACATATGTGGAGTTGCGTCTCGTGCCTTCCAGAGGTGCAGACTGAGGAGCAGACTGTGTGTGGCTCTTCCAGCACGCCGAGCCAAATGTCCTTAAAGAACCTTTGCTATAAATGAAGGATTTCCCCCCAAGCAGCCGGATCGCATCATCTGTGAAACGTTATATCAGTTTTTACATCAGCTCCCGCTGGCACCTTTCCTTTTTATTTAAAGATGAACTCATCTGATTAATGGCTGAAAATGTGAGACAGACAAAGTTATGCAGGACTTAAAACCTGGACTGGGCAAAAGTAAAAGAGTTCAAAACAAATGAATTCATCCGTCTAATGGAATGAGTCTGTTCAAAACAGGGCGACAGCCAAGACAAGAAGACTGTGTGTATAAAGACGCACACACCCGCTGGTTTGGAAAGCTTGAGCTGCCTTTTGATCATCATGTGGACGCGAGTGAGGGACACTGCGTGTTAGTCAAAAAAGAAAAGTTTTATGTCTATTTCTGTGCGATGCGTCAGGAAACCAAACATATTTTTCAGTCACAGCCGATGGAGAAGTCGGTCAAACACAAACGAATTCACTCGTACGCCTCAGAATTCGTTCAGTGTGCTGCGTGCTCGAGCCAGTGAGACACAAAAAACGGTGCACGTACAACGTTGTCCTCAGTGCCACCGTGGCGTGTCTGTCCAAGTTAACGGAAGCCCGCTCTGACTGTGCAGAGGTAGATCAGGTGTGTTGTAGCAGCAGGACTGTGCACACACTGAGAGCAGGACCGGCCTCCTCTAGGTCTCCTCTGGACGTGCCTGCCGGGTTGCACCACAAGCATTTAAAATGCAGACTTGCATTTCTTTTTTTAACGAGTATAGTAGCATCATGTTAATTAATAACATTATAATAATAATTCTTTCTCATTCTTCACTCTAAAAGGGTTCTTTATTCACACGGGACGGTGATGTATTCAGTATTACTTTAAACTCTCCTGAGACCTTAAAGGAAAACATTTACTGTGGTGACCGTGAGGGGAGCTTTTACACTTTTATAGTCAGACTTCTGTTTGCAGCAACAGATATCCCCTAATGGCTAATAAAAGCGAGTTTAGGCACTTCCCCATCGGCTTCATCTTTCAGGCCTAGACGCTGTCTGTTATTTTTTTTTTTATTTTTAATAGTACACAGCTCTGTGAATTCTAGTTACAGAATTGAATGTGTATTTAAGTGTTTGTGATGACATAATGGCAAATGAACCAGAATTAAAACCAGAACCTACGAAGAGATAATGATAAGTAAGATAAATAATGTAATATGATGTAATAGTTACATTTTTGTAGGTAACATTGCTCCAGGTCAGAGTTTTAACCTTGCTGGGTCAAATTCAGAGATCCAGTGTTCATGGCTGATACACATGGACGTAATGGTTGTGTACTGCGGCGTGTTCGGCCTGTTTAAAACACTACACTATACTCTGATGCTGTTTTATGGTTCGCCTCTGCTTTGGCTGTGTTTGCACTCAGTTTGCCAGTTTAGCAGTGGATCGTTTGGACGAGCGGGTGATATGAAGCACTCTCTGCGATGTGACGTCACATGAGTGGAATGTAAACTTTTTGGCCCTAACTGTGATTTTGAGAGCTGCCACTTCAAGACGATGCATTACATCCTGACCATATGCACTCAATGAAAGAGAAGACACGAGTCTTCCTGAGTTTCTACATGCAAATGTAATTGTTAGACTGAGACGGAGCCATACGGGAACATAAACGCTTCCTCCTGCTGTAATCGTAAACATTATGCTGAAAGCAGAGTCACATTCGTTTAGAAAGTTCAGACTGACGTCCATCCCGAGGGCCTCCAGCGTAACCATAGCTACGCCTGCTCCGTATAACGAGGTGGCGTGTTTACCATCATTTATTGTTTTGTGCCTGGAGCTGCTTTGTTTTGCCGTCTCTGGTTCCTGTTTGCTTAATCTCTGAGTTTTGTGGTTTTAGTTATGGAGGATATTACTGATCATTACGGGGTCCTGAGAAAGACGTGAGGACGCGAAGGTTCGCGGCACGGCCTCGATTGCACAAAGGATAAAGGAAAGCCTCTTCTTGTTTGACTCAGTCATTTTCGTCCATAATTAAAACTTAATTTGAGAATTGAAACTCAATCTGCTTTTGGTGAATATGTTGTCATTTTTTTTCTCCATGCAGAGGTCGTAATTATCGATAGGTCTTTGTATTTCCACCCTGTAACTAAGGATAATGAGGGCTCACCCAGTGGAACGATACAGATTTCCTTCTTATTTTCTTCTCCTGAACAGCAGCCAACTATTTTTATAGATGTAAATTTTTAAAAAAAAAGGCTCCAGTGTCTCTTCTCACGCAGCAAAATGTCTGTTTTATAGGAATGTAATAGTTGCAGGATTATCTTCTTCCATTGTTGCCTGGTGTGGAAACATGGCCCATGAAATGGATTCAACAGGCCTCTTAATTTAGCAGACACAAATACTTGGAGTGCTTTACTGATTGAGTGGGCTGGGAGAGGTCGAGGTCCTGACCAGCCCGTTAGTTTGTCAGCAGTGTACGTTTCTATTCACAGCCACGGTCAGACTCAACAAGAACCAGCCCACAATGCATTGCAGTATTGCACATGAACATGCACTGGTATGTCGCGTTACCTCAATCCTGATGTTGTTTTGTGCTCATTGTCTTAGAAAAGCTGCCCCACAGCGTCGTGTTACTGCTGTCGTACTTGTCATGGTGTTATTTACAGGACGTTTTCCTTCAAGAGACGATAAAGAACATTTTTAGATTTGAATCTTTAATATTTACTTTGCTACAAGCTAAATATTAGTAGCATGCTGATAATAAACACATCAGCTTAGGCTGAATGTTTCAAAGCAAGGGTCCAAACTCTGTTTACAGCCGCAGCAAACTGCAAGTAAACAGCTGATTTATTAAAGCAGGCCAAGCTCCCTGACTCTATAGACTCTGTTTGGGGGTTTAAATAGTTTATCTGGTGCTATCTCGCAGTAATAAGCTGTACTACGCCATTCCAAAATAATGGTTACTTAATGATTTTCACTGACATAAACGTATTAGAATATGCTGTGATTTACAGCCTGTGCTGTTGTGTAACTGTGCTATTAAGTGGTGTAAATGTGGAAACTATGCGCTGCAGAGTGGGACCGTAGGCTGAGAACAATGCATCTTTTGTATACACTTCATGGCTGCATCAGAAACAACATCTGCAGAGCAACCATACCACTTATTCTGGATGAGGTCCCGCTGTTTTCTCACCCGAGCAGATTGTGGTTAGAAGCATAAATGCCAAAGAAGCTGTTTTAAGCGTATACTGAGCAGGCATGCACTTGGTTTAAAGCTAGCTTCCTGTACATTTTTCCATGGAGCCGCAAAGTGCTGACATAGCGGGAGATTTCCTTTCATGTTGCTTTACTGAATTACCAGAAACTTGTAAAATAAAACATGTTTTCTTTTTAAAGGCCATACAGATAGTTAGTGTTTTTGTTAATTATAGGTGTTAAGATTATCTGACTGGTTCATGTCGAAGGTTTGTGAGAGTGTAATGTTCCTTGGCACAGCTGAACTCAAACATAAGCTGTGTCTGTAACCGACTTTAACCGCGACTCGCGTGCAATGGAGCCCATCAACATTTTGGATGTCAGTCAACAGTGTGGAACGTGCGACCGTCTTCTACTACTTTGCTACTTCTTCCTCACAGGTTGCTAATTTGGACCAGATCAAAATATTGGCTTATCAGACTGTAGCTAAAAGATGGACATAGCCTGTATGTAACCCACTCTTCATTTTGAAGCATGCACTTTAGCATCATAACTCTCAGCTTGTTTTTCTGCAGACAGAAGCGACAAAATTTAAAGAATTAAAGTTATCAGCTGCTAACTAGTGTTAAAAACAAATACAAAACTCGCGATACTATTTCAACAATCTTCACTCGCTGTGTTTATGCGCCACATTGCCTTCAATACTCGGTCATTATTAAACTCTGGCTCTCTTCCACAGTGTGTAATTTGTCCCATCTCCCTCCAGTCACCACAGATTTCTGGATGTACTGTCAGCCTGGTTCTGCTGGAGGTTTCTTCCTGTTAAAAGGGAGTTTTTCCTTCTCACTGTTGCCAAATGCGTGCTTATGCAGGGTCATCTGTATTATCACATGGTCTGTATCTTACAATATAAAGCACCTTGAGGCGACCATTGTTGAGATTTGGCACTCTATATATCGATCGATCAATAATATAACTGAATGAAGGTGCATTAAGATTTTTTTTGAGGTTATTTTTTTTTTAAGTGGATATAATATGATAAAAATACTTGGAATAATTTAGAAATGGTGTAATATCACATAAAGTAGGGGAAATAAATTCTCCCTAAAATTAGCATCTGCCTAAAAAAGACTGGCACACGCCTGGCGGTATTAATGAAACCCACGCAGAAACTCACCTTGTGGGTTGGTTACTAAGCAGCAGTGGGGATACAAACAGACCCAATGACAGGGCTACTTCTCTTTGGGTCAGTGGTTTATAGCATCTCTTCATCAAAGAGGAATTTTTACATGGTTTGGGCAGAAAGCTGAAACTGTGTCACTCTGATGAAATGAGTGGTTAATTCCCACAGAGTCTGTAATATGGACTCGTATTAGGGCCAGTGACTTTCTATACAGTAGAGCCATTGTGCAAAAATGTCTTCATGACATCATGTAGATGTTGGACAGTAAACAGCTCTCCTTTTGTTTGCTATAGTCTGTGGGGAAAACGCTGCTCTGGGTTAATAACGTCGTTTTTGTGAATGTAAGTTTTGCAGCAATGACGACTTCATTTGTTCATCACGATGGAGCTGGCACTAGATTCAGCCTGTTCACGCTACAAACAGACAGCAGGCCACCTTTATCCTTAAATGACAGCACATTAATACCTCCTTAGAAGATGCTCCATGTATAAAGCAGCCTCTTCATCCTCTCTGCCTCCTCACTCAAACTCTAGTGTGGGCCTCCACTCGGTGGCTCTGTCACCCTTGGTCCTCTTACTTGCCGTTGGTTTTGTGGTTTTCACCAGCATGCAGGCGTGTCATACATACGGTGCAGTCTGGGCCATTCATGTTTCCATGGCTTTACAGTACAGCCTGGCTGTGGTTTATGGCACAGGCAGTGGGGTTTCGGTGCACTGACAGCGAGTGGGAGGCTTCCACCCAGGCTGCACGTGTGGTGTGAAAGGCAATCTCTGTAATGGCCTCAGACGCTGCATTGCTGCCAGGTCAGAGTGAGCTCATCTGAATCAGTGGTTCCAAATGTTTGGATGGGATTGTGCCCAGTTCCCACCAAACACATGAAGAAAATTATACAAACTCCTGAACCTTTTCTGCTTTTGTTCACTATGTGTCAGCAGGTATGACAACAAAACAAATGAAGCTGTTTATAGCTGGCCATAAAAGCCATGACATCATGAGGAGTTCTCCCCATTGGATGTAGAAATGAATGAACTGGGTCATCCAGCAGCCAATAGACAGTTTTCCCCACACGATAACAACTTCAGAGTCTTGTTAAGGAACTGTGGCTTAGATCTATGAATATTTCACTGAATGAACATCCCAACAACAAATTTACTGAAGATGCATGATGCTGATGACATCAGCCTGCATTCTTCATTAATGCTCGTTTCCATACTCTGGTTTTGTTTTAATGGTATAACCCGTGGTGTTGACACACCTCCTGACTGCCTCTGGTTAAGTGTCTCCTATAAAGGTGATCTGGTAGTAGATCAGTTCGACTCCTATGTTATTTATGTATCACCAGTTCAAGCACACATTTGGCCTCGAGGCAGTTTGTACTGTAAGGTGACGACCCCACAATATCAGAGGGAAAACCTCAACAATCTAATGATCCTGATGAACAAGGACTGGGCAACAGTAGGAAGGAAAAGCTTCATTTTAACAGGAGATTGGGTAGAACCAGGATAAGGGAGGGGCAGCCACCTGCCCGGATCAGTTGGAGGATGAGGAGAGGGAGAAGGCAGCAGTGGCGTATAAACAAAGAGCCTATAGGAGAATAACAGGGGAAAATGCTGGATCAGCTGATCCAGAACCAAACTGTAAGCTTTATCAAAAAAGCAGAGAGTGTCTGTGTCCTGAATCCAAACTGGGAGCTGGTTTTACAGGAGAGGGGCTTGGAAGCTGAAGCCTCTGCCTCCTATTCTACTTTTGCGAAGTGGGATATTGGGAATATGATGGGATGAGTTCTTTAAGGTAGACTGATGGAGCCTGGTTATTCAAGACCTTTGTATGTGAGGATTTTTAAATGAAGCTAAATTTGTCCCGTGTTTAAGTGTTAACTAGACCTTCACTGACTTTTGTCATGTCAGAGCAGGGGAGGGGGATGTTTCATGTCTTAGGTGTGCTTTATCAGTCCCACCTCTTACAGCTGTCATGGCTTACTTTCAAACAGTGCTTCATCTGTGGTTATCCTGCAGGCCTAGGAAGCACGTCAGGAGGTGTTATTACCTACAGCACCAAAGGGTTTTTCCAGCACTCGGAGCCTGTAAGTGTGGGTGGATTCCTCAGTGAAAGTTGACACACATACTCGTCACCCCCGCTTTATAATTTAGGCATTGTGCTTTGGGACAAACACACATGTTGTAAGTGTGTTATTATGTTTTCAGCTGCTTACACAAGCATTCCTTGCCCTCTGTACTGCGCCTCCTCCGGCTACCACAGCCATCACCCAGTGTGTGTTTCCACTGACGTGATGGTGACGAATGTGAACCTTTAGGTTTTATGACGGATTACTTTTTTTCTTCTTTCTGCCTGTTTCCATCTATTAGTCTTCCTCACAATACAGCACATGATAAAGATCACAGCGTTGACACTGAAGCCAATAAAACCCAAACAAACGTCTCTGGAATATCGCGTCTGTGGATCGCAGCTAATGAAGTTAATGGAAAGAGCAGTCGCGGCCGGAGGCTGCGTGGTTGGATGCTGTGTCACATCTCTGTCCTGGGTGGATGGAGACAAGAAAAAAAGCAACTGATTTCTTTCTCAGGAGCTCAGCAAGAGCCAGCTGTGAATGGAGAGGAAATGAGATCAGCCTCCTCTTAGGAAGTCATATTTCTGGATCTGCCCCCACATACATCAGCAGTTATGATGATGCGTTTCTTCACTTCCTGTAGTGTCCCGTATTTGTGTACAAGGTAGCGCAGATCAACACCAGGAAAAGCGCCTCATGTTGGCGACAGTCAAACTTTTCCACACAGCTTGCTTTGGGAGGTCTGGTGGTATTTTTCCTCTCCAGATTGTGGGGGATTTCCTCTCCTCGCCCCCCGGGGACATCCTGTTATCTGAGCTCACTGGAAAGGCCCCATTTCAGTGACTGCACTTTTTCTTCCCTCTAGATTAGTGTAGTTGATTGATTCAAGGGCAGTTTTTCTTATCTTAAACTTCACAGTAAGCAGTCTTGCTGTAGTACTGCGTTAGATTACTACACTGTTAGGCGTGAATGCCAATTCATGCAAGGATAAGACAAGGAAACCAATCCATCATTCTCTCGTATCACTGGAGCAGCTGTGTGTGGGATGACTTTGGTCTGGCCAAAAGTAAACACATTCTTTTCCAGAAGGGAAATTCAAATAACAGCTCCAAAATTTACTTTTTGGTTGTGGAAAAAACGATTTTAAGGAATTTGGACCAAGTCGCTCAAAGTTCACCCACTTGGACAACAAAAATAGTTTTTCCAGTCTCGTTTTTGAGGTTATTGACTCATTTGGTGTGAACATCAGCTCAGCTCTGACACTTTTGTCACATCTTTAACTCCTACAATACATCCAGCATTGTGGCTTTAAAATTCCTGAATGGACTGAGATGGGAAATGAAGAGGATTCATCCTTCAGATACTACTTCTTTGTGTCCTTTAGTTTATATTTCAGTTATCCAAATGGCATTGATGGTTTAATGGGGCCTCGGCAGATTCCACTCCGCTATAAAAGTCTGACCTCGGAGGTCTTTTTGCCGGCTCCTATAATTAAGCACCATGAAACAGATTGATGCTTAATGTGCTGTTAGAGAAATGTAGGCCAGCTGTGCCCAGCTGGGCCCAGCTGTGTCCGAGGGGCTTTGTTACACAGCTGGGCGGGGTGAACTTCAGTCAAAACATTTGTTTACCATTCCCCCCCGGCCCCTCCCGTGGACTCTTATTTATGCTACTTTTGTAAAGTCAGACCCCAAATATGCTTTTTTAGCGCTGACACACACAGTAACAACAAAAAGATGCTGAGAGACGAGTTTTTAAGACTCACTGTTTTTATCCTCTAAGCCATCATCCAAAGGCTGAGAGCGATAATATGTTTGAGCCAGACACAAACATGTGGATGCTTCAGCTGTCTGCACACAACTGAAGCATCCACATGTTTGCCTCTTTCTTGTCTGAAAAATCTCAGGTTCATGATTAATCTGGAGTTCCTGGAAGTCTTGGCTCAGACTCTGAGTCTTGTCCAAGTTTAGCCTCAGACATTTTCCACTCTTCATTTCCTCTGTCGCAAGAACTTACAGCAGCGATCGCATTTAGTGTGTCTGCGTCTGAAGAATGATCTTCAGGATCAATATCTTCAGCATCATGGAAATGAAAACAAAACAGTCTTATGTCATGTTTGACCTTTGACCTTTTATCAGTGGGTACTGCGTTCTCACACAGAGGTCTTTACAGCTACAAATCTTTGGCTACGATCTGAAACAGACCAATGAAAGATGTGCCCAAACTTCTAAACGTAAGACATTTCAGACAGCTCCAACCAGGCCCCAGACAGCTGGACAGGACATCTTAGTTTTCTCTGAGATATTAACATTGGTACTGTTTTTATCAATTATGTAATTTTAGCCTAAAAACTTTCCCCAAATCAAACTCCTCCAACAGCAGGAGTTTGATATTCAGTTTAGTTATTTTGGTGTTCAGCAATAAAGCTGTTCCGAGTGCACTTTTCGCCTCGTGGAGTCTGCACTTGGGTCCTCCAATCCTGCGTGCTGCACACAGCACACCACAGATTTACCTCTTTAAGACCAGTTTAATTAATGTTGCTTTGAAAGTGACACTGGCACCAACAACCACTGGACAATCCGTTTATTGTCACAAAAGTCCGTCAGCTTTGGTCGCCAAATGTTTTGTCGGTCAGTTTTCTTTGGTCCTGGATTTCTCTGACTCGTATTTCTGGGTCTTTTTGAAAAGTTTTCAGATGTTGAACAGATTATTTGATAATTCTGTAAAGTGGAGCAACGTGTTTGCCAAACAAAGTGAGTCGTGAAGGTTTCTGCTGGCCGCTCTGCCATTGATGACCTAGATTTTTCAGAGAAGAGAAGCAGACCTCTTGTAACGAACAGATGTCTAGTTCAAGTCCTCCTGTGTGTTTATCTTTGCCAAACCACTTCCTCGCAGTTTATTAATAGGGCAGAGTCCCAGACCTGGAACTGAGACGTCACCTCTGCATTTGCTGCTCATTTGTAGCTGAGGACCGGAAGCTGCTCTTTGAAACGTTTTATGACAGCTGGCAGAGTCGTAGCCCTGAAAATAAGTTTGAAGTCAAGCAGGTTCAGAGCTGCCAGACTAGGAGACTACATACACGAGAAAACTTTCGGGCCACCTGTGCCCTTTCCCCCCCCCAAGGGTCACCGCTTATCATAATTTAATCTCCTCGCTCTGTTACTGAGCAGGCTGTAAGCTCTCAGCCCCTGTTGGGAAGCTGGAGCACTCATGGGTGTACGTGCAGATGCACAGAGTCATCCACGAGCAGACGGATGCTCAAATAAACGTCTGCCTGAGGTGTAGACATGCAAGGCTGCACACATCTCCTCCTGACCCGATAATCTAGATTATCCTCAGCAGATGATCTCGGCAGATGTTTTGGTTGTATTGCCTGATACCGCAGCACTGCAGCAGGACCAGCGCAGACTCAGGGGTGCTTAATGTTGGCTGATACTGAAGCTTTAGCTGCTGTCAGTCACTATCACGAGCAACACTTAGAGACGCGACACGTACAGAAACATTTACCAAAATGACAGGCCTGTGGTAGATCCTGGATATATTTAAAGAGCAAAGCAGCAACAGTTCAAAGACTGAAGCTCTGGGTTCATAATGTTGCTGCAAAGGCTCTGTGGCTGTGGGCTTTATGGGGCTAAGAGAGGTTTAGGCACTTTGACCTCTTTGATTCGTGTTGTCATCGAAGGGTGCAGTGTTCCTGCTTTGGCGGTTTCCTGGTAACGTCCACGAGCTCCACCCTTCAAACGCGGCCGTGGTGGTGTCATTCATCTTTGCTGTGGTGACAGTAATGAAATATGAACACGAGTCGGATGGATTTGAATGTTTGGACGTAATAACTCTTTACATTTTTTACATTGAAAGCCTTTTTTCTTTTTGTTGCTTTTTTCCTTTTCAGTGTTTTGTGGAGTCCTGCAGGTATTTGAGACACCGTGAGGCTTTCAGTGTGTGTGGCCACGTAGGATTTGTTACCAGTGGCAAACAGTTGAGGACCATGAGCCCACTGCTCCGTGGGCTGTCTCTCACCCACTCTTTTTCCACTTTCACCTACCTCGCTGTGGAGACGTATTATTCTGAGGTTTACAAGGGTTTAGCTTTTTTTCAGTACTCATGGAGACACAGACACACTTCATGTTTCTTTAATTTTGCCGTGGAATAAATGCCAAATGTGCTCTTACTCAAACTTGAGGGGCAGGCTAATGGAAAAGGAGAGTGGAGGCATGTGAGAGTTGCCCTTGTACCAACGAACAGAGGGTGGACGTAAAGTCGAAACAGGCTTTTGTAGTGAGGCAGGGAAATCCTGGCTGTAATCATATTTAAGGCCTGAAGGAGGAAATGCACACCGCAGGTCTGGATTTATGATTGTAAGATTAGAGCGGCTTTAGTGCTTTTTATTCCAGGTAAGATTTTCTAGATCATTTAATCTCTGTAACTTTGACATAAATATTCTGTGCAGCCGCCTCACAGTTAACTTGTCTTTCTTTATCCTTCACGCTTCCCAAGAACCACAAACAAGATTCCACTGTGCAGTTTAGGAGCACTAACCTTTTAAAAACATCCTTTGTCCACGGCAGCACTATCACATCTCACCCTTTGTAACACATTTTGAGCCCGTTGACAGTTTTGATGAAATGTTTTACATCAAGATTTGCTTTAGAAAAGTAAAAGACGGGAAATAAATAGTCCTTATCTAAGTTTCAACAGTGGAGATCAAAGTTAGCCGACTAATTGTTGATTTGATGACGGAGAGCATCACAAACACTACGGTAAAAGATGCTACGATTGGTCCAGAGTAAGACGACTAATTAGGTGCACAGATTAGAGTCGAGTATGAAAAACATCTATACATGACGACACACAGTTTGTGCTAAGGTAACTTTACAGCCGGGCCTCAGCTGTAAAATGCATCGGCCCAGCAGAGACTCTGTATTGCAGAATCAGTGAAGGTGTTCTGCTTTCAGCTGATTTTAAACTGAAACTCTGAACATGAGCAGCTTCAGACCAGCTTATGTTTTCAGCATAAGGTGATTCAGCCAAGCAAAAGCTCACTAATGCCGGGCTCACACTGTGCGATTTTTTTCAGTCGCGCGATTCAGCTCCTGCTCAAACTGTACGATTGACTCGCAGGGGTTAGAAGTTCATAGGTCACGATGCAGGGTCTCACACTATAGGGCCCGATGCTCTGATGCGACCTGAGTGCTCAAACTGTGCGTTCATAAAATGAAGGTTATAACAGAAATTCTGCCGCTCGCTCTCCCTCTCTGTCTTTCACTCACACAGACACGCACACCACCGCCATCAACTTTATGAAAAACATTGATCAGGCAGCTGTGATTGAGCAGCAGTGTAGATCCAACTATTTTCACGGTTGTTGTGGTCGTGATAATTTTGTGAGGCCACATCGAAAAGGCTCGGATGAGCTTTCCAAAGTTCTACAAGTTGTGCCTCCATCGCTTGTGTCCAGATCACACGCTGCACTGCCGTGCTGCGCCGTCTTTTTCGCTGACATTTGTGTTTGCGCGTGCGCAGTGTGAGAAGCTGCAGTGACACCCTCACGACGGTCGCGAGGATTTCAAACAGGTTTGAAATCCTCCCGACCAAGCGATTGATGATCGGGAGCTGGTCGTGAGGTGTTAATCGCTTCTCGTTACCCCACGTAAACTACACGATGCACGACGCACGATGAAGGACAAACTCGGGCCGATTGCCAAAACGGTCGCACGACTCAAAAATCGGCTCAAAATGGGTCAAAAATCGCACAGTGTGAGCCCGGCATAACCCATTAGTCTTGCCTTATAAAACAACCGGTGGTGAATGAAGACATGTTGTCCTATTCCTACAACTAAAAACACCTTTTTTTTCTTCTCAGGTCTATTACTCATCATCTGTTCCTCCTGACCGTTGTACACGGACTTTGAGTCAATAAAATCCAGTGATTTTATGTCAAATTGACTCTTAAGTTAATAATAAATATGGATTTTTAGATTATCTTTATGTGTGGCATTTATGTTGTAATTATAAATGTCATTAACCAGTTTTACACCACCTGAAGCTGGTTTGGATCTCCGAATCGACACCTGATATTCTCTTTATTGAACAGTTTCCCCCTACTGTGCTCCATGCTTCCTCCATGACTACTTGAGAATGCAAAGCATGCATGTTCATGCGACCTGTCACCTCTGGGTCATCAGCCCGACATCTCCATGACCCCTGACCTCAGCCCTGTCCAGCTCTTCACAGCCAAGCCCATCAAATAAAAGGGCTGGTAGGGGGCGAATGCCTCTGCAGAGGATCTGACCACAAACAGGAAGACGCAGACAGGCACAGACCTGCTTGGTTAAACATTTTTCTTTCTTTATCAGAGGAGTAAAAAGTGGCTGCAGCACACACTGATCCTTTGAATTCCACTGCTGTGGAAAGCATGCACGGGACACGAACGTTAATTTCCCCAAAGCCTCAGGTCTGACAGATTCCCATTAAAAATGTCTCGTAACCATTCTCATGTGATTTTAAGTGTGTGTGTGTGTGTGTGTGTGTGTGTGTGTGTGTGTGTGTGTGTGTGTGTGTGTGTGTGTGTGTGTGTGTGTGTGTGTGTGTGTGTGTGTGTGTGTGTGTGTGTGTGTGTGTGTGTGTGTGTGTGTGTGTGTGTGTGTGTGTGTGTGTGTGCATGCACTGGCAGGCTTGAGCTGAATTCCAGTCCCCATGCTGGGTGTCAAGAATGTTACATTTGTGCAATGTGACAGCATCAGCAGTCGTATGTTGTGTTTGTGACGGAGTACAGAGCAGCTGAGAGGCCATTAAAGACAGTTAGCATTGCTCTGTAGCCCGCTCATAACTGCCTCCACCAAGCTAAACAATGTTATGTTCATTTCCAGAAATCACACTAAAATATTTTTGTTTCTCATGGATGGACTGGATTCCTCCTCCTCTTCTTCTTTTCTAGGCAAGGATAAATTTAGAAAACACGTGTGAAGGTGTCCAACCAATGAAATCATTACAGCAGCCCTTCGAACTGGCTTAATGCAGCGCAGCGCCCAGGTCTGCTCAGATTTACCCTCAGTTTGACATCAGATGTTTTCACCCTTTTCATGGGAGCGGGAGTTCTTCTCCGCACCACATGTCCAAACACATCCTGAAACGTACGTTTGTGTCCACGCTCCGCTGCAGTCCCCAGCAAATATGTGCAAAGAGCCACGCTCAGCCCACAAAGGGGGCGTTCAAACAGCCCCCAAGAGGGAAGTGGCGACATGCTGAGAAAACATCTGAAACACTCGTCCCAGTGCTTCCACTGAGGATTTATGTCTTTTTTTTTTTTTTTTTTTTTTTTTTTGCATCATCCCATTATGTGCAGAATGTATTTGGACTGTTAAATACGCGCGCGCATAAATCAGAGTTATTGTCGCTGTCACATGCAAGCAGGCTGTGCTGAATGTCGCAGCGGGAGGATGTAAAAGTGCGTGTTTGCGCACACATTGGTGCAGTTTGGTTGCAGCTACACTGAGAATTTCTTCCATGTCTAATAATTGTTCCAGTCTGTGAGTGGATAATGCAGCTAATTTATCCTGAGGTTTTCATTCTTGAACAGCTGCTAATCAAAATGAAATTCACTCTTATTTTCATATTAGCTGACACCGATGTGGCTTGATTGATTTATTTGTTCACTTCTGTAGTTCACCATAGTGTCTCCATAGTGTGGCAGTTTGCGCACTTGGCTAACACGCCAAAGATTCCTGGTTTGATTCCCAGGAGACGACGCGGGCCGTCTTCCTGCTGTGACGAGCCCTTTGTAAATAAGGGAGCAGCCAATCGTTTGTTTTTTCTGTTGTAGGTCACAAAACAGAGTCCGCTGCCATTGTTGCGGATTTATAACAGAGTTATAATAAAAAGCGTGCTGCATTTACTGAGCAGATATTATTACTTTTAAACTAACATGGAAAAACATCCTTAATGTGATTGGTTTAAATGAGAACAAGTGAACGCCACATCAGAAGAAAGTGTTTCTCTCTATGTCCAAAAGTTCGTAGCATATATTTTACCCGGCTTTTTGCCTCGTACTGCGAGGTAACATGCTGAACTCCAGTCTGCATTTTCTTTTCCTCTTTTTTCCCTTTTTACTAAGCTGTTCTCATCATTCCCACCTCCTCGGTGTCTCACCCTTTGACCCCTGGGGTGGCAGCGCCTCCTGTATCCAGCTGCATCGCTCTCCAGTGATGGTGGTTTCTGCAGGAGATGCGAAACTCAGCTGGACGTAGTGAAAGGGAATAATTAGAGCCGTCATACCTGGCTTGAGACGTTTTTCTCGTTTTTGTTTTTTTGACATGGAGTATGTCTGCTTAGAGAGAGGACGTACATTCCTCTCTGTCTTTGACTCACGCAGGTTTTACTGTTTTATTGTTTCTGCTTTTTTTGGACATTTCTTCACCTTTTCCATGTAGTAAAAGGGTTTTTCTGTTTTCCCCCCTGACTGAGGCTCAGTGGATGGTGGTGTGATTTATGGGCTGTAGTCTTTTTATGACACTTTGAGCAGAACCACTCCGTCATTCTTTGTTTTTCTAACCCCCGAGGAAAAAGGTGGATCCATTACTCCAATCAGAGTGAGGCTGAACCAAGTCTGAACCGTCTCCTGACTCTTGGCAGCTGAGTGGATTTTTGGATGTTCCTTCTGTCGTGGTAGCTCACGCGCTCAGTATTACAGAGACGTGGGAAAATGAGCTTAATTGCACATTTAATGGAGATTTCTATCAAACTAAAAGGACACGAGTTTGAAGGCTTGACATGTTTCCAAATTCCTGAATCTTCTGTTGAAATCTTCTCGTCCAGCTGTGGCTCTTGGATGCATTTCAGTCTCTCAGCAAAGGCCCCACAGAAGAAGTTGGTGGGTGTGGGCGCCCTTTGTCACTGAAAGGCAGCTGGCAGCTGTAATCAGCAGATTGAGTTTTACATGAACAAATATATTTTCTGTTCCTCTGGGGTGTGTGGGCTGAGATTTGGGGGGTAGCTGGATGAATGCTGTCTCTCTCACACTGACAGTTTCGCTCATTTGTTGTACGTCTCTTGTGTAAACTCAACATTTGTCTTTATTTTAGCTTGGACACACAAACGCCACGTCTGGAAATGACCTTTGACCCCCGACTCTGATTGGCATGCTGTGTAACTGTTTAAATGTGCCGTTTCTCAAAACATCCTCCAAAATGGAAAATTCCTCGCTGTCTGGTTATTTAAAGAGAGATAAGATGAGAGCAAACAGCTTTCGCTCAGAGGTTATTGTGACATCTCGTCTCTTTCTCACCAACTCCAAGGGCAAGTTTGATCCTCGGCTGCGTGAGCCTGTTTGATTCGCAGGTCAGCGCTGCATGCTGGGATTAATCAGCTCATGTTACCCATAACTCCCCTCTGTGTGTAGGTTTCCACCCTCTGTGAATGTAAAGCTACAGCCTGCAGCTTTTTTTAAACTCTTACGTACCGCACGTTTCCCCTTTAATCTTGTGGGAGAGTAAAACTTACCAAGAAAGCCAATTTTCCCAGTGTTTCCCTTTAATCCCGTGCAACATGGTAAAAGCTGCTGAGAAAGCTGGGCGGGTGTCTGTGGCTCCTGTTTCTGTCAGTGTCTAAAGAAAGATTTACACAAAGCGACAGATTTCACACTTCTTGGACTGGTCAACATTTTTCCAGTTTGGGAAAGAGGCACCTATTTTTATGTCAATGAAAACCGATGGAGTGTGAGATTGCGGGATAATAACAAAATAAAGACGTTGGCTAACCAGGCCTATTTTTCCCTGGGAGAAGAGAGCGTGTTATTGTGTTTCAGGTAGGAGGGAATGTGAGGAAGGTGTTGGGAGGAGGGGAAAAGGAGGAAGACATTATGGGTGATTTTCCACCCTGTCTGCACTGCTTCAAACATTTGCACCTAGTGTTTTCGTTAACGTTTTCACACAAAGTCGGTCCTGTGTGCCCTGACGCTGCCCAGGAAGCACGATCTGACGTGGGAAAGACTGTGATGGTTGTCCAAGGATACAGTAGCTCATGTGGTGGGTGTCACCATAGCTTAGAGGGAAAGTCAGGTTGTCTCGGCATTCCTGCAAGTCTTTCCTTGGATGTCACTGAAGTTGGAGGGAGTGATGTTCCCCCCGCAGCCCAGTGTCGTCAGTCACAGCCCAGGCATGCCTGCAGATTCCAGCCGCCTCAGGTCAGGTAGTCTGATCCATATGAGCTCATTCATGGACTCGTTATGTTTGGATAGCTAATAAGATTCTGGATCATGAGCGCCTGTTGTACATTATGAGTTCAGACCACTGTGGTCACTTACGCTCACTCTCCCCTCCCTCTCTAAGGACAGCCAGCAGTTTCACAACACGTGTCTGAATCCAGCTCGCTGCTGAACAGTGGCGTTATTATCTACTGCTGTTTTGTCTTCAGTGTACAGTCCGAGGCACTTTCAGGAAGAAGCACAGGACTCCTATCTTGATGGGTGTAATGAAAGAGGCTTTTTAGCAGCAACAGCAGTGAGGAGTTTTTTAGCAATTTCTTTGGCGTGACCTTATTAGATCATCGCACGCTGGGCCGAGGACGGGAACGGTCAAGGACGGGTAGAAAGAGGCCACTGTGCAGATCTGTCAGCAGGAATGGACAAATGAGAGAGGAGGAGGATGGAGCAGATCAAAGCGGACCACTTTAACCATGACATCACTGAGAGGAAAAGTTCCACTGGCCCACTTTTTCTTTTTGTCTTGCTTCTCCCACAGCATGTGCTCAATGCGTTAGCCGTGTTTCATGTAATGTGCACCTTGACCGTCTGGCTGCTTTCCTCACTAGCATGGAAAAACTGAGCTGGAGTCCCAATAATGTGTTAGGCTTTTTGATTATATCAGTAGAGCAAAAAAAATCAAGCCTTGGTTTATTTAGCTGAGATGAAGGAGCGGCTCGGGCACGCCTCCTCCTCAGCACACAGTAAAGACATTATGTGGTCCGTGTGTCCAGTTAGCTTCTACTGAAGCAATGTTTTGTCCATCAAAGCTCCAGAGATTGAAAGACTTAAGTGTGAAAGATGGAAAGGTTAACGTGTAGGTGGAACAACATTTTCCTTGCCAATTAGACTCACGTAAATCAAAAGCACCCTTTGTAATGGTTTTGTGTTCAAGTGTGTGCTTTTTAAAAATGGGCTTCAAATGTTCTTCATTCCTGTTAATGTTGGCACGTGGTCTCGAAACGGGGACGTCACAATGAAAGCGTCAAACAGACACGACTAACTGAAATTTCTCAATTGAATTATCAAAGTGCTCGCTGGTGACCTCTGAAGCAAAGCAGAAGGAAGCATGCGCTCGCCTCATTGGGAGGTTATCATCCATTTGGACACATTTTTCCGCGGTGGGTTTGTCTTGCAGGCACTGGTGTCAAGGTTTTCACCCAGTATAGCTGCCGCAGCTTTCACTGGCAATAAAAAGCCTTAAGAGTCAGCGGGAGTGTGCAGGTTTCTTCACCGGGTGAGAGCAGCCATTGCTGCCAGCCATTACATCCACGGTAAGGAAACGTATTTTTAACCACGACTGACTCTTCTCCTGCCAACTATGACAGCATTTCATATCACACGTCTGGCAGATAAACCGAGGTACTGACATTTTCATATCCTAAAGATCAGGACGGATGCACACAAACTGCAGTTTGCATGCAGCAGCGACGCCTTTCAACCTGCATACCCTCAAGTTTGAAAGCTGTAACATTTTGGGAGGAATTTGTTTGAAACCTTTGCAAGAAAAAGTGGAATAGGAGAGGAGTTGTGCACTATAATCTTGAAATCGTTACTATCCTGCAGCTTTTCCTGTCCCTACTTTTGACGTAAACACTAAAATCTGTGTAACACACTCAAAGCTTAAACTTCTTGGCATCTGTAGAAGCTTATAAAGACTGCTCGTCTCTCAGCTGTTCAGAGCTGTGTGCAGAGACAATTGTAGCACAGCCATATGTGCACTTTGTCACATCATCACTGTGTCTGCAGCACCAGCCCACACCTATCTACATACCTTTGACTGGAAGGTGCAGCCCCAGAGGAGAAAAGCATGCAAATGCACATTTAAGTTGGCACTAACATGTTCCCACATCAAGAGCACGTCTCTGAGTGGCAGGGCGGTCCAGCAGCTCGTACACAAGTCGCTCTTTTCAAAGCTGGACACACTGACTGGTGCTTATTCATCTCTACAGGTGCTGCTTTGAAATTCACGAGGGAGGAGGAAGTCAGCACATTCAGAAGTTTACATCTTGTACATCATAAGATTTGCTTTTCATGGCAGAGTTTTAGTGTTGCTGTGAGTTTTAATTGCACAGGAAAAATATGTCTGTCGTGTCGTTTTACTGTTTGGAGAGAGTGAAAGCTGAACTCGGTTCACTGTGACTGACAGTGCAGTTTTCCAACAATCAAATTAATACTTATAATATGGCTAACTTATTTAAAAACCGTCAGTTTTCACAGTTGCAGTCGTTTGTTTGACAGAAGGGAGAAAAAAAAAACAAACCTACCATCAGAAAGTCTGTCGGTAGCATTTGCCTGTAATGTCTCTGGTTTCATGCTGGGTCCACGAGTGAGGATGACACTGCAATTCAATTCAACTTTATTTATACAGCGCCAAATCACAACAACAGTCGCCTCAGGGCGCTTTATATTGTAAGGTAGACCCTACAATAAACCCAACAATCATATGACCCCCTATGAGCAAGCACTTTGGCAACAGTGGGAAGGAAAAACTCCCTTTTAACAGGAAGAAACCTCCGGCAGAGCCAGGCTCAGGGAGGGGCGGGGCCATCTGCTGCAGTCAGGTGCTTGATTTGCACGATCAGCAAAAAATGAGTTGTTTCTGATTTCTCAGGATAGCAATGATGCAATATTTGCACATCAGTTGGATTTGCCTACACATGACTGTCTGTATGCCGAATCTTCTGCTGAATAGCGTCATGGAAATCTCACAGCCATGACTGATTCAGGCTCCGTCATGCTGAGGGAGTGTTTGATATATGAACATGTGTTTTCAATGCAGAAGCTTCCAGCTTGGACTCACTGCGGGGTTTCACAGTTTGATTCAGTACACCGACTCTCAGAAATACTTTTATTATCTGTCCATAAAATGGTAGCAAGCATCTCATACTGATGAACTCAGGCACTATTAAACTTTGCTATTTGTTAATGAACAGTATATTTAGTCGTCAGTGTGCAGGGGTCCTCATCACTGTGTGCCTCCCTAAAGCAGGCCATGTTGTCCCTGTGAATGTATGTTAGCAGCTGGGGAGAGAATAGGTGGGTGTACTGTATACCACAGCCGCTGTGACCTGCTGGTACTGTGCACAAAGCAGATGATCAGAGCTGACAACAGTGTCTTAAAGGAGAATGTTGTATCTCGAAAGTGTCCGAAGCATGCAGCAGCGTGCGCTGTGCCATCAGAGCAAAGCTCCTCCCTCTGGTCCACTTCAGATCGTGCACTCCAGCGAAGGTTGCGTCACTCACTTGTCATTGTGCATGCTTGTGCACGTCGTGGTTGTGTAAATTTGATGTTTCCGCTTCTTCCTGCGTGGTTTTCAAAGGCTTTTAAACCTTTTATGTTACACTGAGTTAAAATAGAGTTACTAGTGTTTTCACCAGGAGTGGGCTGGAAGCCAAACTCATGCCACAAAGAACATCGATGCTTTTTTAAAATAAGAAGCTGATCGTGATCTTCAGAACACACGTTCTCATCACTTATCAACCATCTGATCTTATTTCTTATCTTAAGCCTCGGATGAATTTCATCAGGAACGTGCTGAAGACACCTTGGTCTTATCATAGCTGTCTTCGTGTCTTCAGTCCAGGAATGCCGCCTCACTCTCAGGACTAACCCAGCATGTCCAGCTGGCCTTTTCCTCTCAGGCTGCTGTCAGACAGACGGGGGGGGAATTCTTCAAAAAGAAATTCATTGTTTGTGGTTCTGCTTCTTCCATCAGAGCAGGTCACTCCAGCTTTCATGATGTACAGTTCTTGGAAGATTTTATCCCCCACAGAAAACATAGACTTCTGTTTTTCTATCTGCAGCATGTGAGTTTGTGCATTAAGGTCCCTGCAGAAAAGGATGTCCGTGCATACATGTGGAAATTCCCAAACTTTATCTAACAAAGAACAAAGGAGTACAGAACGAGACCTTTACTGTAACAAATGCCTTTTTACTAGCAAACAGGAATCGGTACCTGGTAGCGAAACGAGGGGTTGGCGTGTGTGGAGTTCTGTTTTTGGCAGCCGGGTCAGTCCGACATACTCGACTGGAGAGAGGTTAGGTCGTGAAACGCTGGGGTCTGCTTTAAGTTTGCACCTGTTGGCGACATGATGGATTGAGACAATCAGCGTCAGATGGCTCTGCTGCTGAGTGTGCCGTTCCAGGGGATACGCAGCCAACATCGTCTCCAACCTTGTCAACTTTCACCTTTCTGTTTCTGTGTTTCATTCTCTCGTAATCGTTCTGTCATCCTCTCGGCTCTCTACTCGGCTGCTTCTGTCTACAGTTCAGTCACTGTCGAGCACTTCATTTGAATTTTGAAGCCCTTTATCGCTCAGTTTTGGCTTTGTTGGTTAACGTGTTTATAGCCATCCAACAGGACGGCAGATTAAAACCTGCAGGCACTTATCATGTTTGAGTTAAAACACAGTCCCTGGTGACATCCAATGAGCCAAATCCAATGCAGGCTGTTGTTTAGAGCCCGTTTGTGTTGTTGACTGTATACAGAGTTGGCTGCAGAGAGAAATGTGTCCGTGTTGAGGCTTGAACACGATGACTATCTAATCTGAATGGCACCAGGCACGTCCTGATAGCCGACTTCTTACAAACCGGTGTGGGTCGTTTTAGAGATGAAAAAGGCAAACGTTGGAATTCAAATTGCTCAAGATATCCTTAATCTTCCCCCTGATCCGTTTCTTTTCTGTGGTTTGTTTCTGTTCGGTTCAGGCCGAAGCCAGCAGTGGTGTTTTGTAAAAGTTACATCTAAAGAAAGCAGCTTAATATATACGGAGCCCAGCGTTATTCAACCAGCCAGACGGTCATAGAGGGATGGACTTGGTTTGTAACAGTAACCAAGTGCTAACTTAGTACTGAGGGGCCCAAAGTGTTCAATCCCCCCAATCATTACACCACCAGCATCATGAGTTGCTGATACGAGGCTGGATGGATCCAAGCTTTCACATCATTTACATGAAATTCTCACCCCACCCAGAGCCAGCAGACCGGGCGACAATCGTACTGTGCCTCAGTTTCCTGTTGTTGGCTGACAGGCTCAGCACTCGGTGGGCTCTGTGGCTGCTTCAAGATTCAATGTGGTGTGTGTTCACAGATGCTCTTCTATATTCGTTGGTTGTAACAGTTTGTTATTTGAGATAAAGTTTCCTTCCTACCAGCTTGATTGTTGTTCTGAAATGCTCATATCAGCCTGTCAGGCAATAAAGTCCCCTCTCTTCCCTATTTTGTGTTTGGTTCGAACTTCAGCAGGCGATGGAGAACCAGAGGTGTGTAAAAAGCGTCAGTGGTCACGCCCAAATGTTCGTTTCATTGAATTTTTAAACCTCTCGTTGTTTGGTTTTATGGGCAGCAGTTGTTCAGGTTTTTAGTGCAGCGTTGTTGTTTCAGCCTCCAACTCCTGCACATGCACGTGTTGCTCCTTTATGGCAGACGAGCACCTTGGATGCATTTGAGTGTAAGTGAGGAAGAAACACTGTAATACTACAAGGTACAAATGATTATTTCGTTATATTACTTAGAAAATCCACAGAGTTCACTGGGTGCAAAGAAGTTATCCAGCAGCTGTAACACTGACAGCTCTATTTATTGACAGGATGTGGATGGAGACAGTGTGGGCTACTAAATCTGCTTAGTGAGTTCTTCTCTGGCTTAATGAAACAAATGTAGATATATTACTTATTTCAAGTGAGTTCAAAAATTGCATGCCAGAAATTTTAGGAAAGTAATCTGTTTCTTTGGGCAGATGCTTCAGAAGAACGGCGGCAGATTCTTTTCCAGGTACTTCACGTCAGCTTATGGATCGCAGAGAGCTGTCCGTCTGTTTTATGCTGCAAACATGAAGATAAAAAGCTTTTATTTTCTGAATTCTGCTGTAGTTTGCTCCAAAAATGCCCGTCACACCTCAAACTTTATCCCATTTCTGGGTCAGCCACAGTTCTTAATTCTGCTGACACGATTATTTCAATAACCCCTTATTCTTTCTGTCTATGCTCCTTTTATTTCCAGTTGCAGCGGCCTGACAAGGCTGCAGAGGCGGCTCACACCTACTTCCAGGCCAATCCAGAGCATGTGGAGATGGGCCGGGACCTGGAGCAGTACAAAAACCTGCAGGGCGTCGAGGAAACCCACTTTGTGGACCGAGAAGCCCGGCCTCACCAGGCAAGGCACAAAACCTTAATCAGTCAGACATTTCAGTTTATTTGGGTTTCATGCCACACATGTCCTGATGCATCTTCATAAACCACATGTACTGAATTTAATACTTACAAAAACCATTTCTCCCTGAGCTTTTTCCTACTTTGCTTCTTCCCAAAAATTGGAAATGGCAACCATGGAAAACAGCGCTTCCTGTTTGAAGGGGCTTTGTGTTAATGGTCCTTACAGTTTAATGATTGGAAACATGTCAGTGGCAGCTGTGGTGAAGCTGCCACGGAGTGTCTCACTAAGTGAAACTTGTGCCTCAGTTCAAAGTTTTAACTTAAAACTTAACTTAGTCCAAAGTGTTTTTGCTGAAGCATTTGCTGCCCCGCCCTTCCTCGGCGGCAGAGCGTGACATTCACCAGAGGATTAGTTTAGACATCAGATCTATTTATTCACAGCTGTCATCATCATGGGAATCGTATTGGTCTGTGACTGCATGGCTGAAATCATTTTTGTCTTGATTATCGCCTCCTGTCGCAGCGCTCCTTCACAGCCGCAGTGCAGTTGTACGATAAAGGCGAGTACGAAGGAGCGATCGCTCTCTTTGAGGAGGCGTTGGTGAAATACTACAGGGCAGATGTGGACTGTCGGGCGTTGTGCCAAGGCCCGCAGAAGTTTGAGGGCCAAGATCACCTCCGATACCGCTACAGCCTCTATGAAGTCGTATCAGGTAAGAAACCAGTCTCGAGGTGCTCTGTCGAGGAGGCGTCTGGGTTCCAGTCTGCCCTGTGACCTTTGCTGGGCGTCTTCCCCTGCTCTCCTGCTTTTCACTGCTACACCATCCTATAAATGCAAAAAATGCCCCAAAACAAATCTTACAAATATTTTTTTAAAGACTTTGGGACATTTTCTTGGACAGAAAGCAGTTGACATCCAGACCTGAGGTCACAGGTCTTCTTTCATGTGTCCCGCGTGAAGTCAAAAGCCATGGCACGTCTGTCTGCACCAGTCAGAGTTGAGTTTGAGCTGCATGTTTTTTTTAAGAGTACGAGTCCCAATAAATTCCAGTTTATTTGATTCTGTTCAGAATTATTAGCAGAGCTGTGCGGTCAGCTCTGGGATTCAGTCGACATGCTTCATAACCATCTTTGGCAGAAACGGCCTGAACCCAGGCCAGCTCCCTCTCTCCCGTCGCCTCATTCCACTGCTGCAATTTAAGTTGTTGTTCTTGGCGTGTTTGCTTAAAGGAACATTAGTTACTACATGCCTGGGCTCATTAACTAAAATTGTAGTGACACACAGGGAATTATTGGATGTGTTTTGGTTTTTATTCAGTCAGAACATGCAGGTTTCTGTAGCTGAGACAAGAGGTGTGACAGATTAAAGGAAAAAGTGTTGTGAAGCTGACTTTTAGGAGCTTTTCTTCTTGTACCTGAACACAACACGAGGTAAGATTTTTTTTTTTTAAACGGTTCAGTGTTGTTGTTTGTTTTTTTTCACGTCGACAGTTTTGGGGGGTTTTAACCACAAAAATGAAAGTTAGTGTAATTTACACAACTTTATCTTCCTAATTGCGTCTCTCAGTTCAACTCCAAAGGTTACTGGCAGACTGGCGTCCATCACACTGACAGCTGGCGAGAAGGTTAACCGCATAGTTTCATCACAAAATATTATTCAAACAGTTTTAATGAGCTGGATAAATAACAAGCACTTATCTCACACTTCACATAACGTGCTGTCAGTTTGTTTTGTTCCTGTAGACCTTAATGATCTTGTTGTGTAGAACCAGGCGTGTAAAATCTCTTCTACCAGATCACAATTATAATTTTAGTATTATCATGTTACACTGGGACTTTGGGCAGGGGTGTTATTATTATTATTATTATTATTATCATTATTATTATTATCATTATTATTATTATTATTACTGTAAGAGTCAGATCTTTGTCTGTGGAAGCTGAGGCGAGTTTTAGCAGTAGCTGCAGGTTAGTCGTATCCAGGATGTATAAACGCTGATTAGTTTTGGCCAGGCTTTGTTTTACTTACAGTTGGAGTTTTATTTTCCACAGCGCTGCCACGGCACAGGCTGCGATCGCGCAACATGACTCGCGTATACGGGAGTTTTAAAGGATTATGTTCTCCTGTCTCCTGCTGAACGTTCAGTTCACTGACCCAGAAAGTCAAATCAGATCAGACCTTTGCTCCTGCGAGACTCCTAAAACAGAGAGTCAGGAAAGCGCTGCTGCAGCTGCTCAGACACCACCTCAGTATTCATGCACATAAACGATGAGCACACGTCCTCATAAAGCACGCTCATCGGGCTCTGCTGGCTCTCCTCTCAGGGATGCACATGAGGAAATCATATGTTGAGCCTTGTTTTTTGTTTTTTAAATTTCCATAAATGTTTCATTCTAAAAACATCTGCCAAGACTGGAAAACTGGGAGAACCTTTTTCATTTATTTATCAACATTTTTATCCAAATTTGGACTCGTAAAGTTCTCAGATGTTCTGTGTTTTAGACTTTACTGGGATTCGTCAGTGTTTTGATGAAGTATCTGCCCTGAGATTAGCTCTCGCTCTTTTCCATTAGACCAGCTGAACGTCAGCCTTTAATGTGCGTAAATCACAGATCTCTCTACCCCAGAGCTGGTCTCATACCATCTGGATAAGTTCAGTAACTATAACATAAAGTGTCCTTATTTGTTAAGTGTATATGATGGAGTGTCAGGGCTCGCAAAATCGCTAGCCCGACGTCCCGGGGCTAGCGATCTTTCCAGTCGGGCTACCAAAATCTATCTCAGCCCTGCCCGTCGGGCTATCAGAGGAAGGAAAGATATGTCAATGCTTTTGCATTCTTTCACAAATGTAGCTGAGTAATTATGTCATTGGCATCGATGACACATTGAAATCGCGTTTGAATTTGCGCTTGTTTTTTGCTTTCACTTTGCGATCCCGTGAACGGTGTGTAGAGAGCGGCAGCACTGATTGGTGAGTGACGATTAATTGCGCACCGATTCCTCTGACGTCGTCTTATCACTCATTAGCTTACTATTCAAACGTGACAAGTGAAATCTCCCACAGCAAGCTTAAACATGTGAGAGGTTGATTGCGCAGAGAATCGCTGACCGTTATGTAAGTACCTGTGTAAAAGCAGCAGGATATATATTTTAGCTCTGCTGAGCCAAATAAGACAGGTCAGGGTGAAGAAGGGACAGCCAAATAAAAGCCGACCACAAAACGGAAAAGTTATGACAAATCAGACTATGAGGCAAAAAGAAAGCTCAGCTTTTTTGGTTTCATGGACAAAAGAATTTCTGTGGCTGGAATATGACGAGCTAAATAACATCATGTTCTGCCGGGTGTGTCGTGAGTTTCATTTCATTTGAGTCCACAAGCGCCTTTGTAACTGGGACCAGTAATTTTAAGAAAGACCCCATCAGAACCCATGAGAAATGCAAGAAATGCATTATACTGCACCCAGTCTGCAATATCTTTCCCAGAACAAACAGCAATTGCAAAAAACATACTAAAAATAAACCAAGCACAAGCAGAAGTCCTGAAAAATCTTTCAAAAGCGTTACTATGTTGCAAAGAGTGAACTACCATTGTCAAAATGTAGCAGTCTTTGCAAACTTCAAAAACAAATGGCCTCGATCTTGGTTCCACTCACCTCTGACCCGTGACTTCAGTGGAAATTTCAGATTCAGGACCTGACACAGACTGATTCATGTTCTACACAGTTCTTACAAGTTCATAGAAATTTCTGTTTAATTAGAACCAAGTATTTGAGTTGATGACTGTGATTTTAATACAGTTGTTGTGATTTGTATACTTTCTCCAAATCAAACACCAGCTCTAAGATTTTTTCCTTTCTTTGTTTGCAGATCACTTCACTCAGGTGCTGCACTGTGAGCACGAGTGTGTCAGAGACCTCGCTACTCGACCTGGTCGCCTCTCACCTATGGAGAACTACCTGCCTCTACACTACGACTACCTTCAGTTTGCCTACTTCAAAGGTAGGTTTTTCTTTAGTGTAAAAAATGGTGACTGCACAATACTTTCAGACATTATCTGTGGCTGTGTGAAGCTCAGTCTGACTGCACAATTATGAACAAAGAAGAAGGATCATGGATACACCCATGAATCCAACGCCCACACAAGCGCATACATGTGTGTACACGAAGGCCCCACGACCACAAAGTGGATCGGCAGCGTAGCACGCCCGGTCGAGTCTCACCTTGTATCACGAGCATTAATAGCGTGGCTGAATCTGATGCTGGCGCTGTGTGGAGAACGCGAGTGTGAAAACATCTAAACGGGGGAGTGAAGAGTTCAACACAGAAGTGTTGGCACGGCAACAAAGCGTAGACGGGAAAAGATGGTGCGCTGACGAGTTGTGACATCACTGATTATACGTGGTGCCCTGTAAACATGTGGCTCCAATAAGGAATGACGGATCAGTGGGTCTGAGCACATTCCCGACAGCCTGAAGTGTGGGTCTGTGTGATGATGATGGAAATGACTCAGTTACAAAAAGACAAAACTATTTTTTCTAATCAGACTTAAAAAGTTTGAACTTTTGTCCGACATTGTTTTGTTGCCATAATTGTTTTCCTGAGAAAAAGTGGTCGCTTATCCGCGGAGCACTCGTGCAAACATCCTGTTGCGTAAAGGTTGGAAATTTAAGGTAGCTGCTTGTTGCCTGTGAGGCAGTAATGTCGCTCCCTGTTACACTGGGGCCTCCTCCTGTTTCACTCCTCAGCACCACCATTACTCATACCTTTGCAGCTTATGTTTCCTAAAAACATCAGTGGCATTTTCTCTCTGCTGAAGCTCAAATCTCCACACTCTGACCGACGTCTGGGGGGAGATCTTTGGTTAACCTTCAGCCTCTCGTCAGGAGTGCGTTTGTGCTCACAGATGTTTCAGGAAGCGTTCGGTGACGGGAGACGGCCGCTGCTCTCCTTCTGTTGTAGCAACCCTGTGTGTGTGTGTGTGTGTGTGTGTGTGTGTGTGTGTGTGTGTGTGTGTGTGTGTGTGTGTGTGTGTGTGTGTGTGTGTGTGTGTGTGTGTGTGTGTGTGTGTGTGTGTGTGTGTGTGTGTGTGTGTGTGTGTGTGTGTGTGTGTGTGTGTGTGTGTGTGTGTGTCACTCACATACTCCACAGTCCTTTCACAAAACACTCTTTACATGCTTTGCACATGTGTGACATGTAAGTTACAGTCTACTCTGTGGAAACTACAAGATAAAACTCCTTCCTTTGCTTTGTGTGTCTCTCTGCAGCGGGCAGGCTGGAGGAGGCGCTGCAGTGCGCTCTCACCTACCTTTTGTTCCACAAGGGAGAGGAGTTCATGGAGGAAAACGCCGATTACTACAGAGAGGAGCTGGGACATGATGCTGAGCCACGAGAGGTAAGGAGCTGATGTGTTTGGACGTGAAGACAGCAGAAAACAGCGTTTCAGCCGATGAATGAATTTAGTGAATGGGCCTTTAAATTAAACTTAATAAGAAGAGCAATGTGTTGATGTGTGTTTACAGTGTCTGTGCCCGGCTATGTTACTGCTCGAATATGCAGGCTGGTGCATGACAGAGCTGTGATCATTTATTTTGGCCTCTGTTTGAGTTTGTATGTGAAGATGGAAGTTTTACCGATGAAATTAAAAATGCAAATAAAACACCAACGATTCATTTGAGAAGATTTCACTGAAGCGACTGGAAGGCGGGCGGCGTGGACACAAACTGATGTCATAGATGTTTCTACTAAAAACCTCGGACAAGTTCGAGTCTCAATGACCTCTGACCTCAAGGTTAGAGGTCAGAGGTGACATTTTCTGAAAATCTTGTGAATGCGATAACTTGGGAACAAGGTGACGTAGGATTTTGAAATTCATACCATATGTGCATCACTAGGAGGCCGAGGGGCAGCACTGATCGCCGCCGGTATTTGTTAATTATCTGCAGACGTCACACAGAAGCTGCAGACTCTGCTCGTTCTTTTTCCTCTTTTCAAAGATCTACTTTGATTGGTTGGCCCGTTGAAGATGACCTTGAAGCTGGACGGTGTAATCAGGTTAATCGAGGCGCTCTGGGGCTCTCTACGGTTTCTTTTAGGTTATGAGAACAATGTTTAAATGCTTTCAAACACCTTTTTGCACTCAGAGGAATGAGGCTGAGGTAACTGGCAACTGCTTCAAAGAAACAGTAATGAGAGATTAAATAAAGGCTAAAGATTCCACTTGAGATGGATGTGCAGTAATGTAACAGGAGTGTTGGCGTGAGACGTCCAGGACTGGAGAGGAAAAGTGTGGATTTACGGAAAACAGCCCTCCTGCTGTATGTCTTGGATGAAGCAGCTACTTGCCACTTGGCAGCTGCTGCCGCTTCAAGTTTGCTTTTCACTTGTGTACGTTTTCTATCCAGCTGGCAGCACTCGGCACATTTCACTCTATCGACTCTATCCAATGTTTACGGTGACATATTTTTCCCCCTGCCGTCTTTTTTATTGTTATTCTGAGTGACTAAAGGCTAAATGTCTGCACGCGACGCTAGTGAAAATTAAATCTGCAGAGGCTGACTGCTGCTCATCAGCTACTTGTGCGCTGAGCGTTTGTTCTTCCTAAACTCTGATCAGCTGCTTTAAAAGTCAAACGCTGCCTCAGTTCAGCTCCAAGGAAACAGCTTTTCTCCTAAAGCCTGTTACACACACACACACACACACACACACACACACACACACACACACACACACACACACACACACACACACTGTCTCTAATGAGTGTGTGCGTGCGTGTGTGTGAGACTGAAAGTCAAACTTTTCACTCATAGCCTGCATATTGTCTAAGCCTTTCCATCCCCATCAGTTTACAGAAAAGTCACTGGGCCGCAGACTCCCTCCTTCTGCGTCCTCTCCCTCTTTTGACTGGAAGAGTTCATTTACAGAGTCCTGGATCCCGTGCCACGTCCGACCGCCTCCCCGCTAACGAGTCTGGCCCACAGAAGTGTGTGGGACACTGTGGGAGCTTTAGGTTTTACACAGTCCACCTCAATGCAGAGCAGCTCTCTGCGTTACTGCAGTATTATTCTGTTTTTGCCCTGAGGAGGGAAAGTTTCCCTCTGAGAAAATGAGGAGAGTTCATCACAAACCATTAGCCCTGGCACTGAAGCGCAGAGAGCCAAAGGAAACACAGTCTCGTTCTCATTTCCTTTATACGGACAAGAGGAATACCCTGTGACTTTTAGAGCTTGGAGACATTATGGACAGACCTCTGAGTTATCTAGGACTCGCATTAAAGTCTGAATAATTTTGTCTGAAGGCGTTTTCTGCACGAGAGAACAAAATAAAACCGAGCTGTCTTTCCCGTTTTCTCATTTCTTTCCTATGTTGTCGTGGTTTACACATTTGTGTAAAACAGAATGCAAATCTCACAACCCCAGATTTTATTTATAATATAACGTAGAAATAAATCAAATGTTTAAAGTGAGACATTTTACTGTTTGCTGCTAAATGTTGGCTCATTTTAAATTTGATGTCATTGTTATGTCTCAGGAGTCGAGGGTTGGAAAAGTAAGCGGCACTAAAACAGAAACAATTTGCAACTAATTTTCTTCGTAGTTAACATGTGACTCGATAACAGGGTTTTAACAGAGCATCTCAGAGAGCAGCGTTTCATAATCTGCAGAAAAACAATGCAAATGACATTTTCCTTTACTCTGTTCACCATAAATCATCCACCTTTTTTGTTCAACAGAAAGCTGCGTGGTACCTGAGGCGGCACAAACAGGAACTAGAGCTCCTTCTGATTGGCAGCAAAATCATGGGTGCAGAATTCACAGAAGGGGTAAGTTATGCTATAAAACCCCGGAGCAGCCTTTGAGCGCTTAATAACAAACCGACGTTCTTTAATTTTGTTTTTCCCCCCAAAATGAAAGGAGATTTAGTTTGTAATTTAACGAGCAGTTGTTGGTAAGTGAGTCCGTATGTTTGTGATGCAGAGCAGATCTCCTGCAGGGTGTGTAACAGCCTTAATGCGCCCCTGCTGCTGCTGGCTCATTCAAAGCAGGGGTAACAGGTGCCTGGCATGGCCGCTGCACTTCTATCTGCTCAGCTGACAGCGCCATCTGCTGGCCGTGCCGCCACATGTAACAATACATGCAGCTAAAAATGTCAAATTTACAGGTTTCCCTTTTTTTTCAGAACTACTGGAGGAGCACAGGTGGAAGAGATGACTCACACAGGTGAAACACTTAAAACAAATGATGTGTACGGTTGTAGGCTGTGTATTCATCCTTTTGTTTATATTGCCAAAAGTGTGTGGTAATGGAAAGGCTGCCTTTCAGTTTTTAAGTAGCACGCTTTTAGTAACAAATCCAAAGTTTCTAGATTAAAGTCATGTGCTGGTTCACCCTCGCCACGCTCGCTCAGCTTAATAGACGGACGTTTTTAAATCTGTCAAACCTTCAAACGGCACACCTCTAGCTCCAGGCTGAGAGCAGGTGGAGATGTCTACGAAGCAAAAACACAGTTCCAGTATTTGTGTTGTTAGCTTCATGCAAATTTGATCCTGTATGTGTTAAAGTCAGAAAATGTTCATTCTGTATGTCACTGCTGTTCCTGAGTGGGTATCTTCACACCAGATTCTCTCCACATCCAGCATTCCCTCAGGCACCGATGGCTGGATGGAGTATGTTCCCATCTCGCATAAGAAAAATGTCACCGTCACGTCTCTGCAGAGTCTCAAGGAAGGTAAAATTTTGCTGCTAACAGAGACGAAGCAGAATGAGGAGTTAAAAGGATGAAGACCACCACTGGCTGCATTCTTCCAATGCTGTGCTGTGATCTGTGCAGGTGGCCCCTTGCTGTACGAGGGCGTGCAGCTGGTGCAGAACTCGGCGGCTTTGAACGGGACCCAGCGGGTGCTGCTGGATCATGTTATATCTGAGGAAGAGTGTGCAGAGCTCAGACAGCTGGCACATGTAAGGACAGTTTTACAAATCGTGCATTGGTTTCTGTCTCAGTGTGTGAAACTGTATAAAGTGGTTTTTGTATTCTTGTCTTAAAGACTGTCACGATGGCAGGAGACGGTTACAAAGGGAGGATGTCCCCTCACACTCCCAATGAGAGGTTTGAAGGAGCCAGTGTGCTTAAAACCCTGCAGGTAAACACTGGTCACTAAACAAACAAGTCTCTAATTTCCAGTCTGGTTATGAATGTTACGACAAGCTTCATAAACTGTAAACTAAAAATCCCACAGACTGACCAGGACTGTTAGCTTACCTCCACTTTGATGGCGTTTAAAATCCCTTTCCATCTCTCCTCCCAGCACGGCTTTGAGGGCAGAGTGCCAATGAGAAGTGCTCGCCTCTTCTACGAAACCAGCGAGCGGGCGAGACGAATCATCGAGTCGTATTTCGTTCTAAACTCCACGTTGCACTTCTCCTACACACACCTGGTGTGCCGGACAGCCATCAAAGGTCTTCAGCTGAGGCCATAAACAGTATTTAGTAAAGGAAATAAAATGCTGCCTTTCACCCCGATGAGTTCAAATATCCAGGAAGGTGGATGGTTGTTGTGTTTACCGTCACACGAAAAGCAGTGTCGTTGTTTTTCCCTTAGGTCAGCAAGATCACAGGAATGACCTGAGCCATCCCATCCATGCTGACAACTGCTTGTTGGACCCTGATGCCAATGAGTGCTGGAAGGAACCTCCAGCTTACACAAACAGAGACTACAGGTACGAGGTTTATGTCTCCAGACAAAAGTGTTTGTGAGGTTTGTTTTATACTGTGAGACGTGCAGATGTTCCTGCTTTAATGTGCTTTAATGTCCTTCTTTGTTTCAGTGCACTGTTATATCTAAATGGGGACTTTGAAGGAGGGGAGTTCATATTTACAGAAATGGATGCCAAAACGGTCACGGTGAGAAGTTTGCCCAGCAAAGATGATTTCATAGCTTTTATTTATTTTGCTTCCAAACAGGCTTTCTTGTAATTTCTTGTCAAATATTCGTGAGCAGTAGTTCTTCAGGCTGCTTTGTCACTAGTTTTCACAGGAATGTTTTTTGTTTAAGCCATTTAAAGAGGCACCTCACTGTGTCTATAACAACCTGGCAAGGAACTCTTTTTAAATTGAAACCAGCCAAAGGACACATTTTTTGCCCTTTCTTCAGCTGAATCTACAAAAACTGTCAAAGGTAACATAGTCTGAGAAGCACAAGTATTTTTGCACCAAGAAGGTGTTTCACAAAGAGTCGGCTGGAATATCTCAGCATGGTGTGCAGTGTGACCCTAAAAAATCTGAGGAACTGGACCGTTGGAAACCCAGAAACTCACGAACAGTTTCAGAAAGTCATGTGACTGGCAAATGTGTCCTATGTTAGGTCGCTGCTGGATTTTTATTTGTGAATTTTCCCTTCAGTCGATCCGTCTACAGTTGATTGAATCCTTATTAGAAATGGCCTCATTGGAAGCGTGGCTGTCAAGAAGCCATTCTTACGGAAACTGGAAGAAAAGGCTGAGGTCGGCCAAATTAATCAAGACCAAGACTAAAATCCAGTGTTGGTCCGTGGGGGGAGGTCAGTGAGTGTCTACAGCCTTCTGTAAAAGCACAGTGGGAGGACGCTCGGTCATGGTATGGGGCTGCATCGCAGCCAGCGAGGTTAAAGGTCTTTAAGCCACCATCAAATACCATCTGGAAAAGGCAGCATCCAAAGAAACTCTTTAAATGTCCTCCAAGAAGCCAGGAGACCTAACAATAAAGATTTCCCTAGCAATGTATAAAGAAATGAGGGCTGGATCAAGACTTTTGCACAGTATTATTGTACAGTGACCAAAATGACACTTTGTTTCATTTTAAATTTCAGTTCTGAAATGACGACCCCATCCCTTTTAACATTTATTAAACAATCCTAAAAATATGTGAAGTTGATGATTTTTAAGTATGTCACGGTTCATCTTCAGCTTTGTGCTCGCATCATAAGATCATCGTAGCCTCACGTCTGTCCTTCTGTCGTCCCCTTCAGGCATCAGTGAAACCAAAGTGTGGCAGAATGGTAGGTTTCTCATCAGGAGGGGAAAATCCACATGGCGTGAAGGCTGTTACGAGTGGGCAGAGGTGTGCTGTGGCTCTCTGGTTCACCCTGAACCCACTCTACAGAGAACTGGTAAAACATAGCTTCTCTTTCTACATCTGCTGTTGGAGTCTCTGTTGTATCGTCTTTGCAGAATAAACTGAGAAAAGTTAACTGGTTACATTGTAACAGTGTCACATTGTTACTCAGTTGGTAGGAAAAAAACGACCTTAGTTTTTAACGGAGGGCGCTGGCAGAGTATTCGGTGCCGTGTACTCGACACCTGCTTTGTTTCGTGCACTTTGTTGTTGTTCTGTCAAGAAAACGTTCAGGTGTTCTGTCGATATGTGGCAACCAGTGATCACTGTGTGCTTAAATACATGCCGCTGTATTAAAGTCTCAATAGTAGAACAACATATTGTGAAAAATAATCCTCTGTGTGATACTGGTTATACTGGTAGAAATCACTGGGACTGTTTGGAAAGGAAGAACGTTTGAACCAAAAATGTACAAAAAACAAAAAACTCCCACTGAATTTCTGCTATTTAATAAATGTGTTGGACAAACTGTTTTCTGCTACAGGAGCGACTGCAGGCGGACGAGGTGGTCCAGGCCCTGGACACGCAGCACGTGTTCGGTCAAGGTCTCAACATCAACCCCAAAGATGAGTTGTAGAAACGTCACAATGGCGCCACCTTCTTTAATCAATCACTTGTATATGTTTTCACTATTTATTGAATGACCTCTGGATCAGAACGTTTCTATTTTTGTACTGTTTTGGAAGTGCAAAGTTAATGTTGTTTTGTGTTATTTTGATTTTTTTCCTCCTGCTTCTTATTCAAACTTGAGTTTACATTTTGATTCTTGGTCGTTTGATCCAATCACAGCCTGCGTGTGTTTGGAGTGACAGACTGTGGTCAGCTTGTATCTGTAATCTCACTGTGAAGTTTCACTGCTTTGGGTCGTGTCTGGGCAACAGACTTAAACACCAATATTTCATTTTCACTGTATGTTCATATATTAACTTGTGTCTTCACAAATGGTACGGGCAAGTATGATATTAAGCACATTATCCCTTTTTATTATTTTCTATGCCTGTAATATATTTTTAAATGCACGGTGCACTGTTTTTTTTTTCTCAGAGTCTAAAATGAGACTCATCTGAATAATTAGTGTTTTGTTGAATATTTAAGTGAAACAGGAAACTTTAGTCAGTTTAGTTCATTAGTTGTAATAAATCACTCTGCACGACACTGCCTAAGATGCTCACTGACACGAGGGCAGAGTGTGTTTGGTTTTTTATTGTGTTCGTCTTGTAATGACAGCTGCTGCCGACATTTAATATAAGAAACTTTTTTTCATAAAAGATGCCAATTATTCCTGTTTCAAGGAATACGCGTTGAATAACGGGCTTTTATTACTTTGTGTGGTTGGTCGAGAACGGTCGAGTCGTGCACTGTAGATCAGGTGGAGAAGAAAAATAAATAAGAGTAACTTGGCTTTTAAACATGGGTTCAAAATGTTTTATTGTTTAATTCTGAAATGCTGAAGAACACATGTATGTGTACATGCCTATAAATTAAAAATATTTCATGTGTTTTGTGTCCATATTGTTTCATGTGTTGCGTATTGCAACTAAGAATACGGTTTATTAGAAAACATTGTATAATAATTTATGAAGTTTGCATGCATCCTTATTATGTAACCAAACTCTCAGAAAAAAGACAGACGATAAGAAAAAGGTCATTTTTATTCAGGATTACATCACAGCGCTTTGTCAGGAGCTCCGCCCATACTCAAAACTTGTGCAAGCATTTACTCAAACCATGCCACAGCTGTATTTAATGTTATTCAGTTATTTACAGAGGCGAGGTCACTGTGCTATACTTTATAAATGTACTCGAGCTCAAAAATGATGAACAAGAAACTCCACCAGGGCCCTGCTACAGAAATCAGGGTCAATAAATCCATCCACCCATCATCCATCCACCCGTACATCCAGTGGACTGAGTGATATTCATCGTAAAAATGAAAACAGGTGGACAGAAAAGTGTCATTTAAATATTTAGCAGACGGCTGCCTGACTGACCGCAGAGTCAGCATGTTACAAACATGTAGCCAACAGGTTTTGAGTTGTTAATAAATCTACAGTGTCTGCTGATCACATCCATGATCCAAGGCTGGTTGATTCTAAAAGCACTCGTGTTGAATACACCACTGAACTAACATCTGCCTGGGATTTCATGTGCATATTAACGCATTCTGCTAACCACTTTGATATTAACCATATCAGTAAGGAAATGAAACGGTGTCAGTCAGCTGGCTGAGTCGGGGGAGTCAGAGTTTAACTTAACCATCTTTCTGGAACAAATGGATTTCCGTCACCTCGTGTTTAACAAACTTGGGAGTTTATACCTGCTTACTGTAACGCGCCGCCCGAGTCCTTAGTTTGAGTTTGTGGGGACCCTGACGAGAGGTAACATGTGGCTTTGGTGGGTGTGCCGGGTTGGCTCGGCTCAGAAGCGGTAGGCCAGCTGCTCAGTGACTCTGAACGGTTTGCTTTCACTGGTGGTGCACATCAAGTCCCTCATGCGCCGTGCACGCCGCTCCTCTAACACCAGCCTGCGGGAGTGCTCTCGGGCCGCCTGCTGCTCCGCTCGCTTCTCCGCCCGCTTTCGCTTCAGCCACCTGAGGGAGGAAAAAGGTATCTGTCAGTCAGCTGATAGATACTTCCAGCACGTTTTCAGAATATTTGCCCTATTCAGTCAGATGAGGGCTGCATCATTAGCTGCTTTTTTATTATTAATATTGTCTAAATGTAACTTTACTCCTGACAGGATTTAAATCAATAAACCAAAATTCAGCCTGTAAAACTTTAACTTCACCTTAGAGCAGAAACAAGTGGTGACAGGAAGTCATCATATAAAAACTTTATTTCTGCAGGTTACGAAGTTTAAAAGCAGACGTACAGTTTGAAAGCCTCGTCGCACTCCTCACGGCTGTGTAACAGGTACCCACTGTCCTCCTCCAGCCTCCTGAACTCCACCAGCTGCCTCTCCTTCTGTTGCTGCTCCTGCTTCCTCTGAAGCCATGACCTGAAGGCCTCCTCCGGGTCCGGGTTGGGGTCTCTCTAACGGGGGACGCAGAAGCAGTGTATTACCATCCTCAGTCGGGTCACTTTTACTGGACACTTTCTTTGTATTGCATCAAAGTTTAAGACACGAAAAGTGTTGGGGGGAAAATGTGGTCCTCATGTAGAGACTGTGTTATGAGCTTACTGTGCCCCCGTGTGGCCATACTTGACAGTTCATTCTCTCGATTTCCTGGGCTCTGTGGATCCTTCGCTCCTCCTGAAGCTGCTCTTTCTTCCTCATCAGCCAGGCTTTGAACGCCAGCTCGTTCTCCTGCCTCTTCAGCTCTTCTTCCTCACGCTTCCTCTGTTCTGCCTGAGTGGCAAACAACAAAACATAATAACTGTAAAGAAATGTAGCAACCATAGCCAGACCTTTTTTTGAAATGACCTAACTAGCTGCATCTCCTACCTCTCTGGCCAGCCTCTGCTTCCTCTCCTGGATCTTCTGCAGCTGCTCTTTCTGCTGTGGGGTCAGGGTGTACGTGGCCTGGCTGGGTGTCTCCGTGGCAGACTGCACCCGCCTCTTGCTGCTTTTCCTCTGGCTGCCTCTCTGGCTCTGGCTGGCTGAGCTAGGCCTGCCCTTTGGTTGTGCTGGAGGTCTGGGGGGCCGAAGGTGATCTATTCCCTGTGGAAACGAGGAGGAGGCAGCCCGAAGGCGAGGAGAAGAGGAGGAACTGTGGATCTTAACAGAGTTTACATTTTGCTCCTGAACACGAGGTGATGAGCGTGAACTCTCACTGAAGTTGTTCGCTAAAGGAGGGAAAAGGGCTTGACTCTCCACCTCTTTTAGACTGACCAGGTCAAACTTCCCATCCTTCTCCACAAGGACTCTGCCCTCCTTCATCCCCTGGCCTCCCTCGCTGCTCTCCCCAGCCCTGCCAGAACCTCCTTCAGAACTCCTGCTTTCATTGCGAGGTGAAATCTTTAGCTCGGACAGCTTTCCTGACACTTCAGTATCTGCCGGTGCATCCTCAGCTCTTTCCTTGCTCCCATTTTTCCCCTCTACTTCATCACTGCTGCCATCTCTCTCAAACTGCAGCGGAGGCACCACCAGGTCCACCAATGTCTCTTTAAAATGCAACCGCCTGCGTCGTGTCATATCTGGCACTGCCTGATCCTGCAGCTCCCGGTTAGCCTGCTGGATCTTCTCTAGGATATACTTCTTCTCTTCGTCTGTTTGATCATCCATCCCTGGAGGAGGTGGGGCTGTAGGTGATGACTTACTGGGACTGTCCCTGTCTGAGTCATACTCCAGTGGCTCCATAGGAGATGGCCACCTCTCTTCTTCTTCTTCCACTTGCTCTGTTTTGTTGTCTCGGTTTGTTTCCTTGTAGTTTTTCTCCTTTCCTTTCATTCCCTGTCGTTTCTCACCCTGCTCCAGTTCTTTGTCAATGTCTGCCTCTATGTCCTCATAGTCAGAGCCCTGTGGGGGATAAGACAGATGTACTCTGCATGCATTAAGTCTGCATGTAGATGAAGGTGCAACATCAATACTGAGCAACAGATACAAGATATGTTTTATTTTGCTCATCAATATTGCATCCAGCAGTGGAACAGTGAAAGTATGCCTCTGTATTTCAGCAGCATAGGTTTCACATCCAAACTCGGTGTGCCAGGTCTGGTAACTCAACACTGCTCGCTGACACACTTTCACAGAGCAGGCTCAGGTATACACACCTCATTCAGTCTGCAGCAAGTAGAGCAGCATTCAGATATATACTGCACATTAAAAAGGAAAGGAAGATTAGAAAGACGAGATGCAGGAGATGTAATGTCAGACCTACCTGGTCCTCGCTCCGGCCTTCCTCACTGATCAGCCAGTCCAGATCTTTCTCAAAGTCGTCCTCGTACTCCTCCTGAGTCTTTGTGCAAACTGTTTGGCTCATGATCTACCACCGAACTGAAAGAGGGGGCAGAAAGATGTGATGTAAAGCTTATTAAAGTAAGTTTTTCTCCCTGCACACACTCAGACTGTAGCACCCAAAGAAAGTGATGTCAGTCGGTCAAGCCTGAGACAGCACAGTGATGATGCGATCATCGCTATAGACCGTGGAGATCACCTGTGCAGCCCAACAACACCTCAGGTTTAAAATCATTGATGATCAGTGATCTACTCACTGTTTTCTGTGAGAGGGTGACTTTGACTTCAAGAGAAAAGTAACAATTTCATGTTATTAAGTCTAATAAGTACAGATCACAGTGCAGTCAACACCCTCCAGGTTTATGCAGAGGTTGGTGAAACTACATAGAATATATTCACTCTAGGATTACATGGTGAGCATCTTTCTTGTAGAATAAAACGTGCATTGTTCTCAGGTTTCTCTTGTAAAGAGCGTTTAATCACAGTGAGGCTGCCAACAGGTTGGATGATTTCTTGACTACCGCTTAACACATGAGACAAAAAAGTGCATAATCATAGTCTTCCTCATTAAATGCATTATTTGTGGTGATCACACAGAAACCTGAATGTCCCTCTAGGAATATGTGCTGTTTAGTTTATGCCAAAATATAACAGTAAAGGTCAGAAAACAAAGGAGGTACATATCAGCACAGATAACCTTATTTACCCAAGTGTTTGCACATGACCTCCAGCCAATGATGGCTCTTCATGTCATGGTGCTGATGTCCAACGACTTGGGCACCACTAACATTAAGTATAAAGACTAATGCAAAGATCAGCCTGTACAGGCAGACCAGGGTTATTCACAGTGGGCCTGTGCTTTAAGAACAGTAACAACAGTTTTGGGAGCACCTGTATTTGCTATGTTATGGTAAAAACTCCATCAAAGCCATTTTAAGTGGGTTCGTTTAAATATTAGGTATAAATCTGTTTCCGGGCTTTGTCGCCATCTCATGTATTAGATCAGCATTGCATGGCTGTCAAAATCTACAATTCTTTTTCGCTTTTTGGTTTTAATACTTATATATCCCCCACTTGCTAACATCTACAGTGCATGTGTGCTTTGGGTCACAGCCACTTTCACTTCCACCAGGCAGCTTAAAACACACAGAAACAGAGTCATCTTTAGGTTTTACTTCATTTGTTTTAATCTATATGCTTTATAAAAACGAACAGAGGGCAGGCTGTAGAGCAGACTTTGTACCCAGACGCTTTACATCGATCGCTTTCAAAGCGAACAAGCAGCAGTGTAAAATGTGACAACAGTGACGTTAAACTCACCAGCAGCAGCTTCTTCCGTCGTCTTCCTGTTTCAGTAAAACAACAAACCGACCATCTAACTGGCCTGCGTAGTCCCCGCCAGCCGGTGGAGCAACACCTGTGCACATAATCTGCTTCAAGTCTCTCCACGGCCACTAAAAGGTTTAATAGACACGTCGTCATAGAGACCAGCAACACGCTTTACACATGCGCATGCGCACGCCACCCGCTAAACACGCATTCACAAAAAAGAAAAGAAAATCTCCATGAACACGGTGTAAACATGAGGGAAAAGCCAGGAGGTATTAAAAGATCGTTAAATATTTAACAAAGTAAAGTTAATTTAATTAATTATCTGTTCCTCCAGGCTGAGCGAGGTCGATTAAATTTAAAGCACTAATCTAGATAAACTGGGCCCTTTTGTGCGAGTCTTTCCATTTTTGCACATTTTTATGACTAAACAAAACTAAAGCACACATTTGAGCCAGGACAGGCTGCACTTAGAATATTGCCTCTTTTTCTACGGTGAGAATAACAAATTCCAAAAATGTCAGGACGACGTGTAAAATGCTAATAAAACCAGAGTACAAAGAGTTTAAACACTGATATGTTTTCTGTGTTATGTTGTGAATAAAACTTGGGTTTATGAGATTTGCGAGTCTTTGCATTCAGTTTTTATTTGCATTTTATACGTCGTGACATTTTTAATCTAATTTTGGGTTTTATTAAAGAATAAAAAAAAGGCAGGAAAGTAAAACAAAATCAGGCAACAGATAAAAGATTAAAAAGTGTCAGAGAAAATAGAAAATTTACAAGGAAGTCAATTATCTCCAACCACCTCTCTGATTATAAATCTCTGTATGTGTACAACACATCAGTGTAATTGGTTAGCATACAGTCAAAGTAAGTAACTCTAGACTCTCACCCCAAAGTAGTTAAAACAAACTTGGAAGTTATACTTTTGCATATACAGTTAAGCTCAAAATTATTCATACCCCTGGCAAATTTTGACTTAAAGTTACTTTTATTCAACTAGCAAGTTATTTTTTGACTGGAAATGACACAGGCGTCTCACAAAAGATAATAAGATGATGTACAAGATGCATCATTGTGGAAAAAAAATATTTCTCAGCTTTTATTTACATTTGAGCAAAAAGTATCATGTCCAGAATTATTCATACCCTTTACAAACTGTCACAGTCTCTGGGAAAATCCAAAGTTCCATACAATTCCAAATAGTCAAAGCTGTTCTAAAGCATCCTAATTACCCTGATTAATTGGAAATAGCTGTTTTGATCAACTCAACAGGTGAAAAACAGCAGCTCTCTGCAGGTGGTCTGTGGACATTCATGGCTAAGACAAAGGAACTCAGTGAGGACCTGCAGCTGTGCATTGTGGCTGCTCACAAGTGAGGAATGGGCTACAAGGCCATATCCAAATGTTTTCAAGTTCCAGTGGCTACAGTGCAAAGTATTATTAAAAAATACAAGATGCTCCGCACTGTGGAAAATCTCAGAGGACGTTGTCGGAAGCCAAAATTGTAACCTGTGCTGGCCAGGAGAATAGTGAGAGAGGTGAAAAAGAATCCAAGGATCACCACCAAGGCCATTCTGGTGAATCTGGGCTCTGCTGGTGGCAATGTCTCAAGGCAGACAGTCCAACGGACACTGTTGGGTTCCACAGATGCAGACCAAGGAAAACGCCACTTCTCCAGGTACTTCTAAGGCATGCCAAAGCTCATTTGGCCTTTGCAAATGTTCATCTGGACAAAGAAGAAGGTTTCTGGTCTTCAGTGTTAGGATCAGATGAAACAAAAATTGAATTATTTGGTCACAATGATGTTGCCTTCATTTGGCATAAAAAATGGAGAAGCCTTCAACCCAAAGAACACCATCCCCACTGTCAAACATGGTGGTGGGAACCTAATGCTTTGGGGGTGTTTTTTTAGCCAATGGACCATGGAACCTAATCACAGTAAACAGCACCATGAAAAAAGAGCAATACATGAAGATTCTCAACAACAACATCAGGCAGTCTGCAGAAAAACTTGGCCTTGGGAACCAGTGGACATTTTAGCACGACAATGACCCAAAACATACAGCAAACGTGGTGAAGAAATGGTTAGCAGACAACAACATTAACGTTTTGCAGTGGCCTAGCCAGAGTCATGACTTGAATCCAATTGAGAATCTGTGGAGGGAGCTAAAGATCAGGGTGATGGCAAGAAGACCCTCCAACCTGAAAGATTTGGAGCTCATTGCTAAAGATGAATGTGCAAAAATGCCTGTGGAGACATGCAAAAAGCTGGTCTGCAATTATAGGAAGCGTTTGATTGCTGTAATAGCCAATAAAGGCTTTTTTCTATTGATTATTGAGAAGGGTATGAATAATTCTGGACATGATACTTTTTGCTAAAATATAAATAAAACCTGAGAAATATTTTTTTCCACAATGATGCCTCTTGTACATTGTCTTATTATCTTTGGGGAGACACCTGTGTCATTTCTGCTCAAAAAAGAACTTGCTTATTGAACAAAAGTAACTAAGTCAATATTTGGCAGGGGTATGAATAATTATGGGCTTAACTGTATTCATTTGTTTATAATAAGCCTTATGATTAAAGGGGGAACCTTTGCAAAGATGTTTCTCTGAAAATGAAACAACTGAAAGAAGCCTTTAGCATGAAGTGTTGTGGCCGGTACAGCAATGCTGCAGATGCTGGTGAATGATTCAGGACTTTATAAAAACGAACACAGAATATGATGTGTTTCATTTTCAAAAGTACATTTCTTATTTCTTTATGTATGAGTCAATAAAAAAAAAACTAGTGGATGATTAGAATCAGCAACAGTGCACACTACATGGGTACAAGTTTCTACCTATTTTCAGCAAGACAGCTCGATTTTATCAAGCTAGCAACTGGATATATATACTTTTGAAATAATGTCACAGTATTAAGCATTAATAAGGTATTAATAAGGTATTAGTAAGTGTTTAATTCATCATTTATGTATCATTACTCCTCCTTAGTATGTCATTCATAAATACAGATATGTTTATCTCTCTGTTACTGTTACACCATGTATGGCTATATTTTAATCATAATCACAGTCATAATCATAGTCATCATCATATATCTGTATTTATAAATGACACACTAAGGAGGAGTAATGCTATATAAATAATTAATTAAGCAAAGTCAGTAAAGTATTTTACAAAGTGTTATGAATAAATTTAGAAGAAAAAACACACTTAACTATTTTACATATTATACTATATGTGGTATTCAGAGTGCTACTCCCAATGTACGTATATGGTCTCATCACACACAGTGAAATGTGTTTCTGTGTGTTTAATGAAAAGAAGACAAAGGAGGCTGAGGTCACAGCACAGCAGGTAGGAAATCTTCAAAGTTAAGGCTGCTTCAGCTCACTAACAGACACTAACAGACAGCTAAAAGAACAAGCAGAAGAGGAAAGAGCCTCATTTCTGATCAGTAAGAGACACAACAACCAAGTGGTACCAATCAGAGTCAATCAAATAAGCCAGGGGCGCCAGGAAAAGACCTTCCTGCTAAAACTGTAAACAACCCAAAGAAGGCGGAAGGACAGAGTCGATAATGTTCAAATCAACTCAAATAGGTTTTATTCATACAGCACCAAATCACAATAACTGTTGCCTTAATGCACTCATGTAGAACAACAGCTTCAGAGGAAATCAGAATAAAAATCTTTGAGAAATATTTTCCTCTGGCTCTTTGAAAGAACTGGAGGGACCCCACTAAAAATCTGACACCTTTTACAGCCACAGTCCCATCAAACCCTCATCTCTTCCCACTTTGAATATGTATCCCTGTTGTTTTTATTTCTTTATTACCTTCCTTTATCTTTCCCATGCCTCTGCCTTGTCTCCACCCTTCCCTTAACATTTTTCTATCTACCCCAGCCTTCATCCATCCCTCCTTCTCCCATCCCGTCTCTTTATCTCTTATCTGTCCACCTCCTCATAACCCCTGTTTTTTCTTTATCTCCCCCACCCTCTTTATTACCTTTCTACCTTTCCTGTCTCACTATCAGACCCTTTCTTTTCCCTTTTATTCCCAATTGCCTCTTCTTTAAGTGTGAAGAAACACAGAAGCCTCACAGAACCGACCACTTCCAACTGTGCAGCTCAGGGTGTCGAAACCCTTAACACAAACTTTTATGCTAATCTGAAACTCTTATGTTGTTACAGATAATAATAAAAAGGTATAAGAAGGGAAGCCATAGAGCCTGGGGATTTTACATGTAACATCCAGAAATGTTGTATAAAACCAGAGACATTATGAATACAACTGCTGAAGAAGATATGATAGTGAGTCTGTACGCACAATGCCAGGACGATCAAACCAGTTTAGATGGATGAAAATGGTTTTTTATCATTACAATTTTCATCCATCTAAACATTTTCTTTTTCTTGATAAGAAAAGCAGGGATCCAGAGCAGAGATTTCTAACTAATTTTAAATCAGCTGCCACATACAGCCCACTTTGATCTTATGTTTGTCGGAGCAGTGACACTTCTGTCGGTGTGAAAATGTTTAACAACACATTTATTCCTGCATTTATCCTAATATAAGAAAAAGAAGTGCTATTCTAACAGTATGTCTTTTTGTTTTTTTTACATGATAGACAAATGCTGCTGTAGTAAATGAAATCTGTCAGCATGGCTCTCTGGGCTTAAATTGTAAGAAATTACTGTGTACAATTACAGAAAGGGTTCTGGCAGCTCATTGGCCAGTTGGTGCTGTAATTATTAAACGCAAAGTTTTTGCTAATTTTCAGAAGTATCCACTTTAAAATAACGAAATAATTTATATATATATGTATATATATATACATATATATATATATTTCTATAGTAGGTAATCCAAAAAATGGCCACGGTGGTCTTTTTCAGTAGAAAAAGCTGTTAAACTTATGAAAGTACAGTTAGAAGTCCAAATTGCTGACCATCACATTTTCCAAAGACATCTAGTGGGCCATAATGGAGTTTGCGCTGGGCCTATTCTGGCCCTTGGGCCCTATGTTTGACACCCCATTTCTAGCGTGACTTTTCGTGTAACGTTTGAATTACATGTCACATTCCTGCTCACATTTGGTGCATTTCTAGGTTAAGTCACATTGACAGATGACTGTACAGTGACAGAGAATCAGCTTATTTTATATTTTGACTCACTGATAAACAGTGTTGGGACTAACGCGTTATTAAGTAACGCGTTACAGTAACTACGTTATTATTGTGGTAACGAGCACGGTAACTAGTTATTATGCCAAAATCAGGAACGCGTTACTCGTTACTGGGATTTAGATAGGCTCGTTACTCGTTACTTCGTGTGGAGGCTATCGCGGAGCTTCCACAGATTCAATAACATTAGCAAGTGGTGGAGGCCAGCAGGTGGATGAAGGAAAAGGGAGGCAGGAAGAGAGACCCGAAGCGGCCGCCGGTCCGCGTGTCAGGTGAACTGAACTTCAGGTAAGAAGTTATGACCTGCAGTCTATCTGAGTCAGATATAAACCAAGTTTAGGTGGAGTTTATTTTCGGTATGCTGACATTTTCGTACTGCGTGCTAGCTAGCATGACGGAGTTTCTATACAGCTGGGTGGGTGCTATGTTACTGATGTTGAACTTTATTTTGTTCATACGGTTAATTATTAGAGTTGCCAACCGTCCCCTAAAAAACAGAATCGTCTGGTATTCAGAGAAAATATTACGCGTTTCGTACTGAGGTGAAAAGGAACACAGTTTGTCCCGGACTTCAGCTACAATGAAAAAGACACAAAGCTGAAGCTGCACAGCTGCCTCTTCTTCTCTCATTCTCTCCTCTCCCGTTTCTACTTCAATCACGAAACTGATCAATGATCAGCTGATCGGCTTTTCTCTGTTTATTTATCGCCCACTTTGCACCAGAAAGAGGAAACCAGCGGATGTCGCGTTAAACAACAGCAGCACGTTTAAGCTTGATCAGCTGTTGTTAGAATTTATTTAATATTAATTTCTAGTATCAGCTGATGTTTGCTGGAGCCACAGCTGTAAAGCTGCTGGTCATGATGTCGGTTTGGATATGTGGTGAGAGGGAAACATGCAGATGAAACCAGGAGATGTCCTTACTGAATCATCAGAGCTGAACAGGTGATGGAGAAGCAGGTTTATCTTTTAGGTGACATGAATGAGTTGAAGTTATGAACTGTTTCTGAGAGACAAATAACACCAGGATCCTTTTCTATGTAGCTCACAGCTGGTAACTGTGCAGGGGCGGATCTAGCAAAGTGATGCCAGGGGGCCAGGCAGGGCATTAACAGGGAAAGGGGGGCACAAAGAAATACTTTTCATTCTTATTCTCATTTAAAATGTCTCGCTTTTATTAAATAATTATCTGAGTCTTACAACAAACAATTGATAGATTGATACATATATACCATCAAGACAGTGTACATCACTGTCACAACAGTGTTTGTTTTCATTCAGAGGCTTTATGATTTTTCCTATAATGGTGGGCCGGTCTCTAGTCAAAATGCCCGGGCCAATGTTTTTGTCCCAGTCCAGCCCTGGATGCAGCTCATCTGCAGTCTGGTGTTACCTACATCTTCCTATTCAGAAGGCAGAATTTCTGAGTTCTGAGTACAATCAAAAGCACCACGACTGCAGTTTTTGTGTTGGATGTAAAAAGCGCACATGACACTGTGACGTAGGCTAGAATCATGGCGGCGGTCAACGACGGTCCAGGCGTGGGATTTCTCTCGTGGAAATGTGCACATTATTTTTTCCTTTCTATTGGTGCACTTGTGGCAAGCAAGCAAGCTAGAAGACTGGCAGTCTGGCTGGGTATCCAGTTACGGAAGCAACACATTAACAAGAGAAGTCTGAGTAAAACCAAAGTTACTTTCCCTAGTAACTAGTTACTTTTAAAGTAACGAGTAACTTGAAGTAACTGAGTTACTTTTGATGGAAGTAACTAGTAATGTAACTAAGTTACTAATTTAAAGTAACTTACCCAACACTGCTGATAAAGGGTAATGCCTGATTTAGACTTCTGCTGCAAATCTCAGTCATAACTTAGGAAGTAAGCAGAAACTCCTTTTAACGCTCCCCGATAAACTTCCATGTAACCGGATGTGCACCTCCCAGGATATGTAACCTGTAGCCCGCAATGACTTGAATGCTGTGGGAGGTTGCAGCGTTAGGGTTAAATGGGGTTTCCGGTTACGTCGTCGAAGTTAAAAGACGAAGATTTCCCGCAGAAGTCTAATAAATCAAGCTCAACAGGCCTGCCTGTTATAAACAATCGTATGGGAAACAGAGGTCCTTAAATACGTCCCCAAACAGAGAATATAGCACAAGTCTTTGAATGCAACATTTGTTTGGCGCACTGAATTCTGGGTCTTGGAGTTTTGTGTAGGCATTCATCACTCTGAGCTCCGCACCGCGATAATGGAGAACGACATTTCCCATGTTGCTTTTATCTCCGTTGACAAGCCACGCCCCCTCATCTAAATCATGCCTGATATCACGTAGGTGAAACTTCTGACACAGTATTAAGTTGGTGGTGAGAACACAGTGACAGGCAGCGACCGGACACACGGACAGAGAATCGTGTTTTTTCCACAGATGGCCACCATCGTGTTTTACTCGGTGAACAAAACGGCTCACACCGCCGCGAGACGATGTGTAACTTCTCAGTTAAAGGGGCTCGCTAGTGCCGGAGAGTCCGTTTCGCGGCTAGCCTCCACTCACACTCGGTCAGTGCCTTTGCTTCCGGGAACGAGATGGTTTTCGAGGGGTACCGGCGTGAGGTTCATGTCCCATGGGACCGCAGGCAGGTCCGGGAAAACCAGGAGGGGAGCCCTGGCGCTCAGCGGAGCCGCAGCAGTAACAGCGGCGGCGGCCGTAGCGGGGTTTTTAGCTAACACTGACCACTTCCAGCGCGCAGAGATGGCAACGAGGGTCCCCCGAGCCGCCAAGGAGACAGAGAAAGAGGGGGACATTCTTCAGAGGTGCCAGGGCTTTATGTCTCCGCCGGTGACTGACATTAGTGTGCTGCAGGGGAACAAGGACGAGATGCGTACGAAGATGGAGATGCTGATCATGGAGACTCAGGCCGACTTCTGCAAAGCCCTGGAGAAGGTGGACGGTGGGAAGTTCAGGGTTGACCGGTGGGACAGGAAGGAAGGTAAGGCGCTTCTGCCTGACATAAAATATCCACGTACAGTGTAACATGATTATATTTGCTTAAAAGAAGAACCAAAAGTAAACTGACTGTGTCTGTGTCAGGTGGTGGAGGCATCAGCTGTGTGATGCAGGACGGAAAGGTGTTTGAGAAGGCGGGTGTTAATGTGTCAGTGGTGTTTGGGAACCTGACAGAGGAGGCTGCGAAGCAGATGAGGAGCAGAGGAAAGGTCCTCAAAGGGAAAGATGGTGAGTTTTGACTACTGCTATTTGTGTTTTTGAACCCTCGATACAGCGGTTTAAACTTTAATATTGGTATCTTTATTTTTTCCCAGGTAAACTGCCATTTGTTGCCATGGGAGTGAGCTCCGTTATCCACCCCAAAAACCCCCATATTCCTACTGTGCACTTCAACTACAGATACTTTGAGATTGAGGAGGAAGATGGTAAGCATTAGGCCTTACATCAGCAGTTGGCTCTCAGTGTCAGTGACACAACTGAGTGTGTGAGTGAATGATAACCCTTGTTTCCTTCTTCCTTGTCTGGCTTGTCTTCCTTGTTTCAGGCACTAAGCAGTGGTGGTTCGGTGGAGGCACAGACCTGACTCCGGTGTATATAGATAAGGAAGATGCTTTTCACTTCCACAAAACCCTGAAGGAGGCCTGTGACAAGCACCACCCACAGTACTACCCCGACTTTAAGAAATGGTACGGTTTGGTTAGTCCCACGCTCGTCGCCTCCACTTGCACGTGGGTCCTTCAGCACGTATGCATCTGTGTGTGGATTTACACTGGGTGTATCCCCACTGTGGAGTGATGATAAGAGGAAGTCTTTGTCTAAAATCTGCAGTTGCAGAAAAACCGTTGAGCCAAGACGTTAGTCAGGGATTGACTTCAGTGGGAAATGATGGGTGTGGTTTATCTGTTTGCTGTATGAAGTAAAATTTTGCATTTAGGGAATAATGTGATGTTTTCATAAATATGCCTTTCCTCTTATAGAGACGATTGGCACCCCTCTCATCCACTAAATGTAGCACAGTTTACTGTCTCTACAGATATGCTTTCAGTTGACTTGCTGTTAATTCATTTAGAGCCCATTTGGAGCTTTGATACCTATACTGATATTTGATGATATTTGATGATTTTTCTCTCAGGAAAAATGAAACATAAACACAATTCCCTCATATTTATTTTCAGTCCTCACTAAGATATTACTGCTGTTTTGTTGAATCTGCTGAGATCACTTGGTGTGTTTGTGGTGATCCAAGCAACAGAGAAGTTGCAGAGCTCCCTCTGGTGGACAAACTGTGGAACATCAGCGCTCATAACGTGGTTGAGAGGATGTTTCTCTTGCATCTTTAGTTTTTTTTTTTAAACGTTTTAGTTTACTTTCTAAATTTTCATTACTTGGTCATTATAAATACTGATATCAACATACAGGCAAATATCCAATAGCAGCTGATATGTCAGTCAGACTTCATTTGTCATATGTCATGTCATATATTTGGATATTTATTTGGCCATGCTTCTGTCTCAGTATATATTACTGCATGTTGTCCAGGTGTGATAGGTACTTCTACGTCCGCCACAGAGGAGAGAGCCGCGGTATAGGAGGAATCTTCTTTGACGACCTGGACTCCCCGAATCAGGAGGAGGTGTTCAGCTTTGTCAAGAGCTGCGCCCGCACTGTGGTGCCCTGCTATCTGCCCATTGTGTACAAACATCTCAATGACTCTTTTACTAATGAGGAGAAGGACTGGCAGCAGGTTCGACGAGGCCGGTGAGTAGCACCAAACAGTAAATAAAGAGAACCCAGCTGATCAGGGATCAGAGTTTGATTTTCAGATCTTTGTGGAAGTCTACAAACAAGACTTCTGAGGTCTTCACCAAAGAGCTGTTCATGCTCATCTTGGATGGAAAAGATTTTGCACAAATAATCAAATTCACACATCAACATAGTGACCTTAAACACACAAGTCTTTTTATCATAGAGCAGTCGAAAAAGACTAAAGAGACTGTTTTGGAGTGGTCGAGTCAGAGGCCTGAAGCTGCAGTGAGCACAGACGTCCCAGAGGTGATGCTGTGCTTTACAGAGGAAGAGGCTACAGGTCTGATCGACAGAAAGCTTTAGTTACAGTTACTGCTGCAGGAGGGATCCACACTAGATACTGGATCAAAGGTTCACTTATTTTTGCACCTTTGCTCGTTTTCTACAACAAGTTAAATATCAAAGTTTGATATTATTTTTATTCAGATTATCCTTTAAGAGTATTTGTGCTCAAATAAACACAAAATTATAAAGGCTTCACAGACCAGCTGATCCAAGTCAGTCCGTCCTGTTTTTCAGGCCACAGACTTGCAGTGACTGCCAGTCTCAGGTTTAGTCTGTCTTCACTTGTGTGATTGAGCTACTTAAAGAGCTCTGACTGCAGTGTGGTCTGAAGCTGGTGTGGATCCTGCAGGGAGTCACTAACAACACAGATACTGACTTAAAGGGCTAGTTTGAGAATGGGAAGTACGATAGCAAGCTGGAAACCAGTAGAGTGATTAGATTGTTCAGATTAGCTCAGTGTGGTATGTGTTGGCACATACAGAAAGCACCATGTAAGGATTTAAAATATCAAGTAACATTTGACCTCTGACCTCTCCTTCAGGGGTAAGTGATTGGTGTGAAGGTCAAAGTGATAACAATGAGCATATAAAACTGCTTCTTACTGCCACTGTTTGTACTGACATCATGCAGCATATATGGGGATTCTAAATATGACCTCACTGTGGACCTCTGACCTCTTTCAAGGTCAAATGAAGTCAGACTTTGTTCAAATGTCTTTGATCTTTGCTTAAACTTCTGCTTCCTCTGTTTGCATTAGCAGCATTTACAAACTGACGCTGGTTTACAGGGATTATAAATATCAGTTTTGTATCCAGATATCGTGTCATATTTGACCTCTGACCTCACATTTACATTTTACATCTGCCTTTTTTCCAAGAAGACTCAAAAATCTCATATTTTCAAAGAAACTTATGAAGAAAAAAGCAACAAGCTGCCGAGATAGTTAGAAATAAACTGTAACGTAATGTTATATACTTATCTACTTAATATGCTACATTATGTAGCTGTAGGTAATGGATAATAGTGTTAACATGCTGCCCTTATCTGATTTTAACTGCATCACAAACCTATGACAGTAACAAAGAAAACAAAATGAATAAATGCACATTACAGTATTATTCCTGTGAAAGTAAACCCAGAGAATGAGCTGCCTTGCTTTGTGCTCTGAGTGGTTCTTATGTGTTTTCGTACAGTACCCGATTACCTTAAATAAATCAAAACCTGAACTTGATGCACGATGAACAGTAAGTTTTGAGGCTACAGTGATGATGTGCTGCTCTGCAGGTATGTGGAGTTTAACCTGGTGTACGACAGGGGAGTGAAGTTTGGCCTGGCCACGCCCGGCTCAAGAATCGAGAGCATCCTCATGTCCCTCCCACTCACCGCAAGGTAAGCTGCTGCCTCTTCAAAGCACCATTTGTACCTCGTTTGTGTAACGACAGCAAGCTGCCCGCGTGGCGTGGTAACAGAATCGCTTTTCATCCTCAGGTGGGAGTACATGCACGAGCCTGCCAAAGGCACCCGGGAGGCTGAGATGCTGGATGCGTTACGAAACCCCAAAGACTGGGTGTGACCAGAGCGCCCCCGGGTTTGGATGTCAGTATGGACAAAAACGTCTATTTTATAAAGCTGGCCTGTTCGACCAGCTCGGCAACATTTAATACTGCTTTTATAATATGAAGCTGCGCTGTAATTGTCTGAAGACCTTTTTTCTATTTCATTTTGTCAAACGAGCCTTGGTAAAACGCGACCCTGAATTCTAACGTAATAATGTCAAACTCTGTTCATTAACTTTGTGCCATTGCTTGCTGCAAGACCAAATAATGTGACTTAATGAGCGACCTCCTTTACAGGTCATCTACACTTCCATCATGCTCCTTTAAACGTGTGTGTGTTTTGTTCTACGACCGGCTAAATGTGGCTCGCTCCGCTTAAAGCCGTTAAAGCCGTCCTCTGCTCGTTTTCAACAAAAACCTGAAAAGGACAAACTGAGCCAGTGTGTCAGCTCTGCTATCTAATGTTAATAAAAGCTGGTTTCAATGTCCACAATTATGACTCTTTCTGGCAAAAAATGAATAAATGGATATTCACTGCTCTCTGCTGAGGCCCATTGACTTTGTGGTTGGTCTTTGATTTGTGGTTAATGAATCACTTTATGGTTTGTTTGAACAGCAGTAAACAATACTGTGATTTTGGATCATGTTTCACAGAGAGGACGAACGTGAGTCACAGGCCAGGTGGAAACAACAATCTGTCTTTTTTCTACGGTTTCTTCTCTTCTGTTTCTTTAATATAAAGTGAAGATCACACTGGATACATTTGTATCCTTCGTATGAATTTTTGTCTCTCACTTGTTTGATCCGGTTGTGAGAGCCTGTAAAACCACTTGGCGATGACTAATTTTGCCCTTTGTGAGTGACGATGGTAACGATACACGGGGGGGGTCGAGCGATGAAGAGAAGAGCAACAAGTGCTCACCCAAACAAACTGAACATGTTCTTGAGACGCTGAAAGATTCATGCAGCGAGTAGCACATTTTAAATATTTTATTACAAATTAATTCAAGCTTTTGCACAAGTGAAAGATTTATAACAAGCTCCTTACTTTTAGTGTTATATAACGCGTTTTTTCCTCGATAAGGCTTTGTAAAAACAGGGTTCTGTTAAGTAACAGTACAACAAGTGACCCAACCAAAATTGCTACCTCTACCAGCACGAGTCAGCTCAGTGTCATAGCGAGTGCTGAGGCTCAAAGGTCACATCGCAAAAGTTGAGTGCTCTGCTGTGTGACAGTGATCAGCATTAGTGACAACATATTTGGCTTTAGAGTGTATGCAGCAGCAGCAGCGTTGCATATAGACTGAGCACTCTGAGGATTACGACGTCATTGTTACTGCTGAGTGACACAGCAAATGTGAAACCAGACTGTCCTACTTTTCATGAAACAGCTCATTTTCAGCTTCGTCCCTTCATTATTCACAACCTTCTGTACTACAGTTACATCAGCACCGATGCAGTCACTGGCCTTTAAGCTTTAAAAAATGCCTCCCCGTAATGTTTGCACACAGATACACAGTTACATAGATACATTACTCATGCTAAACATAGACTTTATCCATGGTGACTGTAAATACAGAAGCTTCCCCTGACAACCCGTCTCTGCTGCTTTCTGCCCCACATTCATGTGCAAGTCAGTAACAGTAGCACAGCTACAGTTTCACATCCAGGAGGTCCGTTTGGGAAGGAGGGCGTTTCACAGTTAAAGCAGCTGTGAGCAGTTTTCAGAGGCCCCACTAGTGTTCATGGGCCAGTGAGTCCTGACCATTAAACAGTACAGAGACACCTCTAACCTCACGAGGACAGCATGAACTACAGGTGTTACCAAAACATAAGCAGGTAATGACGCATAACTGCTGTCCTTCCCTTAACCCTTCTAACATTCACAAGTGTTTACTAAAGATGGACCAATGCTTTGATTTGGTGAGTCACCTCGTGCTTTAAGGCATATTATGCCACATCTTGACATCTATCTACTATTTACAGGTAAAACCCTCATCGGAGCCATGTGCAGGCTCCCTGCCCACCACGAGAGACAGGCTGGTGAATAATGTCCTTCCTCAAGCTAAAAGTCTGAGTTATGTTTACTTATGATTGAGTCACACACAGCAAATGTACAACAATAAACTTGTGGATGAATGTTTTGAGTAAAGTTTTGCATTGTGCTGCAAAATGAAAACACAAAAGATGAAAAATTCAAATTCAAAGATGAAAAATACGTACAAATGATGTGACGCTGCCTACTCGGGTCTCAAAGTGACATCAGTTGGTACCGAGCGTCACTAAAGCATTGGTCTCACACCTGTGATACAAACCACGTTTGTGAATCTGTAGCTCTGATACAGCGTGAGGAGAAGCAGCAGCGTGTAGACCGGTTTGGTATTGCACCATCACTCGTTCCTTCAATGCCACAGGTTAGTGCAACGTCTGTTCCAGCACTAATGATTGCATTAGTCCACTGACCAAACAGTTATTAGTGTTTCTGTTGTGTGTGTTGGATTGCAGGGGTGGGGTGGGGGGCTGGTGAAAACACAGCAGTAGCACTGCTAAACAATAATAGTCTTAGTGTGGGTTAGGGCGTTTGTTAGGCTGCTGGTTACAAACACGTTCACTTCCCTTGGCCCCCATTGACACTAACAGAGCTGCTGTTGACTATGTCCTCATACTGTGGGGGCGGCTCCGTCTCTATTTGGACATCCGTGTGGCCCACAGCCTCCTCGTAAGATGGCGGCGGGTCCCCAGCGCTTCCGCGCCCTGACGTAAACTCTGAGCCTGGATACGCTGGGCTGCTGTGGATGCTGAGTTCTGATTGGTCACCGTGGTATTCCCTCCCCCAGTGGTCCATAGAGACCACTGACAAGACGTTGTTGTGATGCGAGTGTCCCATGCTGGGGCTGCGCTGTGAGCGTTTGCGGGAGTGGCAGCGCCACACAGTGATTGCGATGCCGGCGATGATGACCACGACCAGCAGCAGTGGCACAATCAGGTAGAGCGAGTGGATCCCGCCCACCGCTGCCTCCAGGCCTCCAGGCGGACTGCTTTCACGCACATATTCTTCCCAGAACTGCCTCTGCACACAGAACATCCACACCATCAATAAAACAGCCCAAAAGTACACATCCCCCCACTGCAAGCGCTTTTTATCCAGATTACTGCAACGCAAAGGAAGCCGACAACAACACCCAAACAAACAAAGAGACCACATGAGTGCACACATGACCTAGCTCTCCGGCCTCCACACAATGGTGCACTGGGCTGTTCTTCCTGCTGATTGCAATCACTTTCTGACAAACACCCTCGTTCCACTCTCGGCACAGGATTTCACTGCAGGGCGCACGAAGGCCACAAAATATCACTTGTAGTTAGAGTGGCTGGCGTGGGTTACTCTCCACTGGTGATGCTGATTTGTGGATTTTACCTGCAGAGGAAACCATGTTTTCATGTTTCAAGTATTTCCCAAGTGCTTCTAAAAAGGGTGAGGAGTTCCAGTTATCCAAACATCCTAGTTTTTTGGACGATTATGTTATTTTACTACCAGAACTAACAGGGTCAAAATTATTAACTCCCCAATGCTAACAGTCACACACGTCTTCTTCAGTGAATCTCCCAAGCTCCTCCAGACTCGATCATCTTGGCCTAGATCTTCAGTCCACCTCACAGACTGGCACTGGTGTCAGGGCTTTGTGCAGACCAGTCGCTGTTCTTCACCAGGCATGTTTTGGGTTGTTGTCGTGACTCAGATTAGCTGCTGGTTGTCTGAAGTTTTCTTTCTAAAGCTTCATATTTCCTTCTTTCTTCATGATTCCTTCCATCCTGAGACTCTCTGTTTAAAGTGGGCTGAAGCATTCCCACGGCATAATACTCCCACCCCCGTGTTTCACCGTGGAGCCAGCGTTCTTTGGGTTGTACGCCTCTCACTTCTCTCTCCAAACATAAGCATCGTGTCTGTGGTTTAACACTCTGGTTTCTACTGTGGAAACTCTGTGTATCCATCTCCTGCTCTGTGATCATCAGCAGTTTTTTTCCTCGAGTCCAAACTGATTGATTTCGTTTTTGGCCTGATGCTTTCTCAACTGACAGCTCAGACCCTCGCTGAAGTTTTTATACTGAGTGAAAATAGGAAAATAACCTTCGGTTTTATCCTGGTTCTAGAAGCTCTGAGCATTACCAAGTTAAATCACATCATTTCACAGCAGTGCTTTGTGCGGTGGCACGATAAAAAGGTCTGTTTTTCCAGAAGGGCAAATAATACTGACCCCGGTCAAACTAATCTAAAACAGTTCTGTTATTGTGCACAAACATGCTCTGTTAAAAAAGCACTTGGGAAAGACTTTAAATTTCATAGGTGGGCTAATAATTTTGTCCTCATCTATAAGAATCAGGAAAATAAAGGATCTTCCACTTTAAGCTGTTTATTTCCAGCATTCCACAAATAGGAAAGGAAATTGAAATGTTTAAATCACTTTTAAAAACACACTTTTTTTCAAAGGCTTTCTAGGAGTATTATCAGAGTCAGTTTGTAGTCAGCTGTTGGTCATCCTTAATCTTTTTACTTTGTTAATCTTATTCATTGTATATCTTATTGTTTATTTTACTCATGTTTTGATATTCAATATATACACTGATTTATTTTTATCTTCTTTTTCAATTATATATTTATTTTGTTTATTGATTTCATTGTATGCTTACTGTATGGTTTTTAACTGCTATCTCTGTTTTATTATTGGAAAGCACTTTGGTCAACTTTGTTGTTTTTAAAAGTGCTATATAAATAAAGTTGGATTGGATTGGAAATGATTTCCTGTTAAAGAAAAATGACGCATGGTTCATGTTGGAGTTTTGATGTGCAATACGTGATGCGACATGCCTCCTTATCCTCTCACCGTCTTCTCTTCGTTCTCAAAAGCTTCCCGGGCCTCCTCATAGGTGCAGGTCTCCTCCCGACACTCCCTCTGGATGTTACCCTGCTTTATTTCCTCCAGAAAAAAGTTGGCCCTGCGCAGCCTCCGCAGGACCGAGTGGGCCGCTTCTGCTGGCAGGAACACTGAAACGAGGGAAACAGTGGATGAGAGGAAGCAAAGACAGGAGCGAGTAGGGGAAAGAAAAAAATGCAATAATCAACAAGCAGAGACAGGAAAAGGAATGAAGATGACAGGAAAGTAAGGGCGAGTCAGTAAGCAGAACAGCATGGGGGAGGAATTCAGAGTGTATTGAAAGGACGGCAAAAAGGATAGAAATGCTGGGAAAAAAATAATGAGGAAAAACGGGAGAGGGAGCGAGGTGGGGACTGAAACAAAGGCAGCAGAGCCGAGTGCTGGTCAGTGCCCACATTTCTACATAAAAACAAAAGCTCCTTTGATTTGGGCATCCGTCCCTCTGCCAAATAAGAGAAACTGGAAGAACGGACTTGAAGAGACAAGGTGGCCCTCTGTTTCTCACATCCAGAATATAAACATAAACTCCCCCAAAGAAACAGCCGTCCAGATGCCACAACATGCCCAAATTAACAAGTAATGGCTGTCTGACTCATAACTTCAGGAATGAGATCGACAAAAGGCTTAAAGGCAGAAAAAAAGGACAAAGAGCAAAATCCAAACAGGAATTTCCCCCCCGGAAAGAATGGGAATTCTTACTGTGTTAACAAGGGGGGGACACTGCAGTGGTTTACTAGCGTGGGACAATGTGGGACAATGTGGAAAATCAACACAACAGAACAGAAAAACAGGCGAGAGTAGAAAAAAGAGGAAGGTTAAATCCATGTTTCTGGGTAAACTCACCACTCCCCATGATTCCTGCGAGTCTGTTTGGGGGGATTTATCTGCAGAAAAGCAAACAGGCATTAAGCTGCAGCTTTGAACCTGCTGATGCGAGTAAGATGACAGTTAACTCGAACTTCCATCTCGGCAGCTACACCCTTTCCTTTGGCCCTACTTAAAGATAAGCAGTACGGTTTCCAAGCTCCTTTACAAACATCACATCTCTGCTGTTCTCACACAGACTGACGGAAACCGTTTTCTGACAGGGACACGGTAAAGGGCGTTGTTACGCCATGACCATGAGACATCCGTGGCTGAAGTGACAGCGACCAATGGCGGCTGCTGGCCAGCGCTCCGCACGGATGTGTTAGCGGGATCCAAAAATAGATGACCATCAGCACAAACATCCATCACAAAGCGCCTCCGCCCCAAACAATCACCGGGGACACGGCGCTGTGCTAACGGTCTCTGTCTGGTTAGGTTAGCTTCGGCGGTGTGTGGCTGAGCGGGTTAGCGCTGACAGGTTGATTAGTGGGCTCACGGAGCCTTCACCTTTAAATTCAATCTGGCCATCAACACAGAAGCCAAACAAAGACTTCCAGGGAGAGAGTCCCGCCAAACGCTACGGGCTTCACTGCTTCTCGAAACCGTGTGTTGCTGGAAACACAACACCTATCGCTCCGACTTACCTTTTTTTGTCCCCAAATATGCGCATTAGCGACCATTCGTCTCCTCCGTTGCCCGAAAGATTTGTTGTACAAACTGCGCAGGCGCACAAGGTCTGTTTGGTATCGCGGCTTCACGAAGCGCCCCGCTCCCCCGAGTTAAAGAGACAGTCCAGACCACAGTTAGGGCGAAGGATCGCAGGTAAATAAATCTATCTGGAAAAAATAACTAAAGATACATAAATGTAACCAATGTTCTAATTATGTAAGTAAGTCCACGTGTTCACAAATAGGCCACCCAATAAAAATCAAAGGTCATCAATGAAAGGTGGCAGTTCTTGTTTTCTCCATCCTCCGCAAGGTTAATTAAACGAAGCTAAAATCGTATGTGACAAAAAAAAACATATAGAATAAGGAAAAAATAATGAAATTATTATGTGAACTTGGAAAACTAACTCAAATAAAATAAAACAAAATATAGAGGGAATATTCTTAGTTTTAGTTAATTAGCTAAAACATTTTAATCTTTTATCTTCCATTTTTCACTTTTCTGATAAGGCTTTGATTGACATGTTTATTGAGATTTTGGATGTCTAAGACTGAGTCTGCTGCTTAGATCTATACTGAAGCCTTGCTTTCCGTACGAGACCCTCAGAACAATAATGATTAAAAAGACTGAAACTAACGAAAACCAAAGTGAACCTACACGCTTTCAAATCACAGACGCTAAAATGAAACTAAGCAGAATTAAAAACAAAAAGTGAAAGAAAATATTAAAATATAATAAATCTAACCCTTACTATAAAAAAAGTTAGCATCTGATTTTTAAAAAAAATCTGATTTTTTTGTTTATCTGATTTTTAAAAATCTGATATGAATCCCCTTTTACTTCAATTTTTATTTCTGCTGCTTGATTTTGGTTTGATAATCAATAATTAGTTAAAACAAATGTCAGATGTCAAATTCACTTTAATCTCGTTTACTGTGTGTTCTGTCTCATTTTCAATGACACTATTTAAACTAAAACATACAAAATGAACAATCTGGCCTTTATAATTTAAATAATACCATCTGTTTATTATATCATATCAGTATTTGATAAATATTATACTGCAAATGCCCTTAGCCATTTATTTCTGTGTTTACATGCAAAAATTTAATGTTTCATCTTTTTGTAGATAACATGTTATTTAGTATTTACTGTAAACTAAACCGAGAGAGGAGTTTTATCAATCAAATAGAAACCAAATGCAGTTCAGAAGATTATCAAGGACATTCTGTTTGGTTTGAGATTTTAGTACGTTAATATTTACCAGATGGTGCAGCAAAAGGATGCCAAGCTGAGACAAATTTCACTTCAAATCTCAGATAGTGAGGATGATTCTAAAAGGCATTTAAAGATCCAGAAAACCGTCCTCTTTCAGCGACGTTAGTATTAAAGAATATATTCATCTCTAGCGTTTGCCTGACATTTCATTTTTTGCTCATGTCACCACAATATCCAATTCCTGATGGCAGAGGAAGATACAATCGTTAATTTCACTTTGTTTCCACTTGGTTTCACTCTTGCTCAGTGTTCTGTGTCAGTCATTTTAAACAGTTCAATCTAAGCATTGATATTTTGTGCCTTAGACGTGCAATCAAATATGCAACTCCGAGCAGTATATTAACACTGATGAGTTATGTTGTCGTGTGGTATGCGGGTGTGTGTGTGTGTGTGTGTGTGTGTGTGTGTGTGTGTGTGTGTGTGTGTGTGTGTGTGTGTGTGTGTGTGTGTGTGTGTGTCTTACCAAAGTGTAGGTCAAATGTTCCTTCCGGCAAAGTCTTTCAACATCATTACTGATGAAAACAGATTGTAATCAGGAGAGGCTGGATGGGTAAATATAAACACACACACACACACACACACACAAAGTCAAATGAGATTTTTTTCCCCATCACAGTATAGACCTGCATATAATATCAATGTACTGGTTCATGAAACTGAAAATGTTGTGTTTTATTTTCAGTTTCCTTTAATACCAGTTACGGTCTATAACGTAACCTAATTTAACAAGGACTCCAACACAGATGCTGATGGTGCATTTCTAATTAAATGTAGCTATGAAGTTAATTTACTTCAACAATATTCTCATCTATGTCTCTCTCAGGGTGAACTTATGATCAATATGAATTAATTCCAAGATTCGTCCCTGAGGACAAAAAATCACTGAGTTCAATTAGAAAGCACCCGAGCAGCCTTCTAAGCGTAGCTCTGTGTCTGTGTGAGAGAGAATAACCTCATTTTTTATAAAGTTTAAAGTGATATGGTCGGTGTCTGCGCTGTGATCCACAACCTCGGACTGCTCCAAGCACTCTTGATGATGTCATTGTGTGGAGATGTCCTTAAAGTGATCTTTTCAGCACAGCAGCTCCACCTACCTGCTGTATAAACATTCTGTTTGGGAAGGGCAGCCAATCAGAACAAAGCTGGCCTAGAGGGAAGATGATCTTAAAGCCAAAGTGAATGAACAAAAGCCCAGCCTTCATCTTCTACTTCTTGTGGCTGCAGAAGATTTGCTGTGGGGGTCACCATAGCAGATCATCTGCCTCCATCTCACCCTGTCTCTAGTATCCTATACTGTCACACCAACCTTCTGCATGTCCTCCTTCACTACATCCACAAACCTTCTCTGAGGTCTTCCTCTTTTCCTCTTTCCTGGTAGCTTCATCTTCAACATCCTTTGTCCAATATATCCACTACCCTTTCTCTACACATGTCCAAACCCTCTCTGCCTTACCTAAGAACACCTCTTCAGCTGCTTGTTAATGCAAATATCCAATTAATTAATCCCATGGAAGCAACTCAATGCATACAAGCATGTAGATATAGAAATGAAAACCTCCTAAAGTTCAAACTGAGCATAAGAATGAGGAAGAAAAGAAGATTTAAGTGACTTTGAGCATGACATGGTTGTTGGTGCCAGACAGTCTGCTGATCTACTGGGATTTTTCCCACATAGCAATATCTACCATTTACAGAGAACGCTCTGTAAACGTCACGCGGTTGCAACTGTGTGATGCTATCATATCACTATGAACCAAAAGCTGTGGGGAATATTTCCAGCATCTTGTTGAATCTATACCACAACTCGCATCTCAGAAATATTCAGCTATGCTTTTTGGATTTCCTGTATCCTACAATAAAACATTGAATTCATGCCTACTGTAACACTCACACTAAGCATGTATTTAGGCATCCAGTGAAAACTGTGGTTAAATTGCACACAAGACTTTAAATTTGTAAAATAACACACAGTTAAAGAATACAAGTTAGTTAATTATTAGCTCAGACTCTTGCACTAAAATGCTGCCTTATGGATGCATTGGGCATCCATTGTTGCAAGAATTTAAACTTTTAGAAATGACTTCTTGGCCTATAATCTGTCAAAAATGTGTCAAACATACCTCTCAGGAATAATATCAATGCCTTTTGAGCCAGAAAGAACATTACTGTCACCAGATAGAAGCTGCAGTCAGTTTTTGGAAAAGTGACTTAAGGGAGTGAAAAACTTAACAAAACAACATCTATTAACTGTAGGCTGTGTGCATAAAAAGGTTTTAAGTTGGGGCTTTTATTTGTAAGGTAAAGACCTACAATAATAAAGAGAAAACAGAGAAAACTGCACCCAATCAGATGAGCCCCTATGAGCACGCACTTTGGTGACAGTGGAAAGGAAAAACTCGCTTTTAACCAGAAGAAACCTCCAGCAGGTGGGAAGGGAGACAGGACAAAAGACAAGGTGTAAGACACAGGGCGTGAAGAAAAAACACTCATAGCATCATGGGAAGCCTCCGGCAGCCTAGACCTGCAGAATAACTGAGGGAGAATTCAGGGTCACCTGATCCAGCCCTAAATATATGCTTCATGAAAAAGAATTTTTTTAAGCCTAAGAGGGTGTCTGGTGCCCTGGTTATCAGGGAGAGAAATTAGAAAACCACCTACAGACACACACTCTGTGTGTGTGTGTCTGTGTTCTGGCACTAGGACCCAGCAGGTGCAGCCCCGTTATTTTAGAGCTCCGCAGCACGGTCCCGTCGGCAGAGCGCCGGATCCACAGCACACACCGCGGCAGCGTCCTCTGGGCTCAGGACGCAGAGTGAGCGGAGGCTCGCCACCACACTGTGCGCGGGCAAGAGGGAACAACCACAAGTTATTACTGGTTCAAGGTTGACGATTTGAGGAAAAGAGCACATCCCGCATTTGTTTCATTGTTGTTTTTTTTTTTTGGTACTATTTGTTATTTAATGAGTAAGATACTTTAGACATGGCTTCATCCGTGAGCGGCACAGAGGAGGTGCGGGTGACGGCGTTGACGCCCCTGAAGTTGGTGGGACTTGTGTGCGTCTTTCTCGCTCTCTGCCTGGATGTCGGTGCCATGTTGAGCCCGGCGTGGGTCACCGCGGATGACCAGTACTTCCTGTCCCTGTGGGAGTCTTGCTGGAAGCCCGTCAGCTCCGAGGATTGGTCCTGCAGCAGCACGCTGGCCACGGGTGAGAAAGATGCTCATGTGCCCGCACAGACACGCTTAACACTGGCTGCTGCTGGCGTGACGTGCCACCATGTTGGCTGGAAGTTTTAAACCAGTTGGGTGTTGTAGTTTTAAGGGATGCTTCACCCTCGAAATGGCAGGATTGTGGGCGCAGACAGACACCCACATTCGTATTCAAATGGAAGTGCGATGCACCGCTCTCAGGGATAACAAAGGGTCCCCGCGGAGAGTGCGCTGCTGAACCAATCTGTTCTGTGGGCGAGAATTATAAAACATCACCCCAGAGAGGGCTAGATGTTAATTACTTTATAATTAGCTATTGCCTGTTTAATTTAAAGTGCCGAACTTTTCTGCATGAAATAGGATCTAGAACGGTGTGTTGCGCACTGCTGTCCAATTGCGAAATAATCGAGTACAGGAAAAGTTAAGTCTCACAAGTCTGATTAATAAGACGCGTTGGTTTCTTTCTAAGCTGTTTGACTCTTTTTTCCTTACAGCGTTTGCTCAGTGCGCCACAGAATGATGTGGGAATGTTGCCTCGCCAGGAGCGGTCCAGCTGGGGTTTCATTTGGCCTTTTGTTGCGATCAAAATGAGCCTTTGTGTGGGTTTCTTCACCGGCCAAGGAGCAGGGGCAGCTCAGAGCAGAGAGCTCCCCCGAGATCCAGATGCCTGCAGATTAGTAACCAGGGAAACACGTTGAAACACTCCAGAAATGCCGATTTTCTCTATTAGGGAAACTTTTTTATTTAAGGAGTCCCCTCATTTAGCTTTTTTTCTGGAAGCATTTCATATTTCCATCACAGCTACTAATCCACCGAGAGAAAGAAAGAGAGAAGCTGGCTGAACTCTCAGAAAATTGATCCTATCGCTAGTTGAGTGAGTGTTTGTAGCGCCGTACAAAATATTTAATGCATATGTAAAGCAGTGCAACAGCCCTTCATGACATTTCTAATGCACTGGCAGGCTTTCAAGCCACAGTTTGTAGATAACAATCCATCTTGCAACACAAAAAAAGCAAAAAAATGTCAAAACTATCACACAGAGAGGGTTTTTCATTTTGTTTTTCCTTGTAAATGTGCGTAAAGCTTGCATTGGTTTATCCTGCAGTATCCCTGAGTAGACTATCTAACATTTCCTGTCTCTGTTTACTCCTCTGTTTCATTTTTCTGCTGTCTCTGAGCGGCTCCTGCGTGCTGACTGGTGAATTGCGTTTTTGTTAGTCTGACAAAATGTTTTCTTTCTGTCTGAGATGAGTAACTGCGGGCCACTCTGGCCCCATTCTTCCTCTGTCAGCGCAGACAAAGTGCACTTTGGTGCCATATAAAGACACCTAGTCTCCGTGTCAGCTCTCAGCAGCAGCAGCAGCAGCAGCAGCATACCACAGTAAATGCACACAGTGAACTTCCCATTTCCTCAGGCTTGTGCTTGGCTAGGGCTTATTGATTTGAATCCCAGTAATCAGTTTCTAACCACCCCCCACCCCTCATCAACCCCCGATATTTCCTCAGTGTCATGCTTCGGGCATGAAATAAATCCTGTTAGTCTGAAACAGCAGCTGGCCACTCAGATGTTTTGAACGTGTTCTGCACAGAGTTCTCTTTAAACCATAATGATGTGCTGTAAGGTAGACATCAAGTATGGCCTCATTACATGCTCTAGTGTTTTAAATATACAGATGCATATAGGATTTCCTCTCTGTGTGTTTGTCTCTCTCAGACAGACACGCACACACATTTAGTCAGGAGCTGTCGTGGTCAAGTATAAACGCTACAGACTCAACATGGGGCCAGGAATGCAGCAACAGTAGTGTGCGTTGATGCCAGGGTGGTGCGAGATCAGGATACGAATGTGGAGCCAGAGTGTGAGCACGTCCAGCTCAGTGAGATGCAGTGATGGCAAAGCGTATTAATAATGTAATATGTTAGCTATCCCATTCTGGGTGCCTGCTTTCTCTTTACGGGAGGTCACAGAACTGTGCAGGCCACACACCGACTCTGTGGGACAGAGCCTCAGCTCAGAGACACAGAGGACACGAACCTGCAGCCTCCGATTGAAGATGATGCTTCTTCAAACAGTCCTTCATCCTGCTGCCTTGAGAGAGTGAGGCTGAGATTGTGTGACAGTGCGAGAGAGAGAGACACTCGAGGCACTTCTGTGTCACAGATCTTCCACAATTGTCTGAGACAAAGCAACTGAATCGGGGGCCTTGAAGGATTTATTTGCTTAACACTTCAGCAGTTCCCGACATCCGTACAGAGGACCATAATTAATGCTCAGATTGGATCTCGTGTACTGTATCTCCTTTTCCATCTGTTATCGTGCGGGGCTCAGATTAATAGTTTGGCACTTCCTGCTCGTCAAAGCCTTTAAGCACCCTAACTCTGGCTGTGTCTCTCGCACAGCGAACAGGATCCGTTCCAATTCTGAGATGAGATGACTTTCTGTATCCTGCTGTTTTCATGATAAAGTTGCGCGCCGGCTGGGCTGCGGGCATCAAAATGACCCAGGAAAGATACAGTATCTCAACAGCGATGGGTCTGTGACAGCTGCGGGTCAAGTCAGTGTAACCCTCCCTTTTTGCTGAGAGGCAGCGGCAGTGAGGGGGTCGCTCTGGTTGTGAAAGCAGGGAGGCTGAAGGAAAAGTGGTGCTCTGCTTTTTGTGGGCTCGCTCCAACATCCTGTGGTGACAGGGCCCATTTTTTAAACTCTAAATCCTGAGCCATCAACCATCAGAAGTGGTTGATGTTTGTTTATATTTGAGCTGCTTGGCCCCTCCGATAATGTTTCCCTCCAACAAGAGTGGGAACTGTATTTTAAGCAGCTTATGTTCCGTCACTTTCTTCTGCTGTTTTAGTGATTTTCTGCCTCAGCAGAGAGGAAGTATTCTCGGCCATGCTTAATCTTTTTTTTATTTTCCAGACTCCATAATAAACAATAGCTCGTACACTTACTAAAAAAAGACTAAATAAACTTTAGTCAGTCACTGTAAACTTTTCCACACTCTGTAACACTGAGCCGCGTATACAGAGCCCAATCCCCTTTATGCTTTGATGTTTACCTTTTTCCACCCACCGTACTTTAAATGATTTCCTCCTGTGTAATCAAATGCTTCATCATAAGCACGCAGACCTCCTGTTTCCGCAAGTAAACAGTAAAGCAATGAAAGAGACCCCTAATCTCTAAACAATAACGTATATTGTCTCTCAACAGTCCTCAGTTGGTGTCCCGTGGCTAATTAAGACTAAGAAAGACTCGAGAAAAAGGCAAGGCATCTAAAAAAAAAGAAGAAGAAGCCTACGATCATATTTTTCTGCCTTTCACAGCTGCTTCTGTTTGGGGAAGACAGTTATTTACACTCAAGTGTGGATGAGATGCTGAGGATGCTGCTGAGCTGGCATCAGCCGACAGGGAGGGATATACTCATTATCAGAGTCACCTTTCTGCTCCATTGGGATCCATTACTGGACTGTTGGAAATGTGCACGCGTAACCAAGCGCATGTTCTTGCCAGCCAGAAAAAGGGCTGTGCTCAGTTTGAGGGTTCGCATTCCTCATCTGCCAGCCCGCCAACGGGTCCCCGGTGGCTCAGAAACATTACGAGCCATCGCCGCCATCACTCAGCCTCCAAACCACAAATAGTTTGTGTTTACACTGTGGCAATTCAGCACCAGTGTTATTTACTTTTTGAGTATTGCAGTATTACTGTGGCTAACCACTACAGCCTGTGACCTATTCTGCTGACTCTCTCTTCTTCCCTTTATCTGTCCTCATCTTGTCTCTCCGCTTTCCTCCCTCCTGTCAGCAGCGCCGACACGGCTCTCCAGAGTAACCTTTTTTTAGCTACCTGTGTCACTCTCTGTTTCAGTGTGATTTCACGGTTTTCCTCCCTCACCCTCTCCCTCCTCTCTGCCCCTGTGTTTGTGCTCGTCTCAGACTGGCAGATCGCCACCCTGGCTCTGCTGTTGGGGGGAGCAGCCCTCACCCTGCTCGCCTTCCTCGTGGCGCTGTTCTCCCTGTGCTTTGGCTCCAGGAGTCGCTGCTACAAGCCTGTGGCCGTCATGCTTTTCTCTGCAGGTATGTAAAGAAATTCCATTTTCATCGAATGTGCACAGGAAGACCCCAAGGTCCTTTTACATCTTTAATGATGCATCTTGCGTCTGAACTGTCTGTTTTTCTTGCAGTTGTGCTCCAAGTGTGCAGCTTGGTTCTCTTCCCCATCAAGTTCATAGAGACAGTCAGTCTGAGGATCTACCATGAATTTAACTGGGGCTACGGCCTGGCATGGGGATCCACCATCTTCTCTTTCGGAGGTGCCCTCCTCTACTGCCTCAACCCCAAAAACTATGAAGACTACTACTGAAAAGACGAGGAGAAACCTGGGACCTCACCCAGCTAGTGTCCACATTAGTAATAGCACCTCTGTCTCTTACATATCGCACAAAAAGACTAGAAATAGGAAAAATAAAACAAAACAAATGCTCATTAATATTTTCAGGACTGGAATGGAGCTCTTGTATTTGATACTGTGAACTTGTCTCCAACGCTGTCCTCGCTCACTGGACTGAAGCCCTGAGGTCTCTTAGGAGAGCTTGCAGTGAATCCAGTGATATAAAAGAAATGGGGCGCTTTCATTTGGGAGAGAATGCCACCGGTCAGATAATTCTGCGTCCCCTTTAAGTGTAACTCCAGTAGGTCTTAGTTCTGGACACAAGGTCTGTTGTGAACAGATGGATTCGCTGGCCCCATACCCGGAGGAATTGATGGACTAATTAGCCAATCAGAGAAGAGAAGGAAATGTGGAGAGGAAGACATTCTTTTGAAGTGATATCCTGAGGATGACAAAGTGAGGAAGATGGGGCACACCTAAAGAATGCAACATGCCACATTTCCCCAGAGACGCAACAACAACTGGAGGCTGGCCAAGCTTTCTTCTGCTGCCAGCAGACTTTAATATATCAGAGAAAGCATGTCACAGAGCTCCCTGGACTCACTGCATTTGTCCTGTCCTGCTTGTGTCTATTATAACTGGGTCAATAAACAGAAGCTACCTAAGACAGCTAACACCTTCCAAATGGGTGAAAGTAACACAATCCTGGTTAAAGATTCACTCACGAGTGTCTTCTACACAAAACCTGATTTACAAGATGCGATCAAGAAGTTCTGAGAACAAAATTATAAAGAATGTAAAGCATTACCTTTAATTTGGTCATTCTCATGTTCAGAGTTACCTTTTACCTGCGACACGCCCACATAGCTTCCAGCATGGCTGCTGTTTTTAGATCGCTCCCTGGAATTCCAATTATGCCACGACCACAGACTGCAAACATTAGCTTCTGTTTGAACGTGATCCCTCCGCAGGGAGGACAGTCGCTGGTTATAAGATCTCCAGCTACAGCAGTCGAGATGAAGAGTTTCCTCAGCGTTTCCCAGGATAAGCTGGAGGAGGTGGCTGGGCTGTGGAGGTCTGGGCGTCCTTGCTTAGGCTGCTGGCCTGCCCTGGGTCATCATTTTTACACTATGGCAGATCCAGCATCAGTCTCAGAGGCTGATCTAAAAATAGCGGCCAATCTCACGTCAAGTCCATCACATGAACAAAATAGTACTTAACGTGAGATCAGCCTAAAGTCTTGGCTGTAACAGACCTGCTGTGAGAACCTTTCAAATACCCCCAGTCGTACCTGCTTTTTCAGGAAATTGTATCATATCCAAGTTATGCAGTTTACATAATAAAAGCTTATTAGTTTTAAGCACAGCAGTAGGAAGGTAGAGGGCAAATGACCACGTCTGCTGAGTGTGTGTGCGTGATCATACCAGCCAGCATGTGCTCACAGACCTACCCATGTGATGCCTCCTTATCTTCCCACTCAGTAGGAAATGAGAATGCTCTCAACAGGCACCATTAAAAATACATCTGCTTTCCTATAGACAGGCTGTGGCAGGAAATCCACTGTAGCTGAAAAAGGCAACACACTTGGTTTTAGCGTCTGAGCTAAGGTCCACACCAGAGTGGGACGTGCCGTGTACGAGTAATGAAACGAGGACCGCGGTAGACGACCTACACCGGCGTGCTGTGGTAATGGCCGTCTTCTGAAAGCTCCTTCATAGCGTTCATGAACTCCCTCCTGCAACATCAAAGTGTGTGCATGCATTTACAATTCCCACTGGTCTGATAAACACAATAAACATGTAGTAGAAAAAAAATTAATTGTGCCTGTTTAATTTGGGAAGGAGGGATCACAGCCGTGATCAATCAGAAACTCTGCACCTGTGCAGGATCAAGTCACATAGAATCAGCTCTTTTATTAAGTACAGCAAGTTGAGGCATTTGCACAGGAAATCAACATCTGTTGAACACATAATACAGGGTGGTAATAATATGCATAAAAGTACCAGGAACATACTCATATGCAAGTGTCTTTAGTGTTCTTTCAGTGAAATGAGCTCTCATACAGAGCCAGATACAGTGTAAAGTCTACATTTCGCATTAGTCACAACTTATATACTCATTGCTTTCATTGTTCCACTGTCAGAAAGAGGGAGCTGGAGGTCCTGGATAAAACAAGTGTCTCCATTTATACTTTGGGAATGGGCACAGTGTAAACAGGGCAGTCATTTGTTCTGCATGGAATGGTCGCCAGGTAAACCACAGCTGCTCCTCCTCAATCCTTAAAGCGCTCTGACATTTCTGAAGCCTGCTGCACCCGCCGTCTGAGCCGCAGTCTGCTCTTACACGTCTGCCACAGGAAGCTCCAGCCCTCCAGAATAATGGTCATTATCCACCAAAGAAAACAAAGGTCAAAGTGCACAGGAGTAGGGGACCAGAGCAGGACGAGAGGGATAAGTGGCTCTTCCTCAGCAGGTAGGAGGGGACTTGTATACTGATTGATGGGATGAGACCTCTACACAGATTCTGCAGATTGTAGAGGGGCGGGGCTTATAGTATCCAGGGATTTGCAAGGGATGAGGCAGGAGTGGAGATACAGCACAGTGCGTAAGCTCAGGTGTAGCGTGGCATCTCGCACTGTTCACAGCGGTTTAGTGCAGGGTGGTTGAGGAAGGTGCAGCTTTCACAGTTCCACTGGGCGCCTTCAAAGTCCTCGTCCGTCTGGGGGACCCGCTTGGAGGCCTGTGTCCCTTCTGACAAAAAGAAAGAAAAAGTTCATTCACGTGGTAAAACATGCGCACCAGAAAGTCTACAACTCAGAGCAGCATTAAAACGAAGGCAGTTAATCATTCAAGGGTGAAACTTGACAGAAACATGCGTTTACTAAACAGCAGAGCAAATCTTAGATCTCTGTCCAAGGTCCTGCTACACAATCAACAGCGGAGCAACCAAACAGGTGCATCTTCTGCCCCTGAAGGTTTTATCTGTATCAGATATTATGATGCTAAATGAACTGCTTCTCATACAGCACCTTCCATTTCTACTCATTCCTTCTGTCTACGCCAAGCTATCATTTTATCTAATGTGAGTGAAGCAGCTCTGGGTTCAGTATCTGCCCGAGGATACTTTGGCATTTAAACTGGAGAAGCTAGGAATCAAACCACCAACTTTCCAGTTAGTGGATGACCTGCACTACAGCCAGTTCTACTTTTGGATGGGAAGTGTGGATAGTGTGGATAGTGTGGGTAGTGCCGCATGTTTGTTCTGGCCAACTTTTACTCCAGATGCTGCAAAGGGTTTCAGTTAGGTGACCGTGTAAGCTGTGGGGCCACTATAACACCTTAGAAAGACTACGTAGCATTTTAATTTCACAACAGCGAAATTGAATTTTTATCCACAAAAGTTCAGTAGAGTCTGATATTATAATGTCATCACGTTGCCTAGCAACTAACTAACCTAAACTGACCTGATTTTAACGTTTATGTTCCTAAAACACTTTTTTATAAAAGACTCTTGTTTTAATCTTAAGGCAGTAAAAGCTCATTTATAGCCACAAGAGTTGAATCACACATGATCTGCTATCACATCACGATGCTGCCAAGCAACCACAGAGCAAGTTTAAATTGAGACATTTTTATGCATCCACAGCACTTTATGAGAAGCACTGTATCGTTTTAATTTCACAGCTATCAGCATGAACAGACCAAACAGTAAGAATTAAGGCCAATGTGAGACAAGGATCTGAATGAACCGTCAAATCTGCATCTTGGTAAAATATTAAACTGTGTTTCTGTCTTTCTCTGACTTCTGCAGAAGTGCTTACCTTTCTTTCCAGATGTGGGCGGCACTACAGGACCGGGCTGAATATTGTCATAAAAGTTGTTCATTGCTTTGGGGTCAAACTTCCCTGCAGAGATCAGACAGAGAGCTTTAGTTTGTTTTAAAGAGTGCCTGTTTCAGCCAGATGTGTAATCAGAACTATACCGACAGGCAAACCAAAGACAGACAGAGTCAGCTGTCACAAAGACTCAGTTTACTCAACAACTTATCTGCCAATCAAACACCTGGAAGAAGACGTGCATCATGCAGGCCTACTTGAAATGTGTTATCCTACTCTGGGAGCATAAAGTCATTGTTGCTGTAATCGTTTGTTAAATATTTGGGAATTCCTGCAAGTGTTTTGCCATCTATAGAAAATTATTTTTTTCTCAAAGACATTTTTATTAAATTGAAGCAACAAAGAAAAACAGATACACACAGAATTGTTAAACAACAAACAAGTAGGTTTCACAATGATTGTTTGAACTGAAATAATAGAATACGGATTAAGGACACATTCACATTTCTTGTAATTACTTTTATCAGTTTACGCCCTACCCATACCACACAGTAGCCCTATCCATCAGGCCAGGTAAAAACAAACAAACGAACCAAACTAAAGACAAAAACAAACAAACACAAAAACACCATCGCAAATACAACAGGACAAAACAGAACAAAATAAAACAAACACACAAATAACTTTTTTAAAAAAATGCTGGAAGTCGGGTTCACAACCTGAAGGCTGGAAAAATATTTCAGGAATTGCCCCCACACCTCGTAAAACTTGCCACTGTTAGTGCTAATCGCATAACGGATCTTTTCAAGGCTCAGATAGTACATAAGGTCCCTCAGCCACTGAGCATGGGGGGGACAGGGGCACCCCCCCCAGCTTAGTAGGATCGCGCGTCTAGCTACAAGGGAGACGAAGGAGAGTGTGCAACGCTGTGATGAGGTCAACCGTGCATCAGCCTCCCCCCAGTGGTTAGAAAAATATTTTAAGAACAAAATGAAATAAGAACTCCAAATAAGATTTATGACAACATGGGATTTTATTGCCTGTTTAGAGGAGGACAAGAATAGTTTCACCACCAAAAAGAACGACAGCTAGCAGCCGAGGCTGGTGAGACATTTACTTAAATAACTGTTGGATTTTCTCTGTAAGCAAACTCTTCGTGTTTGAAGAAGAAACTCCAGGATTACAGAAAAACCATTCAAGCAAATTATGCCTGTACACTGCGTTTATCACAAGGACCACAACAACAGGATTTTCAGAGGGCTCGTTTATTCTTCCAGTTCTTGGTTTCTGAGCCCATCTATTCTTAAAAAACAGGTTAGAGCCCCAAATATCGACAGTCATTAAAAACAAATGTTTATTTACAGATTTGTTGCTGATGTAGATACATTTATAGATTTGTACAAACAGAACTACAGCAACATTGAGGATAAAAAAAACCCCCAAAGCCAAATTATATTTAGAGTTTAAGTTGTAAACAAATTTTATGTAAAATGTTCGCGTGTTGTCAAAATAATTTTATCTTTAACAGCTACCATTTCAGGACAACAGGAATCTCACGATGTGACATGAATAACATGAGGCAAAACCTCACAGGCACATGAGTTTATCTTGAACGGCACTGATAATCTCGTCTTTGTTAGAAAATTAGGTATCAGAAATTGCTGACTCCTAACGGTGCTGGCACAGGTGAACACGATCGCCGTGATTTGCTGCCGCCCTGTTGAATAAAACGTCTGATCTCACAAGGTCAACATTTACGTCACGGTAAGAGTAATCTGAAAACTTCACATCCACAGAAACACACTTAATGTGCCATGGAGTGTGTTGTGACAGCATCGAGTCTCTGCAGCAGCATATCTTGCAAGGTAGAGGGTCAGACAAACACAGCAAAATACAAATGAATCCTGAAGGAAACGGTCTGTGAGATAACTGACATCAGAAGGATTACTGCAGAAGACCCCCCCTTAAATGTTCAGTGGCACTGGGCTGATTGCAAGTAAATCGGTCACACTCCTGAGTGTGCTGCCAGAAACACTGTTTCAGCTTCCATCATCATCACTCCTGGTAAACAGATAAAGGATTGGAACTAATGTCCACACGTTGTGTTGTAGGCTAAGTGTTTCAACTGCATAATCAACAAGAATCATGTGCCAGTGAAATACTATGCAGGGCCCAGAGTGAGGGTCAAGCACAGATCAGCCCGAGGCCTGCAAAGCACCGGCCAGTCATTTCAGAAGCCTGCATCTGTATGCGCTGCGGCGGATACTCGTCCATCATTCTGGACCCGACACTGTCTGCTTCAGGCCTCGGCTCTTTCAAGATCAATGCTTTCAAATAAATCAGAGGCACACTTCAAAGGTTTGTGTGGGAATGCATTTGTGTGTGAGTGATGTGTGCATACCTCTAGACTGCAGTAGATCTGTTTCCTTCAGTGTACAGTCGATATCAATTTGAAGCTGTCTGTTCTGACTGCGTAGTCGGGTCATCTCCTCAGGCTGCAGACAGTAAACACACGAGCCGGTCTGATTAGCCCACTCCCACACTCACGCTCCACTTTGGTGTGTATTAGCAGTGAAATCAAACCAGTCTTAACCCCACGTTGACGTCTCAGTGATTATTTTCTAATACTCCTTAAATATGGAGTTTTTACCAGAAACATGTAGGATGTAACAGTCGACTATCACCACAAAGTGGTGGCAATATACCTTAATACACAATAACACCACAAAAAACAGAAGCCATTCAGTGCCAGGTGTTGGACTGGTGAGGCGTGTGTGGCTGGTGAGATTAGATACTACTGCACAAACAGGACAAACATGCACAGACAAAGACTACAGCAGCTGTAGGAAGTCCTTCAGTACATAAATGGAAATTAAATCAAGTGAAAACTCTGCAAGGTAAGCAGCAGCTACGCACAGACATCTGAGAACGTCTGCTGGTGGGGATAACTTGGGAGAATAATCAAGTAGTTCCCAGTGAATAGTTTAAAAAGCATTCAATAAAATCAGTGATCATTTCACAGCTTGCCTTTATACCTTTGGTCAGTGAAGCAGTACACAAAGAGTGACATGAACGAGTAGGTCTACATGTAAGACAAGCACGCGTTCAGGCCTTACTCGGGGGATTAGACTGGTGGAGTTGACTCGTCGAAAGCGTCTTTGAAGGGCATCGTATTCCATGTTGTTAACGTCACCCTTCAGCTGCTCGAGTTTCTGCTGCTCCAGCCGCAGCTCCTTCATCAGACGCTCCATCCTCGCCCGCTGGTGGAGCAGGAGAGCTGAAGGGAAACGCAAAAATGATTTTTAAAAAAAGAAATGAAATGCTGCAATGAAATGCTGCGACTCCAATCTGCTATATAAGCCTGAAAGTGATGGTACAGGTAGAGGGCGTGGGGAAGACTACAATCACATGAAAGCAGTGTCATGTGTACTTAACACACGCAAAAGACCAATATGCAGCCTTAAATTAAAAAAAAAAAAAAAAGGAAAAAGCATGACAATCACACCTTTTCTCATCACAACACGTAGACAACCAAACATATTTAAAGATGAATATCAAGCACAAAGCAGTAAAAAAAATATCATATGAAGGTGCAGCTGCGACAACGCTGTCCAAAAAATATGAGCAGCAGAAGTTGTTATGCTGCTTATATAAACCCATGACAGGTGAGACCTTAAATATTGCAAAACATAACATATATAAAATGATATGAATATTGAAATATAAGATTTTGATGGACAAACTTGCACGGTAACAAAAATAAGAAGCCCTTACCTTGCGTGTAGGCATAGTCATCAGAGCCCGAGCTGGAACGCCTGGGCATTGGCTGAAACTGACTGGTGATAGTCCCCGGCAGAGCGGAGATGGGCAGGATGGGTGCAGGGGCAGCGTTGTGCGCTCCTTGGTCTACTATGTTGAGAATGGGCTCGGCTTCAGTGACGGGCGGCGAGCTCAGGGGCCTCTGAGCCTGGCCTCCTGGGGACACTTTGATTTTGAACGTATAGGCTGACTGCCCCGGTTGAGGGGACGAGGCGGGCCGAGGTCTTCCCTGCATGTACACCCCAGGGTGGTACGGCTGCGGACCTGCATTCACTGCGATGCCCCTCGAAGGGGAGCTGGGCGAAGAACTGGGAGACCTGTAAAGTGGTCCCTGGGGGTGAGGAGTGTGCACAGGTGAATTGCTGCGAGGCCGCGGACCCTCCAGAGTAATCTCTATCTGGTTCTTAAGGAGGTTTTTTGTTTGGTAGGGCCTGTAAACAGGAGGCTGTTGCTGGGGCGGCTGCTGGTGGTGGTAGGGCATGCTGGGAAGAGTTGGGGAGCTAATAGGGAGGAAGACATACTGCTGGTGCTGGTGCTGGGGTTGGGGCTGGTGCTGGGGTTGCAGCTGGGGTTGTAGCTGGGGTTGTAGCTGGGGTTGCGGTTGGGGCTGCGCCTGGACCTGATGCTGTGGGGAGCTGTAAGGTGAGCCGTATGTGGGAGTGCTGTAAGGGGACTGCTGATGTTGATAGACAGGTGCACCTGAGGAGGACCAGGGTGCTGGCTGGGGGCTTTGAGATGGCGAGGGTCGAATGTACAGGGTTGCGTTGGTGTTGTTTGCGTAGTGTCCAGGAGGGATCTGCAGAGCTTGTGGGACGTTGGGTATGCTTTGCGAAAGAGTGACTGTTATAGGGTTCATGGTGTAATGTGAAACAGAAGAGTATGTGGGAGACATGCCTGGCATTGTGGGTGGAGGGGTGGGAGTACTGGCTGAGCGGCTCTGATCATTCATAAAAAAAGGATTGTATCCAGGGGAAGGAGCCATGGTAGCAGGGGCTGACAGCGGTTCGGGGTAGTTGGGTCGCTGCGGATCGATGTGACTGTCACTGGTGCTGTGCACTAAGGAGCGCCCTACTCCTCCTGCTCCTCCATTTGATTTGCTTGCATCTGAACCTGGGTAGCCCAAGCTAATGTGTAGCATGTGATTTCGGTTCAGCCGCCCCTCCTCTGGACTGGGATGGAAATCACCATACAGGTATCTGTTACTCTCCTGGGCCAGCAGATGGCAGCAGAGATCCAGGTTATTGTTGTTCTGAGGCAGAAAGGAGTGTGATTATTAGGTATTGATGTTCTGATCATAAATATCTTCTGCGATGTTTTTACGATGCAAGAATTAGTGCAAACACAGCATGGTGCACTAATACATATATTATAACAAGCCTCAATCCAAATAACAGCTTTCAATATGTACCTGCAGAAGGCACTGTGACACTACCCCCTCTGGGATCTCTGGGAAACGCTGCTTGAGGTCCTGCAGGATGTGGTAGTCGAGCTGAGAGCCTCCCTGCGCCATCCTGAGCCAAAACAGAGAGTCAACGAGCCCAGAGCTGCAAATGTCGAAATAACCGATCTCGTCTCATCCCCTGATGACAAACAAAGCAAACAAATAAATGAACATGGAAATTCCTGCAATAATCCCATCAGGACTGTCGGCCTGCCAATGACAGTCACACACCCTATGTGTCAGCAGTAATCTTAACGCACGTATCAATTAAACAGTCACTGTGCGGCATGTCATGTTGCTTATTTGACCGAATACAGTTAATCCGTCAATGGAAAACACAAACCGAATGAAAACACGGATTATTGTGCCATTTATTCCCATTAGCACACGCGTGCTAAGTAAGGAGGTGGCTGTCAGTCTGTTGTTTGTTTGCCATACTGTTGCACCAAGCAACGACGACATACCAATGCTAGCTAGCAGGCTAGTTATCAGCATCAGTTAGCCTCCGTACATCACTCACATAAACAACCGCACCTGTGCACCCTAAAAGACAGTCCTGCCACTCCTGGAAGACGCTCCGATGTCACCTGTCACTAACGCAGCGTCATAAAACCCTAAACCAGCAATGCGTTTAAACCAGGCTAACTTAATTCAACAGCCTGTCAGCTAAATATGCTAATGCTAACCCTAGCTCAGTCCGGCTGGCTGGTCAGCTGTCACAAGCCCGGGTGTTGATGGATTAGCTAGCTAACCATGCTAAAGCCAGCCAACGTTAGCCACTAAAACGGCTCCATGGCTCTTACCACACGCTAAGAGTCCCCCTCATGTCTCGGGCTGTAGCTGAGTCCCGAGGGACAGCTGTGATACTTCTGAGAAGGTGCGCTGACGTTTCCCGGTTCTTTGTTTGGGCTAAATAACTTATGCTTTTGCATTCCAGCGTCAGGCCCGTGCCGCTGAAGTGCAGAAGTACTAACAGATCAGCTCGTCTATCGCGATAATGTCAGATTTTCCCGGACCAGGAAGTTGTTTAATCGACGTGATGGGCGCTGTCAATAATGCGCATGTGTGGAGCGTGCGCGCTAAACTGCTTTCAGTATTTTGTCTTGTCACAGGGACACAAATGCCTGTGAATAACAATGTATTTCCTGTAAATACTGAGCCAGTCCCCCCCGACACACACGGACACACACACACACACACACACATTTTCATACAGATATATAAATAGATTTCTATCTTTTTATTTTTTGCATATTTGTCACACTCAGGCAAATAATAATAGATAGACAGATGGTTTAATTTATTACGGGGGAAAAAAGCCATCCAAACCTACTTGGACTTGTGTCAAAAAGCTTTCCACACAGGGTTAAAACAATACCTAAGAACTGCAGGCCTCACCTGTTAAGTTATTGTTAGTGTTGATGATTCAACAATAAGGAAGAAAAACGGAAAGAGCCACTTCTAACCAAAAGGAACACAAAGGCTCGTCTCACATCTGCCAAAAACACATCTTGATGATCCCCAAGACTCTTGGAAAAATAATCTGTGGACTGACAAGGTTGGAAGGTTTTTCATAAACAGATCATCATAGCTGGGCTCTTAGTATGATGGTCTGAGCTGCATTGCTGCTTCAGGACCTGGACGACTGCACACTGTAATTGATGGAACCATGACTTCTGCTCTCTATTAGAATATCCAGCCATCAGTTCATGCCCGGAAGCTCAGTCACACTTGGGTTATGCAGCAGGACAATGATCTGAAGTACACCAGAAAGTTCACCTCTGAATGGCTCAAAATTGACCGTTTTGGAGTAGTCGATATCCAGTTTAAATCTGATTGGGATGCTTCGGCATGACCTTAAAGAGGCCATTCATGCCTGAAAACCCTTTATACAGTTGAATTAAAACAATTCTGCAAAGAAGAGTGGGCCAAAATTCCTCTATAGTTGCTAGTTATCTGAAATGCTTGATTGCAGTTCTTGCTACCAAGGGTGGCATAACCAGTTATTAGGTTTAGGAGCAATTACTTTTTCACATAAAGCCAGGTAAGGTTTGGATAAGCTGTGGAAAGCTCAAGACAGAATCCATATGTGTGAGTGAGACCGAGGCAGAGGGAAAGGCGAAGCTGCGAGGAATAGAGATAGCAAAGATGGATGAGTTTAAATACCGGGGCTCAACCATCCACAGCAATGGAGACTGCACAGGCAGGGTTAGAGAGGGCTGATTTATGACAAGGGATAACAACAAGAGGAAAAGAGAAGGTTTAGTGAGACCTTCTATGATGTATAGTTTAGAGATGGCAGCACTGACAACAAGACAGGAGAAGGAGCTGGAAGTGGCAGAGTTAAGGATTTTTGGCCTGAGGGACCAGAATGGACAAGATTAGAAATGAATACAACAGAGGGGAAGCTCAGGATGACCAGCTTGGAGACAAAGTGAGAAAGGAAAAGCTGAGATGGTCTGGACATATGCAGAGGAGGGACAGTGGATATGTTGGAGAAAGGATCTTAAATATGGAGCTGAAAAGAGAAAGACCACAGAGAAGATTCATGGATATACTGAAGCAGAGCAGGCAGAGGGTTGATGTGTTGTTCTGTTCATATTTGAATTATTATTTACCTACATGTATATATATATATATATATATATATATATATATATATATATATATATATATATATATATATATATATATTTTGCCATCATTTTTAGACAGCAAACATCACATTCATTCAGCTTAATTTCAACTGATATTTCCACTAGTCCACACCCACACATCCACTGGCTCTGTGCCCAGCAGTGCCCAGCCCATAGTCTGAAATCCACTGATTATGATTAATGTTTTACTTTCTTACAGCACTACCAATAAAGCATAAACAGACCTGTAGACACATGTTTCACAACATTATGGAAATAAAAGACACAAGGGTGATCGAAGTTAAAATAAAGTAACAAGCAAACAAAATTTAGCAACAGTCAAAGAAAATCTTCATCTTCTCTCCATAAAATCACCTAATTTCACATTTCAGTGAGATTGAAAGGCTCTGATTCTAAAGTGTTTTGTTACTTAATAACTGGTTCAGCCACAGTGACACAAACTGACGACATTAATGGAAATACATACACACTTTTAATGAAGGGGCTTCAGGTCAACACATCATAATGAATTTCTTAGTGTGCTCAGGTCATTGAACAACCTTGAAATTGAAGCATAAAGACATCAAGTGCAGAATGATGAATATATATAATTAGTCACCAGCTCACATGATATATTTCTTGCCCTTAATGTTACAGTCACGATTGTCACAGGTATTTCCCTTTGTTTCCACTAGGGGGCAGTGAGAGACGCTCACACTCTGCATCCACGCTGACAGGAAGGCACCTCGATGAAGGTCTCGAAAAGACAAATGCACACTGAGGTTTAATTTGTTTAACAGCACAGGAGGATAAACCATCTTTCCTCATGCTTTCAGGTAATAAATGTACGCAAGCCCCGGGCCATGAGACCAGCTGCTGACTGATGCACGATTACATATAAATCCATCCTTGTTAAGAAATTGTGTCCAGTCATGGATACTACCATAATAACCGTCCCTCGGAGGGTTGTCACCAAGCCAGTGGTGCAGAGTGGAAGCCAGTGCCTGTTATCAGATGACTGGAATATTTTAACTTTAGGCTGTTTTGAATCATTATTATGGAAATGTTCTAAGTCACTACTTTAAGAACCAAATAAAACCACATTGATCTCATGTTATTTGTATGTAACATTAACCCAAATCAGTTATAATGTAGTTCAAGAGAGAAACTGTTAAAAAACAACAACAAAACAAACATGGATGTTAACAACCATTCATTCTCATTATTCTGGTTTAGACACATGGGGGCACGAGCTGAACAACAGTCTGCTTGTTCTTCTGAAAACAGCACAAACATCTGTTCATGTCTCAGCTGATAAAGGGTTGTTCTGTCCTTTCCGGACCACCTAATTTGATCTCATTTAGCTATGTAGGCTGGAGAAAAGGCAGAGGCATCACAGAGTTCATGTCCTTCAGTGCATTGCCAAGTCTGGTCAGAACACAGCAATTTCTTCTAAAAATGCAATCATCCAGCTCAACCTGCAGATCAGTACTGCTCTGGGCCTGATCAGGCTGTTGCTCATGAACGGCACATTTTGTTACTTTCCGTTTGCCTTTGACTGTTTCCAAACCACAACATTGTATCATGATTGCATGCCACTGGACTGGTTTGTCTGCTCAGGAAGAACGATTGCTTCACTTTAATAGACACACAATTATGACAACTCCTTTGGCACAAACACCAAATAAAGTCCTTCTAAATACTATCGGCACACAGAATGAGAATACACAGACAGCTCAGCCATGTCGGAATATATTTTATATGAGGCGTGGATGGGAAGAATCAGAGGGTCGCGGAAATGTGTTTTAACTGTTCCAAGTCCTGCTTGAGTGAATCAGCCTGTTTATAAGTGACTAAAATGAAAAGAGACATAAAAGATTTGATGAGTTTTTTTGTCTTTTTGCTGAGCTCATCAGCATGTCACATAACACTTGCCTTTTTTATTGAGTGCCTGGTTATGTGGTTTGAAATTTGCTCATATAAGTTATGTGTACCTTTGCTAGAGGTGTGGACAGGTGTGTCCATTCACCAGCACATGGCACAGTTTGACCCGGTGAGCCACTTTACAGTGGTTTCAGCGTGGGGGTGTGGGCTGTACCACCATGAAATATCCATAGGGGAGTCTGAGTTGTTGTGCTGCAGCAGCTGATGCTAAGGCCCAGTCTGACTCAGGTTAGCTGTCCTTGCAGTGCTGATTAGTTGCCACAGCTGTGGTGCTATTTAAAGCAGTCCCCTTGTTGTCCCTAATACCCCACCGGACTCAGAAACAGAGGAGGACCAAGACCCCAGTGCCCCGAGAGCTCAGTGAACAGTACCCCTGACCAGCTAATGCTTCAATCTGGGCAGGAAGTGCAACGAACATGTGAAGTTCCATGTGATCATTCAAATGCAAACATCAGTCAAAGTCAAGACACAGATACAACAATCCAAAGTTCGATGCCTGCTTGAAGACGTGTAGTGACCTTGGCAAACTCTCTGTGTTTATTATCTACACTGGGCACTTTTGTTGAGTTGTATGCACTGGACGAGTTAACACAACAACTTTCAAACAGTCTTAATGTTGTTTCCTTAAAGCAGCGGTCCCCAACCTTTTTTGCGCCACGGACCGGTTTGTGCCCGACAATATTTTCACGGACCGGCCTTTAAGGTGTCGCGGATAAACACAACAAAACAAAACTAGTACCGGTACCGAAAAAAAGAAGATTTATTCACAACACACGTGAAAAGACCCAGGAAAACCGAGTTAACGATAAAAACGATAACAAAATAACGCTGAAAACCGATAAAAACCCTGAAAACAATACATTTCACACCCGAGCCTCAACTCTCGCGGCCCGGTACCAAACGACTCAAGGACCGGTACCGGTCCGAGGCCCGGGGGTTGGGGACCGCTGCCTTAAAGGACTCCTCGAGCCTTTTTTCCAGTTCTTTCTTTTCCAGAGGCACCGGGACTCTCATGTTTCACTTAGAAGTGCAACACTAGCCAGAGTTTTACTCTTCAGTTTGGGGGGTCCAAAATATCAACACCTCTAACAAAGTCACAGTGTAATTGCTAAAATCATGAAGCTTTCCTACATTTTTGGAACGTCCAAAAAGTGGATATGGCCAAAGCTTTGACTCTTCAGGCAAAGACAATCGAGCAGCATGATCAGCAGAGCCTTTTGTGTGCAGCCTCTCAAAAACTGTCTGCAACATTCCTACAGTGCTTGAATGGGGACTTAACTTTGTGCACTTTCTGCTGGGTGCCTGTGTGGTCAGTGAGTCAGCAGCTGTGCATGGGGGCGTTAGAGCGGGCTGTCTGCAGCGAGGTTTCTATTTACATCCATCTACAGTGAGAGAATCACTTTGTCACCTCAGTTTAAAGAAGACGGCTTATCAGCACTACCATGGAGCTGTTATTCAGTTATTTGACTTAAGATAAGTTAAACAGATGCCTGGTTTCTGAGCGCATGTGACACACTTAACAACTGGATTTGTGTTGCTCTTGACACAACAATGTCAGCACCAACTGTCACTGCATAGCATAATGACGGCGACATCTAGGTCATTTTAGAAAAAAGAAAGGGTAAGCCGCTGTCCCTCTGAACTGATAAGTCGGGAATCTGCGCTGAACTGGATAACGAGCCGATAATTATAATCTATCTGCATTTAGACTCCAGTTCTACCAAACAGTCTAAAGAAGCTGCTCTTATCTCAGCAGTTCGTTGGTTAACAACAACAACAACAATAATAATAATGCAATGTACTCATTTTGTTCTTTCTAAAAACAAAACAAAACAAAAACGTTAATCAGACAAATTTAAAAAGTGAAGTGAGAAGTATAAAAACTGGAAAACTGCACAAAAATGCTCACCTATCTATCTGTTGTCGTTGGTATAAAATCATAGCGATAATTAGCTTGCTAATTACACTTTGGTAATTATCTTTTCATAAATACATAAATAATAATCTGACAAAAGTAACGCTGTCTGTAGCCAGAAATCCTCCAAAACAATTACTGTATTTATTTTTGTTCATCTTAAACAAAAATAAAAAGAAAGGCTTTGAGATTATTTATGCAGCTGTGAGTAAATGATGGGTCCGTGCGCCTGTGCGCGTGCATGTGTGTGGGAGCGCGTGCGGGGCTGAACAGCTGAACCTGCAGCAGGCGCGCGCGGAATGCAGTATCCGGTAGAAAGTAACGGTACTTTTAAGGAAACTGCTCACCAACAGGCAAACCAGCAACCAGAAGCCAGTCGAGCTGGTGGAAGCCGTCGCTCCTCGGATTGTTCCGCTTGGTCTCACTTTAAGTTTTGTGGCTTCCCAGAGGAATAAAACATAAAATAAAATAAATCAAAGCAGGAGGACGAAAGCACTGAAGAGGTAAAGTCTGGTTTCGTAATTCTGTAGCACGAGGGGGGTTTGAAAAGACCAAAGTGTGTGTTTTTAGATTATTTACCTACACCCTGAATTAGGATTAACCAACTCTTTGGTTATTGCGGGTTTACGCCATGCTCATTAGTGTGGCTATAGCTTCACTGCTTAATAATTGTCTTAAACGATACTGAGGGTAGAATCAGGCTTTTATGTCATGATTTTGCCAGCTGTGTACAGAAATCACACTAGCGTTTCTACTTTAGCTGGTGTTTAAATAATGAGAGTATTTATTACAAAGCAGGTTATTTTTATTTATCCGCAGTAATAGATTTATAGTGGATTTCTTTCAAAATCCCTCTAAATTGGAATTTAAACAGTCAGAATATGGCGTGAAGATCCACAAAGGGCAACAAACACTGTCACTGTCTGACTTTGGCATTCACCTCCTAAAATGAGGGTGGAAAATCAAATCAGCCATCACTAAATCAAGCTGGACTCCAGCATTGAGTTTTAGGCCTAAAATCATGCTTAACTATAATTGGTTCAATTTAGCCACTCTCTGCTATAATGTAAAAGTGCTTCGAATACTTCTGAAGTAGGGCTGAGCCCACCTGTGAGGCCCACAGTGATCCGCCTCAGTGTGCTGAGTCTGAAAGGTATTTGGGGACGCTGATACACAGCAACAGTTTTAGTGTGGGGTGAATAACAGTCCAAACAGCTCTCATTCATCCAGTTGTCCTGCTCTCAGTTTGGCCATTTTGTCGAGGGTCTGTGGGGCGACATGTGGGTGCCAGCTTGAGCTGTGTCCAACTGCCTATCAGTCATCAGAAATAGCCACGATCACATGCCCTAGATCCACAAGTGGGCTATAAATAGGGGGCAGCAAGCTTCCATGCACTCTTTCTCCAGATACTGAGTAACAGCTCCGTTTGCTGTGGTAAAAATGTGACAATGTGACAGACAGTAACTGCGAAATGTAGCAAAATGACAGTAAAGTAATGAGTTGATATTCAGCTAAAGGATGAAAAATAAAATTAGACAAAGATAGAAATGGCATTAAAATGATTGATTCAAAACACAGATTAATTTAAAAATAAAACTTTAAAATTAGGATTTTAATCGTGTATAATTAATGTAGTCTGCCATGTTGTCAGCTAAAATGGAGCACTTATGTGCGGCACTACATGACAAAGGTTAACAAACTCATCCTAACATCCACCTGTGAATGTAGTTAGCTTTTATTCTGCTGTATCCATCAGTGAGTTGTGTCTAAACCATTTGTCTTTGTGTGTTTAACAGCAGATTCTTAAAAACACATCAGTGTTGGTCATCAGTGTTTGAACCATGACTTGTGTGCTTTGCAGGTGAAGAACTTTAAACAGAGTGTGTTTGTCGGCTTGTCACTGTGGTACAAACATGACTGAGGTGGCGCAGGTGGCAGCCGTAGAGGCCCACGACGTGGAAGATAAAGAAAGCGATGTGACAGCCAATGACGTCGAGGGTAGAGGTGAGAAGGCATCCACAGAAGATAAGAAGCCTCGTCGCAGGAATGAAACAGCGAGTAATGAGACTGACAAGACACACGTGAACGGTTTGGAGCACAAAGAAAAGAAAGGGCAAAATGAGAGCTCGGGAGATGTTAATGGTGTTTCACAGAAGGAGGAGGATGAGGAAGAGCCACAACCTGAAACAAATGAAGACCAGAACATTTCTGATGTGGCATTCAAAAAAGAGGTGAGATGAAAACACTGGCAGCATCTTTACATTTCTGGTACCATTTTTTCCCACAGCGACATCAATGAACTCATCATTCTTTCGACTGTTAAACCACAGAAACTCCTCAGGTCCAGAAAGCCGGTGGCAAGAAGCTACGTGCCAAAGCTCAACAAAGACAAGGAGAACGTGACGAGCAAATTTGAGGCCATGCAGAAGACCAGGGAGGAGCGCAGCCGACAGAGGAACAGGGAGGAGCAGCAGAAGAGGAAGGAGCAATACGTCAAGGAGAGAGAGTGGCATCGCAGGAAGCAGCAGGTCAAAGACTGATAACCCCACTAACCTCCCACTCTGATCTGCATGGCATGATGAGGCATGACGCCGTGACAGAGACTGCCGGTTTGTGAGAGAACTCATTTTTTACACTGCACCGACACATCCGTCACATCTCATGTATTAACCTGCTAAACGTTTTAGATATGTGCTTGTTGTTAAAGTGATCTTTTATAAAAAGCCATATTTAACCGTATTAATATGCACTGAAACGTTGTTATTGGCAGTCGTGCACTGAACAACTTTCTCACCACTACTTTAAATTCAGAATTCACAGTATATCAAATATCCAGTGGGTCACATGATAGTGAAACTGCATGAACGATGACATTTAAAGAGACTTTTGAGCATTTTATGTGTGAATCCATTGATCAACTAATCAGATTAGTCAATGAAATTGCTTTAAATTGATTTAATATATCACCAAAACTTCACTGATCCATTAGAAAATAAGCAGACATCACAAATACAAACATACAGTCCCCACTGGGAATGTCAGAGATCAAGAATTCCAGGGTTAAGACGGCTTTTCTTCCTAATCGACTGCGGTGAAATAAAGGCAGTGATACGGTGTTATGTGATTATCAGGCACTCAGACACAACGGCCTTCCTGTATACTGCCGTGCCGTAGCTGGCCAGGCTCGGACACCTGCGCTCATCCTCTATCTGTTCAACAACACGACGGGCCAATCAGAGGCCCGCTGCAAGCCACATGACCCTGCTATTAGCAGGGATTAGGCTCGTGTTCTTGCTGGGACCAGCATGGCTCCTGAGTGGCAAAGGAGATGATCCCAGCTAAACCGTAACCTCACCTCGTCACACTTTCTATCTGCTCGATCACAGATAAAAGAACTGCTTGCTTCCAGTGATGAGGAAGAGGAGGTGAAGCCAGCGAAGGTGGAAAAATCTTACGTCCCCAAAATCAAAGGTAAGGGATAGTAATGAGCGATAATGATCCGGGAGGAAGACGAGGCTTAAGGCTTGTGTCTCGCTTTGTGAAATCCTCAGGTAGTGTGAAGGGGAAGTTTGCAGAAATGGAAAAACAAAGACAAGAGGAGGAGAGGAAGAGGATGGAGGAAGAGAGGAAGAAGAGGGAGGCCCAGGATAAGCTGGAGAAAGCCAAAATCCAGAAAGAACTGGCTCAAAAAGCTGCTGAGGTCAGTGAACCTGGGTGCAACCAAAAACAAAGTGTGTTTTGGTGTTTGAGAGGCCGCGATGAACCAGTGTGGTTACTACCGTAATGATTAGGTTAATCCTCAGCTGCCGCTCGGATGAGTTGTAATTGGCACAGACTGGATGTAGGTCTGAATCCACCAGTAGCGTTGCTAACATGACCAGTCTGTGAACTGCTGGCAGATACATACATTTAATCTCACTGTGCAGGAAAATGATTCAGGCTAAATCAGACGGAGATTTCCAATTGGTCCACTTTCAGGCTTCTTGTACATTCAGACGGTGCAGTTCTTGGAAACGGTTACATAAGTGATCTCATGCCAAATAGGCAATTACAAGGAACTGTGCACTACTTCTTTGCCCTGATTCTGCTGCAATAAGGTTCACAATGCTGTCTGAAAATGGGACTTTTATATGGATCCTGTTCAGTTTGAAACTTTGAATGTGGCTGCAAAGCGCTGCCTTAGTCATCACTAATAACACTGTGACCCTCTCCTCTGGGATGTCAAAGACCGGGAGCGTAACATTGTTGGTTTCACTGAAACACATTCGGAAAAAAAGAAAAGATATTTTGTCCTCATCAACTTTGAGTGTAACTGAAATGTTTGTTTATTCAAATTATTCGACTGAATCTGTACAGATTCCATTTTACTTTGTACTTATGTAACAAAATTATGTGGAAAGTTGGCATGTAATCAGATTACTTAAAATCAACATTCTGGGCATAAATATTTTTGGGGTGCGCAGCTAACCGGTAAAAATGATTGTAAACTTTGCTTGTGTGAAATCCAGGACACAGCCCTGATTATGGTAAAGATCAGATCACGAAGTCGACGGTGAAATCACAGTTTCTTCAAAGCTTGTCTAAAAAGCTACTCTGACCCCCGACTGCTGTTTTAACTTTGAGCCTCGTCGACCACATAATGACGCTTCAGATCACACCATTAAAAACAGCCTGTTCACATATAGGAACGATCTGACTGTGATCTGGAAACAGCTGGAACAGAGCTGCCAGGTGTAGACAGCAGATGACTGGCAGCTGTTTCCCACACCTCCCACAGACAAAATTAGCTCTAGCCTTCCCGCTGTGCCTGCTGCTATCTTAGACTGACACCCGTACACTGACCTACTGCGAACTGCAGAGTCACTGCCTACCCACACACAATCCCAGTGAGTGTGTGAGGTTTGCTCTCTCAGTGCTGCAGATAACACACATAGTAATGATTAAAATCACAGTTTCTTTGTGTTCCTAAAGACCAAAAACCCCACAGTAAGCAAACATATAGATACCTATCACATTTGCTTTAATATAAATTGTGATAATATTGTTGTTGTGAATTCTTTAGACCATGATTATCAGCTACTTTTACTTTTTAGGAAGGAGATGACACAATCCTGGTACGTGTGGTCCCGGCGAAGCCGTCACGACCTCCCGGCAAAATCAAAGTGAATTTTGAAGACATGGAGAAGAATCGAGAGGAGGAGCTAAAAAGGAAGGCAGAAGAGGAGAAAAAAAGACGCTACGATGAAAACAAGCGCTCCTTCCGGGAAGTGAAGAGACGCTCAGTTAATCAACAGGTAAATGAAGATATCAGTATGAACGCAGTGTTAACGTGAGATATTGTGTTTTACAGCCACAGGTCTGCTTTCTTGCATTCTTTTGCATTAGGATGAAGAGGAGAAACCTTCCGATAAGGTTCAAGTGACTCCTGGAAAGCTGAAACTGACATTTGAGGAGCTGGAGAAAGAAAGGCAGGAGCAGAGGAGGAAGCAAGCTGAGGAGGAAGCCAAACGCCGCCTGCTAGAGGAGAAGAAAGCTTTTGAGGAGGCCAGGCTGGGAATGGTACACATAACTGCAAAACAGCAAGCATAGCTTTTGTACTTGTGTGATTCATTGGCAGATCTCATGAAGAGAACAAGTGCCCTTCAGCAGCTTTAGCATTCCCACATCTGCATGTCGCTTTGCAACCCTCCTCTATGCAAGCTTAGGGCGGTACCAGAGAAAAGCCACATATACATATCTACAGACGGATATAACAGCCTTCCTTCTGACTGCCATCATCTTCCAGTGAACAGTTATTTCAAGCAAGAAGTGCAGATCTATAAATCACGAGCCATGTGAAAATATTTCAGAAGTCCTCCTGGGATTAACATTAACATCTCATAAAAACAACTTTAGGGGATTTGTGTTTGTGCTTCCAAATGACTTTTGTGTTGTGAAGATGGCCTAATCAGGGTTTGGGATATGTTTGTGTCTCATCAGGAAGAAGACGAGGAAAGCACTCAGCCCGGACAGGAAGACAAGGAGGAGTTTCGTCCAGGAAAACTGAGACTGAGCTTTGAAGAGCTGGAGAGACAAAGGGTAGAGGAAGAGCGCAAGAAAGCAGAGGAAGAGGCCAAGAGACGGATGGAGGAGGAGAGAAGAGCTTTTGCTGAAGCCAGGAAAAGCATGGTCAATATTAAATCTGCATTTTAATACAAAACATTTCTCTCAGCGTGGACACGTATCTGTTGATTATATCAATGAATTTGTTTGTCAGAAGTCTGATATTGCCTTAAAAGTGTAGATTGAAATTTTGTGCGTGAGGAAGCGATCATCTGCCAGCTGAATGTTAGACCCTAGTCAGCAGCTGGTTGGCCTGGTTAGTGAAACAAACTAGTCTGGATAATTATTGAGCTTTCTGTGCAGAGCTAAGCTGCCTTTACTCTGTGTGTACAGGCGGTGAGATCAACTGCTTTTTAAAAACCATGGCAACCTTAATGTGGTCTTTGCACTGTTGGGTTTTCACTCAGCTTGTAGATGAGGATGACGAGGTGCTGATGGCCTTGCTGAACCTGGAGGGCAGTGAGCCTGGGAAGATATGTGTCAGCTTTGAGGAGCTGGAACGCCAGAGGAGAGAGGAAGAGCAGAAAAGGGCAGAGGAGGAGGCTAAGAGGAGACTGGAGGAGGAAAAGAGGCTGTTTGCTGAGGCCCGCAAGAGCATGGTAACTGTCCATCACTTGGTGACAAAAGCATTGCGCAGTCTGCATGTATTGGACTGATCACTAATGTGTTACAGCTTTTTGGTGCTGTTAAAGCTTCAAGTTGATTTGCTGCTGCTTTGCTGCTCAGCTGTCTCTTGTTACAGAGCAGGACAACCTGCATAAAAAGCAGTTTTACGATATTTGTAAAACAATCAAACACAATTTCATTCAGCATCAGTGGAATTAAGCCAACACCTAATTTAAGTGACCCTGCAGAAGTGTTGTCTGTAATAGATTCATGCTGCACATCAGTAATAATGGGCTCAGATGCTACAACCGCACTGCTGTTTCCATGTCTCAATTATTTCTTTAAGAGCCCTGGTCTGGATCAGGAAAAGTCTGCATTTGGAGATGAAACAGTAAGAGATTTTCAGTTTCAAATATAGTATATATTATTTTTACTCCAAGAGTCTTATTATCAATATATTCCCTATACATACAAGGACACAGTGGCCTCCAGACGATGCATCTTGGGTTTGTTTGCATGCAGCTGTTTATCTAATGTTTGTAATGCTTTGTAATTGCTTTTGCAAATTGAAGACGTTACTGCTGCAGGATTTCATTAAACATTAAAATACTGAAAGACTTTTGTGGGTACTTGTGTGTTTAGGTGCTAGATGAGGACGAAGGGATGGTAAAGAGTGAGTCTCAGGAAGCCCTGTACCCCAGGAAACTGGAGATCAACTTTGAAGAGCTGCTGAAAGAGAAGGAGGAAGCTGAGAGGAGACGCAAGGCAGAGGAGCGCAAAAAGAAAATGGAGCAAGAGAAGCAGGAATTCGAACAACTCAGACAAGAAATGGGCGAGGTCAGCCTGGAACAGCTGAAAATATCAGACATACAGACAACAGCCAGTCGAGTCGACAGTGTGTTTTACAGAAAAATGCAACTAAATGTTTAAAGTTGTGTTTCAAATATCGTTACAGGAAGAAATAAATGAAAGCTCGGATGTTGTAAGCAAAGAGTATGAAGAGCTCACTAAGCTCAAGAGAACCGGCTCCATTCAGGCCAAAAGCCTCAAGTCCAAGTTTGAGAAGATCAAGCAGCTGACTGAGGAGGAGATTCAGAAGAAGATCGAGATGGAGAGAGCCAAGAGGAAGGCCATCGATGATGAAATTAAGGAGAGAGAAGCTGAGCGGTTCCAGGAGGTAAGAGCACTTTATAACACACGCAAGTGTTTTTTTTATATCAATGAAGATGATCTTGGCAGTATGTATTACAAGTTTTTGTTTTTTCTGGAGGATGAGGATCGGGAAACGACTCCAGCGAGGGCCGAGGATTCACCGTTCAAACAGAAAGTGGACATGCGAGCCCGCTTTGAGCAGATGGCCAAAGCCAGAGAGGAGGAGGAACGGAGGAGGATAGAGGAGCAGAAACTGCAGAGGATGCAGTTTGAGCAGCAGGAGATTGATGCCGCCCTCCAAAAAGTAAATCTTCCATTTTCATGACAAACTGCGCTGAGATAACACACGAACACGTTTTTGTGATTGTTTTATCCTTTGTTTGCAGAAGGATGATGATGTGGAGGACGAGGGTAGCATCATTAATGGCTCTGCGGCTTACGAAGATGAGGAAGATCACGCCAGGTCAGGGGCCCCGTGGTTTAAAAAGCCCCTCAAAAACCAGTCGGTGGTAGATTCTGAGCCAGTTCGGTTCACCGTAAAGATCACCGGGGAACCAAAGCCAGAGGTGACCTGGTGGTTTGAGGGAGAGATGCTTCAAGATTGCGAGGACTATCAGTACATAGAGAGAGGAGAGACATACTGCCTCTACCTGCCGGAGACCTTCCCCGAGGACGAGGGAGAGTACATGTGCAAGGCTGTGAACAGCAGAGGCACGGCAGCAAGTACCTGCATCCTCACAATAGAAAGTAAGACCACCTTGGTGTGATTGCATGCCCGTCTGGACATGAACCTCTCTTCGCGAAGTGGACCGCATGCTCCTCTTCCTCGTAAACTCTGGCTCGACTGCCGATTTGGATAACCGTCCTTCTGTTTCTTTCTTGCAGCTTACGACTACTGATGCCGCCTCGTGTTCTGGAGAGTTTCCCTCTGTCTCTCACTCCTTTTGTAAAACGTCGTCCCTCCTGGCATTGTCAAACAGAGGGAAGGAAATAGCAGTATGCTTGGCATTCCTAAGGGAGGGACACATAACACGCGTATGCAAAAAACAAAGACAAGATGTTGTTTGCGTATTGCTCAAATGTAAAGCTGCACTCCCCTCTAGGATGGAAGATGATACCTGTGCCAAAAACAGACGTGATTCTTGTTCCCACGACAAGGGCTGCACCAAAACTTCAAAACGATCTCTCCTGCACGGCCCTGACAATATTCCTGCACATTTCCTGCACTGTTCTGGTACTGTTCTGTAAATATCACACGTTTTGGTCCATAAATGGCAAATGTTGAGCTTGAGGTATTGAAATGTAAAATGTAACATGTCCCTGTGCATTCACTTAAAGAACAGCAGTTATATCGACGATTTAAAGGCAGCCACATGTTGCAGGAAAAAAAACCGCTGCATCCCTGATTTTTACCTGCAGCCTCTACAGATTAATTTTTCATGCACCAACCATTTTTTGTGTTAAATGTACTACACTTAAAGTTGTCGAGGACAACCGTTTTAAGGTTTGATAATAAATATAAAAGTAGACTTGTCCGATTATTTGTCGTATATTATAAATAGAAAAAAAAAACTTTTAATAAAATGAACACAAAGAACTGCATTGTTGATTCTTTCACTGTTACAGGCTACGCAGCAACAAACTGCAACCTGTTGCCTGAAAGGATAGAAAGGACAGGAAACCCATCATCACTCACATTTCCACAAACACTACTTTCCCAGTGTAGCATGCATTCATAGCATAGTACAATGAATGGAGCTGGAGCTGTATGCCATGGAAATGCAGTGGGTGGTAATTTATCAAAATTAAAATTTCTCCATAAAAATGATGAAAATGTGTCCGAATAATCAGAATGATCAGTTAAGAAATGGACAGCGCACCATGGTTCCAGCCCTTCTGTCGTCTGCCATGAAGATCTTTTTGTTCAACACAGAGCTGTGCAGAGAAAACATATAACAATAAAGACATGCACATAATAAAAGAACATTATACATGTTCATAAGAAAAGACTGTGGGAAGGTAACTGCAAATACATAAATATAACCTTTTAAGAATGAAATCGGAGAATAGCTTCATAGCTTTTTTTCTATAAGTTTTATTTTTAGGCAGCAAAGTATTTAAAATGTCTTGTGACCTGACATTGTAAATATTGTGTTTAAATGCAATCAAAGGGCAGAGATAACCAGGCATTATTTGCAGTAGGGCCTTGTAACTACAGGATAACACTGCTGAGTAAACTGAGTAAACAGTTTCAAGGAGGAGGCCGCACAAAGTTGTCCTCCCTTGCAAAGACATGTTTGGATCCCTTCCTTGGTTGACTAGCCCTTAGACAAAGCAGGCAACTGCCCTCGAACCGTCCCACTGCCTGTTCATCAGCTGGACTTGATGAGAATTGCGCCTCTTTAGTTGTTGTTCTGTCACAAAATATAGATATTAGAGTTTTGTTATTTTTCTTTATCTGGCTCTCTGAATTTGTATTCAGAACATGTACAGCTGAAACATGATTTAAATACAGTTTGCGTTCAGGCTTGAGAAGTTACACAGCAGGAGCCAGCAGCAGATTCCTTATAAACAGGGCCCGTGTTTATAATATTCAACCAAGGAGCAAGTTCCTCCAAAAGGGGTTTATAGTCTTAGCAATTTACACACTGTCAATTTAAAAACATGTATTTGATGTATTTTCTTTTCTAATCATTTCTATCCACATATTTGGAGGCTCCACGCCTCTGGTTTAGAGGCCCCTCCAGCCCTCCTTGCTCTGGGTGAGGTTTCTAAAGTTTTATGTTGTGCTAGCATAATCGTAGGCTAATACTTCTGTATACAGTGCTGCTGCTAATTACATCATGCACTTTGCAGGAGGAACTGCATCGCTGTCAGACTGACGCACTGGAAAACCTTTTTTATTCTTGCAAGAAGGAGCAACACACTGAGAGGAAGATGAGGGGCAGTCCCCTCAGCTTATCCTCATAGTACTTTCAGACACATGGTTTAGATACAGGGTCGTATACAGGTCAGCAATATTTCTCTGCATAGCAATTATTTCATGGTCAGTCTGTTCCTTTTGTCGTCTCTCATCTCCTAGAACACATTGTTCCTCTTGTGCAGCAGGGCATGAAACAGAAACACTTAAACAAGAGTTTACAAGCACACAGATTTCTCAGAACTTCATTAACTTTCCCTTCTGTTTATAATTTAGCTACATATTAATGAAAAAGCATAAACAGGAGTATATATATATAAACAATTTCAAGAAGATCAAAATACGTGAGTATAAAGGATACTAATACCTCACATGGAAAGCCATGAACTATGGAGGAAACTTAGAGCACACAGCGTGAGGACACATATGACAACAATGTGAGAAAGAACAGAGGAAGACTGAAGACGTAAATACACACATGAGGTAAGAGCAGAGTGGAAACACCTGGGGAACACAGCTGAACAGAATACACAAGAGAACCAAGGCTAGCAAAGCAGAACATCACACACATGACGAGGGACCATCAACGGCTGGGGAAAAAGAAAGGTGGGGAAAAGGGAATCAACTTAATATTACTAAACTCGGAAGATTAACCAGAACCCAAACAGACTGCAAATAAAATATAATGAACGCAAAACAAAAGCTACAACCAAGTTCCTATGTACAAGGAGCTAAACCAAACACAACTGATCCTAAAAACTATAGATCGCCAATACTTGGTGTCATCATGGCCACCATCTGCCCATCTCATGGGTACCTCTGTATACAAAATTAAATCATCTATGCAATCTACCTTAATCACCGCTGTAGTAATAATTTTCTGAGTCAGTCCGAGAAGACATGGCACACAGCAACAACCAGTAATCGCCAGTATTGTCAGACATATCAGGATTACAATTACAGCTGCTGTACTCCTCTACATTTACTAACAGACAAAGATTTAAGGGTTGTGAGGCTTTTGTTACTGAGCCATCTGGGGCTGTGTTGTTTGGAATGAATGATACATCACACATCGGCCAACATGGAGCAGACACCTCCTTTTTGGGCCGACAGCATATCTGACGTAGGTGTTAAAATTTCTCTGGGAAACACTTTGAATATTTAAAAAATAACTTTCCTTGTGTTTGTGATGTTTGTAGAGTCACATGTTCTTCACGTGTAAGCATTGTAAAGGTTTAGCAGCACCCACCATAACTGAAACAAAATTACTTACACTGAACCTTTCAAGCCCCACCAGCCCAGTAATTTTGCACAGTGCTGTCACCCAGAGACTCACTCTGCACATCACTTAGTTGGAGCTTGGCCCAGTCTGGGCGGAGCAGGGTGGTTTTTCACTCTTTGGTTCCAATGCAGTTGAAAGGTTGGAAGGGCAGAGCACATCGTACATCCTTGCTGTCTTCCTCTGCATCACATAGAAATCTTTCTAACCCTGTACCATCCCTCCTGTTTGTTTAGGCATAGCATGGCTCATGGCTCAATAAGGCTCTCTACAGTTAAATGTGGCTATGTTATCTCAAAGTAGTTCCCAATGCATCAGACATCATCTCTTTGTGTGTGGCTTGCTTCCTATTTTGATCTGTTGCTGATCATTTAAATCAGGTCAGGTATCTGTGTTTATAATATAAGGTACAATTTAGTTCTAATGGTTCTTGCCAAGTTGTCTTAAATGGCATAATTACTTATCGGTTTTTCTGCAAAGATCAGAAGTTATTGAGGATCGGGCTGCAGAAGTTCCTGCCCTTCAGTGACTTAACTGCAAGCTTCTCTCTCACCACTTAAGTCTGATTTTATCATCAAACATCTTGCTGGTAAATTTATTGGATAAGATTCAGATAACACAAATGTGGTCAGAGAGGTCTTTTGAATTTGTGGTCAATTGGAGTAATAAGGCATCCAGGAATGGTTCCAGACCCTGCCACAATTTGCAGGTTCCTTATTTTTCGCAAAGGGCTGGGATGTAGGATCTGGCTTGAAGGACCAGAATGACAGATAAATCCAAAGGTGACACCACTTTAATAAAAACCAAGGCAATGGAGACCCCGATAGATGTGCTGAAAAAGCTTTTGTTTATTCTTGCAAGAAGAAGCAACACTGATAATCTGAGAGGACGCTCAGGTGCAGTCCTGTCAGCTTCCCGTATTTGAGCCGTGGGTTTCCCAGCATAGTTTCATAGCACTTTCAGACACAAGGTCACATAAAGCTCTAAAATATTTTTCTGCACAGCGATTATTTCATGGTCAGTCTGTTCCTTTTGTCTTATCTCATCTCCAAGCACACATTGTTCCTCTTTGTTGGCAGGGTGTGATAATTGAAATAGTGAGACTTAAACATCTTGATGCATTCTCAATCATCCAGGAAAGTAAATCTCCAAAAGTTGAATCTGTTCATCTGGACGTAGCGTTTTGTGGGAGAAACGTTTCGTCACTCATCCAAGTGACTTCTTCAGTCTCAGCTGACTGCAGGTTTCCCCAAACCTTATAAACAGTACATTTGCATAATGACTGAAACCAGCCCAGTGAAGGAACAATGGGCTGTGAGGTCAGTTCCTTAATCATAATTATGCAAATTCCCATGACCATTGATCAACAATCACTGACCAAAACCCACTGATCAAAGAACACTGATCAATGGCCATGAGTACCATTCACAGAGAGTTGGGGAATGGCTGCAATCACAGCATTGTACTGTTTATAAGGTTTGGGGAAACCTGCAGTCAGCTGAGACTGAAGAAGTCACTTGGATGAGTGACGAAACGTTTCTCCCACAAAACGCTACGTCCAGATGAACAGATTCAACTTTTGGAGATGAGACTTAAACAGTTTACAAGCACACAGATTTCTCCAAACTTAACAGTCATGGAGGGGAAAGGATCATGAATCAAATATTAAAAAAATCACAGTGATGATGTATTTAAATTAAGGATGAAACATCATTTCAGCAGCACGCTCCTGACCTGTGTATTGTCCATAACAAACAATATAATACGAAATATCGATTTATTATCTGCGGTGCATCTCTGTGGTATTTAAATATGAAATGATCCCAGACTGGTTTCTCGAACACGAGACTGACTTCACTGTAATCAAATGGTCTCCACAGTAACCACATCTCAATCTATAGAGCCGCTTTGGTATGTGGTGCAGCAGGTTTGCATCACGTGTAGTGAACAAATCACTACACAAACTGAACAAATTGAATTCAAAAGGGGGGTCCAATCCAGTACTACCGAGCTGTACCTGATACAATGGCCGTTTATCAATGCCCAAGTACGCGAGTACGTACTCGCGTTCTCGGTGAGTACGTACTCGCCGAGCACGCGCACGCGAGTACGTACCGCCGAGCACGCGAGCACGGACTCGTGGGCCGTCTCAATTCTCAAATCACGCGAGCACGGACTCGTGATTTGTACCAGCGTGCGTGATGATGTCACAGGTCCGGAGTTTTTACTGCCGTCCCTCCTAATTTAACTGTGAGTAACATGTTATGAAGCTTAACTTTAATCACAGCCAAACCGGTTTACTCAGGAACAAATAAAACACTGAAATAAACCAAACATTAACATTTAGAAGTGATCTAAGTAACTTATATATCATTTTAACCTCAGTAGTGAAACCTCTATTAATACAAATAGTGTACATGTACATACGTGTACATACCTTAATAAAACAAGCAGGTGAGATGTTAGAACGCTTTTATTTCTATTCTAGTGGACACTCAATACTATAGACAGCTGCTGGAGTTTCTTTAACCTGAGTAGTGAGAAGACCGCGAGCGGGCGGGGAGGGAGGGGGGCGATGTGCCGGGAGTCCGCTGTTGAGTTTTGGACGAAATGCATTCTGGGATATATAGCTGTCCCAAGTCTACACCGATGCATGCTCGATAAAATGGGCGGATCGAGAACACATCCGGGACTTTTTCGCGTTCTCGGCGTGATGCGTGCCAATTGGAACAGTACTTGGTCTCCGACTGATGACGTATCACGAGTACACGAGATCGCAAGTACGCACAAGTACGCATATTGATAAACGCCCAATGAGTGTACCTCATTCTATCGGGGGCACAAAATCCTAAAGTAGCCCAGGGCACCAAAAACGCTAGAAGCGTCCGTGAACGAGTAGCTTTGCCATGGTAACGCAGCCAGCAGCCGTACAGGGTCTGAAAGGGCCGCAGTTTCACGGAGCTGTAGCCCCCGCGAGGACATCCCACGACGCCGGGTGGAGATGACATATTTTTCACCCTGTTTGAACCTAAACTGTACCCAGCCATAATTTATTAAGACCTTAACAATAAGCAGCTGACTCAGCTCTTCAGTGCAGCGCAGCATCCCGCTGTTTGCTAACACCATGGCCGCTTCTCGTTGATCATTTACGCTAACACGGACAGACTCGTCCTCGTCATGGTCCCTTCAGTCGAAGAGGTATCTTCGTCCCTTGTACGGGAGTATTTGAGTCGTAAGGTAAGTCAGCTAACGTGGTAATTCAGACTGATAGCCCATCACAGCGTTTCTGTGCAAACTGCTAACACTACTAGCTAGCTAGCCAGCTGTGCCAAAGAGTTTGTATCGGTGTGATTCTGGTCCAGCAGATTTAAACCAGTCCAGCGAGCGTATCTGTAAGCATGTAGTCGTAGCAGCAGTGCATGAGGGAGAGTATGCAAACAAGATGCAAGCTTTCGCAATATGAGTAAAATATAAATGCACTAATTCCCAGTTTGTTTGTTTGTTCTTTGTTGGAAATGTTGTTCAGGGGCTCAAGAGGACTATTGCCTGCATGGATGAGGAGCATCCACGCACAGAGGCCAGTATCAACAACAGGTCGGAGCTGAGGCAGATTCTCAGCATTGAGGATCTCTACAGGAAGAACAAGGTAAGTGTTAAAGCTGGAAGGTGACTGCTGTGGTGCATAACAGGTAACGTGTGTAGCTGATCTCTCTGTCACTGCAGCTTCAAAATTCCCCTCTGAAAACATTACTGGAGGTTATTGTAAAGCATCTCATTGAACAAGTAAAGAATGAGAAAATAGTGAGCAGTGAAGGCGTTTCCCTACGGAGAGCCCAAACTAGTCCAATGGATAATGCTCCTGCAGGAGAGGAGGACGGCGCCCCAGCTTCTTTTCCAAGCAAACAGACCAGATCGAGGTATTTTACAGGCAGCGTTTATGATGCATTATTTTCTACTGATTTTACTTTTTTTTCTAAATAATAATTTGCTTAAATGAATATGCTGTTCTCTTTCACAGGCTTGATATAACAGCAACATTCCCTTCTCAAGCTACAAATGCTTCACTGATGCCAGCAAACGATAGAAAGTCCAGTAATGATCAAACAGGTTTCCGGGGTCCTGACTTAGGAGTTCAAAAAGACCATCTAGTGATGGATTCCCCCCAAGACAATAAGAGCTTAATCCAAAAAGAACCAGAAAAAAACACCTCTGAGACCACCCAAAGGAGCAGAACTAATCGCATTAGGAGAGGCATATTGGCTGGACCGGTACCCCAGGTACTAAAGCTTTTATGCCTAAAAACATACGTGATTGCGTGCTCATCTGATTTTAATCCTTCACTTTTTCCTTTCAGGAATCAAACAGAAAACGGAACAGTCGAAAGGTGTCCCAGCCACTACTCAGAAGAGAAGAGGGAAACAGGCCCTCTCAGGATGGACGTTTAGTGACTGGCTCACACCCGGGAAGTTTACAAAGCAGCAGGAGTGAAATCAGCTCAGCTGACTGTGTACGAGAGGGCCGCGAGGCGCTGAGTGTTTCACAGAGAACACCGAGTGAAAACAGCTTTGAACGAGTGGGACTGAACATGGTGACGACAACAAAGTAAAATAGCTTTAAGTTGTTTGACTCCACATAATAAGTAATGGCTTCATGCTCACTGCTCAAAGTGTTTTCCCAGGCTTTGTTCTCAATATTTACACGTTGTTTTCTTTTTTAGAGCAAAGACCAGGCCAAGTGTGGCTGATCTGGATGCGTCTGCGATGGTCTTGGGTAAGTGCTGTGCAGTACAGGGCTGTTAAAAAGTGTTTGTCCCTTCCTGATTATTGATTTATTGATTTCTTTTGCATATTTGTCACACCTAAGCATTCAGATAACCAAACACATTTTAACCCTAGAGCGTGATAACCCGAGTAAATACAAAGCGCAGATTTTAAAAGTTATCCAAACCTTCTTAAATCATAAATTACCCGTGGTTAATTAATTTTTGGGAAAGCTGAGGTGGATGTCAGCGGCCACACCCTGACTCGGCCTGATTAGTTAGTAGTATTAGTTAGATGGCTGCCTCGCTGCTTTCAGACCTGAATGACTTCCTGTAATTGATGGAACCTCAAATTCTGCTCTCTGCTATAAAATCCAGAAGGAGAATGTTTCATCATACGTTTGTTTGTGAAGCTCAAGTGCACAAAGCCCTGAAGCACACCGGCAACAAAACAAATAATCATACTTTTGGAATGACCTTAAACAAAAAAGGGCATGCCAAAAAAAAAAGCCCCCATTGTGACTGGATTAAAACAATTCTGCCAAAAAACGAGTCCAAAATTCCTCTTTGTGGCACAAGCAGCTATTAGTTTAAGGTTTGGATAAGCTTTTCCCATTAAAAGTGAACTCATCATTTAAAAACAGCATTCTGTAATCACTTGGGTTGTCTTCATCTAATATTAAAGTTTATTTTAGGGCAAATACTTTTTCAGATTTCTGTATGTACGGTCCTGGGCTTCGCTGGTTGTTTCTCGCCCTTTGAAAACAAATCAGTGCCTAACTTTTGATTTTCAAAGATTTATTTGTGTTAATTTTTTAGATGACATCGAGGATTATGATGACGATCTGCGAGAACTCTGCGACGCCCCTCTACGGAGAACCTTACCGGAACACAGCCTCGCCGGTCGCCCGATGGACCAGCGCACTGCCACGGTGGGTGATTTACACCAGGGTTTCTTTCAAACTGCTGTGCAGACTTTCTGCAGTTGCCTTTGATTATGTCTTTGTTTTCCGTTTATTCCCTCTAGGAATTAAAAACACTTCTTCTTGGTTCCAGCCTAAATTGTTTCAATATTGAGTGGAGGAATCAGGGTTTCACATTCTTAGACACGCATGACCTCCGATATGGAATTGTGCAGAGAAAGGTGATTTTAATCAAGCCGGTGTGCTTAAATTGTTTTTATTTTCACATGCTTTATTTAATTGTGGCTTTGAATTTTTTAAGGGAGGTCCTTGTGGAGTTCTGGCGTCTGTTCAAGCCTTTGTTCTTAAGAAGCTGCTCTTTGAGAGCACTGAGAGCTGTAACGTGGGCCTGCAGTAAGTCACCTTTAGTTCATGACATGAACCTCTGAGCACTTTATTCCAATCACTTTTTAAAGCTGTTACTTCACACCAGGGAATGATATTCAGCAAGTGACTTCTGTATTTCAGTTTGAACCGTATTATTACCAGAGATGACCGCTTCTCACTCAGATAAGATTTTTTCCCCCTTTAGGAGATTAAGACCGTCCAACAGCATCAGGAGAAAGTGTCTCGTCTTAGCTCTGGCTGAGATCTTGTGGAGGGCTGGCGAGGAAACACAAGCCACAGTTGCAATGTGAGATCACCAGGTTTACCGATGCACTAGAGCTGGGCGATATAAGATTTTTTCATATCACGATATGTTTTTTTTTCATTTCAGGCGATAACGATATATATCACGATATAAGCCAAATAACTATATTTGTAAGATTTAAATGTGCCGTTGCTCACAAGTAAAATGTGAAATAATCAGCAGCTTGTCTTGATTTTAATATTTATTTCCCATAATAAGTTCAACAGGGCAGATGTACTTAAGGAACATGAGACTTTTTCAGATAAATGAAGGCAAATATTGCAAACTACACAAAAGGCAGCTGCTAAAGCGTTTAAGTTTCAAAATAGAACAAACAAACAGACTAAATTGTCAATTCCACTTAGAAACAAAATATTAATTCTAAAAATAAATCTTAGTTTGTTTTACAGAAGAACAGACAAAATTAAACTTTTGTCAATATCAAATAAACTGAGAACTAAAAGGACATTTTCAATCTCTCCTTGTTGTATAGCTTTCTGAACTTTCTGAATCCTTTATCATCCGCAACTGAAAATAGTTGTGGATGATTACTATACCTTTCTAATGTCACGTTGTTGTCCCTGGCTCTCTTTCTCTGTCTCTCCCTCCCGCTCTGTTCCTGTGCTACTGCGAGTGTAACTACCGCCCCTCTTCCCAGCGCAAAGCACAAGGCTCGCGTGCTGAGTGAAGCGGAAAAAAGTGCGAGAGAGAGGGTGAGAGAAAGAAGGAAAAAAAAAAACAAACCCACAGCTCGCGATAAGGAGCCGGCTCGCGTCGCTCACGTCAAAAATCCGGTTCGCGACAGACACATCACTACGAAATACCTCCACACTACGGAACTTCTGTGGCCCTTCCGTTCGACAATCTCTCCGGCATTGGAACCATCATTTGTTTTCTCTTCGGTAACCTGGTCACCCACGCTCTCGGTTGATTTTTCTCTAGTCGGCACACTCATTTCCTCCATTACCGGGGCGGCACGGCGGCTGGCTGCTTCCTAAACAACTACACATGTGCGGCTTGGCACTTCTGCTGTACGTAACGAGTCACGTGACGTGACGCTGCGGCTGTGATTGGTTCGGCTCTGAGCTACTTAATTTGGATTGGCTGTTCTTTTTTTCTTTTCTTTTTCTAAGAGAGCAAGAGAGAGATGAGGCCTATCGCAATAGTTTAATTTTTCTATCGAGAAAAATTTATTTCGCAATACATAAAGTTATCGTTCTATCGCCCAGCTCTACGATGCACACAACCATTTTATTGGCATTATATCTGCACATATTGTATAGAAGTTAAGAACTGTGACTCTGCTCTCACGTCGCTGCCATCATTATCTTTACCTGCAGCACAAAACAGCCCTGCTACGTTTACTGAAGGTGTTGCTGTGATTTTGTTGTTTCGAAACAGAAATTCAGGGAGAAATCAGTTCATCCCAGCTCGACCCTACAGATCTGAGGGAGTGCTTGAAAAGGTACAAATGTGCCTTTTTTATATTTGCACTGAAGCTAATCAGAATGAATGTAAGATAACTGGTTAGGTTCATAAAATGATATTTGTCAAACTTATGTAAGATTCAGAGCCATAACCAGGGAACTTTGTGCTTTTTCCTTGTTCTGTTGAAGGTTTTACGACTTGTCTTTGTTCTAGATCACCTGTTTGACTGTGGAGAACCTCAAAGATCTGGAGTTGATCCTTGAGCAGCATGTTGACCAAGTGAGAGAAGGACATTTCTTCTCCTTTTCCCTCTCGAGTGCACAAAAGTTTATCATCCACTTTCCTTTTTATCTCTGTTTTTTTCCCCCCACAGTTTGAAACTGGGATGCTGGGCTGCATGCTGCTGACTGTGTCTGCTGTTCTCTCGCGATCCATTCAAAAGTACTTTTTTTTAAAAAACAAACATTTTTTATGCAGAATAAAGTAGCTGGAACCAGATTGTGAAACAACTATGATGCGGTTCTTCCTTCTTTAGAGTACAGGAAGATATGGATGTGCCCACCACCACGCTGATTGGAGCCCATGGGTACTGCACACAGGTATTGTGCTAGTTGGATATAAAAAGATTCAGATACAGTAGCTTCAGCTTCTGAGCTGCTTTTAAAGCTGAGTCACAGTGTTGTTGTGTTTCTGGGCTGTAAATCTACTGCTGTTTGCAGTATGTTGATGCTGCGACATCAGGTGTCTTTAAAGTTTAGTTTGGAAGATTCACCTGTAGGTGTCACTAAATCCTAAACAATACTCTTTAACTAAACAGTGAAAAAACAATAAAACCCTCCGCAGAGGCAGCTCGCTCTCTGCGCGCTGTTTACTGTTACGGGAAAATTTCTTCATTTTCTTGTCTTTGTTGTTTTTAAATGTACTTGTTGACAGAACGCGCCACGCTTAGAAGAATCATACTTTCAAAGTCATAAGGGTTTCTTTTTTCTTTTTGACCAGTAGATCATTAAGTTGATTTTGTAGAGACCTTGGTGGATGTACCCAACCTCCAAAGCTTTTATCAGAGTTCTGTCTAAGCTTTACAGGAGGTAACACACAAAAATACGACATATTCCAGTAATAACTGTGTGTGATTTCTCACTAGGAGCTGGTCAACCTGTTGCTGTGTGGCAGAGCAGTTTCCAATGTGTTTGATAACGACATGGAGCTGGACTCGGGCAACGGCAACATGACTCTGCTCAAAGGAATCAAAGGTCACTGTGACGTTGGCCTGCTGTCCTTGTTTGAACATTATAACATCTGTAAGGTGAGAAACACTGCTGGCTGAGCCTCTAACAGACCACATACCAGTTTGATTCATGCTTAAACCAACAAACCCTGACTTCAGGTCCATTGTTCACTCTGGTAATGGGAGCATCGTCACAAGTATATTCTTAAACTATTATAGAATTTATATGATATTCAAGTAAACAGATGTGATGCAGCATTTGGAAACCGGTACTCAAAAATCTTCATTTTTATCTAGATTTGTCCTAAAAACTTGTAGCGTGTTTGTAAATGAGTAAACTCCTGATTAGAAACCGTCAGTCGATCCCAGTCCACGCAGATGTTGTAGTTGAGAAGTTTGAATAAGGAGGATTTGGGCTGAATAAACTGTTTGTCGGGTGTAGTTTGGGAGATATTTGCAGACAGTGAAGTTGAGGTAACGTAACAAACACTGGAATGATTGGAAAGTCCGGTTGTTTTGGATTGCGTCACGGCTTAGCTGTTTTTGTGCACACCTGGGACACCAAAAGCTCCAAAAACACCCAAATCCTTTAAAGCTGTTGCATTTTTTTCTTTGGCCAGTGCACAGCTTCCAAACTCAGTTTGTTTTGCACATCATGAAATCTTGGAGCACTATCTATGTCTGACTTCACTCCTCTACTGCTCTGCTCGCCGACCTTCTGTTACAGCGACTCTGTCGTAGTACGCTTCGTTGATGTCTTAAACGCGAGACATGTCTTTACATCAGGTCGTCGGGAATAAATGGTTAAGTTAGGCTTGGCTGACGTGCAGAGCAGTAATGCCTGCGCTGCTTTCAGTACACATATTGCAACACTCAGTGATTCTGTATGGCTGATGTGATCAAAAACAGGTGAATCACCTGAAAAAACAATTGGCCTTCTTCTTCTAAGGTAGGAGCTTACCTGAAGACTCCCCGCTACCCCATCTGGGTGGTGTGCAGTGAAAGCCACTTCAGCGTGCTGTTTGGCCTGCAGAGGGAGCTGTTGACCAATGAGGGCACTGAGTTCGACCTCTACTATTTCGATGGACTGGCCAACCAGCAGGAGGAGATCCGCCTCACTGTTTGTATGTAGCATCGTTTAATCTGATTGTCTTTGTCTTGGTCTGCAGCCCCGTGTTTCCAGTCTGTTTATAACTCTCTTACATGACCTCTAAAATGTGTTGGGTTAATCGTGACCTGTTTTCAGTCTGATTTTTCCAAGTCGATGCTACTGAGTGCTCCTAAAGCTGCGAAATAAAAATGTTTTTATTTTTAGCTGTTGGCAGATTGACCCAGAGCAGTCAGGATGTGGATACCGACCTCATTCCTCCCATGGAGCTCTGTATCCGAACAAGGTGACAGATCCCTGAAACAACCATAAAATGTTTTGACATGTTTTGCTTTATTCAAATTTCTTTTAATCCCGTAACGAGTTTTGAAGCTATAATAGATGAGTCTTTTCTTCTTTTTGCAGGTGGAAGGATGCATTTGTCAGCTGGAATGACACGGAGCCTATTCTCTGAGTGATCATCTGTTTTCAGTTTGTTTTTGTTGTTCTGCTGGTTTATTTCATGTCCATTTTATTAAGTATGAACTTGACATTGGATACTAAATTCTCACAAACAAAGTGCGATCGAAAGGTTCAGAGCCTGAGCCCGTAAGAAAGTGAAAACTGACCCGTTTAAATTTGGCTGCCATCCTTTTCAAAGTAGTTACTTTGTTCCTGTTCTCCTGCCATGCCTGACACATTCCCTGGAAGTCAGCTTTTTAATGGATATATATTTATTTATTTTAAATGCCCAAAGTGCTGTTTCTGAGGTCCGCAGTTAAACTTTTAGAAGTGCATCTGCTGCTGGTCACAAAAATGCGTGCACTCCTGATGTTGGTTGTGCAACATCTCTCTGAGTAATGACTCAGCGCAGTTACTGTTTGTGTGTTTTTATTTATTTACTTTTTCATTTGTTTTCATTCAACAGGGATGATTTACAGACTACTGACACATTTTAGTAAAATGAAGCCGGGACGGTCCACGAAGAGCCGCAGAGCTCGCCATAATTTGCAGGTTTTGTCCTCAGTTGACTTTAAAGGTAACAATGTAACAGAAACATAAAAACAGAGTCTTGACTTAAACGCATCCGAGAACAGGGGAAAGAAAACACTTTAATGTTCAGGCCAAAACTTCCTAATAATAAAGACGTTCTTAAAATGACGTTTTTATTTCTGATGGCAGCGTGTCAGCTGATGCACACGACCACGATGTGCTCCATTCATGCGTAACGGGAACACTCCCAGAACCTTTTGATTGCACTTCTTGCGTTACTGTTTTGTTTTGTCCGTCTGAGACGAAGCGTTGATGGAAAGCTGTTGGCTGCCATCATGTCGTCTGTTACAGCCTGATTCTGCTGCCAGGACATTTACGATATTTTGGAGAAAGCAGCTAGTTGGTCTTTTGAAAGGTTCAGCAATAAGAATATGTGCATGTGAACATTTTAGATGTGTTGCTGCAAAACAGTGTTCACCAGAGTGGCCTTCTGCTGTCAGCTTGTCCTTTAACATAAAAGCATCGTATCCACATTTTACACTAAATTGATTTGATTTCTCTGCTTATAAATATTTGGTAAATGGACTGATTCTTATACAGTCCTTCTCTACTCTCCCAGAGTACCTAAAGCGCTCTATACAAAGTATATGTAACATATTATTATTTTAAGGACTTGTGACATGCGAAATCGAGACCTCACATATAAACTAGATTAACTTTTAGTGAGTGCGACATTCCTCATAATTGCCTTGATGCTTGTTCACGTTGGACAAACCACCTGTGTGGACAATAAAATAATTTAATACCTCAGCCGTCTCCATTCTTGATGTTTTCTGTTGTTTTCTACATGTTTATTCTGTAACTAAGCACTGTACCCTCCTGCCGCCTGCCATCCTAATGGAAGCTACAGAACACCGAGTAGTATGTACTGAATACTGCAGTGCATAAACTTTGTTATGTAAGCTGCTCATTGTTGTCTGTATATTGGTAATCAGAAAAGGCCATGAACATAGCCTTAAGGGTCAGACTGGGGCAGGAAAATCCACGGATACTTCACCACCCCCGCCCAGTTGACACACATACAAAGACAACAGCTTTAATATAACTACTTATTGTGGATTGATGCTCTATTTTAAGAGCAAGTCTGTAATAGCAGGTCACCGCTGTGAGAGCATGGCGAGCATGTTTGTACTTATATTTTTGTTAAAGAGAGAAAATGGGAAATAAAGGAACAGTCCTGAACACAAAGCCACTTCAGTTAAAGGCCTGTTAGAAAAACCAACGATTGGTTATTACATTGTTAGCTGCTGACTGTACTTGACACAGTCGCTGCAATCTAAAAGACAGGCAGCCAAAACTAAAACCAAGCTTCATCTTTACATTTATCCATTAAATGTTTCCAGAAACGTTTTGGACCCAACTCATAGGAACGCTCTTCAGTATTTTAAGTCATCACCTCTTAGAAAAAATGATAAAAATTCAACTACTTTTAGGAATAAAGAGCTAAACTGTGTTTTTTACAAGCCTGTTTGACTTTTTGTTGTTTTGTTTTAGGTAATGATTAAATGTATTTTGGGTTTATTGTTGATTAAATAAATTGTATTTTTTTTTTTTTAATTTTATACCATTTTTACAGCATCTTCATTCAGACATACAACCCAGAGAGCTCACAGGACAATATTATAAAAGTATGATAATAATAATAATTAGAAAGGCATCAATTGGCAAAGGCTTCATGCCCCCCCATCAACCCCCAACCGAGCCTGGGTCTGCCGGAGATTTCTTTCTGTTAAAAGGGAGTTTTTTTGGGGGGGTTTTACATTAAAGCACCAAGAGGTGACTGTTGCTGATACATTTAAAAAAGAAATGAATTGTGCGATGTGTACAGAGCCTGTGAGCTGCTGAAAATAGAAACTTTAAACCTGCAAAAACTGCTGTGTGACAAAAGATTAGATTCATAAACTCTGGTAGGATTTGAGTATGAATAATATTTTTATTTTAAATATGAATACATTTATTTAGACATCCGTATCATTTTCATGGATAGTAGTAGCTATAAATGACTAGTGGGCAATAAATTAAAATAATCCAGTTCCATGAGGAAACTCTACGACTTGGAAGCCCATAAAGAAGCTCCTGCATTCCTGTCAATTGAGTTGCTCGTCATGAGGTCTCTTGCAGAGCTATGGGAACGGCCTGCAGGAATGAAAGTGGATTGACCAGCCACCTTTCTTTTCCATAATGGGGTGCTCAAAAATAAATAAAATATAAATGAAAAACAGGCTGCACAAGCAAACCTCAGAGGGACATGGCCGCAAGGATTTCTGCTAGTGCTCTGTTCATCGGGGGATATGGACATGTGCACCCACAGTTTATGGTTGTAAGGCATGGCGCTATGTTGTTTTCTGTTGTCTGAAATAACAGTCTTTGGATGAGAGGACAGAGCTGGAAAGCTGGATCCAATAGAGAAACCAGTGACAAAATGCATGCCCACAATTAATGCCAGACTGACCAGATCTGCCTCCTGGATACTCTTTGCAAAGTTGTTTCCAGCAAAGTTAGCGTCCATGGGCAGGTTACCAGACTAGCTTTCTGTTAGAAATCACTGAGCTCTCACATCCAGATGCAAAGTCTTTCAGACTCTAGGACAGTTCTCAAGTAGCCAGACCAATAAAACCGCTGAATAGTCTGTTAAAAACAAACATTTTTTCAGTATTTGAGTACATTTATAATTGAAATGTGTCTGTGTGTATGTGTGCAACAACTCATAACCATGTCCTGGCATGTCAGGTGCACCTCTAAGCTGCCCCGTGCAGTACTGGAAAGGTAACCACGGAGTCAGTATCGCTGATAGAGTCATGACTTATGAGATGAATCGTTATCAAGTCTGAGCACATTTTATTGACCATTAAATCAGTGTGATTTTCACTTTTCTCAATAATTAGTTAACACAACACAACTTCCAGCTTTTCGTGTTTTCAGCGAAGCTCTTTAAGATCGTACTTTTCTGTAGTTTGCGAGGCCGTGGGTCATGCGTTTCTCTCTAAAACTATGTTTGAAGCCCCGTCTCGGATGAAAATATCCACAACAGCGATCATGACTCGATTATTTCTAAATGACTTGCAACACAATGTTCCCTGGAAAAAAAATGATTCCCTCCCTTCTAAGATGTTCCCAAAGTCATCCAGCTGGCTGGACCGGACGGCTTTTAACTTCAGTCCCGTATGGAGCCGTTGTTGTTTTCAGACTGCACAGGTTGAGAAGTGTTTGTAATTATATGTCGAACTGAAGATCGAATAATTGCCAAATAAATGAAAGCATCTTGTGGAAAATGATGTGCTTATCGCCGGGTGTCTGTGGCTCTGGCGTGATTTCAAAACACAGTAAAATCCCCAGAAACATTACTTTAAATGATATTCCAAGTGTACAAATCACTTTCATTGAAATAGTTGATGTACTGTGATGTGAAGCATTTATTTTTAACGATCATGAAAAAGGAGGATTTATGTAATTTCTCCACATAATGGGAACAAACTGAGAGCTCACTGTAAATTAACTCTTAACTATATGTCATGTCTAGGTGAAAAAAAAGGATGCCTTGAAGTTAATCGGTGCCTTCAGTCCCAACCATGGCAGCACACTCAGTGTGGGGCATGCAGAGGGGGTGGCAGGAAGACAGCTCCAACACCTCCAGGACACGCGATCAAAGAGGCTGGCGCACAGACAGAGCTGCGGCGGCGCACTTCTCATCAAATCACACGGCACGGCACGGACCGGCCCAGGCTGCTCTCGGTTTCGCAGCGCAGGGGTCACAGAGTTCCCAAACAATCTTTTCATAAACACACAAAAGAACAACAGGTGTTTTCTTCAGATCACTCAAATCCACAATGGCTCTTTCAGCACGATGGAAAAAGCCACGAAGGAACTCGACTGTGATGATGATGAAGATGACAATGCAGTCATCTTTCAGCTGTCAGATTCCTAATGGAGGATGTATTATCTGAATTGACATTATTGGTGACTCATGTAGGATTTGTGCATTTCACAAAAGACATGAGAAGAGAGATGAATTAATCATGAGACATGAAGTGAATCAATGAACCCTCGACAACAATTTTACAGCCATCAAGACGACTGCGATCACTATAAATAAGGCGGTTTGATTGAATGAAGCCTTGGGGTCCAAGCAATTGGATTAAAGTGTTCTTCTGTGGATGGGGCAGGGGCTTTGATATATACGTCATAAGAGCCCATATTTAGGTTTTAGCATGAAATATGTTAGTAAGTGCCAAATGGCTAACAAAACTGCAGGAATCGGGGCATCGCATCCACTTGGTGAGCTGGTATCACATCTGAACAAGGCCCAAAGTTTACAGCAACGTCTCCTCCATCCTCCATCTAAAGATGGCTACATGAACACGTTTCTCCTCACTGATCTTGAGCTCTGATGGAGCCCGGTACCGTCTGACAGGAAGGAAATGGCATGGCTTTGGTCTCTATTTGCTATTTATTACAGCAGCATTTCTCAGAGGTACCAGAGGAAGGATTTGGTGCTTGTGTGTAATTGTATTAACGCCCTCCCACATACTGTCCCCTGTGCATCTTCTGTCTCCTCTCCTAATCTGTGCTGTTTGTCTCCAGATAAGTGATATCCTCCTCAGATTAGGATCCGGTGTCCCTGCTCTGCCTGCCCGAAGGGAAAGGGATCCCCAGTGCATCCCGTGGGGTGCGAGCAGTATTTTTAGCTTCCTAATCCTTTTATAGTTTGGGCTGAAAACATCACCCTTTTGCCTAATTGGTCCAGTTAATTACCGCACAGTACGCCACAGAGGAAGTGCTTCATCTGGATCCTTTTGGCTATTTGGTTTTGCAGGTTTTGCAATATGCGGGTTTTTGGTGGAGCATAAATTTCTGAGCCGGATTCGTCTGTTCCTAAGCAACTTTGATTTGTGGAAGGGAGGCTATCACCGATTTTATTGCCCTGCAGAGCAAGGACATCTCATATCATGCTGGAAACACTGCACTGATAGGATCTGTACATCATCAGCACTAAAAAACAACCCAACCCCCCCACGCACATATTTTCAACGCAGTTTAAGTTCACAACCCTTTGAACTGAAGTCCGCTGCAGATGATTTTTTAACGATCCCACAACAGGCCAAACTTTGTTGAATAATGCATGATCCAGTGTAAGAAAAACTTTCCTGCTAAGTCTGCAGAGACATACTGACGTGAGAACAGAGCTGTTGTAATCTTTGGCTTAGGGTATGTTTTCTTAGCTTATCAGCATCCCTACGTGTACGTGGATCATTTATTTCACTCCCCAAATAAAAACAGCAATCACTGTCACTGCTCTCAGAGCACAAATGTACGAGACGAGACGACATGAAAAAGAAAAATAGAAGATTTCTGACCTTTTTATTTTGTCAGGAGTTTAGAGCGCTCTGTACTGTACTGCGCTCCGTTACTGTAACCACAGCCAAGTTGACTCCCCCTCCCCGAAATTCACAGTGAATTCAATTAAAGCAGCTCGGACGCCTCCATCAGTCACTGAACAAGCTCCAGTTCTCATACAGTGTTTGCTACTTTAAAAGAAAACACGAGAGAACCTTTGGAAGGAAAAAACACACATTTTTTTCTTTTCTGGCAGGAAGTCAGACGAGTTGGAGACTACGCTCAGTTCAGCCTGTTAACTGATATAGCAGGTGGCCTGAGGCTCGAACACAAAGCACATTTCATTCAGTGAATTTTGATTATCGTGAACAAACTTTCTTCAAACTGTTTTCTTCCCCCTGCTTGATTGCACTTGTAAACTGCGAGAAACTCTCGCCAGAGCCAATTTGTCAAGTCTTCCGCATGGTACGCAGATGTTTTCAAAGCCCACCATCAGCCATCGTGTGGCTAATTTAGATTCTCCCTATCAACAGCTACAACTCTGAAAAATGCTTTTCACGTGTGACTACTTGAGGAGTTCACCAAACCTTTGCTGATCTTATCCAAAGCTGGTTCTTTGGAGCTCGAGTTGCTCAACATCCCGTTGAGTCCAAGATAGCTGACAGCTATGATTGAGTGTGTGATTGCCAGAGACAAGCAGAGGAATCTGCCAGAAATTTTGCAACAAGCTCCAGTTAGAGGAGAGAGTTTAGTAATGGTGGTCCCTGTTCAGAGACAGCGTCAGAAAGGTGCTGAAAACTGAGAGAAGAAGAAATACTCGGGCCAGAAGGAACATAAAGACGTATTCCCACAGCATAAAAACTGTAATGAAGCGCAGTCTTGTTCACGACACCGAACACTGGACGTGTTTCCTCTGCAAACTGGAGAGACTGGCTTAATCCCAAGCTCAGCTCATCACACTGCTCTCCACCAGTTTCCCCTCATCTTCAATGATGGCGACATGCTGTGCTTCAGTATTCTTTATTGTTCAGTACTGCAGTGCATTATCACCATTGTTCTTATTCCATATATTCTCATTGTCAGCCACCACTCAAGTGCCAAATAAAATGTAATGAAGACAATGACAGAGCGTAATATCAGTATGATAGTGGCAGTCATATATATGGATGAGAAAAGAAGCTTCTTCTTCATCCATAACTGTAATAACCAAAAAAGAATCAAATTTTGAATGACTGTGAAATTATTATATACATTCCTTCTCAATAAATAGGTGCATTTAATATTAAATTAATATTTCTTTACAAATACATGGTATATACAGGTACATCCATTCAGAAACGTCCATTGATGACAGCAAGAACAACAGAAAGAAACACTAGAAACACAACCACGTTCTTATGACTGCTGTGGGTTTGAAGGCACTTCCTTGGCAACACATTGATCCTTCTTCTGTTATTCTGGGACCTGAAATAAAAAGAAAATATAAAACCTTGATGAGGATGAACCGTCATCCTTTCACCCCTTTAAATAAAATAATACAACAGCTGTTTTAAGTGAACAGGTGATTTTGACGTGTCTTGAATGTCGGAGGAAGTCAGCGTTTGTCCTTAGTGGCGCCCATCGCAGCGTTCCTCTGTGTTACGTCTCAGCTTATCCACAGACAGGGGCGTGTCTATGGGTGGGCGGCGTGCCGATTATATAATAACGCACGTCCACCCAATACAACTAATTGTTATATAATAACAATAACAATAAAGCTATTTTCAGCCATTGATATGGTCAAGATATGGTCAGGCGATACGGTCTCTCAATCATCACACCACCACATAGAACGGACCCACACATATGGTTCTTACACACACACACTGGACAGTCTGGACTTTGTTTACACTTAATCACTTTAAGCATATTTGCACTGCACAAGACACCTACAATGTGGTTTGCACAACACTGGACATTATATTTCTCCATTTCCATTTAATACTTGTAAAATGCTGCTGTTATTGTATATATATTTATATTTCTTCATACATTCTTATATATTTCTATACTGTGCATTGTGTATTTTGCTGTACAGTTATTTTATTTTAAACTTTAATTCATATATATTTTATCTATTCCTTCCCAGCTAAATTTACCCTTCATTCTAATTTGTGTTGTACAGTTATTTTATTTTATTTTCAACAAATTCATATATATATTTTATTTTATTCCTTCCTAGTTAAATTTACCCTTTTTAATTTTCATATTTATTTCCTATCTTATTCATAGCCTTTTCTTTTTTCCTTAGGTCACGAGCAGTTGTGTAAGCATTTCACTGCATATCGTACTGTGTATGACTGTGTATGTGACAAATAAAAATTTGAATTTGAATTTGAATTTGATTTGAAATGAATGCAGTTTGAAAGGCTGAGTGTGTGTAACGGACTGGAACAACCTCTCTGCTCTCAGCACTGACTCATGTTCATTTGTTTCTCTCTAGTTCTCAGTCTGTGTTATATTAATAATCTTATAGTAAGGAGAGACCATATTTACCCATGTTTACTCTTCATGGGCTCTTAAAGACAGAGTTAAGTTTTGTCTCCTCACATATAAAGTTTTCGATAATCAGGCCCCGTCACGTCTTACGGTGCACAGTGCCATATTATCCCAACAGACACTTTGCTCTCAGACTGCATGTTTGCTTGTGGCTCCGCGAGTTTGTAGAATGGGAGGCAGAGCGTCTTCTGTGGAAGCAGCTCCCACTATGGATTCAGGAGGCAGTTTTCCTTACAGTTAGGATCAGGTGACCCTGAGGCATCCTTTAGTTCAGCTGGAACAGGCTCAGACTGTTTCTTTTTCACTCCCCACGTGTTTGTGTTCTTATGGAACAACCTTCCTGTGTCTATCCGGGCGTCTGACTCTCTGCCTCTGTTTAAATCACGGCTGAAGACTTATTTGTTTAATCTTGCCTTTCCACCTAGTTAACACTTGGTGTGCGTTGGTACATTTTTATCCGTTATGCTTGTGAACTACTTTTATATCTTATGATTGTCAAGGTTTTATAATTGATACGTGCCAGGTCCTTTCTCTTTTCCCTCCCATCTCCCTTTAACTATTTTATTTTTGTTAAGCACCTTGGTATACCCTTGGGTTTTTTAGTGTGCTTTATAAATAAAGCTTATTATATTATTATTATTGTGTACCACTGCTGCACGCCATTACACTGCTTCTTCTTCCTGTCTCCCACGCTCAATTTCTTTTCTATTTGCAAACGTGATGGTTTTCAGAAGCTCCTCTGCTAACAGTTAACGATTAGGCACCGCTAGGCTAGCTACAGTAGATTTGTTTCTTACTAAAATTTTGCAAATCAGATTTTCAGGCAAACAGAAGAAGGTTCTCCGCAGGCTAAGACGCCCCCGCAAACCAGGAACTGCTAAAACTAGAAAACTAATTATACTTCCATGTTCACCTCCAACACTTCCATGCAAATTTTTGTTGTTTTCCACTCAAAGACGTAATTCTACTAACATCTCTATTAAGAAATGACCAGAATGACAACATAACAAATCCTTTAATATTCCCTCTAATTGATACATTTGTCAGATTTCGTCAGCACGGCGCCGACAGGATCTTATTATCTGATTCACTTGAGAAACTGAATACCTCGAGATGTGTCAGCCTCTTCAAATTTATAATCACCAACTCCACTACAAAAAAATCAAATGAACCAAGATGACCACTTGTAGAGATTAACCCTGTAAGAGCAATCACTCTCCAGCTAATTGCATTTCCTGTACTGAATGCGTGCATTTACCCTGCTGGATTTAGACAGCAGTGAACCCTTCAGACCTGCTGTCACAGAAGATCCATTTTAAAAAGGCCTGACAACGACAGCGTCGTAAATTACTCCACTGATGTTAGCCAGAGCCCATCCTCTGTCCTGAGAGCGGTCATATTAATAGATTTAGTGTGAGGAAGAACACGAGCGGCGTTTCTCCCACGAACATCGGGAAGCAGTGACGTTCGTGGAGTTAAAAAAACTATATATATATATATATATATATATATATATATATATATATATATATATTTATGTGTGTGTGTATGTTTTCTTACTTTAACCCTTCTGTTGTTGTGGATGCAGGAGACCACGGGTGAAGTCTTATTATCTCTGTGTGCCATTTTTTCCCATTTGCTTGACAACATGAATTACATGCTCTAATGTGCATTTTTGGCGTAAAGAGAACTGAATGTATAAAATCTGCGTCTCTGTTCTTTCTGACTCTCTCACTCCACTACAGACCTAAATTTAAACCCTGTTTTGACAGAATAATGTTTTAGCATGTCATCCAAGCATGCAGTCTTCTTCATTAAAGAAATGTTGAATTTAACATTTCTAATTACGTGAAAATCTTTTTCCCCCTCAGCTCCACATCACACATTCAATTAAACTGACCAAAAGCAACAAAGACGTCTAAAATAATATTTCTGTCGTCTTTAACCTTGTTTTTTTTTCTATTCAGAGGATGATGACAAAAACAGTCAGGAAAGCAGGAAAAAACTTACATGCAATATCTAGGACTGCATGCAGAGTGGACTCATCGCTAATCGTGTTAGCAATCTCGCACATCTTTTGTAATCTGGGGAGAAAAACATGATGTTAATATAAGGCCTCCCTGGTAACCATATCAGTAAAAAACAAACATGAAAAGTTTTGATTTGTGGTAAAAATAATAATGAAGACATGAGGTATCAGGTTCATAGTAAAATACGTGTAAAACCGTATACCGCTGGGGGCATCTGGTGGTATATATACATATACATATATATATATATATATAGACCAAAGAGACAGTACTGAGCGGCGCTGCCACATGATAATTCCTGACTGCAAGTAAAGTACAAACACAGTCCCGTTTTCTGACCCTGACATCTGTAATATCTGTGTGACATGAACTGCGTCCCACAATCCTCTGGGCCATCCCAGCCCAGCATCCTGTATGTGACCCACTTGCCAGTATTGTCTCACTATTGTCAGGCTTTAAATAAACTTCCTTAACCTTGGGACAATCCTGTTAATGTGATGTAGTTTGATGCCTGTTTGACTCGGTCACATGTGTGAAAGGCATCAGGAAGAGGAGGAGCTTCTCGCTCTAATTTATTCTGTGACAAATGCAAACTCAGCATTACCGTCTGCACTCACTGATGATGTCTGCTGGACATTTTCCTCTTAATTCCCATATCATTAATATCCCAGAAGGAAAACCGGGACTTTCATAATACATCACCAAATTGTTTAAGATCTTAAAAAAAGAATCAAATAATAAAACATCGTGTCTGAGCTTTCAAATCCCTGCGGCGCATTAGAATTAGCTCTGTTTACTTTTACTAGAAACCCTCGACGTTATCGTGTACAGCTCAAGTGTCAAACTCATTTTATGTCAATGCAGCGTGTACGCAGGTTTGATCTCAGAAGTAAAAACGATTGCATAAGAACTTAAAAACACACATTTTTTTTACATAACGTGAACAATTCATTTCCAATGTAGCTGTGATTTCTGTTTGCAGTCAGTCTGCTCTTGTAAATCACACACACAGTTTAGTGTGGTACTGCAGGCTGTGGGTTATATCGCTGTCACAAAGAAGGCTGTAAAACTGACAGTGATTCAGACTTCTGGCTTGGATAAAATGAACAGTTTGGACAGCCGCTCTGATACGATCCCCTTTTTATGCTTCTGGCATAAATACAGAGAAAAGCCCAACGACTGTGCCCTCAGTCGCTACAGGTTTTACTCCCTAAATGTTAGCCAGAGGTGGTGTATATACCCCTCATTCACAAATCAAAATGATTTTATAATTTAAGAACAGTTTAAAGCAATAAAAGTTTGTCCTATGAAGCACAGAGTTTAACACTCATAACCTGAACTCGGATCAGATTTGACTGATAGTTGATTTAAATGCATATTACTAGCGTGTGACAACTCCAACCCACAAGCACGGAACAAACTGTTAACATGCTACAGTAAACATGTAAAAACAGGTTTTGAGGCAACACAGATGATGATAACGACATCGAGCACATCAGCAGAAACAGAACAGGAGAAGAAGTCATACATACATGCTGGTGTTGAGCAATCCCTCGTGTTGTGATAAACTCTATGAAAGTGTGTTTTGCACTCCGATGAGAACTTGACTGGTCCTGCTTAACAGAAAAAGGTCTCATCAGATAAAACGATCATTATTTTTTATCTTATTTGCAGGTGTAATTAAGCTTGAGCTTACAGCTAAAGTGAACAGACATGTGCTAACTAAAGCTCAAACTGGCCTTAGTGTGCAGGGGAATCGAGTCTTCAATTATAAGCACATCTAACATTTAAGCTTCCAGATTTTCACATCACTAATGAACCCTGCACATAGTTCCTGAGACAAATAATCAGCTTAATGTGCCACTGCCTTCAGCTTAATACTGTCAGCTTCAGACCATGTGCTGTTTCTCAGCACTGCTGCCCTACAAGCAACCCTTTCTTAACTTACTGCAGCCCCCAGTGTTCGTGACGTTTTCTATGACCTGAGCATACTGAATGCTGGCTTGGAAAGAAAACGATTTTCTCACAGGGGCAAAAGGAGGAATTTCCAGTAAAGTGTTGCACTGGATTAGTGCCATCTATGCTGGGAAAGTTAGTTGTCAGAAACAAACGGTCTTGCATTACAGACAGAGTTTGTGCTCCTAGTGTCGTCTTTGGTGTCGAGTTTCTTACCTCCAAAATGTTCGATGAGTTTCTCTTTCATGTTTGCATCTCTGGCAAAGATTTCTGGAAAAGAAACTCACTGTTAGCTTCTCGATCAACATCTGAGCAAAGTTATGCATGAATCACAGTGACTGAGGGATCGTCAGTGTTAAAAGTCTCCCTCCCGCATCCTGCATTATGTTTCAGGAATCTCAGCAGTGTCGCTGCTTTACGTGACGATGCACAGCTGCTTTGCATGATTAATAACTTTGAAATGTTTTTGGATTTTTCTGCACAAGTCCCAACTGCAGAATCATAAATGAACATTATTCATTCTCTATTAAGTTCCTCAGATGTGCAGCAAATGTAGTTTTTCTCCCACTGATTGACACACTCATGTTTTTGTCCACGGTTTGCACTCTGGGGAAATTTTGTGTATACATAAAGACACCAAGGATTAACTGTATTAACTGTCCACCCAGGCAACACAGGCAGCAGTCTCATAACACAATGGCCATGCTTACAGGCTAAAGAGATTATTGTATGCTCATCAGAATAAGTAAGTAGCTACATTAACCCTCGAGCCAGAGATTTGTGGAATGCTCTACGGGGGGATAAATATGCAAGAAAATCACTTAGATGCACAAAGAAAAATCACAGAGAATATTACAAAATTAATTTAGGAAGACGGACAGAAGACAACCTTGCTGTCAAGTGGACGTCCATAAGAGCAACACGAGTCAGGTTTTCATTACAAAGGGTTTACATATGCGGAGGATTAGTGAATCTCTGTTTTTAGCTGCCAGTCTAAAACTTATTTATTGTAACAATAACCGAAAAAACCAGCTAGAAAATAAGTGCCTGCCTTCATGGCGTGTTTCTTGAAACAACCGTAGCTTTAGCGCGAGAGCTGAGTGTGCCGCACACATCAGTGGATTCATAGATGTTTCTCCTTCCTCCTCGTTGTGTTCAAAACATCCATCCTTGCGTGACCACAAATCTTTGGTAGCGTTGCACGCACCACTTGCTAATGTGCTGCTTTTTATATCCTCAAAAGATGAATTCCATCCAGTCAGTGGTCTGAAAGGTATTTTTCCAACTGCATGAGCTGGAGCCAAGATTTTAAGCTGTATAACGCCTGCGCAACATCTCTACAACATGATCTAATTGATAGTGCTGTTGGAGACGGTCTGATATTGGAAATAAACAGCACATTATGTTAACTTAGCCCTTAATATACTCCCACACCCACACATACCAATGAGGCACAGCCCTAGACTGCTCTCTGAGTTTAAACTGTCTGTTAAAGCGATAAAAATGGTTGCATAAAAGGATTTTCTGGATTCCTTTTCTTTATCATTCTTTGCCAGGTTTTAGAGATTTGAAGAGTTGCAGCATTAATGCAGATTTACTGAAATGTCTGAGACGACTCAGTTTTAGTAAAAATCCTGTTAAGTGTCATTCGCAAGGGCAAAATTCAGTAACATGCTCTGGATAGTCTTCCCAGATAAATAAAGTCCAGTGTTTATAGTCTCCTCATACAGGCTCTTCATTCCATAACGGTCAAAAAAGTATTTTAGTTCGAGTATCACTGATGCAATGCCGTGTAGGTGACACAGCACAACCAGTCTGCTTTATCTGCTCTGTCTGCAGACGTGAATGTGACTGGAGATGCTTTCTAGGACACTACAGTGCCTGTGTACATGTTGGACACTCATCACTCACATTAAAGAGTCCATAGTGAATCATACTGAATGACTCATTCACAGGTTTAGCATCACCATGCCCCTCCTACCTTAATTAGCCTATCCACATTAAACACGGGCACACGTGTTGAAGAAACATGGTCAAAAAACAGGTCTTCAAAATGAAGCACACAAGCATTGTGTTCATGGAAACCACTTTAAATTTAGCTGGACACTTGAGCACAGACGGATCTGGACGCTGACCTTTCTGAGCACCATTGATACACGTGTAAAACTGAATCGTGCTTACAAAATTTAACTCGAACAAACCAGTTTCCATTCAGCTAAAGGAAGCTCTTGAATAAGACGTGCAGCACTGCCCAGAACACTGACAGCTGTCCCCAACTGTAAAATGGGGATTATGCCTTCATCATCAGAACCTAAAAATAAATCTTATCAGCTTACCTGAGAGTCTACTGTTATCCAGCCTAGGGACAGAGAAAGGCTTTTCCCGGGAGGAGAACTTCATGTCTTGTGCTGAAGTGAAGAGTCCACTGCTGCAGCGCCTGGAGATGGGTTTCTCCCTTTGCTGGCTGTCTCTGATAACCTGTAAGATTAGATCCAACAGGGTCCTTCGTTCTTTCTGCTTGTCCTCCTTGCTGTCCATACACTGACCCGAAGTGATGAGCAGAAGGAAGATAGTGAGCAGTATGTGCCATTTCCTTTCCACCTGCATGACTTTACTGTCTGAAAGCGTGAGCAGACAGGTTTTGTTAGATTAAAGTGATTACACGAAAAGAAATGCTTTATTTGTTTGACTGGACTGACCAAAAACACACTTGCACAGTTTCCATTATGATTTACATGACGGGACGAATCAGCACTGATATTTGAAGTCCTTCACATTTTCATTATTACAGCAAAATTAATAAAATCTACATGTTGGAGATAAAATAGGTAACTTCTAAAAGATCTCCACTTTCCCCTTGTTTAATACAAGAGTAACGCAAATGCATTTAATTGAACTTCAAACTTACTAGTTTAGGAGTTAAAGATGCTTATGTCCTGGAGGGTGGACACAGTTGTCTGCAGCAAATTCTTCCGATCCGATAGGAGAGAAAGCCAACAGATTGTGCTCACCACCGTCTTTCTTGAAATAATGCGTTCCTATTTATACGAGGAGCCACCTTCTTGAAGGTAATACAATCGATTTTGAGTGGGTGGTAAAGCAATGTTGACATCTTTGGTGTAATTTCTTCCAGTGGCACTCGCTCACTTAGGCACGAGCCACTCCTTTACGCACCAAAAACATCACTAGTTGTAGTTGAACGGGACAGGCTACTTTCAAATAAAAACGACCCTCTTATAGATGCAATAATGGCCGAAGATCTGAAAAAGACCCCCGTGCACTATAACTTCCATTAAAAAAGAACGAAAGAAAAACCCGACAAAGACCGTGGCGCGGAAGCGCACGAGAGTCCACTTTTCCAAAAAGAGCGACTTGTTGGATGTTGGGTGCAGAGAAGTGAAGAATCTGTGGGCCTGTGAGCTTCTAGCTGACCTGTCAGCGTGCCGATGTTTTTGCTCACCGATGTCCAAGTCTTGTGACCGCCTAAGCGCTGCAGATATTGCGCCTCCTGGAGCAGCCATCCGGCTTTTTCCCACCCATGCGGAACAGAGTCATGTAACAACGGTGTATAACTCTAAAACTTTACCTACAGGTGTGGCAGGGCTTACGGAGTGGTGTAATTAGTGGGTCGTTACATTTCAGATACATCTGATACAGACACATCTGCTGACTCAGCTCCTGGAACTGTGACTCCAATCCACTTTAAAATACAAAGTGTGGTTTGTATGAGTGGAATATTGAGGCAAATCTATTAACGCGTGAAGTCTTTAGATTGCTTCAGTGTTTAATCTGTAATCAGTTATTAACAGGCTTCTATTTATGCTTACAGAGATGCACATTTGCACTTTGCATGCATTCACGTCACCTAGTTGCGTAAAGAGCTCATGTGGAAGCTTTAGATGTCGTCATTCAATATTTATTGGTGGTTTAAAAGCACAAACGCGAAGAGGAAGATGATATTACTGTTTTTATTATTATTAATGGTGTAGATGTTTATATTTTTATATTAATTGTGGAAAAGAAGCACTGTGCGTCATTTCAGGTGTTGTTCCCCATCGCTTACCTTTACCTGAACATAACCTTACCACTGCCTCTGTAATCCTCACTGATCGTCCTCTGGGGTCCTCAACTGGAGCCCAAAGGTATCTTGACACGTATCAATTATCTTGTGTTCAACTTATCCTACGCCCTAACTCAAACTGCGGAGGGAAGCACGACTTTCCAAAGCGGACAGACTTCCTGTATTACTGTTACTATGGAAACAGACCACGCACTGAAGGCTGAGCTAAAGTTTAATAAGCTGCAGCTAACCTTCGTTTAGTTTTGGCTCTGTGGGACGTTTGTTTGGTTGTTTCGTGTCTGATTAGAGACACGTTTCTATCCGCGGAGGCATAAATATGTCGCAAAGGTAACCTTTCCAAAAGCCACGTGGTCTGTTGTTGTAAAGTGAGGTTAGTTTAATGTTTGCTTGTTGTGCGTAAAACGCGAAAATATCTGTACCCAATAAGTCAAACTAAAGAAAGTATTATAGCAGGGATATTTCAAATTTGGCAACATATTTTATCATAGAATTAAATAAAGGGTTATTCATCTTATTATTATTGTCAATCCTGGCGAGAAATAAGACTCCATCCAGCTGAATAGCAGCGCTGACAAGTGTGCTGGTTTTTGCTCTTTAAATATTTAGCGTTGTTGTTATTAGCATTTGCAAGTCATGATCTTTTATTCTTTGAACAATCACTAACCTGCATTATGTACTTTTCAGGATTATCACTCACAGACTGTTCGTTCTGGCACAAACTCATCAGATTGCTTCCACTTTTTCAGGACATACAACCAGCTGTGGGCAGATGCCCAGTTAGAGCTGAGCTGTCTGCTAGCCGAAGAACTACCAGCTGAGCCCCCGCGCCCTGAAAAAGACAGAGTAGTTTTCTTCCAGCGCCTGGCCATGCTTTTTGTGCGCTACACCCAAATCTTCAGACAGCTGGAGAAAGCCTATGACCTGGTCGTCCACCCTCAGAAGAGAAGATTTATTCGTTCAGTTCTTGACAGCGTGATGGGAAGGGTGTTAGAGCTGAAAAATGAAATGGTGGAAAAAGAGTTTTCAGAGTACCACTACATGGATGATGTGCTTCATGATTTGAAGCTCATACCTGTACGTTTGATTCCTGAGTTCAAGATAAAACCAAATTAAGCTTCCGCACACCCGTGCCCAGGGCCAACATAGTAACCACTGTTTACTCTGATGTCCTGTTAGGCCGACCTCGAGATCCCCATCCCTCGCTATTTTCACAGTGAACGCAGCAAAGAGGTGCAGCAAAGAAAGGCCATGCTGACTGACATCCTGAAAATGGTGGAGGTCACCGAAACTCCTGAAGTGAGTGGAAAAGCAGCCAAATCTTTTAAAGCCCTGAAACTTTCTCGCCTAATTTGTTCCTGTCATTTTGTTACACACTTATGCAATAACGGTTACATTTAATGAGTCGGTGTCATGCAGAAGGTATTTCTGTCCTTTTGTCTGTTCTATTTTTGGTCCCTGCAGCCTGTAATGGCCAAGGAGATGAGTCAAGAGGAGGCAGTGAAGATTATTCAAGTGGCAGAGCGGGCGCGACAAGGACGTGAAAGGGCAAAGTTCAATATGAAAAACTTAAATATGAACACCGTATACAGGATCAAGGAACCTGGAGCAGACAGTGCTGAATCAGCTGCAGTCTGCATCCAAAAGGTCCATCGTTACTGACACACCACGTGTCACATGCCATCTTCTTCTTTTGTGTAAGCACTCGTTCATGCTCACAGGTATAATTGAATGCAATTGCAGGTGTGGAAGGGCTACGTGCAAAGGAAGAGGACAAAAACTGCCAGAGAGGAAGAGATGATTTTCCTGGGAATGGTGCGGAAAATGCGGCTTCATCAAGATACTTTTTTTATGTTTATAAGGAAACACTAGAGTGCTGAATTTTTGTTCTAGACTATGGATCCAAAGTATGAGGCGCCACGCCCTGCAGAAATGACGGCCCAGGCCATCGAGGCTTCCACACGAGTAAAACAGATGGAGCACGAGGAAGCTTACCAAAAGGCCACAGTGGATGTCATGAACCAACTGCGAGATGTGGAAGGGGACGACATGAGCAAAAGCATGAAGGTGCAAATTCAGCAGTGGTTCACTGAGTGCCGGTAAGCTGGCAGAGAGTTTGTTTCCATGATTTTTTCCTCTGGTCACGGAGCTTTTTCACACCCGGTGGGTTTAGTTTCATGTTTGAATCTTCGATGTTTTCCATAGCAATGCTACAGGAACATTTCCAGACTACCCAGATGAAGAAGATGGAGGTTCTGCCCTCATTTTTGCTGAAAAGACCCCTCAGCAGGTAGATCCAATCTGATTTAAAAGTTAATGCCTTAATATTGTTTGTAAACAGTGGTGTTGGTGGGTTTTTTAGTTGTTGGAAGAGTTTGCTGCAAAAGAAGAAGAAGAGGCCAACACCAAAGCTAAAGGGAAAGAAGAAAAGAAGGAAAAGGGGAAAAGTGACAAGAAGAAGGAAGACGAGGAGGTGGGAGACACCGCTGTATTTCATTTTTAATTTAGTAGAACAATCTGTAATGTGATTATTACTGTATCTTAGATAAGAATATAGAAAAACTGGGAAAATGTGAGCTCAATCAAAGCAAAACCAAATGCTTCACTTTGAGTTCATTGGTGTAACTGTATCACGATCAGGTGGAGGAGGCAGGGCTGAAGATGCTGCCCTCTGCTTTTCTGCCGGACCTCGAAGTCGAAAGTAAAATCTACGCAGGTACGTCCAGCTTTAAACAGTGAGTGTTTGTTTACGGCCCCTGCAAACGTTAAAAAGCCTTGACACGAAAACTGAGGATTCATGATTCACATTCAGTGGAAGACAAAGGGTCTCGTTCAATTAGTGATCTGCTAAATCGGGTTTGCAACAAACCCTAAAGGTGTTTGTTTGTTTTGGCCAATCTTCACGTCTTTGTGAGTATAAAAGTTTATCCTGATGCGTGCTCAGTCATCCAGGTAAGTAAATCTGTAAATTCTGTTCATCTGGACGTTTTCAGTGGGAGAAACGTTTCGTCGCTCATCCAGGTGACGTCTTCAGTCTCCAAGTGACGAACCGTTTCTCCCACGCTGCGTCCTGATGAGCAGCATCAACCTTTCGGGGCGTCATGTGCATACTTACAGTCTGCGGTGCATTTTTGTCATCCTCAGACTTTTGGCACAATCGCAGCGAGTACGGAAACTTTAACCAAATGCATGACCCGGAGCTAATCAAGGAAGAAAAGAGGAAAGTCATTGAGGCGGAAATTCGAGTGAAGGTACGGCGAAGGCTCCAGCACACAATCCACTGTTTTCAAAGCAATTCATGTCCTAAACCTTTGGCCTGGCTCATTTCACAACAAAACACCTGTTTACTTCTGTTTAGCCTTAAATTAACATTTTGTTTGGTCTTAAGAGAGAATTTGATGTAATGCCTGGGTTTGTCTCACTCACTGGTGATGTTTTGCTCGCACCAGGTCGATGAGCAGATGAGACAAGAACTGGCTGAGTGGAAGCTGTCTGTGGATAAAGACAAGGGCGGTAAGACGAAAGCAAACGCCAAGGTACCACACTGAGAGACGGCGGCCGCAGTTTACGCCGAGTCCTTCCAGCGTGTTCCTGATTGTATTTGTTTCATTCTGCAGAAGAAGAAAGGCTCTAAGAGCGGAAAGAAGAAGAAAAAGGAAAAAGACCTGACGGCCGATCGGTGAGGTCACGCAGAGCCTGATTGGATCTTCAGCGCAATGCAGAAAAGATTTAGAGTTCATCGTTTATTCACATCTGTAGGACTCTGGAGTCTCTGTGTCAGGAGCTGGTGGAGCAGGGCTTACTGAAACACACACATAATGTTCAGCTGCAGGATTTCCTGGGTAAGACACTACATACTGTTTGTGACAGAAATCCTTTTGTCTGATTATAACTCTGGACGTCTTGTTTTTAAATGATGTGCTGGTACTCCACAGGAAGTCCACAACTGAGCTGTTTTAAGTAGAAACTATGGCGTGTGGATGTGCTGCCCTCTTCTGGTTTATGACTTCCAGTCACCAGTTAATCAGGCTCACGTTGCTAAAACTAATCGAATCTAACACAGTCATTCGATGCAGCGTTTGATGATTTTGCACCGACTGTTTATATCCACACATCACAGTTCAGTTAAGTAAAGATTAAATAGCAGAAAATGCTGTAACTTATTACATCATTTTATATTCCAGCCTTCGTTAAGGTAAGATTTATTCACTGATTATGGTTTTGCAGAACATTTGTATTGTGTAAAACTGCTGTGTACTCCCTAGGTGACTATAGCTACCTGGGGACCACGCTGAGGCAACATGACATTGAACCCATGCCGTCATTGTCAGATGTGCGACAAGTCATATCTCTGTATGCAGTTCTGCCGTTAGGTATTAAAGCCAGCCACTGATATTTAACATCAACGGGACAGAAAACATCTGTAGTTTGAAAATAATACGCGCGTCACTTTCAGGCTCTCAGGTGGTGCATGAGAAGGCTCCTCTGATAAAGTCAGTCCTGCTGGTCGGACCCACAGGTGTGGGTAAAAAGATGCTGGTCCATGCGGTTTGCCACGAGACGGGCGCCTGCCTGTTTGATCTGTCTCCCCTGAACACAGCCGGAAAGTACCCAGGCAAGAGCGGGCTCGCCATGATGCTTCACTTGGTGTTTAAGGTAAAACGGCCAACCAGAATCTTTGTGGTGTTTTTAATCACTCTTATAATCTCGTGTGTGCAGCACAAATGAGAATAACTTAGTGATTTAAAGACTTTAAAAAAGGTAAAATCAGATTTCTGTCATAATCTTAAAGACTTAAAGTTATGAAGGCATAACCTTAATGAACTTACATGGAAAACTGGTTAATGTCAACCAGAATAAAGAAGTCAGTGTATAGAAAAATGCAGCAAACCAATCAAATGCAGCGTGAGTGTAACCAAAATAAGGTGGAAGAAAGAGGGGTGTACAACAGACAGCCTGCAATACAGACTCACAGATTAGAGTACATTTAAAGAACAGGGTGTACGGCTGACTTGTGTTCAGCTGGCGTAGCAGCAGAAATGACCCCCATCACCACCAGCCTGTACATGAATGCCATGAACATTTGCATCCTGCTTAGCTAGACCGTAAGTTCCTCCGAATCATTTACACACAGGTTGCGAGACTGATGCAGCCTTCAGTAATCTGGATCGAAGATGCAGAGAAAATGTTTTACAAGAAAATCCCCAAGGAGGAAAAAGAGGTAAACCAGACAAAGGAATTATCATTGTGTACAAACGTTGTAAAGCTGATTTTTCCGTGTCGGTAATAGTTGGACCCTAAGCGGCTGAAGAAAGATTTGCCCAAGTTCCTGAAACTGATCAAAGGGGAGGATCGTGTTCTGATCATAGGAACGACTCGAGACCCGCACAGTGCCGAGATTAAGTCTCTGTGCAAAATGTTCAGCAAAATCCTCCTCATCCCAAGACCTGACTACGGCTCAAGACGCAGTAAAGACAAGACACCCACAATCAAACTTCATGTTTGTGTAATGAATATAACGGTATTTTGATTAAGTTGACTGTGACTCTGTTTGCCTTCAGTCCTGTGGAAGCAACTGATCAGAAAACACGGAGGTGAAGTGACCGAGGCGTTGGACCTCAGTTCTCTGGCAAAGATTTCTGACGGCTATACTCCAGGTCACATCGTCCAAGTGATTCAGAGCGTTCTTACCAAACATCGAATCTTCCAGCAGGCAAAACGACCGCTGACTGCGGCTGAATTTATCGCCCCGTTAGCCCAGATTGACCCCGTGTTCCAGGAGGAGGAGGAGGCCCTGAAGGTAACGTGGAGAGTAACTTAACGCCAGGCTGAGAAGCAGAATATTGATGCCCGTCTGTGTCACAAAGATTTTCTTTACTCTGGCCCTTTAGAGTTTGTGATAATTGTAGTTAAAAATGGACTAAAAGTACTGCGGATCACTTTATAGCTGGGTGAAAGGTTAAACACGAGATTATTAGAGGTTGTTAAATTACTCTTTAGGATTTGCTTACATTTTCATTCTTTGACAGTATTGTTGTCACTGACATTAAAATCATAAAAGGATTTCTTTCCATTTTCCAACAGAGCTGGTATGCAAAGACGCCCCTGGGAAAGAAAAGAACTAAAGCTGCGTCAGGAAAGGAAGAAGAAGAACCACCTAAAGGCAAAAATGCCAAGAAGAAAGGAAAAAAATGAATCTCTTTTCATTCTTCGTCTTTTACTGAAAGGTGTGGGGCTTACACTGTCCTGTGTCAGCACGACTAAAACGAATAAAACATTCATTGAGGTGTAGTCATTGTGTTTTTGCAGTGTGCTTTAATGGTTGCCACATCAGTGAAGAGCTTGTCTTGTGCAGCTGTTACCTGTAACAAGAACGCAGCCATTTTCAAATCATTAGCATCCAACATTTTATTGAATGTAGTAGTTTGATGATTTTCAATTTTATGTCAGTAAAATGTTTCTAAAAAGTTGGGAGAAGGTCTTGTTTGCTACAGTGTTCCTTTCTTCTTACAGCAGTCAGTATGCACGTGGGAATGAGGACGCCCACTTCTGCAGCGTGTTATTTTTTTCTGCGTTTCGCTCGCTTGGTGTCGGATTTTATCCTCTCAGCTCTTCATATTTGTTTGTATTCAGTGGATGCCAGGCCGGGACTGTGGGCACCTCTGTTATGAACTCGACCTTAAAAATGGCCGTCAATAAAAAGAAGATCTGGATGCAGTCTCTTCATCCTTCTGAATGAGCCGGCCTCTCTGAGGTGCAGTTTCTATAGTTATGTATATCTCAACTATAAATATGTAAATATGACCATTGATCTGTTAAGCTGGTGGACAGACTCCTGTGGCTGTAGCTGTCAGACTGAAGGCTAAGCTGTTATTAGATGTGTCAAGACGGCTCAGTCAAGGACATTTAATGTTCAGGCTGTATGACTGTGGCTTCCTGGCTGTAGCGCTCAGTTATGAAGGTTAAGGATATCCTCTTTGTTTTTAGGTGTCACACACAAACCCAGAGTAAAATTCATTTTCGGGCCACCTAGATGACTACAATAGCCACATTTTAAATAATCACAGCGTGCTGCAGAGTCCTACAGTGTGTTCTTTGTTATTGCCTCTGTCTGGTGCAGAGAGTCAGGCTCAGAAGAAATGCCAAACACATGAGGGGGAGTGTTTCCAACATGATCCAGAGGCTTAGTTGGAGCGTTCAGCTGTTTCGTCAAGTTCTAAATTCCCTCAGCAGATCTTCACATTGACTTGGTTCTTTTACCGTGACTCTATTTTTAGAGTTTGTGCACAAAGATCCACATTTCATCATGCAAAGTTCATCTGTTGGACATCTTCACAGGATCAAGACATGAGAGGCTGGTCGTCCTTCATCTTCAGAAACAGTGACAGCCACACAAAGTCAGAAATACAAGGAAATATTTTATGTTCCTACACTGACTCGATATTTTACCTGTTAAACATTGTAATAAATAAACTTCTGTAAACTGAGACTGGCTTCTGTGGACCACCGTTCTCCTTCTCAGTGATGACAGGTTATTTTTTGTGCCCCACAAAGATAATCTGTGCTGATACAGTTTCACTGGACGGGGCTCGGTGGCACATGGGACTGTCTGTCAAACTCAGGTTTACACAATGCTGCCTGGCACTGGCTTTCTTCTTTTTGATGAGGGATTCCCACAAATTTGAGCTACGTAAAAATTGTTAAAACAGTAGCATAAAGGCTGAAGCATGGCCGGTTGCTAGGCTTTGACCGTCTCATTGTAATATTTCCTGTATTTGGTTTTCGGGGCATATTGAGCTTTTCAGATCCTGGTTTCATGCAGCTACACAGACCATAGTTGTGGTCAAAAGGTCACATACAGTATTTGGGGTTTTAATGATTACTTTGAACTGTTCTTTAAAAACAAGAATTGGTGCATGAGTTTGGATTTGTGTTTTCCTTAATCCATAAAGGGTCAAAAATGTGCCCCCCCCCCAAATAATATTAGGTTAAATGTCCCTTTTGCACAGCAATTTGCAGATACCAGATGCTATTGGTAGTCATCAACATGGTTACAGCGTGATGCTGACCACTCTTGATAGAGTTCATTCAAACTGGTCATTTTCTTTTATACACATCTATCTGTCTGTCTGTCTGTCTGTCTGTCTGTCATGATAGAGCATAATGCTACCACCACCATGCTTGACTGCCGGTGCAGTATCTTTTGGAGAAGGCATTTGGTTTGTCCATGTGTACACCTGCAAATTTCAACTGCACTTTAAGGCTTCGATTATGGAGCAGTGGCTTCTGTCTTAGTCGGGATCCTCTCAGTCTGTGTAAAACTTGCTTTGTGGACAGTGATGCTGGTGTTCCAGCGGTTTTGAGTTCATGATAAACTTTAACCCTGGTGGTTTCTGGGCTGTTCCTCAACATCAATTTCCTCTCATCAGAGGGTGACAGTTTGGCTAGTCTTCCTCAGCAAAGTGGTGACATATCCAAATAACAGGTACTTTTGTCCAGTTGTTTGTGTTTGAGCTGCAGTTGTTCTGATGTAGCTCTATGATGCTTCTCTGATGGACCTTCCCAAACCCCAACTTCAAATTTAGTGACTACATTTAAAAGCTGGTTCTGCACCAGGAAACCCATCAAGCCGTGATGAGTGGTGAAATATGCAGCCAGAGTTATGCCCGAGACTCCAAAGGTGTTTTATCAAGGTGGGACTAGCTAAGGTAGATGTATACTTTTATGATTTTACATATATGTATGCATACTTTTGACCCTGTGTGGATTACAGAAAATCCTACATAAATTCAAACGTGTGCACGCAATTCTTGTTTTGTAAAGATTTTAAAGATGTATGCATCTTTCATGACCTTTTAGCATTAACAGTGGAAGAAACCACCTCTTTCCTGTTACCATGGACTTTGATGTCTGTAACAGGTTTTAGACACTGTGGCAAATGTGGGTCGGTGTTGTACAGAGCAGGTGATTAAACCCCATCAGCCTCATGGTGCAGAGACTCCTCTGATGCTGTTCAGTCATTTTGGTCTCATTGTTGCGAGGAAACACATTTAAATGCTGCAGACCTTCTGATGCTATACAAAGGTTGCTTTAAAATAAGGTGAATCTACTTTTTATTGTCATGTTTCTAAGATGGTCAACCCCTCGCTGATGCACAATGGAAAACCATCACAGACACTGGGGCCATTGTATACATTTTGATTGTTTTTCATGGTTCCAGTGATGTCGAGCATATGGTGCCTTGCACCATTAAAGCCAAAGCTATCTTTACCCTCATACTGACAGAAGGCTATTTTGGAGGTTAGTGTGTGGGGAGAGATATGTCAGCTGTTCAGCACTATGCTCCATAACAGCAGGAAAAAAAAAGAGAAAGCACTATAGCCTGTTAACTTTGGGAACTGGGATGCACAAGGAGGCATGGACACACTCTTTGGTGGATTAAATACATCTTGTTAACCTTAAAGGCTCTGTGAGAAACAGCACAACACTCCCAAAGGACCTGTGGCCATGCTGGAGGTTTCATCCAGCTCGTGTTTGTTTTGGATAAAGTAGTTTTGCTTTTTTGAAACTGGTGCAGAAAGAGTGTATGCAGGCATGTGTTCGTCCTGTAGAGCACCTGCTTAGTTTGAGAGCTGGTGCATTGGTGTAGGTAAGCTTATGTATTCTTCTTTAATTTGGAAATGTGTATAGAAAATATATTGTTTATTTTTGCAGTTGAATATAGCCAACACGAAATCCCTTTTGAATAAAGTATCACTGGAATATTATATAGCTGAATTATATTGCAGAGTTGTATTAAGCTGGTTTGCTGTATTGATCTGAAAGGTTTTCAGTTTTTATTTCTATGGTGTGTGTTTATTTTGCAGAATAGATTTTAATAGGCTTATGATAAAATATTAGGGCTCTACAGGTAATCTAGATAACTGGTTCCAAAGACAGTGCCGTGTGTGACGCATCATAAAATACCATTTTAGCTGGTAGGTAATGTAATGGAGCAGACTGGCCTATGCTTGGAGTGCTGGTGGGAGGAGCTGGCGTGTTTGATGATCTCAAATATCATATCAACAGGTCATTGGTCGATTGCTTGTTGGCTTTTCAGAGCTTTCCCTTCCTCTGAGTTCAGCGTATGCTGCCTTATGGAGGTTTGATCACAGCTGAGTCTATATTGGTGGTGATGAACTCAGCCAAGTGCGGTGACAGAGATTACTCTGCTCTTCATTACTGACTGGCACGCCATCACAGGGATCAACAATATGAGACACCGATGCCATGTATATCCAGTTTGATGGGGTTACCATTTTGGATGTTGTGGTTTGATGATTAGCCTGAAAGAAATTAGATTTGTTTTTGCAATGATGTCCAAAAGATTTAAGCACTTATGTAGAAATCAGTAATGTAATGTCTGTACCCCTGAACTGTGAGAGTGAGCTGAATGAGTTTGTGGAAAAACTGATTTCTCTTTTTGTAACAGACAACATATCATGACTCAGGGTCACCTCAGGTACGTTTGTATTTGCAGCCTGCCGACTGTGATAGAAAACAACCTTCTCCAGTCAAGAACAAGAGACATGGGAGACAATAAGCCTGGAGGAATAGTAGCAGCTGCAAGTATGTTTATTTCTAAATGCATTTGTACTTTCTCAATAGAGTTCTCACAATGAGTCAAAGGCCTTTAGGCCTCTAACGCCGCCTGTGTGTGTTTGTTTGGCAGAGAACCGTCTGCAGGTGGTGAAGGGATTGGACGATGCAGAGGTCTCAGAGTGTGAGAGCTGCTCCTTTGAGGTTACTCTTAACCTAGCCTACATAGAGGGCATGTGGATGAGGGATGGGACGCAGCTCAAATCTAAACCCAACTGTCGCATCAGCACACACGGGAAGAAACACTCCCTCTTACTGAACAGGGTGGCTTTGGGAGATGCCGGTTTGTTCTCCTTTCAAGCTAATGGCATTCAGACCTCAGGCCGACTCACTGTCAGAGGTAATGTGATAAAACTACTTGCATGTTCACAGGATTGAATGTTTTTATATGGCCCAGACCATCTCTGTGTTAGATCCCAAATTGAGGTCAGTGACTTTCTCCGGGGCTTCAATAACCCGAACCACTAACTGGAGGTTAATACGTTTTTTTAAGATGGTGTAGTTTCTGCAGTGAAGTGCATGCTGTAGTTGAAATGTCCAACAACTGCTGGACTTGGACAGACGGTGTTGTTTTTAATGCAATGTTTCTTTTTTCCATTGAAACTAATCAGTGTTATGAACCCAACAAAGCTATGGAACCGCAGAACATACAGTCACAGCGCACCGTCTTTCATTTTAGTCCAATAAATAATGATATGAAGTAATATGTCAGATTGCAGTTACCCAATATGGCAAAAAGCTCTCTTTGGTTACTTTCACTAAGTTTCGAGTCATAGTGTGGATATTTCCAGCTAGGGACATTCACATCGTGAAGGAGCTGGAAGATGTCGACACAATCGAGCGTCAACCTGTAACCTTCGTGTGCGAGGTCAACCAGATGGATGTGGATGGTCGGTGGTACAGAGATGACTGCCGGATCCGTCCTGGAGACAGCATCAGGATCAGACACCAAGGTAAAAGTTATCTTAGCAGTAGTCCTTATTTTGGGGGAGCTATGCTTGTAGTTGCTTGAACTGATGAGCTTCAATCATTGGTACCTGAACCATAAGGGGAACTCGGAGAATTAACCGAGGAAAAGGTAATAAGCAGAATAAAATACTGGGTTTAATGTGATTTCAGGTAAAACTCATACTCTGTCCTTCAAGTCAGTCAGACCAGAACATGCAGGAGAGATCAGGTTCACGGCAGAGCGGGTCTCATCCTGTGCAACTCTCACGGTACAAGGTGAGCCCTGAGATTCACACCTCACACTGGGCATGAAAGAAATCCTGATAAACACACAATAAATATCTTGATGCATTCTCAATCATCCAGGAAAGTAAATCTCCAAAAGTTGAATCTGTTCATCTGGACGTAGCGTTTTGTGGGAGAAACGTTTCGTCACTCATCCAAGTGACTTCTTCAGTCTCAGCTGACTGCAGGTTTCCCCAAACCTTATAAACAGTACATTTGCATAATGACTGAAACCAGCCCACTGAAGACACCTGGGTGAAAATCAAATCTCAGGACGTACTACATTTCATGGATCACATTAACTCGGTGGACCAACACATCAAATTCACCAGGGAGGATATGAAAAGTGGCAGGTTAGCCTTCTTAGACTGTGAGATTTCCATCAGTAATGGGGGACATCTAAAAGCTGACGTGTACCGTAAACCTACACATACGGATCAGTATCTAAGGTTTGACTCTCATCATCCACTGGAGCACAAACTGGGTGTCATCAGGACGCTACAACACAGAGCGAACACCATCCCCACTGACACAGCGGCCAGGGAGGCAGAAGGACAGCACATCAAGAAGGCCCTGAGTAAATGTGGTTATCCCAGCTGGACTTTTGTCAAAGCTGGGAAGGCGCCTAAAGAAAGCTCCAGCCGATCCAGGAGAGAAGGACAACCGCTGCCCAGGCGAAAACCTGTAGTGATCCCATATGTGTCAGGAGTATCGGAGCAGTTGAGACGCATTTTTTCTAAACACCGGGTCTCTGTGGCTTTTAAACCCCAAAACACGCTGCGCCAAAAACTGGTCCACCCCAAGGATCGGGTCCCCGACACAAACAGAGTAACATAGTGTGCGCTGTTAAGTGCCAGGAGGATTGCCAGGATTTATACATCGGGGAAACCAAACAACCTCTGGCGAAGCAGATGGCACAACACAGAAGAGCAACCTCATCAGGCCAGGACTCTGCAGTCTATTTACACCTACAGGCCAGTGGACACTCTTTCAACGATGAGGATGTACACATCCTGGACAGGGAGGAACGCTGGTTTGAGCGCGGAGTCAAGGAGGCCATTTACGTGAAAAGGGAAAGACCATCTCTGAATCGAGGAGGGGGCCTAAGGGTACATCTGTCACCATCTTACAATGCTGTGATTGCAGCCATTCCCCAACTCTCTGTGAATGGTACTCATGGCCATTGATCAGTGTTCTTTGATCAGTGGGTTTTGGTCAGTGATTGTTGATCAATGGTCATGGGAATTTGCATAATTATGATTAAGGAACTGACCTCACAGCCCATTGTTCCTTCAGTGGGCTGGTTTCAGTCATTATGCAAATGTACTGTTTATAAGGTTTGGGGAAACCTGCAGTCAGCTGAGACTGAAGAAGTCACTTGGATGAGTGACGAAACGTTTCTCCCACAAAACGCTACGTCCAGATGAACAGATTCAACTTTTGGAGACACACAATAAATAGTTCTTATAAAACAATAAAGATCATACAAACCAATTCAGTCACCTGAGTTTGTCCTTCCACTCTCAGAGCTTCCAGTCCAAATAGTGCGTCCTCTGAGAGTAAAAATTGCCATGTATCGCCACCGAGGTCTGCTGGAGTGCCACGTGTCACGGCCTAATGCTGAGGTCAGGTGGTACAAGAACAGGAAGGAGCTACTTCCCAGCAAGAAGTATCATCTAATCAGCCAAGATATCTACAGGCAGCTTGCTATCAATGATGTCTGCTCGTCAGATGAAGACACCTACACATGTGATGCACAGGATGATAAAACCTCCTGCCAGCTTCTGGTAGAGGGTGAGGTTCCCACACTTATGAAACCAAACTATGATGTCGGGAGCTGTGCAGTAGAGGTAATATGTATTATGCTGTACATGCAGAGCAGGCTATCACCATAGTGCGGGGGATGAAATCGGTGGAGGTGATGGAGCCAGAGCCTGCACGATTCCAGGTAGAGACCAACTTGAAATCAGGGAGGCCACCAAAGTGGACGCTGAACGGTGAGGTCCTGGAGCCATGCGCGGCAGTGAACATTGACAGGGAGGCCACCCTCCACAGCCTGTGCTTCACCTCCACAGAAAGCTCCATGTCAGGCCCGGTGGTCTTTGTAGCTGGAAAGAGTCGTTCCACCGCTCAGCTTACGGTTAAAGGTGAGTCTCCCACACCGCCTCAGGCTGATAAAATGGTATTCTCCAGTGAAATAATGGAAATACGCTGCTGAACAAGTAAACATGTCTTCCCTTTTAGAGCGGCCTCTTCAGGTGGTCCACCACTTGGATGACGTGGAGGCAAAAGAGAGCAGCTCTGTGACTCTGAGCTGTGAGTTTGCCCCATCTCCCAGGGTGGTGCGCTGGTTTAAGGGCCGCACAGCTCTGAAATCCTCTAACAAGTACAGCATGAATAGGGAGGGGAAACGAGCAGAGCTGACCATCCACGGCCTGACGGCGATGGATGCGGGACAGTACCGCTGTCTGGCTGGAGGGTCACAGAGCTCGGCACATGTTAAAGTAGAAGGTAGGTTTAGTGTGGTGTGATGCAAATGTTAATATAAAGCCTCTTCAGGACACGTTGATGAATTGAGCCTTTGTATTGCAGTGCGGAAACTGAAGTTGGTCAAACACCTTGAACCGGTGGAAATTGAGGAGAATGGCGTCGCCACTTTCTCATGCGAACTCAACTACGTGGTGGCCAATGTGGAATGGCTCCTCAACAACGTCCGGCTCTATTCCAACGCCATCAACAAGATCCACCACATGGGCACCATGCACAGGCTCACAATCAAAAAGCTTCGGCCACAGGAGAGCAGGGTTACCTTCAAAGCGGGCCTTCTCACTGAGACAACCACCTTAAAGGTCAAAGGTCAGTGACAGGAGGAGGCTTAAATTTCTCTGCGTTAATTTCTCAGAAACACAACCTGTGACTAACCTGTATTGTGTCCCAGAATGCCCAGCAGTGTTCCTGAGGCCTCTGGAGGATGCAGTTGGAGAGGAGCAAGGGGAGCTTTGTCTTCAGTGTGAAATTTCCAAAGAGACGGCGAGCCCTGCTTGGAAGAAGGACGGTGTAGTTCTGACAGCTGATGACAAACACGAGCTGCTCCAGTTTGGGAAGTCCATGGCTTTGGTCATCCATTCACTGAGTAAGGATGATGCAGGACAGTACACGTGTGATCTCGGCACAAGTCAGACCAAAGCTAAAGTCACAGTACATGGTGAGTAGTAGAAACAGAAACGCCATTTCTAATAAGCTCTCAAACCAGAGACTAAAATGTTTTATGTGAGTTTATCAGTAAAAGCATTGCTCTTGTATTTCTGAATCCTCAACCATTTAAGAATTTTAATAATTTAAGGTAACTATTTCTTTATTCTGCACCATGTTTAATGAGTGTCGGTGGTATTAAACCTTTCTGAGATCTCATCCACAGTTAGTATAGCATTCATAATACAAGAAGTACCGCTGATATATGTGGTCATTTACTGATTGTATTTATTTACAGACTTACACATTACAATCGTCCAGCGTTTGAAGACGACCGCTGTCCTCGAGGGAGACACCTGCACTTTTGAGTGTCTTCTCTCCCATGATCTTGACGATAAACCTTCTTGGACAATTAACGGCCAGCTCGTGGTTACCAACAGCCGCATTCAGCTCACCAACAGTGGCCGCATGTATACGATGACAGTTAGAGATGCGTTACTTACTGACGCTGGAGATGTGGTCTTCACAATTAAAGATCTAACCTGTAGGACCATGCTTTTTGTTCAAGGTAAATAATCTTTCCTAAGATATGGCCATGCCTGGAGAGTTCATACACATTATACATATCCTACACTGTAAATTGTTTCAAGCTGTTGAGCGAGCCAATGTGCATTTTCTCACACAGAGAAGCCAGTGCACATCTTCAGGGACTTGTTGAACGTCAAGGCCGTGCCTGGTGAGGATGCAGAGCTGACCTGTGAAATCACCAAACCTGAAGTCACCATCCGCTGGCTGAAAAATGGGCGTCTGATCAAGGAGAGCCCCAAGTATGAGATGAGCGTGGAGAAACATCTGGCACGATTGGTGATCAAAAGCACCACTATCCGAGACTCTGGAGAGTACTGCTGTGAGGCCGAAGGCGTGGCCTCCCGTGCCAAGCTTGAGATCAGAGGTAGCTTCGATTTGACTTTCATTAATTCTTGGTTTTATAAAGGTAGCAACCATTCACAGATAGAGGTAAAACACAAGTTGCAGCACGGAGGTACAGATTGAAAGGATCTATATTATCTCCATGTCTTTGGGTTTTTTATGGCTGGATCGGCTTTACTAAGCTCCCTTTTCATTTCAGAGTTACAGCACACGTTTGCCAGGGAGCTGAAAGACACTCGAGCAGAAGAAAAAGGAAAGGTGACACTCGAGTGCGAGACGAGGCAGCCAGCCAAACGCGTGACCTGGCTGAAGGGCTTGATTGAGCTGCGGCCTGGAAGGAAGTATGTCATCAGGCAGAAGGGCGTGGTGCTGTCCCTCACCATCACCTCACTGGAGAAATCGGACACAGATATTTATATATGTGATGTTGGCACCATGCAAAGCCGGGCACAGCTGACTGTGCAAGGTGAGATCATGTTGTTTAGTGAGAATTAAACTGGGCCATATCAGGCAGTGATAGAAAGTACTGTAAAACGAAGGAACCAACACACTGGTAGAAATACCAATAGTGCTGTAATGCATGCTGCTAACTTTTATCATTGCTGAGTAACATGTTTGGTAAAAATACTGATGGTGCTGATCGGGTCATGTATGTTGTAAGTTTGTAAGAGTTTTGTCTTTTCCATCTCTCAGGTCAGAAGGTGGTGATACTGGATGAACTGGAAGACGTTGAGTGTCTGGAGGGGGACACAGTCACATTCAGGTGTCGTATCTCTCCCAGTGACTACGCTGGGGCCAAGTGGTATTTGGATGAGACTTTGCTTTATACCAACGAGCTCAATGAGATCCAGGTGCTTTCAGGAGGCTTCCACACCCTTACGTTTAAACAGCTGGCCCGTAAAGACACTGGCACTATTTCCTTCGCAGCAGGGGACAAAAGATCTTACGCCTCGCTGTTGGTCCGAGGTAAAGCTGAGATCTTTGAGCTTTAACGTGTATTTTTTGTCACATCTTACATGTGCTGTGCTTCATCTTTTCATGATACCAGAAAGGCGTCCCACCATTTGTAAGTCACTTGAGGACTGTGAGGCCATCGAAGGAGGTGGCTTGATTTTGTCCTGTGTGACCTCCAAGCCGTGTCACATCCTGTGGTACAAAGATGGCTGTCTCATGTGGAACTCCTCAAGATACTTTACCAGTCGTTTGGGGTGCGAAGCTCGGCTGACCATCCGAGAAGTTTGCCAAACAGATGCAGGAGTGTACGAGTGCAGTGCTGGCTCTGTTACAACTAGGGCCGCGGTCACTGTCAAAGGTACGAATAGGCATTTGTTTGTCACGTGCTTGCTATGGGTCGAACATTTCTGGTAGATCGTATATGATTAGATAGGAGAAATTATAATAAGTAAAGATTTCCCCTCTTCATTGTCATTCCTAGCCATCCCAGCAGAGTTCATCCACCATTTGAAGCATGTGGAGGCCAAAGAAGGAGAAGCTGTCACCCTGACCTGTGAGTACTCTCTGCCTGGGGTCCAGGTCCACTGGAAGAAAGGTTTTGAGAGCATCAGGCCAGGAGACAAGTACGTGATGAGACAGAGGAAAACGATCAACTCTCTGACCATCAAAGCCCTGAAACCCGAGGACGCTGGACAGTATACATGCCAGTGCAGAGACCACCACACTACAGCAAGTCTCAAAGTACACGGTAAAGCTCTTCATCACACTTTACCAAAAATATCATTTTTTTAGTATTTACGGCCTGTTTTACATCCATTACGAGCTCATGCAAGTATAAAAGGAGCAGTGCAGTTTTATCCAGCTCACCTGGAGAAATACAGATGCATGCAACATGCAATAACTTACTGTGCACTGATATATGACAGTGGGCCACATACAGGTACAGCTGCTAATGCAATAAACTATCACACAAAGATTTTATCTTCTTTGTATTTATATCTATGATGTCACTCCTTATTTCCCAGCTGTTCCGATCACATTCATACAACAACTCAAGAATATGCAAGCAGAAGAGGGCAGCAGTGTCATATTGCGCTGTGAAATTTCCAAACCTGGAATACCGGTAGAGTGGAGGAAAGAGGATGAGGTGCTGAAGAATAGTGTGAAGTACCAGATAAGGAAAAGGGAGACCACACTGGAGCTCCTCATATGGAAACCTGTGCCCGAGGACGGTGGGGTCTACAGCTGTGTGTGTGCTGATCAGATGACATCTGCCACTGTCAAGATTACTGGTAGGAGTTTATTAACCAACTAGCTGATAAGGGAATAATTATGAGGAAATTCAAAGGCAATCTGTGATTATTTATCTGGTCTTAATGTGTTTCTCAGCTCTCCCAGTCACCTTCAAGCAGAAGCTGAGGAACGTGTTGATAGAGGAGGGCAACACTGCCACGTTACGCTGTGAGCTCTCCAAACCTGGTCACACAGTGGAGTGGAGGAAAGGCGGGGATGAACTGATAAGAAATGGAGAGAAATATCACATACGACAGAGAGACATGCTCATTGAACTGAGGATCTTTGACGTGACCCCCGAGGACAGCAACATCTACACATGCATCTGTGGAAACGTGGAGACCACCGCTACTCTGACTGTTAATGGTAACTTATATTCTAGTGTTTTCTGTGTATCTGGCAGGTACAGGGAGTCATACATTTGAAACCCATACGTTATGGCTTTAATTACCTCAATGAATTTCACAGCAGACCCATGAAAGAAGGATGTGCTGCTGTGTTGTATTTTTGTTTTCAGGCGCTTTACTTACTTATCTCGTCCACTTACTTTACCTTTTAGCTCTTCCCATCGTCTTCAAACAAAAGCTAAAAAATGTACAAGTCGAGGAAGGACACAACATCACGCTGTGTTGTGAGATCTCTAAACCTGGTGTCTCAGTGGAATGGAGGCTTGGAGGAGATCTGCTTGAGCACGGAGACAAGTACCAGATAAAGCAGAGGGACTCGGTCCTGGAGCTGACCATCAGAGATGCTGTACCAGAGGACAGCGGTGTCTACACATGTGTCTGCCGAGAGCAGAGGACAAAGTCTACTGTTAAAGTTATTGGTGAGTTTATTCTCTGTGTCTCTTTGTTACTTAACCCTGTAATGCCCTTTGTATCATATTTGATACATCAGTTTCTGAGACCTCTATCTCATCAACATGATCAATACTTGCCATAATTTCTAAATGTTTTTTTGTCTAAAATTAACATTGTTGTTAACAAAAGGTTGCTAAAAATGTCCAGTGTATCAAAAATATATCACACACAACATGATTTTGTTCTAAGTGTTAACAAACATCTCAGTTCCAAAAAATCTGAATTTTCTGGCTATTTTTGATGGGTTGGGTCTTACAGGGTTAATGAAAAGTTAAAGCATATATTCAGTAAGTCGACAGTTAATTGAAAAAGAAAGGGGGCTGGACTGACCAGACAATTACAAAACCTTGATTTTATTTCTTCTTTTCCAGTGATTTTGTTGTAAATTTGCTTGTGTGCTTTAGAAAGGCGGCCTCACAAAGTCATGAACTTTATCTTTAACATGCTAAATGAGGCCTGTACAGTCTGACCTTTGCTCAGGTGTCACAGACCTCAATGCTCCACACTAGCAAGCTTCCATCGTTTCTGCCTCTGTTGATCACACTTACTGAGGATCAGTTCATTAAGCACATCACCTGGCTGCTACTTACCTTCTTTATCTCTGTGGAAGCAGTAAGGCTAAACGTTGCTTTTCAAAGTAATGCACCTGTGAAAAATGTCTTTTCCACAAGAATGAACATTGACCTGTAAATCATATTTGTCTCGTTCTTGCCTTTGCTTTACTTCACACATATAAAAATGTGTTTGCCTTGACAGCGATCCCCGCGACATTTAAGGTGAGCCTGAAGAGTCAGGTGGCCGAAGAAGGGACCAGCATGACGTTACAGTGTGAGCTGTCAAAGAAGGGAGTCCCGATTCAGTGGCAGAAGCAGGGTCAGCTGCTCTCTGAGGAGGGATCTCGGGGAAAGTATCGCATAGAGCTCGAAGGAAAGACGGCTAAACTGACCGTTTTAAACATCCAACCAGAAGACGCAGGAAAATACAGCTGCATCACAGGAGATGAGAAAACCACCGCTGAAGTCAAAGTGAAACGTAAGTTTAAATCAGTTTGTGACTTTAGGAGGAACTGCATCAGTCCTGGCTATATAACCTCTGTGCTACATAAAAAAGCAGACATAAAGACTGAATAAGAAATCAATAAAGTGGGTAGGTGTAAACAGCAATTTACAAATCCATTCAATCACCCAAAAAAATCCATTTTCCAACAGCACTTCCTGTGACATTTAAACGGGAGATCCGGAACCTGGTGGTAAAGGAAGGCGACAGCGGCGTTTTCTGCTGTGAGCTCTCCAAACCTGGAGCTGCAATCAGCTGGAGGAAAGGCAGAGTCATTCTGAAACCTGGAGAGAAATACGAGATGAAACAGGACGGATGCGTCACCAGGCTGATCATCAACAACGTGGAGGACAGCGATGCCGGCAAATACACCTGCAAGACTAAAGACAGCCAATCCACTGCTGAGCTCACAGTCGTAGGTGAGACAAACGCATCCCCAACATCTGATTATGATTTTATAAAGCACTGTTCTTCCTTCTTTTTGAATTTTTATGTCATTATTTAACAGAGTCACCCAAGCGCAGACGCCAAAGAGGTCAGCCACAAAATAGTCAATAGAGCCGTCATCACGAGTCATCACTGTGTGAACCCATTCATGTTTCCATATGTCGTCACCCAGTTTGTGCCTAATGCCACAGTGATAGTTTGTACTCTGCAGCAAATGATTTCTTTTAAAGAACTGCATCATTTAAGCGTTCAAGTCAAAGTTTCCTGAATCTTATTATGAGCAGCAGTCCATCATTTGTCTCATGCAGGCATCATGAGACATACTCACAGCCTGGAATATAATGGATTGGAGTTTAATCCATTATAGTGCATATTAAATACCCACGTTTCCTCTGTAGTAGCTTTGTAGCAGAGTGGATACCTGGATAATGGATTTCTCCGTCTGTAGTCATGTTTTCCACTGATTGCTGAAGTTGTACCATAAACAACCCTCTTATGCTTTATGGATTTCAGTGTAATAATATAAGTAATAATTTTTTATGTTTTTTAAAAATCACATCCCTTTAGTGCGCAACACGTGATGTTCTCTTTGGCTCTTGGTTTTCGTTAGAGTCACCGCCTAGTTTCAAGATACTGCTAGCCAATCAGGAGGTGACGGAGGGCAGCAGCGTGGTTCTACGCTGTGAGCTCACCAAACCTGCGTCCGCGGTGGAGTGGAGGAGAGGAGGAGAGCTGCTGAAGAATGGAGACAAGTACCAGATGAGGAAAAAAGACCTGCAGGTGGAGATGAAGATCGCAGACCTCTGTGTGGAGGACAGTGGAGATTATACTTGTATATGTGGAGAACAGAGGACAACAGCTGAGATCAGAGTGAATGGTGAGCGCTGCTGCTTTCACTGTAGCAGTTTTTCATCTTTTTCAGCATCCTGAATGTCATAAAGTAACATTTAAAGATGAAGATGCTGACACTGTATGAACAGAGATATAGTGATGCAGTATGGAATCATTGTTAGTTTAAATTAATGTTTTTTTCTCCAGTTTATTTTGTCTTTTTCTTTGTTTAAATCTATTTTACATGTCATTGACTTTACCTCAGTGTCTACCTGTCAGAGCTACAGAAGCATAAAGGTGAAGTACATTTCAGGTGTCAGATGCTGTTTTTAGTATTCATGATGTCTCCTCTGCTCTATTCTAGAGCGGCCTATCAAATTTCTTCAAGACTTGAAGAATATTCAGGTGCAGGAGGGCGGTGTTGTTACACTGTGCTGTGAGCTGTCCCAGCCTGGGGTCCCCGTGCAGTGGACAAAGGGAGACACTGTCCTTTCCAATGGAGACAAATACCAGATCAAGCAGAGCGGCTGCATCCACGAGCTCCACATCAGGAAAAGCCTCCCTGAGGACAGCGGGACCTACAGCTGCATTTGTGATGAGATAAAATCCATGGCAACAACAATCGTTACTGGTGAGATGCATTCAGCAACATCATTTATCATTAAGCTTTAATAATCTTCAGATTTTTCTGTGTTTTTGTAATGTTTCTGGCTATCACTCCTTAGCAATACCAGTGACCTTTAAGCAGAAACTGAAGAACCAGGAAGCTGTGGAGGAGGGCTGCGTGACCTTACGCTGTGAGCTTTCAAAAGCCGGAGTCCCCGTGGAGTGGAGGAAAGAGGCTCACCTGGTGAAAGAGGGAGAAAAAATTCAAATAAAGCAAGAAGGCCGAGTGGTGGAGATGTTAATCAGAAATGTAACTCTGGCAGACTCTGGCGAGTACAGCTGTTCTGTTGGGACCGTTGTGACATCAGCTGACATCAAAGTAAGAGGTATGCTTCACTACAGCTTCACTACAGCTTCACTATAGCTTCACTACAGCTGCACAATAGCTGCACTACAGCTGGGGTAGAGATACAAAGTGTCCAGCTGGGAATCCCCACAGGAGAAAAACACCCAGCACTTCCAATTAACCACGGCAGATTTAGAAAATGATTTGTAATTTCAGATTTCACTCACTTTGTATTCTTTTCTGTAGCACTTCCTGTTACATTTACAAAGGAGGTTGAGAATTTGGAGGTGAGGGAGGGGGACGGTGGAGTTTTCTGCTGTGAGCTCTCCAAACCTGGAGCTCCGGTGGACTGGAGAAAAGGCAGAGTGATCCTGAAGCCTGGATACAAATATGAGATGAAACAGGAGGGACGCGTCACCAAGCTGATCATCAACAACGTGGAGGAGAGCGATGCTGGCAAATACACCTGCAAGACTAAAGACAGCCAATCCACTGCTGAGCTCACAGTTAAAGGTAAAACACAGCTCCCACGCTAGAAACACTGAATCTGAAAGAGTGAACTTTTATAAAATAAAGTCAAGTAACTCCACAACTCCTCTTTGGTGCTTCTTGCAGCGCCGCCAGTCACATTCAAAACTAAGCTAAAGAACCAGCAGGTGGAGGAGGAGAACAGCGTGACCCTGAGCTGCGAGCTGTCCAAGCCTGGCCTTGCTGTGGAGTGGCGGAAAGGAGAAGAGCTGCTGAGGAATAATTTCAAGTACCAGATTAAAAACCGAAACAACGTCATGGAGCTGACGGTCAAAAATGCACAACTGGAGGACAGTGGCCTCTACAGCTGTTTCCATGGAGATGTCAAGACTACAGCCAATGTCACAATCACACGTAAGCCAAGAGTGTAGATGTGAAAGTGTTTGGTTCATTCATACTTCTACAGCCTACGTTTCTGCTCGTTTTAAAAGGTACCAAATGAAGCAGTATGATCTTGTCTTATATGTTCTTTCCTGATCATTAGACTTCAAATTCGATTTTCTACCCCACATCCACAGCTATACCGCTTACGTTCAGAATGGGTCTGAAGAACCAGGAGGCCCCTGAAGGAGGCAACGTGTCCCTGCGCTGTGAACTATCCAGGGCCGGGGTGCCCGTACAGTGGTGGAAGGGGGAGGACCAGCTTTATCATGGAGGAAGATATCAGATGATACTGAAGGGGAGGATAGCTGAGATGACCATCAGGAACATCCAGCCAGAGGATGTCGGCGAGTACAGCTGCGCCTTCGGGGAGCAGAAGACGACAGCTGAAGTCAACGTGAGAGGTATTCGAAAATTGTACAGTTTTTTGCGAATCGCGACCTTATCGTGGTGGAGGGGTTTGTGTGTCCCGGGGAGCCCAGGGGCTATGTTGTCCGGGGGCTGGTAGGGTCTCCCATAGCAAACTGGTCCTGGGTGAGGGACCAGACAAAGAGCGATTCAGAAGACCCCTATGAGAAGGACATCAAGAGAACAGTTCACCCTGCCTGGGAAAGGATTACCGGGGCCCCGCCCTGGAGCCATGCCCGAGGCTGAGCATCTGGTGGCTGGGCCTTAGTCCACGGGGCCCGGCCAGGCACAGCCTGAAAAGGGGACATGGACCCATCCTCGAGGCCCACCACCGTAGGGGTCGGGTGCATTGTGTGCCGGGCGGCGGCCAGGAGCGGAGGCCCTGGGGGACCGATCCCCGTCTGCCAAGACTGAATTGATAGATTGATAGATATACCTTTATTAGTCCCACAAGGGGGAAATTTCATAAGAATTCTTATTCTTCAGGCCCGACCCGTGCTGTATAACTGTGCATTAAACATGCTGGAGTTATATTTGTGGAAACACAATCCCACAATTCATATGAACCCATTCATTTGTCCGTTTTCTGGACCGCTTACCACCCTGTGAGAGGCAGGGTCCACTCAGCAAAAGCTGCTAGTTTTTACATAATAATTAATATTAATTAATTCACACAGCTGGGTCATCACTGCTGGGTTACTGTCATAATCACCTCTTTGTTAAATTGGGTGTAAAGTCATCTGAATATCTCTTTTCTTTCTTCACCCAGCGGCAGCATCTGTGTTCTTTGAAAAGGAACTTGAGAGCCAAACTGTGATGGAGGGGAAGTCTGTGCTGTTCTCCTGTGAAGTCTCCAGTCCTAACGTGCCCGTAACGTGGAAGAAGGGCAACACTGTGGTGGAAGAAGGAGGACGTTATATCGTAACAAAGAAAGGCCCCAGTCACACTCTGGAGATCAAGAAATTGCATCTGGAGGATGCTGGGGAGTTCTGCTGTATCACCAGGGGCAAGAAGACCACTGCCAAGTTGATTGTCAGGGGTAGGTGTATATGGCAGTCTAATGTCATTATTTGTTGATATATTGGGCTAATTTATTTACATGACACGAATTCCAGAGCTGGCCCTTCTGAGTTGAGTTAATGTAAAAGTATCAAATTCCCTTTTCTAAAAAAAAAAGAAGCTGTATCTAGCTCCTTCTTCCTCCGCAGAGCGCGTTCGGATCGTTACAGAGCTTCAAGACAAAGCGGTGACAGCGGGAGAGGACGCGGTGTTTGTGTGCGAGCTGAGCCACGCAGACGTGAGCGAGGGCGTCTGGTGGCTTGGGAACAGCCCTCTGCAGAAGAACGAGATGAATCAGATGACGTGTCACGGCCGACAGCACCGACTGGTGCTCACCATGACAACGCCTGAGGAGACGGGCACGGTTGCTTTTGTGGTCGGGGAGGAGAGGACCTCTGCACGCCTGCTGGTTGTTCCGAAGCCTAAAGGTGAGCAGAAGAATACAGTGGAGAGGGTGTATTTAAGTAAAAACTAACAAAATGCTTCAAAGTTATGTACCCCCTGATGATCACTGGGATTTGATATCAAATTCTAGTTTTATTGGAGGAGAAGCCCAAAGACACGGTGGTCATGGAGGGCGAGACGGCTACTTTGAGTTGCACCACCTCTGACCTCACCACCTTGGTTACCTGGAAACGCAACCACATTCCTCTTCGAAATGGTGATAAATACGAGATGCGCAAGGAGGGAAAAGTCAACCTGCTGCTCATCCGTGATGTCGACCCCCTGGATACTGGTGTATACTCCTGTGATACAGGAGACATGCAGAGCACTGCCAAACTTACCGTCACTGGTACTTCAGGGCAATGAGCTAAACAATCTTATGATCAGCACGTACAGTAAAGCGTTATTCTTGTACTGAGCATCCCCATTTCTGCCCTTTTTCCCCAGAGCTTCCTCCGTTCTTCCAGGAGGAGCTTCAGAGTGTGGAAGCTGAAGAAGGAGCTTCGGCCACCCTGTACTGCGAGTTGTCCAAACTTGGAGTACCAGTTCAGTGGAAGAAAAACAGCTTGCCCCTAAGAGCGAGCAGGAAGTATGAGATGCGACAGGACGGTTGCTTCCTCCAGCTTCACATCAAGGAGCTCAAACTTGAAGACAGTGGCAGCTACTCGTGCCAAGCAGGGGGTGCAGAGACCAGTGCAACTGTGTCTGTGAAAGGTGTGTGACGTGTGTTGCGGAAATTTCTTAACAAAGCCTCCCATGCATGAGGAGAGGCGTCAGTCAGGGGGCACTGAAAGTAGTCTCTAACAATGAACAGTTCAGGTCCTTTTTATACACAGTCACAGAACAAAAGGCTTTTACAGTTGCAGTTCACACCTTGGCTCTAAGCAGACAGACTCTCCGTCACCTGTGTGAATCTCCCCCACTCTGGGGTCAAGTCTTCCTGTGTGAGCTTCCGTCTCCTGGGAGACATTCACCAGTTTCTCACCGTCTGTCTCCCAGCGTGAATGAGGTGTGAACCAGACATACTAAACTAAGTAACATGAAAGCATTTCATCAAGACAATACATTAAAGAGAGATCCCACAACCCTTACTAAACTAAGTAACATGAAAGCAAGACAATACATTAAAAAAACAATACACTAAAGAGAAATCCCACAACAGTTCCCACCCTCTTGATTGCATCTCAATCACTAGTACCAAGGATTTCTCTTCCTAACATTCTGTTAATTACATCAGCAATATTGCACACTTCATAGGTTTCACAATATGCATCATTCTTGCAGTGTCAGGAAAATAGTTTCACTCATCACACTCATCTTCGCTTTCGCTATCATCATTGTAATTTCGAGCTTGCAACAGGGGAAGGTGCAATTTTCGGGAACTCACATTTCCTTGTGACCTTTACATTGCACAGATCAAAAATGACAGTCTAGGGGGTTGAATACACATAGTGTAGTCGAATGTGTCCATCATGCTAAATCAAGCATTTCCTCTCATCTCGTGGGTTGCTCCTTCTGTTGCACGAACCTCCTTGGATGTTGGTATGGTGCCCAGCCGCTGATCTCTCCTGAGGCTCCACCAGAGGGCAACCATCAGCCCACTGAAGAGCATCAGAGCTACCCCAGTGATGAGGTGCTTTCTGGCTTGTCGCATTGTTGCAGGTAGAGGGTAGACTGCCTACTACCTGAATGAAGTGTGGGGATTATTCTGCCCCGTTTGTCTTTTCTAGTTGCTCCTCCGTTCTGGGTGGTTCTCCTCCAAACAGCTTACAGTGGCTGGCGTGGATCCAAGTAACTCGCTCTCCAACCTTTATCGCTGTTTGTGTGGTCAGTAGGACTTGGAATGGGCCCAGCCACCGCTTCGCCTTCCAGTGTCTCCTCCTGAAATCCTTCACTAGCACCCAGTTTCCTGGTTTGAACGGGTGCAGGGGTCCTTCTGCTGGTCTGGGCAAGGCTGCTTTCACTGCTTGGTGTACCTGCGAGAGAGTCCTCGAGAGATTTTGACAGTACACAATCATTTCGCTGTTGCACAACTCTGTGGACATGCCAGTCCATTTGGGGGGTTCTGCCCCCACTCTGGCAGGTCGTCCATACAACACCTCATAAGGGCTGAGGTGTGCTGGAGGTCTGGTTCGTGTGCGCACATACATCAGCACGAGGGGAAGTGCTTTTGGCCATGTGAGGCCAGTTTCTTCACAGCACTTTACCAGTTTGGACTTTAAGGAGCCGTTCATTCTCTCCACAGCACCTCCAGATTGTGGATGATATGCACAGTGTGTTTGCAATTTGAAACCTAGTTGCTTGCTGATCTCCTTCAATGCCTGGTTCACAAAGTGAGTACCATTATCACTTGTGATTTTCCCGGGATACCCACCTGGGAATGATTTCTGACAGGAGGGCTTTTGCTACTGCACTGCTGTCTGCACTTTTAGTGGGGAATGCTTCTACCCACTTAGAGAACATGTCCACTACTACTAGACAATACTTCTTCCCCTCGGCTGGTGTCAATTCAATGAAATCCATCATTAGATGGTCAAAAGGCATGTCTGGTGGGGGATGTGCTGCAGTGTTTACCTGTAATGGGCGTCCCACATTGTTGGTCGCACAAATGAGACACTTTTTGCAGTGCCTCTCAGCTGCTGTGGAAAACCCTTTGGTGAACCACAGCGATGTTACTGCTTGTAGCATCCCCCCTTTGGACGCATGGTCTAACCCATGTGTCCATTTTAGAAACCAGGGGAAGAAGTGTTTAGGTAGACATGGGCGGCCGTCAGGAGATCGCCAGACAGAGTCGACCAGTGTGCAGCCATGTTTGCGCCAGAGAGTTTTCTCTGGCTGGGAGGCAAATGACTGTACAGCAGGAAGATCAGCAAGGTTAGGTGTGGACAGTGGTGCCAAGACAAGTTGGAAAGGTAGGCCTCCTTCGGCTGCTGCTTTGGCTGCTGCATCGGCGGCTGCATTTCCTTGGGAGACAGAATCAGTTTTACCTGTGTGTGCTGCACACTTCACTACAGCAATGCGAGCAGGCAGGAGGATGGCATCCAGCAGCGCTGCTACCTGGTTAGCATTGAGGATGGGCTTCCCATCAGATTTCAGGAACTTTCTGTGCCTCCACAAGGCCCCAAAATCATGCACCACACCGAACGCGTAGCGAGAGTCGGTGTAGATGGTGGCCGACTGACTCTCCGCAAGTTTACAGGCTTCTGTGAGCGCCACAAGTTCTGCAGTCTGTGCTGAGAAGTGTCTGGGCAATGAGCCTGAAACGAGAGTGGCATGATCAGAACACACAGCAAAACCCACCCGGTTAGTCCCACGTGAATCACGTGAGGAGGAGCCATCTACATATAACACTATGTCAGAGTTCTCAATGGGAACATCTAACAAGTCAATCCGAGGTGTACAAGTTTCACCCAATACAGCAGTGCAGCTGTGTGGTTCACCATCTTCTCGCGTGGGGAGAAGAGTGGCTGGGTTAAGTGTTGTGCATCGTTTCACTGTGATGTTGGGCATGTCAAGCAGTATGGAAGAGTACCTGAGCCAGCGAGCTGCAGAAAGGTGTGAAGTTTTCTGCTCCAGCAAAATGAGAGAAACTGCATGGGGTACCTGCACTGTCAGAGGAGAGTACCCTACAATGTCACGTGAGGCGAGCACGGCCTTCTCACACGCAGCTACTGCTCGTAGGCATCCAGGCAGTCCTGCAGCTACGGGGTCAAGCTTGGAAGAGTAATAACCCACCGGGCGAAGTGAATCACCATGCTGCTGTAAAAGAACAGAAGACATGAAACCATTCTTTTCATCCACCATTTGTGTGTATGGTTTGGATGGGTCTGGAAGCGCTAAAACGGGCGCTGTTTGCAGCAGTTGTTTCAAGGAAGTGAAGGCAGCTTCAGCCTCTGGTGTCCAAGAAATGCGATCATTGGCTGACAGACTTGCACCATGAATGAGCGCAGTAAGTGGAGCTTCCACAGAGGAGTAGTGTGGAATGAAATTGCGGCAGTATGATGTGGTTCCTAGGAATGACATCATCTGTTTTTTGGTGTGGGGTTTTGCAATGGTCATCACAGCTTCCACCCTCTTGGAGGAAATCTGGTGAGAGTTGTAAGAAATCACATGCCCTAAGAATGTGACTTGCTCTTTACAAAACTGTAGTTTTGACTTACTAGCCTTGTGGCCCTTGTGATGCAAATGTGTCAGTAAAGTGAGAGAATCTGCCAGACACTGCTTTTGTGTGGGTGCACACAGTAGCAGATCATCGACATATTGAAGTAACACTGTGCCTTGGGAGAGGATCAAGTCTGACAGGGAGTCTCTTAAGGCGGCATTGTAAATCGTGGGGGACTCACAGTAGCCTTGACACAACCGAGTGAATGTGTAAGCCTTCCCCTGGAACTCAAAAGCAAACCAGAACTGGCTATCTGGGTGAACTGGAACAGAGAAGAATGCATTAGTCAGGTCAGCAACAGTAAACCACATAGCATCAGATGGTATTTGGGACAAAATGGTGTGGGGGTTCGGAACCACGGGGGCTCTGGGGATCACAGCCTTGTTCACAGCTTGTAAGTCCTGCACAAACCGCCACTCAACAGGCTCATTTGGTCCTCTGATTTTCTTCACAGGGAATAGTGGAGTGCGAACCGGAGAGGTGGGGCATGGGATAATTACTCCAGCCTTTAACAGGGATTCAAACACAGGAGTAATCCCCTCTATGGCTTCCTGTTTCAGAGGATATTGTCTTTGGCATGGTCTAAAAGAGGAGTTTGGAGTGATTACCACAGGCTCACAATCTTTAATTAGGCCTACATCATACTTAGATGAGGCCCACAGGCCGTCAGCCACCTCTGTCAGCAGGGGGTGTGAGGAGTTTAGAGGAGGTGTCGTTTGAAGTAGACAGTGTGAGACAGCTATGTTCACTAGCTCAACTGAGCGGACACAATGGACTGTATATGTCATGGTTTTTCTGTAGGCTTTCATTTCTCGAGAAAACAAAACTGTGGGATCCTCTGTAGGTTCCCAATCGCAAGCGCGGTAGCACCGGTGCATAAATTCACCCATGTCTTCCCACTGGCAGCTGTGAGCTTTTGCTAGGGGAACATGTGGGACGGATGCATCCATAGTAAACATGTTTCTTTGCTCATCAGTGAGAGAAATCGCAAGCGCAGCAAATGTGGAGCTCCAAAACATACATGTCACAGTTAGTAAATCATTTTCGGTTCTGGACCATTCTTCCTCATAACTGTCATCAGGGCCATGCAGAGAAAAGTGAGATGTGCAACTCAACTCTCCAGGAGCCATAAAACAGACATCTGGAGGCATGCGGTTGCGAGTCGCTTGTATGAATTCTGTAACAAGCGGCCCCTCCTCCAGCTTCCACCCGTAAGCGAAAGCTGGAGTCACAGGGTTATATTTCACCATCATATAATCATAGTCAGATTGTGTGATTGTGATGCCATTATAGCAGGAGATTAAACTTATGTTCAGTTTGCACATCAAATCTCTGGCAAGCAAATTGACAGGGCACAGGTCTGACCACAGAAACTGGTGTGTGAATTTTCTACCCTGTCCGTCTACACAACACAGGGGTATGGTGAAATTTTCTCTCTGTATGGTTCCTGATGCGGACACAGAATGAGTGAACTTTTCACCCAGCACGGGCTGGGGTGAGAGAGAATCTGAGCGTAGTACAGAGTGGGTGGCCCCGGAATCTACAAGAAATTCTACTTCCTGGTTACAAACTAACATTTTATACAAGGGCAGTGATTTATAAGGTGCGCTATTTAAATGTACATATGTACCAGCTGGAGACAAAGAAACGTGTTCTACATGCTCAAAAGTGTTGTGTATTAAAGTGTGTGTGTCTGTGTGTAAAACACTTTCTACATCAATGGGTGTGTGTATGTGTGTGTGATTTTCACTTCCCTGTTCTGATGAGGTGGGCAAACCACAGCCTGAAGCGTACTCTGGCGTCCTTTCCCCCCAGTGTCAGTCCGCCTGCACCCATCGCCTGCCCTGCGCTTGGTCATTTTGGTGTTGATGATGTCCGCGTCTGGGATAGCCTCGGTTAGGGCAATTCCGCTTCCAGTGTCCATGCTCGCCACAGAAAAAACAGGCTTCTGGATCCCCTCCCCACTGTTGTCGTTGTGGATCTCGCCGATCACGTCTTGTTCCCTGGCCTCGGCCATGCCAACTGCCTCTGTCATGGGAATCTCCGTGTGAGGTTGTCGCGGCTTTATACAGCGTTAAGGCTGCATTGTGGAGGTCTGTGCTCTGCTTTTCCTCTTTCTTGCTTTTCCTCTCATCAAGATGGTTCTGAGCATGGCGTCGCAGTTCCGTTAACCGAGGTTCATCTTCTCCCCCCACATATGAACGCCTCACCTCGGCTGCCACGTCTGGTCTCAGTCCCCGGAAAATATGGCCGCAAAGATGGTGCTCATATGTGGAGGCGGAGGTGCCCGTCATGTCATCTTTGGGTATTCCAGCATTAACTTCAAACACAGTTGTCATGCGATGTATGAAATCGTCCACAGATTCATCCTTTCTTTGCTTGCAAGCCTGAATCTTTGCCATGTCCACCTTGTCCGGGAAAACCTCCTTTAGCTTATCCATTAGGTGTGTTACTGCAGTACAATATTCACGGTTTTCTACATGCTCATAAGTCAGGTGTCGTATCCTCAGCGTAGGATCAGGCAAGTGAGGCGATATTTTCCTCAGGTCGCATGGTTTCAGCTTGCCTGCCACTGCGCGTCTAATTTCTTGGCCCGTGGGGCGATATTCTTGGCAGAAAATTAGGAGCTGCTCACCGAACTTTGCACCCGACATGAGGGGGTCAGGCAGATGGCTTGTGGCGTCAGCGATGTCTGACTGTGTCCACGGTCTGTGAACTAAAATAGGTCCCTCGGGTCCCGCCACTTCCACCATCGGGAGCTGCAGGCTTTCTCCTTTTGCCTGCCGCTGTCTCTGCGTTTTATGCCCGGTCTGGAAATTTTCGACCTCCTCGCTGCTGTCTGTGTCGTCTGTATCGTCCCGCTCGTCATCAGTGAAAGAATATTCAGGCTGATCCGTGGCAAAAGGCAGGGCGTAATATCCATGGCGGTTGTCCTTACTTCTGTTCTTTCCTCTCACAGCTCTCGTCGCTTCAGCTCGCGGCGCGCTCCGTGTGTGGCTGAGCGCTGTGTCGGATCTGAGTGTCATTTTTTTCGCTGTATCCTGGCGGGGCCGTCGCTCCTCAGTAGCGGGATTGGCGCTTGCATCCTCTGGCTGTGGGGCGCGTGGTGCAGAGCGGGATGGGGAGGGAAAGGAGTCCAGGTCCGCATCGGCTTTCAGGCCCTGCAAAACAGCCTGTACTGGGGAAGCACAAACAGTGCGTGAACAGGGAAATGGTGTTTTGTTCTCCGTGTTATACGGAGGTGGAAGAGGCGCTGAGGCAGATTCTGCGTCAGCCTCCCTTCCACGCACTTCTCTAGGTAATTCTTTCAGAGCTGCTTTGTTTTCTCTTCTTTCTGCTTCCCCTATCCACATTTTCAAACATTCCTTCTCATCGCTTACTCTACGCAGATCTACGGTCCTAACTTTCCCTTTCCCCAATAATTTTGCTTTTTCCTCCCGCAACTGTTCCTCTATTTTCTTTAACTGGTTAACACTCAGCGATCCCTTTTCAGGAAACCCGTTTACTTTTTGCCACTTAACAACATATTTCATGCACCCAATTCCCCATTTCTTAACCATACAGTCAAATATTGAGTTTTGTCCCCAGCCTCCCTGTGGAACGTCTGCCGCTTTGCTGGATCTAGATCCCATATTTACATTCAGAGCGTCCTCTGCAATGGCCTTCTTCCCTTACCGGCAGAAAAGTGCTAAAATACCGTCACTCCACGTAGGAATGATTTCCCAACAGTGTACTCGAAACGCCGTCCCTGTGGCGTACTTGGACCGAACACAGGCCTGGGCCGGCTTCTCCCCAACTGCGTGCTCGAGCCACTGTCCTTGTGATGGGCCGTTCCCAACACAAGCCTGGGGTCTCAAACCACCAGGATTTTCCCTCCGGAGACTTGAACTCCGGAGTCGGCAGGCGTTCCCCTTGGCTAGACACAAAACTCTCTCGTGACTTGTATAAATGGTAGATACAGCTCACCGTTCTGCAGGAGTTTCCCCTCGATTCGTCAAGGTGATCTCGGTGGTTGCTGAAACACAGGCTCCGCAACTCTGCCTTTCTCTTTGCTTTAAACAGCTGGCAGGACCGAAGCGTTTTGCTACCTCGGGGTGATCAGCCATCCCGGAGCCGTCCTTCAGCGAGAACACTGGATCACCCTGCTCGCAGCGCCAAACTGTTGCGGAAATTTCTTAACAAAGCCTGCAGACACGATGAGCGGTTAAAAACCCAACACTTTATTTCCCATGCATGAGGAGAGACGTCAGTCAGGGGGCACTGAAAGTAGTCTCTAACAATGAACAGTTCAGGTCCTTTTTATACACAGTCACAGAACAAAAGGCTTTTACAGTTGCAGTTCACACCTTGGCTCTAAGCAGACAGACTCTCCGTCACCTGTGTGAATCTCCCCCACTCTGGGGTCAAGTCTTCCTGTGTGAGCTTCCGTCTCCTGGGAGACATTCACCAGTTTCTCACCGTCTGTCTCCCAGCGTGAATGAGGTGTGAACCAGACATACTAAACTAAGTAACATGAAAGCATTTCATCAAGGCAATACATTAAAGAGAGATCCCACAACCCTTACTAAACTAAGTAACATGAAAGCAAGACAATACATTAAAAAAACAATACACTAAAGAGAAATCCCACAACACGTGTTACTGTGTTAGCATCCTTCCAGTCCCAGAAACATAATGTCAATAAAATAACTGCCTGGTGATGGTGTGACATCACTGAAAACTTTTCAAAAGGACACATGACTTTCTTCTCCCTTTTAACCCTTTTTCCAGAACTTCCTCCATTCTTCAAGAAAGAATTAAGAAGTGTGGAGGCTGACGAGGGAGGTACAGCCTCCTTGTACTGCGAGTTGTCCAGACCTGGAGTGTCAGTGCAGTGGAAGAAGAACAGACTACCTCTGAGAGCCAGCAGGAAGTATGAGATCAGGCAAGAGGGCTGCATCTTACAGCTTCACATCAAAGAGCTCAAGCCTGAAGACAGTGGCAGCTACACATGCCAAGCAGGAAGTGCAGAAACCAGCACAAATGTGTCAGTGAAAGGTGTGTGAATGGCTGATTTGCTCGGTTTGTTTTACAGCATCATTAATATCTGAGAAGAAAACCATTTCTGCATTTTCTTTCATTACTTTCAATCCATCTTCTTTTTTGCAGAGCTTGCACCATTTTTCCAAAAAGAGCTGCAGAATATGAAGGCAGAGGAGGGAAGTACGGCATCACTGTGCTGTGAGCTGTCTAAGCCTGGGGTGTCAGTGCAGTGGAAGAAGAACAAGCTGCCTCTGAGAGCCAGCAGGAAGTATGAGATGAAGCAGGACGGCTGCTTAGTCCAGCTTCATATCAAAGAGCTCAAACCCGAGGACAGCGGCAGCTACACGTGTCAAGCAGGGAGCACAGAGACCACTGCAGCTGTAACAGTGAGAGGTCTGTGATAAACTACATGGTCAGTGTTAGTGCCTGGAAGTTCTTAATCATGTATTAAAATTGCTTTGTGGTCATCTAGACTTGGTGACAATAGATGGAGCAAATATTACTCATGTGTCACACACGCTTTCCAAATGTTTCTTTTCTATTTTTTCTTTGCCAGAGCTTCCACTTGTTTTCAGAGAAGAATTACAAAGTATAGCTGCAGAGGAAGGAGGTACAGCCTTATTGTCCTGTGAGCTGTCCAAGCCTGGCATATCAGGGGAGTGGAGGAGGAACAAGCTGCCTCTGAGAGCCAGCAGGAAGTATGAGATGAAGCAGGACGGCTGCCTCCTCCAGCTTCATGTCAAAGAGCTCAAACCCGAGGACAGCGGCAGCTACACGTGTCGAGCAGGGACGGCTGAAACTACTGCAAAAGTGTCCGTGACAGGTATGCAAAAAAGAATCCACTGTACAAACACCCACATATATATGTTTCATTCTGTATGTTGCTATTTTACATTAGCTGTTGAAAAGGCTCATTATTTTATATTATTTTTCTCCTGAAGTATTGTATGTATCCTGTATGTATGATGACTTTTTCTCCAGAGCGCCCACCTGTTTTCAAACAAGATTTGAAAGATGTGGCTGCTGAGGAAGGAGGCACAGCCTTCCTGTGCTGTGAAGTGTCTAAACCTGGATTATCAGTGCAGTGGAAGAAGAACAAGCTGCCACTGAGAGCAAACAGGAAGTATGAGATGAAGCAGGACGGCTGCCTCCTCCAGCTTCATATCAAAGAGCTCAAACCCGAGGACAGCGGCAGCTACTCGTGTCGAGCAGGAGCTGCAGAGACAGCTGCAACTCTGACAGTGCAAGGTGTGTGCAGCAAGAAAAGCCTGACTTTTTTCCCAATCATTTGGTAAAGCTCTGATATTAGTACTGCCTTCTTTTATTCTATGCTGCAGTACTATCCTGTCCTATTTTTGTATTTATTTGTTATTCATAATCTTTTTGTTTAGTTTTTTTTAAATAAACTCACACACTTGGAATATTTGTAGTTTAAATAAAAAATATAGTTAGTAATGTTTTACCGTGGTTCCTTATATATTATGAATTTTCAATTCCTTGCCTGTTTTCCCAGAGCTGCCTCCTTTCTTCAAGAGAGAATTACAAAATATAGAAGGCGAGGAGGAAAGCACAGCAGCCCTGCACTGTGAAGTGTCTAAACCTGGGGTGTCAGTGCAGTGGAAGAAAAACAAAACACCATTAAGAGCCAACAGGAAGTATGAGATGAAGCAGGACGGCTGCCTCCTCCAGCTCCACATCAAAGATCTCAAACCCGAGGACAGCGGCAGCTACACCTGTAAAGCTGGAGGTGCAGAAACCAGTGGGACTGTGACAGTAAAGGGTTTGTACACTGTGGTTTTAAACTCATCCACAGCAGACATTTACACAGTAAAACAGAATCTATTCCATCTTCTTGTACGTAGTCCATTGTTCACTATGAGCTAGATATTAAAAACATAGTGTTACCTTTCCTTCCTCACCTCAGAGCTCCCTCCATTCTTCAAGCGAGGTTTACAGAGCATGGAAGTTGAAGAAGGATGCACGGCTTCCCTTTCCTGTGAACTGTCTAAACCTGGAGTTATGGTGCAGTGGAAGAAGAACGGGCTGCTGGTGAGACCGAATGCAAAGTATGAAATGAAGCAGGAGGGCTGCTTCATCCAGCTGCTGATTAAGGAGCTCACAGTGGAAGACAGCGGCAGCTACACGTGCCAAGCAGGCAAAGCAGAGACCAGCGCAGCTGTAACAGTGAAAGGTTTGTGCCTGTGTGCATTTCGGCTGTATTCATGGAGTATCTTACTATCAGTTTCTGAATACTTGTACATGATTCTGTTGGGAACTCGTCTGTGGCACTTTAGCATTATGTAAGCTAAATCATAGCATTTCGTATTTCTTATTTGACACTGTATCAAACTATTTGTTGGTCTGTTCTATCCCACCTAGAGCTCACTCTATTCTTCAATAAAGAATTAGAAAGTATAGCGGCTGAAGCAGGAGGTGCAGCTTCCCTGTATTGTGAGCTGTCTAAGCCCAGCGTATCAATACAGTGGAAAAAGAACAAGCTCCCACTGAGGGCCAGCAGGAAGTATGAGATGAAGCAAGATGGCTGCTTCCTGCAGCTGATCATCAGTGGGCTCAAACCTGAAGACAGTGGTAACTACTCTTGTCAGGCAGGAAGCATAGAGACCACTGCAATGGTGCAAGTAAAAGGTATGTTGATTTATTGCTGATTGACGAGGTTACAAGAAGGTAAACGCACTCATGTCCATTTTCTTTCATCGTCCACAGGACTACAACCGACTCCAGCAGAGGCAGAACCTCCAACAATCATGCCGCAGGTAAAAGAAACCGTTTCCAAAACAACTCCTACTCAGGAGACGCAGAGACCGGGAGTCTCAGAGGGTAAAGCAGCTCCTCCTGAGCCTAAAAAGAGGGCAAGAAAAGCATCAATTGCAAATTCAGAAAAAGACACAGAGCTTGTTTTTGACCTCGGACCGTCTGCGCTGAAGGATGATGATAAAGTCCAAAAGGACATTCAGTCTGCAAGAGCCGTAGAAAAAGGCACTGATGGTGCACAGAACGCAGCACATGAACAGATTAATAAAGTGAAGGACAGGGAAGTGAACAAGAAAGCTGATAAACCTGTGAGACTACTGGAGACTATAGACTATAGGGTTGACGGGAAGGTTGGGGAGCCAGCTAAGCATTTGGAAAAAGAAACTGATGCTTTACCGGAGATGAAACAAACAAGAAGACATACTGAAGAATTAGCTCCAGCTGACCACGAAGAAACTCAATCAGACAGGGCTTTGGATAAAACATGTTTTGAACAAAGGAAACAAAAAGAAAAGAAACGTGGAACTGAAAAGAGCTCAGAACAACTAGAAATACCTTTGGCAAAAAGTGAAGTTGATGAGAAGAGGAAACATCCAGCTGCAGAAGTAGGAATGATTAGCCAGGATGAAAAGTCTCCTGTGAAACCACTAGAAGGGTTGATTAGCAAAGAATCAATGAAAGATCAAAATATGAAATCTTTAGAAAATGAAGGTGAACTAGACAAGACAGAAGGAGAGCCTTTGAAACCACCAACAAGATCTAAAGGAAAACTGACAGATGGAAAGCAACCAATCAAGTATTTACTGAAGGATAGTGAGGAGATCCTTCCTACAATGCTAAAGACTACACAGATCGATTCTGAAGAAGACGGCAAACAGAGAGATCGTCTGAATAAACAAGTGTCCAAAGAGTCAGAGAGAGGAACAAAGCCAGAACAAGTGTTTGACAAAGAGCCAACTGAACAACCAGAACGGCCGGTAGAAAACGAAGCTCCGTTTACTCATCCAAAGCCTCCGGTGAGGACAAAAAGCAAAGTCAAAGGTGTAGAAAAACAAGTATCACGGGACACTGAGACGGATCGAGAGGAACAAGAACCAACATCAGGAGTGGTAAAAGTTCAAGACCAACCAATAAAACAACTTCTAAAGCCATTAATAAAACAGGCCAAAGAGAAACCAGCATTTGAGAGGAACCAGCCAGTTACAGCAACTGAGAAAACAGAGCAGCCTGCCAAACCTCCATTAAAACAGCCAGTTAAACCCATGAGAAAAGAACCGAAAATGGACCAGGACGTGAGCCTAGCAGTGGAGCCAACGAGAAGGGAGGAAGAACAACAAACAAAGGTGGCAGAAGACATTCCTCTCCTTTATATTTCTGAAGATGAAACTTTCTCAGAGGCTTTGACTGAGATACCAGCTGAGATTCTACTCCAGACGACAGAACCATTGAAGGAGTCTCCGCCGGAGATCGAGATCAGCACCGAGGATGAGCCACAAATGCAAGAGGCTGCAGTCAAGATCCAGGCTGCTTTCAAAGGCTTCAAGACACGCAAAGATATGCGACCAGTTTTTAAAGAGGTTTTTAAGAACCGGACAGCAGCTCTTCACGGTATGCTCACTCTAATGTGTGTTGTTGAGGGAAAGCCGAGCGCAGTACGGTGGCTCAGAAATGGCCAACAAATTTCCAACGACCAGAGATGCAGGATTACGACTACAGATGATGGAGAATGCACACTTGTGATCAAGAACCTGTTAAACAGCGACAGTGGAATTTATACCTGTGAGGTGGTCAATAAGTTTGGTGTGACCTCCTACAATGGAAACATAACGGTGGTGCAAACTCCACAGCCTGCCCCTGTGGCACAGAGGCCCGTACACCCACCTCTTGCAGCCATTACTCCTTTGCAGCTCGCCCCAACAAAGCCCGAAGCCCCGCCCAAAGACCAGAATGAGAATCTGCCACAGAGTCAAGCGCAGGTGCCCACGTCAGCAGAGAACTATGCAGAAAGCATGAACGTGTCTCTGTGGGAGGCCTACACCCTGACAGAGCATGCTCCTCAGCAGACCCTACAAGAGAGGAGACGGTCCTCTGTCATGGCTGCCAGCTCCAGTGAGTGACTTAGCTTTAAAAACTTTATTGGGTCACATTGATGCACTAATGATTCATTATTCTGCTTTCAACAGTGTCGAGTCCCTCTGATTATGACACAGCTCCCGATATGATGGAACCTGTTGAGATTTCCACAATCACACCGAGGTACCAGAGCGCAGATAAAATAATGAATTTCATTTTGTTTGGCTGTAAAGATGCCAAAAAAAATCTGAATATTGTCACAGGGAAGAACCAAAACCAACAGAACAAGCAGCTCCGAAGGACGATAACGAGGAGATAACCCAACCTCCCACGATGCTATTAAAGATCAAAGGTCAGCAATGTTATTTCATATATTATTTATGCAACTTTCTGAGCAGGTGTACTGAAGGTATCCTCTATTACAAATGTTTAGGGGCCCATGATGGTAAAATGAGGACACCATCTCCAAAACACCGTGCCCACACGCCCTTGGACAGCACCGTCTCTGGATCTGAGTCTGAAGGAGAAGAGGACAGAAGAGAGGTGATTTATGTTGATTGAATGCACATTATTGTCTATTTTTATGTCCTTTTTGAACATCAGTGGAACAAATCTGATAAAGTCACAGTATGATAAAATAATACTGCACGTCATGGCTGAGCCATAAATGATGTGCTTTTGTTTTCAGACGTTTGAAATATATGTGGCTCGAGCTCACTGTTGCCCTAACAGTGGCAGTAAGGAGAGTTTTATTCTGAAGGAGGGCCAGTTTGTAGAGGTCCTGGACTCTGTTCATCCTGACAGATGGCTGGTGAGGACCAAACCCACCAAAACCAACCCTGGTCGGCAGGGATGGCTGTGTCCAGCATACTTGGAGAAGAAGAGAAAGGTGGGATGTAGAAATCTTCATGATGAAAATCTATACTGTTAGTTTATTATTATATCAACAAAGACATTGAGGATTTAAAAAAAGAAGCTTTTAATAGTTAATACATGACTCTCATTTTAAACAGGAGACCTTCCCCCAACTGAGAGCACGTCAAGAGGATCTTGATGGAATTGGATGTACAGGAGAAGAGTACAGGAGAGGCCTGAGGTTTGTCATACTGCCAGATGAGCTTTACTAGTGTTTGGATACTGGATTACTTATACTGATGATGATTAAACTGTGTCAGAGTAAATACACGTATACATACTTCATATACAGTTAAGCCCATAATTATTCATACCCCTGCCAAATTTTGACTTAAAGTTACTTTTGTTCAACAAGTTCTTTTTTGAGCAGAAATGACACAGGTGTCTCCCCAAAGATAATAAGACGATGTACAAGAGGCATCATTGTGGAAAAAATATTTCTCAGGTTTTATTTATATTTTAGCAAAAAGTATCATGTCCAGAATTATTCATACCCTTCTCAATAATCAATAGAAAAAAGCCTTTATTGGCTATTACAGCAATCAAACGCTTCCTATAATTGCAGACCAGCTTTTTGCATGTCTCCACAGGCATTTTGCCCATTCATCTTTAGCAATGAGCTCCAAATCTTTCAGGTTGGAGGGTCTTCTTGCCATCACCCTGATCTTTAGCTCCCTCCACAGATTCTCAATTGGATTCAAGTCAGGACTCTGGCTAGGCCACTGCAAAATGTTAATGTTGTTGTCTGCTAACCATTTCTTCACCACGTTTGCTGTATGCTTTGGGTCATTGTCGTGCTGAAATGTCCACTGGTTCCCAAGGCCAAGTTTTCTGCAGACTGCCTGATGTTGTTGTTGAGAATCTTCATGTATTGCTCTTTTTTCATGGTGCTGTTTACTGTGATTAGGTTCCATGGTCCATTGGCTGAAAAACACCCCCAAAGCATTAGGTTCCCACCACCATGTTTGACAGTGGGGATGGTGTTCTTTGGGTTGAAGGCTTCTCCATTTTATGCCAAATGAAGGCAACATCATTGTGACCAAATAATTCAATTTTGTTTCATCTGACCATAACACCGAAGACCAGAAATCTTCTTCTTTGTCCAGATGAGCATTTGCAAAGGCCAAATGAGCTTTGGCATGCCTTAGAAGTGCCTGGAGAAGTGGCGTTTTCCTTGGTCTGCATCCGAGGAACCCAGCAGTGTCCGTTGGACTGTCTGCCTTGAGACATTGCTACCAGCAGAGCCCAGATTCACCAGAATGGCCTTGGTGGTGATCCTTGGATTCTTTTTCACCTCTCTCACTATTCTCCTGGCCACCACAGGTTTCACTTTTGGCTTCCGACAACGTCCTCTGAGATTTTCCACAGTGCGGAACATCTTGTATTTTTTAATAATACTTTGCACTGTGGCCACTGGAACTTGAAAACATTTGGATATGGCCTTGTAGCCCATTCCTCACTTGTGAGCAGCCACAATGCACAGCTGCAGGTCCTCACTGAGTTCCTTTGTCTTAGCCATGAATGTCCACAGACCACCTGCAGAGAGCTGCTGTTTTTCACCTGTTGAGTTGATCAAAACAGCTATTTCCAATTAATCAGGGTAATTAGGATGCTTTAGAACAGCTTTGACTATTTGGAATGGTATGGAACTTTGGATTTTCCCAGAGACTGTGACAGTTTGTAAAGGGTATGAATAATTCTGGACATGATACTTTTTGCTCAAATGTAAATAAAAGCTGAGAAATATTTTTTTCCACAATGATGCGTGCTGTACATCATCTTATTATCTTTTGTGAGACGCCTGTGTCATTTCCAGTCAAAAAATAACTTGCTAGTTGAATAAAAGTAACTTTAAGTCCAAATTTGCCAGGGGTATGAATAATTATGGGCTTAACTGTATGTTCATGTACTTCTGCGATACTTTGGTGTTGGTCATCGCAGCTCTTCCTCGAAACATTTTTATAATATCTTGGCTTCTGTGATGAATCTGTTTGTTTCCCTGTATCTTTAGTCAGTTGATCCAAGGCCTGATTGATGGAGAAGAGGAGTTTGTGAGAGAGATGAAGATGTTTATATCTCAGCAGCTAAATTTTCTGGACTCCAGCTACCACGTCCCCGTTAACGTCCTCAACCAGAAAGAGATCATTTTCAGGAACATCAAAGACATCGTGTTGTTACATGAGAGGTGATACACACGTGCTAGATCAAAGGCAAAACGCATCAACATGTCAAACCACAGTAACAGAACTCGTGTTTTCTCAGGTGTGTCCTTCCTGGGTTGAGGGAGTGTGCCACAGATGATGATGTGGCCATGCATCTGATCAAACACAGAGAAGACTTTGAGAAGTATATTCACTACATGGTGGGACAAGCTCAAGCAGAGGCCTGCATCGCTGACAAGACTGTCCAACAGTTTTTCAAGGTATTCAGAACTGAATTCAAGTATAAACATGTAATGCTGCTGAAACAAAGGTGTGGAGAGCAGGATTATTACATCAGTCCAATGTGTTGTTGTTTCCTGGGATATTTCAGGAGTTAACAGAAGCTGGTAAGCTGGACGGTGCTGTTATGGATGTCCTTACATTCCTCCAGCAACCAGTGGAAAGAATTCAAACTTACAAAGCTTTACTAAAGGTTAGCATATAGATTTAATACCATTTAACATTTAAGGCTATTAGGGCTAATCTTTTTTAAAATGTGTCATATGAAAAGTTCAACTTTTTACCTGCAGGAGTTAATCAAGAATAAAGCTAAGAGTGGCCAGAGCTGCTATCTGCTGGAGGATGCTTTCTCTTTGGTGTCCTGCCTTCCCTGGAGGTCAGACAACCTGCACAAGGTGTCTCTGATTGAGAACTACCCGGCTCCTCTTATTGCCCTGGGTGAGCCCGTGCGTCAGGTAGGCAAAAATGACTTATATACAGTTTAGATCTGGTTCCAGCATGAAACAAGCAAACCAAAAAACTGTCATAACATTCTAGCTGTGCAGAAACACACAAATGATTTAATTTCCTCTTCTCCTTAGGGATCCTTCACAGTGTTGGAGGAGACTCCAGAAATTAAGACCCCCTCTAGAGGGCATCAGAGACAAGTCTTTCTCTTCAAGGAATGCATTGTACTGTGTAAACTGAAAAAAGACACCAGCATGAACCGAGACACCTACAGCTTTAAGAACAAAATGAAGGTACGGTCATTTGTCGTTCCGGCCGTGCGTCGTACCGCGCCATACTCTTACTGCTTTTCCAATTCTTCACGTCGTCCTCCCACTTACTCGTCCTCCTCATTGTCTCCAGCTGAATGATGTGGAAATAAAGGAGACTGTGGGTGGAGATGAAAGGTCTTGGGGCTTGTGGCACGAACACAGAGGCTCCATAAGGAGGTACACGCTGCAGGGCAGCTCCACGCTGGTCAAACTGTCCTGGCTTAAAGACCTGAAGGAGCTACAGCAACGTTCCAGCCTGCCTACTAACAGTAAGTCTGTTAGTCCAGGTACTGAATATTGAACATTTTTATGATAAAACCATAAAACTAAATACTGTTTCATTCATTAACCTAACATGGCAGCATTCAGTTCTAAAACGCTGGATTAAAAGTTATCTCAGTGATAAACAGTCAAAGATAAACTGATGGGTGCAGTACCGCTGTGTGCTTGATGTATATTTGTGTGTTTGTATGAACAGGTCCCCCAGTGTTTGAGTTACTGTTGTCTGACTGCACGTCAAAGATGGGACAAACAATCAAGCTGACCTGCAAAGTGTCAGGATCTCCAAAACCAGAGATCAGCTGGCTCAAAGGTTTGAAAATAGACACATAATAGAAAATTATATTTGAGATGGTTGCATCTGTTTGATGTTTTATCAGATCGTTGTGTATCCACATTTTGCATCCAAAGTAACTTTGACTTATAAGAAAAACTGACAGTTAAGCCAACTCTTACATACTGTGCTGAACACATTTATTAGACTACCACCTAATGTAAGCTTTACACCTGCCCTAGATCAATCAATCATCAGTATCAATCAATCAATATCAACAGTATCAAGTACCAGCATCATTTTTATGCTTCTGTAATGGTTAAATCACCATTTTTTTTAATACATTTGTGTTTTCTTGTTTTTATATCGGGTTGTCTAGTAAATTTGTTATGCACTTCATATACTCAGTTTGCACGTGCCAATCCTTTGTCATCTAAACTCATGTTAGGTATAAAACTGCACTTCAACCCAATGTGTCATTTTCACAAAGGCAGTTTCACTTTTAGGTATTACTCTGTACCTAAAAATAAAAAAAAAAGTGTATTTGTGTGATATGTCACGGAGACGGTGTCCAGAATAGCAGACTAGTTTATCACCACTTACACACATAATTGAGTAAAGCCACATTTGCACTAACAGTGTTATGGTCACAGTGATGAACCTACCTGGATTCTGACCTCTTCCTCCTAGATGGCCTTCCTTTGGAGGACGACCCACGTCACATCATCACAGCAGACCGGTCGGGCTGTTGTAGTCTCATCGTGGACAGCCTCACTGCGGAGGACTCTGGAGAGTACGCGTGCTACGCTACCAGCTTCATGGGCAGTGCTGGCACTCTGGCTAAGGTGGTGGTGCAGAGTGAGTTACCAATCCGAGTTTAAGCTATGCTAACACTGGGGCTCGATTGATTTGTGCGCATGCGTCAGCCGGCACGCAGCCTGTTTCAGTTGCTCCTGTTTTTGTCTCCTTACTTTAACATACGAAGTAAAAGACAAAGAAAAAAGTAAGAAAAAGTCAGAGTGTTTGTTTGTTTTAATAGCTGTCTTCTCAAACATGCGGCTCGAGAAAGTTTTGGTTCTCCTTGTTGTCGGGGAACTATTTTGTACAATTTCCTTAGGGATTAATAAAGTATTGTGATACTGATTTAAACAAATCTGTTCGTAAATCAACTGTTTCACACACGTATCCATGATTGATCGATAATAGGAACAAATTTAGAAGTAAAAAACAAATAAACAACTTCCTGGTTGCCTTAGGAATTTAAACACAAATCTTTAAAATGAATACTACACCTACTACTGCTACTACTACTTCTACAAGTAACAACCACAATAATTATTATTGTTTTTATTATTGCCTTTTGGTTATTATTTACAAAAATGTCCTTCTTTAAAACAGCATAAGCAAGAAAATGCACAAAATTGCAATTAAAAAGAAAACATGTAAATTAAACAAATTACTAATTTAAACATATTTCCCTATACGTTATTTCATTTTATCATAGCTTAAACATTCTTACCTTTCTTTAGAATGACTTCCATCATGACAGCGTGATTTCTTGATACTATTTCATGAAGCTGAGAATTTGGACCTTTTTTTTCATTGTAGTGAGTTTTTCGTTTTAGGTTGACACATGACACCTTGTCCTTGTCTTCCACCTGTTTTCTCTTCTTTCTCGTGGTCTGTTGGCCTTTTTCAACTTTGTGTTTTTTTTATTTCAGCCACAGTGGTCTCAGAGGAAATCATATTCGTTGCTTTTTATTTATTGATTTATTTTTAAATGTTTCGTCACTCCAGTCGAAGCACTTTGAAAGGCTACACCCCTTCTGGCTTACTCCTTGGACCTCAGACAGCATTATGTAATTTTCTATAGTCTGACCTTCTCCTTATTCCCTGCCTGAGAGGTGCGGGCTTCTCTCTTACACCAGTTTTGCCATTTCACATCTGTGCTTCTTTATGTAGAGAAATGGGGGCGGGGCAGTATGCAGATGGTATGCAAATTGTATGCTGATTGCACAACGCTGCTGTGTCTGAATGATTTTGATTTACTAACATGCACGCAGCAGTGACAACAACATACACCGTTATGCACGTTTCATAAATCCAACTTTAATGTTGCCAAAAACTCATTCGTTGTGTAGGGTAAGAACATTTCCCCTGAGAGCCCCGGAGTTACTACCTACCACTTATAATATTAATATAATAGCTGCTGCTCTTGGTTGTTTCTAGTCATTGGCTAAACCTGATCTTTTGATGCGCTGCTTCTTTTCTCCAGCTCCACCCAGATTCGTGAGTCGACTGGAAAGTGCTTGTCTCATTGAAGGAGAGGACATCCAGTTCTCCTGCTCCACATTCACCACTCCTTTACCCAGAATTAGGTATCGCAGCACAGAGCTGACCGCTGTAGTCGCTTTACGATTTTGTAATTATTGTGTGTCCTGAATGCAGCGCTGCTTGCACTTGACAGGTGGTTGAAGGATGGCAAAGAGTTGACTGAGCAGCAGAAATACTTGATTATGAATGATGCACGGAGCGGGATCCTGTCTCTGACCGTCGTCGGGGCAACTGAAGCAGATATTGGGCAGTACGAGTGTGAGGTATAAAACACGAATCGAACACAGCTGGTGTCACTAATATCAGCGCTCTCCCTTTGCGATAATGTATGAAAATGTTTTATTTTGTTCAGCTTTGGAATGAACTTGGTGGCGTCAAGTGCAAGGCAGGTTTATGCCCCGCCTATGTCCCCCCGACTGACCGTGAGAATGACCAATCACAGGACTTACCTCCTAAAGGTATGACAGTCAGAGCCACTGAAGTTAATATCCTCCACCTAGGCTGGGAACCCATAAGAGCATTTTTAAGTGGGGGGGTTCACTCTCTCACTAGTTCAGCTGTGTTCGAGAAAGGGTGAAGCACATGCCATTGTCCATTCACCCTGTTTTTACATCACACCGTGTGACATCTCTTCCCTTCACTACAAACAGTTTGGATCAGTTTCACCTTTCCACCCTCCATTCGTTTGATCAAGTTTACACCATTTTGAGACTTTACTCACGTTTTCCTTTTCCTCATGTCACACACACTCACATCATGAGTAGTTCCAACCACCCTACCAGTTGTCACTAGATTCCTCAGGATTATGGCGTTGGGTGTAGTCTGCACTGTAGCTGAATGCCACAGAGTTGATGCAGTTTCTATTTGCACTGTGCAGCAAATGCAAAATCCTAACTTTTACCTGTCATATATCACACGAGATAAAACCACGTCAGCATTTATTCACCATCAACCCATTTCTTACTTGGCATGTCATGAAAAATGCACACTTCATATCCATACCATATCAGTATCTGTAACTACCATTTTCCTGCAAAAACCAACTTACACATGAATATCTCATACTCTCTAATACTAATCTAAAACCTGAGTCATTGTTGTCTGTGAAGGTTCTCAGTCATCCAGGTCATCGGAGTCTAAGGAGCTTGGAAAGAAAAACGTCTGGACTTCTTTAAGTTGCTTGAAGACGTTTCATATCTCATCCAAGAAGCTTCTTCAGTTCTAGGGTCAAATGGTGGAGAGTCCCAGATTTAAACCCCGTGGGACATGGACCTCCTAATGATCCTCCACCCAATCACACAAGCCAAGGTGTGTAAATCCGGGTTCTTTGACCCTAGAACTGAAGAAGCTTCTCACATGAGAGGTGAAACGTCTTCAAGCAACTTAAAGAAGTCCAGACGCTTTTCTTTCCAAGCTCCTTAGACCTGAGTGTTCACTTGCTCTTCTCTAATAACTGACTGTAGATCTGTAGTACTTCACCCTCTGCATGTATGGGATGCCTGAAATGTTTTTAGGGTCACATGGTGTTTTCAAAGCTAACATTTGTTCTGTTGCCATAACGATGGGATCTAGTGGCTACCATTCAACATAGACACCATACCTTACTCCACAGCATCCTCTCCCATGAGAAGACCTTTACCGTATGCAACGGTTTTGTGTTTCATCACATTTCCACTTTTCACAGAAGGCATGGATTCAAACTAAACAGATAAACAACAAGTAAAAATAAATATAAATAAAATATACAAGGCTTGGAAGTAGCTGTTACTGTATATTATGCAGTGATTTTCCAACTCTGCTAGTTTTGCTACAGAATCCACAGTTAAAGCAGAGCAATACAGTAGAATAGAGCGATCAGTGTAAGTATAGCATGTACGATCTACAAGCCATTGAGTATATATATATTTTCTGGACTGCTGACGCCATGTTTGCCCTTCCATTGTCCGTAACTTACGTGTTTTTTCATTTTCCCTGTACTGGTCCTAAAGCAGGAGGTTCCTCACATGGACAGCTCCATGTAAGTCATCATTGTCATGATAACAAATAACCACTCAGCATCCCCCTCTCTCCTCTTGCCAACGCATGCCCAGCTAACTCTTCACTCCTACGAACAAAAGATGGTCATGTGCTGGGCAAGTGTCACTTTTGCACCCGTCTAGCTGGGGGCATGTGTCCATGTCCCGTTGATGTGGTGGGTTGGTAAGATCCAACCCAGAGGCTGAAGGTAAGGATCACAGCACATTGATACTGTTCCTGCGCTGTAAGGTAATGTGCCCTAAATGTTTCCTTTTTCAACTTATTAATAAGAGTACAATCCTTTCAAATATATAATTACTGCCATTGTTTTCTGGCTGAGTTTGTTTTGATCTTCATAGATCCTGACTCAGAGGGCTGGTCTGCTGCATTTGTGAAGAAATGGTTACAGGCTGATTTCAACCCAACTTCTAAAGCCAAGATGCTTTTTCCTCCCGAAAGTCCTGAACAGTAAGTTCAGCTGCATGCACCGACTTTCACTTCGACATTAAATCAGCATCCTGATCATGTTGTGAATGTGTTTGTCTCTGTTTAATGGTTTACTTGTGAAACTAGATCTGGATTTTAAGGATTTACTGTGTAATAACTGTGTCCTTAATCTAATGTTTGTCTGCAGCGCTGAGGGTGGTGCTGAAGTGACTCTTTATGCCCCCACGTCAGCCGATCAAGCACCACAGCAGCCCATGAGTTACCATGAGGAAGAAGAGGAGATCTACATCTCAGAGCAAATACAGGAAATTGCAGATGGTATTCTTGTCTCCTACTCATGACATGCAGAATAATATCACATTTTACATAATTAGCTCATTAATCCAATTTGTTGTTTAGCTCCTCCCTCTATTCAGATACCCATCGAGGACCTGTTTGTAGAGCCGGGTCACCCATCGACATTTATAGCCATCATCACAGGAAGACCAGCACCTAAGATAAAGTGGTACAAGGTACGAGCAGAGTTTTGAGTTTTTTGAGTTGTTTTCTGAGCTGATTTTTTAGTATATATCAACTCTTCAAAAGGTTGTAACAGGGAATCACATTGTTTTAGGATCACAAACTGCTGGTTTCAATCCGAAAGCTTATTTATAAATGAAAGTGCTGGTCATCCACATTAATAGGACGAAGAGGAGCTTGCAGCCAATGAGAATGTGAAGATGGGACAACATGGTGCCCGCTGCTCATTAACCATAGTGTGCACCGAGGGTGAGGACAGTGGGATGTACACCTGCTTCGCTCACAACGACTCTGGTTATGCATCGTGTCAGGCTGAGCTGACAGTAGAAGAAGGTAACACGGGAGATGAAAATAATCAAAGGGCTGCTCGTCGCTGTAGCGTGTGTATGTTGTTTCCAGCTCTGGAATTAGTCGCAGCTTTAGTTTTTTCCCTGCAGGACCCCTGGAGTTTCAGGAGAGAGAGGTGGAGCTGGGAAAAAGAAGGAAGCTGTTCTCTGTCTATGACGTCCACGATGAAATTGGAAGGTGAATCTGCAATTTCTCTTTAGTATTATCTTTGCCGAGATTTCATGTGCAATAAATCATCTTTCTGTGTTTCAGGGGAACGTTCGGAGTAGTGAAGCGCATCGTCCACAGAAGGACCGGTGAAGTCTTTGCGGCCAAGTTTCTGCCTCTGCGGAGCAGCACCCGGACCAGGGCCTTCCAGGAGAGGGACCTGCTGTCCCGGCTCGCTCACCCCAGAGTGGCTTGTCTGCTGGACTTCTTTTGCACCAGACGCACCTTGGTGCTGATTACAGAAATGTATCCTACCTCTTACATGTTACAGTTCATTTTTCCCTGTGTGTTTGACCATATTGAAGCTGTGAGTTCTTTAACAGCTTTTCTAGCTGCTGTTCTCACGGGCTTCTGGATCATTTATTCCTGAAAGGATCAGTCTCAGAAAAAGAGGTATATTTAATTTACTTTATTAAATGATTTGAGTCTTGCAGAAAAGGTGCATGACATGTGTTGTGTCTTCTTATTTCAGATTCAGTCATTCATACAGCAAATTCTGGAGGGAGTTGGTCACATTCATAGCATGAACATCTTGCATCTGGACATTAAAGTGAGCGCTCAGCTGCTGTCAGCATCGCATTATTTGCTCTGGGATTTATTTTCATCAAGTTTCTTTTTCATATTTCTTCCTTTTAGCCTGATAATATCCTCATGGTGTATCCCCCAAGAGACGAGATCAAAATCTGTGACTTTGGCTTCTGCCAGGAAATAGACACATCCAGGCACCAGTACAGCATGTTTGGCACGCCTGAATTTGTTGCCCCAGAAATTGTTCACCAAGAACCAGTAACTGTGGCCACTGATATTTGGTGAGTTTAAAGGCTACATATATTTTAGATATAAATAAAATACTGTATATTTCTCTACATCCAGATGTAGAACCAACCCTCTAGTTTTATACGGAGATTTAATAAAAGTAAACGATTATTTGCAGTAGTGCACAAATGTTAAAAGTCCTGCATGTAACAAAACGTTGGAATGATTTCTGTCTTGTCAGGGCCGTGGGGGTTGTTGCGTTTCTCTGGTATGTATCCCCGCTTTTTGAAAGCAATCTTGAAATCTTAAAAATACAGAACATCCAAAAATGTAATGACTCTTAAACTTCATCTGGACAGTCTGGTGTGTCGATGCCCTTTTGTTGGCGAGACTGACCGCGCCACACTGCTGACGGTGGGGGAGGGGACTCTGAACTGGGCAGCCCCTGATATCATGTACAGGAGCCCAGAAGCCAAGAACTTTCTCCACATGCTCCTTCAGCCTGACCCAGAGTAAGGAAGCACTTTTGGTGTTTTACGTGGGCTTGTGAGATATCTTTAAAGTTATGTGCAAATGACAGAAAGTACCCCGTGTCAGTGATACTAACGCCCACTAAGCTTCTTATAGCTTCATTATGTTGGATCCAGTTGCTTTAAGGTGAAACAGAATGCCTCTGATGTTTCTGTACCTAGGAAGCGACCGTCTGCCTTTGAGTGCTTGGGCCATGACTGGATCCAGGTGAGGTCATATACAGAACATCAGGTGTTTCCTTTAAACTGTGAATGTCTGGTACCCTGTAAACTTATTGATCATTGGGACTGTTGTCAGGATGAACATGCAGGAGAAGACACGGATGAAATCAATACAAGGAGTCTGAAAGCCTTTATTTCAAAAAGAAAATGGCAGGTGAGTTCCTGCTGGGGCTTTAATACCTGCCTGGATTCAAAAGGAAATACCAGATGGTTTCCTGTAAGGCTAAACATCTCGAGTTTGATCGTCTAAGTGTACTCTCTTTCTCTTCAGCGTTCTCTGACATGCATTGGGTCAGTGCTCACGCTGAGGCCCATTCCTGAGCTACTAGATGCTCCTCTCAGGGAGACGGCAGTGACGGTGCCCCGTGAGCCCCAAGAACACAGCAGTACCTCCCCGAGCAGTGGCTCTTCGTCGGAGTATGACGAGGCTGACTCCTGGGACTTTTTCCAGCACTGCAGCCAGACTGAAGAGGAAGAGGAAACAGAGGAAGACTATGATCCTTTAATGGAGAGAGCACAGATCCCAGATCCTTTTCCCAGCTTCCACCGGGATGGAGAAGAGGAAGGGGATTTGACACTAGGCGAGGAAGAGGATGGGGAGATAGTAGGAAGGAGGACTGTATTAGAGCGGAGTATAAGCAGGCAATCGGTCGCATCATCAGAAGTATCGTGTCAAAGGACACCTCAGAGGGAACGTCGGTTCAGCAAGGACAGCAGCCCATCGCTCTACCTGTCGGATGGGGATGAGGGTTCAGGGAGTGACGGAGGTCGTATTCCTCGGGGTAGCGTCATCCGAAGCACTTTTTATAGCAACTCTCATCAGCTTTCGCCGTTGTCTGCCAGACACATGACATTAAGGGACAAATTTCAAGCTAAGAAGCAGGAGAGGGGCCGCAAGCCACTCAGGAGGAGCTTCTCAGGACGCCTCAACGAGCCTCTTATTGAATATGTGGAGGATGAGACAGAGACCAGCCGTGGCCAGAGACGAGCATCCATCCAGACCGCAATGCAGAAGTCCTGCTCGTTTGACAGCGGGGTGGGTTTCGCCCATGCTAACGCACCACCTCACAGAAGGAGTAGGTCTCTTGATGAGTATTCACGTCGGTCTCCCACCTCACCCAAACGTGCGAACGCCGGTGAAGAAGAAGGGTCACAAAGTCTAAAGGAAGATTTTACAGACGATGAAGTGGCCGGGACAAACTTGCTGGCAATCCCAAATTCTCAGCGAGCCACGAGAAGAGGCTCTGTCACTCCTGTACAGGTGATTCAGACTTTTAGAGGATCCTCTGTTCCTTCGAGGTTAGACCAAGTACAGACAGAGGGAGATAACTTTGCTGGCTCCCAGGGGTCTCTGGCTGAGTCTTTTATTTTGGAGCATGGTGGATCTGAGTCTTCAAGTAGACTTGGCTCCAATGAAGAACTGAGTCACGGTCGTCTCAGAGGGAGATACAGATCAGGAGACGGCGATGGATATGATGATCAGGGTGAGCGCCTCATTGCACCATCGCCTCGCTCTTTCCAAGAAGTAAAACCTCGAAGCTCGTTTCCCCGGGCACCACCACGTAATCGCACACGCTCCAATCCCAACCTGTCCACAAACAGCAGAGGTCAGCTGGGGACGCCGCTAATGCCAAGCCCCAGTCCCAGCCTCTCTTCTCTACAGGCTCCAGAGAGGCCTCCCAGAGCCCGGGACAAGAAAGAGGGTCACAGCCTCCAGAGGCACGCATCTGCTCCAGCCCTTGAAGCTCGACCACCTACAGGAAGGTCACCAAAACTGGGACTGCTGAACATCTTCCGCAGGCAATCCTGGACTGGCCATTCCTACTCCCATCTGGAGGACACAGAGTTAGGACCAACTCTGGGCGAGATCATGAAGCCTGATACACCCACCATGTCTCTAAGGAAGAGAATGAGAGCGTCAGCCTCAAGTCTGACCAAACTGTTTTCCAGATCCTCCAGTAAAGAGGACGTGAGTAAAGGAGGTAAGGCGTCGCAGATACATACACCTCAGTATAAGCACTACGTTGTGTTACTGTTGTGAAATTATATTCTGTATTATTCAATCTAAAGTTAACACCATTTGCGCTTTCCTTTTTTATTTATAACAGGGCCAATAGTGAAAGGATCAGCTCCCACTCCACCTGAAAGGAAGCGCAGCAGCAGCCTCGAGAGTCCCAAAAAGAGGAGCTCAAAGCTCTTACCATCCTTCAAAATACCTGCGTTTAAAAAGAAAGGTTGGACAAAGGTTACATTCTTTGACTGATCTGCTTTAAATTTCACATCACATTTGTTGCTTTGAGAACATGCTCTTTGTTACCCTTTCTTAATATTCAGACCTGCCAGTTCGCCCCAGCAAGGCTGAGGTGCTACAGTTGGATGGAGGCGGAGTCCTCCTGGCGTGGAGGCCGGTTCACTCAAGTGATCCCGTCACTTACTGCGTGCAGTACTGTACCGACGGTGCGTTCGCAGACATGGCAGGACAGAAATGTGTTTTTTGTTGTTTGTGTTAAAAAGAATTTAATTTAGTGTTTATGTCATTATGACTAAACTATACTTTTATTGTCTAAAATAGTGGTCCCCAACCTTTTGTGCCACAGACCGGTTTATGTCTGACAATATTTTTTTTTACGGCCTTTAAGGTGTTGAGGATAAATACAACAAAATAAAACCAGTACTGGTACCAAAAAAAAGGATTTTTATTCATAACATACGGGAAAAGACCCAGGAAACTACAAAAACGATAAAATAATAACGATAAAAAACGATAAAAACCCTGAAAACCATAAATTTTACACCTGAGCCTCAACTCTCGAGGCCTGGTACCGGGGCTTGGGGACCGCTGGTCTACAACACCGGGGAATTTTAAGAGCACTGTATTATTGGTGTTTTCCATTGCTTAAATCAGGGGTGTCCAACTCCAGGCCTCGGGGCCGGTGTCCTGCAGGTTTTAGATGTGTCCCTGATCCAACACAGCTGATTCAAATGGCTAAATGACTTCCTCAACATGTCCTGAAGTTCTCCAGAGGCCTGGGAATGAACTAATCATTTGAATCAGGTGTGTTGACCCAGCGTGAGATCTAAAACCTGCAGGACACTGGCCCTCGAGGCCTGGAGTTGGACACCCCTGGCCTAAATTTAAGTGTAGTTGAATGTAGCACTTCTTATAGGAGGTCATAGGTTATGAACAGAGGGTTGGGTGGTGATTGAGTGTGATACTTACGGAGGAGTGCAAGGAGTGTACCTGTGTTTGCATGTATTGCAGACACATCAGTTGAAATATGTCACTAACACTGGTGTCGTTCGACTGTTCTGCAAAAGCCATAAACGGCAGAGTTTAGCTCAGACGTTTCATGTCTCCACAGGGGGGGAGTGGACAGTCCTGTCAGAGGACGTGACAGACAGCTGCTATGTGGCAAAGGACTTACCGAGAGGAGCTTCTTACGTGTTCAGGGTGGGTTGTGTCACAAAGATGGGAGCAGGACCGTTCAGTGACGCTTCAGCTCCCGTTGTTATGGCGACTCATCCTGAAGGCAAGAAAAACGCTGTCTGCTATTGGACGTTATGTCGTTTTATAATTTCATGTCATTGTTATTATGCTTTTTTTGAAAACATGGTGCAACAGCTTTCCCCTGTGCATTTGTGTTTGTTATACAGAGATCCACATTCCTCTCATTCAGACTGAGTCACTGGGGTCAAAGGTCATTGGATCAGAACAAGCAGCACACAAGAACTACAACTTCCTGCCTGAGATCAACAGGTGAGACATTCAACAATGAGCTGCAGCGGTTCAATAAAGTTATGTTTTGTTTTTTTAATCTTTATAATTGAAGAACTAATTACTTCTGTTGGTAGTAACAGTGTGCATGATAATACACGGTCACAGGATACCAGAACCATTCCCAGTATGCATGAGGCCAAACCTTATTTTACATGCTAAGGTCTTGGCCTTACTATGCAAAGTGCCCTTGGGTGATTCATGTTGTGATTTAGTGCTACATACATCCATCTTTCAGGGGTCGTTTCAGCGTGGTAGCCCTGTGCAGGAACGCTGAGACCAGCCAGGTGTTTGCGGCCAAGATCACCCCTTACCAAGCAGAGCAGAGGCAGCTGGTGTTGAGGGAGTACCAGCTGCTGAGGAGGCTTCACCACCCCCACCTGGTTCAGCTGCACTGTGCTTTCATCACCTCCTGCTACCTCGTGTTAGTAGAAGAGCTTTGTCCCGGCAAGGAGCTCCTCTACAGCCTGGCTGCGAGGTAAACGGCGCTCAAAACATCAGCCAAGGAGCAATTCTGAGGAGCATAGTTCCTAATAATGCTCGTGTGTCCTCGTCTTTCAGTCTAGCTTCAGGTTAGAACTTGTACACATGAATAGGCTTGCAATGGAAAGCCTATAGAATTAAGAATTTAAATAGAAGTCATTAGGCAGAACAACCAGAACTGTATATCAAAATAAAATGTAATAAAATCAAGCTAAGCTAATATTTCTATGCTAATTCATAAATTGTCACATAACCTGAACTTATTTGTTGCTTCACCATCACGTCTGTGTTTGCGTCCTCTCAGAGATCTGTACGCAGAGACTCAAGTGGCCGAGGTGCTGGTTCAGATCCTGAGTGCGGTCGACTATCTCCACAGCCGTCGAGTCATCCACCTGGACCTGAAGTCTGACAACATGCTGGTGGACGACTGTAACCACCTGAAGATTGTTGACTTTGGCTCGGCTCAGTCCTTCACACCCGGACAGCCTTTAAACATCGAGCACATCCAGGGCTTTTCTGACAGCAGAGGTAATGATGTATGTTTTTTCATTTAAATTCGGACTAAATGTTGTACGCTACATTCTGATTCGTCTAACATACTAAACCTCTGACTGTCGTGGCCTTCCGACAGACTCCTGCAGCAAAGGTACACGTTGTTTTACGGAGGACGGATTGATGGATGGAAATAACTCAGCCTAAATCCATCCACCTCAGCTGACCCTAGCTCCCATAGTCTAACAGACCCAAGTCTACTTTCTTATCATTTTATCTATTTCTTTTTGGTCTGAGTCTTTTTCCTAATACAGAAAGTTGTGTTGCCTGTAAATGTGCCACTCTTTATAAAAAATATTCTGTCTGTCTGTTCTCTCAGTGTATATTATCCTTCCTAAAGCTCCGGAAATCCTCGAAGGTCAGGGTGTTGGGCCAGAGACCGACATCTGGGCTGTTGGAGTTTTGTCGTTCATTATGTAAGCAAAGAGGTTTATTCACATTTGGATTAAATCTCATCATCTGAGAACAATTCCAAACGTAGCAGGGCTGTTATGTTCTGATAAATGTGGGTTTGTAGACTTCATAGTGTGAGGAGGCTAAAGACTGACTTCTGTTATAATAAGGATTACTATAATTTTTATCCTTCCCTACGTTAGGCTGAGTGCTGACAGCCCGTTTCATGCAGAGCACAGCTGGGATCAAGACAGAAACATCAGGAAAGGGAAGATCCAGTTTGGACGCTGTTACCCGGGTCTGTCTGAGGGAGCCCTGAACTTCATGAAGAGCAGCCTGAACAACAAATCCTGGTGAGTCTTTTCCCAGAGTGTACTTACTCACACGTTAACATTCATTCTGACATGATAAAAAAAAACTTTGTAGGGGGAGACCCACTGCGGCCGAGTGTCTCCAGAATCCGTGGCTCCGTGCCCATCGCGCCCCACACAAAGCCCGACACTCCAAAGTCTGCTTCTCCACCGACAAACTTAAAGCTTACCTCAAGCAGAAAGAGGAGAAACGAGATCAGGTGCGCACCAAGCTTCAGGGTCCCTTCTTCTTCCAGTGAGGCGACGATGCCAAAGTTACCATCATCATTCTTAAAGAAGAAAAAAACCTGCAGCCGTAACGACGTGTCAGTGCAGCGGTTTGTGCTTCAAGTGTTGCTCTTTGTCTGCCAACCTGGAGCCGGGTTTGATTTATAAAAACGTTTGATTTTTAAAATTTGATGCGTCTTAATGAGTTGCTTCTGTGTTTGATTGCGTATGATAGTCTGGTGATTTATTTAGTGCGTATCAGGGATAACATGTGATCACATAAGGTGTGCACGGCGCTGCTGCATGAGCTGTAAAGTTTAACTAAATGTTGTTTTGCTCCTCTGGCAGACGGATGGACATGCTTGGCTTTGCAGTTCTGTCTCCGTAAAACTTTAACGCAGTATTTTATGTGAAACTTTACACGAGTTAGTCGATTGAATCATTATTAAACAACTCAAAGTGCTCAGTCTTTGTCCTAAAACTCTTTATTCTGTCTCGTTTGAGTACAACACACATACATTTCAGCTCTAAGACACATTTTAGATTAAATCTACCACAAACAGTGATTTTCAGATGCTCTGTAGTTCATGTGCATGAGTCCATCCTGAAAATATACTCGACTAAGAGTAAATTTATTTCTAGTTCAGGAGACAAATTAAAGATAGTATCGCTGAACACTTTCTAGATGTGGAGCTAAAGTAGATCTGTGCCAGCCTGTGACGACCAAATGTAGCACCGGGTTTGGCGTTTGTCTCCAGCTGCTGTCTTTATTCGTACCTGCTGAGCCAAATGGCAGAAATCTATGAAGTAGAACTACACACCTAAATATCAGCCACGGCTTTTACTAAATCTAACACAAAGGACATGTGACACACGTCAGTCCAGAGCTCTTCGTTTCCATCTGTGTTTGAACTGCACTGAGCAAACCTGAGCGTAAGGAAGAGCTTTCCTTTTTTCACACGTGTTCCAGTGAAGATGGAGCTATTCCAGTCAAAGACACATCAGAGTGTTCCTGTCCACCTGCTGAAAGACTGCCTTATTATTTCCTTATTATGATTTGGCCTCCTGAACTTTTTTAATTTCCTGTGGAGAGAGAGAGAGGTGACAAATACTTCAACCAATCATCTGATGAGTATTTCATAAAGGAGCAAAGAGACTTCATGCTTTTACTTACTTCATCCAGGATTTCTTTTAACTCCTCGTAGGCCTTTTCTAAGTCATCGTTGATGATCACAACATCAAACACTCCGGGCTCCTTACCTAGAAATGAAATCAAATTGCAATAATTGGCTTTACATTCGGGATCACGTTCCACCGGAAATGATGGGAAACTTACTGAGCTCCATGTCGGCGCGTGCCGCTTCCAGACGTTTCTGTAAACTCTCCTCTGTTTCCGTCTGCCTGTCCCTCAGACGTTCTTCCTGAGAGAGACGACAGGACAAGCTTCATGGAATCACAACAGAGCACCTACATATAACTGGGCACTGCTTCTTACTATCAGGTGAAGTCTTGTCACACTTTTAAAGCGCACTCAAAGTGCAAATATGAATAAATAATAAAGCTTAAAAGCGCAAGAAAAGAATCGATATATGCTGTTGATTAATCACAATAAAAGGATTTACCAAAACTTCCATAGATGGAGGCTGGATGGAGATGTAGATGGGGTTCAGGTCGGTCTCTTTAATCCGCTTCACCCCCTGGATATCCACGTCCAGGATGCAGATCAGGTTTTTGGCTCGCACGTCTTCCACAGAAGCCTTACTAAAGAAACAGGAGTCCTTTTTCAATAAGCCGTGCCATTCACGAGAGCAGAAACATCCAAGCAGGTACTGAATGTAAGTTTGTGCTTCTCACATGAAGTGACTGGTAAGAGGATAAGAGGATCGCTGCACTGATCCAAGCTGCTCAGACTCAGTGAGTGAGTGTTATCTTCAGAACAAGAGGAAGAGATTAAATGTGACACAAGGTGCTGAGCCACAGCGTTGCTCTTTTTGACCTAATGGGGGTTAAAGCTCCATCTGTCACCAGACTATTATATAGCCGCTTGATCCCTGTTACTAAGCCCACAGTGTGACATTTATGTAAGGCTCTGTCTTTATTTCTAATGAAAAAAGTTCAGGCTGTATGAGTGACAGTATTTTCAGCAGAAATGTGTTTGGTATGATCAGTCAAATCCGAAATCCTGGGTGTCGAGCTTCAGGCGGAATCAGCCCACTGGGTGACTTTGGAAAATGTAAAGAAAATTTCAGACTTTTAACTGTATTTTCACCAGTGTTACAGCTTTTCCTACTGATAACGATCTCCCCAGTGGCCACTCATACTATGCTCACATAATTCAATTATAGATTCCTGTAATTTTTGACATTTGCTTCTCACAGTTTAGGCCCAACGAGACGTGCTGACAGATTTCTTTCATTTACTACAGCAGCATCTCTTTATCATGTAGTCAAACTCTGACATACTGTTGAAATTGTGGCTCTTTTTCTTACATTATCTCATTGATTCAATGTGTAGGTAATTCTCTGTAAGGTGGCAGAAAGACTGTGTGAGGCTCGTGACGAGTTTCACATCCCTGCAAATGTTTTCTCAGCAAAGTTTGATCAGTTCTGTTTTTAAATCAACTCAGTTCAGTTCAAATGACATCGCGCGAGATTAGAAGCTGTCGTGTCAGAGCGGTTTGCACAGACCGGACAGTCTTACAGAGAGCGGGATAACTCAGGGTTGGCCCTCTGCCTCGACTTAGAAAAGAATATTTTGAAATGTCAGAGAATATACATGCAAGTCATAGTGTTTATGAATCTTTTAAAAAGTGCGTGAATTATCTCCCACATATCCATTTACCTTGTTCCATACATGTTGCCAGAAAACTCCGCGTGCTCAATGAACTCTCCTTTGTCGATACCCTCCTGCATGGCCTCTCTCGTTGTGAAATGATAGTCTGTGGGGAGCAACGTGTAGAGTGAATCGAGCTCTGCGTGGAAAATAATCAAAGCAAAATCAAGCAAGAGCTCACTACAGTGTAGCAAAGCATGCACAGTGTAACAGACTGTCACAGCTGATCACGCGTGTCTGAGCCTAATTTAAACTGTGCCGTGATTGTCAGTCTCTATGTGGAACATTGTCCACACGCGATCCACAGACCTTCATCTTCCAAACATCAAAACGTCAAAGTTTCAAAAGCAAACACGTTACTACGTCTACCGCTAATGGCCACAGTGATGGAAGCAACCATTAGCATGACAACATGAAGGAGTCAGACTCAGTTTGGAGAGAAACGCTGTAAAACAAAGAGATAATAAGCATGAGAGCAGGGTGGATTTAAACAAACTGCGGTGTGTCAGAGATTTCTGCTCATGTTAAAATCCTCATTTATTAAAATGGGACGCAGTTGTGATCGATGGAAACCCGTTCATCACTCAATATTAGTTTAAAAGACGCCTGGACCTCGACTAAAGAATGAAATAAAATGGAGGCAACATGTTCTAAAATTATTCTAAAAATAACCTTTTGTTCTCCTGCATGTGGCCAATGGTTGGATGCATCTTGCCTATCAGGAAAAAGAGGAAATGGGATCACTAGTGTGGATCTAAAGACGTGTGGGAGTGGAAATGGGAATCACTGCTGAGCCATCACAGGGGGCTATTTTCAAAAGCTTTTTACTCCAAAGTGTAAACTGTCTCGTCTTCCTGAGGTCATTTTACTTTTTAAAAATATATATATGTTTACATTATTTTCAATTTTTTGACCAGTTCCTATCAATCCAATGATAACGTGCCAGGATGATGAAAGTAACCCCCATCCATCTGCGGTAAAAAATACACTGTGATCAGGAATCACACTGAGATCACCTTCGTCTGTGGGTTCTGATTCATTTGGACACGAAAATGAGGCTGACATTTCTATGTCCTCAGAGGATAAGACGGCTGCTACGGGCAGTAAAGTAGCCCCCAGAAGCATGGGGAGCTTGTTCAGCCCTATGGAGAAAACAAAAAAGGCACAGAGAGAGCTTTATCCCCAAACCAAGGAAGCCTCACAGGGTGGCAAACCATTCCTGCAGTTCACTTGGGAGTAAGAAGTGCTGTGGGTGTGGAGTGGGTGGGGGGAGGCTAGGAAACAAAATGAAAAGGAGCTTGTTTGTCAGATTCTTCACTTTTATCCACTTTTATCTCAGCTCTACAAGCTTAAATCCAGATGCAGGGCTGATGTTTTGTGAATCATGTGATCCTAACACAATGTGAAAGCACCAAACATGAGCACCCACTTAAAAAGTGTCAGCAACAAACCGGTTTTCATTCATAACTGTTGTACCTTTGCCGTCTTCCTCTCCTGGTCGAGGGTTCCTCGTTGTGTCTGCGGGGAAAGAATTGCAAAAACATCAGTCTCAACTTTACAGCCGTTACTGCCATGTGCAGAATTAGGCTGCTGCTTCCACCTCAGACAGGATGTTTTACAAAGGAAGCCGATCACCCGTTGGCACAAAAACGTACGTGAGACGCTGAATCCAAAGACTCCTTCGTGCTCTTTCATCAGCCTCTTCAACAGAGTGCTCTTCCCTGCTCCAGAGGGGCCACTCAGCACCACGGGCCTCGGTCCCGACATCGTTCTAAGAGCCACAGATGGGGAAGAGGGATTTATTAGAATTAGAGATTTGTACAGCCCAACAAAGTGTTCAAACCACACATTTCAAAGGCGGTGAGCTATGGTGTCTTTCAGGTGCTTTACCTTAATAATCTCCCTTTCTTCCTGTGAATAGCTGCTCCTGGCAAAGATCTCAGCTATCCTGTTTGCTCGTCTTAGGTGCCGTAAGGCTAAATCTTTTGATCCAAGCTTCTCTACACACCGAGGAGGTTAAAAGCAGGCAGTTCCTCTCGTATCACTACTGTTGCAATCTAAGAATTAATTGACACTCAGAAATTTCTGTGTCCTTAATTAAAGTATCAAAATGCGTCCACGTCCTAATTGCTGACTGGTTAGACAGCCAGAGGCCTTGAGGTTAACGCTAAGGATGCCTGTTAATGAAGCCACGAGGGGTCAGTCAGCCGGGATAATTGGATCTGAGCCAGGTGGCGCTCAAGGTCCAGGACAGGTGAGTCATTTACCTAAAGACTGGATGAATCCCCGTTAACAGAATTACCCAATAACACAAAAATCTTCCCCAGCAGCACGTTTACTCGGGCACCTTGACTGGATTTATCAGTTCGAGCGCTTTTTCATTCGCACACCTGTTACAGCTGACTGCTGATGGGAACACTCATCTATGGTTACATAGTTACTTCTGAGGTAACTGCATCGATGTTGGAGAGAACACATGAGCAGTAACAATAATCCACAGTCTGTTTATCACTATTAACACTGCTAGTTTTCATCATTTAATTTCCTGAAAAGATAACAATAGCATATCTATTAATGTTTATTATCATTTATGATCATTTATTAACATTTTAACTCTGCATCTTTCCTTCCTAATTCAAAGAGCAGCCACTGAATTTGTCCCAGTCGCTTTTTCTTGGTGGACCACAGACTGTTTGACACATTTTCACTCTATATTTATACAACAGAGCTGTTTTCTAATAAATGTGTATGTATGTGCATGTAGGTATATGTATCTGTGTGTATGCATGTGTATGTATAACTTGTGCATATCTTTCTTGTGTAAACAGAGAGATGCCAAACTGTGTTTCATTGTTTATGTAACAGTGACAATAAAGAGCTATTCTATTCTATTCTATTCTATTCTATTCTATTCTAATGTTTTACTCTCGTTTTCTTCGAGTTTTATTGACCTTACCTTTTGTCAGAGCGTCTCTGTGTGTGTCGTCTGTGTTGGAGGGACGTGGAGTAACAGATGATTCTGCAGCCGGGCTTCTTAATGGTGTGTGTGTGTGTGTGTGTGTGTGTCACACCGACTCACCAAAGCACCTGACTGTCAGTCTGGATTATAACCACCTCCCTTCAGCTCACTAACCAATCACGTTGGGGCATGCTGACTTGTTTTGAGCACTCAAGAAAAACACTCTGTCCAAAATGCCGACTTTAACTAAGTCTAACATAAATGGTTCATTTTTATTAGAATCTGATCAAATGACATTTACCTGATTGGTGTACATTCAGTTTATACTAGGCATATTTTTCTTGATGATTAATTATTTAAATAAATAAACGTTTGATTTGATATAAAATTATTGCTTCGTGTTTGTTGAGGATGAAGAATCTTTGTTTCTGAGTGTGCGGGGTCTTTCCTGGTCCTGTGTGTGTACTGCATGCAGACTTTGTTTCACAACCCCGCTCACTTCAACACGTGTGCATTAATTTTTGCCCGTAGATGTCAGTCCATCGGCAGAAACTGGACTCACTCTGCCGTCTCTTGTTCCACTCTACGACGGAGGCACATTGCTCTTTTACGTCTCTCTGTGTGATGTGGCTGAACTTAAGTGGCCGTGCAGTAACGGCTCAGAATAGCAGGCTTTAGAGTCTTTCAACTCCAGATGAGCTGCGATGGGCTCTGCCTGGCTAATCCCGCAGCGACCCACTTCTTAAAGGGCGCACACACGTCCCAGAGTCATCATAAGGCCGTCAACAAACGCCAACAACACAGGAATGCTTGCCGCCCATTCACGTCTACGGTCCACACCTGCGGCAGGTGTAGCAGATACTCTTTACGTGCTCACAGTTAAAATATTTCAGGAAACAACCGCCTTTAGACACAGATTTTATTTTAGTAATGTTGATAAAATTAGATTTGAGTGATCCTATACAAAGAAATACGCCAATAACAAAGACAAAACAAGTTCCCGTGTGATGATTATTACTGTAAATGTTTCTAACCTACAAGAGCTAAACAAAGAATAAGTGACCTAAGCAAAGACAAACTCTGTACAGTAAATACAGTCTGCTAGTCAACATCCTATACACACACCACTCCAAACATACATACACAAAATTATGTACATGTGCTTTGCGATTCAGTTCAATCATCTTTCCATAAAACAGAAAAAAAAGATTTTTTTTAAAAATCGATAAATAGCCTCAAAGCATTTTTTTTCTCAGTGCCTGAGCTCTCAGATGGTTTCAGATGTTTCTTCTGATCTGCTGGACGATGCAGTAGAAACATGGATATTCTACAGGTCAGAGGTCGCACTCAGTTAGTTAGTAGCTGTTAGGAGAACGACGACGGTGAGACCGAAAAGGAGTGAGAAGGAGGAAAAGGAAGAGGGACGGGAGAGGGGAAAGGTGGGCTTGCATGACAGGCCAGCTGCCCAACAAGTCCAAGCCTGATTGGTCAAAACAGAAATCCCTGAAAGTGAGTCACAGGTAAACTCGCCTCAGGTCTCCAGGTGAGGTGATGGTGTTGCACTGAGGACACAACTTCTTTGCTCCCTTTGAAAAAGAAAGGTGAGACTTTTCTTACAGACTTTTACTTCGTTCTGGATATTTTGCATCATTTTTATGTTCAGCTTTTTACCAGCGTTCGAAGCCAACACTCCTCACAGTGAACATGCCAGCACTGGATGGAGGTGAGCGGTGTTGTGTAGGTGTCCTGCACACAGAAACAGGCAAAATACAGGTGAGCAGCGTTTACCTGCAGTGCAACAAAGCTGCCACTAGGTGTCCACATGTAACTACAATCAGAGCTTTGCAAGGAAGCGACTTTTGAATCATTTGCTGGGATTATCTCTCGTTTATCCCACTGTGATATTTTACTTTGTAACAGATTTTCAAATTTAAATCACGACAAAACATTTAACGTAGAAATAAGCCAGCCATGCAAAAAAACTGTTTATTACTGATTAATAATATATTTCCATTAATTAATCACTTACAATTTTTAAATGTAAAATAATAGAAAAAAATTAATTCTCACAGACGGGGGTCGACTTTGAAGAGCAGTGTGTGGTGCATTTGGACTAAATAAATATTTGAGTGAATAATTGTTCAATGTTTTTGATTCTTTCATGTAAAATAAGTCCGAATTTAAAGGAATAAATATCGCAGAGCTTTATCAGATGCAAACTGTAATATTTGTTGTGTGTATCAAACAGTATTAAGGTTATCTGCAGTACAGTCTGACCATCTGATCATACGCGGAGTCGCAGACAAAAACATTTTCCATAAAAATATTACTGTATTATGTTAATGAAAACACAAACATACACCAACAGTTTGAAATTGCTTTAATTTGCCTTCACACTCACCATGCAGATGAGACATTTAAATCTGTCTCCTTTAGACAGCTGTTTCTCCAAGTCCCGTATCCGAGCCTTAAGTGCATCTAATGTTGTCAGCGTGGAGTCCTCCGAGAGCCTGCGCGCACACACACACACACACACACACACACACACACACACACACACACACACACACACACACACACAGAGGACGAGAGAGGGAGGACACACGAGTTAGACACTGGAGAGTCATTTATAAATCGAAGACAGATTAAATTATTCGCTGGCCAACATGGACACTGAGCATGAAATTTAGCAGCAATCACATTGCCTGCATTGGCTGTCTCATTTATCATGGGCAGCGGGGCGGGGGTTAGGTGTCAGCGTCCTCACAGAAATAGACATACACGCGCACAATTACAGGATAGACTCTATGTGCAAACATACTGTACAGCCAAACAGATGGGATGCAATGCATTCAGCGCGATGAAACATGCGTACACGCCTGCATCACCTGCTAAGACCCTGACTGATGACATCATCACGCTGATATAGTATTGCATTATGTGAGAGCAGGCAGTCCAAACTGATATGGCATTAATACAGACGACCATGGGTGCCAGGATACACTTTGCAGAGAGGAATGGCTTCCTCTGATTGGCTGATGGATGTTTGCCTGCATGTCACCAAGTGCATGCTGGGATAAGCAACACCTGGATCAACCTACCTCCATGACCTGAACAGTCAAACTTTAATGTGAAGAGCCACAACTTTGGACATGGCTGCTGACCATGTTTCCTCTCATGTCTCCAGAGTTACCGGCTCAAAAATCCATCAAATAATCAACAAAGACGGATAATTTTACTTTGACTGAAAGTCAGTTCATAGGCTCGTTGGCAACTTGAACAAAGTGTGTCAAACTTGCTAAAAACAAACCATTAATTAATTGAACCATTTATGAATCTGGGTTTAACAAATGTTGGTACAGAGTGCAGGAAAGCATTAGCACGCAGGAGGGAAGAAACTATTTACCTTTAACCCCTAAAACATCGATCTTTATTAACGTTTATCGAACCTTTGGACATTTTTTAACCCTTTAAAACCTGAACCATGAAATAACTGCCTGAAATCTTTCATTTTTTGACAATGGAGAGTTTGTTGGTCCTTTAGACAAAAATGTTAATCGGCATGTGTGAGTTTTAATTTGCTACATTAGCCAGATTTTTGCAGTTTAGTCGTTAAAAATGTTTCATGCAATTTATATCATATTTGAGGGTAAAAAAAAGTCACAAAAACACACGTATCAAATATGATACGCTGGGCTTTAAAGGGTTAAATTGAATTAAAATGAATTTGCATATATGAGTTTTACACTGATGATGCGGAAGCCTGAAAAACTCACAGAAAAGGTTTCTACTGTATATGACAGAGCAGGCATTAAAGGGTTAACGACATAAAGGATTAAAAGCAAAATACTCTTTGTTTACTTCTTTTTCCGATTATATTTTTCATTAAAATTTGTTTATATGGCGTCAAACCACAACAACAGTCGCTTCAATGTGCTTTATGCTGGAAGGTGAAAAACCAACAATCAGACCTTTCTATGAACAAGCACTTGGCGACAGCGGGAAGGAAATCTCCCTCCCTCGACCGGTTTTAACAGTCTCTCGGTTTGTGTATAAATCTTTTAAATGTTAAACTGAAGCATATCAGGAGGAAACACTTCAGCTGTAACAGAACAAACAAACTCACATCTCTATCTCAGCGTTTTTGCAGGTTTGAGTGAGACCGGCCGCACTGCCATCCTGTTTCTCTCCGCTGCTTGTAGACGGACTTCCTGGACACACAAACGAATGAGCAGATTACAGTTACAGCCATAGTTTTAGGAACTGTGCTCAGCTGCCTCATTATTCCTAACTCACCATCATTTGACCATTTATTAAAGTCCAAGTTTACTCTGGATTCAGGCGGCACGCTGCTGCTGCTGAAACAAACCAAAGTATATTTACCATCTGAAAGCATTTGAAACTGAAACAGCTTTGAAATGAATTTAGCTCATATTTATCAAATATGTAAATGAATACTGAGTGATCGTCACACATCACGGATACGTACTTCACTGCTGTCTCTTTGGAGCTTTCTCCCGAACAGGGAATCACATCTGTTTCTGTGTATCTGCAAGCGAAGTCAGGAGAAAAATACAACAAAGTGTGCGAGGAAGTACTTTCTCCATATTCCTGTGCGTGCATATCCCAGTCCCCCCACTTTATTGTAAACGCATCAAAACATTAACATGTTGTTTTGTGTGCACGCTGGCGTTCTCTATAAAAGGATACTGAGCCCTGCCGTACTCCAGAGTGTCATCTCCGTCCACGTCCAGGTCTGCATCGCTGTCTCGACACTCCTTAGAGGTGGTGCTCACCAACATTGCACCTGGTGACACAGATGCAAATGGGAATCACTGTTAACAGCCACGTTAGTGATGAAGAAACTGCGACGTTGCCCATGTATCGGCCGCGCTGTGACTGCGTCTGTCAGTCAGTTTCCAGGTCAGAGCTGCATTCTCACGCCAAAGAAGCCGTTACGTTTAAGCCAACCTTCCAGGCATCCTGCTCCGCCGTAATCTGGACTGAAAAGTTCAGCGCTTTTTCAGCTGCCACTCAGTCACATTATTCACCCTCCACTGAACAAGATCACACACATGGGTACACACATGGCACACACACACAAACACACATTTTACTTACCTTTAAAGCCTATAGACGCCATCTGTATCCTTCTCCTCTCATTCCAGTCGTCCTCCAATGGCAACAAGTCTGCCGACCCCTCCTGAAAACAACGCCGCGCACACACATGCACACACAAAGAGACGCGCATAAACACACACATCGGGCCACATGTTCTCTGTCTGGACGAACACGCCCGTATGCCTCCTATAGCCTCCAGCTACATATCTGCCTCATAGCTGTGAACCGGCGCTCGCGGTGCTTTCACATGGATACACAGCGAGCTGACAGTGATCCGTGTGCCACGTGAACAAAGCCAGGCAGCAACGTCTCGGGGTTCGAGGTCAGCGTGTCACACGTTACATATGTTCATCTCTGATTACAACACAAATGTCAGGGAAACAAATACTTGCATCTGTCTCTTGCATACCTGTCCTTCCTCTGGTTTTCTCCTCTTCAGCTTTCCGATCCTGACTGGAAACAGAAGAGACAAAAGAAATATTGTTAATAATGGTTAAAGGGGACAAGGCATTAGTTTCTTGTGATTCCTTTGAGGCCTTTAGGGTTTAAATCAGGCAACACCATCAAACAAGTCGCATCGATTTTTAGTAACAGCATTGAATTATGTGTAATGAATAACTGGGATATAACTTATTTGTTCCTATACACAAAAACGTACGAGTTTGAGTCGCTATTACATGTAAAGAAGCCGAGCTGACTTTTGTTTGCTTTTATGGGTTTGTTCTAAACTGTGATACGAGGTCACCAAGCTGCGTGAAGAAGACTCCAGTTTCTTGGTAATAATACGACCACTGGTCATTTAAACAGGTTCACACTGAGCCCAGAGCAAAAGAAAGAGAAGCACATATATCCAGTGGGAATTTTCTTTTTGTTGGTGAGATTTCTTAATATTTATAGCTCTATTTATTATCTCTTTATTATTATATTTTTATTTAAATAAAATATAAAAATGCTGAAAAATAACAGGACAAATTATGCAAAGACTACACCGCGAGTCAGCAGCTGAAGGTCGTGGATGAACGTCCTGCACTTAATATTTCACATGCAAACATTGAAAAAAGCTAAACTTCAGTAGTAATACCACAGTGCAGTAGTATTACAAGTAAAAGTTCTGCATTCAGATGTTTTAGTTTTGGTTAATAAATCCAGTGAAAACGTTCATTATCAGTGATGCACTAATATTTACATAACTTTAATGTAGCAGGTGATAAATATGGGGCTAAGTTTTCTTTTCCTTTCAATATTAGAGCATCTCCTTTATAAATTATGTGTCATGTATTGAATTTAATCTTAAAGGAACAAAAAGTCATTATTGTTCAGATTCAAGGAGCGCCTGTGCAGACAGAGGAAATGTTCAAACCTGCCTCTAAAATCTAAATTCACCTGCTTGAGGAAACCGTCTCATTCACTGGTTCCACTAAGTCCACTTCTAATAACTTCCAACATTTAAAAGAAATACGGATGCAACATTGAAAACGACTGAGTTCTGTTTCTGTGTGAGCTCACTCCACAAAATGTACAAGCTGGCCACATTTATGCACGAGGCCCTTAAAGCAGAGGCAGGCAGATGCTTCGCATGGACAGAAGCTGCAGTACGGGATTCAAAGCGGCCTCCCGTCCCCGTGCTGTCATGCCACCGTCCTCCCCCGCTTTCCTCTCTAAAAATATGAAAGTTAACATGGCAGAACACCAACTGAACCTCCTCTCCAACCGTGCCCTGACTGACTGCAGATTGCAAAAGGGGACATTAAGTTTTAAGGCCCTCTAATTCCCTGCTGGATGACAGTGGCCCCCGAGGGGAACGCACGGAGAGCTGGTGGCTGTGACCCGAGTGCCGCAATCCCAGCAAACATAATGAGGGTTAAAGAGACGGTCATAGATGAGGAGGAGCTCATCAAACAACGAAGACAGAGGAAGAGAGAGAGGGAGAGAGAGAGGTTGATTAATCAACAGAGGACCCCCCTCCTCCTCCCCCTCCTCCTTCGACTCTCTTCTTTTTCCTCCCTGACGTGTATTTAGAAGCTCATTATGCTGTCCGGTTATAAGGCCCAATAAAGGCTAACAGAGCTCGACAGCAGTGGCAGTTTGAAGACTCAGCTAAGAGCTGCAGAGTCTCAGCGGGAATAATAACGGGAGCAGGAAGTCTGTGGCGTCAGCCGCCGCCAGGACGCTGCGCAGGTTTCTGTATTAGTGCAGAAATGCTGTCAGACTACTTTTAAAAATGCTACATGAGCGCTATCATTTATTCCTTTATTTACTTTTAGAAATGGCTGGAAACTGTTCAGGGCTGAGTTTTCCAGATACAAGCGTCTGTGCATGGAAAAGAACTTAGCGGCACCAGAAACAATCATTTAATAAACTCCACATCAGCGAAGTCGTGATCTGGTTACTCCAGATCTACAAAACCTTCATCTGTCTCTTTTACCATGACAGCACAGAGCAAACACCATCATCGGCTCCTCGGCTGAGCCGTCATGTTAACGACCCGCACGCTTCAGTGGGTCGGCAGACGCCAGAGAAAATACTTCCTACATGAAACATTTACAAAACACTGTTTGTGGATTTTTGTGTAACAGGGTCAGATATCTGAGTACGTGCGTCTGGACTCTCGCAGCAGATGGCCCCGCCCCTCCCCGAGCCTGGTTCTGCCGGAGGTTTCTTCCTGTTAAAAGGGAGTTTTTCCTTCCCACTGTCGCCAAGTGCTTGCTCATAGGGGTTTTTATCTTACAATGTAAAGCACCTTGAGGCAACAGTTTTTGTGATTCATAATAAAATAAGTGTTTCATTGGGAAACACGTTTTTTAGACTTTTATTTTTTTTTTAAATTAGTTATTGCTTTACAGAGTAGCTCAGGTGGAATAAATACTAAAGATATTTAGTCTGGTATCGTAAGGATGTATCACGCCTGTGTTTCACATTTTATGAAAAGTTTTTGAGACACTTGAAAACTCAATAGTAGCCAGGAATAAAAGCATGAAAATAATTATATCCATTCAACTAAATAAATCTAATACTGACTGATTAATGACCTCATATATTAGTTGTTATTTTTCAAAGTAAAACCTGGTGGGTGGGTCTCATCGAAATTATAAAATAGGAAAAAGGAGAAATGAATAAAATAAATGTTTCTTGGTTATGTGTGTGTTGAATCCAGTGGGGAAGAAGAAAAGTGCTTCTCGGTGTTTCTTACCAGCTTGTGCGCAGTCTAGGTGGGCTCCTGCGCTGTGGGGGCGTAATGGGGCAGATTTGACGTAGCACCTGCACCAGCAGAGGTCATCGACTGTTAACATATCAAGAGGTCAAAGTTGAAAGGTTAATAGCTCCTCTGCTCGTGGGGGCGCTAGGCCAGCTGAGATGGTGTGGGAAAAGAGGTGATATCTGAATGACTGGTGAGGGTGGGGACGGCGAGTGTGAACAAAATATCTCTGTCATTTTCTCAACTTTACGACGTGACAGTCGCCTGGTCTGGACTCTGAACCACACACTGACTGTGCGGCACAGAAACACAACATTCAGTCCACCTGGATCAACGTACCGTTTAGTCTGGTGTGTCTGTTGGCCCGGACGCGGAGAAACGTCTGCAACAGAGGAAGAAAACATCATTTGCACTCTTACTAAGAAAAAACTGTCCATAAAAATCGAAGATGCTGCTGGAGGAAGCTGTCACTGAAAAAAGGACAGTTAATGTTTGTGCCCTGTGATCTTACGGCTGCCGTTGTGCTTCTCCATGTTTGCATCACTGTGTGACAACTTTTGAATGTCTGTCTGCTGCTTTTTCTGAATATGTCGTGCAGAATATATTGAACTTTGTTCCCTGATGAAGCTGTTAGTTCTGGTTCTGAGGGTCGAATGCTGCCTTTGTTCTCACAGATATGCACAAGTTGTTCTTTGACGTCTGTGTCGTGATCACAAGAGATGAGTCTCTCACGTCTAACCCGCCGCAGATGGATACTTGTAAAGGCCCCACAGCATCGTGATCAAACAGGCTGAGTATTTCCAATTTAGACATGCGTGTAATTCAACCCAACCCTTAGAAACTAAACCAGCAAAAGGAAAAAACAACTTTTTGTTTTTGTGACGTCAGTGGCACAAGGATGCAGCGTTTGACACTCTGGGATGAGAACCAGTTGGATTTTATAAACTGGTAATTGTAAGGTGCTCTTTTAATGCCTTACAATATGTTCATTACAATGCACTCTTTAAATCCTACCTGGTATCGGTCAGAGTGGGCTTCCTCGGCCGGTCGAGGGGGCGAGCTGGGGGAACTTCCCTCACGCTTGATGTGCAGGGACAGTGAAAGAGACTGGACGCCAAAAAAGGAAAAGAAAGAATCAAAGTCAAAGGCAGGATGACGGCTACTGACCAACTTCCTGAATGTGGTGAAAATATCACAGCTATGTGTACCTTTGGCGTCCTTATGAGGTGGTCGTGCTGGACCGGAGTTGCACTACGGGAAAAAGAAGCATAACAACAGAGAAGCTCATATGTTAAACCTGTTTTTACTGTGCATAAATCAACAACACAATGTTCCCAGAAAATCTACAAACACAATATTGTCTTTTAAATGTCATCTGGTAAACAACCTCTGCTCTTATCTTGTCTGTGTATAACCTCATTTTACTCCTTCTCACATTGTGTCTGTCACACGGATACTGTAGACACACACACACACACACACACACACACACACACACACACACACACACACACACACACACACACACACAGTGTCCCCGTGGGCCAAGTTCAATTTGAAACCATTACTGTCCACGGAGCGGTCGTTAAGCAGATTTGGAGTGTAATGCCTTTATTGGAGAAATCATTCTTCTGTTCTAAGCAGCAGGTAATATGTGTGTGTGTGTGTGTGTGTGTGTGTGTGTGTGTGTGTGTGTGTGTGTGTGTGTGTGTGTCTGATCTATGCGTATGTTTTAGACCAAAGCAGCCATTAACAGAACATTATCTGCCTGCTCTATGAGTTGTCGCCTTGAGGCCAGAGGCTATAATATGAAATATGTAGGGAACAATGAGGCGGCTTGTAAACACTGCACGCAGGTGACAGAGAAGAAGGGAGCTACCACCTGGGGAAACTGAAGGGGGGGGGGCATGTAGAGAAAGGGATCTGTCTACTTTAATTATCACCTTAAAGCTGAAGAGCAAGAAAATGACAAACAGATAAACGGAGGTAGTGTAAACTTTTTAGACGGTGGTAAGAGGGAAACTTTCTTTCCCGTAAAATAAAGAGAAGAGCAAAGGATCCTCAGCGAGTGAGCGTGATACCTGATCTGCAGCTGGGCGAGTTTGGCTAACTCCTGCTGCATGTGCTCCTGCAGCTCTCCGGGTCGCAGCACGGCCTTGCAGACTGGACACACCGGGGCCTGAGCGTCATACAGACCTTTGACTTTGCCTGCAAACGTGAGGTGTTTAACAGTTAGAGGTGCTGATGGAAAAACTGTCGTGACAGTCATGAAAACCCTGTTTACTGAGCACAGACAGTTAGACTACCCTCCCAAATACTTACACGTTTAACTGGAAACAAATTTTATTAGTCGCATTAGAGACATTTCTTTTTTTTAAAAGAGCATTTAATTTGAGTTTTCCTCTTTCAGAGGGAGGGTTTGAGAGGCTGAACAAGAACAAGTTTACTCCATCCCTTAATTTATCACATAAAGGATTTTTCTAGTTTTACGATTTTCATTCAATTTGTGTTCTGGGTACTTTATACGTAAGGTGGTGCATAAAAGCTCTTTATTGCACAGCAACATGTCAGCAAATGCTTTTGTTTCATAATATAAAACAATAAATATTCATTAGAAAAACAAAACACACAAACACAACAGCATGAAGTGATTTGTTTATTAAAATCTGCAGTTTTGAAAAACTGCTTAATGATCCAGAAACATCTCAAATATCAGAGGTGAGCAGCAGCTCATTTAAATACACTGTGTACTTTAAAGCTTGCTAATGCAAAGGGATGAGTAACTGTAGCACATGTGGCAGAGGAAAGTTGAACAGGTGCCTAAAAACAGAATACTCGAGTAAATGTTGGCTACTTGGTTACTTTAGATAGCACAGACATTCAGTAGCTGATTGGAGCCCTGTGTGTGTTTCTGTGTGTTTAGCGGACCCGTCTTTACTACAGACAGGCAGCGGTAGTGAGAGTAAAATCAGGTAACACACACACACACACAGCTTAACACGGTGCTACGGCCCCCTGCTGTCAGTGTGTTGACACCATAGGCTGTCAATAGGAACATTACCCAGGAGGGCCACTCGGCCCATTGGGCCCCACTGATGGATTACTGCCATAAGCAGACAGCTGGGAGCCCGAGCAGCTCTACTATATCAAGATTTTACCTAGTAGATGAGGTGATTTACTCCTGAAAGCCATCAATCATACGGAGAGGGCTCGTAGGCAAGATGCACCTAATTTTCCATCTGGGCACAGCCGAGGGGGAAAAATGACACCGTGTGGCGATCCCAGTTTAACTGTTTTAGCAAAGAAGATTACAAACAAGTTGAAGTTTGTACAGAGTAAATATGGGAGTGAACTTCCTTCAGGACCCTGTTATAACACTGGACTAACACTTTGCCCGGCTCGGGGTCCAAATGACCAGCGATACTCGGGCTTGTCTATGAGCCGTCCCCTGACATCAGTTGAGCTGTGGGACCCCATAATGAGGAAACAAATGGGGCAAAATGGCCTCTAAATAAAACATGGGGTTGAAAATAGAAAGTGGAGTCAGGTGTCCTTGAGAGAGTGACAGCTCCCCCCCACCAAACACACAGCCCTGCCTTTTTTGCATCCCCTTGCGGAAGCCTAAATGACTTTTCCCGACACGCATTGAGCGTTCCCGAGCTTTCCGCGCTCTGCCGCCCGGAACATGCAGGCATCAGTAAACAATGAAATCTGTGGGCTGAAATTGAATTTATAACCACATTACCTGCACAGATAACGTCTGTGAATGGCGCCGCGATAAGAGCAATGGGATTTGATTTTCAGGTGTTTTATTGGTCTACTTTTTTGGATAAGCCCCCCCCTCATCTTACTACACCCCCCACCCCACCCTTCACCTCTGCTCCACACAGACATCAAATTTAATGGTGTGGGAGCGAGAATGTTTGGATGCACAGATGAGTGTGTGTGTGTGTGTGTGTGTGTGTGTGTGTGTGTGTGTGTGTGTGTGTGTGTGTGACAGTCGTTGGTTCATGAGCACCTTTTTACACGTCTCCATCCCCCTGCTGCTCTCCGCCCCTGCCCACATAAACCCTGTCAGTATCAGTCAGCCTCAGCTCGTCTTCAGCCTGGGGGGTCCGACACACACAACAGGGGCTGTAAAACCTGCCTGTGGGGCTTGTTAACTGTTCCCTCACTAGGGCAACTGGCTGGGACGGATTGGCCCTCTCTCACTGGACTGTGCTGAGTTTGACTGGCCCATCTCCTAATGGATTCGCTGTCTGCGTGTCTCTGATTGTTTCCTTTTTCCGTCTTTGTGTCTCGCCGCTTCAGGACCTCCTTTCCTGTCTGTCTAGCTTTTGTCCAGCTGCCGTTTTCACCCTTGACTTACAGAGGCCCACTTGAGCTTATTTGGCTGGGTTTGTTGCCTTGTTCATGAGAGAACAAAATGCATGGATCAGAGAGGCGAAATATTTATTTCTCAGTGTTTTGTAGTTTATAGACGTGTACAGCGCAGGAGGAGCATGGACAAACATCCTAAAAACAGTCTCCGGCTCACCTCAGATTTCCCCTCTTTTTGACAACTAACCCAGGCTCACAGCGTGACGAGTCTCTGCCTCCCCACTATTAACAGCAAACGTGCCGTCCACAGCTTGTACGAGCCAGAGTCTGTTGGAGCTCGAGTGTCCCGGGATCAGAATCCTGCTGACAAATCCTCAAAGCATCAAGCCTCCCCCAGGGCCTGTGTAATGGCCGAAGCCAACGCCCATATGACGGCTGCCAGTTTTGCTGATGCAGATGAAGCAGAGATGCCTAACGTGACCTTTAGTGAATGCCACATCGCATCAGGCCTGGATGTCACCCACTGACATTATGCTGGGGCACGAAACGGCTGTTCTGCAGGGGGAGACGTGGTGACGAACGTCCCCCTGGTGACAAACCTGTAGACGTGGCGTAATTCTGATTGACGCGAGCAGGATTGGACGGCTTTGAATGGCAGCGGACGTACGAGCAAGCATCCAGGGCAGAAACGGAGGCTTTTATTTGATTTGATTTATTTTTTGCACAGCCTGGGTCTGTTTTTCTCTCTGTTCACTGGCGATAGAGTGCTGAGACAACTCACTCCAAATGGCATCATTATCCCAATCATCAAACAATTCTCTAAGGACATCAGAAATCCCTCTATAAAGCTGTAACAAGCACAGACTCTGTATAACCAGTAGGCACGTAGGGATCGGCGGGGGCAGAAAAGTTAACGCTTGGCGGCGAGCGCTGCAGCGGTGGGTTGTGCAGGCAGGTCTTTGGCACACTTTCAGAGGAGACGGAGGGCTATAAAAGCCATTGGCTCCTGCCACACCTGTACCCCACCCTATCCCGGGGCCTGCTTCCTATTTAAAAGCATCACATGCAGGATATTAGTCAGGGCTTTTTGCCGGCTGTGAGGTAGAGCAAACCTCTGAGACAGAGGGAGGGGGAAGGGAAAGTATGCAGGCCGCCGTTTGTTTTTTATTGGGGAAATAATGGCCTATTGAGAGGTTGGGTATTTAATGAGCAACATAATAGGCCCTGTAGTAACACATCTGCTATGAGCAAAGTCATTTCCTCCGCTTTCAAAGGCTGTAGCAGCAGCCTTTGAAACAGCAAGTCCAGTTGCCTTTGACTTAGTGCTTCTACATATCTGCTTTTTATTAATTGCAGAATCAGCAGCGGTAATACCTGCGAGACAAATGTGCCGCTCGGCCTCGTGCTCAATCCTAACCGCATTCGGCGGCTTGGAAGGCACCTACGCTTCCTCTCCTGGCTTGACCTCAAATTTCTCACTGTCCAATCTAATTCCAGCATCCTTCAAAATATCCCTCCTACTCTGCAATCAATTGTGTTTAATGTATTAAAGACACTCGCCGCAACCACGGCGACCTTTGGCCCCTGCACAAATCAATGCCTCGTTAGACCGCTAATGATCATTCATTGACTAATAAGATCTGTATCAACCTCTTGTAGCGCATTGATTGGCCTTTGGCCTTTGTAGTGCAATGTGCATAACGCGAACAACAGGAGACAGCAGCTGTAAGTCGCAGAGAGTCAGATGATGAAACAGCTCCTGGTGGGAATGGACAGCAATCCTGAACCCCAAATAGACTCATTCTGAAGCACCTCAGGCCAAAACCCTTTCCTCCTGCTCTGCAGATCAATGGACATAACCTCTCTGACCACGGGTCAATCAGCGCACAGACTGCCATCTCCCCCCGCCTCTCCCTCTCGTTCTTTCTCTCTCTCTCATCTTCTCCATTAGTCACAATTGTTCCATCAGCTGCGGGTGTGGCCCAGCATATATGTGTCCAATCATCTCATTGATGGAGAGTGGACCGGCTAGCTGTGCTACTGCGTCCCTGTGACCGTATTTCCTTTCTCAGGACCTCGGGGCAAAGATCGAACCCTGCCTCCACTCCGCTCCGACCAATCAATCTGCCCCTCATTGAGATGCATGGCTCAATGATCTTTGATAGTGACTTCCAGATTGGAGCGAGGAAGTGGAAGTCAGGGAGAAACTTAAGGCTGTCCTTGGGTATGTGTGAAAACACAGGCTTTATTTCTTAATCAAGACATGTAAAGCAAAATGTAATTAAATCTTGTGGCTGTAGATTAGAAACGTGGAGTCCTGACTGTTTAGTCTTTACAGACCAGCTTAGTTTACGTAACCTGACCCTGAATCTATTTGGGTGGAATTTTCAGGACTTCTGGACCAAAAGTCTTTCAAATCCAACATGAAATATGTTACTGTTTCCAGTTCACAGTGAAAACATTTTCTGATCTGATATAGCAACACAAGTGTGCTGTTGTCTATCCTGATACGCTGATAACAAAGGCAGTAAAGTCGAGTACTTTGGACTGTTATCCTAAAATACACATTACTAGTTGTTTTAGGGTTTTATTTAAACAGATTTGTGACATCAGCTGTAGTCCACAGGTTAAGATATTTGCCTGTACTTAAATTCCTTTAAGAAGTTCAAGAAACAATCCTTTTTTTTAACCTTGGTGTCAGGGACCAAGCAGTAAAGCATAAAGGACACAGGTGGTTTAATTCAAAAAGGGGTTTTATTGACCCAAAAACATGAAAATATATTTAACAAAGCCAAAACTTAAACAGGCAGACCAATAAAAGAGGTCAACTCAATAGACTAAACTCAAGATAATAGTTACCAAAACCTCAAACAAACATAAGGTAAACTGACCTGCTGAAATGACACACGGGGGAACTTAAATACTGGCTTAGCTAAACCAAATGACACACACGGGGGAAAACAAAATGGCTGCCACATAACCAACTAATAGAAAACAATTAAACAAACATGAAACACCCCCCAGGCAATGAAGCATGTGGTTCTGTCCAATTAGGCTGTCAGTAGTATTTCAGCTCTCCCAGCCCTTTGCCACACCTTTTGCCAGACAGGAGAAGACGCCAACCCCCAGGTAACTCAAACAAAGAGAGATGTATTAATATAACATAAAACAGAACTTTGACCTTGCAAGGTTAATATGTGTGCACGCCATATAAACATTGGAAGGTGTGATGGAAAAATAAATACATTTAATAAAGAAACAATATTGAAGAATAAGTAGAATATTTTAAAGTAGTGACTGTAAATTAAACTAAGGTGAATCAACTGGTGGTGAGGTGTGGAGCTTACCATGTGTGGCATGCCATCACACTTGGTATCAAACTGGGTATTTAAAACTGTGTAATTCTAACTGCATTGGTACCTACTACTACTTTTATGTTTTATAATGAGTTACATGATGCAACAAAGCCAAGGTTCACTTAAGGTTTTGGCACGAGAAAACTGAGTTTCAGTAAATATCGAGGTTTAGGTGAAGTCGGGGGAACTGTAACCCCCCCACCCCCCTTTTCACACTATAAAAACAGACTTTTTTAAGCTGAGACTTTAGTCATTAATACTTAAATATGTGCAGGAAATTTGCTCAGACTTACTCATGCTATTTCACGCTTTTTTCTGCATTGCCTCTGAGAGCTATGATGCGGTTCTTTGTTCACACGAGGATGGAGCTGACATCAAACGCAGTGTAATTTGGTAACTGAGCGGTTTGGGTCACTGGATCAGCCAAACTTCAAATCAGGTCAAACTTTCCTTTGTACATTTTCAAATTGGTCCTGACTTGATGTAACTTCTTTGTATTAGTTACTCTGAACACCTTATTCCTGAAATAACCATTTAAGGGGAAAAAAAACCCCAAACCAGATGGACAGCAATGAAAGTCAGCTGACAAGAAAAGGTAAAAGAGCTCATACTGTGGGCCACAACATGTCAACTCTCCACTCTGGCATCCTTTTGCTGAGCGCTGTCTGTCAAAGTCAGTGCCGTCGCTTTGGATCAGGAAGCCAGTGACAACGGACAGCGACAGAGCCGTTCACCGGCGGTCTGTCACTCATTCTGATGGCAACAACCTGCACTCACAAGACAGCCTGAAACACACAGATATCCGGCTCTGTCACACTCTGTCAAAGCCTGAAGCTCTCTCAAGACTCTAAAGGCAATCAATCTCACGCTGCAGTTTTCAAAGTTTAACTTAAATGTATTTTTGCCAGGAGGGAGAAGAGAAATATGACAATTCGATGACAATATCAACGACACAGTGACCACCACTCTCCCCTAAAGTAAAGAGGGAAATAAGCAGGTGTTTGAGCTGGCCTCTGAAAGTCACAAATTTGGGGAAAATACCAGCAAATTGTCAGAAAAGCCTTCCAGTAGTAGCAAAGGTTTCCTGCACGTTAGCTGCAATTCCTCTGATCTGATTAATGCAATATTTTTTTTCTGTAGCAAATAATCACGAGGTCATTAATGTTCAATCAATGAATCAATGAGTTCTGCAGTGTTTCTTTAGCACAGGTTTGTGTGTTTATGAGAAAGAGGCAGAATGACAGAAAGACATCGAGACGTTAACAGACACATCACAATCCCTATTAGACTGAAATTAGATCCAAAAATACAGATCACTATTACCCAGACCACTGATTAATACACATTAATGCTCTCTCTCTCTCTCTCTCTCCTATTATTCTGTGGCGTCCTCATCACGTCGCTCTCATTTTCATTTCCCTTCTCACTCGTTCTCTCAATTAGTGCTTAATAAGGAGAAAATGAGGGGATTGCTCTGTTGCAAGTACTCGACTTTTCTAAACAGTCCGAGACAAACACTTTGTCTGTGTGTGTGCGTGTGTCTGTGTGCGTGTGTCTGTGTGTGTGTGTCTGTGTGTGTGTGCGTGTGTCTGTGTGCGTGTGTCTGTGTGTGTGTGTGTGTCTGTGTGTGTGTGTGTGTGTGTGCGTGTGTCTGTGTGCGTGTGTCTGTGTGTGTGTATGTGTCTGTGTGCGTGTGTCTGTGTGTGTGTGTGTGTGTGTCTGTGTGTGTGTGTGTGTGTGTGTGTCTGTGTGCGTGTGTCTGTGTGTGTGTGTGTGTGTGTGTGTGTGTGTGTGTGTGTGTGTGTGTGTGTGTGTGTGTGTGTGTGTGTGTGTGTGTGTGTGTGTGTGTGTGTGTGCGTGTGTGTGCGTGTGTGTGTGTGTGTGTGTGTGTAACTCACACTCAGACGTTAATTAGTGCAGCAGGACTCTGACACTGAAAGTCTTCTTTATTACCTCGACTCCTCGTCCGATTCTCCTTCGTTTCAAAGCCCAGAGACGAGCGTGGATGACAGGTGTGGCGCGTAGACACACGCACCGTAGCTTTGCCTCATTAAACAAACGTAAGGCCAGAATTTTACTGTTTGTAAAGCACCAAAACTCGACAGGAGCCACTGCTATCTGTCACTCTTTTTTTAAAATAGGAAAGAAGGAGGATTAACTACATTTGAACCGTTGCACGAAGAACGCTGTGAAAATGCAGACGAGGTCCACAGACGGTGGTGAGAGGCTACAGAGCAGCTGTTGGAGTATAATTTAAAAAGCCATAACATAAGCTCTGCTGTTACGACTCAGGTGAATTTGATTGGACAAAAAGGGAGAAAAAAAGAAGAATGACAGATTTTGCTTCAATAGCTTCTTTAAAACACGGCTGTCTGTAAAAGAAACAGACCGGCTGAGAAGGAAACATTTTTCTAAAAAACTGTTTGATCGCATGGATCAGGATCATTATCATCATCATCACTCTTCATCTAACAGCCTTAAGAAGACCGCTCTTAAATTACCTGAACTAATTGAATTCAAGCATTTTTCTTGTGATTTTTCAGTTTCTTCTCGCTTCATTTGTTTAAAAGTGGAAACATACAGCATGAAGACCAGCAGGAAAAAAGAGGCAATTAAAATATGTTCCAATTAAAAGAGCAAAAGGAGAAAGATGAGCTCATAAAGAAAGAACAGAATTAATCTGGTTAGCAAGAGAGGAAATGATCGCACATGTAGTAACAACAGTCAGAAAAATAATAACTTGCTGTCCTGTGTCCTTAAGGTAACCAGTACTAAAAACTCCTGAATGTGAGGAAATTGCACAGTTTGCTCAAAACCAACAAAAACCTGCAGATGCTGTTTTCATTCTGAAAGTGTTTGACTTTAGTCGTGCACGCCAGCGTTTGCCAAGAAACAAGAAAAAGGCCTGAAAATGTCAAAGGTTCAGTCTGATCTACAGCTGTTACTGTGCAGCGTTTTTACACTGGATTTTTGCTTGAGCCAAGTCATTTTGACACAAACAAGCACATACGCTGCCCTACTCGCTCCCACCTGTTTTCCCATCACACACCTGTCCCACATGCACTTTGTGCAGCGCAGGTGAGCAGCCCAAACCTTACCCATTAGGCAACAGCACTCTAGAGAGAATTAACTAGTAGCACACTTCAAACAAAGGCTGAATGGTTTGTTTTTTCCAGGCAATGTGTAGCCCAAAAAAAGGACCCCGCATCGGGCCTGAAAGCAGTGTGAACGGACAGCATCCTACTTGGGCCTCATCCGAGGGCATCACTGCAGATAAGACCTATCGCTCCCATCTCTCTCCTCGAGATAAGATCTGATACTGTCAGAAACACCGCGCGACTGCTGCTGGTACGAGAGGACCACGAGCACCTGGTGCTGTGATACACCTGTGTTTGGGTTAGTCACACTTCCTAAAGGATGTTATTGTGTCTGCCTGGATGAGCAAACAATTAGAGCAGATGACGATGGTTTTATCTTCAAATGCTGGAAAGACACAGATGATTGAGCAGCTTCTCTTCAGTGACCCGCAGACACAAAGGCGCGGTTTTTAAGCGCTGATGATGCACGATAACTCATTGTGTACAAAGTACCAAATTCTAAAGAAATCCACGAGGAAGACTCATTCAACAAGGAAGAAAAGCACTTGCTGATGTTAGTCGTTCTTGTTTTAACGTTCACGCTTTTATAGGTGAAAATGAGGTTTTACATTTGAGTCCACGTAGAAGTAAGAAAACAAGAGATAAATTACAACAGGATAAACATGCAAAAGCAAAATGAGAAATGAGAACAACTGCCCTCGAGGCGAGTTGTTGCATCAATCAGGCATTACAGTGCAAACAAAGGTGAGCTGTATATAACGCTGCTGTTGCTGTTTTCTTTTGTGGCAAAAGGGCGCAACATCTCAGCCTGCAGTGTGAGGCATCCCGGCACAGACGGGCGACTCTCCCGGCTCAGATGCCTTGTTAGGAAAAAGATATAGTGAGCTTTAATACAATGCACTGAGCAGAGGGGACAAGCTGTAATGGCTTTTGCTGTTTTTGTGTGCGACTGGTAAGAAATGTGTCTGCAAACACACATCTCAGTGTGTGTGTGTGTGTGTGTCATTTACACTCAGTGCCGTGTAGCCGTGGTGAGCGCAGCGCCGTGTGAGCCCCCCCCCCCATCAGCAAACACAGGAGAACAAAGAGGCCGGTGGCAGCGCCAGCGGGTATAGATCTTCTCCGCTGTGTTCTCACTCAGCGAGGTCACGCAGGCGCCGCTCACAGTTCAATCTCCTCTACATGACTGATCAGGAGCTCTGAGCCGTGAGACTGGACCTGAACCGGGACACCCACACCAGGGTCCGCTCAGAAGCAAGCATGCATTGTTTGTTTTGTTTAATGTTAGGACTAATGCTTAGCAGATATAATAATGATCCAGCATCAACATTCAATTCAGTCTTTTTTATTTATTTAATGCCAAATCACAGCAGCAGCTGCCTCGAAGCACTTTATACTGGAAGATGAGCCCAGCGCCAACACGAGCAAACCCGGAGTAAAAACTCACTTAAAATAGTTGCTTAGTGTTCTTGTTTGATTCTGAACGCACATTTTAAGATGAGCATTCAGTGCAATCCTGAAATGATCTCATCATATTTCGAATAAGCAAACACATATTAGCCACAGATATCTGGCATTTTGAACTTTCTGTTTCCTTGTATGACAATCGTTTTTTTCTAATAACAATATAATTACACCTTCTTTTGAAACCTGTTCAAATAAAAATCCTGGGGATTCACAGCTGGCACAATTGCACTGAACACCTGAGTGCTAATCTCATTTTTCAGATGTCAGTGAGATTATTACAGTAGCGGTTTGACAACGTTATGTAAGATCAGCCTCTGTGAGTCTCACCGTGACAGGATGGCAGCATTTGCATTGAAACAATCCACAGCATGTATCCCATAATCATTCAGTGATTGATTTGTAATTGGGCTAATAGGGTCGTGACCGAGACAATAGGACGTATAAAGAGTCTCTGCTCTCACTCGGCTTCACAGACTCACAGCGGGCCTGCCGAGCGCTGCCTGTGTGGTCTACGGGGACAATTAGCACAATCTCCATACTAATGGCAGCCTGTAATGGACACTGCTGAGCCTGCCAGCCACTGCGTGCGCGCCGGTTCCCTTGCATATGCATGTGTGTGTGAGGGAATGTTTGAATACGTGCATATCCTTCCTGTGTGCAGCTTGGCATCTCCTCAAGATGAGGTACAGATGATGCACTGAGCTTCTGTATTTTTATGTGTGTGTGAGTGTAAGTAGCCCGTGTTTTACTGAGGCGAACCCTGTCTCCACCCCTTTTGCTTACGGCTCTAACCCTGCTCCACGGCCACTCATTAGCACCATAATAAAGACCTGAGACGACACGTAAAAGGTTATATACTGCTGGACTGCTGTTTTCCTACCAATTACCAGAGCTGTGATTTATGGCTGAGACCCAATGCAGCTCTCTGTGGAGAATTGGGGGAGTGTTTACACCCCTACACAGCGGGGTGAGGGGTCAGTCCTGCTAAACTTTGACCTTTCAGGCAGAGGCACATAGCAGAGAGTTTGGCAAACAGTTAAGCACCGCTGGAAGCGACTTGATCGATCAGAGGGTCTTTAGGATGCACGTGGAAGTAATCTGTGCAGTTTCCTGTGCAGGAACATGGTTGGATAACCCCCCCACCCCAACTTTCAGTGTATAAAATCACTCCCTGTTTGCTGAGTTGTTTGAGTTTCCCAACTCCGAGTGTGAAATTTATGCACTACACAGCGCCGTCAAAAAATTCCCACACTGGAAGGAAAAGACAGGAGCCCGTGGTGTATAAACCACTTTCCGCTAACAGTCTCACAGTGCATAACGCTGCATTTTATAGCAGGAGAATTTACCATCCTACTGGGCAAAATGACAATTATTCATAAAAGTTCAAACTCTCAATTTGTTGCTCACTGGAGTAAACTGCTGGGTGTCTCTTATATGGATACCCTGACATTTTCCAGACCCCTGAAGTCATTTTCCCTTTATTCATTTTTTATTTTTTGAATCACCCAAAAAATGCACACTTGTTAATCAACAAAAAGTGCCAATCCTGCTCCCTGAGCCACTGAGTGATGTCAGAAAGTCGTGTATCTGCGAGGTAAAACTACCACGCCTGGCGTGCCTTTCACTTATTGGCTTTTGTCGAGCTCCTCCACAGCTGGGAGACTTGCAACAAGCACAATTGACATGCTGTAATGAGGTCTGTGTGTGACACAAGCAGACAAGCGTTTACACACACACACACACATATAGTTTCTATCATATATATGAGTTGGCTCCTGGCTGTTATCCAAGCATGCAGGATTGGTGGGGTCTTGCTGTCTGTCTCCTCAGCGGCATGTGTTTAACCCCAGAATTTGGCCTTCATGCCCTCCCTATCTGCCTCACTGATTTGTTAAGCTGCAGGGACAGGACGAAGGACGTGTGTGCGTGCGTGTGTGTGCGTGTGTGTGTGTGTGCTTTCAATCTAGTGAAATACCATCTTTACCCCGAGCGTTTCCTATGCACACACACATGTATGAAGGCTTTGATGTGAGATCACAGGCAGCAGGTCGATCAGGTGCACGTAGAGAAAAGCAGAAACAGAGCAAAGAAAAGATGGAAAGATGGCGTTTGTTTCAGCGAGGAGGCTGTGTTAACGACCTCTGAGCCCTGCACTCGTTACAACTCTCTCTCGCTTTATCTCGATGTCTCTCAGCCTTCCACTCTGTAACCACACAAGCTCGTGTGGGATGATCACGGCAGGAGACGGAGGCAGATGCATCAACTACAAGATGTGTTATGACTCATGTTCTGTTGACCGTCTAACAGGTGCTGATGGTCACCGCAAAAAGACCCCCACGCATTTCCCCGTGCTACTGTAAAAGTCTGCTTCCAGACTCACAGAAGTCTCGTCTGTCTCTGACGAGCAGTGTGGTCCACAGCCTGCAACTCCTGAAGACACTGGCATGTGTAGAAGGAGAACGCCTACACAGACACAAATGCTGCACACTCCATTCGCACATGCACAAACACATATAGGACCACACAGCGCACTTCTACACCAAGACAAACTCCCTGCTTCCAGCCTTCATACGACGGAGAGGAGGTAGAACAAGAGAAAGACTTTCCCCTCCTGCCAGGATGAAAGCCTCGTTTAGTTGGGAGAACATTAGGAGGACAAACCACCATCACAACAGGAGGGGGAACAGCCAACCACGACGTGCTCTCACATCAAACGCAGCCACCATTAATATTGTAATGCTTCCTCCCCGAGTGCCGAAAATCAAGAACAAGACTCCAGTGTGGTCAGCGTAAGAAGTGCTTACACGATGCAACTTTAAAAACAGACTCAGCATCGCCTTTCTGTGTGTGATGCTGCCAGGTGACATTTCTCATCTCCTTCTTTTTGTTATTTTTTTATTATCAAATGGGAGAAAATGATGGTACACTTTTTTTCCTTTACCATACTTTCCAATAAATTTGTTCTAATTTCCTTTAGTTCTTCTTTTTCCTGCCTCCTATTTTTTTCTGAATTTTTACACATTGTTATTTTTACATAACGTCACAGAAAAACAAAATCATAGCAAAGAGCCATAAAAACAAACAAAAGTACAAACCCTGCCCTGGAGCATAAGGTTAGCGTGACTGTTGATGCATGGAGTCCATATGCAAGTCTGCCAGATAAGGAGTATACACACAGGGAATTATAGCAGGTACCATATGTGTATGCATGAGCATTGAGTGGCTGCTATTGATCTCCTGTGGTCTGCTGGGGGGATGTAAACACGGCGTCTTTCAACGAGAAGCTCTGCTCGATATGAACAGCCCTCAGTGACAGCTGCACACAAAACACGGCACGCGAGTCCTTCTTATCAAATCAGCAGAAACAACTACAGTGTGAGAGAGGCAGAGCTGTGAACGTGTAATACAAATTACATGCACAATAAGTACGTTTAAAAATGTGCATTCATGGTGGCTGAAGAAGCTGACGATATTCATATTTTAATGACCGAAGCAACACCAGCAGTCCTTGATTCACTTACTAAGAAATTATAAATAAACTCATGTTCAGCCAAACTCACAGCAGATAATCCGGCGTAAGCTTCGTTTGGAATGAGCTCAGATAATGTGCCACGCGCCAGATCTAAGACGAATATCGATTCAGTTCGAGCCGCACGGTGTGCCAACAACCCGTGAATAACCAACCATGGAGGACACTTGCACACTGAGCGCATCTGGTGGAGACTCCTCCGAGTGTGCTATGCTTAAATGTTTCCCCACTAATACCTTCCTGCGGGACATCGTTTCACGCAGGTGAGACTCTCAGAGCCTTCTCTTCCGAGGGAGGGTAAAGTCTCCAGCGGCTCATTCAAAGGCCGAGTCTGGCCCTTCTACGAATTTTTGTATGTGGACTCGGCACTCGCTCAGGAGATCGTTTAGGCTTTCATTCATCATTTTTTCCAATCAGATACGCCCACACAAGTAAATACATGCAGCAGAAAGTACAGTTAGGTTTTGGAGAGGCCAGTTTTTGAAATACACCAAACAGTGTTAAAGATTTACAACTGACAAGCAGGTTTTTTATTTACCAAAAAAAAAAAGTTTAATGAAAAGTTTTGTTATCTGCTGTTTCTTTGTTTAATATTCTGTTTGCCTTCGCAGGATTTCTCGCTTTGCTCTGCAGGTGAAGGTTTTCTGGCAGCTGAATCAGCCGTTTAAGTGCTGCATCACAACACTAGTGCTCTCAAACATCTGGCTCCCGTTATCACAGCTGTCACTTAGCTTTGCCACCACTGTGACACGCACACACATGCACGTACGCACACACAGCATCTGGCCCTGGCATGTTTTTTGCCACTCTACTCCTCCGGTTTCCCAAACTCATGTTTCTGGTAAAGGAGCATTTTAGTTCCAGCTCAGTCCTGTGGTGGGAAGCGTCTCCCTGAGGAAAATAAGCATGACTCGCTCCAGTGAAGACATCTGCCCTTTGAAAGCGAGCGTGGCTGTTTGAACAGCTGTCAGAGCACACCGTGCATCTCAGACCTTCCCTGATAAAACAGCGGCGAGCCTGGGAGGGGAAATCGACACAACGAAGACACTAAATGGACAGAAAAGGTGGCGGGTGGCAATGACACGCGAGGCAGGAGGGGAGAGGTACTGTGTACCCGCTTGCTTGTCTGAACTGACAAAGAAACATGAGAGGAAGCAAAACGCGTGGTCACCTGTACGCACTGCTGGAGACAGCGCCAAAAATTCCTGCAGATCTTTCTGCTGATGGAAAACACTGAGGAGGAATGCAATCTCACACAGGGAAAAGTCATTAGTTACTGTGTGTCATGTTCTGACAATATAAATGTTTTTGTATGTTTACAGGAAAGCTGACCAAAGGGAATTTGATCCAGTTTAAATATTCAGGTGTGCTGTGGAGCCACAAAGGGTCTGCAGTACTGTGAAAGCCTTAGAAAAGAAGCAAACTCTGCACTGATGAAAAAACTAAAGGTAGGATTTTATGGTCTGCTTCGTACTTCCGTGAGAGTGTCTGCTGGCGCTGTGCGAGCAGCAGACACTCTCGCACCCAAAGAAGATTTCAAGCTTAACACTTAAGACTTTTGGTCCTGAAGTGACTGTCTGTTACCCAGTCAAGAGGAACAAGTGTATGTCAGACTTAGAAAAGTGCTGGGAGCTCAATTGCATTAAGGCTCTTAGTTTGCCCGAGCTCCAATCTAATTGGATAAAGCTGGAAAAGCAGCTTCCAATGTGCATGAATCCATTTTTTTTCTTTGGCATAGAGATGCTCCTCATGTTCCAGTCGACCCCGTCTTTTGTCCTTGTCAACATTCCCCAAATGAGATTCCCAAAATCAGGAGGTAAGCACGCACGCACGAGCGCGCAGAACAAACATTGTCAGACAGACACACCTCTCACACCAGCACGCCGGCTGGCATCTCTTCTTTCCCTGTCCTTATTAAAATTCCATATTGAGATTCCTCGCTGCCACTCCGCCTCCCTGGCCCTGTCACTCAGCTACCAGCCAACGACAAAATCAGCAAGTTTGCACAAAGACGAGCACATATGCATAGAGACACACACACGGCACACAATCCAAACTTTTCTTAAGACAACTCGTCCCTGCTGCCGCCCTTTATGTGTGGGATGAAAGTTTCCTTTAGGTGATATGTATGAGAGCGCGTATCTCCCCCTCCTGCCTTTGCCCCCTCTCCATCTCACCCCCCACCCCCAGCTCCCTCTCATTGTCATTATTTTCGATGGTGTCCCCCTCTGATCTGCTGAGCCTTTGGGTGCTCTCTCCTCTCTCTCCTCTCTGGTCCCTTTCATCTGTCAGGCGCTCCCCTTTGGCGACCGCCACTGAGGGGGTTTGATTTCCCATCATGCCTAGCATTGCCTCCCCGACTCTGGCTCCTTCACTCCCTCCCCGCTGCCTCTGAGGCGAGTGTTGTGCCCCCGCGTCGTTGGGCAATTATCCCCGGGAGTAATGAGGAGCGTCTCTCCCTCTGCGGCACGCTGACTGACACCTCTCCCACTCATTTGTCAACAAATCAGACGGCTGGTGTGGGCGGCCATATTGAGCTGAGGGTTGTCGTAGGGAAGCTCAGGCTGAGGCGCATCGCCACGTCTCCCTCTCTCTTTTTCTGTATCCTCCTCCATCCCTTCCTCTCTATCTCTGCCACCTCGTTATCTCTGACAGGGTGTCATTCGTTCCAACTCTCACTCCTCCCGTGTTAACCCTCCACACGCTCCCATGTATTTGTGTTCCTCAGCCACCAAGAAAAATCTGACTTCCAACAGCCCTAATGGTCATATGTGGCTAATGATCACTAAGCTGAATAAGTGACACCGCTCAATTTATTTGTGTCAAAGCCGCTCGCAGCCTGCCGCTGTAAACACTTTGCCCGACTACATGCTGACGACTAAAGTGCAAAAGGGGGAAATGTTTTCAGATATGCCTTTACTCACAAAAGCTCCTTTCAATTTGTCACCTTTAGTGGATGCAGCTGCAGAGGATATGTTACCCTCATTGGCCCTGTCATGTCAGGGGCGAGCAAAGCCGCTGATGTGCTGGTTAAACGCTGCACAATTCACTGCATACTTTAAAGAAGCCCGACGAGTGACTGTGCTTTCTCTTTAGATACGAGCTGGGAGAATTGTGCAAACATAACAGTGCGTCGTGTGCGTCTCACTCACTGTGCTCTTTGCGCTCCTCGGGGCTCGATGAAGCCTCTCCATCAGACAGCAGGCCGGACATGGAGAACAGCTTCCTCCCTGACTCCTCCCCAGCTTTGAGGGAGCCTCCGAGGGAGCCAAAGTCAAACTCCTTCCCCTCCACCTCTGGAAAGCAGCTTTTCAGCCTCTTGGCGGGGGTGAAAGCAGACTGGTAACCCCCGGACTCCCTCTCATCTTGCGGCGAGGAGAAAGGCCGGAAGGCGCCCACACCGCTGTGGTTCAGCATGCCCAGGGTGGAGCAGTCCAGGTTTGGTGGGGTGAACTGTGGGTGCAGGTGGAGCAGGGAGGCCGGGAAGTCTCGGGACGAAAAGGTGCCTGATATGGGGCCCTGGCGCTGGTACATGGAGGTAAACGTGTAGGAGGCTGAAGGGAAGGGGAGGTGGAGGTCCTTCTCCACAGAGACGGGGACGCCGAAGGGCCTCGGCGCTTGGCAGGGGACAGAGGCGTCTCGGCCAGACTCTGCAGTGGAAGCTAGGACCATCAGGGCAGGGGACGCCAGTGGAGCTGGTAGGTAGGAGGGGCTGTCCATCTTGAAGGGGCGGTGGAGGTCCATTCACCTCCTTTATGCTGGTTCTGAGAAGACAAGGAGACAAAATGAGAGGAGAGAGAAAAGTGTTTGGATGAGACATTAGAAGAAATGATTCTCAGTCAAGAATGCTGACTCTTGTTAGGTGATTTAGGGTGAAAGAGAAAATTATTTCATTTTGCCAAATTTACAAGAAATTGTTTGATGGCCTCTTTAATGACAAGATCTTGATTTCTTCATTTTGTGAAATACACCCAGTTGCTTTTGTGAGGCATTTTTACAATTACAGGTTTCGACTAATTTCAGCAGAAAAAGGGGTTTGAGGAGGCCTACTGCGCCTGTAAATAATTACGACGGGAATAAATTGCCAATAAAACACACACGTAGCTGGAGCCTGCAAAGGATCATTTTGATAGCGAAGTCTAAGGGATTAAATTAGGGAAATCATGCAAACGCATTTGGGAAAGAGGACGATTCTTTTTTCACCTTCTTCTTTCAGTTGTAATGAACTGTTTGACTTAGTAAATGAAAAGAGAATAAATCAAGACAAATGTGTCCGGAATTAAATTCTAGGAATATTTTTGTTGCTGTTGTTTTTATTCTCTTTTGTTTTAAGGCACAAAAGTAATCTGTGCTGAAGCGCAAAAGACTGATCCACTGTAGTTATTGAGAAGGCAAAGTTTGAAAAAGTGCGCTTCATAAACCTATATGAAATGATAAGAGGCCTAAAACAGAAAAAACAGGTTTGGGAATCACTTTTTTTTTCTTACATCAGAAGCAAAACTATTCAGAAAATTTACCAAAAACAAAATAAAAGTTTGGACACTTATGAGGGACAAAAACGACTTAATTTTGTTTTTAAAAGAAAAAAAAAAAGTCGTCCCTAAATGAACAAACTGGCAAAATACCAACGAAATGTTGCAAATTACTGACGGTTTTTCAGCGCCTCGTACTTTCTGCTCGCGTCCAAGAGCGCAAGTCCAAATGTGACCCCGGTTTATCCCAGGAATTAGCCTCCTACCCTTTTTCAAGTCTTTACACGAGTGTGTTATAAAAGTGGGAGCTTTTTTCTCAGTAACGAAAGCTCACAAGTTCCCTCACTTTAGAAAAAACACACACAACAAAACCTCACACCCGCCAGAACACATGGCAATCGAAAAGCCAATTAAACCAATTAAACCAAATGAAGGCGTAATCACTCGTATTATCGCGAAGCATCAGTCAGTACTTACCGTGATGAAGTACTCGAAGCGAGATTTATTTCGCCGCCAACTCTCTCTCTCACTTTGCCTTTTTTCCAAGTTACAGTTAATTTCAAGGACGCGGCACTTTCTCCCGGTTACGCAGGAATGAGAGAGGGAAAAAAAGACATGCAGCTGCGGGCAGTGTTGGCTTTTTCGGTCCTCCTCCAGATGTTGTGAGTGTTTACGAGTTAAGGCTGAGATGTGGCGCGTAGCTGCTGTGTTCCTGGGCAGGATCGAGGCATCAGTGAGTGGACTGGCTGCGGGTCGGTCTGTCTCTGTTGGTCTGTGCGCTCTGTGTGACAATCCCCCCTCCACCCCCTCTCTTTCCACTTTACCCTGCCCTCTTTCTCTGTAGCCTCGTCCCCCCCACCCCTCTCTCCTCCGCGCTCTCCCCCTGAGACACGCCGCGTGCGATGGACACATTCAATTTCTCGTCCTCGCTTAAGGTGAGTTACAGTGAAATTGAGTCAAAAGAAAAATGCACTTATCAGCTGCCCACAGAGTAGGGGTGGGGATAAGAAGAGAACTTTGTGGGATTAAAAGTGTCAGATTATATCTGCGAATATAGAATCAAACGTGGTAACTTTCACTGAAAACTCGTGAGTATCCTCAGTTATTGTCACTGCGATCTGTTCTGCACACCTGCGCTTCTTAACTCGCAGAGTCGAATCCACCACATCAATCTGAGTTTATGAAGGACATGCATGCACCAAAATTAAACTTTTCAGCTGCTTTTCAGTGCATTAGTGCTATATACTAAGTTCACCAACTCATCACTTTCTCTGTGCGCCCGCGCTCGCTCGCGCGCGCGTGTGTGGTGCCGCTGCTTTGAATGGCAGGTAAATGAGTTATCTGTTCCTCCGTGGCTCACTGAGCATGTACAGTCGCCAGCCTGTGTGATTGACACTTGGGAATATTCCCTTTTGATGAGACACAGTGCAAACCAATGGTATTATTTGTCACAGATAATCTGCTTTCAAGTCCAACACATTACGCACGGCGTAATATCTACATTATTCATATCTGATTTCCAGCACATTGTCAGAAAGAACAGCTCAGAGCGCCACAAATCAGCCCAAATCACTCTTAATTTGTTTTTATCGGTATTGGTATTGCTTAAAGACTTTTTGAAATAATGTAATTGAAATAATTCCTTATTCCCTCGAGCCAATCCAGAGGCTTTACACTGCTAATCTAATGTGACACGCAATTTCCGTCTCTCAGACGATTGCTTCCCCTCAGGTCCCTGTCTTTAATGAACAGCCATTTGGCTGTGAGCCTGTGTGCCTGCATTTGTATGTGCGTGTGTGTGTGTGTGTGTAATCAGAGAGCGAGACACAGTCCTGAGATAGGAAATGAGTGAATTGGGAATATCCCGGCCAAGAAGACACAAGGAAGAGGGTTGCGGGGAAACATAGCTTGAGATCAGTGGCTTCGCTGTACTAAATCAGCCTGAAAACACACCACATAATTGAGATGTAAAAATAAACACTGACTCTCTCGATGGCATTAGCCAAGAGTGAAGAGGGCCACCGTTTAGCCTGGACAGTTCAGCTGTCTCCTGCATCCTTAAAATGCTCCCAGAGATGAAGCTTGCCATGTGTACCACTTCCTTTCACACCTAAAGACAGCCGCTTGCTGAAGAGGTGGAGGGCCAGACAGCAGATGCAGACCTTTAAAGGGACACATAAACCAGAGTCCAGACCGACTCTGTCGCTGTGTTGCCCTCGGACCAGTACGGGAGCGTGCAACACGTGTTCCTCGTGCAAGGTCATTGCTCCACTTAGAGAGCTCCCTCTCATTCATTCGTTGTTTTTGGGGGGTTACACATGCCATCACACACCCGCACACGCCAGGGGTAAAGGCGAGGATTAAACGCAGAGGATTCCCAAACCGAATGACCTCCGTTTAATTGCAAATGGGTAATCAAAAGTCACCTTTTCAGGAAACCCCTCCTCTGTTGTTTGGCTAAGAAACACCAGAAATATCCTAATTTGCCAGCTGATCAGTGAACACGCGCTCCCCACGAGTGGCTGCATTGACATTACGATTATTATTTCTTCCCCGTTCCTCCAATTTGCCCCGTGTGCTAGTGGCCGTGGGTGGTGCGTAGTGGATGATGGGTGTGTGTCCTGCAGGCCCAGTGAAGTGTTAATGATGTCCCCGCTGCCTCAGCCAGGTTACGGCACAGGGGCCGTTAGCCGCCCAGGGTAAACTGCACGGCTCCCAGAATAAATTGCCACCCGAAGCCACGCAGGCTGGTCAGCCAGCCAATTACAGGCCTGCCCGCTCAGCTGAGGATGATGGGATGCGATGTTAATTGTAAGCTTTCATTTTCTGGCAGGAGGTGAGTCACTTGGCTGTCTTCTTGACTGTCGTACACACGCAGAGCATAACATCTTAATGCACGCAGTTTATGCTTAGACTTGGTGTGTGTGTGTGTGTGTGTGTGTGTGTGTGTGTGTGTGTGTGTGTGTGTGTGTGTGTGTGTGTCTTTTTGGTTCTGGTTTATGTGGTCATATTCATCTGCCCCATCTCGCTCCGGTTTTTTTCTTCCTTTAAAAGAAAATTGAGTTTTGAATCATTTACAAGCAGTTTTAATGGTATTTAAATGTTACAGCTTAGTTTCTGTGGTCTTCAGTGTAATTCCCAGCAAGTAAGAGATGAGATGAGGGGAATTAAATCAACATGATGAGAGTTCTTCACTTCTTTTATTAGGATGCCAGAGGTCATCTGTAGAGTCTTTTAACTTTCTCAATTGGAGTAGTGAACAGTAAATCGTCATGGTTTTATTTTTTTTACTCCGCTTTTCATATCAGTTGTTGTTGTTGTTGCTTTTTTTCTGGGGCACTGGATAAACTAAGTTACTGCTGTAATCATTCCCACAGACCAATTAGAGATAATTACTTTTTGCTGTGAGACTCACAATGTCCAATTACAGCAAAATGGCTTCAAAATTCATACAATGTTGCCAAATTAAAAGCAAAATGATATAAAAACGGGCCGAATGATTATTGTTTTGTTTTGGTGGGTGTACCTGCTGGTGAAGTTAAAGGAGAGCCGGGCACAATTCAAAGTCTCACCGACGGTAACGGGAAGAGCCCCGGCAGTATCAGCAGTGAAGATGAAGAGTGCTCAGTTCTCTGGAGTCAGTCGGGTAGTAGTTGTGCAGCCGAGTGCTACACTCTTCTCAGTATATCAACATAGAGACTGTCTGGTAGCAGTGCTATGGAGAGAGAGGTTAGCTACTATATTAACATACGGAGAGACAGCGCCAGAGCAGAGCAGTCTGCCAAAGACTAAGCAGTGGAAGTGAGACACAGAGGGGGCCATCGACCAGACAGCTACAAGATGGAGTGGAAGAGAACGTGTGAGAGATGAGCTGTCGAACATGTGACAATGTGTGTGTGTGTGTGACGGGTCCCCAAAGCAGCGTGTGAGCGTGAATGTGAGCAAGAATACAGAGAGGTGCATTATGGTCTCAATCATTGATTGCTTCCTCCCGAGGGGGCGGGCGTGAGCCCTCCGCCACACGTGTAAACACACGCAGCACTCGGCTGTACGTGTTCACATTCACACCAACGGTTTAAGAAACCCACAACTTCAGAAATGTGTCTCAGACACATAATGGCTTTTACTTGAACCTAGTTTTAGGAAGCGTGACGGTGATAAACTGAAGCAACAAGTTACCTGTGGGATGCGTCACTTTGATAGGTGTGGTGGGATACCAGGTGATGTAGGACTCATGAGTGACAGGAAGGACAAAAGGATTAGAAAAGAAAGAAAAAGTGACGCAGTGGTCAAAGGTCACGGTCCAGTAAAGGCTGCAGATGCAAACAGCAATAAGAAATAAGACTGTACAACAACACAGGTTACTTATTTACATCGTGCTTTCAAAGAAACGGAGATATTTGTATTTCTTACCTCCTGCAAAAAAATGCAAAAACCATTATAACCATATACAATGTTGATCATTTTGTTTGCAGTGCCAGGGAGAAATATATGTAACACTTTATTCAGAATACAGTCTATGACTAAATGCATTTAGTTACAGTTACAAGTTAAACGGGTCTTAATAAGCAGAATTACTACAGCTGATTTTCCATCTTCTGTCTCAGGGCCTCATAATTCTGAAACAAGTCGTCAAAGTTCCCACATATAAAAAAATAAATAAATAAACCCAGCAGAGTTAAACAGGCTGTTGTTTCATCGATGGAAATATTTAAATATCGCAGAAAGAATAAAATACAGATCGTCTGTTTGAGCAGTTGGAGGTAAACGGGCCTTTAAACAAGACTAACCAACAATGAAAACAGTCCAACCTAAATTTGCCAAAACAATTACAGCAGCTAAATTCAGAGTTTATTAAATACAATTAATTTTTTATTTATTTTATATATTTATTATTATTCTTACTATTAATTCATGATGTTTTACTCTAATTATTATCAACATACAGCCAGCACAATATTTATGTGAAACAACATCAAATATCTTATTTTTAATGTCGATACACCAAAATCTGCTAATCTATTGTTGGTCCATGCTGCTAATTATTCTCAGTACAGAGACTCAGTCTGTACTTCTATACACAGCAGACAGGTGAGCTATCAGAAAGTTACAGTGAGCCAGAATTACACGTGGAGCACGTTCAGTGTTTCATAAATAAACAACACAGATTACAGATTTCAGCCGATAATGACGAGTTCATTCTTTAGGTTTTCACCACGTTACAGAAACTGTGTGTCATTTCTTTCTCCTCCAGTACAACAGCCAGTAAATCCAAATGACTCAAACTGGGCACTGAAAATATCATTTTTATAACAACCACCAGCTTCAGCACTCCACTCACCCAGCTGATGGTTTAAAACAGGCAGCCTTGTACTCGTGCAGTTACACTCTTTACATCGACAGATTATATAAATGGATTACTCATCGTGTCTGCATTATTCATGAACTGCTGCCCAGCTGTCAACACTGAAGTTAAGTTGCTAAGCAGGTCCATTTAACAAACAAACTAAGCTGAGATGGGCGAATTTACGAATAATAAGATGTGTTATTCTCAACAATAAATATCAGGGAATGTTTTCAGTTTCACCCGGGAATCATAATCCTTTGGTATGGAAGCTCCCTGCCTGCTGTGTGCATTTCCTATTTTCTGGTCAACTTTACTTAAACGCGGTTTGAAAACTAAAAATTCAAAGAGCTGAATTGGAGCTTGTTTAGCTTCCTGATTTTGGAAAAACAGAAGGTCAAGAAAAAAATGGACGTTCGTCTTATTTGTCAGACAAAACATCACAATTAGAGTGATTTCTGGGGTCGGTCTACTTTTGGTGGCAGATTGGGACAATTTAACAAACATGGACGATGAATGCTCTGGAAAGGCCAACTGATCCTGCTGTTTGCTTTTCATGTCTTTAGCCCTCTGGAAAACAGAACACCTTTTAACACTGTTTCAAACCCGTCTCGAGTGGCTGCGCCTGGATTTTCTGTCCATTTTTTGGTCATAATCTTTCCACCTTTTTAATTTTTTTGATTTTAAAGCCATGTTCTCTGTAATCCAGGTGAGACTCAAAGGTGAAAAGGAAACAATGGAAAAGTGTAAAACCTTTTGCAAACAGTACAGAGCGCTGTCAGCCGGTGTCCTCAGCCCTCCACCACTTCAGTCTGCACACATAAATACAACACTGCCCACCACCAAACATCACACCCTTTCCCCTCCCCTCACTCTGCACCCAGGCCCCGTCCTCGCTCCTCTCTCACCGCCATGAGGCTGACACTAATGTGACACTCTGGAAAATAATTACCAACAAACGCACTGCTGACTGCAAACAGCTCGCTCCCCTCAGTGGACTGTCACTAGTCATTAGTCTGAACCCTGGGTGAGGACAGGACCACAGAAATGGGGGTCGGGGGTGGGTGGGGGGTTAGGCGATGAGGAGGAACATACCACGTGAAGAAGAAGAAGGAAATAAAGAGGAAGAAGGGAGATCCGACAGGTAAGATGGAAATAATCTGCTTTGCAGGTGTAAAACCTGATAAACAGAGTTGTGAGTTTGAGCGTCCTATTGTTTTGGCCCAGTCTTTATCATTTGCCCCCTCTGCTGGTTTATATTATATTAACTGTGGCCCAGTAGAAACACCTGGCCCAGTTTGTCCTTTATACTGAGAGCTCAGTATGCTGCCTCTACAGTGCTGAACCCTGATTTTCTACAACAGGCAGCAGGTTATTGTCGTTGTTGCTCCCAGTGTCCCCCGTGACAGGAGCTGGTTACACTGTGCAAAGAAGAGTGCTACAGTACTGGAAAGGGTCACTTCTAACAGGAAAGGAGATGACACAGTCAGGGAAGGTGAAGCACCGCAGGGCCTGTGGTGTAATGACTGTGAGAGGTGGGCGGATCGATCCACACATCCACAGTATCGATGCTGGTATTGGTATCGGATCAATGCTAACGCCATAGGCTCGATTCTTTGTTTGTCTTTAAGTTCAGTGGATAATTCTTTTTTTGGAAATGAAAAAAAAAACTATGAAACATTTTTTAAATAGCCCATAATACATTTAAACTCAAAGCGCAGACGCCGCGTTTAAATTCCAGAAAACGTTTTTAAAAGAAGCTGAAAGGTTTCGTTGTGTTCACTAATTATTGTGGAACGAATCGCAGCCGTTTGATGATGATTCATCACGGAAATGATGACACACTGCTCGCTGTAAGGTCAAAGTATCACCCGCCCCATATTTACTTGTATTGACTCAATACCAACATTTACAGTATCACAGAGCACTAATGACTATCATGCTTTAATATAACAGTTATTTTCATACAGTGATACTAATTTGGATTCATGTTGATAAAATGCACAAAACCCTGAAATATATACAATATAATAATTATTATGTTTCTATATGTATCATTTAATATGTTGTCTTGCTCTCAGTTTAGCGGAGACTGAGAAGATTGTGACGAGCATTTGGTTTGATTTTGTGCTCAGATTTGAATATAAAGTGATGCATTTTCACTGCGCTGTCCACGTTTATTTATCCTGCATGAAAAACACAGTAAAGACACCTTTGCATTATTATGTGTAAGCGTACCTGGATGATCTCAGCGGCTCTACATCTTTTCTGAAGAAAGTGAAGAAAAAAACCCAAATTCCAACACTCGCAGTTAGAAAACAGAGAAATCTGTGGTCCAGGTAAGCAAATAGTTTAAATAAAGAAAGGCTGCTCAGCCTGAAAACTGTTCAAGGTGGCAGCAATTCCAACACAATTATCCAAATGCCACAGGGTACATCAATTCTTTGAACACCGACCCCCCTCCTGAAGACTGTTATTTGAGTTGCCTTAGGGGGCAACCGTGCCAGAGAGAGATTAAAATTTTTTACAGCTTCCACAATGGCCAATATTAAAATGTCTCGATACATCTGCCTGGCTATTTTGATTGGTAACTTAACCCCTGACTCCTGAGCAAAAAAAGACCCATTCTCGGTGCTATTGTCGCCAGGCTGGAGTCTAATTCTTGTATGATTCAGGCTAATGAGGCAGTAATAGGTCCTCTGTGTGTGTGTGTGTGTGTGTGTGGATGAGAAGGTTATTACAGTGTACTGGAGACATGAGCAGGAGGAGGGCCTCTCTGAAGTAGGGATGAAGGGTTCTTATTGTACAATAATTGGAGGGTGGGTTTAATCTGTGAGGAAGAAATGGTTTGCCCTCTTTAAAATATAGCAAAGGTGCTCGTTGTTAGTCTTTTTCTATACAAACAGGCACACTGGACTGAAGCAAGCGCCCCTGATTCAGTTCAATGTCAGTCACAGAAAGCAGGAGACGAGGAGTTGGAAGGAAAGTGAAAGTGTGTCTGTCTCTGTGTCATCAAGCCAATGGCTTCATCCAGCCTTATCCTGAACCATGAAACCATAGTGCATGACACCCTTCTATGCTCTGCACAGATATGGCTATTCACTGTTAGCACAGAGATTTGACAAGCCAGACTGATCTCACTCAACAGCCTGGGTCAAATGGATGACTGTCACAGTCTTTTTTTATCTGTACCCCCCCCCCCATCCTCTGTTCCACTTTGCACACCCTCATCTTTACTCCTCACTTGCTGCCAATCTCCCAACTTTGCCTGTTCAAATTGACAAATTCAACCAGCTACAAGAGAATAAATGGAATAGAGAGAAGAGAGCCCTGAAGGGGATAATCTTTCCGGAGGGAAAGATCTGGTTGACTGGGAGACAGGTGAGCGCCTTCATCTGTTATTCACAATGTAAACAGTCAGATGTAAATGTTTCTCACAACAGTACAAACACTGTCAAACGATAAATCTCCAGAATGTAACAGGATATGTTCCTGTTTTTAAAGAAAGTCCGAACTCTTCTGTCCTCTGAGAGCAGTCTGCGTGCTCAGCATTCGCCTTCTTGCCACCAGCTGTGCAAAGTGCACGTTTTGTTTCAGTCTTCAGCAGATGGGCAGTAATACGTAATCTGATTACTTTTTTCAAGGAATGAGTAATGTAAGGGATTAGTATTGCAAAAAAGTAATTAGATTACTGTTACTTTCCCATAAGCATGCTGCGTTACTGCGTTACTAAACAGTTGTGATTTTGTTTGTAAGAGTGTCTCGTGACGATGACGTACGAGCGTGCGGTGTCCGTGGTAACAGACGTGTGCAGTTCAACAATGGATAACATGGAGTGATGGAGAGAGTACGACCATGCAGCGTTTAAAGCGTGAAAGTACTCACATTACTTTGAGTTCGATTCTGTGACACAAACATCAGCGTCCGCTGTTCACTCTGCGTGGGAAGAAAACTTCTTTCTACAGCGAAAAATTAAACTTCAAATCTGAGCGAGCAGCGAGCATGCCGCCACAGGAACGTGACATTCACAGAGAAACCCCCGGATCCCCCCACTGACATGACCGCTGTGGGCAAACCTCCACCCGGAGGTGGTGACAACAGGTGACAATAGATTTAAGAGCCGCTGAATCTGTGCTGGAATATGCAGAACATAGGTTTAAATGTCAAACACATCTCTTCAAGTCAAAGACTGTTGCATATAATTAAATGTTTTGCTTATTGCAATATGCATAAAATTTAAAAAATAAAACTAATAAAACAATTTTTAGAAAGAGGCTTTCCATTTGATTCAATTTATATGAAGGATTATGCAGAAAAAATAGAAAGACTGGGCTGAAAGGTCTGTTGCTTTATTACCTATTCATGTTGTGTATCGTGCTTTTAAAAAGTAACTAAGTAACTAATTACTTTTGAAAATAAATAATCAATAAAGTAACAGGATTACTTTTTGGAGAATTAATCAGTAAGTAGTTACTAATTACTTTTTTCAAGTAACTTGACCAACACTGGTCTTCAGAGGACAGACATAGTGTACCTGATGGTTTCCATGATCACACCAGTCGAAGACTTAAAGAGCCGCAAAAAGACCCGGTGCGGACACTTGGTAATACTGCGGAGGGTAAAAGGTGCAGAGACAGAACACATAATCGCTTTTCACTCTGTTTTTTTACAAGCTTTCAAGGATGGATCACGTCATAAAGCGATTGTCGAAACCTTTAATTTTCTGTGAGCCAGCGGAGGTCTGGACACTGACCGCGGCCCACAATAAACGATTCAGCCGCGGAGCTCAAATTTATCTTGAGTTATGTCAGCAGATTGACTGAATGTGAAAACACCGGAAACACAATTTAAATTGCACTTACTTTACATGAGACATCGCTGGCTGTTCATCCGTCCTGCAGTTGGTTCATTAAATGTGTTTCCACAATGCATTCGTGCTTCTTTACACTAGAAGAAAAAAACTGTTATGACGAAATTGTAACAAATTAGCTACACGTGGTCCCGGAAATAAAATGAGTTTGACACAAAAATGTTTACGTTTTTCCTGAAAATACCTTCGAGCCGAACCTAATAAGATCCAGCTCACAGGTGAATGCAGACTGCAGTTTTCCACGTATGTAAATGGAAACCTCGGAGTCAAAAGTGTTTGTCTCGTTTTAGTTGTTTTTTGTTTAGATCCTCGTTTACTTTGAAGGTTGGGGTCTTCCTGTTCTTGTTCCTGTTCTTCCTGCCCCGCCCTGTTTCACCTGTGCCTTCTTCTTCTTTGTTTTTTTCCTAGTGTTCCCCGAGATTTTCTTTGTTTGCTTTACTTTCATGAAACAGAGTGTAGAGAAGAAGTGGACATAAAAATGCAGACTTTGGGGAGAAGGAGAGTCTTCAACCTTGGGCCGACATCTCACCAGGCCAGGGTGTGGACAAGCAGAAGAGCCCAGAGTGCGGGGGTCGGCCAGAGATGGAGCAAGGAAAGGAGACCTCTCAAGAGGTCATCACGGAGAGGGAACAAGGCGGATGAACCTCTCGGGAGTGTGAGGAGGAGGCAGCAGGAAACATCTTGAATAAGAAATTCAGTGTACAAAACCACAAGTCATGACAGTTAAAAGGCTTTTTGTGTTTTGAGTCCTGTGTTAAATTAAAATTCTAGTAAGTAACTGCTTTTTAATATAATGTAAGAATGAAAAAGCACAGCATTCACCTCTGTGGAGCAGAGTGTTTTAGTCATTAGCATCACTAAAACACGGTTAAGAACGACATGATGACCTGCCATGGATGTTTCACTCTCCCTCATTTCATACCCTCGAAAAACAGCTATGATCCTGTAATGTTCAGTAATGTAAGTAGCTTCTTCTAGAGCTGTGGGACAGATGTTCATACATGTTCTCCTGGTCTGTTCCACCTCTCCGTGTACCTCTAAGGCCCTGGAGGCACTTTCACGCAGCCTGTGGTTTTGTGCATGAAAATCGTAATCACCACACCGTCCTCAGCCCCAGCTGCTCACACACACACACACACAGTGTATTGTGTGCTCACACACACACACGCGCACACACAGTGTATTGTGCGTTCAGTCAGGAAAAGGTCTCTCAGTCGTGCTCTGTGAGTGGCCTCTGCTCAAACAGATCAATAGACACTGGCACGTCCCTCCACCAACCAAGAGAAAACAATTAAAAGCCATCGATCCTGTGCCAGGCTCCTCCATGAATATGCATGTGTCCTTGACCTTCCCTTGGAAAGGAGAAGAGAGAGCGAGATAGACAGACAGGTGTAGGAAATCTCACTCATAACCCTCCCTCGGCTGTGGGAGTATTTTCTGTTGCCCTGTGCTTTTCTTTTCCACTTTTCTTGGGCTTACTTCAAGCAAACCGTCTCAGTAAAGCTTGTTGCTCTTTTAGGAGCCAGTTTTAGGCACAGATTGCTCTTTTCTTTAGCTGCGTCGAGACCAGAGATCAAGTGGTCCCACAACAACTGTCCCCTCCAGCTCTCCCGCTGCCTCTTTTCTAATTACAGATGTGTGACATGCACATGGGGACGTCTCCATGTTAGCACATCATCGTGCCTGTCCTGACACATCCTGTGGTCACAACAGCAGAGGCTGCAGGGGACAGCCCTGCCCTGTCCCCCGTCACTGGGGATTAGCATTAGCATGCTAACAGGACCCCCAGGGGACCATCGTGCAAAGGGTCATGTTGACAACTGTCAACAGCCTGCTTTAATTAGCTGAGCTGTTGGTAAGGCTAATCCTACATTTAAATGTCCCTCCCTGAGAACGTATCGTGCACGGTTTCATAGCAAAATAACATTTTGTGTTTTCATTGGTTGTAACTGGGAAGATGTGGGCACAACCGGTGCTGCAATTCAGCATAAAAATACAACTGTTTTCCCCCCACATCTCCTCTAATCCATCATTCATCATCAGTTCCCACTCTCTCCTGACCCAGCCACCTTTACGTTTGCTCTAATATTGAACGTCAGGAGCCAGCAATGCGAGCGCTGACATATCACACCGGCTGGCTCCAGACCTGACAGTATCAAGTCGACGTTGTCATAGGCCTGGAGACAAGGTGAGAGTGAGTGTGTGAGAGGTAGAGTGTGTCGTCAGTCAGACAGTGCATTATCCAGCTGTTCTGTGGCTGTCTACCTTTTTCTGTGGTGGGGTAATGGGAGTGTCACACAATAGCAGACAGCTGGAGTCTCACTATTCAGCTGAGAGGCCACATCCATATACACTTACTGCCAGCGCTGCCGAGGCTGTCCCGTCTGCCCCACAATGACTGTCAGCGGCAGCCCGGGCTGCTGGCTGGCGTGACTGTCAGCGATTGGTCACAAAGCATTTACCTTCTGACAGAATTGCAATTAGTCCAGGGAATGCTGTTACTGGGAGAAAGAAAAAGAGAGACAGAGGGGAACCAGAGGGGGGGAGGCTTGAGGGACAGGTATAGGAAAAGTGAGAGGGAAAGGACACGTGGATGGAGAGTGAGAGGTGGGTAGATAAAGAGGAGAAAAGGTGTATTTGGGGGTGGCGGGGAAAGTTAGAAGAGATGTAGAGACAGCAGCAATAGAGAGTGAGAGGTGAGTAGATAGAGGAAGGTATAAGAGGAGCGTGAGGCATTTGATCTGTGGAGCACCCCCCACCCCCCGGTTGTGTACGTGCAGGAGACTGGCTCGCAGCATGAGGGGAGTGCGTCTGTCTGTCAGTGGCCCAGTTCAACACACATTTGCTTAGTGGCACAACCCTAATGAATGTGCCCAGTCACATCACCTTGTCACCAGCTCAGAGCCAGTGCTGATGACCTTCTGAAATAAACAGCCTGTGCTTTGCATGGAAGAGTGAAGTAGAGATTTCCCCCCACTGTCTCTGTGGTTGTGATTCTTAACACAAGCACAAGCATCTGGACTGAAGGAATCTGTGGTAGCCACAGAGTCATGTGACCACGTAACACACTGCAGCCTCACACAAAGCCAGAGCGGAGCTGCCTTCTCTCAAACTCTTCACCATCCACTAATGACCTCCCTCTCTTTCTCTACAAGCAAGCAGCGCTCCCCTCTCGCCTCGCACTCCGCATCCCTCTCCATCCCACGCAGTCTTTGTGTGTGTGCTTTCTGTCTGATAAGAGAGTGGCAGGGGCTCCTCCCTGGCCCCTAAGGGAGAGACGGAGCGTGACCGAAACTGTAGTCCCAAACCAAACACGAGTGGAAATTGCTCTATGGGCCAGGATCAATAGTGAATTAGCCAGTAGGCTGGTTCTATGGAGGGCTGCTCAGATCTGATCTGATGATCCATAGTAAAAGGCCGTGTGGGGAGATGTGAGGCAAACTGCAGAGGCAAAGAAGCTTTTGGGTCTAGTGGTGACCAACTCGTACTGAAGTTTCTCCAGAAGAAATGTATGGAGAGCTACATGACTGCCATAATTTCAGAGCTTTAGAAATGATGACTTGTTTCCTGTGGAAGCACCGGAGGGACGGGCTGATGTGATTCTAGAACCACTGGGCTCATCTAAGAAGGAGGTTGGGGTAGATGGTTGGGTCAGGAAATGCTTTTTTTGTCCTGGTAGGAAGAAGATGTGAGAAAGCCTAACGTCAGACTGTGTCATGACCAATTTCTCCGAACACTGTCTGGAGTTTATGTGTGAAAATAGTTCTTGAGTAAAGACAAAACAATCAAACTAAAAGGTGGAGACGCTGAGCTTGACACCCCGTGTGTTTGTCAAGCACCAATAATGTGAGAGCTAAAATCCATCCATCCAGCTCAGGGTCACAGGGCGAGTGGCTCAGTACACCCTGGACAGTATGCCAGACTGTCGCAGGAAAACCATTCATTCTCACGTTCACACCTCAGGTCAATTTAGAATCACCAGATATGGTAACCCCACACATGTCTGTGGACTGTGGGGAGAATCTGGAGTGCAGACTCCACACAGAAAGCCCCCAGACTCAATTCAAACCCCTACAATGCTAACAATCCAAGCAGGGCATGGGTGTGTGATACAACACACTAAACTAAGTTATGCTTTAGATACTTTTAAAAGTGTAAATGCAATGAAATTAAAATAAAATAAAATAAATTTAAAAAAAGAAGAAGAAAAGTTGCCATTAAAACAGGAACAAAGATCCTCCAGGTGCAGATGTGTCTCTGGAGGTTCTCTGAGGTCATTTCATGTTGTGCTTACTCGCTCTCTGTGGTGCAGGTGTTAGTGCTCCAAGCCTACTGTTCTTCACTGCCTGCCCTGATCCCAGAGGTGTGTGTGTGTGTGTGTGTGTGTGTGTGTGTGTGTGTGTGTGTGTGTGTGTGTGTGTGTGTGTGTGTGTGTGTGTGTGTGTGTGTGTGTGTGTGTCTGGTGATTAATGAGCAGCAGGGCCTGATGGATTGTCCTGATCACAGAAGGGACACTGCATTGAGGAGACACAAAGGGGTGACACGAGGTGCGTAAAGACTGCTGTGCAACACACACACAAACACAGAAATGTATGCATGCAAGCACTCATGCATGCACGCACACACTTATCACTTTGTCCAGATAGATGTGACAAGGAGGGAGTCCTTCCAAAGGTTGCACTCAAGCATATATTCTTTAAATTCACAATCCAAGTAGGGCATGGGTGTGTGACAGGCAGCTTTTATAGTTTGGCCTTAGGGCCAAGGCCTTAGCTGAACTATGCACAGCAGTCAGTGTCCCTTTCATGAAGACACCTTCCTGGCCTAATCTCTGCAGTTATAAGATGAGAGATGCGTGCATGCAAAAAACAGGAGCAAACCCCCATGCAAACAAAATTGAGTTGTCTTCTTCCCTCAGGCCTCAGCGATGAACACATGCAACAATGCACCTTACTTGCCTCTCTGCATTGCATGTTCCTGCCTTTAGTGAACTGGGTTATTGTGATCTGAATCCACTTTGCAATGCTTACCGTTTGACTGAGATGATGGGCTTCTTGAATCCAATGAATCGCATTTGGAATATCCCATTTTGCAGCACAAACACATGCAAAGGTGTGGATGCATACACACACACACACAAGTACGTGGTCTCCCCCAAAGCAGTCTGATAAGGCTGCCTTATCAGAAAAGAAAGGGGCGAGAAGAGAAGGGGGGCTGCTGTGTGATAATGGCTTTCACCAAATCCCTCCTCTGTCACAGATTAAAATGCCTGCTTGGAGAGCATTAGCAATCTTTCTTTTCATCTGTCTCCTCATTTTTTTCTCTTTCGCTGAGTGCCATCGGATTTCTGGGCCAATCTATTGTCACAGGCCTGCCGAACATACAAGGAGAAGTCAACCTCAATCTGATAGGCCATTGTCTTATTCTCCCCATCGCTGATTCCTGCTCATGGTATTGATCGCAAAGCTGTCCCCCTCACATCTCATCACATCCCTCGGAGCGAGGGAGTGTGTTTGTGCCCGTGTCAGTCAGCCTGATGGAACATGTGGTCAGTGTGTCTTCGTGGAACAACCTTTCCACAGGGGGAAAATGCCCAATTTAGGACCCCCTTTTTTTGCACGTGTGTGTGTAATTACATGGATCCATATAAGGGTCAGATACTGGAACTATGCAGAATTAAACCCAGTGGACTCCTCCACCTAATCTGGTCACTCAAAGTATCTGGAGATCACAGGAGTGCAGAGAAGAAGCCACTCACAAACTGTGACACTTGCTTAGCCACCTCACCGGCAAACCCCTCCCTCCGCCTCCTCCTCTACCGTGCCTCACAGGCCCGTCTGTCACCCCTCTATAATTATGAGGAGTGAGAGTAATGTGTTGCAGTATGAATAGGATTGTCGGTCTGATTGTGATGTATAGGCTTTCATTACCATGTCCAGGCCTGTGCCCTTCGCCATGTAGGAAATCCTATTTAGGCCCTAATTTGGGAGCCTCCCCGACCGTCCCGCCTGATAGCAATCACACACAGTAATTGTGTGCTGGGGCAACTGACAAGAGCGGAGGCAGACATGGAGAGAGGGAAAGAAAGAAGGAATGGAGGAGCAGGAGGAGGAGGCAGAAGTCCTGACAGTGATATATCTGCATAGTTTGGCACATTATTCAAGTCATCCTCTGCAGAATATGTATGTTTATCGTATATACTTGTTTTAAGGCGGTTTGTTAGCATGAGAACGGGGCACTTAGGCTAAACCTGGACATATTAATTTGCAGGATTTGATGGGATTTTAGAGTGGACTTGCCTTTTCCTCTCTCTCACCCTGCTTCAACAATGCTACATGGCTAATTGGGAGGAGAGATCATGCTAACTCAATAATTATGATTTATGAGACAATCTCCAATAGATATCGCGCATTCTCCCCTGATTTGATGACAACATGTAACCAGCCCTCTAGCAATCAATATTTGTACATTTTCCATGTCTAACTTGTTAACTTTTTTAATATTTCATTAGTTCCTTTTTAGAGAGGAGTGATTCTGTGCACCAACATTTATGCAGATCTGACTCCACTTATAGGCTTGTAGATAATGAATGTCTAATTGACTCATTTAAATACTGTTTGCCTGCAGGAGGGCCTTTGCATTAAATGTTTGATTGCCCTCATATTAACTGTCATTAATCCCCTCTGCTCTTAATAAGGACTTTATGAGGCTTTCTTAAAACTTCTCATCTACCTCCCCGATCCCTTTGCATAATTAAGTAGAATATTCAAAAATATGGAAATGAAGGAGCTCTCTGGATTTGACTAATGGTCTTTGTGCCACAGAATTTTAATTATAGGCAAACCGCAGCATTTCCTTTCCTGCACACGGCAACGGTTCATTAGCTCGGGTCAGTGCGGGTCGATGCAGTTAGCGCCTCTGTTTAATGTCAGGCTTGAGCCGCTTTTGTTCTCTCGGAGAGAACTTCCTGTACCTGTTGTGTTTGCCCACGCTAGGTGCGGGACACTCAGGCGCTGCAGTGTCCCTTAAAGGAAGATGTACGGCACAGAGCGAACTTTTGACAGCCATTACAAACTGTCACTGTGCCAGAGTGGGTGAGAGACACAAACTTGTCTGTGTTTATAGCTTAACTGATCCTCTTATTCCTGCTACTCCTCCAGTCTCTCTGCTCTGCCCTAATCTCTCCGGGGGTCTTACTGGCACAGGATGACAAATGGGAAGGAGAGCCTAGCCAAGCGTGGGCTGTGTGGAGAGGCTCAGGCCGGGGGTCTCACTAAGCCCCCTCAGCTCCGCCCTGGATCATCTCTGACATGGCCTGCACTAACCCCGAGGATGGAAAGGCCACACACAGCACACACAAACGGAGGTATCTGCGCAGGATGCGCACCACACATGCGTATTGTGTATCCATACGCACAGAGCAACACGAGAAGAGATAAACTTCTGATCAGTACACTGCACCGGATTGATTTGTCTCATAGACACCTTGAGCTGCTGCTGATATCCTGTATCACATGCGCGCGCGCACACACCTGCAGGCTCGCACGCTTCTCGGTTGCTCCAACAATCCACGGCAGGTTTACGGATGTCAGCTCAGAACTGGTGTCACCGGATAAAACCCGCCAGCTCTATTTCAGTATACACGGTCCATCTCAATAAGAGCATGTACTAAATGACTGCAATGTAATGAGTGGCTGTGTGGCTGTACTCAAAGCTGTGACACTGACAGCGCATGAGAATATAACGCATTGAAGCCTCCTTTTCCCCTCCGCCTCTCTCACTCGCTCCGTGCTCCTCTGCGCCCCACTGCCTCTCAGCCACGGGATCAGCTGCAGGCGCTAATGAAACGTCAGTCAGGTAATTGAGGCGCTGGTGGTGGCGGGCCAGCCAGGCAAGGAGGCTAGGAATCCTGCGTGGGTGATGACACTGGGACATTAGCACCTACAGTATCCCTGCAACCCCCTATGGAGCATCACAGGAACGGCGCCAGGATCCAGCAGGGTGGAAAAAGAAATGGTTGTGTTTATGGCGACATTTGCGCACGTCTTCCTGTTTGTGTTGCAGCGAATTTTGTGCAGCGAGCGCCAAGGTGTGTGTTGAGTCAATCCCACCAGAGATTAACCAGAAAAGCAAAAGCTCTTGTTGTTCATGAGGATGTTCTACTAGCAGCCATAGCAAAGGAGTCAGAGGTTAAAATCCTTTGTTATTGCACCCCAGAGTGATGTTACAATCCCCGCCATCCGCTGACCTGCTCAGCACCCCAGTGAGTTATGGGTAATGTTTAATTCCCCCACCGTGACAGCTGTGGATCCGCATGGCAAATTGGATTTTTTTTCCCTTCTTTGTTAGAATTGCGCTTGTGCAGGTAAAGAGAGGGAGAAAGGCATTCGCTGCGCTGCTTTGTCAAGGTAACTCTGTCACATATTGTTCAGAGTCGTCTCTATCTCTCACTGACAAATCAAATCAAACCGATTTGTTTCTGGAGGCTGATGGAAGAACAGAGTGGAGCTGATCTGTCCGGCCTGGCCTTGTTTATAGTCAGCATGCAATCACTGCACACTGTGCTGAATGAGCCTCAGTCTCCCAGCCTGCCATGTGTCCTCCTCTTTATTATGTGCGCCATGATAGACTATAAAAAACAGCAAAGCAACCACATGGAAGCTGAAGCCCAAAGTGTTCCACACCACAGACATCTTTGTGTTTTATAAACAGTGTTGTGCAGTTATACACCCATTCCCCCCTCTATATCCCCCTCGTCCATCTTTTCAAGTGTTGAAAAGGTAAATTGGAAACATGTCACTTAATATTTGAGGTCACATGACATTTACAAAGAAAAGGAGTCAGAGCTTTAGTGATGGTGACATTTCTCACATGGTCCACATGGTTGCTATCACTACACACACAGAGGTGATATTCCTTATGGAGCCTTTCTAACTTTGCTGTTCATTGTTAATTTGAACAAAAAAGATCAAATTTTCACTTGAATTTAACCATTTGAAGTCCAACGTGTGATTGGTCCCTGTGACAAAGCTTCAGGGAGAAGAAAACTGGGTTCCACCCTCAGCTCTGTACTAACCTATGACTGAATCGAATTGAATTTGTGTACCTCACACACTGATGCTCAAACACATGAGCGCATTTCTGCTAATGTGAGTACTTTGTCTTTGCAGATTGAAGGTTGTGATGTTACAGTTCTCACATTTGGGATTTGGGGACCAGCACAGCTTCTGATTTTACTGCTGAAGCACAACCTCTTTCACATTTGTCTTTATATCATGACAAGAAATGACATTTCCAAGCACATCAATACACAGCCCCGTTCTTTCATTTCAAGGTAGGACACCTTGACGGACTGCACCACCTGACTCGAGATGTTCCCAAAAGGATCACTGTGCCGGGGAACAGTCCCACTCCCTGCTCTGCTCCACTCCACTCTTCTTTCTTCTTCCTCCCCGGGGCTTTAATGTGGAGAGTGGACAGTGGGGTTAATGCCTAGCTGTAAGCACTGCTTAGCACAAGTGATTGGGTTTGTGTTGCAGCAGGCCTTCCCCCCACTAGCAAAAAAATCCAGTGGAAATGACTTCTACTGTCCAGCCCTGTGGGCACTTTATTTTCCAACTAGCAGTTCCAACTTCCCTCCTCTTTGTTGCGGCTCAGTGTCCCAGAGGGCACAGGTGAATTTGATGTGGAACAATGATTAAAAGTTTTCTCCCTCAAGGTGACCTAAATAGTGGAGAAGGTGAAAGTGAGAAACATGAGTGAGGGGCACGGAGGTGAAAGTCTGCTGTGGACATTTGTTAATGATGTAGATGAGGCAAAATCCAGAGTTTAGGGAATAATTCAGAGCTTGTCCTCACACTACTAATGTACACATGTAGTAATCAGTGATTGCATGTGGCATGATGGGTATAAAGCACTGTGCCACAGAAAGGAGGCATCCACAATCTAATCATTGTCACATCAGCGATTACCTCCAGGCGTGATGCATTTGAACAGCGTTCTATCACTTGTGCTATTACCTGCCTCTTCCTGCCACACGTCCCTCAGTACACATCTTCTCTCTTAACTGTGCGTTCAATCACCACCACCTTCGCCTGCCGCTGGAGCTGAGCTCCCCCTCGACAGTGACGTATGTCGGCGATTAGCCCGGATGCAGTTCAATTATGATAAAAAGCCAGCACACCTCTTAGGCCGTGATTAAAGCCTCAGCCGGGCCTTGATAAAGAGATCCCATCTCAGTGCCATCACGACCACATTATAAGACGCTCTCCAGCGCGGTTCTGCCTCATGCTTTTCACATCAGCATTGCAGGACGTATACTGTCGCACGGATGGAGTCCACGGTGGTCAGAGTTGGATGGGGGGGGCTGCACACGTGGTCGTCGACGCCTCTGCTCGCCTATTTTCAATTTAGAATAGCTTCGCGTTCTCCACGCCAGTCTTAAACGATACCTGCCGTATAACTGAAGGTGGCCTCAGATATAAAGAGGCCCGAGTTTTGATAAATGCAAGAGCAGCGATGAAAAGAAGATATCAGAGGAGCATGAAAGGAGAGAGAGAAGAGAGCAGAGCATTAATCCAACAGCAGGCTGGGAGAGAGGGAGTGAGAATGAAAGACAGAAGAAGGGGAGCGAGGGAGAGAGGGGAGGAGGAGGCGAAAGAAAGATAGCCTTTCGGCTGTGTTCTGTCAAGGGAGAAATTACACATTTACGGAGGTTTTTTCAAGCAACAACGGGCTCCATAGATCAAACCGCTGGATTTATGAGCCAATTTTCAACATGAAATATAGACACAGAGAATCCATTTTAGCCATGTTTACTTGGCTTCTCTCACTCTTCCTCTCTCTCAATCAAACGCGCTGCAGTTTGTGAATGGTTCGACTCCGGAAACCGTAGCAATGCTAATTAGAGCTGGAAGTAAAGATTTGATCAATTGCAGCGTTTTGATCATTTCAAGTAGCTGTAATATCAAATGTTTCCACCTCTGACTGTTGGGAAAGGTGTGGGAAGCTGCAGAAGATCAAGAATTTAAAAAGATCAAATGCTTTCTTTGCTTTGGGGTCAGTTTCTCCTGCAGATAAATTCATATTTGAATACTTTAATAATAACTCAAAAACTATGCATGCATGATGTGCTTTGTTTTGCAGGTTGGAACCCAAAAGGCAGACAGACATCTGATATTTGTGTGCAGGCTGCAGAGACTTATATATTCAATTTAAAAAATATAAAGGCTATAAAGGTGATGTACACCCATGTACACCCAGATCAAAGCGCCCCCCCTATTCTTGGCAAACGTATTCAAAATTTGCATAGAAATTAATGTCTAAGTGGGCTAAACGACATAATTGACATGCAATTAGCAATATTATGAGGAGGAAACCTAATGAAGTTTTAGCGGCTATGCCAACCTAAGAATGATCACTGCTTAATTATCATATTAATGAAGTCATTAGTTGTCACTTAACTTGGATGACAGGTAAGGTAAGAATGTCGTGACCCTACGATTTCCCCAACAAATGTGTATTCAACACTAATTACCCCCAAGTGCAGATCTCTGAAATCTGTGAGAGTGACGGCCCTTTGAAATGTGAAAGGCAAACTTCTGTGGTATAAACACGCACACCTCGATGTAAGAAAAGAAACGGACATTTATTGAATCGTTGACTAAAGCATCTCCAAGGTCACCTGAGAACATAAATCAGTCCCGCTAGTCCAACATGAAAAAACTGGGCAGCAGATGGAAGCGAGGTCGAGACAGAGCCGGCACTACAGGTTAACACAAAACACGTTTCCAGTAAACACTACGGCACGAAACAAACAAAAACCCTCACACGGGTCAAACGAGCACTGCGGCTCGACATCCATTCCCCAACCCCGTTCTTTCATTCCAATTCATTTCAATTACGCAGTCATTCCCACCTTCTTCCCCGTGTCCCGATTAGCTCAGCCGGGCAATTTACAGTTGATCTTGCCTCATCTAAGGCCAAGCACTGGTGGAGGCAGGGAGACGAGCAGTAATGGAATGAAATGTCACTCAGTCGCTGCCTTTGTCACAGCGATGCTGAGCAGGCCCGATGGGAGGGGTTCGAAAGGCCTCGTTAGTAGGTGAAAAGGTGTGTGTGTGTGTTGTTAGCAATGAGTGTACGTAAATAGACAACAACATGGTGTCCAGCTCTGTTGTGTCTCTCTGGTTCACTCGTGGCCATCTCCACTGTGATCTGAATGAGTAACACTGTCGCTTCGCTTCCATGTGTAAAAGCTGCCGCTCCCATCAAGGCTTCTTCACCTTCTTCACTGAGGACGAGCTGGACGCCGATTCTCTCCGCTTGCGCTGCAATGTACAAATACACGACAGTCACAGTGGGCTTTTCCACAGTTCACCAACTCCTACTACCACTTAATGAATAACAATCCAAAATGCCTACAATGGAGAAAAGTCCAATGATTTCTCTTCTTGTGTTGTCAGTTATTCCCCTGTATGACCCACTCATGCTGTGCTCACCCCTGCTAACACCCACTGTTTGCCTCAGGAGGGTGAAGACAGTCATTAGTCTCTACTGTTCTTTTCTACCACCGGAGAACTTTATTATGAGGCTGTGAGCAGGTTCACAGCATCTGAACAGATTCGACTCTTTTCAACACAGATACAAAAAAACAACCAGGAGGAGTGACTGCTGCAATAACAAGTGCTGGATTCTTCATTGGTTGCTCACCCATTAATAATACAGTATAAAAATAAGTACAAAACAGTATGAAAATGATTACACACTTATTACACAATGATAACGGTTTGGAAAAGTTTGTTTCCGAGTTGCACAAACATACCGAGTTGGGGGTAAGCGGTGCTCCAACAACATCGATGATCTGCTCCTTGGCTTCCACCTTAATGTCATCTGCATTGAGCCAGGACTGAGATTCAGCCCCTGGGGTGGATGCTGTAGTGCTGTTGGTGGCGTTGATTTCCCCACCCTGCGATGCAATGACTGGACCGGCTCCTACAGTTCCCACGCACCCGCCGGCCTTCAGCAGGGCCTCGTAGCGATGACGCAGCATCTGCTGCTCATACTCGCAGTTGCTGTGGGCCTGCTTCAATTCATACAGCAGCACCAGGTCACTACGAAGCTCATTGAACATCTGCACAATCTCCTCAGTGGGCATGGGGTTAAGATCTACAGAAGGGCACAAAGAGGGAAGACTAAAGTGTGATTTAAGCACTTCAACACATTTATTTAGCTGATGGTGTGTACAGTCTACACATGAACAGTCGTGACATGTAAAGCCTTACGAGTCTGTTTAGCTAAAGTGGTTACATGTTACAAAGTGTTGTTGCATTACTGTCAACTGTAACGTGAAGTGAGCACCTGAGATGCTGCAAACAAATATAAAGTCAAGTAAAAAACTTCCTGTGTGTTCAACTAAACTCAAACTTATTTATAGCATCTGTGCAATGGTTGCTATTCAAAAGCAAGTTAAAAGGTTACATAATCCTTTTATTTCCTTCAGTACTGAAACTAAACTCTGTCGCAAAGAAGAGTTAAGACTGTGAAACTGGGAAATGTTAACAAATTGCTAAAGTTTAGTCATCCTCACCCACTCCTTGCTCTATCAGGATCTGCTCAATGGCCTTGATCTTCTTCTGGCCTACGGAGCTTGGCAGTTTCATCTTAATAACACACAAACACGCAGAGAAAAATGCACACCCACACACACACACCCCCACACACAAGTGTGATTTAAGGTACCAGGACATTAGGATAAACAGCTCCACCTCGGGGCTTTTAATTCGTATGAAATGCACTTCAGCGGGCCAGATCAAAATGTCTTTATCCACTGAACTCTATCTGACTGATTAGCTATGGGGGCACTCCACTCCTTTAGCTGTGCAAATGTATTTTCCATAGAGAGCGGCAGCTCCTCATCAGTCTTGAAGATGAATAAGAGTCCCCGTGCTTGGTTTTACAGATATTAGCTAGTCAGTAATAGAATTAATTATCACAGTGATAAGAGAAATAGCTACTAAAGTCAGAAACTCTAGTTTCTCACAAATCAGTATCTTGAAATTAAGAGTTGGACAAACAAAAACTTGCTATTTTAAAGAATTTCACATTTTTACTTTTTGTTTTTACATCAATTCCCAAAGAGTGACTAAAATTTTATAGGACTACTTAATAATATTGTCATTTCATAAGAGAACAGGATGGAGCTTTACTCACCCTCTGACTGCGCAGTGTGACGCCCGCTGATTTGAAGTCAGGGAATTTGATGCCTGCCGTCTCTGGAACAGCCTAAACAAAAAAAAATATAAATGGTGAGACACAAACTGTGAGTCAGCTTTGAAGTTTGGATACGTCTGAAATGTCACCATCAGAGGCATTATTATGGACCAAACTGGGTTTTAAATGTTAAGACTGTTACTTATATTAGTATTACTTACTTATACTGAGAGAAGATCGGTTCAGGTTATTAGAGACACACGTGTCCCATCACAATAAAGAAATGACCAAAACACTACTGAGACAAAACTAAGCAACAATTAATTTAGTGCAAAATGAGGACGGCAGCTGCACCGTGTCCATTATTATTAAAATTCTCCCCCATTGTTGCTTTTATTTGACTTCCTGTGTTACCAACAGTCATCATGTGCTTTACTTTGCTCTTCTTAAGTCAAATCATATCATACCGGTTTTTCTGTTTCCCTTTTTTGTGGAAGCTTCTTCTTAGAAACCCTCTTTTCAGCTCGTCTCAACTCTGTAGTTGTGTCAGCTGCCTTAATGAGTTTTTGCAGATCCTGGGCTTTCTTCTCACGCTCTTTCTTCCTAGTCTCAATTTTCCTTAGCTCCTGAATGAGATACTCCTCTTCTGCCACCTGCAGGGAAAAACAGAGAAATGCAGTCTTTCACATTTGAAAGGCTGTGAAAAATCTTTTTCTTCTTTTTTTCCACAAAAAGAATGTGTTTATACACCTGCACATAGATACAGGTCAAAATGCAAAATCACAAACCTGTTCAGGTGTGCGATTGAACAGCTTTTCCAGTTGCTCTTTACGGCGCCTTTCATGGCCAGCATCAAAGATGTAGATTTTGGGTTCTGTCCCTGATGCTGCGCGGACCTTGGTCAGCTTACCACAAATGCTATAATATCGTTCTTTCAGGTCCTCCACAGAGCGTTTCTGAAAAAAAAAAAAGTTTTTAAATTTAAAACATATGTGCTTTAAATCCACCTTACTGTATTTTTTAAATCCATTATCTATAGATGGGGCACTAAGCACTTACTCTGTATTGCTGGTGATCATATCGGTCATGGACAACGATGAAGCGCAAGTCAAAACGCTTGCAAAGGTCAAACAGGTGGTCTGTCTCTGCTTTAGTCCAGCCATCGTCGTGGAGATGCATTTGGTACTCTTGCTCCGAGTACACTGGCACCTGCACTGTCTATAGAGGTGAAACAGTGAACAAGGATGAATAATGAAAGGACAGGTAGCTGCAGCCACATGTCCTTCTTGCCTGTACTACATAAGCAGACGAGGGTTTTCCCTACCTTGTTAAAGCGAGCAAAAGGGTAGTCCTTGCCCTCTTCTGCCACACGTCTCCAGTGGTGGAATATGGCCCCGTCTCTGCGTGCTGGATTTGTGAAGGGCATCCACTTCCAGGGACGAACCTTTTTACAGCCTAACTTGGCTTTGACTGTCCTATAACCTTGAGTGGTGTCACTAGGCAGCAGGGGGGGTGCATCCCTATGGATAAACAGAAAAAAAACAATTCTTTATTATTATTATTGTTATCGTAAAATAAAGAAACACAGAAATGCAAAGTTCTTTACAAAACACTTTACATTCCTTCCAAATGCAAAGAAATAGTTTTGAAATTCCTGAACAGCAAACATTAAAAAGGCCTTTATGCATTTCAGATGAACTGACTAATATTGAAAAAGGAAGCATACTTCTTATCTGAATAAAGCAGAGCGTAGACCTCTCTGTGCATTCCCTCTGGTCTCTTGAAGGTCAGGGTTTCTGTTGCTTTCTTGGATTTTTTCTGAGGCAGAAGATGCAGACATTCGTTATTCAACTGCAAAAATATTTGTGCTCAAACAATTACAATACACATCTCTTCAATTTCTCTCCCTGGCAAAAGCTTTGAGCTGTAAGTACACAAGTACATCATTATAACTGCATGTTATGAACCCAACAGCTGGTGAAATTCATTGAAGGTGCTGGCAAATTTACACCAGTGTTACTTAAATCCTGGGACAGACATCGTTAGAATTATCGTATACAATACAAAACACAAACATCCATCTCACTATAAGACAAACATGAATAACTCAGTCTCACCTTGTCTGAGTTGATGAGGTCTTTCTTGGTGATGGGACCATCATTATCCCCTCCGGTCAACTCAAGAATATCCCTGACATCAGCACCGGTAGCCATGGCTGTATGAGATTAACTGTTTAGCTATTTAACGTTTTGAAAAACCTATCAAAGTTAAATAACACGAATTAATTCACGCGCACTCATTCTTTCTGTGCATGTGGTAACGAAACGACTATACACTCCTAGCTAAGCGCTAATGCTAACGTTACCATTTCGGTAGCAACGCTTAGGTCTCAGAACCGCAAACAGCAATATAAAGAGTTCGTAAGAGTTTATAATCCTAATATTACTGCGTACTTCACTACAATATGTAAACATTACAGGGCCATTTATAATGAACATTCAGAAGATAGTTGTTAAGGCAAAGAGAGCAATTAGCACAAAACCAACACTCCTTCCGTCCCCGCTCACGTCGTTGTGACTACACGGATTGCCTGTTAATTATCGCCCCCGTGAGGTCTGGCGGGCATAACAACTTGAATTCAGCTTTATTATGTTTACATTGTTAAATAATGTAAACGACAGTAGAGTTTAAAAAATACCAATACAATCATTGCAATATTTTACAACGGAAAAAAATAATACAAATTCTTCAAACCATGCCCAGCACATTTTTAAAAATATTTTAAAAATAATTGTAGAGCATAAAACTGCGATGCCATAATAAAAATAGTAACGCTTCAAACATGAAGGACCTGTTTGTCACGTTTCTTTGAAAACATATAAACCTTTGCTTCTTATTTTACCGTTCATCAAATTTTATGTACGCTTACACATTATTCTGAAAATCAATGTACGTGCCGCGATGTCCTTAGTTTTAAAAGAAAATACCGGAAGTAGACCCTTTCATTGAATGAAGACAATTGATCGAAGAGCTTGGTGATATGAAAGTGAAACTGGACTTGGTTGATTTATTTCGTAAGAACTCGAGAAGTGAAAGTTATCAGGCCATATTTTGGGTTTTTAAGGCAGACTAATTTGTTTGGGAGGATTTGGGTTTTTTTACATTTCGGTCCACACTCCTCACCGGTTGGTGGCGGTAATGTACCATTTTGCTGTTTTCCAACCGCCGATAAATAATATAAGGAAGAAGAAGACCCTCTCGTTTAAACTCATGCCTCCTCCTTCTTTCCGCCATTTTCCTCCGTTGGCGTAGCAGAGAGGGGTGTTGTACTAATTCAGTATATGTGCTTTTGAGTTTCTCTTTCGAAGCGCAAGAATCCCTAATATCAAATTTTCTAGTGCAATTTCCGTTTACAAGGCACTCATTTGCGTAAGAAAATGTCTAACGAGCAGGCAGAAACTACCACAGAGCAAGCAGGCCAGCAGCAGTTGTCGACGCCGCCGCAGCAGCAGCCGACTTCGCAGCAGGGGTAAGTCCATTCATCGAGGTTCCTTTGTTGCGACTTATTAGCTAGTTGGCCTAATTTGTTTTCTTATACAGCGATAAATTTCTTTACAGCGGCGAGTCTTTAATAATATAAAACATTCCAATAATTGTAAACTAGTAGCCCCGGTGTGTTTTAAATAAGTTCTATACGTGTTTTTCTAGCTTAGACGGCTTGCATTTGGGGCCCGTCTATTTACCGAATGCAGCCCTGCGTTATATATTGCTGGATAAATGATAGGATTAGAAGTACATGGAGCTATTGCTTTGTTGCAACAGAAAGTGGACACATTTCACTTTATATCCGGTCGCTATTGCGGCTTTTTGGCATTTCTTAAAGCAGTTTAATATAGCACAGGCCCGCTTTATCCAAGGAGAGGCCTAGCCATGCGGCTGAATTGCAGATAGCAGGCTGCTAGTTAACCATTGTGTGTCTGCAGATAGCATTAGCATTTAGCATTGAAATTCACTTTTCTGAGGCAGTGGTTTCCAAACTTTTTTTTTGCTAGGCCGTCCTTTGTTTTACAAGGAAATCTTGCTCCCACCCAAAAACACATCCTCCAACCACACACACATGTTTTATTTTCAAACTCCACTGCAGTTTATATAACACCTCAAACCTTTTGTAAACAAATAAACAAACAAAAGTAAACTGCAATAAATTACGGTTGCAATAAAATAAACTACCACCTACCAAATAACAGACCTCCCCCACAGGGGGCGCTCCCTACTTTGGGAACCACTGACATGAGGTATCTTTTTGTTCCAGATTTTGGAAAATGTTTTGTTACAGTAGTTACAAGAAGTTAAACACAACAAACATAACAATTGGCATAAATACGTAAACTATAGCTAATTAAAGTACAAAAAAATACAATATAATAAAATATTTAAAAGTAAGATAGATGGATCTAAACGAAGCAAAAATGGGGGAGATGATGGACAGGGCAGTGCAATACAGTTTGGCAAGTCTTCTAAAAGTTTTTTAAAGTATGCTTAGAAAGTTTTGTGAACTTTACATGTTGCAGGGAAATGAATGGAAAAGGCAAGAATGAGTCCAATGCCAGCAGGAAGGAAAGGCCCCAGAAGAGAGGTGGAGGTGGTCGCTATGAGCCCTATGGAAACGCAAACAAAAGATACCGCGTTTTCGTCAGCAACATCCCATATGATGTGAAGTGGCAAGCCCTCAAAGATCTGATGAAAGAGAAAGGTAAGGTATCAGGATTAGGGATTGACTCGTTTCACATGATAAAAGATCAAATCAGGATACGGGGTCATTTTGTTTGACCACTGCAGCTTTGAAGAGCTCTGGGGAGTTGTACAGTGTTGTCTGAGACCATGCTGGAGTCACTTGGAACAAACGTTGTGGACAAGGTCCCCTTTTTTTAATTTGTCTGTCAGCTAAGGAGTCGCTGCAGACGTGTACAAGCGTGGTGAACCTGGATGTTTGAATTTTCAGTCTCCATTAAGATGACTAAAATCTTGAGTTTTTGTGAAGTGGAGGTTGTAAATGTGCAAAGGAAGTCCACTAACTCGAAAGTCCAATGGTTTGTGATCATGAATGGGATAATGATGTGGTTCCTCCCCCAAGAAATGCATTAATAATACAGTTCTTTGTTACAGTATAGTGATTTTTTTTGGGGGGGGGGGGTCTAGAAACATGGAATGGGTTGCTTTCAGTTGAAATTTGTAATTAACAGTAAAACTTACACACTTAAGATTTATTAACTTGTGGTCAACTTGGAGAAATTTAATATTAAATTTGTGATGCAGTAAATTTGGATGTGAGTAAGGATTATTTATAAGTCAATTAAAGTGTTAAAAATGTTGTGTAGCTATGGAGTAATGTGTTTAACTGGCACCTATTTGAGCATGTGTTAAGAAGGGTACAATGCTTTTTCAGAAGGTCCAAGTAGTATTTGTTTCATGACAACTGACTGTGGAGTTAAATTGCATTTTCTTTTTTAGGTGTGACCTTGACAAGCAAATGTTTTTCTCGGCAGATCTTCATGTTGTACCAAGCACAGCTTTGTGCTGCGGATTTATTTGGGGTACAGGTCTACAAAACGAAGCAGCTTCTTGTGCACTGTCCTTGTCTCTAGAGGTTTGGTCATCAATGTCCATTTGTTGAGCAGACATGACCTGGAACAAAGGCGTGGCTGTGGTCGACGCTGAATCCAAATTACGATCGTGCATTTCAGGATCAGGTCCAGTCCATGATCAGGTTGGCAGTTAGAGAAGCTTCTCATCCAAAAGTTCTTCTTCATTACGATTATGGGTAGGTGTCTAGCTCAGCTGATGGACTGAGGGTTAAAACCGTTGACAAAGTTTGCTGAGGTTTGACATGAAAGTGGCTGAGGTATTAAGGAGGCTTTGCCAACTTGAAATTATTTGGTCAATTATCTTCAGGTAGAAGAGGTGGTGTTTGCGGCATCATATCCAACTTGAAAGGCTGTTGGCCAGTCCAACAGTTGTTGTCCTCAGTCTACTGCGTTTGGTGTTTTGGGAGAACTTTAACAAGGACGGGCTAAGAAGTCTCAATTAATTAAATAAAGACAAAAGAAAAGTCCAAGCTTGCTTTTTGTAGACCTGTACCAGATTGTGCTGAATGAGGTGCTGGGGGGAAGGCTCAGGACTGGCTGAGCTCACTGTCACCGGCCGCCCTACTTGTTTCTGCTCTAAACCCCCATTGTTCTCTCGGCTTCTCTCCCCTTGGTGTGTGTCGTCTCTGGAATCTGATTTGTAGTGGGTGAGGTAACGTACGTGGAACACTTAATGGACGCAGAAGGCAAATCCAGGGTAAGTGCAAATACATACAAATAAAACACACGAATAAGCCTAGACAAACCTGTGTTTGTCAGCTTTGGTTTCCTTATTTACTATGTTGGGAATTGTTCAGATACAAACCTGGTGGAGTGTGTGTGACACGGTGACGTGCCGGAGGCATGTTTCATTCGAAGTTGTCTGTGGCATTGATTCGAGGCCATCGAAGGGTTGATGATCTTATAACAGGACTTCAGCTCCTTTGTAGGCAATCCTGTGGGATTGCAGTAGCTGATAATGTCCCTGTGGTTGTGGGATTTGCTCCTTATGATCTAATGGGTCGTAGTCTGCAAGAGGTCGTAGCAAGGCTGCTAGATGGTTGATAAATAAAACTCATTCCATAGAACTGCTGGAAAACTCTAATATCTTAGTAGTTGGGAATCCTCTGTCACTGTCTGCCTTTAGGATGCTGGGGGAAAAACTCTATATTGAATATATTTGCCTGTATTGTGTTACTGGCTTGGCTTAAAAAGATCTTAACAATGTAGTGTTATTTTGGAAGCACAGATGTGACCAAGGCTGTAGGCTTGTGTATGATGATGAACTTTTAATTGCATGAGATTGTTTATTTTGACATGTCAAATATGTCCAGTGTTACAATCACTTTAACTAATATGAAATATTTTCTCTACCCTTTGATTTGACCTGTTCTGATGACTTCAATCAACAAAGGGTTGTGCGTAAGTATACTTTAACTTGTCGTCAAAAGCAAATGGTACAAACTGCACGTGAGACATGCACCAGTGTTTTAGACACTTAAATTCTCACTGGAAATGTATTTTTGTCAGTGTTGTTGAGTTCAGGACAGAAGAATTGATGAAGAAAGCGGTGGAGAAGGTCAACAAGCACAACCTCAACGGTCGGCCCCTCAAAGTGAAAGAGGTAGGTTCCAGAGGGGGAAGCTGTCAGACGCACTGAACAGACAAAAGTTGTACTTGTGTATTTGGCCGACTCATTACTTTGTGCTTCTTTGTAAGGACCCTGATGGTGTGATTTGCCAGCGGGAGATCAACAAGGCCCAAGGTGGAGGCCCTCCAGGAGGTCACGGCGGAATGGGTGGCATGGGGGGAATGGGAGGCATGGGAGGAATGGGTGGAATGGGCGGAATGGATCGTATGGGTCCTGGACCAAATGGCCCCATGGTCAACATTCCTCCGAGCCTTTTGAATAACCCGAACATCCCCAATGAGATCATCCATGGTCTCCAGGCTGGCAGAATTGGCAGCACTGTCTTTGTGGCTAATGTAAGCCTTACAGATTTATCAGTTTTTCAATCTGTATACAAATACTGAATATATGGAACTGTGCCTTATTAAAGAGGCCAAGAAATTGGGTTTTTACTTGCATGATTGTTTTTTGTTTTGTTTTTTTTAAAGAGAAATCCAAACTAATCCTGCAAAAAAATAATTTGCATTATAACTTTAATCTTGTCTAATTAACTGTCTGAAACGGTTTCTTGTACCTACAGCTTGACTACAAAGTGGGCTGGAAGAAGCTGAAGGAGGTGTTCAGTATGGCGGGCATGGTGGTGAGGGCGGACATTCTGGAGGACAAGGACGGGAAAAGTCGAGGCATGGGCACCGTAACATTTGATCTGCCCATCGAAGCAGTCCAGGCTGTCTGTATCCTTTTGAAAAATTCAACATTTCTATGGTAGCCATTGAATCTTCATTATTGGTTTCAAGGTGTGTGTGCACGTGTTTTCCTTAATGATTTCAAAGCAATGTTCAATGGACAGCTCCTGTTTAACAGGACGATGCACGTCAAACTGGTATGTTGCCTTTACTGTACATTAGAGCTCTATGGCATGATGATGATGAGTATAGTTAGAATGCCTTTGCCTTTTTTACAGGATGAGAAATCTCTTCCTAAAGATTTTGGACCACCGGACAGAGCAGCTGCCCTTCCCCGTAAGTATACATCGAGCCTTGTTCTAGTATAAAAGGTTTTGAGAGTTTAAAATATTCATGTCGGTTAAAGTGCAGTTTTTTTATAATCAAGTTTGTTAAATAAGATGAAATATTTGTCTCATTCACGTGAGTTCACTTGCTGCATTGAAGACCACTTTGGTTCATGCTGCCATAGTTTTTGTTAAACGGGGGAGAGAGAAACCCAGTAACTGTGTTAAATTATATCCCAAAACTTCTTAAAATCGCCCATCTCCTCTGCTCTGTCTGCTCATGCTTCATGTCAGTGGTTTCCCAGCAGCCCCTGAGGGTCATGTGACCTTTCTGTTTCATGGAGGTCGACATTGGTTTACTGCTTCCTTTGAAAGTGTCAGCTGTATTTATGCTACTGACTATATTAATTCGTGTACACACGCACACTATCTTCAAACTTAACCTGTTGTCTCTGAACCAGGTGGCCTGAGTGGTATTGGCTTGGGACTGGGACCTGGGGGCCAGCCTATTGATGCTACTCAGCTCAACAGAGGTGGTGGTGCAGGGATGGGCAACATGGGTCCTGGAGGTATCCAACTGCAGATTCTTAAAACTAAACACATTCATTTATTTTTAATCCACTGACTGGCTCATTGTCACTCTGTCCCTGTAGGTATGGAAGGAATGGGCTTCGCCAACATGGGAGGCCGGATGGGAGGAGGAGGTATGTAGTAAAACTGAGTCTACCTACATTTGGTCTTTCCCCCCCAAAAAAGTGCCTTCTGTAATATTAATGTTAATGTCTTCTGTGTTTATAGGGATGGACAACTTTGGAGGAATGAACATGGACCGCTTTGGTTCTTCAGGGATGGGCAGGATGAATGGTAAGCAAGTGTTGAAAACCCACTCAGCACTCCAGAGCAAGCGTGGAACAGTTTCACGTTTTGCTGGATGTCTAATGGTTTCATCTCTTGCATTGTCAGAGATGGACCGTGGGATTGGTGGTGCTTTTGACAGGGAATTTGGGCGAAATGAAATGGGAATGTCTCGCAATAATTTTGGAGACTCCTTTGAAAGAGGAATGGGTTAGTATTTACAGGATTCTGTTTGAAAGCCACACTGATGCTTACTTCCACTCATGCGTTTTTCTCTCTCTCTTCTGTTTGCTCACTTTTATAGGAAGCTCGCTGGGAATGGACCGCATGGGTTCTGGAATGGACCGCATGGGAACCAGCATGGACCGCATGGGAGGAATGGATCGGATGGGGATGGACAGGATGGATCGCGTGTCTGATCTAGATAGGATGGGTTCTGGGTTTGACCGAATGGGCTCTGGGATGGATCGGCTGGGACCCAGTATGGACAGGCTCGGACCTGGTCTAGATCGTATGAGTTCAGGCATGGATCGCCTCGGCCCATCTGGATTTGACCGCTTGGGCCCATCTAGCTTGGACCGCATGGGTGGTGGCGGCGGTGGCGGCGGCATGGATTTTGGCTCTCCGATGGGAATGGATCGCATGGGCAACACCGGAATTGACAGAATGGCGAGCAACTTCGACCGCATGGGCTCTGCCGGAGGACTTGACCGTTTTCCATCTGGCGGCCTTGACCGCATGAGCTCTGGAATTGACCGGATGGGATCTGGAGGTGTTGGTGGTCAGTTCGACCGTTCTGGTGACTTGGAGCGTGGATTTGGCGGCAATTCCTTTGGAGGAGCTGGGGCTGGAGGTCCTGGAGCCGGGGGAAGCAATGTCAGGAAGGGATGTCAGATCTTTGTCAGGAATGTAAGTGTTTATCCACAGTTTAGCTTGGCATATTGACTGGAGACGTATACCTGTACTTTAAATTAATTTGGGTATATTTTTGTCTTTCAGCTGCCTTTTGACTTCACCTGGAAGATGCTGAAGGATACCTTCAACGCATGCGGTAAGACTAAAATCAAATCAAATGAAATCAGCACTGTTAATCAGCATTTTTAGTCATTTTGGACATCCGTGTTCTTCCTCCTTTAGGAATGGTCCAGTATGCTGATATTAAGATGGAGAACGGGAAGTCCAAGGGCTGCGGTGTGGTTCGCTTTGACAACCCCGAAACTGCTGAGCGCGCCTGCCGGACCATGAACGGCTATCGCCTGAATGGAAGAGAAATTGATGTTAGGATTGACAGGAATGCATAAGTTGGGTGTCCGTGTTGCATCTGACATTTATTTTAGTTCATGATCTCACTCTGTATCCTCTGAACTGCCCCTTCCCCCAGTGTACTATGTTAGATAAATGTAACAGTGAAACTCTTTATTTTAGCCCTTTTCAGGCATGGGATATGTGTCACATGTTAAAATCACTCTGACATGGGTAAATTTGACTTTAACGGTCCTCACAGCTTCATTCAGGCTGATCACCATGTGTCCGAGTACCACTCAGTCTGAGAGATCTTACTGCCGATCAGAAATGAATTTGAGATATGAGGCTAATGTTCATGTTACTCTCCTTTAGGGGGTTCTCTAGTGAGCTCAGGAGACATAACTCAAACATTAGCTTGTGCTGTTATTGCCTTCTTGAGTTTTAAGAAGTCATTATTCAGACATGAGGCCAGCACGTTCAGATGCTGTTACAGAAATAAAACTAAATGCATGTCTGAAATGGGCTTTAGTAACATGTTGATTGTCAAAGTGTTTGTTTTTGCTTCAGTTGAAATTTTTAGACCAACTTTTAATTTTTTATTTTTTGTCCTATCATGCTTCCTGTCATTGCTTTTGTTCTGTAAGGTGTTTTGATAAAATAAACCTCAATATTTGAAAAGCTTTCACTTTGTGGTGCTCGTGCACTGATCGTACATTTCATAACATTTAAGCTAATAAGCCAAATAGTGAGGAGAGACTGCGGGTCAAAGTTGGTCTCGTAAATACGAGGCAGAAAACATCGGGGGCGGTAGAACTATCCTCTTGAGCTGTCATTGGCTATTAGAGTGAGCTGTAGTCCCGCCCCCTCGTGGACGAGGAAGGTCACCACCGGAAGAAGGTCACAAGCACGACATTCAAGATGGCGACCCCCTTGTGTCAGTGTTATCAGGTGAGTGTTTGGGGCCATGTGTGTAAAATATCCACGTAAAAACACCACAAAACGATAAGGGAACGAACTGAAACGACATTTATTCAACGGCCTATTTTACCCGAAACGGCGAATATCTCAATTTCGTGTAACTTCTCTGCTAAACGTGGCGTAAGCTAGCCGAGTTAGCCGTTTGAATAGAGAGAGAGAAGCAGCCGGTGTCTGAACTCTTGGAATTGGGAGCATATAAAATGTTGGAATTTATCAGTGAAAAGTCCAACAGCTCCTAACATTGTTTCTGGAAAACTGTTTATTTCTATCGTTAGCTTGTTTGCTGGTGCTTCACTTAAAGCGTTCTGATAAAGAAGTTTCCTGTAAAAACACCAAAGCTTCGTGATTTACCGTCACGTTCAGTTCAAGAGTTTATTTCAGCCTCGAGTGTCTGCTGAAGTTTGACTGTGTGTCTTTGTCCAGATATGTGTAAGAAGGGGTTTGGTGGCATTCCCTTCCTCTTACCTGCTGCTTTCCAACAGACCCAATGTCTACAGGATACGTGGGCTCCTCACACACACTCCACAGGTAACAACACCTGGAATAGGAAGTCCTACTGCCATACTTGACCCTGATTATGTCTGCCTTTGCTCTATAGTGTACTATACTATATACTGTTGGTTAGGTTGATATATATAATCATTAGTATTAACACAGAAAGATACTTGGGGTACTTTAAAAAGCTAAAACCTCACAGTTTATTCAGGAAAGTACACACTGCAGCTTGTAGTTTAGAGTTAACCTGTGTTTGTATAGTTTCTGAAAGGCTTTGCTGAAACTTTAATACAAATACTTGGTAGTTTTCCTCTTTTAGCCCAGGTCTAGCACACTGTATCTAGATAGATATACATGATGGGATTTCTTTTCTCTCTAAAAATCGACTGTTGGTCAGGTTTACGTTTTTAGAATTCTGGTACAAGAAATACATTTAAGAAATACAAACTCTACATTTGCATTCCTAATCTTGTGGGGGTTTTTTTTTTTCGTGTGTTCAAGGTGCCTCAGTCAGCCCTTCTTCAAGTAAGGTATTTGTCAGGAGAGCGGGGTGGTGGACGAAGAGGTTTCCTGGGAGAGTTTTTGGATAACCTCAAACAGGAGCTGAACAAGAACAAGGAAATGAAAGAAAACATCAAAAAGTTTCGGGAAGAGGCCAAAAAACTCGAGGAGTCAGAGGCACTGAAGCAAGCTCGGAGGAAGTATGTAAGTATCTGGCCACACACTGAACTTCTGTCACTTAAACTAGTAGCAGGTCTGAAAACTCTGGGAAATGCTCTTCTTGTCTTTTCCCAGAAAAATATAGAGTCTGAAACAGTGAAGACGTCCGAGGTTCTTAGGAAGAAGTTGGGAAACATTTCAGAGACAGTCAAAGAGGTAAATAGGACGTAGCGTATAGGTATAGACTCTGATTGTTATAGGCATGCTGCTGAAGCTGCTACGATTCTGTATGTTTGTAAGGGACTGGAAGAGGTCAGCCGGACTGAATTTGGGAAGAAAATCAAAGAAGGAATGGAAGAAGCTGCCAAAACAGCAAAGACATCTGCTGAGACTGTCTCCAAGAGTGGAGAGATGCTGGGCAAGACGGGCGCATTTAAAGCAATATCTCAGGTATCCAGTCACAGTACAAGTTAAATATGATTCACCTTTTATTGCTCTTATACAGCATGTATGACGCATAAACATGTTAACATTATTCTCAGTGCTTTTATTACAGACGATAGAGGTCATTATTTACTAGGTATTAGAAATAATTTATGTCACTGACAGATTTTCTGTTTTTAGGGAATGGAGAGTGTGAAGAAAGAGATCGGTGACTTGGGTCACACTGGCCCTTATCGGCCTCCCACCAGACTCAGAAAGAGGACTGAATTCTCCTCCAAGGGGGCAGCGGATGAAAGCAGGGTCTTTGAGGCCAATGAGTACGTGAGGGCCCTCTGTTTGCCTGATGCTAAGAAGGGAAATGCCCCTCAGCTTCACAGATCGATATTTGGATCAATCGGGCCAATATTAATTGAGATATAAGAATTGAAACTCACCCAAAGTTAAAAGCAGCGAGAGCTGGGACACATCTGATCAGATACCAAGAAACTGACATTAATATTATTTCTTCAGCACGTTTTTGTATCGTCAGCCTAACACCATCAAATGACAGTTTTCACACATAAACAAACTGTTGCCTGATGTTTGTTTCAAGAGGAGGACTGTAACAGTTGTGTGCCATTTCCTCCACCTCATTATCATTTCAAGTGTTTCATTTCTATTTGGTTTGTTGAGCTGGCTGTAATGTGCTTATTTATCACATTTTATCACTATATATATTTATATCATCACTTTAGGGAAGCTATGGGTGTGGTGCTCCACAAAGACTCAAAATGGTACCAGCAGTGGAAGGACTTCAAAGACAACAACGTGGTCTTTAACAGTAAGGAATAACCCCCCCGTCATGTTACACATCCCGACTCTTTGTTTTAGTCAAACGCTCAGACGTTACCTGGTTAACTGTCCCAGTGTAATCATAGATTGAGAGGACCAATGATGTGTCTGTTGTCTTAAATGTGATGCTGCTGGATTTTCTGATGACATCACTGTTGACCCCAAGTAATAAAGCTGGCGTACCTTTGTGTTTGGCCGGTGATGGCGTTGCTGACCCTCCAGTTTATTAGCATCTATTAATAAGCATTTTCTGAAAGAGCCAGGTGATGGAAGACGTAGCTACACTCGGTTAATTTTATGTGCATTAGTTAGGGAAACGCTGTTAATGATTAATAATGTTTGGACATGTGAAAAATGGCCTTTCAGTTGGGACGTTACACAAAGTAATCATGTAGTTTTTTTCACAGCTATTTGGGCACCATCAGCGTTTTTAAACTAAGCAGTAAAAACGCTGATCACTCACTTCTGTGTTTGATAAAATAACATTGCTGGCAAACTGCTGCCATTTAAAGTCTTTAACTCCAGTTTGGGGTGCATGATGAGTCTTTAACAGACACGGGGTCTGATTGGTTTCACGGTTTTCTTGCCCTGCTTTCTGTGAGGTGAAGCTCACTGCCGCCCACATTTTCTGACACATTTGTAAATGTTTTGACTCAAAGTGCTATAAACAAACATGCTGCTTGTATAATGTACTTATTCTTAGAAAGTATTTAGTCTGGGAAGACAAATATTTGTACTGTTTTCCTAAACTTATCCAGGCCTGGAAATCAGATTACATTTGTATCCAAACTACGTAGGAAACCTCTGACAAACTGATTTTTTTAATAATCACAGGGTTCTTTGAGATGAAGATGAAGTATGATGAGAGTGACAACGCGTTTATCAGAGCGTCCCGGGCCGTCACTGACAAGATGACTGACATCATAGGTGAGGCGGCTGTGGTTGAATGCTCTGGGAACTCTCACAGGTGCTGTCGGTGCTTTGGAATACAGAAATGTTACATGTATCCCTTTTTATGCTTGAAAGACTTAATTTGTATTCGTGGACCTTGATATGATGTCTAGTCAAGATGTTTTTAGTAACATATGTGGTACTGGTCCACCAATACAGACAAGTGATTTTTTTTTCTTAACGCCTCCTAGTCTGAGGCCATGGTCCTCAGCCGGGGCAGGGTGGAGTGCCCACTCCTGTCCTGTGGAGTCGTTCATAAGGAGTACAGCTCCTCCACACAGGGCTGTGCGATATGACTAAAATCTCATATCGCGATATAAGACATCTGTCGTCCGACAACGATATGCATCACGAAAATGTACATTTTCTGTAAATTCTGTGAATCTCGGGCAGCTCGACTTGCATGAATTGTTTTCAGCTGGACGTCGTGTACCCGGAGTCGAGTGTTACACAAGTTGAAACGGCCGCAGTTTTCTTTCTGAGTATTTATTACACGGCGTGCTGCGGGGAAAAGCCTGTTCTAACGTTTATTTTTTAGCACCTGACGGCTCTTTTTAGCTTCTCATCCGTAAACACTCTGCATACTATTTCACATGATTCAGTTTATTTTGAAAAATCTCAACAGGATCTTCAGCTTTATTGTGAAAGGTTTATGTGGAAAATAAACAAGCGGACGGTGGAGCCACGCGATGGTTTTACCGTCATTGTTGCTAACGACAACGCATAAAAACAGTCGCTTGTTCGTCCGTAGTGTGGTTGTATTAAATATAAGAGAAAGAGAGAACTTAAAGAAATTAATTCTACAGTGACCGTCAAAACCATGAAAAAATATTGCCGTAAACAGTTTGTTTTGCGACACCATGAAATAAACGATATGAAAAATAGACATTTTCATATCGTCGTCCGATATATATCGTTATATCGAACAGCCCTACCTCCACTTTGACACACACGATTCAGACATCTGATCGCCTCTGGATAAGCGGAAGAGGATGGATTGATTTATTTAAAGATAAAAGTCTTTATATTATTGGAGGTTATATCGCTGTTTATCATATACTTGATGAATCTTTTTAAAAATCTTTGTCCTGCTCATCCATGAAGGTGGGCTGTTTTCAAAGACTGAGATGTCTGAAGTACTGACAGAGATTTTGAAGGTGGACCCGTCCTTTGACAAAGACTCCTTTCTCAAGCAGTGTGAGCGGGACATCATCCCCAACATACTGGAGGTAACACTAATCAGCAGCAGATATCACTCAAGTGCTCGTTTTTTTAAGCTCTAAACTGTCATTTAAAGTGTACCTCTACAAAATACTTCAGTTGTGTATCAGGAGGAGAATACTCTGTGTGACTGTGTACTGCCCTAAAGTCTAGACGACCCTTTTTAAGCCTTTTTTTCACACAGGCGATGATTCAAGGGGAGCTGGAGGTTCTCAAGGACTGGTGCTATGAAGCGGTATGTCCTTTTGCACACACTGGCTCTGCGTGTTTAAATAAGTAGACTGACAGCTCCATGGCACTGCTGTACCTTGATTATCTGCAGGTGGCTAGTTTTTCATGAAGTGTCTTTGTCATTATGTGATCTCCATTTTCTCCTTCACTGGGTTTCCAGACATACAGCCAGCTGGCACATCCAATCCAGCAAGCCAAGGCCATGGGGCTTCAGTTCCACTCCAAGATTCTGGACATTGACAATATTGATGTAAGTTACGTAAGACGAGACTCTGCAGACTGATACTCAGACTACTGGCTCTTCTTTGCATTCTCAGGTTTAAAAATAGCAACACTCCATTAGTTTGCAGTTCATACGTGTGCTGACAGGAGCTGTAACCACTCTGGTCACTTTTATATTTGTAAATGTTTTACCTGACGACAGGGAAATCCTTGAATTCTGTTCAGTAAATATTTATGCATGTTCTTCTCCAGCTGGCCTTGGGTAAGATGATGGACCAGGGTCCGGTGCTGATTATCACTTTCCAGGCTCAGTTAGTCATGGTGATCCGAAACACCAAAGGAGAAGTGGTGGAAGGAGATCCTGTAAGTCTCTCTCACACACACACGCACACACACACATGCACACACACGCTCACACGCACACACACACATGCACACACGCGCACACACACACATGCACACACACGCTCACACACACACACACATGCACACATACACGCACACACACACATGCACACACACGCTCACACGCACACACACACATGCACACACACGCTCACACGCACACAGTTGTTGGTTGATCATGAAGTATTACAGAGCTTTAGCTGCCATATTGTCACACTCACACATGTGTGAGATCTTTTAAATTGATCATTAAGTGAATGTAATGAGACGGTGGAGTCATATTCAGCTGTTTGGACAAGGCCTTTGTTTATTTAGACCCAGACCTAGAAAGCTTTATGGGCTGTAAATCATCCCCCGAGGACAGCTCGGGGACGCGTGTGGTTGGAAGCGAGGTCAAAGTATCCATTCAGTACCGTGCAGCTGGCAGATGCCCAGTGTTCAGGATGAAAGGCTTCTGCCAAAGGATTAATGGTGGATGTACTGTTCCTCTGGAGTTTATAAGCTGAGCTCTAATGTCTGAGCATTAAATGACACACTCGACCATTTATGGCTCCTGGACTCAGCGTCTCTCTGTTTCCATGTCCGGTCAGAATGTCTTTCATCTTTCAAACTTTTTAATGCAACATCTGGACTGACTGAAACTGAAAATGCCAAGAAGCTATCTGCACAGGCTGTCTCAGGAGCCCCTACCCTTTGAACCACAGGAGACTCTGTGTAGTAGATCAAGCCAGCAGTAAAACAGATGATTGTGTCGTGGTTCAATAAGTCGTTTCCAAATGTATCATTAGTGTCATTTGTTTAGTTTGAATTTAAAGTGAAGTGCGCTCATCTGTTATTTTTCCTCCAGGAAAAAGTCCTCAGGATGATGTACGTTTGGGCTCTCTGTCGAGACCAGGAAGAGCTCAACCCATACGCTGCCTGGAGACTATTGGATATCTCCGCCTCGAGCACGGAGCAGATCCTCTAAGACTCTTTCATGTGCACTAAACTCTCACAGTTGGGGAGACCATACTTCCCCACATAGGCTCTGAGGCTGGGAGGATGGGACACACACAGGTGGACATGTGGGGGCTGGACTTTGCTACGAAAACACTGTGGAGTAGTGTTGCTGAATGCTAGAGCTGCTTCTCCATCTATTGGCTTTGCTCAGTCAGTTATTCCTGACCGTTCCTCAGGCTCACACTTGGGGGCAGTAGACTACCAACAACATTCATCCAAAGTCCTTTTTGCAGCCTGTAGGCTGTGCTTCTCTGTTTGATGTAGCCCTGCCATGGTTGGCTTTTAAAAGATAAATGATGCTGTTTAACTCGGGTTCAACTTATCAATATGGGAAACAATTATGTGGGAATGAGCCCAATACATTTGTAACTAAAACTTAATGTCCTCAAACTGACTCCTTCATATCCTGTCCCTGAGATGTCACCGTATACCTTTATTCCACCGCCGATCTCCATCAAAAAGAGACACACACACCATAAACTTACTGGGCCCAGAGTTGGAACCATTGATCCCAGTGACTGTGGGAGGTGCTACAACTGCCGTGATTTTATTTCCAGAAATTAACTTTGTTACACGACACTATGGAATATATGGCTGTCAAGCATGTGGGATGGTTGTTTCAGCACTAAGGCAAACGCCGGTCCCTCATTGGTGGAAGAGGTAACAGTGGCTGGTTTCGCCAGTGCCAATCAGTGCGCTCCCATCCTTACTGAGGATTGTCATCCTTGTATGTATGATAATAATTCAGTGTGATTATTGAGCTGTAAGAGTCTATATTTATTATGAGAAATAAAATGAACAGTCACTTTTGGAAACAACTTTCAATCCACCTTTTTTTTGTTTTTTAACGGTTCAGCCGGCCTTCATTTTGGGACGAGATCATGTGATTCCTTTGAGGGCAGTTGCTAATTATTTTTTTAAAATTAAATCCTCGTGTGGGACTTCAGTCTGATGTCATATTTCCTTTGGGAACTTCTCCAGGGCTGAGCTGACGCACTCATTTGTTTGGATGAACTTCAGCGACCCGTGTCAGCCTGAAGCGTGATGATGTCACGATGTGGGGTGAACTGGATTGTTTCATCGGCGTCCAGGATTCGTGCCGTTTGTGTTTTTCGTCAGTGATTTCTGGTGCGACTGCTCGGCCTTCAGTGCTGTGATGTGTCAGCGTCACTGTGTGCCATGTTGTACAGCCAGCATCCCAGGAGCTCGTCTCATAGAAATGTGGAGGTTAGAAAGGCCAGGTGGGACCCGAAGCATCTCTCCAGTCTGTTTGGGAAAATACGTTTCATCTTCAGTTTGAGGACAAAAAGAGTTCATCTCTACGTTTTTATTTCTGTTGTGTGAACTCATTATGTCTGCTTTGGTCTTTTCTTTTAGTTCATCAGTAACTTTTGTAACTCCCTTCATTCAGTTTCATGAATGGTAAATGGTAAATGGCCTGCATTTGTATAGCGCTTTTCTAGTCCATAGGACCCCAAAGCGCTTTACACTACATTCAGTCATTCACCCATTCACACACACATTCACACACTGGCGATAGCAAGCTACATTGTAGCCACAGCTGCCCTGGGGCGCACTGACAGAGGCGAGGCTGCCGGACACAGGCGCCACCGGGCCCTCTGACCACCACCAGTAGGCAAACATGGGGTTAGTATCTTGCCCAAGGATATTTGGCATGCAGCCAGGAGGCAGCCTGGGATCGAACCACCGACCTTCTGATTAGTGGCTGACCTGCTCTGCCACCTGAGCTACAGTATGCCTTTATTATCAGTATGCTTTTCTGATGTACACTGACTGGACATATTTTTAGGTACACTTTGCTAGGACTGTATTGGACCCTCTTTATTTCACAGCACAGACTGAAAGTGTTGGAAACGTTCCTCAGAGGTTTTGGTCCATACTGACATGACAGTGTTACATAGTTACAGTCAATGTGTCAGCTGCACATGCTAAAGGTGCTCTGTTGGACTGAGATCTGCAGTGAGCGCCATCTGAAGATGGTACATTGTGGTCATAAAGTGATGGACCTGGTCAGCAACAGTACTCAGGTAGGCTGTGACATTTAAACGGTGCTCGGTTGGTGCTAAGGGGCCCACAGTGTCAGATCCACAGCATTACACCTGAACTTCTGATACAAGCCAGGATGGATCCATACTTTCATGTTTCATTCACCAAATGTGATCCGAGCTGGAATGGGAGTTCTGTGATTCTGATTCTATTATTGGTATCACTCATTGATTCGATCCTTTATTGAGTCTGTCGGGTTCTCACTGGCTAACTTTGACAGTCACCGCCATCGCTAAGCAGCGTATGTTACTTAATTACTCCCAGGAGAAAGTAATTCATTACACTGCTCATTACATTACTTTGGTGCTTCTCTATAAAACGATCTCAAAGTTCCCAGTTACAGCTGAGGCTACAGTCCCTCACACCAACGCAAGTTCCTGTCGCAATGAGAACGCATACGATCTTTCTCTTAGTATGCAGGTATGAACACACAGCTGACAGACAGGAGCAAAGATGAAACCAGCACAAAGACACTTCAAAGTCATCGCCACAGTGATTCTACTTCAGAAACACAAACCGGTAGAAACCGAGGCTGCAGCCGGATTCTTCATCAGTTTGAAGTTCAGGGTCAGTTTGGGCCGGGGTCAGCCTCACTCTGGGTCTTTGGCTAGCTCAGTGTTTTCAGTGTATTCAATCATATATTTTTATTTATGTATTTATTATTAGTAGTACTAGTAATAATTTAGTTAGTTTGAGTTAGTTTCTCAGACAGCTCTCTGTAAACTCTAGAGATGGTTGTGTGGGAAAATCCCACTAGATCATCAGTTTCTGAAATATTCAGATCAGCCAGTGTGGAGCCAACAACCCGCCATGTTCAGAGTCACTGAACATTCTGACGCTCAGTGTGAACTTCACGGTCACCATGACCATGTCTACATGCCTAAATGCACTGAATTGGCTGATTACATATTTGCATTAATGTGCAGTTGAACCCAGTAAAGTGGCCGATAAGTAAATGTTTTCAGTCCAGATGAAATGGTGATCGCAGCAGATGTTCATTGTCTGCGGCAGTAACAAGGCAGCTCGGGACAGATGGGGAGATGCTGAGCAGAATGCAGTGTTGCATTAATTTGGTCCGGTCCTGTGTCTCTCTCAGAAGCTGACAGAGCGGCTGGTGGTTGCTCATAAACAGGCTTGCATGTCTGTACATGTCGACCAGCACCTCCACTGTTCAAGCGCTGTCCTGGATGATGAATCCTGACTATTGCTAAGCTGTGCTGAGGCTGCAGCTCCCTGTTGCCGTGCTCATCGCTCACAGTGCACCACTGTGGTTCTCTCACAGACACCACTCCCCACTCGGGTGTCCAGAGGAGCATCCTTGGAGAATTCACAGACTGGTCAGACGGATCCTGCTGACCGAGAGAAGACCCTTTTGTGTTTGTTCCATATGCTATCATGTTGATAATGAGCTCACAGACAGTGTGCTAATTAGTGTGCAGCATCAAATAGTCATCACTTGTGCAGTTGTTTACAGCACTATACTTCGATGCTTCTACTTCAGGTGAAAGTGAATGACACACATGAACACCTGAGTGAATAAACTGAGCAAAATATTATATAACAGCTCCACTGTGCATATAATAGCAAAAAGATCAAATGTTACAGAGGTGCTCTTATGCTTCTCCTCTTTTAAAAAAATGGTGCAAACGGTTTAAGCACAAAGTGGCTAAACACCAATTTCCTCTTCTTATTTCTCCTGATTGATTTTGGTCTATGTTTACATTTTGCTGGTGTCCTTGTCACTCCTGTTAGCATGAGATGGTACCTGCAGGCCATTCAGGTCCTTCTGAATTGCACATCCACACACGCCATTACGAGAAGATTTGAGAGTAGAGGAGACGCCAGGAGACCTGATCAACCCAGCATCAGGACCTTCTTTGTGCATGGAGAGACAGGAGAAGATAAGCCAGAGCCTTACAAAAGGACCCTCAGCAGCTTGTTTCTGCAGACTCCATGAGCAGGGCATACTTGAGTGGGACCCGTGCTCACAGGCTCATGCAGGTTGACTGGCATTCATGGCAGGTCTGCCCCTGGTGCCTCGGTCTTATCACAGGTGATGCTGCTTGTCGCGACATCTCGAGACTCTTTAGTTGCTGACAGACGAGCCTGCTCTCACCAAGGATTATTGTAACTGTGAATCAAAGTGACTATGAAGCCAGCAGTGAGGATGATGGGTCCCCTTTAACATCCCTAACCCTCACCCCCTTCAATAATAATACTGAGATGTATTGCTAACCTTAAAACTGATTTGGCCAACATCTTAAACTTCTTCTTATTCCCAGCCTCGAAAGAGCGATGCCTACGGTATTTGAACGGGTGGCAAAGGCATGGCATATAGTTCTGTGACCTAAAGTCAAACATGCACAGGACAGGATATGCTGTCGTACAGGGAGCAAAGAAGGTAACGGCCCTGCAGCTAGCCAACCATGCATACGTCTCTCCATGCACGGAGAGAAGTGGTGCCAGGTGAAGAAAGTCAACAAAGTAGGACACAAGTGTCACATACACTCGCTCGCTTGATGGGTGAGTGCTGACATCCTGCCATGGCCTGGGATCCAGGTTGGCAGCTGCAGCAGGACTAACAAGCTGAGTGACAACAACAGGAAGAAAAGGAACTTTCAAAAGTCAGAAAACACGATGAGTCACAATTCAGCCAATATTTAGTCTGTAAAGACATCCTTTCAACAACATGGTACACTGTAATTTAAAGATAACAGTTCTTAAAATCCACATCGTACATTATGAAGCCTGAAGTCCTCGACTGTGAAGCTTGATGTCATTTAGATAACAGGCTGGCTTTAATTTCCCGAACACGTCTTGCTGTTTTATTGTTCTGCGGTGTTACACTTCCTGTTCATCTTTATATCACAAAAGGACATTTTTCAACACATGCTAAGTGCTTCAAGCCTGCCAGCCATCCCTTTATTCAACATCCACCCTGTTTCCTTTCTTCGCTGTCATCTGTGTGATGCCCCATTAACTATGCTGTCCTTGAGCTCCCCTGACAGCCCCGTTTCCTTTAGCATCTGCACTTCTCTACTTTCATCTAATTATCCATTTTAACAGATTTGCCACGAAGGCTAAACTAGGTTAACCCCGTCGAATCGTTTTTCTGTAGCTGATTATACCAGGCAGCACCTCACTTCACTGATCATGAAAGAAAAACAGCATTTTTATCCACCAGATGTTTTCAGGTGGGCTCAGCACCGCGCACAGCAAGTGTGCTGGAAAGATGAGGCTTCTGTTTGTGCAGGCGTGCGCTGTACAGGTGCTCACTTTGACCCAGATTCACCGGTGCAGTGGGACACTGGGCCAACGTGTTGACTCATAGGAAACACACACACACACACACACACACACACACACACACACACACACACACACACACACACACACACACACACACACACACGCTCATTCACACAGGTGGTCGGACAGCAGTCGAGGGGGGAAAGGCCAGAAAGGTGCACCGGTGTGAGAGGGATCATGCAGGGGCGGCGAAGTGTGTCAGGAAGCTGCTGCGCCACCGTGTGTGGACAGAGGCCAGGTCAGATCCTTTCTTCTCTGGTATAGAGACTAGAACTGAGGATATGTAGGTTTAATAACTGCAAAACATAAGAAAAGATCAAAGAAAGAAAGATTTAAAAAAGCTTTAGTCGGCTTGGTGAGCCACATTCATTGTTTTTGTGCCTGCTTTGGGTTTAGCCCCAAAGCAGGCACAAAATCAGACGGGAACATGCGAACCGCTGGAGCATTGCAGCAGAGACATATTCTTGTCTGTGCATGTAAGTCCTTCACACTCACATATTTGTTCCCTTCTAATTAGCTGACTGTCAAAAATACATCTCAGCAGGTTACAACAAGGTTAAATCAGTTTTAACAATAAAAACTCACAATTATCTTCTTTATTTTCTTTTTATGAGGTAATTTCCCCCCTAAGATACGTTCATGTAAGCTGATCTTTAAATCCATGAAATTCAGGTAAGTTCAGAAAATGTAATTATTTTATTTGTAATATTTATTTAAAAACTGCATCTTGTATTCACTCGGGTTGTCTTTGGCTAATGTTAAAATGTGTTTGAGGATCTGAAACATGCATGTCTGAAAAAAAGAAATCAGAAAAGGGGAAAAAAGCTCTGTCAGCAGTTTTTTACATCATCTATGGATAAATCTGAACATTAGTCCACTGAGCACTGAAACACATCTACGCTGAGCCGTTTAACGGTATTTCCTTCATTTCCGCAAACATGGAATTAAATCCCAATTTGCTGCTGTAATGAGATGGAGGCAGAAATGTCTGAATGAAAAATAAAAGCAAAACATCTGCGCTGCTATTACAGTCAAGTGAAAAAATATGTAAATTTTCTCATTAATGAATTTTCTCATTTATTATCTGCTGAATCATCTGTGATGTGATGATTTCCCCCAAAACCAACAATTTTAATAGAAATGTTTCTCTCACGATAACGATTTGGTTTGGATGACAAAAAGCGTGAAGTGTCTTATGTAACTACAGGTGAGGACAGTTCAATAATAGATTGTTGAGACTTTTGTTTGAGGATATTGGCACACATTAAAATTACATTTTTCTTTCAAAGGTTATCTGCTTCATCTTTTCATAAAGCTGGCCTCGTTATTGCTGCTGTTATTGCTGCTGTGTTCGCGATCTAATATCGAGAAGCTGTCCTGCTCATGAAAGTCAGCGGTCAATATATTCTTATCTCATATTCATATAACGCTCCACACCCCTGAGATCGAACAGAGATATCACACAGAGAAAGAGAACCACATTTGGACACGTGTTATGAGGAATCACTTTACCTTTAATAAAAAGGAGAGGGGAGAAGATCGAGACATGCTGGAAGAACACTGCAGAGACTGATACTGTTAAATATAATCATCGCTGTCATGTTTTAACATTCAGCTGCTGTGGTAAGTCTGTTTGGCTGCATTTCTTCAAGCAACCATAAAATAGCTAATGGCTCAAATAACATATTTGATTCTTAAGCTAACATTTCACACCAGTCATTATATATGTATTGTGCTATACTTCAAACTTTGAAGTAAACTTATTGTCTCCATATGAGTAAAGACTTTCTGTTAAAAACATGTTGCCAAGTTGTTGTTGTTTTAAATAGAAAAATAAGATGTATCCAAACAAACCTTCGGGTCTCAGGGGATTACATTCTGTATCATGACTGAGTCGCTAAACGGTTCCTACCTACAGTCAAGAAAAAAAAAAATCGGGGCTCTGTGCCTGTCTGTGAAAAACTAAGTGCATCCTTATTGGTTCTATAGGAATTAAGAGGTTAAATAGCAGCCAGAAGATGCTAAATAAATGCATTGTTAGAAAGTTTTGGCCGGTCTGGAGCATTCAGGTGTGTGTTAACACGTTGCCACAGCCTTCCCACTAATGGACATCCCAGCAAATCATCCCACGGTCAAACCATGCAGTGCTCAGAGAAATGCAAAAAACCCCAAGAACTACATGTGAGACTGCAGGTCTGAGTTAACACAATTCAGTTTGATTCATACAGCAACAAATCACAACAACAGTCGCCTCAAGGAGCTTTATATTGTAAGGTAGACCCCACAATAATACATACAGAGAAAAACCCAACAATCATATGACCCCCTATGAGCAGCACTTTGGCGACAGTGGGAAGGAAAAACTTCCTTTTAACAGGAAGAAACCTCCGGCAGAACCAGGCTCAGGGTCACAGTAGAGTTTATGAAAGTACGATTAGAAAAAGACTGAATAAGTTTACATTTTTATGAAAGCGTTGAGGGGGAAACGCCTCTTTGTTCCAGAAAGACCATGGTCGCCATCTTTTTCTAACAAATTATGGACCAAACTGTATATGTTTAAAAAATATCACCATGACGATGTCTTTGTCCTTGACTTTCTTTTTCTTTTTTTCTCTTCAATTCTTGTAAGAAAAGTATTGTGACTGTATTCAAAGACACAGGAGTCAGCAACAACGCAGCAATATTAGTGACTTTAACTTCATGTGCAAGTAAAGTAATTCACGTCAGCATTAACCCACTACGTCACAAGTCTTAATAATCTTAAAACAGCATATTCTTAAAACCAGATGAAGGATTTACAGGTGCGGTTTACATGACTGCACGTTTCTGTGTGGATCCGTTACTTTTATTCATAAAAACTTTGCTGGGAAATCATGCAAACCAGTGCATTAACAAAACTTGCTATGCTGCTTAAATCTAGCTCATTATTGGGTAGAATATCTTTATTAATACAAAACATAGACGACAAGAATCTTTTTCTTTTCAGGAAAAAGAAAAAGAAATAAGGCTTTTTCCCCCTGAAACTCTCGTTTGGCAGCGTGCTGACAGTTAGACAGACAGCACTCGTTTAGCATTGTAAATGAGTGGTAAAGCAGGCCAATTTATGGAGGGTCAGATGTGCCTGTTCAGCAGTAACAGGCAATGAGAGAGCTCTAACCAGGCCCCCCTCACCCAAACATGCTCATCCAGAGACCAGCGGGACGTGCTGGAACTCCCAGAGCCCACATTACAGCGTAAACGTGGGACGATGGCTCTACAGGACGGACGCTGTCAGACGGAGCTTTGTGTGACTGCATGCGCTGCTGCTGATAAATTCTCACTCAGGCTGGATCGCTCTCTGCGTGGGCGGAGCGAGGCCACCCGGGGTCATGAAGCACTTTCTGCTGACGTTCAATCCCTCCTCTGTCATTTTTTCCTTCTGGGACTGACACCACATTAAGACAAGTAGATACATAATTCTCTATATTCTGCAAACATTTATGTGTATTATGTTTGTGCACAGGTTCCTGTTTTTGCTCTGAATCACATTTGTCTTTGACATAAACCTGCTCCTGTACTTTCATCTGTTAAAAATTTAAGTAAACAGTAATCAGCACATTCTCACCATAACCCGGTTAAGTTTATCCTCCACATGCACACACAGCACCACCACCACCACCTCCACCTCCCAATCTCTTTCCCTAAATCAAATCCCCATCCACCCAAGACACCATCAGCTAGCCCACTCTAATTGCAGGCAGCAGTCTCCTTATGAGAACGGCCATTCTGCTGAGAGGAGGGAAAACAATGGAAGCAAATGCTGTTTCTATTGATCAGCCGGTGTCTCTGTCCTCCCTGCAGCGGGCCGAGTTTTCCTGTTCAGACGTCCGATATATACGATTTAGTGGCGTGGATACTGACATAGTAGAAATAGTAGTAGATGTGAAGGGAGGAGGAGTTTAAATTAAAAAAACAAACGTGAGAAGCTGCATAAAGAAATGTAACAATTTTTTAAAAGTGGGAATGGTCCTGTGTATCAGGCTTAGATGTATGTGGGCACGACCGTGTGGTAGCTCAGAGCAGATCAATGAGCAGAGGATAAAAAGAGGTTCAACATAATAAAATGACTCATTTAAAATATTTAATACAGCAGGACTCTGGTGTTTTTCCTCTAATATGCTCTTTATACGCTCAGTGCTTGCCTGTGGGCAGACACGGTGACAGATCGCCTCACCTTCAGTGACAGCTAATCATTACGAGTAAATTAGATCAGGGCTGAGGCCAAAGGACAGCTGTTGTGGGCTACAGGTACTGCCCTGCCAGCCTGCCCGCCCTCTCCCATAACTCTAATGATGATGGAGGCCAGGTTAGATTAACTTTTCCACGCTGTTACCGTGTCTTATCAGTCATGGAGCCCAGCGGGCTGCTGAGACGAATGTTAGTGCGTAAAGGAAATTACAGACTACTTATCATTAAATGTGGCTGCTGTGGATGTCCTCAGAGAGATCAAAGGTCAATCCAGGACACACCCTAATCCATAGTGTGTAGGGAATAATAGCTGAACCCATTAGAAACCCATGAACTAGTTTATATGCTTAATCTCAGGGGCTGGACGCTACATTTTGGGGGTTTCTGGTGTAGAGAGCTGCAACAAATTAAAAAAGTTCACATTATTTTGTATGCTGCTAAATGTGTCTGATTCATAGCAATCTAATACAAACAGACTGCTAACTGACTACACCTGTACACCAGACTGCTTTCAGGATTAAAAGCTTTTCGTTTGCCCACAAAATCTATTTGTTTTTCTAAAAATGAAATTGTTTTTCTCTTCTTACCTTCTGCTTCTCGATGTGAGCATGCGCGAGTGTCTGTATACTATGGTTGACTTGCTGTTCTCTCTCCATCAGCATGACAGGTAGATGAGGCTGTGAATAGTCTTCCATCCCCTCATCAATAGTTGCCAAGGTCAGGGTCGGAGAGACAGACGCAAACGGTTATTTATTACTGGAGGCAGAAAGAGAGGAAGTGTTGAAAACTGAGCGCATTCAAGAAGAAAACTTCAGAGGAACATCGGAGATCAAATAGTGCAAACTGACCCAAGGACAAAAAGTCACCTGTGCATCACACGGCGCAGTGATACACGTTCAGGACTTCTTTCAGTATTTCAACAACTGCTGCGAAATGTAGGGCAAAGCTGGGTGTGTGCACAGAGTGGGTTGTTCTTCCAAGCAATGCCACACAAGTCATTTACAGAGAGCTCACATATTTGAATGTCCCCTTTACACAAATTATCAACAGCACAAGTCATTAAGGATTAGTGATGTCAGCTTACGTGAGGATTTAGGAATCGGATGACCTGCGATAAGGCGAGGTTTCACACGGCTAATTAGTCCAAGTCTGTTCGTTTTCATGTGGCCTTCTCTACCGAAATGAACTTTAATCAATCAGCTCATTGATTAAAGAGTCATAATTATGGTCTGAGACCTGGCAGTATAAATCACAATAACAGTATACAGTAATGTGTATGTCCCCCAATCTGTCCTCGCGGTCCCCTGTCAAATTACACAAGTGTCAGGCTGACATATTTAATCCACCGCGCTGTTCTCATGAGACTCCTCCACAGGCTAATCATGCTTCAAAGAATAATTGGAGTCATTTAAAAGTGATGCGTGAATGGTATTTGATAATATGATTTCATCGTCCCCTCAGTCTCCTATTTCCCAGTGATCCCACACCTCCCACTGTGACTGTGGCAAGAAATCTGTGTGGTTTCTGATCTCATACATTAAGAACGTGGCTTTGTCTCTTATATCTCTTATGGATTTCTGTAGGCAAACAAAAGCAATGTCATCTGGAAAATATAATATACAGCACTGTGCATAAGTCTTGAGCCAGCCCTTTGAAAATATTTTGCTGGGAAAATGTGAAATAGGTGCAGCGATTTATTGAACCTCAGAAATACAGTGAATGAGTTTGGACAATTCTAATAAGCTTGAAAGCCAATATTTGGTATAATCACTTTTATCCTTCAGGCAAGCTTTCTGGTCATTTCTTCAAGTGGATCAATAATTTAATAATTTGTTAATTTAATTAGCAAAAATGTAACATTTGGAATCATCACTCCATGAGACCCATTGTCATTGATTTTCAGTCTAGTTCTTGTGTAATTTGGCATAACTCTGCGTTTTCTCCTTCCATAAAAACGGCTTCTTGACAGCCAATCGTCCACTGAGACGTTTCTGATGAGGCTTCGGTGAACAGCGGCTCGATCGGTTGAAGGACCAGATGCATCTTCAGGTCCTGCGTCAGGTCTTTGCTCCATTTTTCCCTATTTCTTAATGGCATGATTACTTTTCATCTGCTATGTTTTTAGGTCTGACACTTCCTGCTTTGTCTTCTGCTGATCCAGTTTTTGAGGACACAACGGCCAAACCTTTGCTGAGGAGTTGCAGGTATTTGGTAGTGAGCTAATTAAAGTTTGGCCCTGTTAATGGGAAGAACATTATCATGATTTGTCCTGAAAGGAGGCCTGGATTTCTGCACCGAACCAGTTTGGCAGCATTCACTCAGAATCACACGCGTCAACATTATAGTCACGTTAAAGCAAAAGTCAGGGACACAAACATGAGACATACTCAAAGTAAATCATGTAATGTGGCACAATTTAACACTGTGACCTGCTTTTGGCATCACAGAGAACAGTTATCATGCTGAGCCGCCAAATTCATAATAATCCAAATCGCTCATAAATATAACACAAAAATCTCAACTTCATAATTTAATTCATATCTTTAACAAATAGATTTTTCTTTGTCATGAGACCAACACATCGTCTCTAAGAGTCGTGATGTTAGAAAGCTAAACAGGATCTGACTCCAGAACATTTAAACCCAGGCCATTTCTAGTTGTGGCATCCATTTTTGCTCCCATCTTCTCTTCCTCGTTTTCATTCTCTATCTTTCTCGCTTAAACAGTTTCCCACTTTCTCGTTCTTCCACCTCCCAAACATAATTTTTCCCCCTCTCTGTGGACCTAACTACCCATCCATCTTTACTTCCCAAAGGCTGATCAGGTGACTGGAGAAATGTTTACTAAGGAGCAGCTTGTGGCTCCATAAAAGGCGTGCCACAGAGTCAGCGTAGTCACGGCTGGAGTGACGGATTGTGCCAGGCCTGCCTGGCGGAATAAATAGAGGCATTAGCAGCTCTGCAGCTGGCCCAGGCTACTCCTTGGGCTTACTGGTCTATGAAATGTGCAGCATGGCAATGTCCTGGGCCTCGCCACAATGTGATGAATGGCTTATATTCCTCTGTAAAGCATATTAAAGTCAGATCACATGATGGATAGCAGAGAGAAGACAGCAGGGGAGGAAGAGACTGGGGGGGGGTGATAAAATATGTAAAGAGAGGAAATTAAATCCCAGACAAAAATATCAGAACTGGTGCCCCCTTGCTCCCCAACTTCCATTTCTAGTGACTGATGAAAAGAGTGGAGGCGATTTTGAATATTTCACGAGTCGCCTTTAGGCCCCGCTATACTGTCTGGTCTGTGCATGCCCGTTAGCCTCAGCAGGAAGGTTCTTGTGCACTCGCTTTACTTCGCACAGTTCAGATGAACTCCCAAAGGCAGCGTTTCTGCCCATGACCCATACATCTCTGAATAATTGCCTCGTTCACAATTTTCCCAAGGTAGCCATACAATACCTGCCCATCGGCAGAATATACCTGAACCTCACATGCCACCAAAAGGTTTCTCGTTCTATTCAAACTACAAGTGAAAGCAGAAAGAAAGAGATCATTCTGTCAGATAGAAGAACTGTTTATCACTGTGGTTATTGCTTCTTGCTTTCTTACCCTGTGCCTCACCTTCACACAGGAACTTGTTTTTATAGCTTATAGACTCTGTTTTAAATCAGTTATACATCTTAAAATATGCTTGCTATTTGAGAAATGGACTTTTTTGCATTCGTCCTTACTGTGAGATCAAAAGAGACCTTTTCTATGTGGCAGCTCGCGACCTTAGCCTAAATAAAGACTGAGCTCATGTTCCAATCCATAGGAGCGTCTCTGAAATCAGCACCACTACCAGCTGTTCTTTGTTTCTAACCTCATGTAGGTTTATGAACGTGGTTGGGTAAAGGGACTGATTGGAGTTGAAATACAGAACTTTAAGCTATGATTCAGTTCATAATTAAACGAAATACTGATGTTTGAATCAGAAAACACACTCCAGTCTCTCATGTTCAAGTTAAATACATTTTTGTTTACATTTTTGTTGTTCAAATTTAGATGATGAGGATGTAAACCTGAGGGGGTAGGGCTAAATAAGTATATACTTCTGCCTACTCCTTTTCAAACAACTGCATGGAATGATTTTATGAAATGTTGGAGAATAAATATGTTTGAAATAAAAATGAACTGAACTGAACTAAATCAACCCAGCAACCCACCCTGAAGTTGGCTGGACCAGTAAAACTCTGCTTTCTATCAGTGTAAAAGAGTTTAACTACACATTTATTTCTGTAATGTCATCGTTTATCTATTACTTATTTACTCTACTGTAGTATGCATAGCTGTGGGGGGAGGTCTTTATTAGTAGCCAAAGCATTAAAACTTATGAAAATACAGTTAAAAGTTTTATGCTCTTTTATTTATGCCCGACTTCACATTTTTCAAAACTATCCAGTACGGCAGATTGAAATCTTTGGCCCGGCTCTGGCCCCCGGGCTGTATGTTTGACACCCCTGTTGTAGATCTCGAGGCACAAAGTCCACATATGGAGGAAAAAACAAGAATAAAAATGTAAGTATGTCTGTAACCCAGTCTCACCGCTGTTCATGATATATATACAAAGAAATCTCTTGTGCTCCTTGATGGTTGTTCAACATGAATTTTTAAAACGTTACTTTGTGTCCCTGAAGGCCACCTTCCATCAGTCTGCTCTCATGTGTGCATATACACTTTTATGGCTACTTTTTAAGTTTTTGACCCTATTTGACCTCATGTGAAAGCTGCTGAAGATGATGCCATTTTCAGCATGGCTGTCAGCAAAGGCAAGAAAACAATTTATTTCAGGGAAAGTAAACCAGACTTGTCTTTATGAAAGATTGTTGTGTCAAATCGTTCAACCGTGTAGAAGCTAATTTTAGAAGTCAGACTATTTGTTTCAGTCATACCGGATGGAGCCCGGATGGATTTAATAACCTATGTTACTAAATACTTTTACCAACTGCTCTGGTGACCTTTAAACATATATCTGCATTGTGTTCAGGGACATTAAAAAAAAAAGGCTTCAGCTGAAGAGCTGTAAGGAATATTTAAGGTTAACCAAGCATGTAACTTTCTTCCGTGGCTCCACATCTCTGAATTTTCTCATAAAACAAGTGGAGCAAGCTCTCCTCCTTGAGCAGGTGCTGTGTGCCTGGAAATAAAGGCTAATTCTCCTGTGAAGTCGCTCACCGAGCACACAGAAGGTCCTCTCTTTATTCCAAGTATATTTTACGTTCTTTTCTCAGGTTGTAGGCTACATCAGATTCAGCAGTTAACTACAGCTTGTTTAAAGAGGTTAATTCACATATTTAAATGTGACACTTTAAAGTAAAAGCATCAAAATAATGTTAAACAAATCCAGTACTGAATTATTACAGCGTAGCAGTGACGTAGCATCCACTCGTGTGCTCCTGTCGTGTGACTGTCAGCTCATACAAACCCAATGAAAAGTTGGGTTTACATAACACTTTATACAGTTTACATCTTATTCACAACGGAATATAGAAAACATATCAAATGATTAAAGTGAGTAAATTGACCATTTTATAAAAACTGTGAGCTAAATTTGAATTTGATGGAAGCGAACGGCTCTATAAATTGTGACCAATGTAAAACTGAGAAGACTGTGAAAACTAAGGCTCTGTCATGCAAAATCAAGTCGTATGTGAACATGAAACATCGCTGCCTACGCTTTTTTAAAATGGACTGAGGCAAAGTGGAAATCGGTATCCTTCAAACTAAAGACGAGCATCGGGCCTAATGTGAGCACTCAGTTCAAGAGCCTGCATCTCTGATGGGAGCGCAGCATTGCCTGTGGAACTGGTGGCTCGCACATCTGGAAACCATCAGTGCTGAAAGGCATATACAGGTCTGGATGCTCCCTTGCAGATGACGTCTGTTTCATGGAAGGCCTTGCATATTTCAGCAAGACAATGTTAAACCGCATACTGCATGTGTTACAACAGCATGGCCTCGCAGGAGAAGAGTCTAGGCCTGCAGTTCAGTTTAAAGAAATACATCAATAAAGACCCAGGACTGCTGAGCAGCTCGAATCCCAAGAACAGGGCAGCAGCAGCTGGTTTCCACAGTTCACAGACTGGACTGTTGTTAAGAGAAACGCGGGTTGCTACACAGTGCTAAACATGGCTGTGTCCATACTTTTTTGAGATGCCATCAAATTATTTTAAAAAGTGACTCTTTCACCTAAAATTCCTCCAAACATTTGATATGTTTTTGTGTTCTGTTGTGGTTAAAATGTGGACCTATGAGATTTCCAGATAAATTTATTCTGCTTTTATTTCCATTAGATCCCAGCTTTTTTTGTAATCATTGTAATCTGATTTCATGTGTTCAGATAATTGATAATCTATAGATTTATGATCTCACCATCAGATTAAAAAGAAGAGAGATTTGATGAGGTTTCGGCTGAACACATCCTGGTAATGAGGAGGACGGGGAGGAGAGAGGAGGAGAGATAAGGAGTGCGACAGACAGATGACACAAGAGAGGTGAAGAAGAGGAGGTTATTAGATAGATAAGACGCAGAGCTAAGCGACTTTGTCACAGTTCACATTTGTCACAGTTCAAAGAGCAGAAGCTAAACCAAGGTTGATCGATTTTCTAAACTGACGGAGCGAGATCCGTCCTGTCTGGGATACGACTGCTTCGTCAGTGTCAAAAAACTTTTTTCTTTTTTTTTTACTTATGCTGCTGAAAAACTATTTCTATAACAACAGTATATGTGTATACTGCCCAACAAGCCACCCTGTGCACCGCACTGTTGCAGTAACGATTCCTCCGCTGGGCTTTTCCCTGTTTTAAGATCCTGACGACATTCCTGTAGCAGAGGAGGGTGAGAGTAATGCCTGCATTCTATCCTCTCTGGCTCTCTATAAATCACTTGAAGATGTCACATTGAAAGAGAACTTTCTAAACACCGAGTGTAGGCTTTTCTCTTCCTGTGTGAACGGCAGAGTTCCCTCCTGAGTCGCTGATGTCGCGGATGAGTCACAGAGGTGGGCGGCTGAGAAGTGCTTGGAAATGTTTTTGACTTCAAGTAAAAGAGTCGCAAAAATGGAATGAATTTGATTTGTGAAGTAAGTTTAATAATGTATGAATGGTTTGTATGACTCACAAAGAAATTTGGCAATTCCTTTTTCACGAAATGAACAAAATGTATTAATAAATGATCATTAATGTCCTCGGCCACGGCATTAACTCAACTTTAAGAATGGTTACATGAAAATTTCCCCTTTCATTAGCTAGCTGACTTCAAGTAATAGCTTTTTTTTTTTTTTTTGCTGAGATGATGTCATTGCAATGAGTGAAGTTGAGGTTTCTTGCAGTCGGTGTAGCTCTGCATCGAGACTGCAGCAAAAACCTGAGCTCGTCTTTCCAAGGCTACAAGCTCTCCCTTTCTTCTGCTGAGGGAATCCTGCACAACACTCAGCTGATCGAACCCTGATCTCTTCACTCATATCAGAGAAATTCTGCACCATCTTTAATATTTCATCTTACCTCATGGATGAGAGGAGGCTGATCCCTGGCCTTTGCTGTCTGATGGTTTTGACTCATTGGCTTTAAGTTGAGTAGTGAAGGGTTAAGCAGGAAGCATCAACTCCATGAGTCTCCATAGGAAAATAAACTAGGTGCTGACAAGAGTCATGGATGTGTGTGTGTGTGTGTGTGTGTGTGTGTGTGTGTGTGTGTGTGTGTGTGTGTGTGTGTGTGTGTGCGTGTGCGCAATATCCTTACATGGCATGCAAAAAAAAATGCAAATAGCAAATTTGAAATTGATGCATTGCAGCAACATGGCTGGTTGCCTTTCTGGCAAGGCTTATCCCTCATTCGTTACTAATATATTTATTATTTGTTTCATTAATTTATAGCAATGATCAATCACTTTAAATGTGGCCAGAATGAATCCTCCGGCGATGTTAATCGTGTGGAGAGGATTTGAAACGGCGCATCATCAGTCAACTGGCTCCATCACACTACGTTATCTGAACCAAGTGTCCTCTCATTTTAATTTAATTCAGTCCCCCTCCCACCGCTCCTGCTCCTCCTCTCCCCCCCCCCCTCTCCCCCCTCTCTTGTTCTCAGAGAAGTAAAATTACGCCGTGAGTAGCGGTACAAAATGATTTTGGCAGCCTGCTCTGACAAACTCCTCCAGTCACTGTGCGCTGCTGCGGCGTGATCAGACCTTTACAGCTTTACACTTAATTTCCAGAGCTGATATCAAATGGTCATCAATCATTTAAGTCTGGCAGAAATGAATGTCCTCGGGCTCCGAATCGCATCAAGCAGTTAAAAAGTCTTTTACTGGGGACTTGCTTTCTCACTCTGCACAGGATTGTTTACTGCTATTGAACATCCATGCATAATTAAAGCTCTTATGAATAGCTAAGGCCGTGCATTTAACCACGCAGCTCTCTGCATCACAACACAAAATAAGCCCTTACCGAGGTCAGGGGCTGCGATAATGTCTCATTAAGATCCCATTTTGTCATCAAGGTAACTGGAGGGTGATGGGCTTCCTTAGGTATTGATCTAGACCCGATATGCTGATATGAAAGCTGTATGTACTGTATGTGATGCACTGGATGTTCACAGGTCTGTGGAACAGCCACGACCGACAGCATGTGAAGAAAAACCTCAAAACAAATTTAAAGCATTTTGTGGCTCAAATTTCAGATTTTTGATTGAATCAAAAACAGATGAAATGAATAAACTTATACAAATAAGTGTACAGTGAAACTGCCATGTTTACATGTGAGCTGCTTCGTTATCGAGTCACAACATAGACACACACACAGACACTGAAATCCTGGCACAGCCTTAAACACTTAATTAAAGAAAAATAGAGTATCAAATGGACCGTGAAGTGTGGTTCAGCTGGTTGGGGACTGATGTGTGTGTGTGTGTGTGTGTGTGTGTGTGTGTGTGTGTGTGTGTGTGTGTGTGTGTGTGTGTGTGTGTGTGTGTGTGTGTGTGTGTGTGTGCGTGCGTGTGTGCGTGCGTGCGTGCGTGCGTGCGTGCGTGCGTGCGTGCGCGCGTGCACCTGGCTCTGGAAGGAGTATAGGCTTGCACAGTGCATGGCACTGGGACAGTCCAGGGTGAAGTTGTGAGGCTGTATGATGAATGTTGCCCCCTAACCAGGACTGAAAGGGAACGATTAAACCTCGTCCACCAATCACCTCCCCTGGAGCTTGAAGGAAACCACCGGGGAAAGAGTCTCTGCTTTCAGCAGAGGACACACAAAGACAAACGCCTACTGTATGCACACACACATTTAAGAAAAATCAGCTTTCCAACTCCTGAGCCTTGTTGACTTAAAGTTGAATATTTGCACATATCAGCAAACCCAGTAAAACTGATATGATTTTGTCAGAGTTTCTGGATTCTGTTTGAAAGTCCACGCTGATGCCGAAATGTAAACGTATGTAAATGCATAACCTCAGCTTTTTTTCTAATATGTGTCCAGAGATGGTGAAGAAAGGGGGAAAATGTGCTGATACAGAAATGTTCTTCATCCGCTGAAGAGTCTTCACCGAATTTCAATTAATGTTTGTGCATTTAGTTCAATCCCACGTTCAACACCTCATAACGGTGCTTCTAAATATGTTGCTTTGAGGAACTTGCACACAGCTGCAAATGCACCTCTTTATTTGTGATGTCATCAAGGTTCCTCTGTGGTGCTCAATCAGCCATACACATACAGTAAAGTGCACACAAACACACACGCATACAATAGCACCCCACAGGGGAAGTGACACGGCTCTGAAGGTCAGTGGCTACAAAACAGCTCTGATTCCCAGAGGTTTTTGTGACTTTCAGACACCCTGTTCTCTCTCCCACTTTCACTTTCAAAGCAGCGGCCGTTGGCTTTTTATGCATGTTACACCAGCTCATAAGACCTGAGTGACACTCGTCTTCAGGGATGAGGAGAAATTTTTCACGGTTTGGGTGAAATTTCCCAAACCCACACACACACACACACACACACACACACACACACACGAGAACACTGTGTCATCACAGCTGCTCAGTTTGTTTGCAGCCACATGTGTCTCCATAAAGTGTGATGCAATCCTAAATATCACGTTTATTCCTGCAAGATATTTTCAGAAAGTAATTTTCATTTCTGCCAATCATGATCACACCTCAGTCTCCTCAGTGCAGCCCAACACATCACTATAACCAGTCTACAAAACAAAAGGCTTTTTGACTCTAAACTGATGAATATGCTGCGCATCACATGCAGCCGAACGCTCGATCTCAACTGTAACTTTCCATACAGCACAAAGCTGATAAAACCTGCGAGCTGCTGCCCAAAAAAGCAGACACATCATCTTTTTCAGACCATTTAAGAAACAGCAACATATCCTCCAACGCAAGAAAAAGCTTTATTTGCCAAACCATAAATGCGAACAGTATGCCGGGGAGCTGTGAACAGTGTCTGGTCGGTGTTGTGCCGGCTCCAAAGGTTAATGAGCTGTGTGTTCTGACGGAGGAAAAGGAGACAACGATGCTCTTTACGGTACAGGAGGCGTTGCTCGCCCAAGGGGCCGCCTCAACGACACCGCTCAGATCTCATTATCAGGCTTATTGATTAGTCATGGCCGCCTGCCCCTCCACCCACACATACACAGACCCCAAATGACATTCACAGATAGAGAAGTAGAAATGATTGCACTTCCGCTCGCACACAGAGACACAGCAAAGGGTCCCTTAAATCCTGCAAGGATATGTTTTATTTAACCGAGAACATCAAGAATTTCCTTCTATATAACTTCTTAGCCTGTAGATTTATTTATTTTTTTTGCATTAATAACTTTTGTTAAAAGTAAATAACTTTTGGGCACAAAATTAAAAAAAGATAGGACAGAAACATTTATTCAGCTTCCCCGTCAGTGTCTAATTAGGATGACACATATGGGCTCTCTAGCTCCAATCAAAGGTCCCCACTCCCACACACACATACTCACACATTTCAGCAAACACACCTAGGAAAATGACACACTCCACATTCATAATGTACTGGCTCTCACCCACACAGCCACTCCACAGGGGGACAAACACACGCTTGAACATACACGGACGTTTTACAGCCCCTAATGTGAAGCTGCCATTTTGTTCCAAGAGAAAATTGCTTTAATTAAAATTAGCACAGCGATAATAGGTGAGCTGTTCAAAGGCTTGAACACTGCTCTGTGTCAGCCCACATGTTCCCAGCATCACGGGATGAACCTGTCATGGTCCTGGGTCGTTGACCCAGCGTTTTGTGTTTATTGTGATTACCTTCCTCTATTCTAGTTATTCTGATTTTTGGTATTAGTTCTTGTGCTTAAGTGTTGTATCAGCCCTACCTGTGCCTGTCCTCTGTGCTCTGTTCGGGTCCTTTAGTTTGTGTGGTAAAACAGTCTGTGTGTTTCCTGTTTTACTTTGTAGGTCTGTCTCGTTATGCCCATTAGTTCCAGGTGTGCCCCCTCCTGTGTGTCATTTCCTGATTACCTGATGTGTGTATTTATACTGTGTGTCTGCCTGTGCTCGGCGTCGGCTCGTCTGCGTTTGTCTGCGTTCGTCCGCGTCATCCGCGTCTCTCTGCGTCTCTCTGCATTCTCCAGTTCATATGACTCCAGGTTTGCTCTTTAGTTTTCCCAGTTTAGGTTTCTTTAGTCATTTGTCATTCCTCACTGCCTGTTTTGCCACTGCCACCTGTAAATAAACCCTCACTCATATCACCAGTCGGCTGCTTGCATTTTGGGTCCTCATTCATCCTCAACACGACTGCTGCCCCAGCCGTGACAGAACCATGTTTCCGTAACGCGCCCTTCCTGTGTTTTGGTGGCATCTGCACAGAAATCGCTGACATTAATCAGAGGAAATGAATTTTTTTTAAAGTCATTAAACCTCAGCTTTGGTTGGTTTATTCACTCCTTTATAAACTGGCACATTTTCACATTTAGCCCTTTTGTTGATTACATGTTTGCCAAGATGCCAAGAAATAAGCTCTCAGGACCAGAAAAGAAATCCATCTCTAGATGGTAAAGTAACATATGCTGCCTCTTCCACTTCCTCGCCCCAACTTCCCACCTGCCATGACCTGCTCTCCTGTGGACGTGGGCATTGTGCCTGGCATCAGCAGCTCTTGGCAGCAGGTGGCTCCTCCACCTGGAAACCTTAAACTGGAAGAGCAGTGGAAGGATGAGGATCAGACTGGCTTCTTTGGTTAGGATAAGAAACTGAGGATGGATTCATGTGACAGAATGAAATGAAACCATCACGGCTGAATCGTGCTGTTAAAATACTTCAGAAAACAAAAGTGAGGCGTGATTTGTCTTCCTGTGGGAGGAATCCCGGGTCTTTAGTGAACTGCACTGACTGTGCTGTGTGTTCATCCTCCCCGGACGCTCCCGATGTCTTTAAGGTACCAGAAAGAGCCCGAATCACTTTTGTACTGGAGCATGAAATTAAAAAAAAAAAAAAAAAAAAAAACCCATATAGGACTCATGTGGCTATAAATTGATTTTTGCATTCGATCTCAGTCAAGTCGTTTAAACAAAGTTTGGCACTTGATAACTTCCATACTCGCTCAGCTGAACTTTGGAGGCGCATTTCTATTGGTCCTTTAGTGGACGCAGCAGAGTGGTTTGTCATTTGACAGGCACACATAAACACCGGCTTATTACTGATATTTATCAGTTTCCATACAAATAATGACCTTCTTACCTGCACACCCCCCTGCATCGGTCTAAGCTGTGTTTGAATGATCAGATCAGGTCTTTGCTCTCATGTTCTCCTTATGACACATTCAAGTGTTTCTTTATGACAAAGTTGTCTCGTGTATGAATCGTCTTTGTATTATTGTGCTGAGACCACATTTGTGATTGGCTGCTCGCCCTGCGGGAGGCCGGAGTGGGTGGGGAGCTTAAAGAGTCGCTGCCTGCTTCCAGTCGTGTCTCGGAGCAAAGCGATTCTCAGCAGCAGAAGAAGGAGGAGGAACAAGCGGAGGTGCAGGAGGAGGAGAGCCGAGCACATCCTAAAGTTTGTAGCTGCAGCTGTCTGGACGCAGCGGACGCACGTACTGCGCACCTGAATCAGGTTGGTGTCGTATGACGGGCAGAAATCTGCGAGCACGCAGCTCAGTAATGACTGCGACTGAAAAACAGCAGGCAGGGAGCAATCATTTAAGTAATCACAGCTTAAATGTTCAGCGCGGACGCCTTCGTAAGAGACTGCCGTGTGTCGTAGTGTCGCTCGAGCCTCCATATTCGCAAGTTCGAAAGTCCGCAGACGATCCGTTTGCCATTTGTGCCAAAACTTTCCAAGTTATCCTCTCGATACAGATGCTCTGTCCTCCTGGAGCTCAGCCCCAGCCTGCCAAAGCACTATTAGCTGATCACAGTGTTTCTGCCAAATAGCAGCAGTAAATGCTCCTGTAGGTTTGGGAATAAATAGGGGTGAAGATCGAGGGGTCGGACGACCCAAACTGAAAACACAGACAGACGCTGCTGCATCGTTTCCCATTATCGTCTGATTGTTTTATCTTTTGGAAATGTTGTAAAAATGTTTATCAAGGCAGCGCAGTTTTTGCAGTTTTAAGAAGGTAACGTTAGATCAGTAACCATGTGACCTGCTTACCTGGATATGCTTGAAAAAAAATCCTATGGCCCAGTGTACCATGAAATTAATCTGACTGTCCTCCTCTTGAAAGACAGAATTCATTCTCTGCTTATAGCCCCGTGCAAGCCACCTTCAGGAACTATGGATTGAATTATCCTGCTGACATGGGCTGTTGTTGTTGTTTCTCTCTGAATGCCCTGCAGGACACCAGGTAGGACAATAAGATGGCACAGGTGCATACGTCCTGCACAAATGGCAGAACTGGAGTCATTTCAATGTTGGTCAGAATAAAAATAGACTTTGGTTTCATGGTGAATTTTATTTGCTCGTATATTTGAAATCCATCCATCTGCACACTGTTTGTGATCGGCTCTGTGCAGTCATCGTGCAGTTTGAGTCACGTGTGGGTTTCGGCCTGTCCTGCACCGTCTCGTTAACTTATCAAAGGATAAATCTGTGTCAGCCATTGGATGCTCCACAGCCTCCTTGGCTTCTTCCATCCATATTGTCTCATGTTACAGTGACAACTGCTGAATAATTTACCGTGCCTTGCTAACTGTAACCAGGAATCCAAGTTTGGGTATCTGATGGTGATTGCTGAGCAGAGAGGTTCGGTGCTTTGGAGACGGGTTGGAGCTTTCAGATTAAAATGTAAGTGATACCCCAAAAAGAGAGCTATTTAATTGTCTTGGCTTAAAATAGAACCAATAAAAAGACTCGCTCCAGTGTCTACACTGTGCTGGCGGCTGCATATCAGTGAGGCAAAGTACAGCTTCATTTGTCTAAAGTACAGACAGACATCCTGCTGTAATGCATAGTTACATATTTCATAAAAACGTTGGTTTGTTTTTGTTTTTCTTAAACACTCCATTGGTATCCCACTGCACTGCACTGCAAGGCACCTTCATGCAAGGCAAACACGACAATCGAGTACCATGAGTTGCTTTCTCCTCCTCTATGTAGACTAAATATGCAGGCAAACTGTACGATTTTTACCTGGAAGAGGTGAGTTTCTACGCAGAGTTCAGTTGGGATGAAGAGGAATTTCCAAAAAAAAGGGACAAATTAATCAGAAATAATGGTCTGTGGCTACTCTCAGCTTACCAGTTCAGATAAAAACAGAGCGTAGTAATGCTGACTGCGACAGTCATCGAGTAATGACATCGAGAGATGGAAAGAAAAGGGAGAACCCAGGTGGGTTTAAGCCCATCTTCCTCGCCTGTCAGGATCTACAGCATGGAGCACGTTAGTGCCACAAAGCTGTCTCACTGTGTCACTGTTATTAGCTTTGATATCATTTACTCTCCGCTGCTCACCAAGGTGGCTCCTTTATTACGTTGTTTAAAATCAGCCGAATAAGGAGACAAAGTCGCTCTCGTGTCTTTGCTGCATCATTTTAATTTCATGCACTCCTGAAACGACTTCTTCGTGTGGCAGATGAGGAACCTGAATCACCTGTATGTTACACTAAGCATGATTCATTTGAACTGTGTGTCATGTAGCACCACAGCACAGCGGGTCATAAACATCCCTTCTGCAAAATCAGCAGGAAGGTAGAAATGACTTGTGTGTCAGTATAGAGATGCAGCAAAGTCACTGTAGGTCTTCAACCTTAACCAGTAAGAGTGACGTGACTGGCTTTGATTCCTCGTTGAAGATCAGCCATCAAATATTCATCAAGCCCATTATCAGCCTTTTGTATCTGACTCTGGGATTTATTTGCTCTGCTTCAGCTCGAAGCACTGACCGTAACTCCCCCGCACGACTCTGTTAACTCCTCTGGAAATACAAGGGGAGACCAGTTCACTTACTGGAGTGACTCTGCCGATGGCTCATGATCCACACTGTGCACATAAGCTGCCATTTCTTCTGCCCCAGGTATTATGGCTTGGGAGGCTTAAGACCCCACACCCCAGCCCACTGTCAGCTCGGTAATCAGCTGGACAGCCTAGCTTCACTTCAGCAGATGTCCGAGGTTTTGCTTTGACTCTTCTTCTGTGCTGAGGACTCCGGCTCGGGGCTTCTTTTGTCTCCGGGGATCAGAGCCGTGTGCAGCACCCTGCTGAGCAAAGTTATTTCAGCTTCACAGTTTGAATCAGCACTTTGCTCACTAGTTAAAACTCCTCTTATTCTTTAAAGGCAGACCAGATTTGCTGAACATTTCACCCTGATATTTTGCTTTCACGGCGTTGGGCGGGGGCCGCTAGGTTTTATTCCCTCGTTGACTGAAAAGTATTGTTTTACGTCCGGACTCTGACATTCAGGGTCGTTTCCTTTTACTGTCTGGGAGAAAGTTTATGCCGTTTTCTTTCTTTATGCTGACTCTCAGCCCTTTTCCACCTTGGATTGGAGCGAGTGTCGTGTGGGCAGGGCATGTAAAATATATGGCCTTCACCCTGGGCCTGGCTGACTGGCTGGCACAGGTTCTGTTCTGTCCCAGTGGGCTTGACAGAATGGCTGTGTGATGGGAGGAAAGTGCTGTCTTCTGGCTTTAAGAGTGCTGACATCTCCATACTGCTCCTCACATGCACTCGCACACCTTCCATCTCATCTGTTTGCTTTCCCTTCTTTCACCTCCTTCAGATTTCTTACCTGCAGATGTATCTGCCCCCCCATGCTCCCTGTTAGCTACACACCTCTGCTCTGTGTGAATGCAGACGTCAATCATAGATATTAGCGCCGCCACCTTTCTGCTTCTCTCTTTCCTCATCATTTGTCTGACACTCCTCACTTCACCACCAGCTCTCTCTCTGTGAGGTCTTTCAAGGTGAGCTGCTGTATGTGCTTCGACTTCTCCTTCATCCTCTTATCCTTTCTCTAAATTAATAAGAAAATGTTTTAAGAAGCCCACTCACAAGCCTTTGTCCACCCACTGCTGATATGCTCAAACTTGTGAACTGGTCTCCTTTCATCCTCATCATTGTGTGAATATTTCATGTCTGTGATTTGTGAATTAAATATAGGATCTAGGCAGATATGATTGGGCTGACATTTATTCACACTGACTGGTGGGACGGATGGGTTAGACCTGATTAGAGCTGCGGTGGTGAACAGGAGAGTCCTGTCAGCACACCTGCATCGGTGAGGTAGCCGTGTTCTCAGGACTCTCTTTGCTTTGAGTCAACCCCCAAGGGTTCCATAAATAGGAAAAAAAGTGACATTTATAGCTTAGAGAGTCATGACTTGGTCAAATAAAATTCACTCTGAGTGTGTGCATTTAATCTTTCTGGGGTTTTTTTAGTAATACTTTTATAGCTGCTAATATTTTCTATGACATTTATTTTACAGTAACCTTATTTAGCAATGGAGGAGGCAATAAAGCAGTGAATACACCATGTAATGCTCTTAATACCCAAACAAAGGTCTTTTATGCTCTGAAATCATGGCCAGATATTTCAAGTCTGTCTGTGTAGCACCTTTTATTAGCACATGAAAACACACCGCGAAGTTGGGAATATATTTTTAAGCTAATAAATCTCATGATCTTCCTATTGTTTTATTCTTTCCCTGTAGGACTGATATTTTACATTTCTCGAGTTTTAATATTTAAATTTAATTAATTACAGTGAAACAGTCCATAAAATACAAGGAGATCTACTTTTCCCCACTAATCTGGAAAGTGCTGTATATATGTCTGGCTGTCATTTCAGAAACTGTAGTTGAAAACAGTGGCATTTACTGAGCGTTCACTTTTAAGGTGTTTTTCCTCATGCATTAAAGGTATTTATACATGCATATATTGTACATAAACCATCTGTACAGTATGTACTGTGTTACAAAGTAACTTATTAGGCCTTGCACGTCCTAGAATTGCCACTTGCAGTTTTCTTTAATATATAGTTAATCCCGTGCGTGCGTGCGTGCATACATACACATATATGTGTGTGTGTGTGTGTGTGTGTGTGTGTGTGTATGTATATACGTGTGTGTATATATGTATATAAAAAACCCCATTTACAGTCGAGCTCATTAGACTTCAGTCACCTCCCTCACTCACTCTCTGCTGAATCATATCTGTTATTAATCTCTGTCTCTCTTCCACAGCATGTCTTTATCCTGTCTTCCTTCTCTCACCTCAACCGGTCGCAGCAGATGGCCCCGCCCCTCCCTGAGCCTGGTTCTGCCGGAGGTTTCTTCCTGTTAAAAGGGAGTTTTTCCTTCCCACTGTCGCCAAAGTGCTTGCTCATAGGGGGTCATATGATTGTTGGGTTTATTGTAGGGTCTACCTTACAGTATAAAGCGCCTTGAGGCGACTGTTGTTGTGATTTGGTGTTGTGTAAATCAGTCTCGGGTTCCCCCTTCCTCACTTTTCTATGGAGCATGTTTTGTTAAACTTAACTGTTTAAATTGCGTTTTGCCTGATGACAACAGCAGCGGCTCCAGCCCCAACATGTCCCTGAGTAGGATAAGCAGTTAAGACAATGGATGGTTGGATGGATGGATTGTAAGTTAGCAGGAATTGGACCTTTTGAGTGATAAGTGTGTGTGAAGGTGGCTGTAGGCGCTAGCTGCTGCCCACCATCACTTCAGCTAATTCGCGTCATTGAACTTCAGCTCTTAATTGTGTGTTTTGGTGTTTGTCTCTGTTGCAGCATTTATAATTGGATTGTATCACAAATAATACAGCTTCTTGATTGGTTAACGGTAATGACAGCCTGTCCAAGAACTCTGCCGGGTACTAACCTCTTCTATGAGCATGGTCTCCTCTAGCTCCGAAACAACATCACCTAGCATTGACCAAAGTACTAAAATCACTGCTTTAAATCACTTTGGTTTTTTTGGAGTAACACGCAGGTCAGTGTACAGCACACGAGCCTCTCGGGGGGATTTAAGCCTCATCGTGCTCATGCAGAGCAGAAGGCTTGTCTTTAAAAATAAAAAATGAATCAACAGTGATGGAGAATGTTGCATTATTTCACTGTTGATGCAGGGGTGACCTTGAAAAGGCCTAAATATGCTGATAGAGAGAAGAAACTTGGTGCTCATCTGGGCTGTGATAAAATGATAGATTGTAGCTTTGAAGATGGATTTGTTCAGCTGCATTGCTGCTGTTGAGAATCACAGCAGCCCTGTTTTTGCCCCTTTGCTCCCTCGTCTGTGCGCAGCTCCATTTGTCTTTGCCTCTGTTTCTTCATCCCTTGTTTCTCCTGGTTCACTACAGCAAAGGTTTTACGTGAACCACTACCAAGAAAGTTTCCCGTGGAAACGTATCTGGGTGTGTTTATGTGGATTGACAGGTCCCTCAGTATGAAGTGTGTTGCGCTCTGTTATTTGCATCTACCTTTATGTTTTCAAAGGTCAGCAGTCTTGAGTGCACTGCTGTCTCATTTGCATGTACACTCAGTAAAAGAACAGGATGCTCTCTCGCTGGCTCTCTCTCACATTGTCCTCACACACACATACACACCTTCTCGTACACGTCCAAGTGTGTCCACAGAGCCGAATGAATGGCTGCGTCGGAACAGCGGAATATTTAATTGGCCGACTTTATCACCATTACTGTAGCCACTGACTGTCTGCCAGCCCAATTATGACAGGGGCTATCTGCTGGCCAAGAGTAAAAAGTGCGATGGCTGCACAGGCGCTCTGTGCTGTCTCAGTTCAAATGCTAAAAATACCTGTTAGACAGTCGTGTGCGGGTCATTAAATGTTAGTATGCTTGCACATGTACAAGAGACCAGAGCCGCTGTGAACTCCAGGTTCAAGCCAGACGCGTCCAAGTTAGTTAAGGTGGATTTTTTTTTTTGAAGTCCGTTTGTTGTTGTACACAATGCAAGGTGACCTGGTCCCTGTCGTCCTCATTAGCCAATTGTCAACTCCCTTAGGCGACCAATGAAGCGAGACAGTCACACACATATAAAAATCCCCCAAACCAATCTCTCATCAGTGCTACCAAAGTGCTTCCACAGGGGCCCCCAGCTCTTTGAATATGTGTGTGCAGTTTATGGGCAGATATGTTTTCTGATGCCCTGGAAACAGCATTACTCCTACACTGATGGAGTGGGGATGCCTACCTGAGCTGGTGGATCTCACGCAGCTCCCCTTTGCCTTTTCTTCAGGTCCACTTTATCTTCATAAGTAGCAAATTGGAAAGGGTTAATTCAATTCCCAGCAGGCTGTGGCTGGGAACATTTACCATCTCTCTCACTTTTGCTCCCTCTTGCTCTTTCCTCCCTTTCTCTTTGTTTCTAAAGTCTAATTACTTTTAGAGAGTGGCTTTACTCGGGCTATAAATAATGACAAATCAAGGCTGTCTCTGCACTGAACCTTTAGAGGCTTGCACGGCTGGCTATCGGTGTACATGAAGCGATAGGACGGTTGTGGTCTGCGCAACTCGTGTTGGCTGAAAAGACGATGCTCGGTTTGGGTGTGAAATTTGCATGAGAGTGGGTATCGTGGGTGGAGAGCGGAGGCCAAACGATGATGGAGACCACAGGGCAAAGAAAATATCGTCATTTCTAATTCATTTTTACAGAAAGGCTCAACAGGTTTCCCCTTGCTGTCCAAAGACAGACAAAAATATGATCAGTATATGAAAAGTTATGATGAATTCTTACGTGATACTAAACATGAACTTGGGTTCAACATTCAGCTGCTTCGCCACCTTTTATAAAAATGTAAGAAACTATTTTTGTCTTTGTTTAGTATTTAGATGAATAATCTACAGTAACTGCTTTTATCTTCACCATCGCCACATTATACAGAGAGAGAGTGCTGATGATGTGGTGGCTGGAGACACTAACGCAGACCCCCATTGGTGTGGTCACCTAATACTCCAAGTTTTATACAAGTCATAGTTTTGCTGTAAATATTTCCCCCTAGCGTCCCTCTCTGTCTGTCTGTGTCCTCATCCTACGCATGCTGTGTATGTCTGAGTGGTGCTAAAGAGAATAAGAGTCTGCCCACTGTTGCAGTGTCTGTTTTTGCTGGTGCACTCTTTGTGTGTCCGTGTGAGAGAGGTGTGCGTTTAAAGGCTTTTCGACGAAGACTGAAGAGTGTCCGTTTCATTCCTCTTCATCTCAGGGGTCTCGTCACTGCCCGGAGGAAGTGTCCTGGAGGAGAGATGGAGTGGGCGAGAGCTAATGCGAGACGAGGCTGATGGACGTGTGTGTGTGTGTGTGTGTGTGTGTGTGTGTGTGTGTGTGTGTGTGTGTGTGTGTGTGTGTGTGTGTGTGATGGAGGGTGAGACTTAACGAGGAGGAAAATAAGCTGAGCAATCTCTGTCTGTCCTCCCTCTACCTCCCAATGACTTATTCTCACACACACACACACACACACACACACACACACACACACACACACACACACACACACACACAGCCTCACTGACTCTGTGAAACCTTATATACAATATGTGGCCAAAAAAATCGACTTTTCTGTATCCTGTATGTTTTACACTCACGGCTATTCAGAGTCCAGCTCATTGCTTGAATAAATCAATATACCGTAGGAGCAGTCGGATACCTGCTGTCTGATATGATACATTTCACTATTTCAAATACAATAAATTCTTTTTCTGTCTCCTCTTATAGTTCATATGCTCTCTCTTACGGTCTATTCATCATCACCTGACGAGTTACTGAGAGATGTTGGACAAAAGCTGCCACCAAATAATTACAGAGTGATTAGAATCAGATGAAGAGGTTACATGCATACACGTTGTAGGTTTAAAGTAAGAGTTTACATGCCTTTGATAAATAGACTTTATTAATCTTTCACTGGGGAAATTCAAGAATTACAGCAGCACAAGGCTGAGGAAGAAAAAGTCCATTAGAAATTTATTAGAAACCAATAAAAATTGCAAAAAAATAAAGACAGGGTACAACAAAAAATGCTAAAATTGTTGAAAAGTGCAAAAATGAATCAAATACAAAGGTAACTTGTACTATATACACGCAGTACAATATGCACGGAAATATTTTTGTACCTAAACTGCAGTAGGAATGATACACGTGTGTATTTGTGGTTGTATGTTGGACTTTTTCCAGGCCTCCTGTTGTTGCTGCAGTTTAATATGAAGGCAGGAGTCCAGCTGCTGTGACATCTTCACTTTGGTATTAAGCTTTTAGCTTTGGATGAGAGCCTGGAATGCTAAGCTATCAGCTAACGTTAGCATGCTTGGATAGCTACAGCGCTGGTACCTGCTGATCTGTGCTAACAGTGCTGCAGTTTAACACTGAGCACAGACCAGACTGTTAGTGCAGTTTGCCATACAGGAAGCCAAACTGTCAGATTATTGTATAGAAAACTACTCAGAGGCAGCAGTGAGTTATGCCCCTGTACAGTTATTATTACAGGAAACGTAAGCTTAGAGGACACTAAACATATTTGACCTCATCAGAACATGTTGGTCATGTTAGCTGGTTAAAGTCTGTCGGGGTTGACTTGCTTTCAGAGTCTCAAGCGGCCATTAGTGGAACTGCAGCAGTTTTGTGTTTGCCTACATTCTTTAGTCACTGACGTTATTCACACTGATGTTTGTCTGCTATTTATTTACTTGTTACATTCACCTTGAATCTCACCTGTTTCTACTAAAGCTACAATAATATGCTTTACCAAGACTTCGTACCAAAAACGTGTTATTTATGTCATTAACAGGTCATGTTATTATATCTATGATGAAAATCAGTCTCTACTAACAGCTGTCTAGTTATTTAAGAACAATAAATTACACTCAAAAACATGTTCAAGCCCAAAATGTTGACTTTAAGAAACTTGTACTGAAAAACATTTCTATTGTAAACAAAGTAAAATGGAATTGTATCCAATAAAATGTACTTGATGTAAGCTGAATGTATCAAGCATGTTTACCTTAAAGATTAATTATTTGACTCAATCAACCTTTGATTTTATATATTTCAGTAACATTTTGCTCAGAATGATTGCTTCATGTTTATGAGGGCAAATAATCATTTTTTTGAGTGTATTCCAGCTGGTCGTGATGGTCGAAGGTCATCATGCTGCTGGAAATTCTCTGCTGCTGCGTGTTTGATATATAAATGCTGTATGTTATAAATACATTATAGAACTACAGCCCCACTGCACCCCGATATCACAAGCTTTGAAATGAGTCTTTTCAGTTTAGACAGCAGTCTGTGCAACAGCCCCACGGTTGTTGCTCTGAGAGGTCAAGTTTTGTTATGAATATCGAAACACGTTGATTCTGTGAACGTAGCTTTTCTCCTACGAAACACTGAAGACGTCCAGATGAACAGAATCGATGTTTGGGGATTTCCTTGCCTGGATGATCGAGCCTGCATCAGGATTATAAACCAGTTCCAACGTTTGCAAAACTGTAACAACAATTTCAAAGCTTCTGCGTTTCAGATGTGTGACGCCGTCCGTTCACATCGTCATCGTCTTTGAAATTGGTTTCAAGGTTTTCGGGCCTATTTCAGGACTTTTGCTGATCACATCACTCAAAGGCCAAAAATCTGGAGCTACCAGCTCGTGCGCAGCAGGTCTATGTTGTACACGCACAGACGTGCACGTTCAATCACAGCGTGAGCGCCTCCCGAGTGTGTCATCCTGCTGCCGGTCTGGGGCAGCAGGCACCCTGGAGACACCGGCTGATGAAGCAGCAGATAGCAAACCTTTGAACTGAACCCGACACGCAGAGAGTGTGCCGGACGGCAAAGGCATTCTGCCATGGTCACGCAGAGGAGAGTCAGTCCAGTCTGTGCCAGCAAACCTCTCCTCTGTACTGCTGCCTGTTCGCCACAGGAACTCCTGCTCTGTTCATCCATCTTTCTCTCCTGCTACACTCCTGTTTGACTCCCTGTACAGAGTCGCTCGCTTGTTTTTCTTCTTATTTAACGCAGCATTAATGCTCTGTGCAGGGCTGCTGCGAATCATTAATAAATGCACAATTCTTAATCCCTGCACTAATTTCCCCTTAAATGACACTTTCAATTTTCCTTCTTTTTCACCCATCTCTCCCTCTCACTGCTCTTTCTTATACCCACATGCGACCCCTCCTCTCTTGGTATCATGTTTATTTAAGCGAATAGCGCAGCCACCACCCATCAGACAGGTGAGCAGGTAAAAATGCTTTTGTATCATCTTTCCTCAATGATTTGAAACCTGGTCGGCCGCAGGAGATTTTAGATTATTAATGAGGCTCCTCAGCACATTGTCTTTCCTTCAATCATGTGAGCGAGTGAATGTAAGTCCTGGTGTAACAGTGCACCGACAAATATGGGCGAGGCAGCGTGGTATCGGTGTTTATAATCGTGCATTCATTACTGCTAATGTGGCTGTAATGGCAGCATAATCGGAGTCCTAATTGAGAGTCATTATAGGGATGCTGGTGCTGTGTTCTCCTCACAGATGGTTTATATCACTGTCACTGCTGCTTATTAAGCACGAGGTTGTAATAATCACATTGTGGGGAAAATGACTTCATCTTCTTGTTATGCTTCACATTAAAAACGGTGCATCCTATTGGAACGATGGTGCAAATTTGAATTTGAATGTCATGATTTTAGGCATACTAGGGACAAGGGGCAATTTTCTAACCAGCTGGCTTTCTTTGGCGTTTCTTTCAGGTGTGGGAGTGGTTGCTCATCCGGACAATCTCACGACACTTGGTCCGCTTCGTGTCGGCCGAGGAGTGGAACGATCCCATAAAAAGATTCTGCCAATCTGCATCTGAATGAAGACACTCTTCATTTGTGACCGACAGCCTAACGCATCAGATAAACATTTTCTACCTCTCGCTGCTTCTCTGCTTGTCAAGAAGGGCGTTTTTCGCCGGAAAGGACTGGCTTCAGCGTTTGACAGCTCTGACCCACTTATCACGCTCCAGCCGGTCGAAGGGAAAACTTAGCATTTAGCAGACAGCGTCAGGAAAGGTTATGCATTGTTTTATATTCAGGGCCACTGAGCAGCTGACCTCCCAATCTGATTAGCTCCATACAAACAGCCACACATGTGCCCACACAGACGCGCACACACCGGGCTGCCGGCCTCTGCAGGTGCTTTAAATAGTGCGCCGCTCGTGTCTGCGTTTCACTTTAGTGTCACAACACAAAGACACGCGCTGAAACAGCTGAACCCAGCTTGGTGTTAGAAGTCCATCTGCGCGCTATTAACTCCCTCAGAGCACGCTGACCTTGACCGCCATCAGTGACGTTTGCGTTAGCGGGAGGCGGTGTCACGTCCTGTCTGCTCTGTGAGACAGAGTGAGAATGAGAGCTGGTGTGGCTCCGATAAATACACTAAAAGCATGACCGCCGGAGGGCAGGCGCTGAAATAGGAAAGCGGCTGAGCGTCATTAGACTTTTTAGGCAAATGTGTTACACAAAAAATAGTCCTTGTTAATTGAAAAGTGTGTGTGTGTGTTTGACACACTGTCAGAACACATGAGAGTCAAAGCTGTCTGGGTCATGTCACTCTGACTGGCCTACATTTGATCCAATAAAGTGGCGACCATGGGAATGCGCTCGTCGTAGACACTCGCGCTCTGCGGTCCTCTCGCTCGGTAACTATTCTTAAAAATAAACAGGGTCTGCAATATAAAAACTTTCAACATTTCCTAAATGAACGCCTTCCCTTCCTTCTCCGCACCTCCACCCAACACACCAACCATCCAGTCAGTGTGTAAGCCCTGTCTTCGGGCCCCGTGGAGGATGAACGATGTGCCCACACTTGACTACGAGTTGCTGCTGTCCCCAGCCAGCTCCTCCCTCACCGGCAATCATGGCGGCGGCAGCAGCAGCCCACCTCTGGCCTTGGTCGGGGTGGACACGGAGCAGCGCACCGCTTTAGCCTTTGTAGGCCTCCTCATGCTCTTCTTGGTCTTCCTGCTGGTCAGATGCTTCAGGATCCTTCTGGACCCCTACAGCCGCATGCCTGCATCATCCTGGACTGACCACAAGGAGGGGCTGGAGAGGGGTCAGTTTGATTATGCACTGGTGTAGGGGGCGCAGGGGAGCGTGTCATTGCACACAGAGACTGTTTTAAAGCACGGACTGGTTTAGAGGGACAACATTGTGACTGCACTGCTTAAGAAGGACGTCAACTATTGCAGGAAGTTTATACTGTGTCACTGTCATCGTGTACTGGTGTAAATACGCGGCTGCAGGACCATAGGTAACCATAACGACTGTGGTTCGACACGAGGCTCGCCCTGCAAGCCAAGCGCTCGACGCACAGCTGCCTTAACCAGACCTACTGTAACCGTGGAAACATGCTACCCAGGCCACAGCATCACTTTAGGGCTAGCTTAATAGGATTTGGGAAATATTCACTCACAACTAACCTCAAAGCTAGATTTTTTTTTTTTTAAACCCACTCCACGTGCGTAAACACAGCCAGAGCTTAGCTGAAGGAGTTTACATTTAAGCAGATGCCCCTTTAATGAACCGAAGCCCGTCACGAAGCGTCTGACCTTTGAGCACAAACACTCACCTTTATCGTGCTTATTCTGAGTCCTTACACCGAACAGTTCCAGATGCTTTTAAGGCCCAAGCAGGTCGTTTGTGGCGCTATAAAAATCTTGTCTGTGTATGTTTTGTGTGTTTCTGTGTCTGTAACTGAGAAGCCATACTGAAACTATATAATCCCGTATTACTGCGAGTAGAGTTTCTGTTAGCCGGTCGTGTCCTTTGCTGTAGTCAGCCTGCTGAGCGTGTTGATGAGGCAAACGGCAACCTTTAGGCGAAACAAAGCTTTATTTTTCTATTCTCGACTCAGGTTTTGGAGTCTCCTTTTTGCTATCCTTTTCTCTCTTCCTCTTACTGTGTCAACCTTTAGACTCTAGATTTTTGAGCTAGTCCTGCAGCCCAGTCTTAGGAGGCAAAGGAAAACACTTTGCTTTTTTGAGTTTTGTAATTCAATATTTTTCTGACTATATGCTTTGTTTTTGATACGCTGGAGTGAAACAGTGAAAAACAATATGATTTTCTTCTTCGATTACTCTTATATAACTTCCACTGATGCTGGACTGTGTGTGTAGTCCATGTTGTTCATGTTTGAAATGAAATAAAAGGACTGCTAGTTAAAGTCTCCTGGTGTCACCTTTGCTAGTGTGGGCATTTACACAGAATCTGCTCCTTTAAATCTTCTGTTTACGAGGAGCAGCCAATCAGAGGAAAGCTGGCTTAAAGGAAAGGAGGCCTTAAAAGGAGAGGAGATAAGCAGCTGTTTCATGCACCGAGGCCCACTGGACCTTTTAAAAAATGTATTATTCTGAAGTGTAGATAATAAATATAGTGTCTTCTTCTTGCCCCAGCTAATGATCTCTGCATGTTCTTACTACATCATGACCCTCTTCTGTGGCCTTCCTCTTTTCCTCCACATGCAGTGTCCTTTGTCCAGTATTTGCACTGTCCCTCCTCTGGACACGTCCGAACCCTCTCAGCCTCTCTAACCTTGTCTCCAAACCCCACACACTCATCTCCACCCGGTCCACCCTGCCTTCACCTCTCTCGTGCAGTGTCAGATAGCTGACCTCCAGGTATTTGAACTCCTCCTGCTTCCACCTTGTTACACGCATGCATTCGGCTTTCATTCCTCTTCTCCCCAGAGCATACCCCCACCTCTCACTACAGATCAGTCCACGGACACTCCTGCCTGACTTCATCTGTCAGCCTGTCCGTCGCCATCATAAACACGACGGGGGTCGGAGCAGATCACTGATGTTAGCTCACCCACCCAGTGGCGTGTCTAGAAAATTTTTGTTGGGGGGGGCCAGGTAGGGGCACAGATTTGGAGAAGGGTGGCAGATGTAATTGGCAGATAATGTTAAAAAAAATTCTACCAACAGTTAACCATCATTCAATAACCCTGTAAACCTAATAACTGAATTTGCTTTTGACTCTTATTAGAATGAGGTTTTAACCACTACGGTGCAAAGTTTTTAGATACTGTGTTGATGAAGTACAAGAGATACAATCAGTGCTTTGTCAGTGTTTGCTCAGCATTCAAGGACAGCAATATTTGCATAGTATTTTTACTGACATATAGTGCACATATGTTTTGGGCACAAACATTTTTGAATATTAAAATACAAACATTTTTAACATACAATTGGCAAATTAGCCAATGCAAAACTTTATCTTCTTTTTTTAATAGGAAGATAATCTTCTCACAAACTGGTGTTTGATTTTGAAACAGGGAAAAAGTGGGGAAACAAATGAAAAGACTAACATTTGAATGAAACCTGAAAGCAAGTAAATACTTTCTATGCTGCCTTATGGTAAACTTTGGTAATATTGATGTATAAAGAACAACACTGGCTGATGATGAAATACAGTCAGCTGGTATGGTGACACTGCCAGTATTAACCTGCAGGGCTGGACTGGGACAAAAAATTGGGCATTTTGACCAGAGACCGGCCCACCAGGTATTAAAGCCATAAAGCCTTTGAATGAAAACAAATGCTGTTGTGACAGTGATGTACACGGTCTTGTTGGTATGTGTATGATTTCTATCGATTTTACATCAGATAAAAACTTTGTTCGCAAGATTCAGATAATTATTTAATAAAAGCTAGATATTTTAAATGAGAATAAGTAAGAAAAGTATTTCTTTGTGCCCCCCTTTCCCTGTTAATGCCCTGCCTGGCACCCTGGCATAACTTTGCTAGACCCGCCCCTGCACAGTTACCAGCTGTCAGCTACTTAGAAAAGGATCCTGGTGTTATTTGTCTCTCAGAAACAGCTCATAACTTCCCTTCAACTCATTCATGTGACCTAAAAGGTAAACCTGTTTCTCCATCACCTGTTCAGCTCTGATGATTCAGTAAGGACATCTCCTGGTTTCATCTTCATGTTTCCTCTCACCACATATCCAAACTGACATCATGACCAGCAGCTTTTACAGCTGTGGCTCCAGCAAACATCAGCTAATACTAGAAATTAATATTAAATAAATTCTAACAGCTGATCAAGCTTAAAGGTGCTGCTGTTGTTTAGCGCGACATCCGCTGGTTTCCTCTTTCTGGCAAAGTGGGCGATAAACAAACAAGACAGAAAAGCCGATCAGCTGATCATTGATCAGTCTCATGATTGAAGTAGCAACAGGAGAGGGAGGGGGAGAGAATGAGAGAAGAAGAGGCAGCTGTGCAGTGTAAACACAGAATAACTCCAGCTTTGTGTCTTTTCCATTCTAGCTTAAGTTCGGGACAAACTGCGTCTCTTCTCAGCTCAATACAAAACCTGTAATATTGTCTCTGAATGAGGGACCATTCCCTTTTTTAAGGAGCTGTTGGCAACTCTACTAACTAACCTTATGAATAAAGTTCACTATCAGTAACATCACAGCACCCACCCAGCTGTATATAAACTCCGTCATGCTAGCTAGTACGCAGTACGAGTTATTGTAACTGACTGTAAAAAGTCAGCACAACGAAAATAAACTCCACCTAAACTTGGTTTATATCTGACCCGGATAGACTGCAGGTCATAACTTCTTACCTGAAGTTCAGTTCACCTGACACTCGGACCAGCGGCTGCTTCGGGTCTCTCCTCCTCCTGCCTACCCTTCCCTCATCCACCTGCTAGCCGCCGTGGAAGCTCCGCCATGCTCGATGGCCAGTCCAGCTATGTTAAACTGTTAATCTTTCGCCGAAAAACTGTTTTCTGTGGTGCTGTCTTTCGTGCTTGGCTCTCCTACCTTTGCTAACATGATGCTAATAGCGCAGAAGCCGATGCTGCATTCACTTACACTCGGATATCTGAGCTTCACTGTGAAAACATAATCGTACATTTGATATTTCATTGGATTTTATTGTTTTGGCTTCGGGGTGGCACCTGGGGTGGCCAGTCTGGTTGGGGGGGTGGCCTGTGCCCCCCCAGGCCACCCCGCTGGACACGCCACAGCACCCACCTGTCACACCTCCTCATGCCTCTATCGTATGTGTTCTCCACAAAGACACAGTGCCAAGAATACACAACTTAAAAATATAACCCACAATACTTTATTGCCATTTATGTCAGTGGACAAAGGTTTACAATATAATATGAATGACTCTAAGTTTTACAGACTGCCGTTTGGTGTCATAAATCTTTGGTTTTCAGAGATGATGTCACAGGATGTCCCGCGATGGCCGCTTTATTACGTGATCCTCATCTTGTAGATGCTGTGTGACTGGATGATTGTCATATCAGCTTTCAGTTAAACTGTGGGATCAACAGGTGTGACGAATGCTGCTTTCGTTAAGCACACGATACCTCGACGATGATGACGATATTCAAGTCTGACGCTGAAGCTGAGATACAGTAAGCACAGGCAACACGGTGCCCTTTCAAAAAATAAAACATAGTGGCAAGTTTTAAAAAAACAACAAAAATTACAAAATGAGAATAAAGATACAAAGTATACAAAGGTTCCCAGGTTAGAACATGGTTATGTGTTATAAACGTCGTCTTCGATGAAATACCTCAAGTGTTCAAAGAGAAGGATTAGCATTTAGCACCACAGGTCCGAGCATGGTTGGCATGTTGGCCTCGATCGTTGTACACACAGTGTAAGCTTCCCTACTTGTTGTGATAAAAGATAGCTCCTGATTATCTCAAAGACTGATCTGACTGCCTGAACACGTCAGTCAGGGATGACCAAGCACATGCTCGCTTTTGGTTTGGATTCAAAACAGCCAACAACACTTAAAAGCTTTCAATCTGTGACTATTTGGCCTGGCAGCTGTGACATTTTAAAAAAAAAATCTACATTTCACTTAAAAATATACAATTAAATCTTCAAGAAGCAAGTTTAATAATAATAATAATATTGGTTTATCAGCACTGAGACAAAAGACGGAGACAACAGCAATAAAACCTGGTAAAAAAAAAAAAAAAAAAGAAAGAAAAAAAGACTGCGCTTCTTCTACAGCGTTGGGTATCATGTAGCACCTTTTTTCCCCTCAGGAGGAAAAAAATCATGACAAAGGACGTATGACCTGAAGCATATTCTTGTTTTTGTGAGGTTTTGCGTTCTAATGTGCAAGCCCTTACTCTGTAAAGCACTGCTGTTAGTTACAGTTTAACATGTCATGTACCTTTGAGGCTGCTACTGCATTCACGTGTATGTCCCTTCAGCTGTTTTCACACATGAATTCTGGGAAGTGTCGGGAGAATGGGGTTGGTACGACATCCCACGCGGCAGGAGATGGTTCTGGCTTCTGGAGATACTCCGTTTGCTTTGGACGGTGCCGTCTGTGTAGAGCGTGCAAGAAGGCGGGCGCGCGACGCCCGTTTGGTGAATTCAACAGATGCTCTCGAGTTCGAGTGAAATGGACATCTGTGTCCTCGGGGCTGCAGTGAATGTCTAAGGCTCAGTCCTCAGACACCGAGCTCACGGTAAAGCCAAAGAAGGCAGATAAAGTCAGCTTATTGTCATTAAATGTGTGACTGTAGTAAAGAAGCTACAAGGCTCCGACAGCCAACACTGGTAGGAAGACTGTTGATTACATGAAGGCTCACAGGTCCTGAATCAGTGAAGTCAAAATCACTGAAAGCTTAAATACCTGATCGTGACCTGATCTATCTTCTTTAAAGTCTCCGAGCTACTCGCTGCTGTATTCCCTGCTCACGATGGATGCTGAGGGACATTAGCACCCTCTTTTGTTTTAAAGTTAGCATCACAGCATGGTGTTGAGAAGTACTGAGGTAACCAAACGTGACAACACGCACACGCAAACACGCAGGACCAACATCAGTCACACGAGAGGAGAACTTGCTGTTTTCTGAAAAAGACTCGTTGGCATCCGGATATCAAACAGAGAGCGAATCAACCTGAAATGCTGTGTATACGATGCAGTCCTTTGTGTTTCTGAACAGCAAAAATACATTAAATGACTTACTAGGATATGTAAGGGGCCCAAGATGACAGAGAAGTGAGCTTGTTCTTAGACCATGGTGGCACCCTTATCTTGAACCTTAAACTCTATTTTTCTCGATGCTACTAAACACAATGACATCTGTAGATGCTGCCTGTGATTTAAATACTCGTCTAAAGACAGTTCTCAGCACTTCACTTCTAATTAAAGCTTTGTTGTTTTGTCTCATCTACAAAAGTGCTTCATGGACTCGTGAGCTTCCTGTCTGCTCTTGTTTGGGTGGAGGTGGGCGTGGTCCAAGCACAAAGACACCTCTCTGCGTCGCCTCCGCTGGTTCTCTGGGTGGAGAACGAGCGCTGGGTCGGGTAGGAGTGGAGGGGAAAACAAAAAGAACAAAAACACAAAACAAGAACACAGAATAATTTGAACATTAACAAAGTGGTGGTAGAGCTGACTCAGTCTTTCGTAGCCCTCGATTTCCCCCTGTTGGTGTGGTGGTCCTGTAGGGGGACTCTGTGTAGGAGTTACTGGATAAAAGGTTAAAAGGCTTTAGAGATCAGTCCAGAGCAGGGTGGCACTCTGAGCTCAGTGCAGATGGATGTGGAGCTTGATGCGCAGGGCGTCACCTATTTCCCCTTGTAGGTAGTCAATGTCATGCTGCTTTTCTAGTTGGTGCAGTTTTCGGGGCCCAAACAGCCGAAGGCTGGCAATCTCCAACCGGTAAGATCCAGGTGGAGGCGGCTTCTTGCCGAGTCGGAGCACGCTCTTTCCGTCGCGGCGTTCCAGCAGGCGGAAATGTTCATCGGCGTTGCCGTGGGTTATGACATAACGGACGTGGTGCTCCAGGGGCTGCAGGGCGGGCAGAAGCTCGAGTAGAGGCTCCTTGTTGAGCAAGGAGGCCAGAGAGATGTTAACAGGGATAGAGGCCTGCGTGTCCACACTGGCCATGCTGACTGCTGGTTCCTGCGGGGGGAACGAGGATACAGAGGATGGCTGTCAATTCTCATAATCTAAAAAAGTTCAACCTGAAACCAGAAGGAGCTAACGAATATACCTGACTGAGCTCATTTTCATCAGCATCGCGCTTGTGTCGTCCATTCTTTCCTCCTCCGTTGATCTTACATTCGTAGCAGGCCTCGGGAGACAGGCTGTCTTCATCCTCACCCTCTACGTACTGGCCCGGGAAACCTGAGCCGGTTATGCAGTGACTGGGTGGAGACGAGCATATCAGCCAAGTTCAGCGTGTGCACAGAGAAAATTCATTTCACAATCAGCATCACGAAAAATGTTTTGGTGCAATGTGACCCCTCACCCCTGTCCTGCTCTGTAGAAACCTCCAGGACAGCCACACAGGTAGCCTCCATCAGTATTGGAGCAGCCATAGATGCAGGGGTTTGTGGACGTGGTGCACTCATTCACATCTTGGCAGCCACCGACACCCTGATCAAAGTCAAAGCCAGAGGGACACACACACTTGTAGCTACCCAGCGTGTTGTAGCAGGAGGCCGAGCCGCAAACCGACGCTCCCTGACACTCGTTCTCATCTGCAGTGAAAGACGAGAGGAAGTTTTTAACTTCTTATACACTCGCTGACCACCTTAGATATACCAGCTGAACTGCTAGTTAATACAGATATCTCACCAGCTAGTTACATGGTAGCAACCTGAAGCATTTAGGCATGTAAACATGTACAAAAGTCCAATCTGGGGGAAAAGGGTGTATGTTTGTTGGAGGCAGACAGGCTGGTGTTTCAGAAACTACTAGGATTCCTAGGGTTGACAGAGAGCTGTCAGAAGACACTGAATCTGTGTCATGAAGACTTAAAGCAGGTCCAACCGGGTATTGACAAGATATGCCTAATAAAGTGGCTGGTAAGTGTGTATTAAAACATTTCTATTGTTTATCAATGAATGAACAGTAAAGGATGCAGAAAACATTGAAATGTTACAATCTGTGTTACACTAAAAGCCCGTACAGACACTAATAGAAAAAAAGGAAATGTATTTATCTGTGGCAGCAGATGGCCCCGCCCCTCCCTGAGCCTGGTCCTGCCTGACATTTCTTCCTGTTAAAAGGGAGTTTTTCCTTCCCACTGTCCCCGAGCGCTGGTTCATAGGGGGTCACTTGATTGTTGGGGTGTCTCTGTATTATTGTAGGGTCTACCTTATAATATAAAGTACGTGAGGCGACTGTTGTTGTGATTTGGCGCTGTATAAATAAAGTTGAATTGAATAGTTTGATTATGACAACACTTATTACAAAATACATAAAGATATGTGACAATTCGTCCATACTTTATAGCACACAGAGCTCTCAAACATCCAGATATTTCTGTATTATCTATATCTCATTTTTTGCTCCAGCTTGTCTTATTATTATAAATATGAATCTATAGTTTCATTATAAAACTAGAAAATGTCTCGCTTACCTACTAGAATCACTAGCTCCTCTATTCTGGTCTCTGTACTGCTTGCTGCCCTGAACAAGAACCTCACAGACTCTGTGTTAAGGTACTCACCCACACACTGGTTCCACTGGTAGTGCTGGACGTAGCCCTGAGGGCAGCCGCAGCGGTAACCTCCCAGCATGTTCTGGCAGCCATGCTGACAGCGGTGGTTGCTGCTACATTCATCCACATCTGAAAAACATGAAAACTTCTCACTTAGTGACAAAAATCAGTGGAAGAACAATTTTGGACCCCGCTCTGCAGCCTGATCACAAACATGTCAGCAGAAACACTCGTTTCTCGTTGACCTCTAACTGTAAAGGATATCACGCCTGCTTACCTTCACACTCAAAGCCCGTTGTGTCCAAGGAGAAACCTTTGGAGCATTCACAGTTGAAGCTCCCAGGCGTGTTGACACAAGAGGCCCGGGAACCACACACGCTGTTCTGAGCGGTGCACTCGTTGTTGTCTGGCAAAATTTGAGAAACCGATTAAAAAAGTGTTTCTGCACCCACGAACTGTAAAAACATCTCATATTTAACCAGTTTCAGGTCGATCTGGTTTTCTTTTTCTTTTGCACTCACCAATGCAGGCAGTCTGGTGCTGAGAGAAGCCAGCGGGGCACTTACAGGTGAAGCCCCCAATGGTGTTAACACAGAGGAACTGGCAGTTGTGCTGCTTGGTCGCGCACTCGTCCAGATCTTCAGAGAGCAGAGAGGAATGAAATCACAGCTGTTGGAAAAGCTTTTTCCATAATCTAAGAATCTGCAGCCCAATTTGAAATCAGGAAACATTTGGAGAACCAGTGAAACATTAAATTACAACTCTGCTAAACCAGATCTGAGTTTTCATACATTTCATCATTTGATACATTATTGATGTGTTTGTTTAGGTTTGAACTATTTCCTGTCAGTGAGCTGATACAGTCACAAATACATCTTAAATATAATTTAAATATTTAGTCAGGAACATTTCGGGGTTATTAAATTGTAATCAGTTGTTTACAAATTGAATAACTATCTGTGTTTATTGTCAATGATGCAGTACTGTGATTGCTCACCAGGGGGGCACAGCTCACACTTTCACAGAACACAGAAGCCTCAAAACCATAAAACTAATACTTATGTTTGTTACATTGAATTATTATCTTCGACTTTGTAGTTCAATAAATAGAACGTAGCGCAGACAGCAGCCGGCTATAAACAGGACCAATAGAAAGCAGCTTGTGATTTGGACACAGCTAAAGAGAGATGCAGTGGGCTTTCATACCTTTGCAGGTCTTCCCATCAGGCTGCAGGCTGTATCCTCTGGGGCAGGAGCACAGGTAGCTGCCTTCTGTGTTTTTACACAGGAAGTTACAGGGCTTCGGGGACAGGGCGCACTCGTCCATATCTGAAAAAGTAAGACCACAGTGAGAACACAGAGGCATTCTTTATCAATATTCAGGAAAGGCAGAGAGCAGACGTACCGACACAGGAGGTTGCTGTGAAGTCGGCTTTGTATCCCACGTTACAGTGACAGCGGAAGGATCCGATGGTGTTGATGCACTGACCGTTACGACACAGATCCGGCATCACCTGGCACTCGTTGATGTCTGGAAGAGATGAGAGATTATAGAAGCCACACCGAGAAACACAACATTCAGCCTCATGCTCTGCTGTGTCAGCGCGCTTTGTTTTACAGGTTAGAATCGTAGAGCCAGTTACATTAAACATTATTAAATGCAGAAAAACAGAAGTAAAATCTCTTCTCATTACTGAGCATCTCACCTCTGCCATCAGTGGTGTAGCCAGGACCGAGTGGGCACATCTTCTTGTACTGTAAGGTGCCAGGCAGCGGGCAAAGCTCACACTGTGACCCCCAGCCCCGACCTGCGTTGCAGCAGCACTCAGACTTGGTCACGCTGTTCCTGTTGGTTGATGACTGCTGGCACATGGTCTGCAGGACCTCTGTGAAACAGAAGCCCTTTCTGTTGTCTGGAGGGAAAGAAGGACCGAGCAGAGCAGAAGCAGTACTTTAGTTACGGCCCCGTTCACCCGAACGCTGCGTGCTTAGCAGGCTCTTATACTGCGGCGATCTCACCGATACACTCGGTTCCAGTGGAGCTCGGCTCAAAGCCGTCGTTGCACTCGCAGCGGTAGCTTCCCACTGTGTTGACACAGCGGCCGTTCTTGCAGATGCCGGGCTTGGTGCGGCACTCGTTCAGGTCTGCGGGGGTACAGAGAAAAGACGAGTGAAGAGGACAATGCTGTATGTGCGAGAACTCCATCTCTCCCCGTGTTAGTCACTGTCACTCACCCATACATCCCTCTCCGTCAGGTCGGCGCTGCATGCCAGGCGGGCAGATGCACATGAAGGTGCCGATGAGGTTCTTGCAGGTCATGCCTTTGGAGTCGCAGTCGTCCAGTCCCTCTGAGCACTCGTCCTGGTCTGCTCAGAGGAATGAGAGATGGTTCATCCAAGGTCAAAGCTAAAGCACTAAAAAACCTGTTACACTGTTTAGAAAATACACGAAACAAGATTCTGTACATCACACATGAACATGAAGACACAGGAAGGTGAGCTGTCTACAAAATAAAAGCAGCAGTTTTAATAACGAATCCACGGTGGCAGGCTCACCTCTGCACATGCGCTGGTCGTCTCGCAGCACGTAGCCAGCGGGACACATGCACTCGTAGGAGCCAAATGTGTTCACACAGCGGAAGGCGCAGAGCAGGGGGTTCTGGGAGCACTCGTTGATGTCTGAAGGAGAGAGTTGATTGGAGACGTTATTTTATTAACTGCCCTCTGATAAGTCAGTTTGACTCGTGCTACTGAATGACTGACCTTCACAGGTCATCATGGGTCCTGGTTCAAAACCCTCCTCGCACGAACACTCGAATCCTCCCACCACATTGGTGCAGGTTCCATTTCCACAGGGGTTTCCTATTGAGCACTCATCAGTGTCTGCAGAGGCCAGAGAGCAGACAGATGAGGCAATTAAAACTAATCAAAAATTTATGGCGCACTGTAGATTTTAAAAGCATTCATTAGCAGGTCCCAAAATAAATCAAGGCCGAAAAATGACCCGGTATTGATTTTGGTGATTAATAATGTTGATGCAGCCGAAAAAATCCAAGAGGTCACAGTTCCTAAAAAGAAGTGCTTTTTATTAACTACGACCAGTGTTTGCCTACAAAACTGGAGATATTCCTGATGATAAACTGTTAAATGCTTAAAAGTCAGTAAAACAAATGTATTACATTACACTGTTACAGAAATGGCAAAAAAATGTGAATTAAATGCAAACTCTGCACATCTCACCGATGCAGTTAACGCCAGTGTAATCCAGGTTGTATCCAAAGGGGCATTCGCAGCGGAAAGACCCGTCTGTGTTGATGCAGATGCCGTTCTGGCAGATGCCCGGGTTATCCAGACACTCGTTCAAATCTACAGAGAAGGACAGAGAGTTAACCCATCGAAGCCTCTCGCCACTCTTCTTCAAATGAAAACGCTTCGCTCGGTGTTGCAGCGCTCACCTTCGCGAGCATCGCCCGGTCCAGGCAGGGCTCCGTGGCCGTAGGGACACAGAGTGTTAAAGGCAGCTGGAGACACATCATAAAAGTCAGTTTTAATATTTGATGCATGCGACTGCGTGTGTTCGAACAGCTTAATGACTTTGTTTCACAAACCATCGGTTTCGCGTGGGCACAGCTCGCAGGGCAGTCCCCAGCCCTCTCCGGGCATCTTGCTGCAACAGCACTTGGCCTTGGTGGTGTTGAAGGCTTTGGGGACCGAGCACTTGCCTGCCTCGAATTTGGTGAAGCAGAAGCTCTCTCTGGTATCTGGCAAAACAGAAATAAAGAGTCAGCTTTGTTTTCAAAGATCTCCTCCAAGTGCCTCGATTGTACTCGACAGCTTCTCTCACCGTAGCAGCGTCGTTTGTTGTCAGAGAGCACGAAGCCCGGCTGGCACGAGCACTGGAAGCTGCCCGGGGTGTTGGTGCAGGTCCCAAACTGGCAGAGGCTGAGATCCACACACTCATCGATATCTTGGAGGTGAGCATAAAAGAGCGTGCGTGCATGAGCAGGCGGCCTGACTGTCTTTGACTCCCTGATGTTTAAGTGGAGGCGTTCATCAGGACTCTTTGTGTGTCTTACCGATACACTGGTCATTTTGCACCTCGTAGCCAGGAGGACAGATGCATCTGAAGGATCCGTCCAGATTCTGACAGGTTCCCGGAGAGCAGGTGCCAGGCAGACTCACACACTCATTGATATCTGTGAAAACCGTACACAGATGTGTGTCAAACATGCTGCGAGGGATTTTTACCACAGCTTTTCCAAACATACAGCAGCAGTATTAGTATTTCAGACGTTATTTTACAACAATGACCAGGGTCAAAATGATTAGCCTCTCTGATGCTAACAGGCCTTTTAGCTGGATAACAGCGTGCAGCTGTTTGTCTCACACTCGTCTCCTGAGCGATCAGAGCCGCTCTTCTTTGGAGAATCTCTCAAGCTCTTCCACATTTGATGATCCTCAGACGTGGACCTTGGTCTTCAGTTCATCCCACAGACTTTGTTACGTCACACCTTTGTTCAGACCACTCGTTGTTCTTCACTTTGGTCTTCTGGAAGTCGTTCTTCACCAGGAGCGACGGATGCTTTGGATCCTCGTCTGGTTGTAAGACAAAACCCGACTGGCACACTGAGGCTTCCCTGCAGCATAACACTCCCATCCCAACTCAGACATCGTCTCTGTGGTTTGTCTCAACGGACCAAAGGACCTAATCTTTCCTCAGGTTGTCCTCAGCACACTTCAGTCCAGCTTGAAGGTGTCGCTTCTGTAAAAGTCAACTTTTCTTCAGTCTCGCAGTCCATTCCTGTGCAGGTGGTAGTTAGTGTCTCGTAGTTGCTGTGGAGTCTTTAGACACGTCTCTCACTAGTTTTCTTTCCAGAGTCTTTAAAATCTTTTGCTTCTTCATCTTCCAGGCTCGTTCTGGCTCTCTTTGAATTTCTTGACGATACTTTTCTTGACACTTGGAAACCCTGTGAGAACTTTTTAGATCCATCTCCTGCTTTGTGAGCATCACCAAGTCTAAACTGATTTCTTACAGCGTGATGCTTTCTCGAGTGACAGCTCAGCATTTCTGTCCTGATCTGCACACGTACCTCGACCTGGTTTCCTACTCTTGAGGATTTGACCGGTGACTCACCAACACAGTTCTTCCCATCAGGCGTGTTCTCATAGCCTTCGTGGCACAGACACTGGAAGGAGCCCAGCCCGTTGATACACTGTCCATTCCTGCAAACTTGGCCCTGGAGAGCGCTGCACTCGTCTATATCTGTGAGGTAAACGGTGGAAAGATTAGGATTCGTCCGAATTTCTTCATTTGGAAAGAATAAACCTATTTTCTCTTCCTAACATCCAGACTCTGTGACAAAGCTGCCTTCAGGAAAAGGTTCAAAGACATAATGTTTAATACAGTTTGACAAATTTCCCCATGAAGCCAAAGAACAGTAAGAACACAGAGCGAACATCTAAATCTTACTTCACGTCAGTCCAAATGTCACAGCGCAGCAAAGGGCAGCCTGTTTTTATTGAATTGTAAGGGCGTAACTTTTAATAATATGACAACTACAGCTTTGTCAAGAAGACGTTGACCTTTCACAGAAAGCTCAAACTGCCGTTGACCTTTGCGGAGGAGAACAGCAATGATTCGTACCCATGCAGTCGTTGTTGTGAGTGAGCTCAAAGCCGGGGAAGCAGAGACAGTTGTAGGATCCCACGGTGTTTTTACAGGTACCGTTACCGCACGGCTGCCGTTCACACTCATCCACGTCTGAAACACACAAACAAGAACAACATCAAATAAAGTGTACTGACCCAAATGTACACATTTGTGTTTGTATTGTAACACCTGTACTGATTTCCCTAATCTTCCCTCTGACGTTGGCCCTCTGTACAACACTAATGAAAAAGACTCAAAGTACCAACCGAAAGTCTGAATGAAATGTTTTTGTACAATAGTTGTTGTTTCCTACTCTTTAGTTCTTCTCTACTTTCTTTACCATGTCCCACAGTCTGTGTGGGATATAAAGTGTGCGCGCTGTGTTTTTCTCACCCATGCACATAGTTTGGTCAGCAGTGGCCTTAAAGCCGTTGTGGCAGATGCAGCGATAACTGCCCTGCGTGTCGATACACTCGCCGTGGCTGCACACGTTGGGGATCTCCTGGCACTCGTTACGGTCTGTGGACACGGGACAACAGAAAATTAGCAAAACGCAGCACACCACTAACATGTTTAGTTATGATCATCATGGCGAGTCTTAAATACCCAAAGATAGCTTCCCAAAGTCTAAACTGACATCTTTAAATACATTTTTTTATATATATGTAGAAAAGCTGAATAAACTGAAACCCGTTTCGTGTTCTCCGTGGACTCCTTACACGATCACACAGTGTGGACTCACCCAAACAGGCCCCGCTGGGAGACAGTTTGAAGCCTTGCGAGCACTCGCAGCGGTAGCTGCCGGGAATGTTGATGCAGTTGGCGTTTCGCTGGCACAGGTTGTCCCCGCTGTTACACTCATCGATATCTACGCCAGAGGAAGGAGGAGAGAAACAGTGGGCATCAATCACAGGCTCTGTAACTGTCTGGTCAGAGCACGCCGTCAGCTCGCGGACAGCAGGAAACACAACAGCGCCATTTTGGCTCTGATACAGTACAGACAGCTGCTGACTGGCTGACTGATGGCTCTGGCAGGTACTTCCACTTAGAGCCACTGTGCTTTTTACAAGGAGACAACTCTTGTTGGTAAAGGCAGCAATGACTATATTGCTAGAAGTGATTGTAAAAGCAGCTATGTGGATACTGTAATTCGAGTGTGACACATACTGTATGGATGTGTGCACAGCAAAGTTATTAAGTCAGAGTCTTCCTCTGGGAGGATTACAAAGGACATTTCAGACCAATACAAATGTCACTGAAAGCCTGAGTGCTACCTTCACAGATCAGTAGTATGTTGTTGTAGCTGAAGCCCATCGGACATTCACAGCGGAAGCTCCCAATCTGGTTGATGCACACTCCATGGGCGCAGATGCCAGGAATCTCCCTGCACTCGTCAATATCTGCAGAAAATCACCACCGGGGTCTATTTACAGCACGAGGCACAGCAGTAAACATGCACGATTAGCAGGTGGGGGCTCTTGATGTTGTAACACTTACCAATTGGTTTGCCAGTATGGATGTCAATAATGAAGCCAGGAGCCTGGTTACCACACAGCAGCTGGTATTCAGCTGGAGAAAAAGAAATCAGTTGAGAATCAGCGATGGAAAACACGCTTTAGCTCGTGTTTCGAGGACTTTGTTGGAACTCACTGGTAGCAGGAGTTGGACAGGCTTCACATGGCTTGTTCCAAGCTTTTCCCACGTTGTAGGCACAGCAGCACATCTTCTTGGTCATGTTGAAGGACAGCTCGTTTTCACAAGTGTCGTTGAAGTTGCGGTAGCACACACTCTTCCTCATGTCTGCCACACGAGAAGGAAAGTAGTCATTAGGAAAGGTTTGACACAATGCTGTTCGACTGTTGGACATGTCTTTAAATAAGAAACAGCGAGGACTGATCTGCACCACCCACCCATGCAGTTGTTTCCTCCATTGACCTGCATGTACTCAGGTGGACACACACAAGTGTAGTTGCCCAGAGTGTTGTAGCAGGTGCCGGGCCCGCAGATCCCAGTGTGAGTCGTGCACTCATCGATATCTGCAAATAAAGACAGAAAGCATGAGCAGCGTGTTAAAGACCTCCTATTGGGTGATATTTACCAGCTCTGGACTCAACGACAGCTTTATCAACCATCGCTGTCACGCTTATTTCAGATTGGATCTGAAATGTTATTATCGTTACAATTTTACTTTGTTACTTTTTATCCATATTTGAATCCACAAATAATATCAGCTACTAGCAACAGCACTGGCTAATAAAATGTTCTATTTCATGTACTTATCTACACTGTTAGCTACTTCAAAATGTGTCCTCATATTTCACCACTACTTGTAATATTAATAATAAATGATGTATTAATTACATATTTTGTAATGGGGGTAAAAGTGAAAACAGCTGTATTTAACCAGAGGTGGGTAGAATAGCCAAACATTGTACTCTAGTAATAGTAGCACTACCTCAACATAGTTTTACTCAAGTAAAAGTACAAAGTAGCCTCCAAGAAATTACTCAAGTAAGAGTAAAAAAGTATTTAATAAAAAAGGCTACTTGAGTACTGAGTGACTGATCACAACATCTGATTTAATGTTTAAAAATGAGATAAAAATATGAAGTTTAGTGCAAATGTTGGTATTTTAAAGACTGAAAAGCAAAAACAAAAGAATAAATCTAAGCAGAAGAAAGAGGTTTCCAAATCATTATTAAACTAATATTTAGAGAAGGTAATAGAAATATAATAAAATAAAGATAAGTTAGAACAGAGTAAAGAACTTCCAGTGATGCTGTGACTTCATCTCCGACAGGCTGAGCAGACAGAGTAACATTAACAAACTGCAGGTTTGTGTCGCCTGCATTTTTGGTTCAAACGTGTTTATTATTTGATTAGGAGTAGCGATACCTCATGATAATATTACTCGAGTAAAATTAAAAAGTAAATGTAGTAAAACTCCTAAAGTAATTTTTTCCAAAAAGTTACTCAGTAAATGTAATTAGTTACTACCGACCTCTGTATTTAACATATATTGTACAGGTACAGTGGTGAGAATCATATTAAGGACGTGAAGAGAAACAGAAACCACACTGACGGGAACATGTGTGGTTGTTACAGGATTACTGGGTATCCTTACTGTGTAACTCAACTGGCTGTAATTGTTTGTGTGTTTGAATGTTGTTGTTTTTGTGTGTGTGCATTTAGGCAGCAAATGAATAAATATACAAACATAAATACATTAAAAACATCTTGACTTTACTGTTTATCAGGTGAAAAAGAAATGAAGTGACTCAATAAATAAAAACAATACAGTCGTACAACTGAAAGAATTGTGATAAGAGGAGGACGGCTGTCAGACATCCTCAGCAGGCGAAGAAGAAGAAGCAGCAGGACAGGAGGGACTGGGACACGCTCAGTCCATCTACATCACATGACCCAGGCCCAGGGGACGGGGACCGACTGCATGCCATGTTTACCTGTTTATGCGTATGTGTTTATATCACATGTGATTAATGCTAATATTTAAAAATAACTGCTAAGGTTTCTCCTCACACCTGTTCATTTATTTTAAGTTCTTAAACTGCAGTTTCTCATTGGTTGAGTTTTGTTTTCGGGGCTGCTGAGCTTATCTGTGCATGTTTCCTTGGTTACAGCAGACGTAGACCCTGGAGTAACTCTGACAGGAAGTGTCTCTATAACAGGATTGTCAGTGTAACTTTGATTTCAGCTCTTACCTTCACAGATGCGAGTCTCTTCATTGAGGTAGTACCCTGGTGGACACTCACACTGGAAGCTGCCAAATGTGTTGACACAGTTTCCACCCTGGCAGAGGCCTGGAAGCTCCTGGCACTCGTCAATATCTGGAAAAGAATTCACTTTGTTACATCCATCAGTGACACCAACGTGTTGTCTTTAAACACAGGAGAGAAAACAACGTTTTACCCTCCAGGATGACAGTGATGGGGTTGGGTCTGAAACCCTCTCCTCCCGGACACAGAGTCTTATAGTCGGCTGCAGACGGGACAGAGACACACATGCAGGTTTGCATTTGGAAATAAACACTGTAAATAAATGAAGTGAGTGGGTCTGTGCATACTGGAGTTGAGCAGGGGGCACAGTTCACAGGGGTTTCCCCAGGCGACCCCCTCTGAGCAACAGCAGGAAGCTCGGGTCACACCCACTCCGATCTCTGCGCTGCAGGAGATTCCTCCATCGCCGCGGGCGAGGACATCCAGGAAGCAGTTCCCAACACGGGTGTCTGAAAAAGACACAGAACGGCAGCGAGTCCAAGAATGAAATGAGCAACATTTTGGGCGGCTCACAAATATATCAAACACATTAATTCATTATGCTGCGTGACCCATCCTGGTACAGAACAGACAACATCTGCATTTCTCAGTGTGACTCACCCACACAGCCCACTCCTGTGGGGTTTAGCTCAAAGTCAGGTGGACAGTTGCACAGGTAGCTTCCTGGTGTGTTCACGCAGAGTCCATTGATGCAGTTAACAGGGTCCGCACACTCGTTGATGTCTGCATTGACGTACGGTCAGAAAACTTGTTCATATAAATGCTTCAGTAAATGGAAAGTGCAGATGAAAGAAACGATGAGCAAAGCTTTAAAGCAGATTCATGAGCTGAGACAGAAGCACTAACCAGTGCAGTTTCCTCCACTGCGGTCCAGTTCGTAGCCATCATCACACACACAGCGGAACATCCCTGGAAGGTTCTGACACGTTCCAAACACGCAGATGTTCTGGAAGTTACACTCATCGATGTCTGTGGGGAGGAGAGAAGGACAGTTTGTGTTTTTGTCTTTTTGACACCACCTGTTTGGAAGAAACAGTGACGCGCAGCACCTTGGCAGGCCTTGCTGTCTTCTGTAGGAGTGAAGCCCATCTCACACTCGCAGCGATAGCCTCCCGGGGCGTTCAGACACTGGCCGTTCTCACACAGGTTCACATTGTCTGCACACTCGTCCATGTCTGAGAGGGACATATTAAAAACTTACAGTGTGCTGGACACACAGTCGCTGGCTTTAATCGGGACAGCTCCGACAGTCTTACCGGAGCATGAAAAGCCATCTCCGTTGAAGCCCTCTTTGCAGGTGCACCTGTAGGATCCCGGCGTGTTGACGCAGTCTGCGTTGGGATTGCAGTTGTGGTCCTCTGCAGCACATTCATCTTCATCTGCAGGAGAGAAAAGTGGAAAGCTTAGCATATTCTTGATTTAACGAGGAAATTTTATTCCTTTTATGCTCTGTCGAACCCGATGCTGCAACATAAACTACCCCGAGTGCATCCCACAGCCGAGTAATACCCACTCACCCACGCATTTGATGCCATCTCCCACCCAGCCGTCTCGGCAGCGGCATTTGAAGCTTCCGGGAAGGTTGACGCAGGCGGCGTGCATGTCACAGTTATGGGATCCGATTTCACACTCGTCAACATCTGGAAATATTCACATTAAGCAACAATTGCAAATCAAGTCAAAGAAGAAGCAGGCAGCACTAATAATGTTAGTGTTGGTTTTCTCAGGTGAAATTCTCCTTTTTTTAAGGAAAGGACAGCTCTGACCAGGTCTTCACATACTCTTTCTAAGCCTTAGATCGGGAACTATTGTATGCATGAACGAGCTGTGTCATCTCAGAGAGTCCCGACAGAGGCGCCGACCTCTCAGCTCGGCCTCTGATGTACCTGTGCAGCCCGTCGATCCCTTTTTGACAAAGTATCCCATCTGACAGTGGCAGATGAAGGAGCCTTTGGTGTTCTCACAGTCACCATGGAGACAGATGTTTGGGTTCAGATCGCACTCGTTCACATCTGAGATGGACAGATGAAGATTATACATGAATGTTCTCACCGTGGAGATTACAGTGACACAAAATGAGAGTGACAGTGGAAGTCCCACAGATGCTGGGCAGCCACAGACAGCTCATCTATATTTATAAACACGACAGAGACTGAATGAATAAATTAAGGCGGCAGATGAAAAAGACACAAAATCACAAAAGAGGGAAATGGATTTACAGATCAAGATGAAGACACTCAAATTATAGGCCTACCGATACAGGTCCTCATATCCATGGAGGCCATGAATCCATCGAAACACAAGCAGCGATAGTCTCCAGGAATGTTGCTGCACTGGCCTCCGTCGCAGATGTCAGGAGTCTCCTCACACTCGTCGATATCTGACAGCACAGGCAGACGATTCAGTTTGCTACACGCAGCGACGCAGTAACATTTCTCCTTCATGCTGTCTTTTTACCTGCACAGGTCCTGAGGTCAGGCATAAGTGCGTATCCCTCACTGCAGCTGCACTCGTAGCTGCCCTCTGAGTTGGTACAGTGGGTCTCACAGCCTCCGTTCATTATGGTGCACTCATCAATATCTGCAATGAGAGGTCACAGCTATGAATGAAAACACACAGCCCATCTGTGTGTCTGTGTTATTCGGGCGTTTGGGTTTCTAAGTGATTAAAGTTCATCTTCTGCATAGTTTCATCGTTTCTGTTCTAGTTTTATTTTGTGCTTTTCAGTTCTGTTATCTTCTGATTGGTTCCTCTAGTTCTAGTTTTCTTCTTTCCTTTTGGCATTCCCATTCTCCTCCCGCAGTCCTTCCTTCGTGGAAGTCTTGTGTATTTCTTGTCCTCCTGTTCAGTTGTGTCTCTCTTCCTGTTTTATTTTGCTAAGTGTTTCGTGAGCTGAGTGTCGCTTCCTGTCATGTTTGGTTTGTTGTCTGCAGCTGTGTTCCCTACATGTTCCCTCATTACTCTTTGTATAAACTGTGTCAGTCTCCCTTTGCGCTCCCAGTCGCGTTTCTGTCCTGCAGGATAATCATTAAAGCTTGTCTCGGTTATTTCTGTCTGCTGCATCCACTCCGCAAATGACTGGACCCAAATTATTACACAGCCTTAAACGGTCTGGTTCTTATGTGGCACTTTTCTACTCTAGCTGAAGACTCGCAGCACTTTATACAACTTCTTCTTCTTCTTCGGTATACAGACTGGAGGATCAGCCGGGGAACGAACCCCAACCTCCTGATCAGTAGATGACCTCCTCTACCTCCTGAGCTCCCATCATCTTTGCTGTTGCAGGAGTCTTTCTTCTTCCAGGAGTCGAGCCTCGCTTTCACACACTCTCTAGTATGACTTTAGCTCTACTCACCAACGCAACCCTGTCGGTCCGGTGTGGCCTGGTAACCGGTGTCACAGGAGCACTGGTAAGTTCCCATCATGTTGACGCACTGGCCATTCTTGCACAAGTTGTCACTCAGCTGACACTCATTCACATCTGAACCAACAACAAAGTGCAGAGACTTTAAAATGATACAAAACTATTTTTTGTTAATTATTAAAGACCTCTCCGTCTCTCCGTCATGGCACTGGCAGTGTGATGTATGCCGCACCTTCGCAGGCCGATCCATCCATGCTGAGCGCGTGTCCAGGGGGACAATCACACTCGTAGCTCCCTTCTGTGTTCAGGCAGGTTCCTCCTTGACACAGCAATGGGTTTCTCTCACACTCATCAATGTCTGTGTGGCAATAAAAGTCAGCAGGATACAGAGGAAGTCAAAGGGAAATGTAAAAGCAGAGCCAAATATCGACTGGACTGACGTCACATTCAGTGTGGCGTCTCAAAACTCTCTGAGTGTGTTTCATACGTACCCATGCAGTTCTTCATCATCATGAAGCCGCTCTCATAGCCCTCAAAGCATTCACACTCAAAGCTGCCGGGTGTGTTGACACATGTACCGTGACCGCACAGGTCAGGAGAGATTCGGCACTCATCGATATCTGAAACACAAACACAAAACAAGTGCTCGCTGTGCGCTCGTTACAGGAGACGTGCCACTTAGCTGCGGTCTGCGCCCATCGTTCACACCTGTGCAGTTCCTCTCGTCGGAGGTGAGAGCGAATCCGTTGTTGCACCGACATCTGAAGCTGCCGATGGTATTCCTGCAGGTTCCGTAGGTGCACAGACCACGGAAAACCTTACACTCGTTCACATCTGAAAACAAACACAGATAACGTGAAGCGAAAGAACGTATGAAAGGTGAGCACATTCAGTAAGTGCAGAATGACCTTTGTAGAAGGGCCTGCCCGTCAGGATGTCTCCTCTGTTGGCAAAGCCATGTGCTCGGGGACAGATGGCTCTGTACTCAGGTGAGCCTGGTTTGGGACACTCCTCACAGTCAACACCCCAGGCAGCACCCACTGAACAGCAGCACATGTCCAGACGGTATCTCCCAGGCACCGGCTCGCCACACTCATCCTCATGCCACTTCAGGTAGCACTGCTCACTGCGCATGTCTAGAAAAATTGAAAATGAAAGTCATTTCTCCCAGAACTTTGGAAAAAAGGATAACATCATCGGCTGATGTCCTCTTACCCACACAGGTGCGCCCAGAGCTGTCCAAGGTGAGACCTTCGGCGCACTCGCAGCGGAACGAGCCCTGGGTGTTCACACAGCGGCCATTTTTGCATACTCCAGGGAACACCTCGCACTCGTTAATGTCTGCATGGTGGCAGAGTTTCAGAATCATTATTGCAAGGCCAAAAAAATGCGCACATTTGGAAGAAATCTGCAGGCACACGTTACAGGGACTAATTATTCCACAAAGGTCAGTTCTCAGTTAGACATCAGATGTTCTCACCTTCACAGACGAGGCCCTTCATACGAGCAAATCCTCGGGAACAAGCAGTATCTGAGAACCACGAGAACTCAAGATGTCATATAAAAGTATTTCTATGAAGCAGTAGTTTGGCTTATATTTGATGTAATTAACACCATCTATGAATCTACGGACCGATCTCGCAGGGTTCACACGGGCTGCCCCACGCAGCTCCCAGCGTGGAGCAACACTCAGACTTCAGCGTGGCTCCGTTGATGTTGACTTCACAGCGGTTGTCCTGAATCGTAAGCCAGCAAGTACTCTTCATGCTATCTGTAGAGCCAAAGAACAACAGAGAAGGCGTGAGTAAAGGATCCCGGTGAGAGTTACGGCTGTAACAGCGACAGCTTTGCTCTAAGAGCACACGGTGTCACGGTCTTTGAGTTTATTGAGGTTTTGTGGTTCATTATTTCAGATTTAGAGACAGATTCATATTCTAGTTTCAGTTAGGCTTCAGTTTAGTATTTTGTAGCACATCTGACTTTGTTATTCCAGGTTCCTGGTTGCTGTTCCGTTTGGTGTCCAGCCTGTTCCCGGTCCCAGTCTGTCGTGTCCTCGTGTCTGGGTCTACTGGGCTACTGACTGTCCTATGTTGGTAACAGTTTTAATAAATGTGAGCACCATGAGTGGAAGACACCCTACGATGAGCTGAAAGATTAACTTCACCCTCACGGTTTCCCGTCACCACCCCCTCCCCTCCCTTTCATTCTCTGTTTTTGTGTCCCATCCCAGTATTATTATTGACCCCCCGTATGGCCACCCTTATGAAAAAAGTCTGGAGGCGGCCCTGCTCGTGTCTCAGTTGTTTCCTGTTTTATTTTGATAGTCTCCTGCCTCGTGTGCTTTCCTTGTCTCAAAATGAGGGAACAGATCACAGCTGTGTTCCCACACGTGGCCGTTCCCTCATTTCCCTCTGTGTGTACATGTCTGCGTCTCCCTCTGTCTGTGTGAGTCTGTCGTCGTGTTTGCCTCTAAAGTTCTTTAGTTTGGATTTCCAGTTACGTTCATGTGTGGTGTTGTTTTGTTGTGAGGCCTCTGCAGCAAAGCTGCTCTGAGTTTTACTCTGAGTCTGTCGAGCCGTTTGTGCCTTTTCCTTCCTGCCTCACAGCTGAACCTGACACAAGGTCAGTAAACATAAAACCACCAAAAACTACTTTTCATCCTCCATCCTCCACGGGGCGGGCTCTCAACATAGGAAGCAGAAATGAACTCAGCCAGAGGAACCAGAGACAAACACAACCGGCTCATGTACTATGCATGAGTATTCATTCAATGACTCATTTACCCTTCCAGCTGTAGCATGTAGCTTCTTCAGAGCGATTTCCAAAAACGAATAAAACCTCTTAAAAAAGTCTGGCACAGCATTTTAAATCTGTGGCAGATTTCTCTGAGGTAAAGCAGAGAATCAAGGCCACGCAAGCAAGTATTTATCTAAAAGCTTTGCGTGTTGCTTTGTCTGTGAGATCATCTGAGGATGATAATCCTCCTGGATCGCTCCTGAAAACCTGAAACCTCAGTGTTTGTTTACAAGAGTGGAGAGCGGACGTGGACTAAAATCACTCGAAGGAAAAGACTCTTGCAAGAAATGATTTGTGTAATCGTCTCACACAAGCTGTGTCTCGGACCCCGCAGTGCTTCCTTAATTTGCACTGACCATTGAGGAGGAGGAGTATCTTACCCACACAGATGGTGTTGGTGGAGTCCAGCTTGCTGCCGTGGGTGCACTCGCAGTGGAAGGACCCAGCCACGTTACGACACGCGCCATTGATGCACGGGCTGGACTCACACTCGTTGATATCTGAAACACAGGCGAGCGCACACCTGAGGTCAGAGCTGATTCCAATTCATCATCATTGTTTGACACACACACAACAGACTGTTATCAGGTGTGTGTGTGTGTGTGCTCACCTTCACAGGTCTCTGATTCAGGCTTGAAAACAAAGCCTTTAGGACAGAAGCATGTGTAGGAGCCAGGAGTGTTTCTGCACTGGCCGTTGTCACAGAGCAGACGGTTCACCAGACACTCGTTGATGTCTGCCAGAGAGAGGAAACAGAGTCACTGAGTCACAACAGGAATAATGCAAAGAAACTTGTATTTAGAAGTATAAACATGCAAACCATCAGAACCTTGTAATGTTCACCCTCTGACATGTACCAGCTGAGCTAACGTTAGCTGCTCTAGCTTTGTAGACCTGTCAGTATCGTAGAGAACTGAACATTTGCAACTGCAGCAGCTTATATGAGTCAAAAACATTCATGTTTGTGCTGTTTTTTGACATTTTCATGTATCTAACTACTGAAACTACAAATGTAGAAACTATGTGGTCAAAAAACGATGCAATCCTCTTGGCTCACACCGAAAGCACAGCTAACTCTGAAAAGCACAGTCATGAACCGCTTCAGAGCGACTCACCAACACAGTTCTTGCCGCTGGTGTCAGACTCGTAGCCAGCGTTGCAGATGCAACGGTAGCTTCCCCTGAGGTTCTCACAAATGCCGTTCTGGCAGATATCCGGGTCCAAGGCGCACTCATTAATATCTGGGAAAGATTATATTTTATTCAGAAGATGTTGAAGATTTTTTTAGCGACACTGTGGTTACTTTCAAACTTCCTGCTCACCCCTGCCATCAGCTGTGATGCCAATACCACTGCTGCACACGGCCTGGAACTCAGCTGGGCAGAAATAAAGGATGTGATGAAAATTAGATTTGTGTGAGCTGAATGTTTGGCTTAGGGTAAAGTTATCATTTTCAGACCATAACTGTTAATCAAGTGTAAGATGAACCAAGGACGGTACCTGAGTTTCTGGCGGGACAGGGTTGGCAAGGCTCCCCAAAGCCATGTTCTGGATTGGCACAGCAGCACTCCGACTTGGTCACTGCACCTGGGAACGGGCGTGAGCACGTGCCCATCTTGATAGCACCGTAGCAGGTAGTCCGCATGTGTGTGTCCACACACACTCGACCATCCACATCGACAGCCAGGCCTGGTGGGCACTCGCAGCGGAAGGAGCCCTCAGAGTTGATGCAGCGGCCGTTCATGCAAATGCCAGGTGTCTGACACTCATCGATATCTGACAGAGACGGTGTGCATGCATCACATCGAGTCACGCTCAGTTTATCACACAAGACTATAAAAACCAGAATTACAACGGGTTTCCTCCAGAAATCACCGGATTTTTCTTAGTGATTCATTATTTGCATCACAGCTACTTCAGATGTTCTTTCAGTGCATCTAAAGTTATTTTGTTTTTATTTAGTTTTATTCAAAATTATTATACAGCGATGAAAAAGAATAAAATATGTTGGTTTTGTTTGATGTTTGGGACTATAGTTAAAAATCTTGTTGAATTCTGGTGGCGATAAAGTGGTAATAAACTCTCAGAGTCTGCAGGTACATAAAGACAGAATGAGGTCACTCAGAGTTTAGATGATCTCGTTTAGCCGTGTGTGTTTTGGACGTGCGAGCGCTCTCTGTATTATGGTATGATCGTCATGGGAATGGCGGCTCCTCTTGAATGTTGAAGACAAAATCTCTCGACAGAGATTCAGAAATTCATCAATCTTTCTTTTTCTGGGCTCTGCATAAAAGCATTTTGGGGGAAGCCTCAAATACTCTGACTACTGAAGCAAAACTTCAAACGGTCAACGGGGAATCTGCAGAATTTCAAACAACACCAAATCCGTCATCGCTGTTTCGAAGCAGAACGTCTTTGGCTGACTTTTAGTCTGCGTTTGTACTTAATAAATCGGCATACCGGTGCAGTAGCGCCCGTTGGGTGCAAGTGCAAAGCCAGGCTTGCAGATGCACTTAAAGCTGCCGTCCTCGTTGATGCACATGCCGTTCAGACACATGTTGGTGGTGGCACATTCATCGTGATCTAGAGTGGACCAAGAGGAAACGTTCAGAGAGCTGCTGGCTTATGTGAGCTTCAGCCTTCTCTGGTTTTGCTCCTTACCAATGCAGTTCTTTCCATCAGGGGTGAGCTCAAAGCCAGCATTACAGATGCACTGAAAGCTTCCTTCAGTGTTGACGCAGCGGCCATTACGACACATCACTCCATTCACAATACACTCATCGATATCTTAAAAAAGAGAAGAAAGACGGCTCCTTAAATGGTCTCCGAAACTAAAAAAGTTCTTAGAATGAAAGGAAAACACAGATTTTATGATATGACATTGTTTTCGCAGACATACCAATGCAGGCCTGTTTTGTGGGGGTTCCCTGGTACCCCTCGTGGCACTTGCAGTGGTATGATCCATCTGTGTTGACGCAGTCTCCATTGACACATGGATTACTCACACATTCATCCACATCTGGAGCAGAAAAATAAGAGCACATAAAAGGTCAGAATAAATGGATTTAACTCTCAAACACGAACACCACGCTTCACATTTCAGACCCACGTTTGAATCAAGTTCCTTAGACTGGCAGAAGATGGCAGTGCAGTGCATGCAGTTAACTGTGGCGCTGCATGTACCCTCCACAATATGCAGTGTTTCTTACCAATGCACTCCCCACGAACATCCTGTTTGTAGCCCATGTTGCACTCGCAGCGGTAGCTTGTAGGTGTTGGGATGCACCGTCCGTTCAGACACAGGTTGGTAAAGTGTTTGCACACGTCCACCGTTTCATTCACAGTAACAGTGCCTGAGAAGACAAAACAGGCCTGTAAAGCAGACAGCACAAACACAAAGTCTGTCTGGGTTAGTCTCCCACAGAGCTTCATCTAAATCTCATTTAAAAGAATCATTCAGATCCACAGTGGGACAGACTTATGTGCTGGACGGTTCCTCCGTTGTTTCCAAACGTTCCTCCTCCGTTGTTTCCAAACGTTCCTCCTCCGTTGCCGATCCCTCCATTACCGTTGCCGTTGGGGAACTTGAATCCATAGGGGTAGTGTCCATTGTGGTGTTGAGAGAAACCGTGTACTTGAGGAACGCCCACAATACACAGACGCCTGAACTCATCTACAAGACAAAACAGAGCACAGACTAGTGGATCCCAACAACTGTTTGATTCAGAGAGCCAAGAAAAACCATTTAGGTGGATTATTACAGCGATTTGGACTGAAAGTGCTCGAATCAGCCGGACTGCTTAAAGCTGGAGTGGATCCACCTGAAATATCCGCTTCCTTCAGCTGCAGTGAGGCCATCGAGTAAATTAATTTACTGGTTTGAGATTTACAGAAACTGACTAAGTAATATGATGAAAGCAACATGCACATAATAGACATGCAGCTATGTATGCACACGTGCTTTTTAACAGTTAACATGGACAAATGTAATCCTCTTAGTTTGGGAAGTGACGATAAATCAAAACACACAAGCCAAAGTTTAACGGTGGAAGAGAGCGAGCACTCTGTAACAGATGAGTTTGGGTCACATGATCTCATCCATCTTGAGCAGGGGGATGATGGGTAATTATCTCCACATAAATCCTTTCCATGCTTCTTTGTTTGCTCTTTGTTCATGACATCATGCTCATCAGCCTAAGTGGATGATGCTGTTGCCTCTATGTCACGAGCTGCAACACAAACTCAAAACAGCCTCACGTTTACAGCGTTGGCGTTGTTTAGTTCGACTCTGCTGAACTCGTTTCACTTGTGCTCTCGCAGCTTTTTAAAATCTCATTTTGTCTAAAGAAAAGAAGAAGGTGCTGAATGGGTTTTCCTGATTTTAATCTCACATGTATCTCACAGAATGAGCCAACAAGTATTTTTTATTATCAGGTTCTCCTAAAAACTCTCTAAGAAGCGTTGCCAACATGGTGTAGCTGAAGTACAGACAGATATTTAAAAGTAGAATGGGAGGCAGAGCCTTCAGCTTCCGGACCACAGCTCCCAGTTTGGATTTGGGAGACAGACGCCCTCTCTACTTTTATGATGAGGCTTCAAACTTTCCTTTTCTAAAGCTTACAGTCAGAACTGGAGCAGGTGACCTTAGTTATGCTGCAACAGGCGGCTGCTGGGGGATTCCCATGATGCACTGGGTGTTTCTTTATCAGTCAGCTTTGTGTTTACACAGCTCTGCATTTAATCAGTAGTTATTATTATTGTCTGGATCGTTTACACAGCGTGTCTTTTGTCCTGTCCCCTCACATCCAACCAGTCACAGCGATTTTATTTCAATTCAACTTTATTTATACTGCGCCAAATCACAACAACAGTCGCCTCAAGGCGCTTTCTATTGTAAAGTAGACCCTACAATAATACATACAGAGAAAAACCCAACAATCATATGAGCAAGCACTTTGGCAACAGTGGGAAGGAAGAAACCTCAGGAAGGGGCGGGGCCATCTGAGAGAAGGAAGACAGGATGGCTGCCCCTCCCTGGGAGCACCTTAAGGTGACAGTGTTGTGTCGGTGCTATATGAATACAATGGAAATGAGCTGAACTAAACCATGAGAGATGTGTCCTCTTTCCTGTGTGTCACATATACTCACCAGACCCTCTGACGGGGCACATCTCAGGGATCTGCCCTAAAGCCCAGCATCGTCCTGTCTCACAGCAACACTGCATCTTGGTGTACTGACCAGTCAGATCTGCAGCACAGCGACCGTTTGCCAGAGCAGAGAAACAGGTTCCCACACGCTGATCTGAAGAAGAAGAATATCAGGTATATAGCTGAAAATACAGTAACAACTAAGACTTAAAGACTTCATGCAAACAGGACAGCAAAACAAAGCTTTGTCGCCACTCGCCAGCCGCTGAGTTACGATTTAAAAAATTCAAATCAACACAAGTTTAGGTCAGAAGGCTGTGCTGCCCTCTGTGTGGTGCCTGGGAGGAAGTTTCTTTATAGGTTAGCAGTGGGAAAGGTTGCCTGGGCTTTCAACTAACAGCAGGCATCTGAAGGGCCTCCAGAAAAGAGGTCTTATTTGTTACAGTCGGCCAGGTCAGGGTCAGTGGGGCAGGACGTGGGGCGGGGGCTCAATGAGCGTATGTAAGGAGGTGACTGAGGGGGAAACAAAAACCAAAAGGCAGAAAAAAATCAAGGCAAAGTGGCAGAGAGATTGTGCATTTTTATCTTTCTATAAACTGAAAGACATATGAAAGAGATGTTTAAGTGCAGAGAGGAAGGAGCAGAAAAGGAAAAACTAGGGAGCAGGGTGGGGGTCAGGGGGTGAGGGAGGAGCGCAAGTCGATTAACTCACTAATGAGCCAGCAGTCTGGAATTAATCAGTTCCATGTGGCGTAATTCTTGCCAGTTAGACAGAACATGCGGTGCTGCGTCTGCGAGCACACATACAGTGCAGCACGCAGACTCATGTTTACAGCAGCACAGAGGTATACCTTCCATACATATTCACAAACATATGCTTTCCACACATGCAAGTACACAGTGTACGCAATCAACTCCACAGACTATAAGATCCAGAAGGTACGACTGAGCTTTAGGCACGGTGGAGGACAAAGGGAACGGGGAGGGGAGGTGCTGATGAGGATGGTGATGACTTCAATTGGATCCAGATGTTGGTTTGCTCACTAGTGTTGCTCCAGTGCACAAGCATATGCTTTCATTTGGTGAGGTGTTTTTACAGACTGACTGACTGGACAGGTCTTCTTTTCTTTTTTTCTTCCAAACTTTCACTGTGTGACGGAGCATTAGGCTCTGATTACTGTCAGGGGCCCCAATAGGTCCCAGTGGTCTACTTCATCACAGCACAGCGCATCCAGCAGAGACGAGAACAAACATCCTGCTTCTAAAACACCAGAGCGAGCGAGCAAACAGTATGCCCTATAAAAATGATTCACTCCTGTGAATTTACTCTAAACACAAAAAACCAAAGAGATCATGTATGGAGCTGAGAGTCAAACAGTCACATGTTGAGGAAACAAGCTGAGACTGTCTTTTGTTTTTAAGCCCAGTTTTGTGGATTTGCGATCAGTGGTTTGAAACATCCAGCTCAGATTGGTTGGTATAGGTTTACTGATCTCCCCTTGGTTTCCTCTCCATCTGTGCAGACAGCAAAGGTTTAGGGGAAAGGATGTACAGGAGCAAGACCAACATCAAACCACAACCCACAGAAGTAAGGCACAGGACATGGATGTCAGAGAGATGTAATGGGAAAAATGGAGGAGGATGGGAGTGTGAGAGTATTCCAGTTTGGGGATTTAAAGGTTCGTTTTTTTAAAAAGGAGACAGAATAAGAGAAATGTTCCACTTATAGATGAAAATGAGCACCGCTCCAGAGTAAACAGCAAGACTTTCTATTGTAAATCACTGAGCTGCTAGCTGAGGGAACGAGCTTTAGTGCGAGCCATGCTTCAGGCAGGAGAAAGATGGAGTGAGAAAGACGGAATAAAGTGAGAGAATAATGTATGACTTTAGGGGAAAGGAGAATAACGGGGCTGAAAGTGATAAAGGGAGAAAAATGGACTCGTATAAAGACAAACAGATGGAGAACGACTGAATCCGGTGACTGGAGCACCGAGTCAGTGTAACACAAACATACCACAGACACATGCACGATCCCTTCTTCATGTACTCTCACATTCCTGCCGGGAGTGACTAATACGCTGACCGATCGATCTAAAGAGACCAAATTTCTCTTTGAGTGATGGAGGTCGTTAGCACACGTATTGATTAGGTTTGGAAACGGGGTGTGAAGTCATGCAGGGACGTACATTTTCAATCCTCAGTACTGACTTTAGAGCTGACAGCTTTTGTTTGAATGTCTTTCCTCTTTGTTTTTTCACCATGCTCAACAATCCACTACATGACTGCGGACTCTCTACCTGTGACATCAGCCCCCGCTCTGTGTATGCGCTGCATGGATGCACACATCTGCACATCTGGGCGTGGCTATTCTTGACATTTTCACACTAAGCTCCACTTTTTCCAAAACAAAGTCAGCGAGCCAAATACCTTCCACGGATGATGGATGACATATGTGAAACTAGGAAATAACTTAAATATTAAATTTAAGAAAGCACGATGGCAGCAAAGAGAGGCTGCTTGGCCCGCTGATGTTTAAAATTGTCAAACACGCTGACAGTGAGTCGTCCGTTTTGGAGCAAAATCTTGAAATGACGTATTAATGCCTGGCTGTGTTTCACTGTAGCTCCATATGGGGGGAGGATTGTCGGGAAGTCCATATGGGAAAGCAACAGAAAATGTGTTTATATTAACTTTGTACTCGCTTATACTTTTTATTTAATCATGAGAGCGCCCCTGTTTGCAGTTTTGTCACATCATCACACCCTGATTCTTAAAATTATGTTGCATAGAGGGGCCACGTTCACAAGTAAATCATATTAAGAGACACGTAAGTCTTATGAGAATATAAATATCAACTATCCCTTTGCATTTTTGCTATTTCTCTTCCATACGGTCTCCATTAACACCTGGCAGAGTCTGACTAGACATGTCAGTTTGGTATGGACTGTATGTGAGTCACTGTGTGTGAATGAGTCACAGGGAGGCTAACATTAGAGCAGATTAATGCTGTCAAGGACAAATAATGTGTGTAAGTTTGTTTTCCCGCACATGGCGACCACAGGTCTGCCGGTCAGCTCGATTCACCAGAACTCCACTCACAGGAAGCGGCGAAGGAGGGAGGGAGGTTACCAGCCAGATGTGGAGCTCTTAGCGAGCCAGGGGGCGAGGAAGTGCACAACTGACAGAGACAGAAACGTCGAAACTGTTTATGTGTGTGTGACTCACCCACACATCTGGAGCCATCTGTGCTGGAGATGTAGCCTCGTGGGCAGGTGCAGACGTAGCTACCGGCGGTGTTGGTGCATTCTCCTCCGTCACACACACCGGGAACGGTGCTGCATTCGTCGATGTCTGAAACAGGCCGTTACATCATAAATACCTCCGTTCATCTGATCATGGAGCACATCTGTTGATGTTCAAATGTTCAGTTCTTTGTTAGGATGCAGTAGCATGCTGCAGTAAAAGTTTATTACACTGGAGCAAGAGTTTCTCCCTCGGGGGAAACTGAAGGAAACCAAATGGATCTGCAGCCTGACAAAGTGGAATTACTTCACTTCTGGTTTGTTCTGTTCTGGCTAAAACTCGGGCTCATCCGCCAAACGTGTAAATAGCAGGAACAATCACCCAGTAAACCACACGGCTCGGAGAAGGAAAGCACATCCGCGCTGACTAATGCATCAAGGTAACATCAAAACAACCAATCAGATTACAAAAATATCAAACAAACAGAAGAAACTAAGAAAAACAATCACAGGCTGGGAACGGGAAATGTCCAGACTAAAACAGAACCTTTTCGTGCACTCCTCCTTCGCTCTTACATTTAGTGTCTTGGCCATAGTTAAGCAGAAAAAGCTGATAGAAAATGAAACCCCATTGGTGGACAGCCTGCAGTGCCACCCGAGCCTCCAGCGTGGTTGCCAATAAGTGAGTATAAAATTTAAACATGGACGAAATAAGCAAAGAGAATAAATTCATGCACAGGTAATCGTTTCCTTTAAAAGGAGTCCTGTTGTGTAATGAAAAAAAGAAATAAACAGTATGGGGTAAATGTAGTAACCACAGTTGCTTTCAATCTATAAATTACGACTAGACTTGAGGCTAAATTCAGAACAGGATAAAGGTCTTAAGCCAAACGTACCACAGCGTGACTCAGACATTATGCTGGTCTGAGAGTATCGAGGTACGGGCAGCGTCGACCTCAAGTTGTATTATTCTGTGAGAGAGGTCCTTGTTGCTCCATGATCAAGGAACCCAAAGTTTTATGGTGTGTTACGCTTATTTATCCATATATGTAATTACTGCGCCACTGCCAGGTATAATTACAGCATCAGTGCAGCGCACAGCTCATGCGGTAATGCACAAGTGAGTGTGCTGAATGCGATCAGCTAGAAAAGTGAAAAGCGTGGTGTAAGTGTTTGTCTGTGCAGGAGTGAAGAGTGTGTAACTTAAATCCACGTGTCCTTTGTCTTTATGTGCCTGCATCTTAGTGTGCAGTAACACCTGGAGCTACAGGCTGTTCTCCCCCCGCTGACAGCAGTGGCAGAAGGCCTAGGTGAGGCTGTAAAAGCCCAGGCAAATAAACCTTACGTCAGCAACAGCAACAGCAAGCCAGACATTACTCCACGCAGAAACAGCGCTTGAGGGACTGCCTGTGTGTGTGAAAGGAAATGTGTGTCACCTGAATAAATGTCTGCAAACAACCATCGAGTCTGCTACGCGTGCACGACTGTGTGTACGTAACATTCATGTATTTGGGAAAAACTCCCACATACATGTAGATAAGCTAGCGTGTAATGTATTCATTTTTTAGATCTAATTGCAACTTTTATATGTGAAAAACAGAGTAAATGCATGAGCATCTGAACGTAAGGGCAACAGTGAGGTCTGTGTGCAGTGATTATGTCTCCCAGATGCTGTTAAGTGTTTCTTTGTTCAGCACTAACAGCTGGTTTTGAGCCAAAGCCTTTCCACTGTATTTATGGAAGAAAAATGAAAGGCGAGGCAGAAACAGGGTAAGGAGGGTAAAAAGCAGAGGCTGTTAAGCAGACCGAGCTAAAAAAACAACAGGTGCCCCGTTGGGTTCAGGTATGATCAGACACCCATGACATCTTAACTGCTCCAAAACCCGACTACTCTAACAATGAAAGCTCTCATTGTGGCCGCTTGTTCATTAGCTAGCAGCGTATTTCAATAAAAAGCCTTCCCAAAGGATCTGGTCTGATTGTGAGGGAGATTTCACTAAACACGGGTTTCCTGCGAATCCGTGACTTAACGTACACGCCACAATTGTTCTTTTGTTTTTTACAAGCTTTGCAAACACTAAACTCTTTCTCCTTCACTCTGCATGAGTCAAATAAACAAATGGCAATATAAATAATGAAATCAACAAAACAGCACGAGGGCTCAACTCATTTTTCAACCAAATTTCAAAATAATTCAATAATAAGACCAAACACGTTTCCCACGCCACGCCTTATTTCAGCTTTTTTCTGAAGATAAAACCAATTTCATTGCTGTCACCTGCTGTTATTATGATCATACCTACTCATATTTTGTTACTGCTTAAGTCCCAAAGGATCCCAAAGTCTTAGCCAGACTGTTGCCAGAGAGGCAGCCGGCTGGTTTCACAATAAACGTGTGGTCAGGCCACATCAACGAGTGGTTTGAGTAATCAGATCACATTGCGTCTTGGTGGTCATCTATGCTTTCTATGATCTGATTGCCCAAGAGCAATTTTAAAATGGGAAATATTTGGTGGGAACTCTTGTGGTGCTTTGACCAGTACTAAGGAAATAATGTCATCCCACAGTCCACACACAGCTCCTTTTCTCTCTTCTCATTGCTTCGATGTGTTCATGCTGCAGATGTCAATAAAGTTGTGGTTGTGAAACTTCAGCATCTGGTTCAAGGCTCCAGCCAGAAGTACAGAGGATGAGCGAGTATAAAAGGAGTAACATTTCTAACCAGCAGGTAGTTTCACATGTTTCAAACAGCTCAACAAATATCACAAATAATACAAAACATACAAACTGTTTCTGTGCAGTTGGGCCCACAACAAGCTAAAGGTACAGAAGCTAGCAAGAACTAAATGTAAGTGTGTGACACATTCGCTCTCAGACAGGGAGCAACAAAAGGAAATATAAAGATTAGATCATAAAGGTTGGAACAAATCAGATCTATGCATGCTGTGTTGGTAAAGTTGTGTGTTTCTTGTTATTGCATAGACTAAACAAAAACAAATGTAACTTTAATAATTTGGTGTTGTTCAGTGGTGGCATGAAGATACTAGACAGCTTAGTGTAGTTACATGCACGCTAAACTTGTTAGTTTGTAGCAATAAGATTAGATAAGATGGATCTTTATTGTCACTTTTACCAGAACAATGAAACACAGTTTGGCAGCTCTCCATTGGCAACTTGTCGGTTTTTACATTTGCATACTTCGAATAAGAGAAAAGATAAATAAAGATAAAATAAGTGGGGTTAGGGTTACCTAACCCTACAATACCTAACTAATACCTAACCCTAACCATACAACTGTAGAATAAACCCTACAATGACGTGAAAGGTTGCAGTAATGCATCCTGTTGGGACGGGTGCAGAGCAAGCTGTGGTGTTCATGGTCAGTGTTAGGCTAAATCAAGGGTAGTAGATATTAATTCAAATTTAAGATGATGATCTGCTTATAGGTCACAAGTCACAACTACTGGAGCTCATTAGACACATTTTCAGTTTTGTGATTATTTTACCCAGGCTGCACTGCTACACCGCATATTCCCCACCTGCCAAATCCCAGTCTAACAGGCGATGGGGAGATACAATAACTGTCAACACTTGGTGGCAAAAAGGTTACAAAGAGTTGCTAAATCTAAGATTCTGGGTTTTTTGTGTCCACCTTCTTAAATCTTAGACCAGGGATGTCCAACTCCAGGTCTCGAGGCCCGGTGTCCTGCAGGTTTTAGATGTGTCCTTGATCCAACACAGCTGATTTAAATGACCTCCTCAAAATGTCTTGAAGTTCTCCAGAGGCCTGGGAATGAACTAATCAGTTGAATAAGGGGTGTTGACCCAGGGTGCGATCTAAAACCTGCAGGACACCGGCCCTCGAGGCCTGGAGTTCCCCACCCCTGCCTTAGGTGTTTCATACATCCTGCTTCAATAAATTCAAGCTCCTTCTCTTCTTACTGTAAATCCTGATCTGAGCTGGCGCTTCGCTAAAATCACGTCTGTGACTCTGGTAGATTCAGTGAACTCATCCGCCCCATTTCCTGCTTCATTCACGGAGACATAAATTACTTTTTAGTGCGTGACGGTAATTGCTTCTCATGAATCTGAAGGTGGAAACCAAAGTTTCCAGCAAATATAAACAGTTGTGTATCTGCTGCTGCTGTTACTCCTGCTGCAAGCTCATAAAAGCAGGACAATAATTCATACACTGACGCAGTGCACCCGCGGTCTTGTTCAGCAGAATAAATGTCATCTGGCTCAAACAGTTTAAAAGCTTTCTGTAATCCTCTCAGACGACTACGAACACATCGGCTTTGGTCCAAAAGACACAACCCCTGCCTCGCTAACTATCCGACTGTTTAACCTGGGCATCGTTTAAATTCCACCCAATCAACACGCTGTAATGTGATCCCACTTGTGTGCGTGCACGTGCTTCAGTGTGTTTGTGTGTATTTATGCGCACATGTCAGGACTACTTTAACTTTGGACACATCTCCGCTTTTAAAGCGCCTGTGGAGATTTGTCGAGCCAATCCCAGCAAACCCGGAGTTATCGTAAAGTACACAGTCTTGACCGCCTCACTGTTAAATCAACAAAATCTCATTTACTTTTAGAGGTTTTTTTTATTTTTGAGGAGACAGGATTGTGGAAAGTCCTTTTAATGGTTTTGGTTAATTATCTATAGCCACTAGATGCAGATTAGCACCATGAACTCAGGAGAAAAATAATGCCTTGCTCAAGAACGCTTAAGAAGGATAGATGGGAACTTATCTGTGACTTACTCGCTGCTTACTTTATTTATGCTGATGTTTTCACATTGTCATTCTAATTTGCAAATATTCTTACCTCTTACTTAGAAGGCTTACCTTCACATTTGTGGGTGGTTTCGCTCTGACGGTGGCCAGCAGGGCATTTACATTCATAAGAGCCGACGGTGTTGATGCAGTTGCCCCCAGAGCACAGCCCTGGCACTGCCTGGCACTCGTCCACATCTACAAAAAAGAAGAAAAGACACTGAAATTAATGACAAGCAAACGCACATAAGAACAAAGGTTGTAGTAATTACTGGAGTTCCCAAAGTTTGGGAGGCACAGCGTCTTATAAAGATGAAATCTGCACAGACTAACTTCAAACAAGATGCAGTGTTCATGGTATCAGTTAATGACAGCTCAAAGGATCTTTTTGTGTCTGGCAAATACTCTCTCGCTGTAACTCTGCATACTCTGTTTTTTCTTTTTGCTAAGAGAATGAGTTAAAACAGGCACTGACTTGGCACCGGCTGCAGTGTCTAAGACCACATCCAGAAAGACCCGCTTCAGCTCTTGCCTGAACAGGAAATGGCTTTTTAAATGTACATTTTTCCCAGCATTAAATGTGAGTCACTTTTACCAGTATTGGGAATATGTCAGTGGGCGTACTCCTTTCAATATAAAAAAAATAAAACTGTTTGGGGCCAACCACTAAGTAGAGTCAGAGCACTGTGAGTGGCTAATCCCTCAGAAAACACTGAACAACATGAATAAATCTGCATACAATGCTGCTTTAATAGGAAACAGTTTGTTTAATCTTCAAAAAGAACGTCCTGTCTACTGTTAATGAGCTCTCCGTGGCAAAGGCTGAGAAAGAAAGCAACTACTGGCCAACATCCTGACGTGGAGCCTGGAGCTCAGTCCTTACATTTGGATTCAGAGTCATGTGTGCTTTGTACTGCTGCCAGAAAGACGTTGCTCCTGGCTCTCTGGCGATTAGGTATCTTTAGTGTGTGTGTGAGTTAAAGACAAGAAAAAAGACAGAAACAGATATTCTGAGAGAGAAGGAAGCACAGACACAGACTCCTGGAGAGGAGTTAGTGACACATGAGCAACCTGGCAACCCCGACAAAAGAAAGGAAGCTGAGGAGCTAAATGGAAATCAGTTACTGGTTCCACATCCTTTACATTTGCCAGTTACGCCCATAAATAAGACAATTATACATATAGATGAGTGAACTGTGGAATTACCATCTCATCAGACTCATAAATTAAACACACTAGGCTTATAAATAATTACTGCAGTGCATTTTCTGGCCCCCAAATATTCATCCCAGCTGTGTTTGAGGTAGATGAGAAGCTGAATACTTACCGTAAGCATCTACCAGCACTCTGACACTTCTGTGTCTGGACTTTCTGGGCCTTGCTCTGCTTTACAAGCGATGCACTATGTCACCCCACAGAGTATAAACACAATTTGTTTGGTGTGGCAAAACTAGCAAAAACTGCATGCATCCGCACACAGCTAGGCTTGAAGCTATCAAGAAATATCACTGTAGCTAAACAACAAGCATCTACATGCATCCTGTCAGTTATTAGGTTTTAGGCTCTGGTCTTTAGCTTTAGCTGAGTTTAGCAATTCAAGTCAATTCAATTTTATTTATTGAAATCGCAACAACAGTCGCCTCAGGGCACTTTATATTGTACAGTAGATCAGTAGTACAGAGTAAATTATATTATATAAATTAAAGTCTGCAATGTCCCACCAGCATGAAGCAACAAAGGGCCTGACTGTGGTCATTTTACCGTGGACATGACCTCCACATGAGTCATACATGGAGAAGGCCTCAGGTTATTAGATATGCACGCACGGGGAGTCTGGTTTTATCTGAGAGGGGGGGTGTCAATCAAAGAGGGGGACTCTCAGTTCATGTTACTGTCACTCTGCTCGCCTGATTTTCTTGACTGTGTTATGTCTACACTGCATGTGTTAAAGAGCAGTAAAGTAAGATGAACAGTGCAAAGGGATACATGTGGATACTTTGTAAGGGAACAGTAACTGGTGGAAGCAGTTTGCTGTTACTGAAAGCTGAAGACATTCCCGTTCCCTAAATAAGCCTCCATCCTCTGTGTATATATTACTTTAGCTGGTTCCCTGAGTTTTGAGAAAAGTTCAGAAAAAGTATCTCAGTGCCCGCCCACTTTGAGTCTGCTGAATGTGATTCTTTGCTCTTTGTCTGGCTGTGACTGTGAGCGGATGCCCCTTCCTGGTCCCTGGGATTGGTGGATTGGACTTTTAGTTTTGGAATGTCTCCGATTTTGTTTCCGTCTGTGGTTTGATTCCGTTTGTTATTCCAGCTTTCCCAGTGTTTCCCTGTCTTTATATGATGTTTAGCATGAATCTTGTCCCTGTGTTTGGTATTTACTTCTGTTCTACTTTCTGTTTGACTTTAAAGCTCAGTTTGCTGTTGTTTCTCAGTGTGTGTCACTGTGTAATCCGTCCCCTTCCTCTTTGTCAGGTCGTCTGGTTGTGTTCCCTTTTGTGCATCCCTCCTTGTATACTGCTCAAGCATTAGCCAAAATAAAAGCCTCCTTTCATTCCATTCATTTTGTACTCACTACATGCATTTAGTACCTCACTAGAAAACAAACCTTCATGTGCTGTTGAGTTATAGCAGCCATCCCACAATGCAATGGGATGTTTAAAAGATCCTCCTTTTACATAATGGAGCTGCCTCTAAGTGGTTAATGATATATATATAAATAAATAAAATACACGTAACATATAATGTAATTGCAAGGAGGTATTTCTGTAGTCTATTGATTACTAGATAGTGGAAAAGGGGTGGGATTAAATAAGCTTATGCTTCTTCCTGCTCCTTTTTGAACATGAAAGTTATTTGTAGTTGTGGTTGCTCGTTTTCCTTTTGTTTTGCTTTGTTTATTTGTCTCTTTTTAATTCTATGTTGTTGTACTTTTTCAACATGTTCAAAATAAAGATTCAATCAATCAATACTTCATATATTCTAATAAAATCAAACTTTCTGTTTCACTGAAGCCTTCGTAGCTTATTCGGTTGTTGATAACATAAGATGACCTTTATTAGTCCCACAGGTGGGAAATTTGTTTTGTTACAGCAAAAGTGCAAATTATGTAGCAGAATTAGAAAACACTGGAATGCAATAAAATAAAATAAAATAAAATATACAATAGAATAAAATAGAAAAACAAATGCTATATACAACTGAGTAAGAAAATACAAAAGTACAACTTCGTCAGAAAAAGAATTGCACATATAGCAGTTTTATTGCACGTGTGAGGGTTTGATCAAAGCAAAAGTCTTTGTTGTGGAGTCTGACAGCAGTGGGGAGGACAGACCTGCGAAATCTGTCCCTCCCACACCGTGGGTGCCGCAGTCTCCCACTGAAGGAGCTGCTCAGTGCTGTCAGAGTCTCCTGCATGGGGTGGGAGATGTTGTCCAACAGGGATGACAGCTCAGCCACCATTCTCCTGTCACTCACCACCTCCACTGGGTCCAGAGGGCATCCTAGAACAGAGCTGGCCCTTCGGATCAGCCTGTTCAGTCTCTTCCTGTCCCCGGCAGAGATGCTGCCGCCCCAGCAGACCACACCATAGAACAGGGGTGGGCAATTCCAGGCCCTGAGGGCCGGTGTCCCTGCAGGGTTTAGATCTCACCTTGGGTCAACACACCTGAATCACATGATTAGTTCGTTACCAGCCCTCTGGAGAACATCAGGACATGTTGAGGAGATAATTTAGCCATTTAAATCAGCTGTGTTGGTTCAAGGACACATGTAAAACCTGCAGGGACACCGGCCCTCGGTGCCCACCCCTGCCATAGAAGATGATGCACCAAATCTGGTTTACTATCAGGTGTTTGAACTTTCATCAAAGTTTTTTTCTCCCATTAGGACAGTGAAACTAATAAACTAACAGGCTGAGGCTTTATGTCACACATTTGGAGCAAATAGTTCAAAACAACCAAACTACGTGTCGGTGGACTCCTGTCCTATACCGGTCGTGGCCCCGTTACGCGTGTGGCGTCACCTCTCAGAGGCCCGCTCTGAGGCGCCGCATGGACAGCTTCAGCTAAATTAAGACCTTAACAGGAAAATACAAGCTCGTATCCGGACTCCTGTGTACATGTAAACACGCTCTGTGCTGTTATCACTAGTCTGAGGATGTTGTACAGCAGGAACTCCAGCTGAGACGATGATGGATAAAGTGATGGTTTGGATGTTTATCGTGCACGGCTGTGTGTGTCTGTGTGTGTGTCTGTGTGTGCGTGTGTGTTATTACGTGCGTTCTTTTTCATCTCTGTTAACATGAAGTGGTAAAGACGTTCTGCCAGGTGTGTATACAAGAAGACAGAGAGCGTGGTCTGACCTTGGCAGGCTCCAGTGCGGATGTTGGGTATGAAGCCTCGTCTGCAGGGGTGGGGCTGGGCAGGACACTGCTCGCAGGGGTGGCCCCATGCTCGGCCAATGGTAGCGCAGCACAGAGTTTTGGTGCAGACGATTCCACTGAGCTGGCCCTGACACATCTGGTTGTTCACCTGGGTGAAACATGGCCCGGTCCTGTAGTCTGCAGTTTAACAGTGAGATCAATCCTTTGTTAATTGGTGGCTGACTTAATATTTCATTGACTCAATGATAAAGCAGTGATTCATTTCCTGGAGCACATCTGGTGCAGGATTAAATGAAACCACACAGTACATAAATGAGACATTTCTAAATGGAGGAGGCATATTTCCTGCAACATCTGAGTCTTTTCACTTCTTCCTGCCTTTCTTCGTTTACTAGATTTCGGTGCAACATTTTGGAGAGATGACTAGCTATTCAAACACATGCCTGCAGTTTAGTTTCTGTATCGAGCACTGGCTTAAAAACAAGAGGAGACAAGTTTAGGAGTCCAAGGCTTTCGATAAACAACAGGAGGGTTGGTTCCACTGAAACAGGTTAGTTCAGGCCTCAGATTTCAAACATTAGCTTATTAAATTTGCTCACATTAAGCTGTAAAAGTGGTTTCACTCAGCAGGAATTTGGCAATCTGATAAGAATGACTTCTGCGTATTTAGAGCTTCTATTAGAACCACATTTAACGGACAAACTGAAGCTCTTTAACTAGGAGCTGACGGTAGGCTAAACAGTGGAGGTTACAATTTCCGTCACAATTATGACTCAACCAGCTAAATAACTACCACAGAAAAAATGAAAGGGCATTTGGACACTTCTGTAATCTATCCTGGGGACAATGCCTATTATTTTGGCTGTGCAAAAACACATTGCTGCTAATGACCAACACTAATGTTGTGTTTGAAATGAACACAAACATCTCAGACGTCAGACTGATTCGTGCAGCTGTGACAAACAGAGCTCTGGTTTGATCAGTTTATCAGCACTGTTTACTGAGGACACCAGCGTAAGTAGTTAATGCTGGAAATTTGCCGCACGCACCCTGGGCTTTGTTTTTTGGACATGCATGTATTTTTCTAGACATTTAGAATCACACACACATGGTAACAACAGCAAAAATAATTGCACGAGAAAAGCAATCACCACTCTCGTGCTGCACTGCTGCCTGCCAGTGAAAATGGCATAATCTTGTTAACTGCACTTCACAAATCAGACTCGGTGAGCTCACGCTGAAACCATTTCAGCAATACAATGTTCGTCCTTTCAATCACATACAGCCTAATGATTGCTTCTCTTGTGGGAGAAACCCCTATTAAGTTCTCTGCAGTGGCGCCAAACTTAATATAGCCTTCATTAAAAGGAAAGTACGAGAGAAAAAGAAGCAGATTGTTAGATTGTCACAGGAGACATGAAAGGCTAACTGCATGGTTGGCTCGCCAAGGCTGTGACAGAGAAAGAGCGCTGCCCGCTCAGCTCTGAGGACGAAATGAGATGAAAGATTGGAGGATTCGAGAAGTGGTGGCTGTCAGTCTCCAGTCTTATTGCCCTTATTAGTTCCTTGTGCCATATGAAAGAGGATCACAAAGAATGGGCCAAAAAGTAGGAGAAGCAAGAAAAAGAGCAGAAAGTAGGTCAAACTGAGCGTGCAGCAGTTTGCAACTCTCACCCATCTGTCTTCATTTCTCTTTGTCCACTTCAGGTCTGTTTGTCTTTCACTCTAGTCTGCTTCCTGCTTGCCTCCCTCATCTGCTCTTTGAGCTTTCATCTTCATGTGACCTGGTGTCACATGACCGACTGTATGTGATGCATATTTCTCACGGTTAGCTCTAAAGCAACATAATGCACGCAAACGTCTCCGTGCACAAACACACAGAAAATGCACATTTAATTCCAGATTAAAAATGAATAAGAAAGAAAAAGAAAAAAGCTGCTGGTAATTTATAATTTACATTTATGTCAATAAATCCAGTTCAATCAATGATAAAGGTCTGACTAATAACACTGCTCCTGCTCTTTATCAAAAAATATTCTTCTATGTCACAACTGTGACACAGAAGAATAGCTTCATACACACACACACACACACACACACACACACACACACACACACACACACACTACTAGCAAGCTGAAAGACAAATAAGAAAAGCAAACAAATTCCGCTTGCTTTATCCGTTAAAACCAAACTGTTTAAATTGACATTAAAAAAGAAACAAAAGGAAGAAAATCCAACTAAAAAAATAAAAGTCATGGGGCGATCGTGGCTCAAGAGTTGGGAGTTCGCCTTGTAATTGGAAGGTTGCCGGTTCAAGCCCCGGCTCGGACAGTCTCGGTCGTTGTGTCCTTGGGCAAGACACTTCACCCGTTGCCTACTGGTGGTGGTCAGAGGGCCCGGTGGCGCCAGTGTCCGGCAGCCTCGCCTCTGTCAGTGCGCCCCAGGGTGGCTGTGGCTACAGTGTAACTTGCCATCACCAGTGTGTGAATGGGTGGATGACTGAATGTGGTGTAAAGCGCTTTGGGGTCCTTAGGAACCAGTAAAACGCTATACAAATACAGGCCATTTACCATTCCAGCCTCCAGTGTTTGATTTTGTCCCTGCATTAAAAAATAAATGGACTCTCCCACGCTCAAATCATCGACACTGAATAACCAAACGCAGCGGCCAAGTTCAGCAGCGTATTCGTGTGTGCTAAATTAAATATATATGCATGCACATTCTTTCTCAAGCAATGCCCCACTGTTGTCTGTCTCTTACACACATTAACACACAAGAATGCGTCTGCTTGTCTGTGTACATGATGGAAAACACAGCATCTGCATGAGCTGCAGCGTTTAGCTAAGCAAGAGACTGGAGCAGCAATCACAGCTTAGCTGAAAAGCAAAGAGTAACGGTGAATAAAGCTCTCCTGTCTCAGTGTCTGCTCTCTCCAAAGTGTGTGTGAGCCATGTGTTCAGGGTTTTGTTTGTCATGCACGTAAATTTGAATTTGGAAACAAAAAAAATAGCCTCAAGCATTCAGCTGAGAGCTCAACAGGTGTGTCAGGGCAACGTCATCGGTGTGTTATACATGTAAGTTTAGTAGACACATGAAAGCATGAGCACTGGCAGGTTTGGACCGGAGACAAATGAAAAATCCTGAATTGGTCTGGCTGACAACATTAGGAAGCAATTTCGTCTAATTAGAGCTCAAAAAGATGAACAGATAAAAACATCCTGCTATCCTCCTCACTCCGTACTCCTAAATCCAGTATCAAGGGACTGAAATCTCCTGTTTCATCCACACATGCTATGGATGCTACGTTCACTCACTCTATGCAGCATAAAGAATCTTTACTCTCCGGTTAGGACGGTGTGTCCGTGTATTACTCAGCTCAGAGTCTGCTTAATGTGACTGATGCACTTCCACCTCTGTTGGCTTACACAGTCAGCCATCAAACACTGTTAACAGAATGCAAGCTTTCACATATGATCTTATTTAATGAGTAAATCCTGTCTGTCTAGGACTTAAAGCATTCTAGGCAAACATTTTCCCATCAACCGTCTCCAACTATAGGATCACAAAGATGAAGAGGGCACGGGCCTGAGCACTGGGAGGAAAAGAGAGGGGAAGAGAAATGGCACAAGGGAAGAAAAAAAATCTCATTTCAGACTCATTAATAATCGCTGAAGTATTTATAAAACTCCCAGGAGGGAAAGTCTGGGAAAATAAGAAACCTAGTAGGTTTTTTTCATGGAAATCAGGCTATTATCATTTATACATACTTGCCTATGACAGGAGTTCAACAAGTCAAATGAATAAAGCATGTATACAAAAGCCTTTGAGTGTGTATGTGCACGTGTTTACATATCTTTGTGGGGACCAAACATTGGATGTTTACTATACTTGTGGGGACCAAAGTGCCCGTCCCCACGACTCTGAAGGCATTTTTGGGACTCAAAATGAGGGTTTAGTGTCAGGGTTACAATTAGGTTATGGTTAGGGTTAGGCATTCATTTTTGATGGTTAGGGTAAGCGGCTAGGGAAAGCATTATGTCAATTAGATGTCCCCACAGAGATATGAAAACCAGCTCTGTGTGTGTGTGTGTGTGCCGAGCACACGTCTGGCGGGTCTTGTGGAATTTCTGATTGCAGTGTTTTGTTTGTGTTTGTGTGTCCTTCTGCTGATGTGGATGTAAATAAATGATTCAAATGTGTGGGCTTGTTTGTTTGCATGCGTGTGATTGTGAGCATGTCTGTCCGTGTCTCCCGGCCAACCATAGCAGTCTCTGTTAGTCTTATCAGTGCCATTATCAACAGGCTTGAAATCGCTCTTTTCCTTTAGCCGTAATGATTCCTTAAGGAGCCTGCTCCTTTCATTTCTTCCACACTGAAAAAGCAGCCACTCAAACGTGACTAAATGTTTAACGCACACATAAGAAAGGCCAACAACTGTGGGAGAATGGCAGAGGGAGAGATAAGCCCTCAGCGTTCAAGATCTGATAGCCTTTTGCGTCAAGCAAACTGTGTGAAGGCACAGCTCACACACCCATGCCAGTATTCAGGACAGGCTGTGGATGCTGCACTTCCTCTGTTATTGTTTCTATATCGCGCCCATTGTACTGTACAATGTATTTGGAGTTCTGCAGCTACAGTATTTTAGTCTGTTTTAGGAAACTTGTCTAACAGTGGAACAATAATCCTCACTCTCATGAATGCAAACAGAGCCGCTGCCAAACCAGAGTCAGTCAAGTGGGCTCTAATCTCCATCAACAGCTCCCATTCATGAGCCGTTCTCTTTACTCAACAGTGGAAGAGTCTTTGTAGTGTTTTTTTAAACTGGAGCAAAACTAAACCGGTCCATTTTTCAACCGGCCAATCAGAGGCAGCCCCCGCCCACCACCGTGGAGCGACGATACTTTAATGCTGATATGAATGAGATGGATCATTAAATTTAGTGCCCCCATGAAAGCAGACACTAAAACAGCTAGTGAAATGTGACAGTCCTAATTATGTTTAATAAATACCAGGATGATTTCACTCAGAACATGTAATCATAAAAAGTATCTGGATGAAGGACAGGATTGGTTACGCCAGCAGAGTTCACCGAGTTTGCACATTTTTAGCCAGTTTTCTGGACTCTCGGCTGATATTTGCTCCTTAGTGGCTCGATCGGGTTTATTTTATCTTTTACTGCAGAAGTTTCTGCGTATGGAAAATGCACCATTAAAAGGCTTTCTGCAGGTCAAATTTAGCCAGGCTCCAAAGTGGCTGACTCTTGCTAAATTGTCACCGGGGGATATTTTCCACCCGTGCCTGCTCCAGCGCCCCCACACGCCCAGCGGTGCAGCCATCCTGTCCAGCCATGTTCTGTCTGCTCTTATCCAGAATCAATAGAACAGAAATAGCACAACTTCCTACAATTCCAGCACCTCAAATGCCCCTGACGTCAACACTTGCTGATGTACAAAATTGCTCCTCTGTGATTCTTATTATATTTGGGCTGGACTGGAGAGAAACTGGCGTTTGAGACTTTATAGGTCTGCAGAGACAGACAGACTGGACCAGACCTGGAACAGAGGAGGCACAAAGTTTCAGACTCACATTAGCTCATTCTTACTGTGCATCATACATGAACACAAAGGATGACCACACGGTTAACGTTGTGTGTTAATGTCAAGCTCATCGATGTTGTGGCCAAACATTAACTCACATGACGGTGCAGGTTTCCCTGCTTGCACAGATATATTAGTACACACGTTTGTATCCATTACATAACCATGGCGACTGTACAGATGATATATGATGATGACATTTTAGTTTTATATAAAACAGAACGATGAAACTGTCCCCAGACCTCCAGGCTGTTTGCGCATAGCTGCACGAGCTCACACTCCCCACGCCCGCCGGGGCTTCCCATGAGCCCGTCACACACGCCGTTCACCCATACTGGTTGACTTTCACTCCCTTCATAATCACAGCTCATCAGCAGTCTCCTCACTGAATCACACAGTAAATCTACTGACCCATGGCTTCAGTTACACAAACTCTAAAACCGCATGCAGCCTTATGGCGAGCGCACCCGAGCACACACCAGGGACACTTTGACCTTTTCAGGCCAAACCCAAAAAATTACTGGCCATTTATCAGACTTGCAGGAGAATTTTTGGATTTTAAATTGCAAATTATTGTTTGGTCAGTGTGACAACACTGCCCCATCCATCCATCAACCTGGGGTCATGGAGGACAACCGCTGCTCCTCAGTATCAAAAGGAGCTAGTCTGAGCATCTGGTTAGGATGCATCTTCGGTGCATCCCTTTGGAAGTTTTCCGGACACGCCCAACTGGGAGGAGACCCTGGGGTAGATCCAGAACCCTGTGGAGCGATTATTTATTTCGTCTGGCGTGGGAATGCCTCAGGCTCCCCCCAGGAGGGGCTGGAACGTGTTGCTGGGGTCAACAACATTTGAGATACACTGTTTATCCTGCTGCCGTCACCACTCAACGTCAGCTGATGGATGCATGGACTCAGAAAAAAACACACATATATATATCAAGTCATTTTGCTTTAAGGGTTTACAAAGGAAGTAAGTTAAAAATTAATTTACTGAAGATGATTGAACTCTAATTCCTGATCTTCAACCTTCATCCCAGCAAGGGACACTCTTCATGTCTCGTACTAATAAGATTCCCTGTTACTCTGTTACTATTACCACCTTTCAATCTGAAGCAGCTATAAGGCACCAAAAAGACTTGTAAGCATTTCTCTTGTGATTTCCTTAAAGTGCGTCGGTCCCCCGACTCCTTTAACAAGGAAAACATTACCCCACCCCCACCTCCAACAGCCTGTGTGTACACAGCTGGGGAGTCCATTTTCTCACCCCGGCCCACCCATCCTCTTCTCCTCCATCGCCCCTCTTTCTCTTGCTCTGATTTCCTACCTTGTCCCACTTCTCATCAGGAAACATGAAGAGTCCATAAGGAAACTTTCCTTTCTTAGTCCTGTGGGGATGTTATGGGGTGGGGGGGTCTTTATGACCAGATGTTGTGCTGCCAAACTCAGCACTGATGGTGTTGTAGTCTCTAAGAAGACAGGAACCAAGACATTTAACAAGGTCGGAAAGTGAAAAAAGAAATACCTGAAAGTGTTTAAAGAATCTGATTAAGTTGACAGGTCGTCCAAAAGAAGCTACACAGGTACACACACACACACACACACACACACACACACACACACACACACACACACACACACACACACACACATCTGCAGAAGGATGAAATGATTACAGGCTGAGAAGTTATCCTAGCCAACAGCAGGTGGGAGGAACAAAGACAAAAAGGGGAGTGGATGATGGAGGTCAACAAAAGGTAATGTGACCGAAAATATCTGACGATTCTGTTTTTCTAACAAACTGAACAGAAATGACTGGAAATTAAGAAATCAACCACGGCGATCTTTCTTTGGGACCTTGGGACTTACTTCCCTGCCATCACTCCCCACAGCACACATACCACAGGATACGGTTCAAAGCACAGGACAAACACCCACTGTCTGTCTGAGCTATGAAGTCATCCACCTTAGAAGAGCCTGAGGTCTCACCAGCTCTGCTGATAGGAACAACACTCACAGTCACAACATCAAAGCTTTCCTGGTTTGATATCTTTCCTAACATTAGTGCGTGTGCGTGGGTATGAAAAGGACTGACGAAAGACAGATCACTCCTCCAATCCAAGAGGTCAGGTCGAATATAATACACCAAATACACACAAACCTCTTATTTTCAGTTTTTAGCCATTTCACTCTGTTACAGTGTTAAAGTAGCTGCTGAGAATCAATGCAGGTGTACGCTGCAAACAATATCTTCATTTACCCGCATCATCTCAACAACATCTTTGGGTGTGAAACAAAAATCAGGCACACAGATGATCATATCATACAACATGTACACGTTCAACCACGGTAAGCACGGCGAGTGGAGGGTGTACTGTCTTTGTTCCTCGTGGTTTTCCCACCAAAGTCCGAGCAGGGATTCGTATTTGAAGGCCTCCTCAAAGGAAGAGAATCAGTTCACACAGTATAAACACAGCAATAAGGATGAGCGCTCACCTCTCTCGCACTGCGGGCCAGTGAAACCGTAGACACAGGCACATCTGTTGGGCCCGATGCAGCGCCCACCGTTCTGGCAGCCATTCTCACACACAGCTATGCGAGACAGAGGACAAAGAGATTCAGTAAGAATTGCAGACTTTGCGCTCTCTTTAATTCTTTCTTTCTTATAGATGTTTGAAATGTCATGACATCATTCTGTGTGGTGTTTGTTAAACAAGCCTCTGTGAGGCGTTTCATTTGCACAGATCAGACTGTAGATTTCTGCAGTAATATAACAGCATTTCCTCATTACAGTATGCTTCCGCTTGTACGCTCAGCAGGTGAAGACAGGAGCAACAGGCCTGTGAGGGCGTCAACTTCAAATGTCCTCGCTTCTGTTCTTATGAGGTTTAAGTGTAAAAGACCGTGACCAAAGTTCTGCAGACAACTTGAAGAATATCAAACATTCTTCTGAACACATGTGGTCTGCGCAGCACACAAGACACTGATGCAAGTTACACATATGTGCATGCACAGCGCACCGCCCCGCACCCAGGTGCGCTGACTCAGCAGTTTTGCACTCACGTTGTCCACAGTGGTTGCCGGTGTACCCTTTTGTACACAAGCAGGAGTCCTCGGCGCAGCTGCCTCCATTCATACACCTGACATTACAGGACTGAACTGTAAGAGAGAGGAAAGGTTTGGCTCAAAAGACACATTAACAGCTCCGTCTGAACATCTGCATTTTAAGTAAATATGGATTTTACACATGTTGGTAGTTTACACATGTTTGGAGGGTTCAGATTAACATACATTGTTCAAAAACACCCCAAGCTACAAATCCGGACCTAATCAAGCAGACTGAGGTTAGGCAATACGTCAAGCCAGCTGAAGGCTACAGCCAGTCAGGAATTTGCTGAAAAGAAAACTGGGGGAAGGGAGCAAAAAGAAGAGCGCACAAGAAGCAAAGAAGAGGAACAAAAGCCAACAGGGTGTGAAGAAGAGTACGGCAGAGAAAGAAAGAAAAAAGAGCCATAAGTGGTGTCTCTGTAAAAACCTTTCAGGCTGTCAGACTGCTTCCCCGGGTTGAGAGGGTCAATTTGACGATCTCAAACACACAGGAGCAGCTTCCTTAAGAGCAGCTAATTGGCGTTCCCAGCAGACAGGCAGCTTCTGCTGAGCCAGCTTTTGACTGAACGTAGCAAAGCAGAGACACCGACGTGCAGAGAACTTGACCGTCTTCATTGGGCCTCAAAAGTTGATTTTATTGTCCTTTAGTCCTCCTTTCCCTATAAACTCTGTGCCTTTCATGCTCTTCTGTTTTTATCTTAATCTTAAGTTCAACATTAATTTCCTCTCTCCTCCCTCCATCTGTCTGTGTGCGCGTCTGTCTCTCTTTAACATTTCTGGCATGCAGCGCTCTGCAGCAGAGGGGAAATGACTGAGCTTCCCCGTAGCTGACTTTGTCTAATGAGACTTTCTGAGTTTGCACACTTGCCAACAGGAGGTATTTCAGCCACTATAATCCACCCACTTATTTTGACTGTACCCAAACACACTAACTATGCCTTGTGTGAATCATAATGAAGGAATACGCTCTGAGGTAGCTTTTCATTTTGATCGCAGATTTCTGCCTTACTGGAAACTTGCGCAGCACCAAGTTTTAGTGTACATGAGTCAAAGCACAATGGCATGAATCCTTGGATCTGGATCCTGTGCAGTTTTGGAAAATGTAAGGCAGAGGTATTTTTCACAGGAATGGTTTACAAAGCTTTCATTTGTTCCATAGATTGAATGCATCTAGAAGTCGGGAAGGAGTCCCAGTTAGCTTTCTCACGTGCACCTCTTGGCAGGCTCCATGCACAGATTTGGCAGAAGCTCATTCTGTCTGGACTGTTCCTCATAGCAACACATGGTGATAAATTAAAGCAAATAGTTTGGGACTCTGGAGGAGCCTGCGCTTACAGGTCAGTGTACTAGTGGGCTGCCTCTGGCTTTCAACTTTCTTCTTGTTCACTCCTTTAGGGAGTCGGGTACGGCTTTGCTCCCAGCTTTCAACCTCACCCTCCTTCAAGATAGAAGATTACAGCAACTGTCTGTAAGGCCAGCAATAGAAGCAGTCGTGTGAATCATAAATAGTGACTGCAGTCAGTGATTACAATTTTCCCCACCATGGAACAAACTGTGAAGAAAACCCCCTAAACTCAGGGCTCCCCAGAAAAACATGTTTTTAAATAGGTCCAGGAAGAGTAGGGAAAGACTTTGGCTAGCAGCAAGAAACGCTGTAGTGATGCTCTCTGTCTGCTTATCATCCCCTGTTCCTCAGGAGGATAAGAGGCTGCTGACTGAAGAGAGAGACACTGGAGGTAAGCTTTCATGTCACGAGCTTTCTCTTTTACAGGAGCTCATCTGGAGGAGCAGGAGGAGGAGAAGGGATGAGGAGAGGAACGACTACATTTGGACACAGAAGAAGATGATCTCATTGGCCCACTCTCCTCATGACACTCCATCTCCTGCAGGTGGAAAGAGATGGTCTGCCCCAATGACCCGTGCATGGGAAGCTGCACGTGCAGAGCAACATGATTGGGAGTCTCTGCGTGTGTGTGTGTGTGTGTGTGTGTGTGTGTGTGTGTGTGTGTGTGTGTGTGTGTGTGTGTGTGTGTGTGTGTGTGTGTGTGTCATCCAAAGAAGCAGGGGTGCAGGGCTATGGCAGCACAATGCGCTTCTGTGTTCTGGTAGTATCGTCGGTAAGCTGCTCACATGTGGGTGGTTTTTACGAGAATCTGAGAAACACAGGAAGTCGAAGCTCGCGTGTGAGTGTGTGTTGGAGCTGAGCGGGAGTGTGATGGAAAACTGAGGTGCTTTATAGCTGTGTTTTGTCCTGATTTACACACACCCCAGAGACCTGTGACAAGTCCCCGTGATGTAGTGAAAACGAAGGTTGCACAAGATGCTCTCAAAGCAGCTCCAACTCCAAAGGAGTCGTTGAGTTCCAGGAAAATAACCCTCCCCAACTGTTGTTTAGTTCTGTACCTCGCTCAAGTCATCAATCAATTTTGGGCTAATTAGAACAACTCTTTTGTTTTATTTGCACTTTTAAACTTTACACCAAACAGCACAGAGACTCACTTCTGTGCAAGATAAAACTACAGCGCTTGGTTTCAAAGCCTGCACTCCTTTCCTTTCATGGAATATGATGTTGGTTTCAAGCCTGAATGAGCGTGCTGGTTCTTTACCACAGAGGTTACAATGGTGACCAGTGACTCTGCCTGCATTAGCAGATAAGCTGTACAGCATCGTAAATCACTGTCTTTGGAGGCTTTTTCTGTTTTGTGGGTGAGTGCTGAGTCAAACTGTCATCCTCAGTTTAAAACAAAAACAAAGCCTTTTTTCATTTCCCATGAAACACACTCAAACATATCCTGCATGTATGATAGAATAACTACAGGATAATTTACTCAATAAGTCTTGGTTGTACATTACAAAGTCCCTAAATCTGCGTGTGTGGGTTCCAGCTTTACTTCTTATTAAAGACAGCACACACTGGTTGCAACACCAGCGCCACAATCTGGAGCTGTTACAGTTTTTCTCAGTTGCTTTGGCACAACTCCTGAGACCCAGTTGAGCTGTTTGAAATCCTTCGAATCGGCGCAGAACGTGCCTCCTCGTAGAGCAGTAAGGACGTGTGGCACACACACACACACACACACACACACACACACACACACACACACACACACACACACACACACACACACACACACACACAGACCTGTGGTGAAGGGAAAGACAGGCTGTCCCTGTTTTGCTTTTTTTTCCTCTCTTCTTGTTATTTGGTATTTTAAGTTCTTTTACTGTGTAATTTGTACCTTTGTACAGCACTTTGACCAACACTACTGTTGTAATTAAATGTACTATATTAATAAAATAAACATAAACAAAATCGTGTAAACTTTTAATTGTTCCTGTTAATAGTTTAGGGGCAGCGTGGTGGTTAGCGCTTGTTGCAAGCACCTTTGGGAGGACCATTCTGTGGGACGTTTCCATCTTCTCCCCTCGTGCTTTCCGGGTTCCTCCCAAAGGCCAAGGACATGCAGTTAGTGGGGTTAGGTTAACTCGTGGTTCTGGTTGTCTGTCTCTCTGTGTTACCCCTGAAACAGACAGGTGAGAGGGCGTACCCCACCGGTCGCCCTGTGGCAGCTGGTATAGGCTGCTCTTTCTCTAAGAAAACCCTGCACTCTTGACATCAGCATCGAAAAAATGAGCCACTTTTGCTAATATATGGTCGCCATTTATCCTCATAAAAATCATCTGTCAGAGCAGGCTTTCAGTGTCAGTAAAAGTAATTATGCTGTTAGGAAATCCTCTAAAATCATTCAGAGAAAATATCTAAATATTTGGGTTACCTATGTTTACACAGTGTCAAAGGAATTTGTCATTTTAGTGGCTCTGACTTATTCATTGAAGCAAAAACTTGATTTTAATAAATGAATTCATGGTTTGGGGCGAGCTTCAGGTTTTTGTAAGTATGCAGTGTTTTGCAGGAGCTGCGAACTTCAACAAAGCTGAGAGAAGTGAGCCAGAACAGCTGAGAAAAACTGTAATGCTGGTTAAAGCACACCAGTCAGCTGAGAGCGATGCAGTTTAAAGGTCAGATAAAGACCAGTGACTGTAGTGGCTCTTTAAACGAGCCATGTAAACATAATCATGTAAACATGACCCATGTCTGAATGAGACTTGATAAAATCCGCCTCTCTCCATTCACAGAGCTCCATAAAGCTCCGAGCCAGATGCCAATGGATGCCTGTCTCAGAGACAGCTGTTTCTCAGCATCAGCGCATCTCTGCTAACCATTCTGTAATTACGGTTATTGCAAGACGAGGTTTTAAAGACAATCCCAGCACAGCTGCTCTGCCCGAACTCTCAGTCGGCTGCTAACAAGGGCGACTTGTCTGGAAGTGACACATATTTTCTGGTCATCGATAAATGTGACTCATTTATTCGACTGTCCTGCTTTCACACACATTCAACATTCCTTCTTCTGGACATGTGTACGTTTCCCAAATCCTGCCAGGCCTTGTTTCCTGGCAAACACGAGATTCCAGGAAAAGTCATTTAAAAAATATCCCGGCCATCTGTGTGGACGCAGCAGTCATCACAGACACGTGGGTCACGTGAAGAAAGTCACAAATGTGCTGCTAATTTATGTAAACCTCTGCGTTCCACAGGCAAGACGTGAAACATAAAAACGCTATCTATAACTCTGGAAACCAGGGTGCTAGAAGTAGGCCGTATAATTAAGGCGGAGGAAACTGGCATTTGAAAATGGAATTCCATAGAGCTGCAATTTGTTTCCAACTGCACTGAATTATCCTGTTAGATGATGGACTCTGGCCAAAAGCTGAATTTGAGAGTTTGCACATTTGGGAAGATCCACACAGAGAGTGTAGATGAGCCCTGTGAGACTGCTGGGGTTAAAAAGCGTTTTAAACTGCAGAATTTGCTCAACAAATCAAGCCTTACAACCGACTATGGACAGAGCTACAATACCAGAGCGGGTCTTTCTTTGACTGGGTCACCAACTGGAAGGTTTTCACTCAATCTCGTCCTTAGAGGAACAGCGACCCAACAGGTCACATGAATATGGTTCTTTTAGTCGTTACGAAAAATCACCTGTCAACAAACATTTTATAAACAAAGCCAGTTTCTTCCAGCTGAGAGCTTCTGGAAAATAATTCCTGCCTTCATTTCACGCAGGCCTGATTCCTGCCACAGCCTTTATTTTGGAATCACACAGGCTCTGCTTTCTCGTCTGCTCGCTCAGAAAGCAGCAGTTCAACCACTGACTGTGAAAGGAGGATCCACTGTGGACAGAGAGCGACACACTTACACTTACAGCCGGTTTATAATCACAAATGATTCATGACTGTGGGCTGTGGGGCAAAGCTGGAGAGAATGCACAGAGGAACAACAAGAACATGCAAACTCATACCAGTTGATTCAAACCTCTGTGTACGCTGTTCTTTATCAGTCGTTCCTTTTCTTTTAAGTCTCGTATGGAAGAGAAGGTGGAGGAAAGGTTTGGGAACCCCTGAGTTTGCAGGATTGTAACTTCATGTTTGAGATCAGTTCCTGATACATTCGTTTCAGAAGAGCAGAAATTACAAACTAACATGAGCCCCACCCTCGATCGCTTTGGTATCTGATGGGGCTTTACTTCATCTTCGGTCATAAAGTTGTTTGACCTTTGACCCTGATTACTGCAGCCACAGAGGCCAGCGGATGTTCTTGCACAGTCACCGTTTTAGCACCTTTTCCATCAACCAATCACTGAGCTGTAAAGTTGTCAGTAAACTGGTCACGTGGTTTCGCAGCAGTTTGGATTCCGGTGGGTGAACCCAGCCTGGGGAGTGTGACAGGAAGTTTGGTCCAAGCTCTCACACTAATCTATCACTTCACTTCCATGTCCCTAAGGAGCATGACGCCATAGCCAAAGCACAGATTTTACTGCACATCTGTGCGTGTTCTGCCCAACAGGTCAAAGGCACTTTTTCCTCACCCCGCCCTCCGGCCTTCTCCTAACGGCCATCGTTACTTATGGCGGGAAGAGATCCAGTTTTACAGCTCTGAGCCAAATGATGATCACCGTGTGTGAGACACATTTTTCTGTCTGTTTGGATTTAGGTTCGAGTGTATCTGTCTCGCTGTGTACCGTTAAGCGTGTGTGTGTGTGTGTGTGTGTGTGTGTGTGTGTGTGTGTGTGTGTGTGTGTGTGTGTTAGTGGGCTTGGTGGAATGTGAGTATGTGTAAAGGGTCTGGCAGGGCCAGGCGTGACTGATGAGCTGACTTTGGCCTACTAAAGCACTGAAGCTGAACGCACTGCATGCTACTTAACACACACTGACACAACTTTCTTGCTCCCACAGTGGTGCTTAACAACAATGTTTGCAGTGTGTCTTGCACATATTAACCTTATACTGAATAGCCGCACACTGTGCAGTAATCTCATAAAGACAAACATGATTTCACACACTCTGTATGTGAAGTACAACACTTTGCTCCAAACACACATCCTGAGTGGTCTGTAACTAAGCCCAGCAGACTCAGCCGGGCAGCCAGACTCTCCACTTTAATCCTGACAAACCCAGTGACCTGAACGCTGCGTCTCAGGCTCCATACACTGCTATTACACTGGCCTGAGTGTTACTCTGGCTTCTATAAGAGTAAGGTAGGATAGAGACTTGGAACTGAAGCTTTTCTGTGTTAAAGAAAACATTTCACAGCTTTGAACAGTAGAGTGAAGTAAGGCCTGAAACCATTCAGAGGACTAAAGCAAATACAACATCTCTGCACTTTCCATTATAACAGTGACAGCTGATTATTTTGCTTGTGCTAGTAAGAAAACATTTAAGTGGACGTCATGCTCTCAAGCAAAAGGCTTGAATTTGAAGAAAACGAAACCACCTCATGTTTAGGACTTGATACAAAATACATATGATTCTTACATGATGTCATTTTACCAATTTACATGAATTTGGTACCCGACTATTTGCAGGAACAGCTAAGGGTTTTCTGCTTCTGTTTTCTCGTGTTTATGCTAAGCTAAGATGCTGCTGGCTACGTCCTGCTTAGATATTCTGTGTACTGAGTGTTGAGAGGTTTTAATCTTTGAGCTCTTGGGCAAAGAGAGAAAGTGACTTTGTTTGATTTACTTAATCTACTGCTGCCTAATACAAATGTCTAATCAGCCAATCACATGGCAGCAACTCAGTTTCTTTAAGTATGCAGACATGGTCATGATGATGCTGAAGTTCAGAATGAGCATCAGAAAAGGGAAGAAAGTTGATTAAAGTGACTTTGAGTGTGTCATGTTTGTTGGTGCCACACTGGCTGGGCTGAGTATTTCAGAAACTACTGGGATTTTCCACACAGTCATCTCTACGGTTTACCAAGAATGGTCTGAAAACAAGGAACATCCGTGAGTCGCAGAACTCTGGGAAATGCTGTGTTGATGCCAGAGGACAGAGAAGAATGACCAGCCTGTTTCGAGCTGATAGGAAGGTAACGCTGGACAGGGCGTCACTCCTGTCAGCTAAGAACAGGACACTGAGGCTACAAATTAGCTCACGCTCACCAAAGCTGGACACAGGACATTAAACAAAGGTTACCTGGTCTCAATCTCTGCTTCGGCATTATAGTTACAGTTATGATAATCATCATAACTGTGCAGAAACATCACAGGTGTAGCGATGTCGAGCAAAAGAAACAATCATTGTCCGTAAACTCTCAAAAAGATGATCTGCTACTTTAAATGTGTGTGTGTGTGTGTGTGTGTGTGTGTGTGTGTGTGTGTGTGTGTGTGTGTGTGTGTGTGTGTGTGTGTGTGTAAATACTGACCTCCTGCTCCACAGTTCGGGGACAGCTGGCCATTCGAGCAGGTACACATGTTGGGTCTGGAACAGAAGCCATCACCACAAGAATTCCTGCAAATCGCTGCAGAGTGAAAAGAACAAGACAGAGCGGAAAGGAAAGGAGAGTAGATCTAATGTCTTCAACCATACATAATCCCATAAACCAAATCGTGCTATGCCTATTTGATATCTTCTCCGCTGAGTTTTGCGATGTGGGGAACTTACGAACAATGCACTGGTTTCCTCCCGGCAGAGTCTTCCAGCCTGGACAGCAGTATGAATGGAAGCGAGAGCCGCACACATTGGGTCTGATAGAGAAGAGAACAAACAAACACACTACTTACTACTGCCAGCATACTTCAGTACATCATTAAACAAACACACACATATCAGCTCATTTCTGAGGAGCCCAGAACCTGCTCGGTCTCTGCTTTCAGAAAAAACAAACTTTGATATGAAAGCATTGTAAAGTGATGGATCGAGGTATTCTCAGGCTTGGTAGGAGGGAAGGAAATGCAACAGGCCTTCAGCACAGCGTTTTGTCTTCCTTCAATGCTCACTTCTAAGCTTGGACAGACAGGATGTGTAGAGTCCTCCTTTCTCTCAAAGCTCGGCTGCCCTGATTTCTGGCAAAGATCCTGCTGGTAGTCGGCTCTGATCCTTGGTGGTAGAGAGCAACTTTGACCCTGTCTGACAGATGTAACACTCATCACAGCTCATGGGCCGCTTGTCTGGCCTTAAAGGTTAGCCACAGAGTTTTCCTCTGAGGAAATGGCTAAACCACATCTAGAACTGACTGGGTCTGCTCACACACTCAAACACACACATAAACATGCCGTCAGGACTGAGGTCTGTTTTACAAGCTAATGAGAGGAGCTCTACAATCTCAGTCATCCGTGAATAAAAACACCTCTTTGTATATTTAAAGAAGGAGGAACTGTGCAAACGGGCATCGGTCGTCAAAGACTCGTGCAAGCGTGAGACACTCAGGTCAGTGTCAGTCAGGATTCCAGCTGTGTGGCTAAACTAACGGTATCCTCGGTGACCTTCCAGAGCGTATAATGACGAGTGTTTGCGGTCATCCAAGTTGGTCATTTGCTGATGGCATGACTAAGTAGCGACGGACCGCAGTGTGGTGAGTTGGGATAAAGCCTGATCCAGATGCTCATAGTAAAATAATTTGCCACAGGGATCACATCCCGTTAGCCGGGACACTTTTGCACCCCCAGGATTGAATTTATTGTGTTGTGAAAACAGAAACTTTTTTTTAGTAAAACTAGATTACTCAAAGTTTTTTTTAACACCAAACATGAAGCAGTAAAAACCAGACTCATAAAATAAGTTGGCAGAGCTGAGATGTTCTGAGATCTGGTCCTTAAGTGGCTGCTGGATACTACATTTCCCACGATGCAGCTCAACACAGTCTTTTATTAGAACTTATTGGCCCAGTCAGTGTCTTTTTAATCCCAGTTTTCCAGAGCTAACAGAAATATCTTTGCCCCGTTTCTTTATAAGAACATCAGCTCAAAGGCAGAAATGTCGAATTAAGAAATGCTAAATGGACTCAGGTCACCCAGCACGCTACACTACTCTCACTTTACATAACATACACGTTCATATTTATAACTATAACACACTCACACACACCAACAGTGTTGGCTGTGATGCATTACAAAGTAACGAGATACTGTAACCACATTACCTGTTTCAATAACTTAATAACGTGACGCATCATTGCACTAAATTCACTGCTTACTTTACAGTTACTGTATGTCGTTACTTGTGTTAGAGAGGTGCTGCAGTTACCTGGGCACCAGGTGGATAGAAAGACAAAAATCAAACAAACGTGCTTTTTCGTTCACGTGCGTTTGTTACAGTTGGCTTATTTCAGTTTCTGTGGCAGAGGTCCATCCATACGGGTCTCGAGGGTGGAAATATGGACGTTATTTTTATTTTTATAGCAAAAACTGACAACGGCGCAATGGTAGAGTGCAAACTGCATCAGGCACAGAAACATCCGCAATATGCTGCTAACACAGCTTAAGCTCTTTGTAAGTATCTGCACAAACAGCATGCTAACACAGGGCTAGCCAAAGACACAGAGTGACGTTAAAGCTGGGTGGTGGTCTGGGTTTCGGATCAGTTTCACTTCATGAGACGATGCTAACGCCCTCCTATGCAGTAGGAACAGAAGCCGTTCGCATAGCTTAGCATTAAGACTCAAAATGAATAAAGCTGCTAGTTTTTCTTGGTCTACAGCTCATCTACAACTGTGCAAAAATTGTTGCCCAAATGTTTAAATGTTACAATTTTCCGATGTGCCCGACTGTTTTTTTTATGAGAACAGCTGAAAACCACCGGAGAAAGATTTTAGATAGTTTTTAAAACATTTTATGGGGAAGCTAGTTGATTTTAGTGAATTTTTAAAAAAAAAAATAAGACAAACCAGTAACAGTCAGGTTGATGTATTTGTAGTTCCAATCCACTGCAACACAACAGTGCAGCTTTTTCTTGATTAATCCCAAATAAAACTGGAATTTAAGGCGTTGACGCTGATGAACTTAAGTTGCTCCTGTGTGCTCACCCCGCCTCACTGGGCAGCATCTGCAATAATCCTAGTTTTTTACCAGGAAGATGACAGCTGGAGTTTGAGTCTCTGATATATGGAGAACAGAGCACACCTCCAACCACATTCCCAGATGGCACTGGGGGACAACAGGACAGAAAAACAGGTGGGCAGGCAGACGAGAGATATTTATGAAGGTAGAATGAATGGTCAGACAAAGAAAGAAGACAAACACGTAAAAGAAAAACGGGGAAAATTCTTTAAGGGTGTTTGCAGAAACCAAATTGTGACCTTTGGCTTTGGAGAGAAAGCGTGAAAAGAGCGAAAGGAATGGTGACTAGGAAGAGGAAAGAGTGGTTGGTGGGAAAGGAACAGGAGATCAGTGGGAGGGAAAGCAAACAAGTTTATGTTGAGAGGAGGGGGAAACAGGAGAAGGAATGGGAGCGGAAAACCGAGATATGAAAACGAAGCAAAGAGCAGCGTGAGCTGGACGAGGCCAGACCCTGAGTGGGGGTTGGATTTCTGCAAACACACAAACCAAAGTTCAGAAATGGATACGGCAAGAATCTAAATTCCAACGCCTAACGAGCGCTCGTGAGCAAAATTATTTCCTGATCCATTCCTTCACGCAGCACTGACGATTTTCCGCTGACCTGAGGGATGTCAATATACAACGAATTACAAGGGTGTGACCCCGAGGTCAGAAGCTCTGGTTTGTTTTCTTTCCTCTTTCTTTCACCTCTTTCCTCTGGGTCAGCGCCTTGTCTCCCGTTGCACAGAGGAGGCTTTACAGGGTGAACCAAAAGCAAATTGAAAAACTGCCATAAAAAGGAGTTTAGGCCCCAGGGGGTTCCCCCCAATATTGAAATGTCCTACTGTTCTCACAGCTAAAACTACAACAGATGAACTCTTCTGTGGCCATTTTGCTGCCTTTGAAGCTAACCCCCGGCCCGTCGATCGCTCATTAACCGCCATTAATAATGACAAAAGGGAAATAGCTGCCACCTCATCCAAAGGAAAGTGAAGAATGAAGGCAAAGTTACAGGGAAGTGGCCCAAAAACCTGCTATGCTGAGAAAATTAGTCACCCTAATCTGCGTTGGCCAGTGCAGAGCAGCCGGACTCATGACGACGGGCTGACTCATAAAAACACCGACTGAAAGTTCACGGTGTCTTTGCCCACGTACGCTTGTGATTTTACTGGTCACAGGTCCGACGCCTTAAGTCCTCGAACAGCCCGGGCCTGTTTCTCTACAAACGAGTCAATGAGTCTGACTCGTGTTGAGAAATGTTGAGAAAACGAGCTGCAGACAGATACGAAGCTGACGGTGATCGATCAGTTACAAACTTTTTATAAGTAGCTGAAAAAAAATAATGTGCAGCAGACAAAGGAGGAAACCTCTGGCTCTCGCCCAGCTCATTCGAATGACACGCTGGCTTTAAGCCCTTAAATAATGTGCAAAATTATTCAACGTTTGATGCTTTGAAAGCAGCTGAAGAAAGCCGTGAAGTTTAAAACAGCGGTGCTCAACCCCCGGGGCATGGACCGGTACCGGTCTGCGAGTCATTTGGAACTGGGCCGCGAGAGTTGAGGCTCGGGTGTTAAATTCATGGTTTTCAGGGTTTTTATCGGTTTTTCTCGTAACTCGGTTTCCCTGAGTCTTTTCCCGTGTGTTATGAATAAATCTTCTTTTTTTGGTACCGGTACTGGTTTTATTTTGTTGTATTTATCCGCAACACCTTAAAGGCCGGTCTGTGAAAATATTGTTGGACATAAACCGGTCCGTGGTGCAAAAAAAGGGTTGGGGACCGCTGGTTTAAAACACAGGACAGAAACTGTGAGAAACAAGTGAGAAAATTAAAAACTGAAGAACAGACTGGAATAAAAAAATGGAAGGACGGGAGAACTCTGAACTAGCTAAACGCTGACCAATATTTTTCAAAGTATCTTTAATTTCCCAGATATGAGATTTCTGAAACAGACCTGACCTCAGCAGCACAGTCTTCATAAAGTCACAGCATTAAGGTTTGATAATGGACTGAAGTGACGGGAACAGGAACTACAGTAAATCTGTACGTCTTATCAGGCGTCAGCAATCTCCCATCAGTCAGACGGACTGAAGGGAGATAAAGTTTTACAGCACAGTAACTTTCTGTGATTTGTGGTTTTGTAGGCCCAGAGCGAGCGTTTGTTCTTATTCTTTTTATATAAAAAAGTGATTCTTTTTTCTGTGGGCAGAGATTATTCATGGGATGAAAAGTGCTTCTTGTGAAGAAACATTGTGACTAATTGAACAAAGGTAATTGTAAAACAAATACAGCTGTCTACACAAATGTGTTTTTTTGTCTGTGAATTTGTTACAAAGTGTTCGACGCCGTGCGTACATATCAGAAGAAGGAAGGAAACCTGTGGCTAAGTCTTTTCACGCAGTCTGACATTAAGCAGGAGCCACTTTAATCGCAGACCACACGCCAATCAGCTGTCCCAGATAATCCTGTCAGCTCACTCGCAGCGAGCATAAAATCCCAAAATGGAACCGAATGTGCAGAAGAGAGAAAGGGAAACTCTATAGCTATATTTTTTAAGAGGGGCTTTCTTTCCTGTGCTCTGAAAGCACTCACACTCCTGTAGGTCTGAGGTGAAACCGTTTTTCCTTTTGATATCCAAAATCGTTCTTTTATTCTGTTTCAAATCAGGCACATGCCAAGGCAGTCTGTAAATAGAGGACCCCATCCAGGCCATCAGGGTGGTATTGACATTATCCTGGAAAGCACCGGAGTAACTAAATGTAATTCTCTGGTTTGAGGCCGACTGTCTGCCAGTTTGCCAGCATCTGAGGCGCCTCATCTCAGCCGGGTGAGGAGCTGCCAAGCAGGGCTAAGTTAAAGGTGGTCATCTGTGAAAAAAATCATGTAGCAAGACTTTCAGCCCCAACATACGAGCAGTCTTATTAAACGATAAAGAAATGATACAGTTATTTGAGCTGGCTGGTGTCGCACTTTCCTTCTTCTGCCAACCAGGTAGTCAATCACAGATTTAAGTAAAGCAGGTCAGACGGTGGTTTGCCGTGGGACACGGAGCCAGCCAGCTCTGATTCGATCCCGCCTTCACATAAAGCGGTGCCAGGGTGCGGTGTGCTGCGGGAGCCCATAAATCAGTCAGTCAACATCAAACCCAGCACTGCCAGAGACAGAGAGGGGATCTGGAGCTGTAGCCAGCAAATAAACACTGCACCTCAGCCCAAGGCCAACGTAATGACCATCATTAGGCCAACATCCCTGCATCACCCACACAGAGAATCTGTGAACGCCTTACCGAGTTACTGACAGCCTGCTGTGATTAGTACAACTCTCACATGAATACAGACCCAGTGTGAATGAATTGCCATGAAACTCAACAAACATTGAGCTCGTTCTACACAAAGCCCAACAGCCAAAACTCGTCACAAATGAGATTTCTTCATTTTCGAGGCTTCCGTCCAGACCTGCTCAGAGGCTCATGTGCAGATGACTAATTTTACCCGATGTCAGATGAGCCGCCGTCGCTTTGGGCCAACGACCCCCAAAGTGTAACTGAAACTAGATTCGACACTTGGGCTCGTGAGCTCTGGCCAGAGCACTGCAATACACGGGAGGCACCTTAAAAGCTTCAGAATCATTTCAGTGACAGTTACCAGGCACACCGAGGCACACAAAGTAATCCAATCAAAATAATCAGGAACCATGTCCAGCGTTTTGTTAAACAACTCTGGTTTCTAGTACTCGCCATGGCCCCAAGCCCAGCGTGCGAGCGGACCTTTTTTAGCCTAAACACGCCCCGAGTTTCAAAGCAAAGATGCTGTGAGTTTACTTCAGCGCAACTATCGCTGCATGAGCATTTTATTCCTAACACTGTGGGGTTTCAAAAGCTCAGCAATGTAATGGAAAAAGTCTGCAGGCTTTTGTTACTTGTTCTCATGAAACCGCACTATTTGATGGAAATAGTGTGCTATTGTGCAAGGGTCTCTCTCTCCCCTGGCCTGTCACACTAACTGTGAATGTGAATTATTGTTAAGCGCTGATCACATGTCCGTGCTTATATTTGTGTCAGGCAGGATAACTCGTAGGATTGGTAAAGGGGTAGTGCACTTTGGTATATCTCCTTTAAATATGTCATGGAAAAACATGTGAGCCAGTCTGAGCGACAGGGCAGACCAAGCTATTGGCGGTACAGCGCTGGACATGTTGTGAGAGAAAACAGCGGCTCTGTGACGCTGCCCCGCTCTTCTAAAAAGCCTCAACTCCAAACCTCCAGCTATGCGCTCGTAGTTTTCCTCGGTTGTCTTTCATTCCAGCCCCACGTTACTCCTTCAGCTGCTCCGTCACCTACAACGGTGAAACAAATGCCCTTTTCATACCCCCCCGTGGCTGATACGAATACCTCATTTCCTGTGACTTGGCACCGGGGGAACCGTAAGCTGGGACAGATGGGAGACTGATTGGAATAAATGATGCAGACACTGAAGCTGGCGGTGAGGTGAAATATACAGTGAAAACTGTCTGATGCACTGACACGTATGTTCCACGCCCTGATTCATGGTGTTTAGGTAACAAAGTGAAAGAGACGTGAAACAGAAGAGAGAGCTGAGCGTCTGCAGCTGCTGAGATGTGATGTTTCTGGATGTTCCCCCCACACAGACAAATAAACAGCACTTTAAAGACATTCGTAGGTTCAAATGTAAAATGCTTTGGTGTTTTTGGTGTTGAGGCCAAAGAGACCTTCTGTATTTGCTCTGTCAAACTGTGTCTTTGGCATTTTTCAAATACTCAACTAAAGAAATGGGAACAAATATGTGTTTGTCTGGTTGCACAACACACGATTTTTAATGAGCTGTCTTGTGCTTGAAGACACAACACAGGCTCATCCCTTAAGTTAGATGCCTTTTTATGCATGAATGATTTAAAGGTCAGCGTAAAGTAGTTTAACAATGAAAAAGACATTCCTCAGAAAATTCCTCTGAAAATCAGCCAATGCCCAAAGAAAAACTTTGAAAGACAAAGCCTGAAGAACTTTGACTCCTGGGAAGGAAAGTATAAAGAAATGAGGAGTGCTTGATATTATTGCACAGTACTGCGCCTCCCAGCTCACATGAATTTCTCTGTTAAATACTTCAGCTTAAACACGGAGGCCTATAATCTCCTTACATTCCTGAATAACTTTGTATAGCTTAGGCAGGACACTTTGGGGTATTTGGGTCATGGCTTGTATAGAAAGCTGTGTGCTCGTATGTTTCACAAAATACAGGAGATTTTATTCTGGCGAGTGGTCTATTAATGTCAAATGTCCTGTTTTTGACAAAACGACGCTGTAGTATTCAGCAGCATAATCTGGTATAAGGCGAGCTTGGCCTGAGCCCAGAAAGCAGCAGCTCAAATACAGCTGCCAGGAAAGCAGAGAAGGAAAATACATTCATGGGTTTAATCCTTGTTCAGATACAGAGACAAATGTTGCTACATTAACTTTGGGTTCATTTCAGCCTGCAGTGCGATGTGACTGTATTATGTTTGATGCTTATTTGTGATTGGCCATTGACAGTAAAACACACAGATTCTCACCCTCTCAATGTGTCTTGGCCGCGGCGTCGAACCCGCTGCACCTCCCTCTGGTCCACGGTGCCGGTGAAGCGGCTAGCTTGGTATGGGCCATTCCCAGTTTGACTGCAAGCCACATGAACCGCCCCAAGCCACATCACCACCCATCCCAGCAGAACCTGAGTCAGCTTCCCAGATCCCATCGGTCGGCTATACCTCCAACTGAGTCCCTCCTGTGCTAATGCTCACTCCGTGACTCTTCACTTTATGGACCCAGACTGAGCAGCAGGACCTGGACCTGGATCCAGACCAAATCACGGTGTGCACTCCACAGTAAGGGCTAGACAGAGGAAGAAAGGATATTAAAGTTAAGAGACAAGTAAAACACAGACGCTGGTCTAACAGGAAACACCTTTCCCATCAGATTTACTCTGCAGGCCTCTCAGACGGGCCCATTTCACCAGCATGACCTGTGTTCATTTGAATAAACTAGATGTTTTTAACACTGCTAATTACAGAAAAGTTCATCTTAACTATGTTTCACATCAGCTCTATGACTCTATCACATCATCAGTGTTTTAGTTCAATTCAATGTTATTTATATAGCGCCAAATCACAATAACAGCTGGCTCAAGGTGCGTTATATTGTAAGGTAAAGACCCCCACGAACAATCATGAGCAACAACCTGACAACAGCAGGAAGGAAAACCTCCCTTTAAACAGGAAGCCAGCTTGGGGGTGGTTGTTTTGGTTAAACATTGATTCTCCAAGTGACAGATATTACATTTATCCATCCTTTATCAATTATTTTTGGCTATTATAACTGTTTTATTTACAGTGTTAAAAAGTTGAACTACTTCAATGTTTCAAGAAGCTAGCAGTTTCAATTATTTTACATTTTAGCTGTTTTATCTGTTCCTCCGCTAATATTCAACATTTAGTTTCCACTCAAATGGTTTGAACTTTCAGACGACATCTCACAATTTGCCCTCACAGTGCTGCTGGTACAAGCTTCCCTGTCTGGGTCTTCTGAGAGCACCAAAGTTACATCCAAAGGGGGTGCACACCAAGGAAGACAGTAGATTTATGCTTCTATGATAAAACCTGTGAACAGGTGTGAACAGTGGCACTGACACCTGTGCGTCATCTGTAGTTACACTTCGGGGGAAGGTGCATGTCGGGTTACACTGTAGGTTTGTGGCTGCTGGGCATGACGATGGTGTAGAGCTACTGTTAATCTTAGTGCAGTGTATTAACAGCCTCACACTTACACTCGGACAAAAGCAGAACCTTGCAAAGCTTTGGATGAGCAGAGTTGAACAACGCCACTTCAACTCTGCTTGATATCTGAATTTCATACACTCTTAATTTGTAATGTTGTAACAATAAACTATTTTATCTTATTGATGATTATAACTTTGCTAGTTAATTGAGTTTATATATGCTTAAAGCTCCACATCTACCCTCTGGAGTGTAATGAGCAGATGAAATAAACGATGCCTGAGTTAAATCGCCCATCATAGATTTCCCACCACTGTGAAGAGAACACGATATACTCTGATGCGAAACACTTTGCATTTGATTTTCTTCTTTTTTTTCTTTGTGATGCTGGGCGGTTACAGTAAGACAATAGAAAACATATGATTTGAGGACACGCAAGGAAAGACTTAAATTCTGACTTCTAGCAATCTGTTTTCAGTATGCTGCACTTCAAAGCCTTCTCGTAACAAGTTTATCACTCAGCAGACACCGAAAACTGCAAAAAGTGGGAAAGAGGTCATAAACTGATTAGAGAAACATGCTGTGTGTCAAACAAAACAGCGCTGTTCAGTGTTGTTGACTGACATTAAAAAGAATAATCAAGATTTTACTCATTTAAATTAAAACAAAGTGAAGGAAGAGGTTATTTTTGCCCTGGACCATGAAGAAACTTTTACACTGCTGTCTCTTAAGGGATAGTGTGTCATTTACACATATTATCTTTAACTTTAGCTAAGCTTTATTGTTGAAAACATAAATCTAACATCTACATCTACTGGCCCAAATGGGTGCCTTCAAACCAGAGGGAGCTAGAGAGCAAGACTAAAGGCATGCTGGTAGAAAAGCACAGGAAGGGTTAAATAGTCGTGTACAGTATCAGATAATCGGTCGGGTCAAAATGCCACTTTCACAACCAGAAAGAAAACCGATCATTAACAAAGAACAATTAGCTATTTATTCAGTCATACAGTGTTCATCAAGTGATTTATGGAGCCTTGGTTTCTGAATGTAACTGTGCAGCTCAGTCCTAAGGACGTTAGGCTAAATTCAAGCCATGACAGCCATGAGGTTCATTCTTTACCTCCTTACAGACTTTAACAGGGAACTCTGGGCCCCCAGTGATATACAACCTCAGCAAACCCAGTGTCCAACCGCATCACATATCTGGGCTGGACACGGAATACAGGAGAAATATGGCCCCACATCCTTGTGACTCACATTCATTTTAATGGAAGAGGAGAGATGGATGAGCCGTGAACTCAGTCAAGTATGCAGAGCTCAGACACGGGGAGAGGTAGCTGGCAAAACCCGGCAGGAAGAGATGGATGTTGAGGAAAAAAGAAATGTGAATATATTTGTCCACTATTATACTATAATTCACATTTTTCCGTTTTTTTAAGACAAACACAAAAAATGGAGCGCGTCCAAACATGTATCTGGCACAACTTTTACGCGATGTCCTTTTTTAAAATCATCCATAGGATCGTTTTTTGTTCTGAACACTGATTTAAATAAAAATCCCTCGAAAACCAAAATGTTGCGCTCCTTGCAGCTGAGTATGGAGGCGGGATCAGAGCCGAACAAAAGAAATGCATGATCAATCACCGAGAGCGAGCTCTGCCGAGCACTACTCCAAGTGTGCTGTCAACATAAAGCAGGTAAAGCATCCGTCATGATTATCATTTAATCGTCGGACGGCTGGTGCAAAACATGCCCTTTAACGCGGCACAAAATGAGCCTATTTGCTTAGAGATAAAAATCACACCAAGCACAGTTTACACTCTTTTCCACCTAAACAGTTAATAATTACGTGGGATGCAATACCACACTTACATTTAAGCCTGCTGTTAATTCACTACAGAGAAGCACAGATAATTTGGAGCAGGCTGTGCACAAGTATGTCTGCTTCAGTCCCCAACTCTTAAAAAGTGCAAACCAGCCATTCAAGACATCTGCTGCAAGCTGACCAAAAAAAGCACATAAGAGTTTCCACGATAGTGAAGCGCTGAAAAGAGATCTGGATGCCACCACGACTTTATGAATGGAGAAAAAACGCAACATCAACTCCTACTAGTTGAAACACAACAGACGGAAAAATAGGTGAGTGCGCTTTTCATTCCGCTATACTCTCCAAGAAACTTAAGACCACACTAAAACTCAAACAAGGCGAGCAATGCATTATCTGCAAAACGTGACGAACCCATTTTAGCACCAAAAAGCCGCTTAGAGGGAAAAGTGCAGCATCCGTTAGCATTCTTAGATTTTTCCATCTACCTTTGTGCATCTTCAGATGGCAGCCATGCATATAAAGAGATAATCTCCGTGAAAAAACGGGCTACTGAAAGAATGGTCAGAGCCATTGATAAGCAAATTTTATTGTTGTCAAGAGGTTACTATTACCTTGCAGCAGTTGGAGTGCCTTGGCGTCGAGGAGCCCCGTCGGAATTTGAGACAGGATATGTGCCCCCGAATGGAATATTGAACTATAGCCTTGTGAGAAAAGGAGAAAAGTTAGGGAATTGCCCTGTTTGGGAGAGGGGAGGGGACACAGAGTGAGGCAGACACTGAGCGAGAGGGGGGTAGTAACGGACTGCAGGACAAACCCACATTCCTCAAGACTCCTAGAGTTGTTATAACAGGGGCCAAGCAGCTAAACCTCCACACTGTGGCTGACATAGCTCCACTATCATCACCGAGCACAAAACTCCCCTTCAGGCTAAACCAAGTGATGAGATAAGAGTCCCTCAAAGGAAATGATCTTGGACGCAGAACGAATCAGAACATCAGGCAGTGGAGACAGAGGCAAAGCTGCCAAATGGTTTCTAATGATGTTATGGTTCGTGATCAGAGCTTAAAATACTGAGATTAGGTCGTTGTAGATATAAAGTTTAAAAAAATCCAACAGCCTCACACGTGGCTCTGATCACAGACAATTAATTTTTCATTTACAGCTAAGTATAAAGCAAGTGTTTCAAGTGTACACTTGCTGTTCAAACAGATTTATCTATTTACTGCCCGAGCCTGCCGCTGACTGTGACTGACACATCCTGGTGCTTTATTGCCACAAGTGTTGGTCGGAAGTTGGCATTCATGGTTGGTTATATTGGTTAGGACAGCTGAGGAGGTCTCAGAGCTTAACTGGTTGAGGGCAGTTCTACAAAGGAGACTTTTTTTAAACAAATGTAGATTCAGCTTGGCTTAAACACAGCAGTCAGTTACATTTTCATAGCTAATTCACTGCTAAGGGGGAAAGGTGGGATTGCAGTTGCATGTCAGTGAGCTCAGGGCCAGTGTCCGACCAATTTGCCTGCATGTGTAAAGAGGATAAAGGAAGCGAGGTGTACTTGAGTTAAAAAGAAAAAATCTGAACTTCTTTTGGTTCCTCGAAAACATTTCTCCTCTTGGATGAGCGGAGAAACGTCGTCACGAACCAGCTGCCTTCTTCTTAAGCAGCTGAGACGACGTGTCCCAGATGACTGAGAACCAACTTTCAAGCAACTTTTAAACTGTTGTCACGTTTGACGTGTGGATAAAAACATTGACAGTGAAGAGTTATTGCTTTCATGGTGCATTACGGCTGGACTGTGAGTCATCTGAATATCCTAATCCTGACCCTAGATTGGAGCACTATCAGAGTTAAAAGAACCACCGGTGTGGTTTAATGGAACCACTAATGTTTCTGAAAACTCGGTGTCTAAGTGCTCCTTTGCCACGTGACCAGCACCATTAAGCCCTCCAATGACCTCAAACTCTTTGGAGGAGAACAAGCCGATTGGGTATTTACAGGGGACATTTTGTCTCCTGTTTGTTCGCACACTGGTTTGGTATGGGTCATAAATAGTATTTTTACACAACACCTGGTACCTGGAAATCCTTTTTATTTCCCTAAACATCCTCCGCTTGAAGACTGACAAAGGAGCTTTGTGGTAACATCTTCGGCCCGTTTTCGAGGAGAACATTAACAAAGCTGGATAATTACAACCATGTGTGTGATCCTTTTTTGTCTCTGCAGGACATGGCATGATCTAAATTTGCCAAACTGAATGCTGGCGCTGAGGATTTCCGGAGAAGAGATGATGTAAAACCACTTGTGATTATCACGGGATGTATTTAAATTTTATTGTTACTTATTTCCACATTGTGTTCTCTGATAAACTTTGTGTGCTCTTGGCACCAAACGCCTGACACAACAATGAAAGTATTAAGCCATATTCCCATTAAAGCATTGCCGTTTTCTCTCCTTGGAGGCTGAAATAGACACGCAAACTTCCACATAGTTGCTTCATGCTGTTGGACATGGCAGTGTGTTTTAGTTGGGAACATGCAGCATGCTGTGGGACCAGCTTTTGACATGCGGCAGAGTTACCCGGGATGATTTGCAGTGTGCTGCAGGAGCTCTCGGGGAGTCTCACAGGCTCACACTGACACAATGAAAGACTGGGACGACTAGAAACAAAGACCCTCAAGGAGCATTAAGCTCATTGTGTGTGTGTGTGTGTGTGTGTGTGTGTGTGTGTGTGTGTGTCCTTTCTGTCTCCGCCCTCTCCCTCCACCCTCTAAACAGGACCACATTTTGCCGAGCATTGATCTGGCTATAGTGAAAACACACCACTGTCTGGAGTGCATTGTACTTTTGGAGCCCAGGGACATACTTTTACTGCCCCCCCCCCTCTGCACTCGCTCTCTGTCACTTTCCACACATACATTTGTATACACATGTGTAAACACGCCCTCGCACAGGCCTACCATATGTCGACCAAAGGTAAAAATGCACGGCTTGAGGAGCAGTCGAATGGAATGACCAACGAATGGTGTGCACTGATTTTTCCAGTCGAGGTCGTTAGAGAGGACGATGTTCAGCTCAACACGTGCGAACTACAAGATAAGAAGGTAAAAGAAGCTTTCAGGTTCATTATTACTCCATGAAAAATGGTCCCTGTGAGACTCGCGGCCAGCGTTGTGGTGACTACTTGGGGTCACGCTGACAATAGAAAGCCATTTGTTTCACACGGACCAGACTGCATCATCCGTCTGGCTCCGAACGAACAGGAACGTGGGAGATCGGCCGCTGGTGTAGAGTCGAGCTCGGGGTTCCTCTTGTAGCTGACACGATATGAGAGATGACAAGCCAGTACAGAAACCAGATGATGTTTGGATTGTCCTCACATGAACATCCCTCTGCACACGACACGCACACATAAAGCCCACGTACCCTTCAGTTCCCACACCTCACAGACTCAGCAGTGTCTCTACGACTGTGTAAACTCAAAGGAATTACTTTCGCCTGCACTTGTGTGCTATAGCTGAATTCCTGAAACGATGCCGGCTCTCTCCCAGTGCTAAAGGAAAGAACCACAAGAGACCACCAGTGCGTGATGGAGGCTTTCAGATCATCTTTAATCCCAGCCAAGAGAGCCGTTACGGAGCCAAATCACTTTCCTCTCATTCAGAATTAGTCCTACTGCACTGCTGCCCATAGAGGTAAACTGGTGCACACGAGGACGAGTGATCTTAAAGCACTTACCAAAGCTACGCATTATTACTCTGTACGACTCTAAGTGGGTGACTAACAGTTAATATTCACAAAGTTCAAATTCCCATTATCATCTCAAACATAATTGTTCTATACAGAGGTTCCTGCAGGCACAGTGCACAGACAGTGAAAATGCATGTTTGTCTTATATTTGCATGTTTGTGACACTTCTGGGTTTCAAACCATCAAACTAATATTAATATTAGACATAGATAACCTGAATAAATACAAAAATGCATTTTAAAATGATGACTTTATTTATTAAAGAGAAAGAGAACTATCCAAACCTACCTGGCTCTGTGTGGAAAAGTAATTGACCCCCCCAAACCTAATAACTGGTTGTGCCACTCTTGGCAGCAAGAACTGCAATCAAGCATTTGCAGTAACTGGCAACGAGTCTTTCACATCACTGTGGAGGAATTTTGGCCCACTCTGTTTTGCAGAGCTGTTTTAATTCAGCCACTCTGGAGGCTTTTCCAGCATGAATGTCCTGTCAGAGGTCATACTGAAGTCTGGACTTTGACTAGGCCACTCCATAACCTTCATTTTCTAATTTTAAGCCGTTCACAGGTGGATTTGTCTGTGTATTTCACATCGCTGTCCTCCTCCATAACCCAAGTGCTCTTCAGAACACAAACGTATGGCTCATAATAACATCTGATGATTTGAAACATGTCAGTGTGCCGAATAGGAAGAAAAGAAGAAAAACAGACTTTTATGAGCTGTTTGATTCTGTCTGTGTGCACGCTCCTCTTCTAACTTCTCAGTTGGCACACCCTCGATACCTTTCCTCAACTCATCCTAGTCCTCTTATCTTGGATATGAGTGCGGGAGTTCAAGGCAACAGGTAGTTAAGTAAAGGAGATGCCCTTGCTACAGAGATGTAATTTTAAAGCATCAGTTTAAAAGGTTGTTTGTGGCAGAACTGCAGCAGTTTTTTATGATTCCTATCAGTTAAACTTTACAGTGTTCATTTGTATTAAAATTAATTGAGGCAGGTGAGGAGACTTCTCCAAAGGGAGTTTGTCCACCAACAGGCCTGTTCTCATCTCTGTGCCTATTATGGTGCCTACTGTGTGCCAAGAGCGATTTCTGGGTCACAGAAGGAATGAGAGAGGAGGGACATTAGACCTCCTAGAGACCCACTTGAGTTATGCTTCAGGCCGATGTTCAGCTCAGTGTTGATAGTTAGAACTAAGCTGTCAGCAGACCACTTTCAGAGCACTGGGAAACACTAGGACGATGAATACTAACCTCATAGCTGGACTGACCATCGGCCCACCGGGCAGATGGTGAGTTTTCGTTTTCATGGGCCGATGGTGGTTTTTCGTTTTCATGGGCCGATGGGGTTTTTTCTTCGTTTTTTTCCATAACGGTATAAACACTGAAAGGTGGTGGATTGGCCAGATGAAGGGAGATGTGTAAAAATAACTCAATTGTTTGGTGGTGGCTATTGCGGAGCTTCTACAGATTCAGTAACATTAGCAAGAGGTGGAGGCCAGCAGATGCAACACGCTGGCAGGTGGATGACGGAAAGGCAGGAGGAGCAGAGACCCGAGGCGGTGAACTGAACTTCAGGTAAGAAGTTATGACCTGCAGTCTATCTGGGTCAGATATAAACCAAGTTTAGGTGGAGTTTATTTTACTTATGCTGACTTTTTACAGTCAGTTACAATAACTCGTTTCTATACTGCTGGGCGGGTGCTATGATATTATTGATGTTGAACTTGTTTTATCTTATTTATAAGGTTAGTTATTAGAGTTTCCAACCGTCCCCTAAAAAACGTAATTGTCTCGTATACAGAGAAAATATTGCGCGTTTGGTACTGAGGTGAAAAGAAACACAGTTTGTCTCGTATTTCAGCTACAATGAAAAAGACACAAAGCTGGAGTTATTCTGTCTTTGCTGCACAGCTGCCTCTTCTCCTCTCAGTCTCTCCCCCTCCCTCTCCTGTTTCTACTTCAATCATGAAACTGATCAGTGATCAGCTGATCGGCTTTTCTCTCTTGTGTGTTTATCGCTCTGAATCTTACAACAAATGTTTTCATCTGATGTAAAATGTATAGAAATCCATTATTGTACATAGTATTTTTTTAGGGTCTCATCATAATTTCTTCAGAAGTAGCTAAGTACTGTATAGCCAGTATTTTCCCACATTTTCTAGATTCTGTACCAGTACTGTGTGTAAAATGCCATCAAAAAGTCAATTAAGTTTTTCTTTCTCACCTGTCTTTCTGTCTCCTTTCACTTTTTAAAGGTTGCCATGTTAGAAAAAATATTTTGCCCTGCCATGCTGTTTATTGATGTGGCAAATGAATGGTTTATGAAAATATATCTAAATCTGTCATCAGTAATCAGTAATGATCATGTCACACCTCTAGTCTTCTCTGTCTTAATCTCAGGTTTTCACCATGTGTTGTAGATAGTTCAGGAGGTTAACTCGACCAAGCGTCTATTTTCGGGAACTGTTTAGAATACCAGAATAGGGAGGATGGTGAAGGTTTACGTTTATTAGACTGATACATATATACCAACAAGACAGCATACATCACTGTGACAACAGCGTTTGTTTTCATTCAAAGGCTTTATGGTTTTTCCTATAATACCTGGTGGGCCGGTCTCTAGTCAGAATGCCCGGGCCGATTTTTTGTCCCAGTCCAGCCCTGACTAACCTTAAAAAAGTGTTTGCACATGTGCCATACATGATGAGAAGGAATAAGGGGCCAGTGTTTATGGATCATGAGCGCTCTGATTGCTCTTTCCAAGTTTAATCACGATTACTGGAAAGTCAAAGTCCTCACATAGTGAAAGAATTTCAGAAATTTGAGTGCAAACTTGTTTGAGTGCATCGCTGACTGTCACACGTTGCATTATGTTCATATGGAGACATCACAGCGGTCATAGCAGAGGGGTGACCCTGGGGTGACGGCAGCATGGGGGTGTGTGTATCTGTGTGCATTCGTGATATATGTTTGTGTGTTAGGGTGGGGCTGAGGGTTTTTAAGGATGATGTCTGGGTTAAAAGGTTGGTGTCATCATGATCTTGGGGTTTGTGGTTTCCCAGCAGGGGAACTTGCGGTCCCACTTGTGTTTTTTTCTCTGGCTGGGTGAAAATATAATTATTGCACGACACACACAGAAAGACACACAAACTCATTCAGAATTTGACAGACGCACAGTCTTACTGCATCTCACATTTTTCTCCTCTTACCTCTTCTTCCGCCGTTCTTTTTTCCATCATTTGCTCACGAGGCAAGCCTCACTCGCCTCGTCTTACCTGGAGCGTTGCTTTTCTCGGCTGTGTAAAGACTTGGCCTCGCGCAGCTGTGTTGCCCCAGTGATGCAGTCGGAGAGGAATGTCGAACTTCAAAGTATTACACGGGCAGAGACAAAAGATGTCAGTGTTCGGGTGGGGGGATGAGAATATGTGATCTAATAAAAGAGCACACAAACACATTGGTCCGTTTAGGCAAGGTTAGGCTACAGAGGATGAAGAGGAGGAGGGAAGACCTGCCTCACATGTCCCCACCCTACTTTGTGTGCGAACCAGGAGCGGAAAGAGGCGGGTATACACGTGATGCTGCTCCCAAGTGACAGAGCACACTGCAAGCCTCCAAAGCCTGCTTGGCCATGGTAAAATGACTCTTCAAGAATACGGCGGGGCTAGAAATGAAGAAAGGCTGTTGTGTATGAGACAGATGGAGCGTGGAAGAATTCGGTTTCAAGGGGTCCACGGAGTAAAACGTTTTGGAGAAGAGCAGTGAAATTCCACAATCCCTGTAACTGCAAAAGGCAGAGGTTGCAAACGTGAAAAAAAGAAAGAAATGTAAAGAGAAAAGAAGCAAAGAGAGAATTGGAGCGAGAGTCCAAGAGAGCGGAAAGAATCCTCAGACTGCTTGCTAACAGTTTGAGGGGCTAATGGCTTTCAGATGTGTGCAACTCTTTTTGTATTTTCAAAGGAGCATAAAACATTCCCTCTCAGAGGAATCCAAACAATGGCTGGAATCCACAGACTGAAAACTCACAACAGCCATTACAACAAAATGTTTATCTCATGTTTGCTCACGTTTCAAGCATTATATACCTCACGGCCTCAGACAGGCCTGTATTTTTCAAAAACCGTCTTTCATTTTTGAGTTTTGCCGTGTTTGGTAATGTTGGGTTTCTCTCTCTCTGAGAGCGCTGTAATGGGTGCGAGGAGCTGGGCGGGGGTGGTGTTCTCCCTATTTCCTGTTCAAACCTTGGGGGAACGAGACTTGGACGAGGTGAGGTCATTTCTTGTTCCAACTGTAAAGTTGGCTGCAAAAGGGGGAGGCAGTCGAGCGCTGTAGTTTCCCTGTCCACTCTCAGCCTCGTGCACGTTATGGCTTCATGGAGATGGATATCCATCTTAGCCTTTAAAATGCACGGAGAGGAAAGAGACCAAGCTCTCTAAAAACGTGCAGCATAAGCAGCTTAACTCAGGTTAAAGTCAATTTGGGAAACTTTGTGAAAATACACACATTTACTTTCAAGTTAAGTTACAAGCTAACACTGCTGGCTTAAATATGAGGCTACAGTTAGCAACACGTTAGCTTAGCTTAGAAGACAAACTTTAAAAAAAAAGAAATATGGGGAAAACTTGTCAGTGACTTCATGTTTTGAAGCCTTGGACATTTGCACCACTGCAGTCTTGTTTTTTTGGATCTTTAATTGACCACATGTGGAAATAAGACAGTGAAATGCTACGCTATCAGCTAACACTGGCTAGCTTGGTTAGCAAGCTGCATGCATAGACTGAATGGGAGTGTCATACATCTGCTAATTAGTTTTGAAATTTAAGAGAAACAAAAGCCAAATTTTACTCTACAAAAGAAGTCAACCATAGACTTCTTAGATGACCCGTTTGGAGACAAATAAAATTATTGCAATGAACATGCGATCTTGTTGCACTTGAAATGGTTGCTTCAAAGACCGATGACCACTGTAGTCTTCAAAGTGACTGTGGTTTGTGCAAAATGCAATCTGTTTGTAATAATGCAGTAACCCTAACTGTGATAAAAGTCACAGAAATGTTGCCGTCTAAATACAAAGAAATTCACTGAATTTCACATAAATTTCGTATAGTAGAATAGAATAGAATAGAATAGAATAGAATGCCTTTATTGTCACTATACAGTTGTACAATGAGATACAGAGCATCTCCTACTCAGTGCAAACATGCTGGGGGGGGGGCAGGTCTGCAGCGCTATATACATATGGACAGTATTAACAGAGGGAAAAGATATATATATATGTAAAATGGTAAATGGCCTGTATTTATATAGCGCTTTACTAGTCCCTAAGGACCCCAAAGCGCTCTACATATCCAGTCATCCACCCATTCACGCACACATTCACACACTGGTGATGGCAAGCTACGTTGTAGCCACAGCCACCCTGGGGCGCACTGACAGAGGCGAGGCTGCCGGACACTGGCGCCACCAGGCCCTCTGACCACCACCAGTAGGCAACGGGTGAAGTGTCTTGCCCAAGGACACAACGACCGAGACTGTCCGAGCCGGGGCTCGAACCGGCAACCTTCCGATTACAAGGCGAACTCCCAACTCTTGAGCCACGATCGCCCCATGTACAAATATACAAGCCGGTTTTTAAAAAAGTAATATGTAATAAATAGTATTGTGTGTATACAGTTGGGTTATTGCACTATTGCACAGTGGTGGTCCATAGAGGAAGTGGGAAGAAAAAAAAAAAATTGCAGGAGGGGGTCACAGTCCAGTCATAAATTCCTCCACAAATTGCCACATAGTTGCTGCAGGATGGCAATTTAATTGCAAAATGACACAGGCAACCTTGTTTTTATATAAGAGTATAATCAGAACGTGAGATTTCTTCTACTATATTTTACTGCATACAGCGCTATTTGTACATAATGCAAATTACTCTTGTACTTTCCTAATTCTGCATTTTTAGCAGTTTTTCTTCTTTTTTCTATTTTTATTGTTTTTTAAATTTATCTCTAATTCTATCTGTCTCTTGTGCTGCTGTAACGAGTGAACAGTGCAGGGTTAATAAAGTCCGCATTTGTTAAATTTGCAAAGAGATGTGCTGCAGACAGATTGCACTTTTCACAGACTGACTCAAATTGATTTCTGTGTTGATAATCTGTCAGCATTTACAAATCAGGCAGAAATTATTTGGAAACCTTTCCCATGCTGCATGAGAGCGATTCCCGTCAGTCCAAGATGGACCCCAGTTGTTTGGAGACAGTTTGCCTCTCATCAGGCAACCCGTCCAATCACCTTGCAGTCAAATGCAACAACCCCAGAGACTGAGGTTGTTGCATTTGCAGATCTCATACATGAGAATTTGACTGATCCTCTCATCTAACCTCAACCTCCATCAAACAGACGCAACCTTACTGTAGGACAGACATTCATAGATCCCAGTCACTGGATGGAGATTCTCAAATTTAGATGTGAAAATACATCTCTGCTCTCATTTTCATGTTCTCATACAAACCACATGCTGTCCACAGTAGTGTGTAGATTTATGTTTTTATTTTTGGTGTTTAAGCATTTGCTGTCTAAAGTTTCCTACATCTACTGCCTCAGATTCAGGACTTGACGTGACCAGTTTTACTGTAAAACTATTCAAAGTGAATAGTTTTTTAATAAAAGCTTCCAAGAGTTTTGCTCAAGCCCAGCCTCTGCGGTCAGTATAGAGCATTTCATATTGAGGTGTGGTCCTCCCAAATGATTTATGCCACCGAGTTAAAAAGGAAAATGGTGAAAAATGAACGTTAGCCCTTCTTCTCCCCCTCTCGTCAGCTGTTGGATTGGGGGAAGGGCTGCAGCGGCGTGCTAGGAAATGGAGTCTGGGTTCTGAAAGCATGTGTCGAGTAGAACCTCAGTATAATAGATTTGATATGTAATCCTCCCCGTTTCTTAAAATGTTTGCACTTTAGCATGCCATAAACTTGTCATCTCGATTTGGCGGAGCAGTAATTTGCACATGCAGATAAAAATGTACTGAAGTCTTACATTATAAAAGACTTAAATACCTGTTGAAGTTTAGAAAAAGCTGTGCTCGTTGTAATTCAGATGACTTTATGACAACATTGTTTTACACGTGTTTGTTCTTCCAACCCTGATGTTGTAATTCAGCTTTTTTTGTTCTTTGCTGTGAACTTTACATCCTTCTTTACTTCTTCAGTTACTTTTCACCCCCAGAAATGATTTTACAGAACATGATTGCATTAAATGCTCCTGACAAGAATCTATAGCAGTAAAAATAAGAATTAAACAAATTATGCAAAGATTGTCATTTATGAAACAGTGAGTCATGCCCCGCTGTAACATGCTGTTACTCTAAAGCGTTGGTGGATTGTTGTGACGTCCAAACTGTTCACATTAACAAACAGACAGATGTATTCACTGTTGGAGAAAGATTTGGAGAAAGCAGGATTGATGGCGGCTGAAGGTCTAAAGCAAAGAAGAAGCAGCCCACATTGTGTGACAGCAGACAGCTACAACATGCAGACATGTGTCTGCAAAGCTCTTAAAAGACACCTACAGACTACTAATGCATTACTGCACTGAACACTTCAGGATCATAGAGGAAGCCCGCGTTGTTTTAGTGGCTGCCTAGCATGCTAGCTTCACTCCTGCAGAAGAACCGACCCTTCTGATTAGCAGACAAACGGAGCTGCAGCCACCCCAAACGCACAGCACGTGTAATTTATAATCAGTCTGCTTTATCTCATGTTTTTCTGCACACAATAACACATGTGTACGTTTGTCCATGTGTTTGTCTCGTAGACTTTATATGTGCACAAACACACACACATACACACCCACATATGGATCGTCTGCAGGTTGTGTAAAACGCCGCAGCTAGACTTTTGACAAAATCCTCCATGTATTCTCATGTGACACCGTTGCTATTTCAGCTACACTGGCTTCCTGTTGAATTTAGAGTGCATTTTAAGATCCTGGTCTTGACATTTAGAGCCTTGCATGGACTGGCACCTCCCTACATCTCCGATCTGCTACAGCCCTATGTCCCTAGCAGGTCCCTGAGGTCATCTGATCAGGGCTTACTTGCTATAAAGCAGACTAAAATGAGAACTAAGGGTGACCGAGCTTTTGCCACCGTGGCCCCGAGACTGTGGAACTCTCTCCCTCATACATTAAGAACTGTGGACTCGGTAGTTGTTTTTAAAAAACAACTCAAAACTCACCTTTTTAAAACTGTTTTTGGTTAAATTTCTGCCTGTTTTATATTGTCTGTTTTTACCCTTTTATAATTTGTTATCTTATGTGCAGCACTTTGTGATTCTGTCTAGAAAGGTGCTATATAAATAAAATGTTATTTATTTATTTATTTACTTATACACATGCATACCTTAGAAGACTAAGTGTGTGTTCTGGTCAATTTATGGGTTGGAAAAGCCACAAAAATCCTTTCATGAGTGATAAAACCCCGTGAACTCTTTACTCTAGAGAGCAGGTGTACTGGACAAATGGGAGAACAGGATGTCCAGGAAGAACCAGCCTCGTACATGGCAGGGAGCACTTGGAAACTCCTCTTAAAAACTACCTGTCTGTCAGCATTCCTTCCATCCAGCAGGACCTTCTGTTATCTCGCGGTTTTGTCTTGTTTTTGGAAAATGTTTTCAACGGGAGTCACAGAGCTGAAGACAAAGGAGCAGTGGGACAAATCTTTATTGTACGCCTGAAAGAAACTAACAAAAACAATAAAGGATGGGGTGTGGGTACGGGCACCGAGGAATATGTCAACAATAAGAGAAGGAAAAGCATATACAGTATACGTTCTGATACAACAATCCGAGAAAATGCCTCTCTTATCCTCTTTATGGGAAACTGAAGGCCTGACCCTAAATCGACACAAGCAAATCCTGTTGTACCCTGTGACCGTCTGAGAAACATTTGTTTAGGGTCAAACTTTCATTACTGTAAGACATGTGAGGCCCTCTAAAGCTGCGTATCAATGGACCACCCAAGCACAAACCAAATAAAGGGGCTTGGGGGGGTGGGGGGGAATCTAAAGAGGTGATGAGTTGATTTTCACACTCTGAACTGCTAATTTAGACAAATGGTTGTGACACATAGAATGTGTTTGCATGAACTTTGCATGAACACAAAACTACATGGGCAACATGTTAGTAATGGCTCCGCGGTGTAGGGTTTACACGTTCACCCTAACAAGGAAACGATCCAGGGTTTGTCCCAGGAGGAGGCACAAATCCCTTCAGTGTTGCCTCAGGAAGAGCATCCGCTGTAAAAATCTGCCAAATCCAACATGCAGAGCTGCCCGCTGTCATGACCCCATTGTGAATATGCAAGCAACCCAAAGTCACTTAGCTTGGGCTTAAAGCATCAGGTGACCAGCTGTGTTTACTACATCCTGAGAGTCCTTCCCATCTCTCTCATCTCCTGATGCTTTGCTAATGTACACAGTGTTTTGGAAGCTAGTTAGCCCACTTTCTAATTTCTACACCTTCACTCGAGGATTAGCGGTGTTGCTTCACAGCAACGGGAGATGGGGGATTGATTTTCTTCCTCTTCCTCTTTGTTCTTTGGTCAGTCTGGATCACAGACTGTCGTCTTTATTCAAATACCTGCTGCTCAGTGTATGGCTTTTTGTCCGACTGGGGAACCACGGTGATGCCATTCGGTGTCAACCGGTCTGCTGATGTGGGACCAGCTACTACCGCCTACTGGGAAACCCTAAAAACAGAGACAAGTCAAGCCGAGCTGAGCCGAATAGATACCAGTGGAAACTGGAACGTTCAGTTGAGCTCACGAGACGGTTGTTAAAATTGCAAAGAAGGAGAAATTTTGGATGAGAAAGATCGAGGTGCTTTCTACTGTTAGTGTTTTACTAAGAAGGTTACTCCAGAAAGTTACTGCACTTTAGCATTTTTGTCTTTTTTAAAAAGAAAAACGGGACATTTTCTTCAGATTAACAAAGAAAAGTGCAGATAACGAGCTGCCAGTGCTTTTTTCCCTTTCTTAAAGTCAAGGCCCAAAGAGCCAAGCTGAAGGTTTCAGACACCACAGCATTTCTTTTTAATGTGGAAACACTGAGACATATTGTTGAAATTACACTTAATTTTCTAAGGACATGTCAAGAATTAAATGTGGAGTTAAACGTGTTGAGAAACACTTTAGAGGCTTCTAACAGTAGTTTCACTGTTCTGGCCCACGTAGGATCACACTGGGCTGTATGTGGTCCACGATGTTCTCAAAGAACAGTCTGACAGTTTGTGCGTTACGTTAAAATGTACATTCACAAGTATGCATTACATTTAGATCCCACTTTTGAATACATAACAGGGAAAAACGTTACATTAAAGCGCTGTAGGCCTGGACCATAATCCACAATAATACACCCACATCGTTAAGAGTGTTCATGACTCGATGTTGTGACAGAGGTTTTATAAACCAAAGAAAGAACTCTGTTTATCCACCAGTTGTTTTTTGTGGTCTTTCACCAAGGCTGAGCTGGTCAGTTTGTTTCTTCTTTTGAAGATTCTCATGTTGTTGCCGTCTCTCTAGTTTAGTCTTTTACCTTCACATCAGCATCAACATCTCTTTGGACCTCATGTTGAGCGTGAACAGCTACTAGGTGCAAGTTCAATACTTGGAATCAACTCTGAAAATCAGGAACTATGTACAAAAAAACTGGAAATATAAATATCTGCATTTATTTGTAAAGTCCAGTTTAGTGTCTTTTAACCAGTAAGGGTGAAGCCTAGCAGCTACAACAAAAATGAGCTATGCAGAACAGCTTTTAATAATATTTATTATGATGATGATCATTCCTTTTGCCACACAAACACTAAACATAATGACATACGTCTGCTGTAAAGGTTGAGTTGCTCTTGGACACACCCTCAAGTGGCAATTCAATGAACTGCAACTCTGTGGTGGCATTTCTTTAATTTAATGATGAAGTCATTTATCTATTTACTTATTTTAGCATGTGCCCCTCAGACTCCGGGATTGATCCAGATCGACGGCCAGGAGTTAAGGAAGACCACCCAAATACCTCGGGTCCCTGGTCTCGGTGGGTGGCGAGACCCTCCCGGATGTGCGTTCACGAATCAGCGCAGCATGGCTTAAATGGCGTGAATCCATCCTGTGCGATAAGAGGATGCCCGAACACCTCAAAGCTTAGATCCAGAAGACAGTCATATGGCCGGCGGCCCTGTAGGGAGCAGAATGCTGGCTAGCCACTAAGAAACACAAGCAGATCCTCAATGCTGCGGAGAAGAAGACGCTCAGGTGGATGAATGGTGGGCTTCACCCGCCTGGATCGTGTGACGAATGAAGCTGTTTGAAACCGACTTTGATTCATTAATACTGAATTCTCTGGCAGCTGCTCTATTCCCGTGTTGTTGCAGTATATTAATGACTAACCTGGTATTGTGGATGGATTATCTCAGTTGTTCTCCTGACTGAAGTTTGGTCCGTTTACAGCATCCTGCCATGCGATTGCATTTGTCCCTAACCATCGGGAACCCTCACGTTAACTTTTATCGAGTGGAAAAAAGTTAGCGTTCATCCTCCAGCTTCACTGTTCATGCTATGCTAACATAGCTGTGTTGCTAGCGATCACGTAGCACATCATTATATAGCAGCTAGCCCAACTTCAGTAACCCTACAAATGTCACTGCTGTTTAGTTTTCTGTCTTCATTTATGTTGGAAGTGATAGCAGAGCTGTATGTTTGAATGTTTCAGAAATCTCTGTCAGAACATGCTATATCATGCTTAGCTGGAAGCTAGCGAGCTAACTTCCTGCTAACTTCTAACTCCGTTAAATGTAATAAATCCTGTTTTCATGGATGCCTGAATGTTAAACTTAATTGTTACACCTGGTAAAGCAGCAACGCTGATCATTTTATTAAAGATGAAAGAATTTAGACAGTTTTTAACTCTCAGTGATGCTGCAGTGTTCGTTTGACTTTGGGACCTGAAGAGACGGAGTTTAGGACCCAGATTACTCCGCGAGGCTCCTGACTACGGTAGCCGTAATGCTCCAACAATCCATCAAGCCGTGCGGCTTCGTAGCTTACCAAAGTCGGACTAAAACATTTTTGACAGATGTTTGAGCGCCGTGTACCACACGAGGTCAGTAAACACAACCAGAATTCATACATAAGGCGCACTGTCGATTTTTGAGAAAATTAAAGGATTTTAAGTGCGCCTTATAGTGCGGAAAATACGATATTTATTCAATTATTTATTGGCCCCATGAGCTTGTTGCTTGTATTTTTTTCTTTTTACAAAGATCTGTGAATCTTCCTTTGCACATCTGCCAAACTTCTTTCTCTTTTAAGGCTAGCAAAGCCTGCATGCACTCACATAAATGCACGTTCTGCCTTTATGTTTGAGTATATGGACATGCAATCTTATTCAGTCACTCCCTTGGTCCAAACCACAAGTAGCCACTCTAGCCACAGTCACTCTCCAGCATGTGTTTCCTTTGCACTGACAAGTGTGATCCTGCTCAGCTGGGCTGTAGCTGTTTGTCACCCAACTGGAGCTCCAACACAGGGCGCTTTGAAGTGATGCAGGCCCCCCACATGGAGAAAGCAGTGCTGTAGGTGTACAAGCAGACAGAGGCCCGGGGGTGGGACATGAGGGGTTGTTAGGATGAAAGACAGTGCTGTGGCAGTCCAGCCGTTTGCTCTGCCAGCCCAGCGCTAAAGAAGGACGGGCTCTTGAAAAAGTCAATATTTGGTGCTTTGTGTGTCTGCTCGTGTCAGTAATAGACTCGTTGAACTCTTGAGAGATGTTGCTCAGCTGCCAGTTCACCATTTTTGTGGTTCTTTGAATTCATGCTTTTCCAAAGCTGCAAAAAACACTTTTAATATATATCCTGAATAAACAGCAAACCTTGGCATCACATTTTCCCAAAGCTTCCTGTAATGTTAATCAGAAGGAAAAGAAGCAGAGACATGACACTGGAGCTGTGTGTGGTCTTAGTGAGGAAACCAGTGTGAGCCTTTCTATACTGTAACGTGGTCGCCATTATCTGGCTTGAAAGCTGGTGGTTTGATTGTTCTGCACATTTTTGAAAGCCTCCACCACAGCAGCGCAGTGTTTGACTTGATTAGCAAACTTTACTCTGCGTCACCAAATAAAAGTCCACATGCAGGCAGACACCGAGAGCTAATTAACAGAAAGCAAGCATAAGCGCACACACTTGTCAAAAGCAGGGTGGCGTTTTCTCTTCACAGATGGAGAAACAGTGTGAAAAGAGTGTCGGCCTCTTTCCCCTCCATCGGGGTCCACGCACGATCATGTTAATAACACAATCACGGCATAACTGAAGTATGTTTGTGACTTTTTCTGCATATTGAAGGGGAAAAGTTTGAATACACTGAATAGGTTAGGATGAAGCTCATCAAGTAAAGCATACCACAGTGATATAAGCATGTGGGGATGTGTGAGTGAGAAGCAGCCTGAGGAATGTGACTTGTACTGTCAGCGCTCTCTGCAGCCCGTCCATCTTCATTATACCTACATACTGGTCATGTGATTCGCTTCTCCAATGGGCCCCAGCTCTTGTGATATAGGGCAAATTCCTGAGTGGGATCAGTCAAGTTTCATAGCCAGCGGGGTCAGGAGCCCAGGAGTGGAGGCATGAAGATAGGAACCTGGGAGGTGATAAGAAGCTAAAATTAGTGACAAGGAGAGATTAAGTAACTTTAGCTCATATTTTTTATCATAACGACATATCAAATGGCCGTGCTCATGCAAACAGCAGTGCCAGAGTGGAGCATTAAGCAGCTAAAGAGTCTGAAATATTATTCAGGAGCAGAGATGTGAAAACAAACAAACAAACCCCGCAGAGCTCGGAGAGATCAAACACTGAACTGGCATTCACTAGGTGACCATCTGAATGCTAATGTTCCTGCTTGCTGACAGGTTTGCCATATGTGCTTAAAGGGACAGTTCACCCCAAAATCAAATCAACATGTTAGCTTGTAGTGCTGTTTATCCATCCAGAGGGTGGCCTTAAAGGGACAGGAACCAGAAGCAGAACAGCTCGCACCAAGGTGCAGTGTAGACGAGTAAAGACTGTAGTTTAAAGAGCTAGCAGACAACAAAATGCACAGCAACACAAAAGCAACTGGTGTCGATTTATAAGTAACACAACAGGCCAGAAGAAAACTGTGTGTGTGTGTTTTATTTCGTTGTGAACTGTCCCTTTAAAAGGAAAAAAATGTTGAGATCTTAGCTTGTTTCTGCTGCCCACAAGTGGCCAATGGATCATCTGTTGTGGGTTTAATGCAGCGATATAAATATTTGACTGATAACAATCAAAGACATGAGTGGGGAAGACAGACAGACAAAAAAGAGGAAAATCCAGACGAGTCATTTCCAAGTGCAGGGTTTTCTCTGGGGGGTGTGAGGTTTTACAGTGTTTAAAAAAAATCCCCAGTTTTGTTGATACAAGACCTCAGCAGAGATTGCAGGCAAGTTCAAGGAAGCAGCCAGCTGTGCAAGACACAGCTGTGGGCTCACGTAGTGCTGTGGTGGTATTCAGCCTGAAATGTAACATATGCTGTTCGTGTACGCTGTTGGGCTTTTATACGACATGACGAACGGTTCAATTTCACAATGGAAAGAGACATCAGTGCCAAAATCCACTCGCTCTACAGATTTACGAAGCTTTAGAGATAACATTTGTAGCTCCTACCAAACCGCATGTAAACCATGCGACGTAATTTGTTGTCTCTTAATAGTGATTTACTTAAAGCTGTTGGCTGTTTCTATCTGTTTACATCTCAGATATGTCAGTATCAGCTCCGTGGGAATGACAGTTTATGAAATGGTGCAGCTATCTTCATTATTTATTGTCTATTAAAATGATATACACTGCTCTTTAATTGGTTTAGATATACTTTGACAATGTCTCAGGATTGCTCAGATGATAAAAACATGATGTGTAACAGACTGAAGCCAGCCTGTAGGAGAAATGAGCTAACGATAGCTGCGTGAGTCCTGTGGTTGAAAACTGGTGGAAAATTGTTGGAAAGCATATCTCACATGCATTGATTTCTTTAAGAGCCAGAAGCTGTGTATCCAATGGGAGGGAGGCTTTAAGACAGGTGACTTAAGTGACTCTGAATGTCACATGATTGTTGGCAGCAGACTGGCTGGTCTGGGAATTTCATAAACTGTTGCTCTGCTGGGATCTTCCCTTATAATCGTCTTAAAGGTTTACAGAGAATGAGCCGAAATGGGGGAAATATGCATTGCATGGCAGTTTTCTGAGTGAAAAGGCCTTGTTGATGCCAGAGGTCAGAGGTCAGAGAAGAATGGTCAAACTGTTTCACTCACTCACTTTAACCAAGGTTTGCAAAAGAGCCACAGCAGAAGATCAGACCAGGTGCAGCTAAGAGCTGAGCTGAGGCTCCGATTCGCACCGCCTCACCAAAACTGACAATAGAAGACTGGAAAAGGCGCTGCCTGGTCGGGTGAATCTGCTGCAACATTTGGGTGGAAGTGTCCAGATGTGGCATAAACAACATGAAAGCATGGATCCATCCTGCCTGGGGATGTTTTCTGGGCACACTTTGTTCCCTTCTGCTGAGCATCATTGAATCACTCATCATTACCACAGCCTACCTGAGTATAGCTGGGTAATGCACCATTTCACAAACTGGTTTCTCCAACATGACTTCTTACAGATCTCAGTCCAATGAAAGCAGAAGGGGGTCAGCTGTGGCTGGTAATAGCACACTGTACCTAATAAAGTGTCTGGTGAGTGTATGTTCAGCATGTGCAAGAAACAATGAACATTTAGCTCACAGAGACCCACCCACTCGCCAACATACAGCAGCGCTATGAAAACAAAGAGGTTTGTAACCGTGCCGACACATTCCAGGCTGTTGTTCCCGATGATAAGCGCCGTTGCTCCGGGGCGACCATTCCTGCCTCGCTGAGGGGCTGGTCTGCTCAAACAGCACACTCATTACCTGCTTGTACAAAGAGCTTGTGACGTGAGATCATGTGGCAGACGTGGTGTGTAATGTCTTCAAACAACTTCAGAGCTCAAAAGGACAAAAGTGAGGTGGTGGAAAAAGAATCAAAATAGCAGCTGGCAATAAAAGCACGGATAAAAAGACTGGGATTGGTGTTTGTCTGCTGGGAGTCAATAATCAGATGATAATAAATCTGATTAGTATTTACATGATAACGATAAGGCCAAGTAACATATGACCACAGCAGCATATGTTGCTCCAACTTGAACATTGTTTTCCACCCCCAACCCCGGCACCTCTCCTTCCTCCTTCCTCCTCCACCCTACATCCCTCTGTGCCTCCCAAACCTTCATTTTTTCCTTTCCTCCTGTGATCCCTTTTCTTAAAGATGGGAAGGACGTCAGCCAAATATGATGCAGTTACAGAGAACTTAACGGCAGTATGATAATGATAATCATTACTGAAATGATGATGAAAGATGTGTTGCTGTGAGTAACTCTGTGATGTCAGGGGAAGACAATGAAAGCAGAGGTGCAGAGAGGCAGCTGTGCACGTCCTGACCTGTGAAGCAAAAGGACGAAGCTGAGGGCAGCTGGGATGAAGCAAGGCTCGCGAGATCATTGTGAAGGACTAAGTGGAGGTTATCAAAGGGAGCGATCTGTGCCAGTCCTTTAAAACATTTAATGTCACAACTGTGAATTCTGGCAGCCGCTGAAGGACGTGTTGCAGAATGATGAAGTTTTGGAAAATTTATGATAAATGAGGCTGCGTTTGTATTTTAAACTTTTTGCAAAATACAAACAAAATTAAGGTCATGTGGGAATCAGACCTAAAAAGAACAATGTGTGCATACTTAACATGATGAGTGGCGATGAAATCCGAGCGTCTTCTGGATCCCAGATTTTCCAGATCGGAGCTTTTCTGGTTTCCAAATATTAAAACGATTGCTGTAAATATGAAAAACACAGAAAAAACACAACAATTGTGTGAGGAAATCTTCTACATTTAAGGGCAAAAACCAATAACCTGTAGAGCATTTCCACGATTGTCCTGTTCAAAGCACGTGGATTCATCCAACAGCAGTGAGAATAGCCTGTGTGTTCATGACAGCGTGAGGTTTCCAGGAGGAACAGCAGGCCGTCGTCCTCCCATCAACAGAATCGGTTTGCCTCGCGGCATTCGTCAGCAAATCAGTCTTATAGAATAAGACTGATTCTTTGCACTTACATGCATTTCTTTCCTGTCCGTAGCTGTTATTCACATTTCCTTCATCTCCATGGATCTTTCCTACTGACCGGTTTCTCTGCTAAATCAAAGAATTGCTTTTCTGGACAACCCTTCATGTGATCTGCTTCAAACTTTGCAAAGCGGTGCTGAGAGGTCGATGTCCTTTCATGTGTTTGGGTGAAACATGGCGTAGTGACGTCATTCTCCCCCTCGTGTTGTTTGGACCACCAGATGGCCACGTTTGAACGAGCACGAGTGGATGTGTTTCTGCAGAACCAAAGAAATTCAGAAGATTGTTTATTTTCTCTGAATCAGTCTCTCTCTCCAAATCCACCAGTTATCATTATTATTATTATTATTATTATTATTATTATTATTATTATTATTATATACATAACTGTTGAGACTGGACGGTGATAGGACGAACCAGAGGAGCTGAAGAAATAAAACAAAGCTCAGAGGAATGCTATGAACACATGTATACATGGGAATGTCTGTGACCTTTAGCCTGAACAAAAGTAGCTAAACACCAGGTATGCATAATAGCAGGTCATTAGGTGAAGTCCTAGCTGAGGGCGAAAGGCTGATAGCAATGATTTGGCAGCTCCGCTTCACCTGGTTTTCTCTTTCCAGACGTTTTAGAGCTGCTACAGGACTGGTTGTACCGTAGTAAGTATAAATATCTGAGAATCAATTTGACATGGTCAGCAGAATTTTACTCCTGAGAAATTTGTTTTCCATGTTAGCTTCAGAACCCAGATTTCCAGTTTCTTGGATAACATGAACCTAAATCAAAGATCCAACTTAGCATCAAAGTGTTAACATTTCCAAAAACTATTTACATATTACACTTCAGACCCACTCACACCAGTTTGTTACTGATGATTCATCTCAGCTACAAGTATTATTGAGTGGTTTCCACAGCAACGTAGCAGTACTGTAACATGGAGCAGGAAGAGGAAGTACCCGGACAACGTGTCACCGTGTGCGGCTACATTAGAAAAACAGTGCGTCTTGTTATGGGACATTTCCATGTTCCACCAATCTCAGCTGGTGCAGGCAATGGTTTCAGGCCCACTTTGCCACTGTGTAGTCGCCCTGATACTCCTGCTTTCCTCGACCTTATTGAGGAATTTTCTCCACATTTTGGTGGAACGTGTATGGCAGGCGTCCGCATCAACACGTGACCCTTCTCCAGGCCGTGGATAAGGCATGCAGGGACATCACAGCAGACCAGAGTCTGGTGGATTCGTCATGCCTGAAGGTTCTTTCCAAGATGTTTGGCAAATGAGAACATTTGTTCTGACATGGATGAGAGAGTGTGGCCAAGTCCGCGTGACAGAGTTGACAGATTTCAGAATTGTTGCTTTTCTTTCAAAGGAGGTCGTGTTGTGATTTACTGTGTATGTCATCAGTCAGATATACTCAGTTATTCCACTGATCTCTGTTGTTCTCTCTGCTCTTCTTTTTATGACAGCATTGCATGTAGCACCATGATGAAACATGCGACATGTACTCTGATGCTGTATGAACAACCAAACAGTCAAACTATGGGTGGTGTGAATGCAGAACACAGTGTTTTGAACATTAGGCTGTTTGACAGTAAAGGACCATTTAGATTTTTGTGTTTAGTTTTGAAAAATAAAGTAAATGTTGCTTTGCTACTATGTAAGTTGCAAATGTTACTGACGAGTACACACCGCTGTCAGTGTGAGCATTACAAGTGTCACTGCCCTCTGTATAAAGTGGTACATGAGGAACACTACAAAGATTTTGATGAATTATTACAGGATCAGTTAAATACTCTGAATATGGATATGGGCGAAGAGATCACTGAGAAAACTAAACTTAAATCAGAATAAGTGGCTGACAAGAACGTACTTCGCTCCCATCATATCGCTGCCAGTATTTCAGATGTGGGCACTAAATGCCTGAATGAAAAGGCTGCTTTGTTTCATTGGCTGTGGGAATATCCAAAGATCCAGAACTTTTGGAAAGATTTCAAATGTTTGTCAGAAACACTAAATATGAAAATCCCTTTAGGTCTTAAACTCTGTGTTCTTGGAATATCCTCAAAAGACTTTTAGGTACGATCAAGACAAACCAGACGTTTGGACTACAGACGGCTTCAAGCCGAGACGGTTATTTGATGGTTATTTTGGAAAAGTGCAGCTGCATAATCACTGAAACATGGCTTAGAGAGCTTTTGCGTTGCAATGATGTTGAAAGACTAACTTATTGATAAAGTAGGAGAACTTTTTTTTTTAATGCAAATCTTTTTTCCCTTTCAGTCCTATGTTGACTGTTGTAGTATATTTATGTTAATATGCATTTTTATTAAATGAATGTCCAGCGTCTGTATGCATTTGTGTGCATGTTTGTTCTAAATGTTATTAAAATGTTTTGTTTGAAAAAGGTAACAAAAAAAATACTCCAAACAGTTTGCATTGAAATCAATGAGAGAATTTGACAAAAGCAAACAATGATAGACGTGGATCACCTCGAAGACAAAAGGCTTCGTTATCCTCTTTGGGCCAAAGTCGGGAAACAGTTTAAGCATTTTTGATTCACACATAAATTTAGTCATTTATCACATTTCTCTGATTAACAGTTTTTTAACCACTAAAATTAAGAAATTACAGGAAAAGGACCCAGAGTCAGACTGAAACAACATTTAAATTAGCAATGCTGGCAGAAAAACAACAAAAGGAAACTATGACAAGAACGCAGAGGAAGCCACAACTACATCTACACAAGAGGGCGATTAGAGGACACGAGCACTGCTGAGTTCACAGGTGAACAGAATCCAGGTAACGATACAGGGAAACATGACATAGAAGATCAAATAAACCAGAATTCAAATAGAAATAAAGTGAAGCTGAGACCTAAAGGCTCAAACTAAACAAAGTGAAATATAACAAACAACATAAGAACCAAAATCAGTCAAACACACGGGACGTCACATTAATTAAACTAAAGCTTCAAAATAGACTTTCCAAGATGGCAGCCAAAGACAAGCCACGCGTCCTTGCACAGAGTAATTCCTCTTTCTGCAAAGACATTTTGATTAAATATCCCTTGTTAACCTGATAATGTAACTATAGTTTAATTTCAGAGTGCCCTTTCACTTCATGTCCATTTTTAATCCTTTATGAAAAATGGTTCATATAAATATGAACCGCCTTTGATTAATGGTTTTGTTTCTATCAGCCTTCACTGTGACAGCGAGTCAGACTGTTTCCATTTACTGTGGATAAAAAGATACCTGCAAATTCATGAAAAGCAAACTGACGTTTTGAGCTTTTGCTAACTAAATTGAAACATAATCCAACGTGTATGCTTTGCCTCGTGGTCTGCTTACCTCCTCGGATTTTCTGATTATAAGACCAATAAGTTCTGTTACTGTTAATGCTGCCAATACTCAGCGTAGGTTGGTTCTCTGGGAGGTTATATTTTATGACTTTAAGGTCTCTTAAATTCTTCCAGAGTGAAGCTATGAGAGCGTGACCCCCAGCCTGGTTCCACTGATGACATAGCCTCCATCTAACTTGAAGTTTGCCTGTTAATTAAGTCTGTAAACAGGTGGGCGAGAGCTGCTTTGTGGCTGGCTTTATGCTCGACCATCAAACGTCTCAAAGACTAATGATGTTTACCTCTCCAGGTCCCCTTGAAGGATGGAAATGTACCTTTTTCCAAGCACGCGAGCACATGTCTGTACACAGACACACGTAATCATACAGCTGGTGGCCGGGTTACATCCACTTTTCTTTCCCTATTGCTGCCTCCACAGGGGAAATCCATTAAGACAAACGATGCTGTCATTATTCTCTTAGCATGCAAAATGCACCTGAAAATAACCGTGACCTTCACAGTTATTGGTCATCTCTTGGAGAGGTATTTTCAGGATTTTTTAGAAATTAATTGGAGGATAATTTGTCTTTTGTTTAACATAAAATATACAAGGACAATTTTTAAATGTAGCTTGTTTTTTGATGCCTGTGGCTCTATTCCACTTCTCATTTAAAGAAAAGCAGAGTACAGTCTTTTATATACAACTATTACACCAGAAACTGGAGAAAATGTGCTTCGATGCACTTTTTGTTCTGCAGAACTTGTTAACACAAAGTATGTTTATCCAGTTTACACTCTGTGTATCTCAGTAATTAAAGGTTGGAGCCTTCTGTGGGTTAAACAACTGCACATAATATTTTCTCTTCTCTGACTCCTACCCTCTGCTGGAGTGGCACCGGTATAAACTGAAGCAAAAATACAGTTTAAAATGATATACACTTAATACTTCCAATCTATTCTTTCATTTTAAAATTGTATGATTATGCCTTTTTAAGTAAGCACAGTTATTATAAAGCAGCAATGCTTAAACACAGTGTGTGCAATGCTGCTCTACTTAACCTACGATGCTTGCTGCCCCCTACAGGAGCACAGCAGCATCTGTGTCAGTGCTGGAATGAGGTCAAACAGTCTCAGTGAAGGAGACTTCCAATTAGTCCAGAAACACCGTTTTTACTGAAACCTGCAGCTGTTGTTTTAACTGTGCCTCTGACAGACTGTGTGCGCTAAGACAACGAAGACTCGCTCTGTTGTCTTAGAGCTACAAAGTTAACTGGTCTCACTCTGGGGTTAACTAATGCTAAAAACAATGAAAACAACAGCAGAGAGCACAAAGAATGCTTGAAGAGAGAGATTAGTAGAAAGCAAAATGGAGAAAAACAAAAATGAATAGTAAAACAAACAAAGAGGGGAAACAGTGAAAGGGAGCGCTTCCAGGCAAGAAGAGAACAGAAGTCTTGGTGTGCAGAGACCAGGGGACAAAGCTAAATGTACGTGCATGAGTGTGTTTAACAAAGAAAAAAAGGATCAAGAGAAGAAAAATGTTAAACATGTAGCACATGCAAATCATCCATGCATGCTCATGTGTCTGGACAAACACTGAATGGGTTTAGATGAGATGTGAATATGGCTTTATTTGACATTATAATCACACCGTAGAGTCCTGTGGGACCAACCTCAGAGCTGCTGCTGTGTAGCTTCCTGTAGCTTCCTGTCCACATTCCCCGCCTCCCTGGCTGGGTTTTTGTTGGCCAAGACAAAAGGGGCACAACTTAGAACTTCTCCTTCATGTTCAATACTCTAAGTCAGGGGTCCCCAATCTCAGTCCACGAGGGCCGGTGTCCCTACAGGTTTTAGATGTGTCCTTGATCCATCACAGCTGATTTAAATGGATAAATTACCTTCTCAACATGTCTTGAAGTTCTCCAGAGGCCTGGTAATGAGCTAATCACGTGATTCAGGTGTGTTGACCCAGGGTGAGATCTAAAACCTGCAGGGACACCGGCCCTCGTGGACTGAGATTGGGGACCCCTGCTCTAAGTGTTATAAGAATCTGTTCAAAGGTTCCCACCATGACTCTTGCCACACTTGTTTACCCGAGATGAGCATGGGGCTCACTTTTCTGCATTTTGAGTAAATGTCTCACTTATATGGTTTTATATGAAGTCTAATACACGCTTTAAAGGTAACCGTCTGTCTTAAGGTTAACTGTGACTAGATTCTTTCTTTAAGTCTTCAGGTAACACCATCATCAGATTACAGCTGATGCAGGTGTGTGTGCACAGCAACATAAGCGTGTCTTGTTCGCCGTAATAATACAGGTGGTGAACTGCAGAAATACCTGGTGTTCAGAGTCCTGCATGCAAAGAAGCCTGTTGTTTTCTCTCTTGTTTAACCTGAGATGTATCTGTGCAGCAGACTCACACACACGTGTTGTACTCTGTGTTTCTGCTGTGTTGTTCTTTATGAAGTTAATGTTTTTGTGAGGAAAATTCAGATTTGAGCTTTCCAAACTTTTTTCATCAGGTAATTATACAACATATGTGATTGATAAATGACTTTCATGAAATAAATGACTGACTACTCATTTCACAATTTGTCCAAAACACAGTATATACAAGCCAATAGTACTTTGAAAAAATTGAAAGAAAACTGCCATCTGCCAATCAGCTCACAGGCTTCTGAAGGCAGGTGAGTGAACACCTATTCAATTCAATTCAATTTTATTTATATAGCGCCAAATCGCAACAACAGTCGCCTCAAGGCGCTTCATAGGTACAGAGAAAAACCCAACAATCATATGACCCCCTATGAGCAAGCACTTTGGCGACAGTGGGAAGGAAAAACTCCCTTTTAACAGGAAGAAACCTCCAGCAGAACCAGGCTCAGGGAGGGGCGGGGCCATCTGCTGCGACCGGTTGGGGTGAGAGAAGGAAGACAGGATAAGACATGCTGTGGAAAACACCTGTGACACTGTAATGTATTCTCTTTTATTTGGCGTTCACAGGTCAGGGGTTACATTCCTAAAAACATGTTGCCTGGATGAATTCTACAATTTTACCTTTGACATACCTGACACTGCAGTCTGCTGCTGTTGTAGTAGTAGATTGTTGTAGATTTGAATTATTTTTATTGAGGTTTATCACCCACAACCGTTCACAACAGATGGTTACCCCTCTCTGTGCGTGGCTCTGCTGGACGTTTCTGCCTATTAAAAGGGAGTTTTTCCTTCCCACTGTCACCAACTGCTTGGTAAAAGGGGCGGTCTTATTGTTGGGGTTTTCTTTCTATTATTGTAAAGTCTTTATCTTATCATACCTTATTGAAAAGGTTTACATAAAAAAGTATATATACTCATGTACTCATGTATTTCTACACTGTAGTTACAGATTCTTTAGCGCTGATAAGATTAAATGGCCAAAAAAGGGGGAAAAAAGCTATTTGGTGTAAATAACCTGAGACTAAAGTAAAAATAACTAGTAGCTAACATGACTTTTTATATCCAGGCATGGTGACATATTCACACAAAGCAGTTATCAGCAGGAGGTAGTCCTCACCAGGTTCTCACTTCTGAAATATTCTGTTTAGTTTAGGATGGAGCACACAGGAACAGGATGCCAACCAATGATCCATTGTCATTTCACTGGACATTTACCAGGACACCGTCAGACAACTTATAGACTTTGTGCAGTCTGGATAAAGTCTGCTTAATGTCGAACACTTATGTTCTCACATACAGACACACCTGGCAATGACGAGAACGGCTCAGGGTCGCAATGCATAAAGAAAACTGCTCACCATTTTCAGAGCTGTCTCTTTATACGAGGAGTCTTTTCTAAATTAAAGCTGTGATGTAATCCCGTCGTGATTGCTCAGGTCTCAAAAAGGGAAAAAATCAAAAAACAAAACCAAACATTCAGAAAGTAAAAAGAGCATAGAGAGCTTTCATCCCTGAGGACAGGAGAGGATGGTTAACAGGACAGAATGTAATAATGTAACACAATAAGGCTACAAAGGTCATTACAGAACTGCTGAGAGCAGCTGAAAATACAGCAGACATTTCTGAACATGTGCTTGAATACAGTTATTCTAATATTTGGCTCATTAACAGCTGTGCAGTGTTTGTGCATCACATGATGTGATTGGCTTTAAAGTAGGAAACGAACTCACTGTCATGCTTATTTGAACGCCAGTGTTCCAGTCATTATACACACACACAAACCTAACAGTATACTGGCTAAACTGGCCGCGTGCCCACACCATCACCAATCCTCATAGTAAAACTGCTCCATAAATCCATAAAGTCGCGTTCAAACAGCTCACGTTTATGACGTTGTTCAGAGTCCAGATTTCAGCTCCGTGATGTTTCTGTTTACTTTGGTCCAACCTGATCAAATAAATGTCAATAATTACCTAATAATGCCTCATACTTTTGCTAACATCCTACTTTAAAGCATTTCAGTATATAAATAACTGAATTTCCTGTATTAAAAGGATGTGCTGATGACTACATGTGAGTGTAGCTGCACATTTATGCAACATGTTTGTGCAGGACTGGGTGTGCTCGTGAGAACATAACAGGTTATTCTACAGGCATAGCTGCATATAAAACACTTGTAGTGACATGTGGAAATGACAAGACATGACACCACACCACAATCATGCACTGATGACAGAACAAACCCAGTGGATTAAACCACTTATCACTGATACAAAAGCAACACACAAGTTTGACATGTGCTAGAAAACATGTCTTTTTTTACTTCTTGATGCGTGCTCAATCATCCAGGTAAATCCCCAAAAGCTGATTCTGTTCATCTGGATGTTTTCAGTGGGAGAAACGTTTGGTCGCTCATCCAGGTGACGTCTTCAGTCTCAGCTGACTGCAGGTTTACATCTTATAAACAGGACTTTTGCACAATGACTGACACTAGCACCAGTGAGGGAACAATGGGCTGTGAGGTCAGTTTATGATCAACTTTCAAGTTGATTCTGTTCCAGATGAACAGAATCAACTTTTGGGGATGTTTTTTTACTATAAATGATTTTCCGACACCACATGAATCGTGTGTTTTATGTTAACAGAGCTAACACATTTACTATAGCATGTAGTCAATCGCTTTTAGCTGATATACTGAATTAGTTCACAGCTCCAAATAAAGAGAACAAAATCACCTTCGACATGTGATCGGGCACCTGTGCAGGTTCTCGTTGTTGGCATCATGCCAGTTATATAATCACTTTTTATCTAGCTGAGAAGCAGAAAAGCAAGTTTTGTGACATATTTAGATGTCAAAGTAAATTCACTGGCATTCACTGAATTCAGTGAACTTGACCCAGTGAATAAACAGAAAATAAAGCTTTGTATATTATAAGGCACTGCTGGGTGGGGCTCTTCCCACCAGGCGTTTCTCTTTCATTCATAGTGCTGTTGAAATATGACTGGAATGAAAGGCAGCATCATGTGAGCATGCTCATAAAGCTTATCAGCTTTCTGGTGTAACACACAGGTTGATAAGCGATTGCAGTGACAGGATGTGTCGCATTTCTTTCTCTGCCTTGCTTCTGTTTCTGGTTTCCTGTCTGCTGATAACGAGCACATAATCTTTAACATCACTCGTAAAACTGTGTGACAGTGCACCGTGAGGTCACGAGTAATCTTTGTTAAAAGCTGCCTGCTGACCGCTCATAATATTTGGGTAACTGTAAAGATTTTATTTGCAGATGTGTTACAGCCAAATACAATTATACATGAAACAAAATGAAGATATTAGCTCTCATTGGGCCTCTTCTTTTTCTCTAGACGTTTGCAGGACAATCAGAAAATCTCTTTAATTTAAAATGTTCTATTTGCCTCATGAAACATTTAGACCAGGAATGTTAAATTCATTTTACACTGAGGGCCACAAACCACTGAAACTCTTTCCGCCAGTGCAAAGATGTTTAACTGGACATCCAAAAGTTATCCTAATATCATTTTTTAAATCTCAATTTTCTACATAATAACTGTGTAAAATGACAGAACAGTTTCTAGTAGCTCAGTGTCCAGACTCTCCCATATTTAAAAAATATAAAGCTTTGTTTGATTGATGAAAATGTTAGCCAAACTGTCGATGGCAGACAGTAAAAAACTGTTTTCTGTCATTTAATTGTTAAACTGTTGCTTGACTGATTTGGTGTAGTATAAATGGGGGAGATCTCTGTCAGCAGGAAAAGCTGTAAAACTTTTGTTTTTAAAATACAGTTAAGCCATTTTTTGCCCTCCTTCATATTTTCCAAAGCAGCCGAACTGAAGTTATCCCTGGCCCGTTTTGGCCCCCGGGCCTCACGTTTAACCACCAAAATTGCGATATCTTGTCTTGTTTCTATGAAGCGATGAGGAAACACCCCCAAATAAACAGAAGTGAAATTACAACCCGAGCAGAAAATCTCGTGAGCCTCCTCCTCTCGCCCCCTGTCGGCAGCACGTGGCATTGTCACAGTGAGTGGCTGAGCAGATTTTGGCTGGTGAGAAACGACTATGATCCTCATGTTGTGGCACAAAATCCAGTGCAGAAAATGATGATGATGATGATGACAGCACACGCCTCTCCATCCGACTGCCCGCTCTCCGCCCTCGCTGGTAGGAGCGGGGCGCGTCCACACGCTCCTCCTCTCTAAATTGCCGCTGTAGCCTTCGCTTTCCATCTTCCATCACAGGATCGCGGACAGGTGAGCACAACATCTCCTTTCTGCGGTGTGTTAGATACATAAATGCCGTTTAAAAGCTGAGTGGGTGGTTTGTTGGATGGTTGATGGGCCCGTGGGTTTGCTGTGCTTCCGCGACTAACAGCTGATGGATCAAATATTGCGTGTTTTAATTTGATGCGCTCGCCGTGCAGACGGCGCACAGTGGTTATGGTCTGTCTGGTCATCTGACTGCGCAGGCTTTCACATCTGCGCTCACGTTCTTCCACAGCTACGACCTGATCGATACGCGGATCGATTGGATCTCAGCAGCAGCAGCTTTTAAACCCAGACCGTGCAAACCGTCGACTGTTTACAGGGAATAACAGTAGCCAGCTTACAGCATATGACTGTGTGTGTGTGTGTGTGTGTGTGTGTGTGTGTGCAGACAGAGACTTGAATGCATGAAGGCTGCGCTGCATAGATTTTGCTGAAAAGCACGCAGAGACACGTCTGCCGATAATATCGATGCGCCTCATTGTAAGACGCTGCTCAGGTGTTTGGACCTGAACACCAGGTTTCTGTCTGTCCAACACTTAAAATGTTGATAACTGATTGTCCCATTCAATCAGGGGCAACGTAATCAGCAGCAGGTTGCATCTGATCCCTGTTTGTGGCAGGAAGCAGCTGTGCCGCTGTGGGGAAATGTAACCTGTTAAAGCCTGAAACATGAAATAATTCCAATTCATTTGGTGTTGTATTTGCTGCTGTGCTTTTTAATTTATTGCTTAAAAATGTTTTGTGAATATTTTCTGGGGAAAATAACGCACTGATGATACACTAGATGTAACGAGGTGAAATCACCGTTATTGATCACTGTTATTGATCATGTAATGAAATCATATTGCCATGTGAGCTGATGCAGCAGCAGCGATGACACAGTGCAGTTGTTCTTTTCCATCATTTCTGTGCGTGAGCAAACAAAGTGTTTCCTCTTGTCCTCTTTGTCATAAATTTGAATACGCTTCCCTTTCTGGTAAACTGTGTTTCTGCGACCAGACAATACTCACCTCTTCCTCTTTCATCTGCCCCACAGAATGGAGGCCCTGCTGAACGAGTGGCTGTGGCGGGAGGAGTTCTGGATTCCTCCTGGGAATCACTGGAAAGACATGGAGATGAAGGAAGGAGAGGGCCACTTTCCTCTACCCAGGGATCTCATGTACACCTTGCCACTAGCTCTGATCTTTATAGCCCTCAGATATATCTTTGAGAGGTGAGACCGTCACGGCCGGAGCGTGAAATTCACACATGCGAGTTCTGCTTTTTGGCGCACAGTTTTGTCCTTTTCAATTTTACCTAATTAGTTGAAGGAAGCATTTAAGTATGATGCTGTTTGTGGGGTAAAAGTAATTTTCTGCTTGACTTGTTTTGGTCTTGGTGACTGGCTGGAGGGTGTTTGCTGCTAAGCTGCTGAGGAGAACGGCTCCTTTCCCCTTTATTCATGTCCTATATACTGTGTGAGAGTCCCGTCTCCTCCCAGGCTTGTTCCAGCCTTGTGTTAAAGTGTGTGCGAGTGTTTCTGAGGGAAAATACCTCTTATGGCGACTACAGAAGTGATCTGTTTGTAGCTGAGGCTTAACGATGGGCCCCACAATGCATGGCTACTAATGCTGATTCTCTCTAAGCAGCCTCTGTAAGATATAGTCCACACCAACCACTCACTGACTGCTGCCGGGCTGATGGCACAGAAAATCCTACTAGTGCTTATTATATGTGTCCTCCCGGTGCTTCAACAGATTCCCTAGAAAAGGTCAGAATATTTCTGCTATCACAGCTGAAGGGATTTGAATGTTATCTTCAGATACCTGACATTTCTTAAAAGACTGTGTTTGGTTTTCAAATATTTCAGTTACAAGAAAGTAGATCTTCACTCCTCTTTATAAGCATTTCATAGCGTTCTACTTAAACGTAACCATTTGAACACGCTGCCCATTTGCATGAATTAAAGAGAAATAATAATAATTGGAGGCTACAGTTCATCAGTGAGATCATCTGGTCTGATGATGCGTTTGTCGTCAGTTCTCAGTGTTCTCAAACACCTTCTTGGTTTTACAGCATTGAATGTTTCAAGCTGTTGTTGTGTTCTGCCAATAAATATATGATCACATTTATGCTTGTGAGCAAAGCTGCTTTAAAAGGAATCATCACAGTAAACCTGTTTGTACAGGTAACTAGTTCTTCTGGTAACAGGACAAGAATTTATTCTGGGCTGGCAGGGACGTGGTCCACATGACCACAGCTTGCACGCCTTTCCATTATCATTATCATCATTGTCAGCTGCTGTATTGTCTGTGCGTCTTCAAAAAATGCACGAGCTGCCTTCGTGTGAGCTGAAGATTAGCATCCTCGTCTGTACCTTCATCAGCGATGTTGTAGCAGATTGGTAACATTAGCTGTAATAGTAGTCCGGGCTCGGAGGATGATGGCGTGCGCTGTGTGCGAGTCGTAGAGGTGGGCACTTTCATTTGTGCTCGCGTAGACGTCGGCCAGCTGGAAGGTGTGTCTCCACGCAATCTTCTCAGACCACAGCTGTGTGTGTGTGTGTGAGTGTGTGTGTGTGTGTGTGTGTGTGTGTGTTCCTGTAACCAGAGCACTGTGTGTCCCTCTGTGAAGCTGCCCTGACCTTCTCTCTAATCTCTCCCTGTGTGCCCACTTCAGGATCATTATCTCTGAGATAGAATTACACACACACGATTATGCACGCACACACGCACGCACACACGCACACACACATGTTTATCTAAACATCTCTTCATTGCTGATACCCTCATATTGTATTATTCTGTTGATCTTTCTGTCTCCTTCCGTCTGTAACACACACACACACACACACACACACACACGCGCGCGCGCGCACACACACGCCCACGCACACGCGTGCACACACACACGCACACGCGCGCACACACACACAGATCAAGTGTCTCTTGATGGGATAATGACAAAGGCTGTCTGGGCACAAACCGCCCATGGCAGCAGCTCTACAGGCTGTCAGGAGTAATGAGCTATCTTGTTGCTGTTCTGTGTTTGGAGCACATTGAGCAGCTGTTGATGACATCACACATTAATCCTTCAAGTACTGCAAAACTAATTACTCCCGTTTGTTTTATTAACAGGGTTGCATTTGCTATTATACACATATATACATATATATATGTAAAACATCAGAAAAATGAATTTCCCCTCCTCATCTCTTCTGGTCTCTGTCTTCTCAGGGTCATTGCCATCCCCCTAAGCAAAGTCTTAGGTGTGAAGGATCGGAATCGGATTCGAGCCCCTTCCATCCCAAAGCTGGAGGCTTTCTATAAACAGCACAGCCAGCAGCCATCGCAGGTTGGTGCTTCACAGGACCCTCCAACTGTCCATGGAGTGGAGTACTGTAATTATGGTACACGTAACAGGGATAATGCAAAGGAAGAGTCATTGCTTTAAATGTGACAGTCATCTGTAGTTTCTCAATACAGTAAATATTCCACCAATATATGAATAAATGAATTGTTGAAGTCACTTATAAGCATGCAGCCCAATAGGTTAAAGATCAGTGTGATGATCCCAGATGCACACAGATTTTTCTAGTGTGCTAAAAACATGAAAACCTACAAAGTATTTCCTATTTTTTAGGATTATACTTATGCTGAGCTTAAAAATGACATCTGTACCCAGAGCTCCGCCTTGGTTAAAGAACAACTACATAAACTGTATCTCATGATCATCTGTATAAATATGTAAATATCCTGCAAAGTCAATGCAAATTTAAATGGAAAATCTCACCTTGAGCCAGGCACTCTTAATGTTTAGTGTGTCCCTAATAAATAGGAACATCTGTTATTTGTGTCACAGAAACAGTTTATGCGTGCTGGTGTGGCTCCATCCAGGAGAAAAAGGTACGACTGTGTGCCAGCTTCCTCTGGAACAAGGAACAGTTTAAAAACAGGTCGTCCCCACAGAGATGCGGCTCAGTCCTGAGTCACATTCAGGCTACGAGGCTCGTGCTTACAAAGACGCAATAATTAGCATCTCAGTTTATAGCAGGCGTGTTTGCTGCACTGTGAGAGAAGCAATTTTCTTCCTTTTAAACATAATCCTGTCTGTCGCTTTAATATTCATCATTCCCTTTATGTTGCCGATAATCAGAATAATTAGTTAAAATCTGAGAACAAAACGGCGCTATTAGTCTGTAACTGTTACTTTTCTCCGTATCATGGAAGTCCTCCATCCTCCTCTTGGTGTAATTTGGCATTGCAGCAGAGCAGCCGTGTTCCTGTGCAGACAAGCAGGGTGTGCACCTGTCAGGACGAGACATGACTGAACACATCGAGTGGAAACGCACCGCTCCATGAGCGCCTTTATATATTGTTTTTTGTTTTTACACCTGTGTGTGTGTGTGTGTGTGTGCGCGCTCTGGCTTATTTGCACATCTTATATTTCCATGGGGCCCCGAGCAGCAGCAGCAACTAACGACTTTGCTGTTCCCCGTGTAAATACCTTGGCCACAAACACGTGAAACAAAGTAGATTTATTTCCCGAATACAAGGATTGTATTTCTATTGCACAACGCAGTCGTGGGAAAATCATTTCACTGCTCAGTGTGGTGTCACAGTTTATCCTTTGATACCGTGCTGGGGCTGGGGGTGCAGAGAGGCTGTGTAGCCAAATAAAAACATGCATGTGTCACACCTAACCCTGTAATTAGGTTTCACTCAGCAGAGGGACCTTCGGCGCTGTGATGTAACCCTGTGTGAAGTATCCGGGGGCAGGGAAGATCACACTAACAGCGGTCGTGTTTCACGCTCATTAGCAGATGCTTAGATTAAGCACATTTATCTCTGTGGGTGCGCAGCTACACGTTGGCAGGACGAGAGAGCTGTGATGAAGCTGTAACAATGCCTGCTATGAGAAAGCAGCTCGTATTTAAATAGTGTGTGTGTGTGTGTGTGTGTGTGTGTGTGTGTGTGTGTTCAGAGTGAAGTGGTGGGCCTGGGAAAGCAGTGTGGACTCTCGCAGAGAAAGATCCAGACCTGGTTTAGACACAGAAGAAACCAGGACAGACCCAGCAACACCAAAAAATTCTGCGAGGCCTCGTGAGTCTTTCCTATTGGTCACTCAGTCGTTGAGCCATTTCCTGTTGGACAGGTGTCACACCTGTGCCTGGTTACATCTTTGTCTGATCTCATAGAACAATATAGTTCATTTACACAATATCTGCTAATATGGGGGTGTCAAACATAAGGCCCAGGGGCCAGAATGGGCCCAGCAAAGACACCGATCTGGCCCACTAGATGGCTTTGGAAAATGTGAACTGAACTTTTACATTTTCTAACAACATTTTAGTTTTATAGCTTTTCTGAATGATAAAGACCTCCACATCGGAGCTTCATGCTACACCAAAGTAATTACTACCATATAAATGACATTTTCAGTCTCTCTGTGTAGATTCATCTACAAAACTATCATCCAGGTCATGATAGTTTTGTCAATCAACAAAAACTTTCTCTTTTATAATTACAGGCAGTCTGGCCAATGAGCTGCCAGAACTTTTTCTGTAATTTTACACATTTATTTCTTATGATTAAAGCCCAAAGAGTCGAGCTGTCAGACCTCTGACCTTGTTTTTCACATCTCAGAGACTAAATGTGGAGTTCTTGTCACTCGTCTCGCTCATTTAAAATCAAAGTGGGCCGTTTTGACATCCCAGCTCTGATTGATAATGGCGTCTGTTCTCATCTGTGCAGCTGGCGCTTTGTGTTCTACCTCACATCGTTCATAGCAGGGCTCGGCTCTTTAATTGATGTAAGTGTCACTTTTTTCTTTTAAAAGATTCAAATCCTTTCACTGAATTTTGAGAATCTACATCTGCTTACTACGATGTTTAAATAAGCTCGAGGCAAAGATTACTGTCGTGTAGAGATTTATCGTTTCCTCCATCTTCTAGACGCCGTGGTTCTGGGACCAGAGCGAGTGCTGGAGGGGTTATCCCAAACAGGTAGGACACAGATTTCCTTCACCTTTTCTCCAAAGTGCCGTTGGGGTGTAAATGCTGGGGTTTGCAGCATGTGTAAAATGAGTCGTAGATTCTTTCATTCATGGTGATTTGATTCTTTTCTCTGTTGTTAACATTCACATTCATGAAGAACTACGTGACATCTGTAGCTGTGCTAAAACTGAACATCTGCTTCAGCCGGTCTCTGCATCACTCTGATCATTTTACACAGCAGTGGCTAAAAACAATAGGATCTACTTAAAGCGAGGAAAGTGCAGAAGGAGCACACAGATCGTTTTTAATGCAGACTCCACACAGACTTTTTCAACTCCGACTTCCTTGACGGCAAAGCTCTGAATGCTTTTGTGGTTTCTTTTCAGCCTGAGTTTTTAACTTGCCGTGTGGATGATTGCACACATTCTCTCTTTATCTGCATTTGACTGATAAGCAGCAGGCTCTGCTACTGCAGACTTCATTTTTTTCTCAGACGGGTAGAAAAGACGTATTTTTAGGGTAAATACCTCAGTCAACGTCCTGTCATTGTGTCGCTGCAAACTTTGACTTTTGAGTCTTCTCCAAATGTTTTTCTTTGAGATTACGCCATGACTTCCTGTGCATAAAGCACGTCCTCTGTGCTTGTAAATGAGAGCAAGAAGCAGTTCTTACATGGCCACTGAACTTTTGCTAGACTTTACCCCTGAACCTTTCAGACAGGTGAAGCTGTAAATGCTCAGCAGAGCTGAATGCCTGCCTCCACTACCCCAAAAAGCCCAGACCTGTTTCAGCACACTTAAAGGAATCAGTTCAGAAAACTGTCTGTTAAACTCTTTCAGTTCCTTAAAAGCATGTAGTTAGATTTCAGTGATTAACAATCAAACACATCTGTCTGTGAATGCTGCTGCGTGCATCACCATTGTGTTTGAAAAGCTTCTGTTTCAACCACTGAATGATCACACTGACCTACCGTCACTCTCTCCCTCTCATGCATTAGCCTGTGTCTGAGGCTCATTACTGGTATTACATGTTGGAGATGGGCTTCTATTTGTCGCTGCTCCTGAGCGTCTCTGTGGATGTGAAGCGAAAAGTGAGTATTAGCTGAAAACACACAAAGAACACCTGTAACCTGGTTATTATTCCCCATTTTATCCCTGAAATGTAACGTTTTAGTCCAATGGTGAAAAAAGCAAATGCTGTTTTTCCCTCCTGCAACTATATCGAATGCAGTTTACGCACTGGATTATCTGCTATTACATCATAACTCTGTGTACTTTGAGTGTTGCATTAAATCTTTGGTCATCATCTAACAAAATAATCAGTTCAGTCCAGTTTTCATCCATCCTCTCCACAGAAAGCTGAACTGCACTGAATACTATAAATATTCACAGTCAGATAATCTCATTTCAGTGCTTCTGTCCTTCAGGACGCTTTGCTGCTGTCAGATTTGTTTCATATTAAATTAACGAATCAGTGCAGACAATCATTTCTGATATTTTAACCCTGCTGGTTTAAACAGCACACGTGGAGCTGCTGTTGATGCTGCTGCATGTTTTTACGTGTGCATGCATGTGTGTTTGTGTTTTAGGATTTCAAGGAGCAGGTGGTTCATCACATTGCCACCATATTTCTCATCGGTTTCTCCTACATCGCCAACTATGTGAGGGTGGGCACTTTGGTGATGCTGGTTCACGACTCTTCCGACATTATTCTCGAGGTAAAACACCACACCTGACTCCAGATACTCTGTGTGTACAAAAGCCACTACTTCATTCTTTGTTTTCTAACAAAGGAGAAGTAAGTGCAGCACTTTGCAAACATATTTTACTTTTATACGCTGCCTCATTCACAAGGGTCTGCCACAGCAGGGCGCTCTAACCAGCATGAAAGTCAATGTTTGTATGACCACCTTCATTTTGGAACACAGCCTGAACTCTGTGAGCAGTGTTGGGGAGTAACGGAATACATGTACCGCCGTTACGCATTCAGAATATAAAATATGAGTAACTGTATTCCGTTACAGTTACCGTTTAAAAAGGTGGTATTCAGAATACAGTTACTTTGTTGAAATAAATGGAATACACGGCGGTACTTCCCTGTTTCATATTGTCGCGGGTCAGGACTGTTTGGGTTTGTTTGACAGCTACGTTCTGTTGTTCCAGGCGGCAGCGTTACGGTTGCCATGGTAACAGGGTGACGCTCTCTCTCTCTCTCTGCGTGTTTCCTGGGTGAGAGAGCGCTTTTTTGTTGTTTTTGTGCTAAGCTAAAAGGCAGAATGCTACAGGCATAGCTCTAAAGAATGTAGCCTCATGGGCAGTGTAGTCCGTGCTGCAGCGAGAATGGACTGCCAGACATGTGTCTGTGAGCGAGGGAGGGAGAGAAAGGAAAAGTCCGAGCTGTCACGGAGCAAAAACGGGAGCTGGAAGCATGTAAATATAATAATAACCACTGCAGCCAAGAAGAGTGCCTGACGAGCCCAGCTGTAAGTAAGCTATTAAGACTCAACTGTACACTGTGTTCGTGTTTTCCTCCGGAAAAAATAAGTTCCGTTGGAGCAGCCTTTCAACGCCTCTCTCTGTCTCTGGCAAGCAAAGTTGACCCAGACAACAAAGTAAAGCTATTTTTCGGCTACCAGCCCGACACGGAACCCACAGTATTAGCCAGAGGTCCCTTTACTACGGTTCGGAGCCGCGGACCTTCAGTAACAGTAATAAATCACAGCAATAGGACATTCACGTAGTTTTAAACAGCACGATAATATATTAAGTAATCCAAAGTATTCAGAATACGTTACTCTCATTGAGTAACGTAACGGAATACGTTACAGAATACATTTTGGGGCATGTATTCAGTATTCTGTAATGGAATACATTTTAAAAGTAACCTTCCCAACACTGTCTGTGAGGCAAGATTTCTTTAAGCACACTTAAAGAATAGTCCCCGGGACGTCATGAGGCACATCCCAAAGCTCTCCTCTTAGATGCTGGCTGTGTTTTGTTCCATTCCCTGTCAGGATGATACCACACTGGAAACTATGAACAGGCTCTGGGGAGGCTAGTCCATGTTTTTCCATCTAGGTTTGTTTTGACTGCAGTGGCAGTTTGTTTGTCAGAGCTGCCAATCGGATGCTTTCCAAATGGTGAATCGAAATTTGGATCAAATGTGGATTCATCACTTCACAGGACTCGTTGACACCGATTTTCTTTGCATTTCTTGTGTAATTTGGTGTACCCCACCCATTTCTCCCTGTTTCCCAGCCTGAAGAGTAACTTTTTGGCAGCCACCCTTCCACTGAGACCATTTTTGAGGAGGCTTCAGTGAACAGTAGACGATCAGCTGAAGGGACAGGTGTATCCCTCAGGTCCCGGAACAGGTCTTTGCTGGTTTTTCCCAAGTTTTGAAGGACATGATTTCTTCTTGTCCTCCACGTGTTCAGGTCATTTATAAATATTCACAGAGACACTTCACATCATGCTGAAATATCCCTGTCAAACTCTGTTATGATTGGCATTTTCATAAGTTCAACAAAAGAAATGGGAGTTAATGACACGGGGTTTTTCAGCAGGCTGCTAATAACCTGTAAGTGCCTCGAGGTACAACTTGAGTTGGTTCTTTGCCAAGTTGCCTGTTTGTGTAGACACAACACTGGTTCATCCCTTGAGTTAGGAGCATTTTTTTAAATGCTTGAACAATTCATAGATCAGCGTTAAGTGACTCAGGTCCAAGGACTGGACTGAAAACGGGTGAAAAAGCCACCAATGTCCAGAGAAAAACTTTAAAACTGCTGCTCAAGACTACTTTTAAAAACTCCAAGGTTGTCTGGCATCTTGGAAGCAAAATATAAAACAATGAGTGGTGGTTCGAGACTTTTGCACAGCGCAGTATGGAGGAGACTGCATCGTTATGCTCGCACACAAACGTTTAAAATGGCAGATTATTGCACAAACGGGGAACTTGACATGAATTCAGCCTATTGTGTATTTTTGTGAATTTCCTTCTTCTTTCATACAAGCACACACGTCCTGTGAGCCGTGCACAACGAGAGGTTTTGTTCTATTGTTGCAAAAAAAAGAAAAACTTGTCGCGGTTGTAATAGTTTTACGGCCTCCACCCTCAGTGACAGTTGTTCCTTTGTCCGTGGGTTTTGTGAGGCTGTTTCAATGATAAGAAGTGACGATGATGATTGTTTTCGCGATACATGAGATGAGGAAATATGCAGTCGTGTCACCTCGGGCATGACAGGGTGTTGCCTGGCCGCTGATAAAAATCATAAAGGGAAAACGATGCTGGCTTCAAACCCGATAGATGATTCATTACGGCACATACCACACGAGTGCAGGTGAGTTCATCAGTGAGTCTGAGGTTTGATTTCGAGCCAGCCACACCCTTACATCACGTGATTCCCCCACTTGTTTTCTCTCTTGCTGCACTTTGAGTAATGCACTAAAAACACCTGGAAAGAAGAGATAACATTTGAGTCAATAACCTCAGGTGACGTCTTTACACTTTTACCTTCCTTTTTCTGACAGGTGGGTAAGATGCTGCACTACGCGCTGTGGACGACGACATGCGACTTCCTGTTTGTCCTCTTTGCTCTGGTGTTCCTCGTCACGAGGCTCTATGTTTTTCCAAGCAGGTAAGAAACTGTTAAATCAGACGTATTTTCATATGTTGGTATGTAAATGTCCAACTAGGTTTGATGTACAGTTTGTTTTTCCAACAGCAAGTTTCCCGTTATCGGTACGACACACGTTGCTCTGAAGCTCGAGAGTTTGTAGGAACAGCTGATTTCAGCCTCTCTGTGTCTGTGTTTGCTTTCCAGGATCATCCACACCACCCTGATCGTTTCAATGGAGTTCTTCGAGCCCTTCTTTGGTTATTATTTCTTCAACGCTCTTCTGTTCGTGCTACAAGCGCTGCACGTCTACTGGGCCTATCTCATCCTGCGCATGGTCTACAGGTTTGCCTTCGTGGGCAAGGTGAGACGAGGGGCTGTTTAACGAGGCAGCAATAGGAGGGAACGAGGGAGGAATCGGATGGTTAACTCTTTTATTCTTCTCCACAGATCGAGGGTGATGTTCGCAGCGATGAGGAGAGTCCGGTTGATGACAATGATGAAGAGGAAGATGGGGGTGAGTGCAGCTGGGAGCAGAGGAAGGATGCGATTAACTCCAGACTGGCATCGCTGGCTAACAACTGCGTCCTGAACAACCTGACCAACCAGACAAATATAAACAGCAGAGTACCCAAAACCAGATAGTGGAGCGGCTTCACATCGAGTCCGCAGCTTCGCAGGAAAAAGAAATCCTAATCCCTTCTGCTTCCATGTCTCCAACGAGGTCCGTTGATGATTTCGGGTCAGGGTAGGTTTGCACAGATGATTGTAGATCCACCGAATGTGACATCAGGAAGAAACGCCACTGCTCATAACACTAATATCAAAAATCATATAAAAATACATATGATGGGAGCGTGTGATCACTGCGTGAGTGTGCTGCAGGTTTTTTATTGATGCTGTTTCTGGTCCCTGGATTATAAAAACGTGTAAATATTAAGAACAGCGTTTTAGTTCATCTTTGCTTTTTTTGAGTGAGAGGTTAAAAAATATTGTTTGTATTAAAACAAATTAACTCTTGTGTATAATGTGGTGTAATCTATTTTAAATGGAACAAACTACTCTGACTGATTTGTCCACATGGCTGCTCATGCATACAGTTCTGATTGTAGTAAATCTGTTGATAAATCACTTTATAGGCTGTTTTTATTCATTATTCACTGTATTCTGTATTTGAATCCCTCTTATGATTAAAGAAGTTGTATTTTTCTGCGACAGAGCTAGATTTTTTAGGAGAACTGTGGCGCCCCCTGGTGCACAAAGCAGACGCTGCCCCTTTCTGATGCCTTTACAAAAAGTATTTCTTCTACAAACACGGACGTGAACCGTGTGTGTCTGTGCATCGTGTCTTTTTCTCACAGGCAGCATGATTTCCTAATCGGGTCTTTAGTTTTGTGCCTTGGCTGCTGTGTTTTAAACACTATGATATGAAGTCTGTGAGCTACTAGGGTTGCCTTTTTTGAAACAACACACAGGAAAGGCCTTATTGTAACGTGTGTTACGTGTTTTTGCGTTGTCATTTCTACCTTTGGAAGCCATGAACCTGATTCACACAGATGGGCATTATTGAGCTATTTTAGATAGTGGAGTTAAATACATAGATGAAATGCTCCTGTTTAAAATGAATGTAGAGATATTAGGAGCTGTATCTTTTAATATTTACCAGATTGTGTTCTGATGCTTGCATACATGTCTTTTCCCACCGTGCTGCTGCAGATGAACACATCATGTAATTCACTACCGCTGTATTAGTGGGAACTGGTGAAGGTGACTGGGTGAACATCCAGTCATCATTTATGTAACGATGGCTGTGATAGGGCTAGAAACGGGGCGTGTCTGTGCAGGGATGTGATGTCACTGAGGCCCACCGCACAACAGGGGGTTTAAAGTGAAACGCTGGAGCGCTAAAAGGGTCGATGCAGTGAATGAGACTGAGACCCACCGGGAGGTTGTTTTTAAGAAGACTGTTTTATTATGAGTGTTGATTTGTGACAACTTGAAAAGTTTAAATAAATGACTTCTGAATAAAACTTGTACAAATTGAGTCAAACTTTTATGAAACACTTACATTTTGTTCATACAAATGAACACACACACACACACACGCACACACGCACACACACAGGTAACCATACACAGTACTGTGCAAAAGCTTCTTTATGTTTTGCTATCGAGGTGACAGACTGTCTCGGTATGTTTTTAAAGTGCTCTTGAGCAATATTGCTCCAGGCTTCATGAAGGTTGGAGGTTGGCTGCTTTTTCATTCACTTTTATGTTGTGCAGTGTGTCCTTAAACATCTGAACAAATTGGACAAGTGGAGGATTAAAGAGGTGGCGGGCCTGTCTACAGCACATGAACAGTCTCTGAAAGTCCTGTCCTAAAGAGTTAAATGAAAAAAAAACACACAAGCAAAGCCCTGACACAGGACCTGAGAGATGCATCTGGCCCGTCAGCTGATCCATCTGCTGTTCGCTGAAGCCTCATCAGAAATGTTCTCAGTGGAAGGGTGGCTGTCAACAAGCCATTCTTAGGGAAAGGAAACAGGGAGAAAAGGCTGAGCTTTGCCAAATTACACACAAATTGGACTTAAACTTAGTGGCAACGAGTCTTGTGGAGTGAATCTACATTTGAAATGTTTGGTTCAAATCATGGCCAGTGTGTACAGGAGAGGTCAGGAGAGGTCAGGAGAGAGGTACAGCAGAGTGTCTACAGCCATCTGTAAAACACAGTGGAGGCTCTGTCACGGTTTGAGTCTCAGCCAGTGGTGTTGGGGTGTCCTACCTCACTACCTGCATGAATCTTTTCTGAGGTCGTCCTCTTTGCCTCCTGCTTGGCAGCTCCAACTGTACTTCTAGCTCCATCAGTCCTCGTCGCTCCAAATGAAAATCTTAACTCTGCCACCTCCAGACGTGCTTCTAGTTTTTTGTCAGGGCTAGTCTCTCCAACCTATACATCACAGCAGGTCTTGTAGCTTCTTGCTTCTATCCTTCTGTCTAAAATCACTCCTGACACTCGTCTCCACCCACTCCACCCTGACTGCACTCTCTTCTGGACTCTCCTTTTTCTTGGATGGTTGATATTAAACTGATCTACCTTCACTATCACTGCTCTTTGCATGTCTCCCTCTCATTCACACATGTGTATTCTGCTTCTACTGACTTTTACACCTCCACCTGCTCAGACTCTTCCGCCTGCTTCCTGCTCTCACCACACTTTACAACCATGCAGTAAAAGCATACCTGATAGAACAAAACACACTGGAACACTATCAGTCATGGACTGGCCTCCACAGAGCCTGGAACTCAGCGTTATTGATCTCTGGGATCATCTTAGTAGAGAATGGAATAAAAGAAGAGCTTTGCATGTCCTTCAAGAAGCCTGGAGAACTATACCTGAAGACTACTTAAAGCTTGCCTGAGAGTTCAGCCTGTGCTTTTTAAAGGTGGTCAGACCACATATTGACTTTCCCTTCATGTTTGCACATAAGTTGCTGCACCCATTTCCCATTTTCCTGACCAAATATAAAGAAAGAGGGATGGCTCGAGAGATTTGCACAATATTCCACATTCATCATAGAGCATCATGGGAGCATTCTTACGGTGACACACCCTCTGAGGGGCACGGGACAGGGTATGGCATCATCGACCTCAATGCAGGTGTCTATGTAAGGGTCCAGCAGCACCATGTTTGGGAATGCTTTGTTACTCTTTCTCTCGCTGACCAGGTATATCTGCCCAGTGACTGAGGAGCAGCCACAGAAGAACTTCTTGTTCAGACATTCCTCCTCCAGCACCATCCACTCATCTGTCTCCATGTCAAAACGAAGGGCTTGGCCCCCGAACAGGTAGAGGGCACTGTTGAGCTCCGTGGCAACCAGGTCATATCTAAAGAAGAATTAAAAAAATATGAATCTTTCTGTTTAATTGTCAGCTAATCATCCTGTATCCTTTATTTTGACATTTCAAACTTCATAAGAATGTAAACCTGGCAGTATCAGAAAGATACTCACCGTGGAAATGGAGAGTAGGAGACCACATCCCACTGATCCTGCTTCACCACATACCTCTGAATTCCACCATAAACCTCGCCGTTTTCATCCAGGCCGCACGCCACGTAGATACACGACCCCAGAGCAGCAGTGGCTGCCCTCTCTACGGCCCTGACCATGGGGCTCACTGCCTCCCAACCCTCCTCTGACCCAAGGACCAGCCTTTCTACATCATCCACAAGACCTTCGTCCATACTTCCCCCCAGGACGTACAGGACTGACTCGAGCCCTATGGAGCAGTGGCTGTGTCTGGACTTCTGCAGGGCTGGCCCGTCCACCCAGCGCTGGTTCCCACATTCGTAGATCCGGACCCAATCCACACTGAACCACAGAACATCCCGGAAGTAGCCACCTGTCACGACCACACTGTCTCCTAAATAAAAAGGAAATTTACAAAAATCTGTGAAAATGTAATGTCCAATATTCATGTAAGATAATAAAAACTAACTTAAGAATATTAAAAATACTGCACATGAAAAATAAGCACAATCTAACTTTTGCCAGTTTCATTATCATATTATCTTCATTATGCATCCATTACCCACTGCAGCCACGGAGTACTGTGTGAGGTTCTTCCTCTGCAGAGGCGCGCAGCTCTGCCATCTACCATTCATCGGGTGATACTGGTACAGCGCCTGTTCTTCCTGATCATGAGGCCCGCCCAGCACGAACAGGGTCTCTCTGGCCCTGGTCCTCCTCATTGACCGGCCCACTGACCAAGATGCTGGGAAATGTTCATTGAGCTTTAGGATGAGCCTGGCTCTGGGGTCAGAGCTTTTCATTCTGGTCAAGAGTTCAGTGATAAAAGGCAAGGACAGAGACTCGGGCCTCACCAGCTCAATGAGCTCCAGGAAATATTCTTCTCGTTTAGGGTCAAATGACACCCAGCGCAGTATTGCCTCCAGAGCCAGATCGTCTTTATGGATGGTTAGGTCATCGCTGGCAAGTAGATCTGCTACGGACTCTTTTGAGAGTGACAGAAAATCCTCTTCAGCTGAAATAGCAGAGAAGTGAGTGAGCACCACCTGTCGTGCTGCGGCATGAAGCTGAGTGCAACCCAGCTGCCAGGCGTAGGCCATCATCCCCAAACAGTTGCTGAGGTGCAGCTCACGCTCCAGGAACTTACAGCACAGCAGCCTGGCTCGCTCCAGCTGTAAAAAGTCGGACGTCTCGAGGATGCCCGTAACATTTTCTCTGTCCAAAGACAGGCTGCATGTTGTGGTATATTCCATCAAGGTCCTGAAATGCTGCAGACTCACACCTTTAATCTCTACCTGCCTTTTGCTGCTCTCCAACCCACAGCCAAAGAACAGAGCCCTGAAGTAAGGGCTCTGCAGGGCCAGATGTTGGCGGTTGACATAAAAAATCTCTCCTTCTACTTGTAGACTAGCATCAGGTGTTATATCAGCCTCAGAGTCCTTCACATGTGAAGCAGACTCATCCTCTTCTTCTGATACAAGCGTCAGTTCAAAGCTCTGCAGTTTCAGCTCATGGTCACCTCTGTCAGCCATGTCACAACAAACAGTCACCCCTCCTCCTGTCTTCTACACGGCTCCCCGTCCCTCTGCTCTCCAACACACCAGCTGGTGGTATTAATAGACTTTCCCCTTCTCGACCCACGTCTGGCAAAGGAAAAGGAGGTCAGATCCAAAAGCAGATGCTGATTATAAAACTGTGAGTTATAATATAAAAACTAACTCACGATACCATCCATATTAAATTAAATCATGAAGAGTCAATAAAACTATTTTTAAAAAGCAGTGACGTCAAGTAAAAGCGCTCGGTGTTTTGATTGGTGGAACATTCTTGAGGTCGAAATTTCACTTCCGTGTCACGCAGCTAACATGGCGGTGAGTTCGTGCATTCAAATACTTTTCTACCTTTGCACCCTTTGACGTTGTCAGATATGCTGTTAGCCCGTGAGTGTGTGTTTCAGCCGTAACCACAGATGTAAATCAGCACATTATAAGTAATATAAGGTGTTTTTGTTGTATCACGTTAGCTAACACGGCTAGCCTAGCTAACTGGGCTCATGCTCAGCTGGTGTTTGTGTGCGCGGTTAGCACACACGCGACTCACAAACGGCGTGTTTTGTTTTCTCTGCGCAGGATAAAGACAAAAAGAAAAAGGAGAGCATCTTCGACTTGTCCAAATACATCGATAAGCCGATTCGTGTAAAGTTTCAAGGAGGACGAGAAGGTAGGTGGATTAGTTATGATAACAAGCTAACAGGTAAGCAGCTAATGGAGACTTTACACCATGTATTTGTTTCCTCCTCAGCCAGCGGTGTCCTTAAAGGATTTGACCCTCTGCTGAACCTGGTGCTGGACGGCACTATTGAATACATGCGCGGTAAGTGTGCGCTTTAATGTCAAGACCATGGAAGGGGAAAATGGATTTACAGGGACAAAGAATGACACAAGACTGCGCCAGCACTGAAAAGTGTTTTGCGTTTCCTTTAACCTGAACACAAATGAATCATTTGCAACACTGAGGCAGAGCCCAGACTAACCTGAGTGGTGCTGTGATCACATCTACTCAAGGAGGACCCAGACTTGTAAAGTAACACTGCTGGTGATGATGAATATATGATGAAAGAATTTAGATGGTCCCATAGTTGGGAAATTTTATTTAATATATTGAGTCGAGCTGTGTGTTTAACCAAGCTTTGCTCACACTGAGGCTGGTGGTCGGCTGAGCTATGACTGCTGCAGCCTTCAGTCACACTGAGGAGTTTCTGTGCTAAAGTCATGTCAGCGTGTGGGTGCAAGTGTGAGCCCAGCTGAGTTAAATTAAAGTTTAGTTGGTGGTTTTGACACCACAGTGAAGTTAGGGTTGAAAAAACTGATGGTGGTGGTGGTCAGAGGGCCCGGTGGCGCCAGTGTCCGGCAGCCTCGCCTCTGTCAGTGCGCCCCAGGGTGGCTGTGGCTACAACGTAGCTGCCATCACCAGTGTGTGAATGGGTGGATGACTGGATGTGTAAAGCGCTTTGGGATCCTTAGGGACTAATAAAGTGCTATACAAATACAGGCCATTTATAAATACAGGCCATATATTTAAACTGATCGTGCAGCATCGGCTGCTGTTGTAGATAATGTGACGCTTACTTGTGTGCTCCTGCAACTCTTATGTTTAGATCCAGATGACCAGCTGAAGCTGACAGAAGACACCAGGCAGCTGGGGCTGGTGGTCTGCAGAGGAACCTCCGTAGTGCTGATCTGTCCTCAGGATGGCATGGAAGCCATACCAAACCCGTTCATACAGCAGCAGGACGGCTAACACACAAGCTCTCCCCTGCTCACTTACACGTACATGTACACGCTTGAATATTTAGTTGTTTCTTTCCCTTAGTTTTTATTTCGTTTTAACAATAACGGTAATCATTAATGGAGCCAAGCCGATTTAGTTAAGCAGCAAAAAAACGTTTGAATGCACTTCACTTTTATTTCAGTCTGATGTGCAAATTTGTAAAGATTTGTGTTGTAAAGAGCCCATAAATGTGGGATGTGTAAACAGTACCATTTTCTTTTTATCCAGAATAAGTGAACTTTTTACTATTCTTTGTTGTTTTGATAAGAAAATAAAGTGAAAATGTAATTATGCCGACTTTTGGAAGTTTTGCTCTACTCTCCTGGCTGCACAGCTTTACATTCAGAATTACAGTTGTGAAATCGACCACTTTAAATGTGATTTAGAGATTCCTGAAAATCGTCAGCATGACTCAGCTGCTGCTGCGAGTTAGATATGGCTCCATTTTTATCTCATACACTGAGTTTCACGTGTTCCTCTACGGCGCGGGTTCTCTGCCATTCCACATGTCAGGAAAAACTAAGTCACACCCCAAACTTTTAGTTTTTAATCATTCAGTGAAACCAAGCAAAGACTCAGAGATACAGACACAGGTGTGACTGCATCAGCAGTCTCGTATTTATCCTTCCTAAAAACGGCTTTATTGAAATGAGTTCCTGCTTTATTTTTCTCCCTTTATCCAGACTCCAGCTTCTGTGGCTCGCTCCACACTTTTGGACCCACTGCTCTACAGCTGAGCATCACTGCTTGCTGTCCAGCTTAGCCGGCAAAAAAATACGTCAAACGCTTAATAATGCAACGCCAATTCCAAAACAGTTGGCATGTTCTTTAAAATGTGCACAAAAACAATACAATGATTTGCAAATTTCATAAATCTGTATTTTATTCATAATAAATAATTTAAACGTGATGTTTTCTAAGAAAATGTGCCATTTTAAGATGTGATGGCAGCAACATGTTTCAGAAAAGTTGATATGGCAGCTACGAAACAGAAGTTGTGTGTGTATGTAGTTGTAAGAAACAACTGTTGAAAATTTTAAAACTTAAAGACTCAATATGTCATCAAAAGAGGCCACGAATCTGGGGAATGCCAAAAATTAAAAACTTTATTAAAAACAGACATGTGCCTGTTGTGCAAATCACTGCACGGGTTCAAAAACACTGCGTCATCCACAAATGCACATTGAAGAGAAGAAGAAATCATCCGAAGAGAAAGCCACACGATCCAGAAACATCCCGGCCTTCTCTGGCGGAAAACTCAGTGTGATGGAATTTGAATTTAAAATTCTTATTTGAAAACTTGGACTAAAGACGAGAGGGCTTGTTGTGGGCACCAAGCTCCAAAGGCTCCATCTCTGATGTTACAGGGGGGTGTCAGTGTCTGTGGACGTGGACTATCTATGCTGAAAGGTACTTACAGGTTTTAGACCAACACGTGCTCCCATCCACTGGTGTCTTTTTTCAGGGAAGGCCTTGCATATTTCAGCAATACGATGCTGAAACACATGAATCTATTACAGCAGCATCATAGTAGACAGTGTGCTGATCAATGTGCAGTCCAGTTTCACCAGCTGCAAACATCTGGAGCACCATGAAATCAGAAAAATACAACAAACAAGGCCAGAGCTGATTTCTGTTGATATGCTCCTCATCCCCCTGACTTCACAGAGAGTGGTCGTTGTACTTAAACACCTGACAGAAGTCACCTGGTTATGTTCAGTGATCCGTGTGATGATGTCGTTCGTGATCTTAAAGTTTTGAAATACTGGGAGTGTCTGTTGAGTGTGAGAAGATAAACCATTCGAGCCTGTAAACGCAGCAACAAAGAGGCTGTTGTGGCTTTGAATAGTTTGGGTAGTGCTTTCGCAGGGCGGGGGGATAATCCCAGTTTGCACCTCGAGCTTTACACGGAGCATTTCTTTGTTTACAGCAGTACGTGTCTATTTTTTTTTGTTAAAAGTAGATCCATGTGCTTTGAAATTAGGGACAACTGTTACTGTTCAAATAATTACACAGTAGTTAAACTGTGTTTACAGTTATGGAAACTATGAATAAAGCCTTAAATACACTTTAAACTTGTGACGCCATTAACTTCCATGCAAGAAGTCAGTAAAGTGACAGACTGGAGACGCTGTGGGCCTTAATGGTTTGCCAGCTTGTTGTGAGTGCAGAACTTGCAGCCAGGAACAAAAAGGCCGAATTAAAGGAGGCTTGGCCCCTCCTCCTCCTCCTGTTGCTCAGTCACTGTGTCAGTGGAGCACTGACAAGCAGCACCTCAGCCGCTCTGGAGCGTTTCGAGCCATTTTCATCACTGCTTTGTTCCAACTTGTTGTACTGAAGGATGCGTGTTTGTTATTTACCTGGAGACTGTGGACGCTGTGAGGTAACGGCAGAAACACCTGTGCACACCGGGGTGTAACCAAAGGGATCAACAAGGATGGAAGGAGGGTCGGCCGGAGATTTGTGAAGACTTACCGACTTTTAAAGGCAAACAGAAAAAGGTGAGTTACCTGCGGGACGGGAAAAAGGCACGCCTCCTGGCTAAAGGAACAAATAGCGGACCTCTTGGTCTCCTCGCCCGGTCTTCAGTCTCCGTGTCTGTTCTTGCTGGAACTTCGGGATGTTGTAAATGTCAGTGCTGAGAGCAACAGATGAAGAGGTGAGTGAGTCTACCTCAGAACATAAAGCCTGCATTGTTTAACGCTCCGCGGTGTGAGACGTACCTGAGACGCTGTGTGGAGTTTATCTGCAAAGATTTACGGACGTTTTCTTGTCTTTACTGTGACCTTTCCCCACATCGGATTTGTGATTGCCAAGCAACATGGCCCCCTTGGTTTATTTTACGCACTCCTCAGTCTGCGCCGCCGGGCGGTACCTTTTTTTGTACTTTTGAATAGTTTGAGTAGTTATGATCATTATTTCTTTACTGACAAACAGTTTTTGAGAGCTAAACGTATCTTTACATTTAACTCTGTGTGTGTGTGTGTGTGTCTTTTACTCTTTGAAGCTAAAAGAGGCCGCACAAACACATGAGACATCAGTGGAAAGGCCAGGATGTCTTCTATTAAGCACACCAGGACTTAGTAGCCCAAACAAAAGTTCATTACAGGGAACATAAATGAATAAGCTGGGTCTGAGGTCGATATATATGTCAGATAAACTTCATTCCTGTCTCTGCCAGCACTGTTATTTAGTCTCTATGTTCAGGAATATTAGCCTAATCATAAAAGTGTCTGTTGTTGATTAAAGTCATGTTCCCAGTCTCATGTCACACTAAATCCAGTGACACGCAGCACATTTCTTTCACTCAGGCTTGAATCGTTTTGTCTGTGAGGCATTATGGTGCTGGAGACAGTCGACGGTGAGTTGTGAGGCGGTGCTGTGAATCCAACATGGAAGCGCAGAAGGATGAAGGCCGAGGGCCGTGGTCATCTTCGCCTCCCGCTCCCTCCAGCTCTGTCTGCTACAGGAGCGGTCTCATACTCTTCCTCCTCTTCTTCCTTATTATTGGCATCTTTGTGGGCCTGGTTATAGGTGAGCCTGCACACGAATGTTGGGTGTAATGTTTTGTGACATTTCGTGGTATCAGACGTTTTTAAACTGATCCAGCATGAACCGTTTACAGATTTCACTGCAGATGCGATCACTTACTGATAACTTTGTCCTGCTTTACCCCCAGCGTACCTTGTGCAGGAGCAGCATCATTTCGTGGAGACGGTGGAGCTCAGAGGTCTGAAGTACGATGCTGCACTGCAGGATAAGAGCTCTGGTTTCTCCATAGTACTGTCCTCAGTTTTAAAGTCCAGGGTTAGTGCTGGTTCACAACACAATGAGAGCGCAGGTCTTTATTTAAAAGGTGTTCAACTGTTACTAATTCTCACCTTCAGATTAAAAATGTCTTCACCGCCTCATCCATAACACATCACTTTGTTGATTGCAGCGTTGTTGCCTATGGGTAAGCACTGAGTCATTTATTCAAGACAAAAACAGGATGTAAGATGGAACATTGCCAGTTTTTTTTTCTCTCCTTCCTAGTAACATTAATGGAGATGTGATGGCGACGCTCCGACTGGTCTTCAGGGTGTCCAAGATCCAGCAGTATTCGGAAAACTTTGTTCAGGACTTGCTGAGTGCAGGGCTCAGCTCACTGATGCACGGGAAACCGCTGGAGGTGCCTGAGTTTGGACGGATCGACACTATCATCCTGCTGGGTAGTTAAGCTGTCACCAGAGTCTTTACGTTTGTTAGGAGTGACAAAGGTTTAGTACATCAGCTGAGAGCTTCCAGGCCTCGTGGAGCTAACATTCCTCCTTCTTTGTAGGAGCCAGTGGAAAGTCATTTTATGCTATTGGAGACAGTATGATAGGTAAGTTACACACAGGCACAAAACCAAAGTTACATTTGTGCTTACTTACATCAGTAATGTACCACCAGCTGGATGCCAATAAATTACTGTAAAAGTACTTATAGGAAAGTAAAGTTACTGTAAATGAAACAGTAAAAATGTATTTGAACACTTTTAAATTTATAGCAGTGGAAAGTTTATCATTTACATCTTTATTTGTACAAGAAAAAGGTACATCAAACTCTATATCTGACTTCCATCACCTCAAAGTCTTTTCATTTCTTTTATTATTAGCCAAGCTAAACTCAGATGTTCACCTAATGATGGCACTTCCATCTGGAATGAAAGGATTTGCCGCACAGACATCCGTCCTCCTCCCAAACATCCATTTAATTAATTATCCTGTTAAATCGTGCATCGTGTACAACAAAGTCTCAGCTTTTCAGGAGCCAAAAATCGGCCTTTGTGTTCTGAAACAGTCCATTTTCCAGCTCATCCAGCAGGTTTTCAATGTAGTAATTTATCTATAGAAGTAAGAATTGTAACTTTGATAAGTCACCAGTTTTGCAAAAACTCTACTATCCACTGTTGTTGTTATTTATTCATTTATTTTATGCATATTGAAAGTTTTTTTTGGCTCTCCAGCCAGCTGTCCTGACAACACTTTCACCTGTGACAACGGAGAATGTGTCACTAAAGTAAACCCAGAGTGTGACTTCGTCCCAGACTGCGCAGATGGATCTGATGAAGCTCGCTGTGGTGAATTCCTCCTCAAACTACAGAAGACATAGCTAACCACAGCAGCTCCGTTATTCCCTCTGTTATTAATGAGTGTACATCGTTACCACAGACCTGAGCAGATTATACTGCGACATATCTGCTTTTAATCACTTACACTAGTTTTTCTTCACCCAACCCACAGCCTGTGGTACGCGTCCTGCCATGGGGAGTCGGGTGGTGGGCGGTGAGGACGCACGGCAAGGGGAGCTGCCGTGGCAGGTCAGCCTGAGGTTCCATGGGCAGCACATCTGCGGAGCCACCATCATCAATGAACGCTGGCTCGTCAGTGCAGCACACTGCTTTGAGAGGTAGCTCTCATTTAAATCCATTTAAAAACAATAGTTTGAAATTGTATTTTTGCTTGGTAATCAGTACAGTCATTAAGCTTTCAGCCTTCAAATGCTCAATACCGTTGGATCAGAGTATGGAGAGGTGAATGTAACTTGCAGTTTACAGGTGCTTTACAGAAGCACAGCACTGATGTACTTACTGTATACAGTACTGTAGTATTTGTATGTTTGGCTTCTTCCACACTATTTTGGAGGTAAATACTGTACTTGATTGTCCATGCTGTTCATTTTAAAGCTTTAACTATAAATTGTTTTTCAAACATACGTTTACTAGTATTTTTGCCTTGTTGGCAGATCATCATCATCATCACCTTTATTTATAAAACAACCACAGCTGACACAAAGTGCTGTACATTTGAACTAAATAATAAAATTAGATAAGATATAAATAAAAGCGAAAATAAAATAATTAAATAAATAACTAAGTCTCACTGAGGTCAAACACCAAAGAATAAAAATGGGTTTTAGGATGTGTTTTAAAGGTGGACAGTAAAGGGGCCTCTAACATACAAGGGCAGGTTATTCCATCATTTAGGAGCAAAGATAGAAAAGGCCCCGCCCCCTCTGAGCTCCTCCTGGATCTCGGTACTTCCAGGAGCAGCTGGTCAGCTGACCTGAGAGACCGACAGGGTGTGTGGGGATGAAGAAGCTCAGAGAGGTAAGGCGGGGCTAGACTGATAAAGATACCCAGCAGTACACAAGTAATTAAAGTTCTCTACCAGAGCACCATTAAATTAATTTACATATTACTTCATCATTAATTATGATGTATATGATTCTGGGTGCTTTAACTCTAGGAATGTTTTGATCCTAAGGTTTTCCCACTATTACTTAAACAGGGCTATGATGCTTCTTTCACCACTTTGCAATCAGTTACATAAAACACATGTTCTCATGTGCTGTCGTGCAATAAATCAGTATTAGGACACATGACTGCACATGAGCCTGAAAATGATTTTCAGTTTCTGTTTTTGATCAAATATTCTGTTCTGGCTTTTGATGCTAGAGAAGTCCTTAAGAAACAACAATCCCATTTCATGAATATACACCATAATTTATGATTGCCCTCTTCTGGTTTTAGGGTCAATAACCCCAAAGAATGGACAGCCCTGGTTGGGGCGACGCTGGTGAGCGGTGAGGAGCCAGAGTCCAGAACGATTAACATCAAGTCCATAACTGTGTCTCCAGACTACAACCCCATGACCACGGACAATGATGTAACTGTGCTGGAGCTGGAGACGCCGCTCACGTTCAGCTCTTCCGTGCAGCCTGTCTGCATTCCCTCCCCATCTCATGTTTTTGCACCTGGTCAGAGCTGCATTGTGTCCGGATGGGGTGCCGTGCACCAGTTTAGCTGTGAGTCCGCAGGAGTGCACACAAAACACAACAGACGAGTCATTTAGAGTCAAAACTTCCTGATATACTTTAAGAAGCAAGAAGGACTGTCAAACAGGTCGATGGGTGATTATTTCACACACCTGAAGTTGCATTTTTGACATTTTTGACATTTTGCATTTTTAGGATTTTCTTGCATTTTTGACAAGAAAATCCTAAAAACTTGTTCTTGAAAGCTGTCGTCTTGTCATTTAAGGTGAAATATGACAAGTGGGAGTAATCAGTGTGTCGTGCGTTCTTCTGCAGTCACGCTGCCTTCCACGCTGCAGAAAGCTGTGGTGAAAGTCATTGACTCCAAGGTGTGCAATAAGTCATCTGTGTACAGAGGAGCGATCACTCCAAACATGATGTGTGCTGGATTCCTGCAGGGCAAGGTGGACTCGTGTCAGGTCAGTGGTGGAAACGGTTCATATGCGGTGGCTGTAACAGGATGAGAAAGGGGGCGTCTCGATACGTACACTGACGATCTGAAGGTCTGAGGATCGCTAAAAATATTCACACCGTTCTCACCTTAAAAACTGAGACCTATAAGCCATCTGTTCATCTCAGCATAACCGTGTGGTGTTAATTATACAGTGAGAACACGAGGCTCAGTCTTAGAGAAATCCACTTCAAAATATCTTATGTTGCATAAATTTTGTAACATGTTTTGGAAAAATTAATTTCTCTGTATGTAAAATGTTCTTTTTTTTAGACAAAAATATGAACTTGTAAGAATGTGTAAAATGCACTTATTACATAATTGTTTCAACATTTAAAGCAATAACTGTGAATTAAGACAGCTGATATCGTTCCCCTTCTTGGTCGTGTTGTCTCCCTAAGAAAGACAAAATGCTCTTAGACATGTCTCGCAGTAGCTCAGTGAGTTTCAAGGTTCAGAGCTGATGCTTAAAATCGTGGTGATTAGCCTAATGATGCTAACATCCTGACCAGCCAGAGCAGATTACCTGATGCTGAATAGTTGAAAGTTACCAAAGATGACACTTTTCAGAGTATCATGTGTGTCCTGTGCAGGGGGACTCTGGAGGACCTCTGGTGTGCGAGGGGGCCCCGGGAAGATTCTTCCTGGCTGGGATAGTGAGCTGGGGTGTGGGCTGCGCTCAGGTCAACAGACCTGGGGTTTATTCCCGTGTTACCAGGCTCCGTAACTGGATTCTAAGCCGGGCCGATCCCACCTCGGTTCATGATTATGTTCCCACTGTGACAGAGTTTAATACCCCACCAGCACCCAGGACCTCAGCTGATAACGTGTCGTCTGCAGCAGCGCTGCCGCTGTCTGGTAATGTCAGCCTGAAAGCTCCTTAATCTTAAGAGCTTTATCAGTTACTGAGATTCATTTATTTAATCTCTCCGTGTTTTTCCAGCCTTGAATTGCAGTGGAAACTTCAAGTGCAGCTCCACTTCCTGCATCAGCAAGGTCAACCCGGAGTGTGACAGAGTCGCAGACTGTCCCAACGGGGCCGATGAAAGAAACTGTGGTAAACTTAAAATGCACGAAGGACGGTGTATGAGGAGGAATTTAAGGGTCATTCTTCTTAACTGCGTTTTTTTTTTTTTTAAAGACTGCGGCGTGCGCCCTGCACTGGGCTCCCATAGGATCGTGGGCGGAGTCACGGCTCGGAGGGGAGAGTGGCCTTGGATCGGGAGTCTTCAGTACCAGAGGCTTCACAGATGCGGTGCCACCCTCATTCACAATAGGTGGTTACTGACTGCAGCGCACTGCTTCAAAAGGTATTTCATACATTTATATCAAAACTCGTTTCACTGAAAGCTCAGGAATGATTCTAATATTAATAAGTTACATCTATAGTGACTCTACTCCCAATAACTGGGCCGTGAGCCTGGGATCTGTGCTGCGATCTGGGGTAGGAGCCCTGGTCGTTCCCATCCATAGGGTAATCATCCACCCGGCCTTTAATGGCACCAACATGGACCATGATGTGGCTTTGCTGGAGCTGGCCGTCCCAGCCCCGATGTCTTACACCATCCAGTCTGTCTGTCTTCCATCACCAGTACACCGCTTCTTAAAGAGCGCAGAGTGCTACATCACAGGGTGGGGATCCATGAGAGAGGGAGGTGAGAGATGAACCCACAAAACTAAACGTCCTGCATTTAGAGGTCACACAGAAAAGAAATGAAATGTCTTTAGTAAGAAATAAAGGCAGGGGAGCACGAGAGGCGAGATCATTTTCACGTTATTGACTTAACTCAGCCTTCAGAGGTAAGAAGAAAAGCAGGAATAGCTGCGTGGGCTGTTCGGCCTCTCACGACTGAATGTGATATGAATGCTTAGCCTCTGACTTATCTACCTCTGAAAGTCCTGCTGTTAAAACAGGACAATGTGGATATGGATGTTTGTCAGTCTCCATAGCAACAAAAAAACTGGTACTGTTGCGATCACACCTGTTCTGTGTATAATGCTCTTTCCACAGGTTCATTGACCAACCTGCTACAGAAAGCTGCCGTGAGCATCATTGACCAGACGGACTGTCAGCAATCATACGGTAGCGTTCTGACTTCAAGCATGATGTGTGCGGGATTCATGGCGGGAGGTCGGGACACCTGCTTGGTAAGATGTTCACACTTCCTGTTTTACAATCGTTAAAAAGTTCCTAACCTGGAGACTTGGTTAACATCAGGCTGGTGCACTGCATGTAGTGCTCGGAGGCTGGAGGAAATATGACTGTGCTACTGGTGTCTTTACAGTGAATGGTTAACCAGGCTGGAGCAAAGTCAGCCTCGATCTTCACCCTTTAAAGGGTTCTCCGCTTCGCCTTTGGAAACAGGCTGACGATAAATTATGGTTTAAAAACAAGAATCAGATGTAAGAGAAAAAAGAAAAAGAATAAATCTAGAAAATGTGACCACCTCACAAACATACGCTGATCTGATAGAAAATGTACGCTTTCTTTCACAGCAAAGGCAGGCCACCCCTTTGCACCCTCTCCATAATCTTCTTATGTAACGAAACCCTCATGCATTCCTGTTTCGGTCAGAGCACCTGGCTCAGCTGCAGACTGACTGACATTCTCTTTACTCCCCCGCTCCCATACTCATCTTCAGTCGGCTATTCTGCTCTTATAAATGCATTAAAGTTATTTAAATTCCAAATGAAACTGTTGATCTGTTTTTTGATATTGCAGGGAGACTCTGGAGGGCCGCTGACGTGCCGTCAGCCCTCCGGTCAGTGGTTTATTGCTGGAGTAACCAGCTGGGGACACGGATGTGGCCGAGTCGGTTTCCCGGGAGTTTACACTCGTGTGACGTCTATCAGGAGCTGGATATCCACATACCTACCGTTCTGATGAAGGAAGAACTGTGTCTGCAGAGAACTGAGGTCATGCTAAACAGCCACACACAAATACTCAGTGTACACAGCACTGACCTTTGTGACCCTCCGGTCACAGGTGCTGTCGGTAGTGCTGTGCTTTTACCTGAACTGGGCCCATCCTCCTCCCACCTGAACTGTGGCTTAAACATTCAGCTAGCACGGATCATTTGGAGTATTTATTACATTTATTTATTGTCATGGATGGTAAACACACTGCACATGGCCTTGTGTGGAGAACATTCATTTATGGGTCAATATAATGGTATTGTGATCTTTTACTGTAAGGTGGATTTGTGGGGAAAGTCTACTCTGTACAAAGTCAGTGACGTGGGACTCGGTGTCGTTCTGTTGGTGGATATTCGCTCTTTTGATCAGAAACGAGAGAACACCTGATTGATGAGATTTATTATTTTTTCTTGGGGAAAAAAAATATCACTGATTGCAAAAGATGTTCACAGAGCTTTTCTGGCTCCTCACACAAACTCAGGAGGTTCCCAGATATCTAACAAACCGCATGCACACGAGGCTGAGAAAGGTGCAGTACCCCGTCTAGGGCGAGGGAGACCCCGCTGAAACAAACCCACTACTGTGGAGGGCAGCAGATAGAGTGACAACCAGAAAACATGTCAGACAAAACAGTGTTGTTCTCCAGCTGTACTTTGATATAGGTCTGTTTGGAGGCTTGTAAATGTCAAATTCATGCTGGTGAAAACACCAAATTGCTCCTCGATTCTTCCTGATGATTTTTAAGCACTTTTTTTCTTTCCTTTAAGGGCTCCAGGAAATATTTAGTCTCGAAGCTCAATCACCCGGCAAAGAATGTGAAACAGTGTTTAAAGGAGAGTCTGCAGTGACTGGGAGAAGTTTACTGTTACTGGTATTACAGGCAGAAGCATTCGATGGGCAGGCAGATGAGTCACAGTAAGTAAGGCGGGCCTATTGAGCCAAACTGCATCTGGAGTCCTTTTAGCAGCACAGCAGGCTCAGCCTCCTGTCGCAGCGTCAGCAAACACTTTCAGACACATTCACACTTAAGCAGGTAATTTAGTGTTTCCAATCAACATGGCAAGAACACGCAGAAAATGAATTATTATATTTCTAACGTAAAACACAATCGATTTAACATTGGTAGTGAACTGTTCCTCAGAGCAGAAAAACTGTCCACAGAGACACTGGTATGGCTGCAGTCCACAGGCTCTGCTCTGCCTGTCACAGGTATTGTGAAAGATGTTGCGCCGCTGTCGTGGCAAAACTCGTGCACAGCGTGGGCCCTCCTGCAGAGCACTGCATCGGCCCTCGCTGTGTGCGGCAGCCTGAAGAAGGGAAAGATGAAGAGAGAGGAGTTCACATGCGAGCTCTTTCTCGCTGCAGTCTGGAGTTGTATGTTCGGGACACGGTGTTCCAGGCGTCCATATACCGGTCCATACACATGGCGATACACTTCTGTTAGGGACAAGGCAAAAAAAAAAAAAACACGGGTTAAAAGTCCAGAGAAATAATCCACTCGTGGTCTATAAAGAATTTAACCAATTTAAAACTGTGATTAATACCAAAAAAATGTTTCTGATGCACTCCTCCTTGTTTTCAAATATAAATATATATATAACAAGTTTATCCTAGGAGCAGTTCTGCAGGGAGAGACAGACCAACGCAGATCGACTCTAACCTGGAAACGAGACACTGATGAAGACTCGGGAGTCGATACATGTTGGTCCATCTTATCCTACGATAAACCTGTTATATTATTCTACAAGATGATGGAGTACCTCAGCAACACCTTATGTTTCTGGTATTGCGCTTGCATTTGACCCACTCAAAAACACCTGTCAGGTAAGCCTTTAGAGCCCTGCAGCACTTTCGTTATGCCCTCCTGTTTTCTTAAAAACGTGATCACTTCTTTGCTCGGAGCAGCAGTGCATCACTGAAGCAACTCAGTCCGCCAGTGCATACCTGCTCAGAGTTGTCCAGTGTGCTTCCAGGCTTGCCTATGCACTTCTTGAAGCATTTATCGGTCATTCTCTGAAATATGAAAAACAATCTTTTATTAGCATTTACAACTCTGACAGCAGCAGCGCAGAATATTTGCATGACTTTAAAAAAAAAAAAAAGACCCTCCAAAGTTGGTCTGGCTCAAAAGTATCTTTTTATGTCAGCAGCATTTCGGCTCGTGTGTTTATATGAGCCGTGTATTAACATGCTGACAGGATCCATAAACCTTACAGAAGTTATTGCGGGCTAAAAAATAAAATAGTCTTACACACAGGACGAAGAACAAAGCCATTGTACAGCTTTGACCCGTAAAGGTAAAAGCACTCAGCACTTACTCAATGTGTGCTTGCTAGCTTAGCAGCTGTGTTCATTGATTTACCTGCAGCAGCTCCTGAGCGTTAGCCACCGCGATCTGGACCTTGACCTGCTCCATGATGGTACCGGTGTCCATTTTTCCGCCGGACCCTCCTGCTGAGAAGTCTGAACCAAAGCCGTCCATTTCCGCCACAGTCGTGTTCTTCAAACTCACCTTTGCGGAGCTTCTTCCAATACACGTGCAAACAGCCGCTGCTAGCCTTAGCCGGCGTTAGTTTCCGATGCCCTTGACAGAAGCTGTGCCTGTTGCGTCATTTCCGTGTGAGCCACTCGGCGTCATGGGAAATGTAGTTTTTTTTTCCCAACAAAGGTTGTACTGCTACAAGTAGCATTTCTCCTACAGATCAGGTATAGTACTACTATTTACATTTTAACATTTAAAAACGGCATTTTTGTGGGACCATGTTGGCGATACAGGGAAGTACTGTGCAGGTTTGCATTTAGCATGTAAAAGCCAAATAAATGGTATTTAAAAGCAACTATTTAGCTCTCTTGCTAAGTAAATAAAATAAGGATGAAGCGGAGCTGAAGTTTATGCAATACTTTTTACATAGTCCTGTTATTTCAGCTGCTCTCCTGTCTGTTAATCATCATCATCATTATCTATACAATGTTTACTGAGCCAACGTTAGCATTTTTCTAGCCAATTAAGAGACACGTGTAGTGTCACTTTACGCCATATTTTCCCTTGCGTGAAAGTGAAGAAATTATCCAGAGGAAAAAAACGATATAAACCGCCGCTAAATTTTCTGTTGAATAATTTGATTCAAAATTTGCAAAGCGTGTAACGTTTAGGTGACTTCTCCCCTATTGGTTTCAGAGTTAGCGCATTAGAGTGTTGGACATAAAAACCCGACTTTAAAAAGTGCACATCCTGCAGAGCCGGTCAAAGTGCGGGACATTGTCTCAATATGCGGGACAGCGGCGCAAGGGGTAAAACATGCGGTGCAGTCCAACATGAAGGCATCTGGTCACCCCTACGGTTAACAGGTTAACACCTGATCCACCTTAACAAAAGTGCTTTTGTTTGCCACATGGTGGAGCTGTTCTCCGCTAAATACTCCCTCGAGTTGGACTAAGTTCAGTTAGGCTCTTTCACAGTGTGTTATCAACAGTTATCGATACATTTGTGACCGTTCATGAAGCAGATATTCTTTGTGCAGATCAACACTATGTGAGCTCAACTTTCCTGTCACTCCACATAATAAGACAATGACTTTAATCTGTAACGAGGCTAATTTCCTCTACTGAAATTAATTTTTTATTCATTTATTTTCCACCCATCAGTCATAATTTTGATTTCTTTTATTATTAACCAAAAACATAATAATAAAGTATTTAATGCACCCCTTAGATTTAGATTTTGAGCTGCTCCTTTTAAAGGATGACAGTGTGTAACTATTAAATAGTTACACACTGTCATCCTTTAAAAGGAGCAGCCAGTCTTTAAATTGTAGTCTGAGCACAAGTTTTCCTGATCCTCTGTGTGTTACTTTGATCAGGATACACTTCATCTTTTTAATAACTAAACTGCATTTCTCTTCCATCTATGGATGGGCTGTCACTCTAAAAGGAGGGACAATTCTGTCAAATCTACTTGTTTAAAGATAACATCATTTTCAATAAATGTTAGGACTAAACATGTCAGCTGTCCTTGATAAGCAGGTCATGAGCCAAAACATTTACTGCAGACTAAAATAAATGAAAAGCCAGAGTCGACTACAGGAATAGAAAGTCAGAAGAAGCTCTGTGCTCTTTGCGTTGGGGCCCAGGGTTAAGGATGGCCTCTCCAAGGACCCCCAGCTTTATGTTTCAGACTCGATGACCTCACTAAGAAGACCACCTGCCTTGAGCGAACAAATAAGTGGTACAGTGTAGTCAACAATGGAGTGGCGGTTACTGTCATCTAAACAGACGCTCACTGAGTGGTTTATTGCACTGTCGGGGGTGTTGATGAACAATCGTAGGGGGTCTGATTAGTGTTGCGCCTGCCCAACAGTAATTAATGACCAGTCATACAATGCTTGGAACAACACACACACACACACACACACACACACACACACACTCCACAGACCGGTTAGGCTTCAAGCCCTGGGGGTGGAAAGGGCCGGGGGAGGGGAGGAGTGGGTTAAAGTACAGCAAAATGAATTAACCCTAGATTACAATCATGAGTTCATTAATCTAATCTTCTTAAATGCTTAATCTCCTTCAGGCACACTTGTGTGCATGAAAGCATTTGGCTCTGCCAGCAATAATGAGCAGCGGCTACAATGGTTATAAAAATGAGAACTACCAGCCAGTTTATGACGGTCAGACTTTGAGGTATTGCACCAGGATGTTAGGTTACTCCAGGACGTTCCGGTGTATAAGAAACAGACATTTGCTTACTTGATAAATGAGATGCACTCAAATGTAAATCCCCTGTCAAGCAAATAATAGGAGAGGAAATGGTGGATAAAAGGGAAGACGGCTTAAAACACTGCTTCTCTTATCCACACAAACTCTGACAGCTAAGCAGCAGCAGCAGTTTGTAATCTTCAAAAGCAGCTGCTGAGCGACACTAAGAAGGAGTTCAAAACAGGAAGAGAGGCAGAGGAAACCCGAGATGTGTGGCACCCACTCTGGTGGACTTCAGTCTTCTTGGTGCACAAACAAACCAGTGTTGTTTAAATCCATGAAGTCTTTTATTACGCTTTTCCACAGCAGACACTGTGGCCTGTTGAAGCACGACAATCACTAATAACATTATCAGAAATTCAAATCCATTTAAATTCAGCCACTGCAACATTGTGAAACTGACACACCTTAACAGAATAAATTGTTCACATCATCAATCACACATGTAGACATGCCCTGACATGTCCCAGCAAAGGCTGGTACTCACACAGATGCTTAATTGTTACATTTTCTCACTTTAGTCTCTTTTCTAAAACTTTGAGTTGTAAACAAGTACAAGTGGGGTTGACTTAGACGACTCCTAACTGACCTGCTTCTCGTCCTGATAGGCTGCTTGGAACCGAGGCGCATTCTTTATGAATTCTTGCAAACCTCACGAGTGCTTAATTCCTGCAGAAAATGCCAAGAATTCAGCTGAAGAAACAATCTTACAGCCCTCAACCTGCAATCATATGATCATTAAGACTGTTGTTCCAGAAATTTTACTGATTGGCCGTCTTGTATGGTGTGCGAAAATCCTTTAAGAACTTCAGTATGCAGTTTTCTTACTCTAATCATTAATTTTTAAATTCTTTGTCAACCTGTATATAGTTTACATTCCAAAATTAAAGTGTACACATAGTTGATCTGTCCATTTTCTCCCACTTATCCTATTCGGCATCAGGAGGGGGCTGCTGGAGCCCATCCCACTGCATGGAACAGGCTCTATTATCTACATGGTTGCTATTTTAGTGGGTTTTAGTTTTGTGTTAAAAATAATCAAAAGTTTTGGAATTTACTGCCACAGTGTTTATTATGGAAGATTTGTGCAACACTGAGACCTCTGTGTTATAAAAATGGTGCAAAATAATGCAATAGCTGACCGAGTTGGAATAAAAATCTGAAAAAATGTCAGTAATTTAGGCAAAATGTTTGTGTGGTTTCTGGTCTGAATTGTCTGTGGGTGGGGATGGGTGTGCTGGATGGCCCTGTGACTTTCTACAAAACCTTCCAGAGAGCAGATTATTAAATCTTACATGATGTAACCGCCACGTAACTTTTCGTGGTTGGTTATTTACAACTTCACACCGCTGTCTTTCACAATCAATGCGCACCAGTGCAATTCTGGGTTGAGTTTTTCCAGTAACAATAGTTATTACATGAAAGCGTGTTTATACTGTTCATCCTGGTCTCATTTGACTCAAAGCTGGGTAAGCAGACTGGTCTGTGAAATGAAGGTCATTTTAAATGATATTTAGAGCTGTTTTGTGACATCAAAGTGTAAACATCTCAGCAGCAACAACTTTCAGGAAAACCTTTCCTAAACATCAGCCTGTATTACACGTGTATTTTTAACGCTGTGCGTATTTATGATGCCGCCCTGGATAGTTTTTCCTCCCAGTGATTTTTTCTGTCTATCGTTATGTCGTCTTTTTTCACAGAAACCCCCTTTCTATTGTCTTGTTCCGCTAAATCCTGTACAAACACAGGCTACTCGGCGTTCATTGATAGCGCTGAAATGGAGATTTTCTTCTTTACGCGCAAGCCAAGGAAAGGCGAGAACAAAGCAGGCAGGTGAAACATACAGTGACAGGTGTTTCGGGTGATTCATGGCGATGGTTTCTGAATATAATGACGGACACTGATCCAGGTTGGCAGGAGAATAAAGGAAGGCTTTGCGCTGATGTTCGAGCCCATTGGCCGGCGGGAGCAGGAGTGGGAGGAGCCAGAGGAAACACCACCACTGCTGCTTGGACTCTTTCTCTCTGCGCTCAGCTCGTCGCTCTCCGGCACGCTGCTTGGCTTCACCCACAGAAAACAGCGAGCGGCTAACTTCCCAAAAATTCTTTTGTTTCGGGCTCAAACCCAAGATTGTGAAGACAGACAAATGGCTGAACCGTCTCCCGCGAGTTTAGGGTGTGATACAGCTTTAAAGTCGGGAAGCGGACTCGCCTGAAGTGTGCCACAACTTCAAACACAAACCCGACGACGGGAGGAAGTTGTAGCCGAGATAAAGAAAGGAGTCGGGATCGCTCCCTTTCCCATCGAGGTAAGATCCAGTCCTACCACGGCGATCATGCGTGTTTGTTATGACTGAGCTGTAACAGTGTTTCCTCGGCTGATCGTAGCAGCCTGGATGCTTTGCAGCTGCTAACTCGGGAGGAAAGTTGAGCGCATGCTGGAAGTGCTGACCAGAGTTTCACATTTACTGCACAAAACGAATTGGATTTCACGCTGTTTCCCCCCCACCCACGGAAGTCCACCGTCCCTCTTTCAGCTGGGTTGAATAGCCGATTTAAATTTATCTGCCGTGAAACAATGGGCGCTTTAAAGCGGAAGATATTTATTTGGTCGTTTTCAAGTTATATGTGAGCTCTTTGTTAGCCCACCGCGCCGTGCCAGGACAAGTGGGTAACTGAAATACTTCCTAGAATTTTTAAACAAACCATATAACGTCACTCCCACTCAAGCTTCCTATATAAACGATCAGAAAATGCTCCCCCCTGTTTCTCTCTTGTTGCACTGCGGTTACATAATTTTATCCTAGAGGAGCTGCTCTGAGGTGTCACATCTTATGTGGGCTTGAAAGCTCCTGTATGTGAGCCAGCTGAGAAACAGAACAAGCTGGCAGGAATTTATTGGCTTTGCCGTGTTTGGAGGTGACTCACAGCCCTGAAATGGAAGAGGGTGGAAAGATGTGATACACCCAGGTGTTGCTTCTAGCCTAACCTTAATGGTTGAAGGTTATTCTAAGAGCCGGTTGTTCTCACAGGTCTGACAGTGATGCATGCTTTATAGATTTTTGCACTGTGTAAATCACTGGTGCACTAAAACACACCAGGTTTACGTGGGAGTGCGCCTTATCTGATCTTCTTTCATCTCTCCACAGTCTGAAGTCCGTTTCCGCTGCAGCCCGACATACTGATAAGAGTATTTCATGTAGAGCCCATTCATCGGGTGTTGGCAGAGTTTTTGTTTAATCATCAAATGGGAGGAGTGTTCACATCAAAAGATGTTGCATGACATTTATATCTGGCCAACTGTAATCAAAATAGAAATGTTAGAATTAGCTTTAAGAGTAACTTATCCATGGTTGTTTGTCTCTGTGTTCCAGGTTCAAGTCAAGATGTCTGTCAGCAACCACGAAAACAGAAAGTCTCGCTCTAGTTCTGGCTCAATGAATATCCAACTCTTCCACAAGACGTCCCACGCGGACAGCCTGTTGACTCAGCTCAACCTGCTACGCAAACGCAGAGTCTTCACAGATGTCGTGCTAAAGGCCGGCAACCGTTCCTTCCCCTGCCACCGGGCCGTCTTGGCCTCCTGCAGCCGGTACTTCGAGGCCATGTTTAGCGGCGGGCTCAGAGAGAGTCACGACGGTGATGTCAACTTCCACGACTCTCTCCATCCGGAAGTGCTGGAGCTCCTGCTTGACTACGCTTACTCAGCCCGGGTCATCATCAATGAGGAAAATGCAGAGTCACTGCTGGAAGCTGGAGACATGCTTCAGTTTCATGACATCAGGGACGCGGCAGCAGAGTTTCTGGAAAAGAACCTTCACCAGTCCAACTGTCTCGGGATGATGCTGCTGTCCGACGCCCACCAGTGTCAGAGACTGTATGAGCTGTCGTGGAGGATGTGCCTGGCGAACTTTGCTACTCTCTTTAGGACAGAAGACTTCCTAAGCCTCCCCAAGGACAAAGTTCAGGAGCTCATCCTTAGTGAGGAACTGGAGGTGGAGGACGAGAGCCTGGTGTACGAGGCCGTTATCGACTGGGTCAAGGCGGACATGGAGAGGAGGCACAGCGAGCTGCCCGAGCTGCTGCGCTGCGTCCGCTTGGCGCTGTTGCCTGAATCGTACCTGCTGAAGAACGTTGCTTCAGAGGAGCTGGTGATGTGCCACAAGGTGTGCCGGGAAATCGTCGAAGACGCCGTGCGGTGTAAGATGCGGATCCTCCAGAACGATGGGATCGTAACCGGATTCTGTGCGCGTCCAAGAAAAGTCAGCCAGGCCCTGCTGCTGCTCGGAGGTCAGACTTTCATGTGTGATAAAGTCTACATGATCGATAACAAGACCAAGGAGATCACCCCCAAAACAGACATCCCCAGTCCCAGGAAAGAGTGCAGCGCCTGCGCCATTGGTTGCAAGGTATTTATGCAATGAACCGACTTAAATGTGTCATTTTTCTTTTTGACCCCTCGACGATGTAAACACGCTTTGGTTTCAATCTCTGTCCCTCAGGTCTATGTTACTGGAGGACGTGGGTCTGAGAATGGAGCGTCCAAAGATGTCTGGGTCTACGACACATTACACGACGAGTGGTCTAAAGCGGCGCCGATGCTGGTAGCCAGGTTCGGACACGGTTCCGCGGAGCTCGACCACATGCTGTACGTAGTGGGAGGACACACTTCCCTCGCCGGATCCTTCCCCGCCTCTCCGTCTGTCTCTCTCAAGCAGGTGGAACAGTACGACCCTCAGACCAATAAATGGACCCTCGTGGCCCCGCTCAGAGAAGGAGTGAGCAACGCTGCCGTTGTTGGCGCCAAAAACAAACTCTTCGCTTTTGGGGGCACCAGCGTAAACAGAGACAAATACCCCAAGGTGCAGTGCTTCGACCCCTGCCAGAACCGGTGGTCGGTGCCGGCCGCTTGTCCACAGCTGTGGCGATACACGGCAGCGGCCGTGGTTGGCAACCACGTCGTCGTGATCGGCGGTGACACAGAATTCTCTGCCAGCTCGGCCTATCGGTTCAACAGCGAGACGTACCAGTGGTCAAAGTTTGGCGACGTGACAGCCAAGCGGATCAGCTGTCATGCAGTGGCGTCGGGAAACAGGCTTTATGTGGTCGGAGGGTACTTTGGGGCTCAGAGGTGCAAGACGCTAGACTGTTACGATCCAGCGTCAGACTCCTGGGACAGCGTGACCAGCGTGCCCTACTCGCTCATTCCCACTGCCTTCGTCAGCACATGGAAGTACCTCTCAGCATAGAGATGCACTGACTCTCGGAGGTTTTGCGGTGAGTAATTGTAGCTTCTTAAAGTGACGCAAACAAACAAGATGTCAATTACTGTATGTGTGCTATTCATAGTTCCCCCTTAAATCTTCAGATAATGTATGGGAGCTGGCTAGCGTAAAGGACACTGTTACAGTGTTACACTGTTACAGTGTTACACTGTTACAGTCCAGGTGAATGCCTCTTTAAATCGTACAAGTTCAGTTTAAAGACTCTTCTGTGTTTTCAGGGTTGCTAATGGTTACAGTGGTTACACATTATCTAGCTGCTGTGCCGGCTGGGTGTCGGATAAACATGGAGGAGTCTTGGTTTAGAGAGCACGAGGAATGTCAGCGGTGCTGATAATTACAGAGCGAGAGCTACACAACAAGACACTGACACTGACGGGAGCGAGGTGGAGAGGCAGGGATCAGGTCTGTGCTTGTAGTGAACAGCAAAAGGGTGCAGGGAGCTCTGCAGGCCCGGTGCTGCTAACGGAGTGCCTGTAACGAGTCGGTTTGAAAAGTCGATGCGTCACGTTCGCTGTGCTTTAGATAAGATCAGAGACATTCTGTTTGTTAGCTCGTGTGAAGCAACACTTAAGATTTCGACATTTTACAGGACGGGGAAACAAACAAGTCCTCGACTTGATCCCAGGTTTTGAAGTATTTTAAAAAAGGAAAAAGGAAAGATGAATTCCATACGTGCTGATGAGTTTTTTCCACCGTAACAAACAGTCAAACCGGTCATCTTATCAGGAATTCAGGAACAGAGAAAGTCTAAAGGGTATAAAAATACGACTGACTACAACAACTCAAGAATAATGGAGCCAACTGGCCTGAAGGGAAGGCAGGGACAGTTTTCAGTTTCATGCGAGTCTATCGATTGATGCTTTTCTCCTGAGGCGTTTTCAGCTTTTACATGGTGAAGCGCAGTCAGCAGCTTTATTTATTTATTTTTCACACGTTCCCAGTGGTTTGAAATTTCACGAGGCCCGTGCTGTGACCTTATTTCAGTTCTGGTGCGATCAGTGGAAAACAGCTGAATCCTGCAGCAGTTATTGAATTTGAAATTAAAGGGTTTTATCTTTATTACAGTAATAAAACTGTAAAGAAAAAAACAAGGAGGGGTTTTACGACACTGCAGCCAGCAGTCGTGTAGTTTAGCTTAGCACAAAGAGTAGAAAGAGCTAGCCTGGCTCTATCTGCTCTGAAGCTAACTAAGTGTTTGCATGTGACTCTGTAAAAGTAACTAAAGTTGGAAAAGGTCCAACTAACTTTTAGTCTTCATGCTAACTTAATTGTTTTCTACAGAGACTGTAAACAAAAAATGGACACAGCTAATATGACACCACCTGTTTCTTTGTAAATGTCAATTACAAAGTTTCAGTTTCAGTCTTCTGGCAGTTGCCATCCCGTGTTATGGAAAAAAATAGCTGTTGTGATGGAAATTGAAATTGTCTGTAGAGAGCAAATGCTTTCACTCCTGGCTGTTTTAATATGGGAGTCTGAAGCCTAAGCAGTCACACGAGGATCTGTGTTTTTGTTGCCTGCACTGAGGACATTAAAACAAAAAAACAAGCAGACTTCAGAGAAGCAGGAATGACTGCTTGGCCTTCAGGTCTCCAGTTGTCCGTATCCTCAAAGTATAATCCAGGCATAAGTGGACTGACTCGCTTTTGGGGCCAGACTCAAGTGGCCTCTTGAGAAACTACAGGTTTTGTTGCTTTGCGTTGGTTTCACTTTCCAGCCGGGGGGTTACTGCTTGGTCTCCTGGCTCCTGCTTCATATGCTGTGCGCCTCACCATGAGACTGAGAGATCGTGATTAAGAACCAAGTTGACTGAAACTAGACGGACTCGATCAGATAAACATAAATACAGCTGTTCTCATATGTACTTGACGAATGTTTGGCTAGCCAATAGCCAGAGTTGATACAGCTCAAGTTAAAATTCTCATAGAGCCGTCTCACTTATATACGTATGCGCATATTTTGTTATTTTCTGTTTGACAGACCCAGGTGCATCCTGGGTAAATCCTCCACAGTGCAAAAACAACTGTAAAGGCACCTCCTCTTTTTATTCTGCCGAGGAGTTTGAAAGTAAAGCAGAAGCAGAAGTGGAGGCTTATGTGTGACTTGTGTCGACAGTAAACAGCTGGAGATGATGGAGCTGGGGGCTTAGCATTATGAGGCTGCTGGTATGGGCCACTGTATCCATGGTAGCCAAGGTTTCTGGGGTGGGATGGAGACAGACAGGCTGCCTGTGAAAGATCAAGGAACCGCGTCTTTACGAACCCTCGCAGTTACAGTAGCCGTCCTGCTGCTGACTGCCTTTATGTTTAATTACTGCACAGATGGAGAAAGCTCAGATTTCCAGCTTGTTAAGCACAGTTCTTCCCCAGACCCTTGTTGACTTTTTCTCTCACACACCCAAGAAAGGAGGAGGGGGCAAAGTTGGAGCAACATACTGACACAAACGTACGCACAAACTGAAGGAGAGGAGGAGATAAGTGAGTAAGACCAGGAGAAACAAAGCTATATTTTCCACCGTTTGGCAGCCGAGTCTAACGCCTGCCTAAAAATACGTTGCTCCAGAGCTTTCAACTTTCAGCCGGGGTTAGAGAGAAGAATACTGTTTCTGCAAGTGTGTGTTTGTTCCCTCCCAGCAGTCTGGTGAGACTTTACACAATAGTAAAATCACTTGTTTTTCACTTACACACACACTGCTGGCATTGCCTTTCCTAGTAAAAGCCAGCCGTCCTCACTCTAATTTGGGAGGAATGAAGGTGTGGCTTGCTTTCCCATTAGTAAAGATTTGTTAATGTCGCCTTGTGGTTTGCGTGGCCTGTATGGGATTACCAGCCGTGCTGTGCCTTTCTTTTTCTTTTTTGTCACCACCTACTGCAGTTTGTTGCCCTGTGCATTTCCACCAGATGTGACTAACCGCAGACTTCAAGGCCAAGCCAGAACCCACTGTGGACGGGGGAAGAGTATTTGTAAAGGCTCAAGCGTTACGGCTCGTGTTTGTTCTGGGAATGGGAGTAAGAGCCTGTGACGTTCACAGACGGGTTTAAAACACGCAGAACTAAACGCGCGTAATTTTGTTTAGACTCTTTTGATCGTATGTTTAGTGCGTCTTCTGGGAAATGATAAGCTGGATGGCATCCGGGGGGATAGCCTGGTCAGTCGTGGGTGCCAGACTACAGGCAGACAACATGTAACAGGAGATCCCGCTCTCTAACCACTGAACTGTAATAGCTTTGAAATGCCTGTTATGATGCCTGAGCCTTTGCCCCCCCCCCAATTCAGCTTTTTAACGGCTTTAACCGACACTCTTGTGAGGTGGGCATGGCCCTCTGTGATAGGGTACACCTGGAGAGGTCAGAGGTTACCGAGGGACTCCTTGGTGGTTTGTCTTCATCCTCAAACAGCTGCTGTGAAATGGAAAGGTCACGGTGGGATCGGGGAGGAGGAGAGCAGAGGCCTCAGTCACTCAATACTAATGTTTTATTAATGCCTCGCTGTGAGGGCCACCAGGAGCACGGGCTGAATGAAGCTTTTATTGTGGCATCTGTGTACAACAAGGCCCCCCCCAGCTCACACACACACACACACACACATGCGCGCACATACAGTCAGAGTTAGCACGTGCACGCACACTTGGTCTCGGGTCCCTCGAGTAATCAATCTGCCACATTACAGCCCTCAGCACAAATGCTGAAATTTGCATAAACCTAATGGTGTTTTTATTGGTCTTTTCTCCACGCTGGGACTAACAAAAGGGGGAAAGGGAAGACGATGCTTAAAATGGCTGAATAATCACCCAGACTAATTTGATTACGCCCTTAAAAAGAGACGAGCTGTCATACAGTTACAGCGGCCCCCCTCAGAGAGCCAGCTGGGGAAGGACAGAGTGTGTCTGCCTGGTAATTAATCCGAATTGCGTAATATTTGCTGAAGTGGTGCTGAAAGTGAGGCTCGTCCAGTCACAGAGATGTTCTTTGTTCCCGTCTTAAACTGGAGTTTCTGCAGCGATTCATCAGGCACGCCTCATTATGCTTTAGAGCCGTACCAAGATGCCTGTAAGCCGGAGCTCATTCCCAGAGTCCTTCACGCATCCCTGAAAACAATGCAAACTCATGTAAATGAAGTGACTGCGATTCATGCATCGGTCAATACGCTGCAGTTTCAGGTGGTCATTAGTAAACATGGCACAGGCCTTGTTGCACACAGGGGACAGCTAAAGAAAGGACTGGGCTAAAGAAAGGACTGGCTTTGGTTCATTGGGCGTCTAGAAGATGCAGATGTGGGTTTTAGTTAAATGCAGCTTTTGCAAAATGCCAGGTTTCACTCTGTGAGCCGCTCCTCTCCAGGTGTCTCAAACTGGACGTTGTCGAATTTTATGAGACAAAAGCTTTTGTGAAAACATGAGGTGAACCTCAAAGTGGCAGACCCAAGCAGAGCAGCATTTAGTCCCAGCCCATCTGCAGTGGCACACGGCGGTTGCTCCTGATTGGACGCACACAGAGCACCTGGATAATGCCTGGGTTACAGTCGTGTCTAAATCAGGAGCCATACTTTGAAATGTGGGCAAAAGGTGAACGCTGTAAACGATACACCACGGTGTTGCGCAAAACTGACCTTGATGTGACGGGTAATAAGGAAGTGACGGTCTGGAGCTCATCCCAGATGACAGCGAGCTAAAGTTTGGTCATGTGAGACGAGGATATTATCTCTCAGCGGATGAACTAACCACGGCAGTACATTAGCTCTTTGTTGCTTTGGTGTCTTTAAACACTTTCTTCACTGTCTGGACCTGCGGCTCAGCTCATCGTACCCTGGACGCGATGGCCTGAAGGTCCAAATATACAGCCACAGTTCTTATGAAGCTTTGATAAACAGAACTGCCACAGTCGGAGCAAAGTGGCTGCGTGTTTGGGTTTCACCATCTGCACAGCAAACAGTGCTGCCAGTGAGCCATGCACATGTGCACTGACAGAGAAAGCAGAGGCCTAAAGTTACATGTGATGCAATGAGTGCTGCTATTCTTGCTTTTCAAAGCAGGATGAGCTAAGCTAGCTGAGGAGCCTAGCTGAGCCTAGCCTAGAGTCTTACTGAACCATGAACATGTAAAATTGGAATCATATGATTATTTGCAATAAAGCTAAAAAAGATAAAATAGTGGTTACAATTTAACAAAGCCAAGCTTTGTGTATATACAGTAATGAGTGCAAACTTCAGGCTGTTTAAAATGCTCGATTTCAGACGGCTCTTTCTTTTCCACGCTTGGAGCTCCACCCACCTGCTGTTTTAAAATCTTCCGTTTGTGAAAAGCAGCCAATCAAAAGTGGCTCATTTCACAAGGCAAAAGTACTCTGACAGAGTTCAAGAATAAATATCAGGACGTGGAATGCAGCATAACAATAAAGCTCCTTTTCAAAAGAAGGTTTTATAGAGATGTGGAAATGTCACCAATACGTCTGCTGCCATGGTGGAGTCAGCACGCTCGCAGCGATAAACAACTAGAGCCTGCACAGCTCCAGCCTATCACAGCAATCAAGAGTTTAAATGTGCAAACAAATATTCTCGTACTACTTCTTTGTTTCTTGTTCTCGTAGCACAGCGCTCCGACTGAGTCTTACTGTTACGCTTCAGCAAAGTATTCACAACAGTCACAGATGTGCGTGGATCAGTGAAGGCTTCTGTAGTATCATCGCACTTTGTCAGCCGTGGAAATTAGAGTCTTTAGGTTATCCAAACAAACCCCCAGCAGAGCCCGAGTACGAACTCGCTGCCTCCCGCTGCAGCGGCCGGGGCCGGGTTATCAGTATCTCTGCAAATGTGCAGTATGCAAACCACCAGGTTCAGGTTTCTGTCCAGCGTCCCAAATATCCAGAGGACGACTTCCTCATACCGCAACGAGAGGAAAATTAGACAGTGAGGTTGCAGAGGAATATGAGATTCCAAAGAATTCATTACAGTGTTTGTATTTTTAAAGAAATGCTGCTTGCAGATGCAGGAATTTGAAAATTGCAGCATAAAGCCTCCTATCGAGATAAAGCAGATGGTTTTTGGAATATGTGCTTTTTATCTGAGTTCACTGAAGCTTGTTTTCACTCACAGGTCCCCACTTCTGCAACCCTCAGATATTCATTACTAAGCAACAAAAATGGTTAAGGGTGTGGGGGGGGGGCTTAATCTCACATGCCAGGAGGACTGTGGTTAAGTGTTGCTGCATTCAGAGGTAATATTAATGCTCTGTGGCCACAGCCTGATAAAATAGCACAGTGATAAGCTGCTGTGTAGCCTGGAGGTCTCTGCGTTCCTCTCCCTGAGAATGTCCAGGCCCTCTGGTCATGTGCCCGGCGTTCTCATACAGGGTCCTTGTACAGCAGAGTTCACGGGACCCGCACGTTAATCCCTCTCTGTCTTTTTCCCTCAGATGAGCCACGGAGTCTGGTATGCAGGAATGTGCCTCCCTTCAGCGGCTCCGAGGAGGAGGAGGAGGAAGAGGAAAGGGTTTTGCGTGTTCCCGTCGTTTCTCCTTCCAGACTGATTCACATTATCTCCAACTGCACAGGAGTGAAGGCCTGGAAACGGCACAGAGACCTTTGTTTTTTACCTGATGTGTTTACTCGTGCTTCTTGTGTAACTTTGCCGTGTTGTCCCCGAATCTGAAGTGGACTCGCTGGTGTGTGTCCAGCAGGGCCTTGTGAGCACGTCTCTCTCTCTCTCTCTGTAGCTGCTGTCACTCTGTCAGCCCTGCACTGCTCGTCCGGAGACGTGCATCATCTCACCAGTGCATCACCGCTCTAACTGACACTGTAGCTTGTTTCACAGCGAAGAAGGAAGTCGAGATGTCCCTCTTTGCCCCCGCCCACTCCTGACACTGTTTACTCAGGTGTAATTTATTCCGACTGAATTAGACCTTTGCTGTGGCGGCATGTGGAGAGGGAGAGAAGACGTTTGGGGAAGTGTATGATTTTGTGAACAGAAACAATCTTCCTGTCTGTATTTTTAGAAGTTGGACTTGGGCTTCCCTCAATTTTGGTGAGCTAAATTTGTATCCTCTTCCTAACTGAAAATACAAGCTCGCAAAAAAAGAAAGAAAAAAGAGGGAATGTGGCCCATCACGAAGGAGATGCTCGTCTGTGTCGGCTTCAGATGATTTCTGTTTTATTTCTGTCTCAGGGTCATGTGTACTTGCTAAAGGAAGGGTTACATCTTTTGTTATCGGTCTTCTGAAAACAGATTTTTTTCTAGTGAATGTACTTTTTTTTTTTTTTGTGATACAAACTCTAATTTTGGAAATCTTCTTTATGTCGTTTTGCCAAGTGGAAAACGTATGATTGTGCTTAAAAGCATCGGTCATATTTGAAACAGAAATGTTGCCAAAACCTGAATAGCTAACTTTAGTGTTGTTGTGGACTTAAAAAACAAAACTTAGTGTTTTAGCCTTGTAGCTGCAATATTGTTTTTTTCTTTTCGTGTCTTTACAGAAGTCTTTAGTGTATATAGTTTTGTACATTTGCCTCGTAATTCATTTGTAGAAGGCTTTAAATTTGCACAACTCTCTTAATTGTCTTAATTTTGTATCTTTTGTCTTAACCCGGTCGGGTCGTGTGAGTAATCGAAGCCTTTTTGTAGCAAATCGTCAAAAATATGTTAATTTGCTCTCTGTGCAAGTCTCCAATGTATCGCAGTATACTCCAGATATACTGATATATTAAGCTATTACTAAAACAGTCTGTTACTACTTGTTCTATAGTTTGTTACTCTTCAATAAATGTCATCTTGTTGGAATCCTGCTCATCCTCTGTGGAGAACTGGAGTTCAGCAGCTGTGTTATTAAAAACGCTGCGGGCAGCTGCACGATCACACAGGTGCTTCAGATAGTTTCCAAATGCAGGTTAGGAGTGCTTTTGGTATTTTACCAAACACCCCGTCTCCTTCCTGCTCTCTCTGTGCACTGAGTCGCCGCTCAGATTAACTGCTCATAGTTTATCTCTTTGACGATATCACGTGTCATGATCACATGGTATGTGAAGCGGAGAAGAAAAACCTTCTAAAATCAACATTATAACAAATAATAATAATAATGGATTGCATTTATATAGCGCTTTTCTAGACACTTTACAGTTTCTCACATTCACACACCGGTGAGGGCAAGCTAGAGTTGTAGCCACAGCTGCCCTGGGGCAGACTGACAGAGGCGAGGCTGCGATAACACTCAGATCTTTAAAATATACCCTGATGATTCTCACCAACAGTCAGGAGATGCTCCTTCTATAACAACGCTTCTGCGGCCACGTTTACGTGACAAACAGTGCAGTCTGGGCGTTGGGTGGGAGGAAGTGGGGCTGGCACGTTTGTGTAGAAGAGGGAGGAGAACCACCAGAGAGGAATGTACCCACGCTCAATGTGAGGGCGGAGCCTGTGAGTGTGCTGCCTGCAAGCTCCAGGTTTGTAACAAACCTGCAGGATTTCCACTTCTGAGGTGTTTAAACAGTCGGGCAGCAGGACCTCTGTCTGTACTTTGACTTGTTTGGTGTTTTAGAAGATAACAGAAAGTTTGAAGAGACTTGGTTGGCTGTTAAATCTGTAAATTAGATAAGTGCATAAAGTCGTGTAACACAGCTTCACCACACACCCTGATATATTTATTTACTGAATTACTCCACAATGACAGATTTTAAGTTAGCCATAGATCAACTAGATCAAAACAGAAAACACACACACACACACACACACACACACACACACACACACACACACACACACACACACACACACACACACCTGTCATTAAAACAAAAACATTGCAACTGTATTATTGGATGACCTGCACTCGTGAATCAAGCATTCAAACGGTGACAGTGTTTTAATTTTGGCTTTTTGGACACAGAAACCGTAATTGTCACAGTTTGATGGCATCAGACTCCTGATCTCACAAACACAAAGTTGAGAAAAAAGTGGAAAATCACAGATCACGGTCCAGCTTTTCCAAGCTTCCTCTTCAGCTTTCACTCTCTGTCCTCTGGCTGCAGAATAACACACTAGCTCTCATTTTAGACCGTCACTATTTTCATCCCCTTCTGTTTTTCTTTCTGTTTTCTCCTCGCCTCGGCCTCAGTGGAGATGAAATGAGCTACCTTGACAATGCTTGAGAAGGACAGATGGATGAACAGTGAGTGCGCCTGTGTCGGCCTGAGAGTGTCAGACACAAAGAGGGAGACGGGAAAATAGATCATCTGAAGGTTTTTCAGTTTCTTAACATTGAATTCTTGTCTGCATAGTTGTAAATGTCTAAAAGGTTAATAAAAAGGCAGCACATTGAATCCAAAAGACTCGCTGTACACCAACATGTTCAGTCTTTGGCCTAGAGCGAGTGACATAATGCAACAGCGTCGTTAAAATATTCCAAAGACAGACGAAGAAACTTCAAAGTTCGCTGTTAATTGGATGTAAGCAAAGAGAAATGTCCCTCTGCAGCCGTTGCATCGTGTCTGGAACGGGCCATGTCCAGTCAAGCATGTGCACACGTTTGTGCCACCGATTCATCAAAAGGTTAATTTATGAATTTTTGGAAACAATGCAAAGGCGCATAAAAAGATGAAACGGCCTCTCTGAAAGGAGAGCTGGCACCGGACGGCGGGATGAGCCGGTCGGTCAGTGGCTCCTATTGTGATGCTAAACTGAGCGATTTCAAACAGAACTTGCCGACAACACAATTAAACCACGGCGAATAAATAGACGTTTCAAAGTCCGCTGGAGACAAAAGAACCTCAGACAGAGACACAAACACACAAACTGGGAAAGGGGGATGGAAGGTTGGATGAGCTGTCATGACTGGATTGGACGATATGTGGAGTCTCTGTTTATGTGTGTGTGGTTTTGGTGTGCATATGCATTTATGTGTGTCTGTGGTCGTGTGTTTGTGTGTGAAGCGGGGGGTTGTTGTGAACCCGTAAGAAAAGGAGCAGCGAGGTGGAACGGACAGGGACGTTGCACTCTGCCTCTCCACCCAAATATCGGCATGCGTCTGCTGGCCTGAGACCCCCTCAGCTGGGGGCCGTGCCTGCTTTGGACAGGAACAAAAGGAGACGCCTTGATGACGCGTTGGCGGGGGGAAGCCCGATCGATGGATCAATAAAGGCCTTCTGGGCAGCTCAGATCTGAGCGGAGAATAAAGGAGCTTTAATTCTGAATTTAAAACGCTACAGAGGGGAATAAATCAGCGCTATCTGTCTGCATCAAGATTGTTCAAGTGCTTAAATCTTCATCTTAAGATGCTTCAAGGTTTCCTATGATCTTGAGATATTAACGTGAATGGCACCGTTATAACTTACCTGGTTTAGGTGACCTGGGTTTGAGGTCATTTCCTCTCACTCTCTCCCTGCTTTCCAGTCTACTGTCCTGTCAATAACATTTAAAATAATCCCCCAACCTGCAAACAAAAACTTGCAATAGTTTTAAACAAAAGTTACAAATATGTGGTCCAAGTGCAGACGCACAAGGGGAATTTCTGCATGTGCAAGTTTGCCAGGACTGAAAAAAATCAGCAGAAACTGCAGAAGGGAGGAAACTTCACTCCTTCACTCTTACACAAGTCTCCCTTGTTGCACAGGCACAAATCAATCTTCGTCAACCGTGCCCCGCCTCACCTCTATCTCGTTTTACTACTGAGAAAATGACCACAAGCCTGTCCAGCCTTTAAGAGTATACAATTACCAAACAATGCCGTCCCCTGTCTCTGTGTCTGTGCCGTCTCTGCTACTGGTGTAAAATTTGTCCTTCTGTCCCCCCCCCCCCCTCCATAGCTGTGGGCATCTCTGCTGGCAGCCGCTCCACAGCTTCAGAGCTGGCTGGGTAAGCAAATGAGGAGTAAACAGAGTGTGAGACAGATAGACAGCCAGTCAGCCAGTCTAACCACTGGAACGAATGCAGGGGTTGTCTCGTCTCTGCTTTCTGTGTGTGTGTGTGTGTGTGTGTGTGTGTGTGTGTGTGTGTGTGTGTGTGTGTGTGTGTGTGAGGGGCTCTGAGGAGCTGACAGGTCGGCTAGAGCCAAGCACGCAGAGCTGAATCTCCTGAGTTAAATGTGTGCTGGCAGCAGACTGAGCCATATGCAGAGTGTTGTGTGTTTGGAATTTAAAGTAAATATACATTAAAAAACAGGATATTTGATTTAACGAGGTGAAATTTAGTCTTAAAACTAGAGGTGGTCCGATACCAATATCGGTATTGGTACCAATATTGGACTGATACTGCCGCGATAGGATGGATACTTGGTTTCTATCCTCTTTAATTATACACCTACTATACTGTGTTAATTTTTTATTTTGGGGGGGACGTGAAAACATTTACCTGAAACTATGAAAAATGTCTAAAGCTGTTTGTGTGTAATTTATTATAGCCTAAAATCACAGTGATCATTATTGTTGTGAGTTAAAAGTATGACTATCGCTGTTATTGGTAACGGCTTGTTATTTACTTACTCGTTGTTTACTTAGTTACTCCTACATGTAAGCTTTTATTACCTCCAGTCTGCAGCTTTGTGAAAGCTTTTATTTAATTGCATTTTTAGGTAGAGTTTAATGAAATCCAATACAGGTGTTCTGCCATGACGTTTACTTTCAAGAAGCCTGTAATCAGCTTCTGTTGACGTCCTCCAAGGTTTCTATAAATGGAAAGAACAATAAAAAGTAAACACCTATGCATACAGTGTTGTTTGGCACCTTTAATTAAGATCTCAGTGACAAACACACATGCTGTGCAGCTGAATTTATGCATCCGTGGTATTGAAAAAACTCCATTCACATGTATAAACATTTCACTCTGCGTCTGTTTCTGTAAACTTGTGCTAGCAACCTGTGACCCTCCCTCTCTCACTTTCTCTCCACCAGATTAATTTGTGAGTGTAGTGAGGAAGGGAGGGAGATGTGAGCATTGTGATGGAAGGGCGCATTCAGACTTGCCACAGAAATAGCTGTTTACACAATGGAACAATTACCCAGTAAACTGCAGGGGAACGAAAGGAGGAGAGGACAGGAGAGGAGAGGAGGACACAGCCCACCAAAGCTTTCAGGTCTTTGACGGGCTTCATATATTTGCTTCCTTGCACTCAGACTCGAGCTCCACCAAACAAGCGTCTTGCGTTTTACTGCTATTTGCCTGCAGATTCAAATTTCAAGTCGCCATGACGATAACAACCCCTGATTGTGGGTTGGTCCAGACTAAATGGTACTAAGTGCTGCACTTACTGTAAGTACAATTTTGGGGTGCTGTATACATACTCAAGTATTTTCATTTCCTGCTCGTGCTTCTACTATGGCGGGAAAACGTTACACTTTTTATTCCTCTACATTTATCTAACTGATGATATATAAGAAAGGAGATATAAATTCATCCATTCTTAAACATTGGAGTTGCAGAGGTCCTGCAGCAAAACCTTAACTCTAACCGATCCTATGACGAGGCGAGACGCAGGATTTAACCTGGACACGTCACCGATCTGTTGCAGATATTTAAGACTTTGGTTTTTGCAAAGCTGTCTTTATACAGCACTAATGCTGCTGGCACGTGCAGCACAGCGACGGTTCCTCTGATAGCGTCTTGTGGTTTCATTCAATTAACTGCACAAAACAGCAAAACTGTGAGAAAAGTGCAAAAACTTTTATTGATGTTTTTCAGCTTTTCTCCTTTAAGAAGATATGATTTCAAGCAAAAGTTCTGTATAAAATGGGATATTAACAAAATGTTTGCTAAAAAAAAATCGATAGAAGTATTTTGTAGATTCTTCTCCTCTGCTTTGAAGACAAAGGTGGGAGGACCATGTGAAGCATGTGCGTTGGTAGAGGAGCGGTATGCAATCACGTCACTATGGCTACGTTCACACTGCAGGCGAAAGCGCATCAAATCCGACTTTTCTGACCCTACGCGACCCATATCCGATCATGGTATGACAGTGTGAACGGCTCAAATCCGATCTGGGTCACTTTCGTATGTGGTACTGAATCCGATACATATCCGATGTTTTAGAAAGCGACTGCTGTTTGAACGGTCATGTCGCATTAAATCCGTCTTTTCCGTCACTGACACGAGACAGACGCCAATTATCAGCGCCGGAGAAGACATCGCGAACGCTTCCTGGCCATCCCGTGTAGATGTCAGTGAAACTGTTGGGAAGACAACTTTGGAGAAACGTGAACATTTTATTTGTACTGTATAATCTGCAGATTCTGACAGAAATCTGCAGATTATCCTTTGAAGCACAGCTCAACACGGGGACAATTTCATTCACAGGAAAAAACACACAATGGCTTCATCCGCCGATCGTAGCCGATGAGCAAAGACTGTGGGCAGAGCAGAGTCGGGCCAGCGGACATTCCAGGCAAGCCGGGCATTTTTGGATTCGTGTGGTACAAAAAGACGCCTTTCTCTTCCTCTACCAACTAAAAACACTGCAAAGCTCCTTTTTTCATCTCATGAACTGAGACTTTATTTCATGTAATTGCCATTTCCTCTGAGTCTCATTAATACAACAGAGAATTCCCAGTCGGCTCGGAGCGAGGCTCAAGGAGGGGGTTGCACAAGGTTGGGTCGGCATGGAAGGGGTTGATAGGTTGCCTGAGGTGACAAATTTATGCTCACGCACATAAAAACACACACACAGCCTCTCCAATCAGAAGCCCCCTTTTGCTCAGAGAGACGAACATCAAAAGCATCATCCACAGCCTGATGAGAAGGCCTCGGAGGCGGAGCAGATTTAAACCCGCCCTCTCTCACACACGCACGCCGCAGAAAGTCACACCCAAACAGAATTATGAAAACAGACCACAAGCGTGCGTGCGCGCTCGAGGCGACCCCTTCTGCTGAGCCGTGTCTGGCTGACCACTCCGGATGAGACGTGACACCGAGGATGAATAATACAATAGAGAGACACTCAGATGTGTCAGCAGCATCTGTCTGTGTCTGGGCCTGACGTGTGTCGTCCTCCCTCCTCATTCACAGCAGAGCGCAGAGGCTTATACAAAACTAATGAAGCAGACACGCTGTATTAACGCACACTGTCTCATGGATGTATGCACACATATAGAGACAGACAAACAAGTGTGAGTGCAGAAGGTGCCATGTGGCAGCATCGTGACCTGCATCTCATCTCAGACCCCTCAAACTCCCCTGAGAAGCTCGCTCTGCTTTTGATATACAAAAATGATTTCCCAGTCAGGAGGAAAGGCCCGGCGGAGGCCGGCCGCTGCAAGCAGAAGGCAAAACGCTGAATGATTCATGACAAATCTCACTGTAGCTGGGTGCGTTGTGCAAGGAGGAAACTGAACTGAGGAGGTTCTGTTCAAAGAAGGCGATGACCCAGCTGCTGCTGTCTGATTGGTTACACACAGCATTTCCCAAAGGGCCGAGGGGAGGAATGACAGCTCGAGAATAAAGAGCAGAAACAGCAGGGAGAGGTTTTCTTTATTAACAGTAGAGCAGTCTGCCTTTGTGTGGAACAGGTTTGGGTGCAAGTTACAGTAGATGACTGAGCTCTCCTTGGGAGCTGAGAGACATTAAGGTATGATCCTACTTAATGCCCCGCGACACTGTGCCAAAAATCGATGACATTTTAATGGCCTGAAATAAGATCCATGGATCAAAAGAGACACTGTGTGTTTGGGTAGGTAAGATTTAAAGTCTGCTGTTCACATGTCTGCACGATGAAGAGTGATTTCACAGCTGACAGTGTCGCCTCTGTTGCATAAGGTAAATTCTGAGGTGATGAAAACCTCAGGACACACACAGCTGTGTTAACTGTGCCGGAGGTCAAGAGGCGAGCAAAAGATACTTGGTGGCGTCTGCCTGTAAACTGAACTTTGTCTCTCTTTGTCTAATAGAAATGAAGCTTGTGGTTAAGTTCAGGAAGAAAGATCTGTAGTCAGTCATCTGCCTGCTTTTGTTCTTTACATGACTACCGCTTTCCCACGCTGTCAATCTCAGTACCGACATCATTATTCTAGTCCAATCATCTTCACGCCCACCTTCTTTGAACCAATCAGGCACCGCTTCTCATGGTTTAAATCAGTGCTCCTCCTCATCTCCACCTCAGTCTTCATCATCATCATCACCATCCTCGTCTAGACTCTGGGTGGTCCTGCCTTAAACCCTGTCCATCACCGTGATGGGTCATCAGAGTCAAATCGCCATCTATAGTGACACGATAGCATCACACAGCTGCAGACTTGTCGTACACCTTGTGAATCTTCTGTTGAAATCAGTTTTCTGTGGAGGCCATTTAAGCCCAGTGAACTCACTGTGAAGTTCAAGAAACCAGTTTGACATGATGTGAGCTTTGTGACACGCAGGCGTCAGAAGACATGTGCACTGTGGTCAACAATAGTCAGGTAGAGTGTGACATTTAAACAATACGTAATTAAGCTGTGCCGAGACCAGATGCATCCATGCTTTCCTGCTGTTTATGTCAAATTCCGATCCCACCATCCCAAATCGAGACTCATCAGACCGGGCGACTTTTTCCAAGCTTCTATTTTGCCTAATTCTGGTGAGCCTGAGGGAATTCAGTGTCCTGCTCTTAGCTGACAGGTGTGGTCTTCTGCATTGTGCATTCAGAGATTCTCTTCTGCATATTTTGGCTGTGACCAGTGGTTATTAGAGTTACTGTTGCTTTCCTAACAGCTCCAACAGTCGGGAGATTCGCTTCTCACATCTGGCATCAACAAGGCATTTAAACCCAGAGGGCCGCTGATCACGGACCGATGCTACCAGTATTTAAAGGAGCTGAAATCAGCTGCTCATGATTTGAAATGGATGTTTAACACTTGCAGAAGAAGCCACATTTTGATTGCTTTTCTTTTCAACATAAGATGGAAAAGTTTTAATGAACACATCTGCTAAATTTTCGTTTGCCTATAAAGAATAGGGAATACTTTAAAGGTCAGTCAGCAGCAATGCGAGGCATGACTTTGCTAATGTTTAACTTTAATATCCTGATCTAACCTTAGCCAAACTGCTTTTATTACCTGAAGCAAACTGTATACACCCACATGCAACTCCCTCCCTCAAACATGGGTGCAGTGGCTGAACAAAAGGAACCAGCTCTGAATAAACATTACTCATAGCCGAACAGCTCAGGTGCACGCAGGAACTGATATGCCTGCATCAGGCTGAGGTGTCCTGTGTTATTAGCGCTGAGTTTGGGGGAATTTGCATTATTTCCAGTCTCAGGGCCCGTTCACACTTTTTCAGTCATGGTCTCAGCTTTGTGACAACTTTTCTCATTGGATTTGTAGATTCATTTCTAAACTGCAGGGCTGTAACTATATAGAGGTATTTACTGCAGTACTACTGAGTAATTATATAAACAGATTTTTAGCAACAAAATTATTTTTTCCTGTGTGCAGGAAATCCGCCCGGCTTTGTCCTAGTCTGGTGTTTGCCGTTACAGCAGTTAGTGGCCTTTTGGTCTTTTGGCAGCGTCTGCCCGTCTCCACTCCCCCACTCCACCCGCCTTCCCCTCGTCAACAACAGCCGCCAGACAGCCAACCGATCCTGCCAGCTCTGGTGGGAGGCTGGCGACTGCTCCGTTCCAGCTCCTAAATCAGAGAGGCTGTGTTTAGATCCCCCATGTAGAGCTGAGCTGCACTTGCACTGGGAGCGCCGCTGTCTTCCAGGATGAAGGAAGGACGTGCCGATGCAGTTATTCTCTCCTGTTTATCCTTCAGATTTATAACCCTGTTTAAATCCTCACCTTCTAGTTACATTTATAAAAGACTATGAAACAAAACCCAGAGAGCTGCTTCTGAACGCTGAGACGTACTCAAAGAAAATCTCAAATAACAGACCATTAGCAGGACACAAAGGCAGACAAAGGAAACAGCTTTCGTTTGCTTTGATGGTCTGACTGGAGTGAAGTGCACCGCCTCGGGCTGCATTCTTCGAAACAACAAATCCTCACGCAGAGTTTAAGTGCACCATCAACAAAAGTGCATCTTGTTTACCTGATGTGTACCTGGTGAGAGCGTCTCTCCGCTCGCTTTTATTCCCTTTTGATTTGTTGCACATCACTCTGTGCGTATAAGGATTCCTGCAGGCATTAAAGTTCCCTTTTACCCTACATATACATGCATGCAGCCCCCCTCCCCCTCCACGTCTTGCCATTTACTTGGAAACATAACACATGCTCTCCAGACTTTCAAAAACAACTTTGATAATGGCGAGAAACTTTTACACAAAGCCCCCGGGTCTTTCCAGGGAGAGACTTAGCTTCTTAAATTGCCCACATCTTCACATTCTGACATGAAGAAGGTTTTCCATGCTTGCTGCCAGGAGGCTAATTTGCCTTGGCACCACGAGCATTGGACTTAGGTACCAGAAAATGTGTTTGAATAAGTGCGTGTGTGCGCGTGTGCACAGAGGGGGAAGTTCTTTTTAATTCTTTGAAATGCCACAGAGACCTCCCAGCCACCCTGCATCAGCCCTGAACAATACTGCATCCTGAAACACAGATGAAAAGTGCTTAAAGCTGCGAACAGAGAATCACCTCGTAAAATGTTGAAAGGCTCTTTATTGGCTATGAAACAACTGGAAACTGATCAGCTTTAAGAAGTGGAAACAACGTTCTTTAAAGGAATGCACTTTGGCACTAATGTGATGGAAGAAAAGGCTTCAATCACTGAATTACTCATTTCAGCTTATTCATATAGCCTGGCATAGAGACTAACAATAAGACGGCCAACACAAAGATGAGCTCATCCAACAGATTTCCTAAGCACACCTGTTCAACTGCATGTTAGAGGAATAACATCTAATCAGCCAATCACATGGCAGCACCTCAGTGCACTGGGATATGTAGACTTGGTCAAACTGTTGTTGGTGCCAGATGGGCTGGCCTGAAACTGCTGATCTTCTGGGATTTTCCAAACAGAGAATGATCCGAAAACTGGTCAGAAAAAGAGAAACTATCCAACCGAGCAAACACCAGAGTTTACCCGAGTATCGTTGCTGACCATGACCTTAGTGCGTCCATCTTCTGATGGCTGCTTCCAGCAGGATAACGCACAAAGCTCAAATCATCTCACGCTGGTTTCTTTAACATGAACTTAGCATGACTGTAGTCAAACAGCCTCTAACGGAGCACCTTTGGGCTGTGGTGAAGCAAGAGATTCAAAACTAATGTGCAGCAGCTGTGAGATGAGATGAGATGAGATGAAACTTTATTAATCCCTCGGGTGGGTTCCTCTGGGAAAATTCGGTTTCCAAAAGCACAGCACCGACCTTGTAAGAATACAAGGGAATTGCACATTTCAAGTATTGCACCGTTGACTATTAACAAAAAGGGTGAGAGATGCTGTGAGCATGGAGCAGAGTCTCATTGAGACTCCTTGTTGAATCAATAACACAAAGAACGAAGGCCGTTCTGGGACCCGTCGCAGTACTAGCAGGGTGTATCTAATAATGTTTGATGTTGATTTTGTTCATCTGGACGTAACGTTTTTGTGAGCGAGAGAAACCTTCAACCACTCGTACGAACTTCTTCGGCTCGTGTTTCACCCACTCAAACGTCCAGATGAACAAATCCACCTTTCTGAGTATCTAATAATAAAAGCAATTAAACAACTACATGAGGATGACAAAGCGATGGTCATCATTGGTTCTTTTGATTTCCCCTAAAGCCTCTGACTAACTGTAACAATAGCAAACACGGAGCCGGGCAACGTGTTTTTCAGGTTCCACCTGATGTGCTGAACGGTCCAGGGGAACAAAAGACCCCGCGGACACGGGAATGACTCCGCACTGTTTACTTGAGCAATCGGGTTTTCGGTTTCTCTGTGAGATCACAGTTTCTGAGCCCACCCTTCATCCTTTTTAAAATGAAGCCCTTCTGATGATGCACAGACAAACTGACACCAACATCTGAACCAACCATCCAGATAAGTACTGCTTGTGTTCTCGCACTGTGCCCAGGCTTTAAATTACACGCACTGGTGTTACAGCGGTGTCAGTTTTCTCATCTAATCCTCGGTAAGATAACAGGTGCATTTCAGACTAAACATTGTTTGTAGTCGAGCGCAAATTTGTCTTGGCGAAACTCAGACATGACAATATGAGACTCTAATGTTTACGCTCCTCTTCAACGGGCTGATCTGTGACAATGGGGGCCATTCATCACTTCCTCATATGGTGTAATCGGCACTCGGGCACACGGGAACAAAACTGGACCAACGAGACAGTCGCCGGGCTGTAGCTGACTGCAAAATGCAAATCCTGTGAGCACAAAGGGCGAGTCAGCACAGAGCACACTTCCTTTATAATCCATCGGAGCCTTTTCGACTCACCTGAGGCGTCTCTTCCAGCAGAACAATAGCCCTCCACCTGATCTGATTTCTACCTGGTATAACCTTTTCACCATTTCCCCCGACACAGGGACCTTTGTTGATCCCAGATGAAGGATCAGATGAGCAGGGTTGAAGCAACAATGATTCTCATTCATGTGGAGCAAAACTTCGCTTATAAACATCGTACTTTACAGCTCGTGAGAAACGGTGCCTGCAGAGACATACATGCACACAAGCTGTTTCAGGCCAGTGACCTTCACTGTTCCGCTCTTTATCACTGATAACAGTCAAAACTCAAAATACTGCATCCCGCACAAGCTTCCCTTTCCCAGAATACACCACATCCTGCCAAGAAGGTTATGTAAGCCAAATCTGAAGCAGCCTTGGCTGAGAGACATGTTTTACTGCTGGCTGTGTTCCTGTTATCACCTTGGGTGTTTGAAAAGAGGACAGATAGAGTCTGCTTTGTGTCTTTTCAACAAGAGGATCCTTGTGTCAGCCAGGAGCGATGAAGAAGCCGTCAGATAAGCAGACATGTAGCACATTCCTTCATAGCATTAGTTTCAAACACAGCGAGCAGGACAATGCTGAGGATGCAGGTTTAGAAACGCTGCAGCTGACAAATGAAACGAAAAGGTCACGAGACGGTTTGGGAGAAAAGCTGAAAAAATGTTTTGGCTACAAGACCCCCCCCCCCCCTGCGTTTGTGTCAGCCTTACAGCATGAAAACATCATGTGTCAGTGAAACCACTCGACCTCCATACTGAAAGCTTCCTTGGCCACATTTTGTGCAGATACTGTTTCCTCTGGACTTTCACGCTCTCATCGATTTGCATGAAATTATTATATCTACCTGTTAAACCATAATCAGCTCAAAGTGGGAGCTGTGGGTTTCACTGGGTGATGCAGTTTGTTCCTCAGCCTGTTTTTTAATCACACCAACACGATCTTAACTCACCACCTGTCCAGATTTGAAGATTTTGCTTTACTGCAATTCATCTCCTCCAAACTGAAATTCAATTTTTGAGGCATTTTTCACACACAGCAGGAGAATAGTGCACAGAGGACAGGAAACTGGTATTAATGCTGGTAGATGTGCACAAAGCCACTGATATCAAAGGGGGTCTGTGGACACATTTAAATGTGTTTTGTCTTTTATGCGGGGAGATAAGAAACCATTTCAGAATAAAGTTCCTCAGTGTAAAATTGTGATCATCATCTATTGTACATAATATCATCACAAGACTCAGAATCTGGAGAAATCTGTGTGTGCAGGAGACGAGGCTGAAAATGAATAATGGATGTCCCTCACTCCCTCAGGCACGACTCTGTGCCTTACAGCAGGCACATGTGAACACGATCATTTCAAATGGACTGAAGAAAAATCTCTTCAGTGATTCAAAGTTTGAAATTCCTTTTAAAAACATGGACACCACGTCCTCCAGACTAAAGACGAGAGACACCATCTGGTTTGTTATCAGCACTCAGTTCAAACGCCTGCATCTCTGGTGATGGGGGTGAATTAGTACCTATGGAATTGACAGCTTGCACATCTGGAAAGGCACCATCAGGTATATACAGGTTTTACAGCAACATAGACCGATCAAACATTATGACCACTGACAGCTGACGTGATGAACACTGATTATCTCTTCATCGTGGCACCTGTTAGACAACGGCCGAACTGTGATGGCCAGACGACTCTCCAAAAATGCAACCCTTGTGGGGCGTTCCAGGTCTGCAGTGGTCCAACGAAGGAACAGTGGTGAACCAGCAGCGGCTCACTGATGGGCCTGATTACCACCTACCTACCAAACCACTGCTGCAGACCATGAACACCCTTTCATGGAAACGGTATTCAGCAGGATAATGTGCAATGCCACAAAGGAAAAATGGTTCAGGAGTGTTCGAGGAGCACAGCGATGAGTTTGAGGTGTTGACTTGGCCTCCAAATTCCCCTGAGCTCAATCTAATCCAGCATCTGTGGGACGTGCTGGACAAACTAGCCCCACCTCCCAACTTATGAGCAAACTGCTTTCTTAAAATGGTAAATTTTAAGAAAGAAACTGGATGTTTTTTTCCAGTTATTTATGGGAGAGAAGATGCTGTACTTTAGAGCAGCTTGAAGGAAATTTTGAAGTTTAACAATTTCTTTTATTATGAGAAAATATTTTACGTTGAAGAACAGCTGATTTGTTTGTATATGTTTTATTTATTAGAATTCAATATGTCACAAAATTTGGCACTTAACATTATGTAATAATGCGACAGCAGCGGGGGTGAGGAGGTAAATAATTTTTGAGTGATGACAACAAAAACATGACTCCAAGGGTCGCAAGTAGCCATGATGACCTAACGGCTCCTTCCAGCAAGCAGCGCACTGAACAACAAGTAGAAAACCACAGCGACACAGAGTCCATCAAACCAAGATTAGTCAGTCTGATGTTTGTCTGCACGTCTGGGCTCTGCGGAGAATCTATTTGTTTAACTCTGTGGCGAGAACAGGCTCTGACTCCTGACTTCCTGCAAACAGCGTTACATAAACCGCCTTCGAGCTGTGAATCAGTCGGGCTGAGATGGACTGGAGACGCTGGATGAGAGAAGCGGGAAGAAACAGGGAGACAGGAATTGGGCAGAGCAGTGGAAGGACTGAGACAGAAACAAAGACAGATTAAAACGCAGCTTCCCTCCGCAGGGGAAGCAGCCTGGAAAAATAATTGTCGAGAGGAGACAGAGGAAAGCCACTAATGACAGCAGACAATAAAAACTGGCCGCTGCTGTAGCGTCTTCCCAGCCAGAATGACAATAAGGGAGGAGCTGGCAGCCCCACTGTTAGCGATGTCCACGAAAGGATTGAACAGCCTCAACCGCAGCACCTGAATAGATCCTCGTCTGGGAATAGACTGTTATTAAGTCGTCTAAACACAGAGTCAATAACACCGCCACGGCACCTCCTAGACACTGGGAAATGGCACGGGTGCTAGCTAATTGGGTGGTCAGGATTATTTTGACGAGCAGTGAATAAAAGTGCATATGAGTCAGAATTATACGCTGCACGTGCACGGCGAGCCAGTAAACACAAATTTAGTTGCGTCCTCGACTTTGGACTAAACAGCAATGTTCCAAACGCTTTGCACAGAGGAGAAAAACAAACCAAATTATTTCAAGACTTTTTTATTACTAAATGTTTCTAATTCAGCAGTTTGTGTCCGCAGGTCATTCTAAATGTTGCAAAGTGAATAAAATAAAAGGGTACAAAAAAAAAAAAAGATCAGTTTTGCCGAGTGCTACAAATGTCATTAGACAGCTTTCACTAAATAAAAGTTCACATAACAACAAAGACGCATTCTCAACATTCATTTTCCCTTTCAAGTATGCTACTATCCAAAGTGACTAGTGTAAAGTTGGCAGAGGAAATAAAGTATTTACACATTACAGGTCCAACAAATATGTGTAAAAGCAAAGCAACAAATCCACACACACCGTACACAGGGACGTGACTGACCGGCTTCCACATTGGAAAACAGAAACGAGACTACAGCGAAGCAACATTTAAGACTCGAGTTGATCCACAAGGCAGCCTTCATCTCCCCTTTGAGGTTTCATTAAAGTCTCGGACCTGAAGCAGAAGCAAAGCACTCGTACACGAGCTGAAAACACAGAAATACAGACGTACCGAAGGAAACGTCCCGAAAAGTGTGACAAAGCTTAAGTGGCTTTTTCAGCTGACATGATCTTCATGATCGAGTCTCACCTGCTAAAGAACCACCAGAGTAAGCTGGCTGATGAACCTGTGAGCTTGCTGGGATTGATTGTGCCAAACTCTAGAAAACTACAATTCTAGAGCTTCCACCCATGTGAGCGTCAGTCCATAAATACAAGAAACTCACACACTACATATTAGGTGGATAAAAAATGTAAAGAACACAATAATCATTTGTGACTAAAGCGATATTTGAGATGAGGCGGCAAACGGGGGTGGGGTGGCTGTAGCTCAGGCGGTAGAGCAGGTCATCTACTGATCAGAAGGTTGGTGGTTCGATTCCTGGCTTCCTCCAGTCTGCATGCGAAATATCCTTGGGCAAGATACTAACCCCAAATTGCTCTCCAATGCATCCATCAGTGTGTGAATGTTAGTTAGAAAATGTGCTTGTGTGACTGGGTGAATGCACAAGTTGTATAAAGCGCTTTGCTCAGAAGGGTAGAAAAGCGCTACATTTAAATGAACCAGCCCATTTAAATGGGACCAAAGATCTGATGAAGGGCATGAGCTGTAAACACAGCTGTTATGGACACTCAGTCAGCTGAACGCCTCTTTGGTTTAACCAACTGAAACAAGCGGATCATTTCGTCCATGAACTCGTTGAAACTGTGACTAGTACCAGAGACCCGACAGGCAGCGTACCGCCGCTGATTAAACACATTCGTTTACACAGCAATGATGAATGATTGTGATTTGTGCCAAGGTTGTATTCAGGAAGGTGAAAGAGTACCAGATTGTACCTACACAGCCATGTGTGTATTTTAAGTGTATATACAGAAATACACAAAACAGACACTGTGTAGGAGGAGGGCGACCAGTATGTACAATAATATACATAATATACACAAAAACCTGCTCCAGGTCGAGCCTGTGATCACAGCTTCAGCAGCTCATTTTGGATCAACAAACTCTGACGTTCCCCACGCGTGCAGAGGAACAAACCACAGCAGGCGACGGCTGTACCTCCACAGCTGTCACAGTATCGCTCTTCTGTCAGGCAGGCACAGAGATTTAAGACAAGGCTGATGAAACGTCTTCAACAATAAATACAGTCAACAGAAACTCAAACCTCAAATAAAACGTTTACCTCAAACTGAACTGGCTAAAATGTACCCAGCCAGACTTTGTTTTTTACAAACTGTAAAGTCATCAAAATGAGCTCGAGTGGCAAAAAACATTTCATAAACAGATTAACATATCATTAAACCTAAAAATAATAATAATAATAATAATAATGATAATAAGACTCATGTGGATTGAAATGGAAAATAAAGAACCTTTAAACCGCTTCCTTCCTGTGTGATCGTTTATCTTATTCTGATATTGGAAAAGCTGACAGGGTGAATGTGACCTACAGCACACGTTTTTATGTCTGTGTCAAACAGACACTGTTGATTCCTTTGACATTTGTCCTCTCCAGACAGACAGCAGAGAGGATACGGTGGGCCAAATCATTAAGTTCTCCACTGTGTGCAGAGCATCTCTCTAGCTCTGTATATATGGAATATGTCGGGTGTATGTGTCCACTCAGAGAACCCGGGTTGCAATGTAACCAAATGTAGTCAAGAATCCCTGTCCACCCTGTATATTCCATATATATGGAGCTCAGAGAACTGGGGTTATATTGTAACCAATTGTTCCATTTCACGATATATTTGATACTTTTCAGTGTCTGAAGCCCACATCCTCTCCTGAAATGGTTACATTCCAATATGTCGTCTTATTTTTCTATTCAGGCTACTGACAAGAAAACTAAAGCAGTTTAAAGATTGCTTTTAAAATAGCTTACAGCATGAAATGTACAGTACACCCACTCGAGCTCTAATAAATGTTTCATACAGATGTGACTCAAAGTGATGATGGGGGCGGGGAGGGGGGAGGGGCTTCCTGCGGTGAGACAAACTCAATAAAGTGATGACTAACTCAGACATCTTCAATTAGCTTCCTGAATAAGTATAAGTGTGGGAAAATTATAGCCTTAAAATTAAAGCTGATGCTAATAAATTTGTATTTGTTATGTTTCAGAGTCAGCAACAAACGGAGCGTAAAGATGGGAAAAGACTAATTTTTATGAAACATTTATTTGTTGTTATTCAACACAGAGTGTTTGGGGGGAAAATGATGCCAAGAGTTCAAACTATGTGACAAAGATTCCGAGTTTGTCTCACTCTGCATGAGTTTCATTAGTTGTACAATTAGCCCAACTCCCCCTTGGTTGAAATGAAGTAATAGGATGCGACAGCTTAGACAAGACGGGTTTCATAAAAAGATGAAAAACCAAGGACATAATCCTCAGTTTGAACCTTCAGCGATAAACACAATTAAGACAAATAACAAAATGAAAGGAAGCTTCATCATTTTAACAGCTGTACAATCAAACAGTACACAGTTTGTCTGTTCATCCATCAGTCTGGGCTGAAGTATTTACACTGTGCAAATGAAACATCGAGCAGACAGTGTTTGTGTATTAAGAGTTTCTTTTACGTGGTTCAAGGTCCCGTAAGATCTCCATCGCTTCATCGACTGTCCTGATTTCACTCCTCTTGACAAAAAAAACAACAGTTTCTCTTCCTTTCAGTCACATCCTGGTTCAGCTCTCACGGCTAATGTCTTTGGATCGGTAAAACTTCATTTACACCTTTTTTTCCACACTCTGGAAGGAGCCTTTGTTTTCCCGAAGGTCTCTCCTTCGTGATTCAGCCGATTAAGTTTAGATATAAAACTAAAAATTAAATAAAATAAGATTAAACGATTACACTAATATTGGCAGTTTAGGACCAAATGAGGGTTATTAAAAACAAATGTCGACTTTCTTTCTGTGTGTGAACCACTGCAGCCCTTCTCCCCGCAACAAACTTCACCAGTCTTACTGAAACAATGCGTCTGCCTGCATCGAACGTCACATGATCGCATGGAAGGTGCTCTTCGTAATGGGCCGTATGGTTTAATGGGGATCACCATCAATCCCTGGACTGGTTTCTCCTCTATCAGAAGAAGATGACATCCTCCTTATTGAGGTCCTCTGTGGTGAACTTGTAGGGCGGCGGCATGCTGTGGCTGTGGCTGAGCCCTTGAACCTGTGCACCGGGATTGAGGCTCTGCGGCTGCACGGGGGAGTGGAACTGAAGAGCGCCGGTGCTCTGGGAGTGGGGAGGTATGATGGGAGGCTGCACGGAGGGTTGAGAATGGGACTGTGCAGGAGGCATGGGGGGCTTCTGAACATTTGGAGGGTGGGAGGCAGACCCGATGTCTGGTCCAGCGTTGTCTAGAGAACTGGGCTGATCTGCAGGAAAGGCAATAAGAGAACAAAGAATTACTGCAAATACAGTTATTCATAGCAGCTCGATGCAGCCAGGCTTACTCATACAGGAATGTAATCACATAAAATCCTGCCAGCGCTTTTTTCTTTGTTAGCTGCAACAGAGAGGACAGGATTAAAGTGTTAAAATGTCTGTGTCAGCAGCACAGCTTGATATTAATCATACTGCAGCATGTGAAACTGATAGGTGTTTACACAGGGTGAGGCTGGGCATGAAGGCAGACTTTAGAGAGGAATGTGACTGGGTGGGGTCAGGTTTGTCCAGGTGGAGAATGCAACTCTTTTGTTTGCGTCTATGAGAACCAAGATTAATAATGCAGCAGGCAAAGACGGACGAGAGGAGATTGTGTTTGAGTTCGTCTGATTGAGCAAGCGAGCGCGTGCGCAGCGATACCTGCGTGGTGATGTGGGGTGTGCGACTGAGGAGGGGCCGACATCGGGACCTGCTGGTGGGGGCTGACGGAGCGCTTGACCTTGTGGGCGTTGTCCTCTTTGGTGGAAAGCTTCAGTGGGAGCGCCTGCTTCATGTCCAGCGAGGCTGCGGGGAGACCGAGGGAGGGGACGGGAGCAGAGAGAGATTAGATGAGCAGCCTGGCCTCTTTGATAAGCCTGACCCAGTGAAGACTGCCAATGTGATTCTAATGAGGCTGATCAGGCCGAGCGCAGGTCAGGCAAGGAAAATCCATTTTAACAGAGAGTCTGCTGCACTGATTAACATCACCTACGGGAGGAAGAGACTTAAAACCTAATGGCCTAAATCCAACATCCAGAGTGCTTTGCTAAAACAGCTTGCACCTCATCTTGAGCTTTACAAACTGCTTTGAGTAAACAGTCTCTCATGAGTGTGAGCAAAAGACGACCCGCACTGTTATCACCTTTTTTGGTACCTTTCTAAAAAGGACTGCACTGTATAGTATTTACACCTGTGGCCATTTAATAGCAAGTCTGCAAGTGCTGGAATTTCTGATCAGCGGTCATGATCCCGACGCCTCACCGGTGCTGTCGGTGCGATGGGAAGCTTTGCCGCTCTTGCTTCCTTTCCCTTTGCCGCTGTTGATTGCTGCCAGCTTGGTGGGGATCTGCTGCTGAACCCCGACCGGCTTGTGCAGCTGGTTGGTGGTGCTGAAGAGATGAAGCGGCACATCTGTCTTTAGCGACAAAGTCGAGGAGCCCGTCTCACGTCGCACTATCACCTCGGGACGCTCCGGATAGTCGGCTTGTGCCACGGACATGCTGCCACGCACCAGCGGCTTCGGAGGCAAGTCGGTGGACCCAGAGGACATGAGGAGATCTCCATTTAGACTTCCAGAAAGGGGAGCCACCTGCAGGACAGGAAAGAATGGATTATTATTAAGGTGGACTTTTAAGCTCATTTTCTATATCGATGCATCGATTCAGCTTAGAATCACAGTCGCAAATGTTTGCACGGCCCGTGTGTGTGTGTGCGCATGAGAACAACTTCAAACAAATGCAGGGAATACACAGATCGCACGCCATAAATCGTCTGGCCTCTGTAATGGCAGGGCGTCATCAAATCTGCTGAGGCGCTGGGTATTTACAGGCTAAAGAGGGAATCAGAAACACATTGGACTCTTGCTGAGCATGCATTTTGGTACATCTGGTGCAAGCTTTTGATTCCCCCCCAAAGCTGCTTGAGGACAATGCACACAGAGACACAGACACAGAAAATCAGAAACATAAAACCCTTAATAATCCGTGAGCACACAAAGGCGTGTTGAACAAAACGAACAGGACTGCTAAACAAGCAGGCGAACAAGAAAACGGCTCCGGTGACATGAGCGGATAATAGAAATCGCATTGTCCACTTAATTACTAGAAGGGAGGAAAGATGATCTCGAGGCCGAGTCAACATTAGCGTCCAAGTTGCATTCAGTGAGACTGACCAGGAGGATTTCTGCAACAATGCAGTGATGCGGTGTTTGTGTGAATAATCCCACAAGTTTCATCGCCACAGAGGCTCCTTTCAGCGGGCTATTGTAAGAAATACTACACAACCAAACTTTGCTAATCCCCCTCTGCAGCACTGTGACCCAGTTATGGTGGAGAATGACATTTATCTGACATCATATAAGAAGTCAAAGAACAATGGGCCGACTACAAATCAGCCAGAAGGGGTTAACTCTTCACCGTTCCTCTTACGTGATAATGATGATAGTAATAATAGCTGCTTGGGTTTACTGGACAGGAAATCTTTGGGGATTACTACGATGGTCTTAATTATAAAAATAAACGAATAGCTTTCCTCCAAACAGTGTTTAATGTCGTAATAATATCAACATCAGTTTCTCTGTGACCAAAGCTAAAGCCTGGCATCAGCCTGTCTGGAAGCAGTCCATGTGCAACATGATTGATGATGCTGCTGAGCACTTCCTGTGGTGATGGGGAATGCCTGACTGAAGGCAGACTCATCTGAACGCTCTCATGTGTGGAGACTGTAGCTTCCTCTAGCCGAGACAGTAAAGGGGCCCTCTGTGGGCAAAGTCTCCATACATCCTTTCTTGACCCCTCGGTTTTCCTTCTCCGTAATTTTTCCTCTTTCGGCACTCACTCATCTCGGCACACAGATCCTTCATTGTTCCCACAACAAGGTGATCTGCTTTAAGCGACGCAAACAGCAGGTTTCCCGGGCAGTAAACCATGCACAAGCTGCCGAGCACAAAGAGCTCTGACTGACAGCACATAAACAATTAGCACTGGCTGCCTTCCAGAGGGTACTGCTAATGGTAGGTTTGGACTAGCTGATTATAGAGCCAGGTTCCTCTCATCCTGAAAACTGCCTGGATATTCCCATATCATAATGTATCCACGAACCCTGCACGAAGACTTCTACATACTGGACAACACCAGCTCGGGGACTTTTAGCCAGGAGTAATTTATGTGTTGAACAGTAACGTTAAAAAAAATTGTTTTTTATGGTTAATTTGTAGCTCTGATCCAGGGTGAAGTCACGAGATTAGCAGGCAAAACACGTGTAATCCAAAATCAAATTGCACCTAAGTAAATCATACAGTTCCTGAATGCGGTAATTACTCAGAGAAAGTACCATGTTGGAACACGGTGTTTCACAGCAGCAGCTATTCATGGCACAAAATTATTAGGCAACATTTTTTCTTAATGCCTGATGAATCTTTTAAGTCTCGCATCAATCAAAAGTTCAAACATTCTCCGTCTTTTCCACTCGGTACAAGTTTTACATTTCAGTCGATTCTCTTTGGCTACAAATAATAACAAACATGTGGAGGAACGGCATCACTTTAACCCATTTATGACATTACAGTGACTCACCAGCTGCAAAGAAAGAAAGCAGCCGTGTCTGTTACAGACTATCGCAATATGTTTGGGTTTTAGACGCTGTTTTCACATAGACAACATCTCCTTCGACCAACAATGATCAATACACTGCAGCTTTTTCAATAACATGTTACAGCCAGTTATTACCTTAAAAATCCTCATTAAAAAGCAACTTTCTCCAAGACTGTGAAAAAGTACTTTCCTCTCTCAGAGCAAATGATTCAGTTGGACTGTGAGTAATCTGCCAATATTGTGGTTAAAGAGTGAACAGTACTGCACACAGTGTACAGCTAACAGGTGGGGAATAGCTACAGTGACAGATGGCTTAGAGAAAATATCTGCCCTCGAGCGCGGTGCTGCGTCTGAGCTCCACAAAGCAACTGTTAGCAGCTGATTATAGAAGAACCCAGAAACAGGCCTTTAGGTTTCTGTGCACATGGTGAGGTGTTGATGAGTGTTTACTGCGAGTTTCACAGACAGAAACACACTGAGACCAAAGCAATTAATATCAGTCTGGAGGCTAAAGCCAAAGAGCAACTAGTACTTTTACTTTTTTCTTTTGCAGACTTTATGTTTTAGTCACATAAAGAAATCATAGAGGATCTAAATAAAACCGTTATGCATGTTTGGCTCCTAATTATTCCACCTTTGTGCTTTCATGCTCACTCTGAGTTGCTCCTATTGTCTTGCACTGCCCTTTACGTCACATTCACCCATTCAACTGCTCGTGAAACCAATCAGCCGAGTCAGCAGCTCAATGCAATTATGCAAAGAAAATATGAGCAGCAGTTTTCTGGGTGAAAATGCCCCGTTGATGCCAGAGGTCAGAGGTCAGAGGAGAGCGGCCAGGCTGCTTCAAGCTGATAAGAAGGAAACAACTCAAACACTCGTAACAACTGAGATATGCAGAAGAGCATCTCTGAAGGCACAAACTGTTACACCCTGATGCAGCAGAAGACCTTTACTGTAACTGAGGCTACGAATCGTACGAGCGCACCAAACATGGCACTACACAAGATTAGGTTGCTGAGTTGATTATTGATTGTGATCCTCTCAATAGCACAGACGGTGTTTTTACACTGGTGTTCTGTTTGCAGATTGAAACTCATAAGTCTTTTAAGAGCATAACACTTTAACTTTTACAAGGTGTGATCAAAACAAAGAATATGACCGTGCATGCTTATCAAACCAAGGAGACATAAAGGCTTATCTCTTATAAAAGCCCCGTTACAATCTGCAGGTTCCTCATGAAAGAAGCAGTCGTAAACTGCTGGGAAAAAAAAATATCACCTTTCCCTGCAAGCTTCAACCTTTGTCCTTGTTTACATAAGACCGTTTCCCAGCATTTAGGTTTTTATCAAAGAAAAAAAAAAACAACTGGTGCACGGAGCAATTTGGCCAACTGTTTCTTGATCTGCCCCTCATGTTGTTTACTTTCACTTAAACCTAAAAATCGAGATGTAACCTCAGCAACTCTTGGCTTTTATGACCTTCCAATTGCAAGAGTATTGAGCAATCAGACCACAGCCAACCCAAATCCCGGGGCCAACTACGATCAGATGAGATAACACAGATCAAAGAGGAAAAAGTGCTCTCTGCAGTCAGAACATGTCAAAACCTGCACAGTTCTTGCTCACGTATGTTAAGAAATGCACACACAGAAGCATGTCTTTTTATGAGGTCTAATCAAAGCTCTCTGGGATTGCTGATGAGTCCTAAATTTGGTTGGAGGCAAATAAATGTCTGTTGATATCAGCTTGGCCAGGAGCCTGGAACAGATCCTGCGGTTGTAGCTAATGAAAAGACCGTTTGATGTGTTTGACGCAGAGGGAGAAGAAACCACTTCCAAATCTCTCAAAACCACAGCCAAAAAAGTCCCAGCCAACAGTATAGAACTGAAACCCATAGACACTGCACATATGTACAAAATGCATGCACAAAGACTGATTATATAGTATGTAAGTGTGATATAGTTCAGGTCTGAACAAACTTGACAGAAATCTTTTTCACCGTCACCGTTTCTGCAGAGGGCTCTATAATTAGAAGAGGATTACTCATGACAGAGGATTAGGTCAGTTCACCCAGAGGCTCTGCTGCTTCATCAGAGCAGGGGATGTGGTTCTCCTGGAGCCACTGTGAAGTACTCTAGATATAACTCACAGTCAAAGGCCTCTGCAGCTTGTAATGAGATGATAACTGCAATAATTCACGTCAGCTGGTTATGTTTGTGTACACTGTGAGTCAAGACTCCCGTTAACTGAGTGCAAAAGAGCACTGTAGCGTTTTTTGGGACGTGTCTGGGCGTGAATGAACAGCGTCGTGTCAGCTGACAGTTACTCAGCACGGTATGCAGGCTGGAGACACTGGCCAATCAGCAGAGAGGGACTTATGACATAACTATAGATCGCAATCAGACAGAAATACATGCATATGAGCCCATGTAACAGCACCAGTGGTTTACGGTCAGACTTGAGTAATTGCAGTCCAGTGGCGGTGAATCACTGTGCTGCAGTCAGAGTCATCACAGCATCATTAGGTGTGTTTTGCATTGGAAAAAGGCAGCACGCAGATGTGGAGTGCTGGGAGCTTTTCACATTTACGCTTTAATATTAGCATTTGAAATTAGCTTTAGGTATTTCTAGTGGCTGTGAAAGAACTTGAACCAACACATCGCGCTGTTTCATAAATCATAACACTTTTTCAGGTAAGCAGGGATGCAGCAGGACTCAGTGAGTGCAGTGAGTCCCAGGTCTGCACTGAGCTGTGTCAGACTGAATGTGGCAGCTCTCTGTTCATGGATTCATTAAGCTTTGCTGTATCAGCTACAAATGAACTACGTAAATTAAAAGTATGTGATTCAGGTGGCGACTGTAAATGCTCCATCCACTCATATATTTTTTCTTTGACAAACAGATAAAATCTGTGTCAAGACAAAAGTTGCCGGTGCACACAGACACCCATCCAATCAACTAAGCTGTAATTGGTTGTTGCAGACCTTTGAAAACACTAAAGGCTGATATTAAGTAACTCCTTGACAGATTTGTTAACATCGGGCATGAAATTACAGTCAGTGGCTCTTTCTCAGAACTGCTCTCCCATGAAGCTCACAATGCAATGCATTGTAGCGTAAGGAGGGGAGGTATAAGCAAACACGAGAGCGGCTGGGGGGTAAGGAGATGACCCACACAGAGGTGGAGTTCTGGGCTGAATTGTAAGCCCGTCTATGAAACCGATGCTTCTGTCCCACTCGTAGGAGACCTGATAAGCAACAAAAAAAGGGTCCTGTGGCAGCTTATTCATGTTTCCGCTGTAACTGAAATGTTTCAAAATGATAAACAGAGAAAGGGCATTCTGCACACTGACACACAAATTAAGCATCATGCAAAAGCAAGCACAAAGATATTAAATGCGTCAAATCAAATGCATGCAACACGTGTGAGCCCGTAATACGTCATAACAATAATAACAGTAAATGTTGCCACATGCGGCCACTAGCACGGGTGCCCCACCTCAATGGTCTTCCTCTTGATCTTCTTCTGGTGTTCCAGGCGTTCCTTTTCTTTCTCCACAGCTCTGGTGGACTCTCTCAGTCTCTCCAGGTCCTGCTGGTACGTCTCCCTCTGCATGTCCAACTCCTCCCTCTCTTTTGCCAGTTGCTCCTGCGTAACAAGAAGTGATGCTGCAGCTTAAACTTCGTTAAATATAACCTCAGCAAGTTTAGTCTTCAGCAAGCAGAAAACCAAACGTAACTGTTCTGCAGCTCTTAGGTAACAGAGAGCGCCTCACCTCCGTCCTCCTGCACTCCTCCTCTCTTTGTCGTAGCCTGGCCTCGGTAGCCTCCACCTGCTGGCGGTGCCTCTCTCGCTCCTTCTCCCAGCGCTGCTGCTCCTGCCGGTGCTGCGACTGCAGCTTGTGGAGGCTGGCCAGCTCCTCTCTCTGCAAGGCCAGAGTCCGCTGCTTCTCCTGCTCCAGGAGCACGTTCCCCTTGTGGCGGCCGGGCAGGGAGGCCCGCTCCGTCAGCGAGGCCCGCTGCAGCTCGATCTGACTGTCCTGCTGTGAAACGATGGCCTGAAGAGACACACGAGACCAGGTGAAACAACAAAAACACTGCAGACCATTTTTGCACCGAGACGATGACGAGCAGCTGAGATGTTATTTTAACAACCAAAACATACTAATGCGTTTCATTTACAGAGTGAAGGGGAGACTTTTACCTGCAGACTGTAGAGCCTCTGTGAGAGCATCAGCACTCTGTCAAAGAACTAGAGTGCAAAGAACAGACAAGGTCAGCATGCTCAAATATCCACAACACAACATTTTACTGGGTTAATAAACATCTCATGGCTCCAGCAGGCACGACTGTGAGCATCAAACCTGACATTGTTCTGTAGCTGAGAGATAAGAGGTGAGACGCTTACTTCAGCCTCTGGGAACGAGTCGGACCAGATGCGATTCCACCGGGCAGGAGAGCTCTCGTCCACCTGAGTGTGAGATACACAGCAAGGCCATCATACTGCAGTGCTACACGTTATGTACAGTACAATATATAAGATGTGTCAACATATGACCTCAGCACTGAATTATTTAATTTCAGTTTAGTAGAATTAATTTTGTGAACTAAATCCAAAAGTGATTCCAGGAAACAGCCGTGGAAAACAAATAATAATGTTTAATAAAAAACGAAAACCAAAACGTGTGAAGTATTAGTCGGTATTTCAAACTCAGAGCACTGAACCTGTGTATGAACCACAAACTGAAGTCTGCTGGCTTACTGTCCAGCAGTGAAATTTACAGGAATCAAATGAAAGTTCAGAGAATTTGTTTATCGAGGCTTCATCTATGTAGAAACAGACGAAGTCACCTGCAAACACAGGGTCACGCTCAACATCGACACGTGGAAATTTCCAGAGGACTTGCTCTGGTTCTTACTATTTACAGGAAATAACAGCGACTCATCCCAAGAAGTGTGTGTGTGTGTGTGTGTGTGTGTGTGTGTGTGTGTGTGTGTGTGTGTGTGTGTGTGTGTGTGTGTGTGTGTGTGTCCCTACCGTCTGCTCCAGGGCGTGGCTGCCACAGAGGTCTTTCAGCTGAGGGTCAGAGCTGGCTCTTTGACTCCTGTCTCTGTTTCTGGACTCGCCAGAAAAGTTCTTCTTCACACTGCCATCTGGCACACACACAGACACACACACACACACACACACACAGACACACACACACACAGACACACACACATACAGACACACACACACGCAGACATTAACAATTCTGCGGGAGAGAAACTGACCAGCAAACAGTCATAATCTAAAAGAGTTCCACAGAAACTTCACACATACAAACAGATTTGTGTGTAAAACTGTCCCCACAGATTTATTTTGTTTTGTTTATACATTTTTATTTATCTGTACTGTATGTACGACGTGAAACAGACTTCTTTGCTGCTCGCAGTGTGCTGGACTCACTCTTGTTGAAGATGGCGGGGGTGCTGTCATAGCCCCCAAACGTGTCGGCTCGCCTGGGCAGAACCCCAGAGCCGTTTCCCTCCTCCCACCTGGCGGGCGCAGGAGGCCCCTCCCTCACTCCAGACTGCAGCAGGTTCTGAAGGTTCTCCACTGAAGCCAAAACAAATCAATAATATTACTACCTACTAATTTATAAACCAGCTGAGAGAAGAGAATGTGTGTAAATGTCATTTAATTCCCTTTGAAACTTCGACAGATGCACATATCGTCATGCGGCCTAGTCCTACCCTCAGTGATAGCTCCTTTGAGCAGGACCTCCCCCTGCTGGAGGTCTGAGAAGTCTCCTCGAAGCAGAAGTCTGGAGCGCGACGCTGTGTCTTCCAGCCCTGCCACAGACTCGGCCATGTCCGCAAACAGCTGAAGCTTCTCGGTCAGCGCCTGCAGGATCACTGCATCCTTCTGGCTTAGCCGTTCTACAGTTGGGAAACATGACACAGAAGACTCATGGGGCTAATTCCTGGAGAATAAGCTTTAATATTCTGGACTTCTATATATTATAAGGGTAATATAACACATGAGCACCACCTTGTGGCCTCTAGTTACCTCGAAATTCTTTAAATCTGGAAGCTCGTGCCTCTTCTTCCTCACTGAACAGCCTTTCCTCAGTGTGAGGACAGCTAATGGGGGAGAAGACAGGAGTCAGATGAGGGAAGGATCCTGGCTTTGATTGAGGTGTGTGAACACTTTCTTTGGATTAGCCTGAGTGATAAACAGATGCGTGTTTGTGTGTTGCTGCAGCTACCTCTCCGCAGCTTGTCGTATTTGCGTCATCCATGCGTTTCGCTCCTCCTTCGAGGCGGTGTGGATCTCATACATCTCCGGCTCATTGGAAGAGGCACAGATAAGAAACATGGCTTTCTCCTCGTGGGCAACCTCCCTGACTATGAGCTTATGGAGCGAGATAACTGACGGCTTGTTATCCTGGGAGGACCAGAAGAACAAAAGGGAGGAGGGGGCGGAAACGAGAATGAGAGCTAAACCGATGAATTTACAAATCTGTCGCCCATCACAAAATAATTCTGCTCCTTTTTACAATTTCCAAAACACACTGAGCACATTTCTCTTTGATGCCCTTTTATTTTTCATAGATACCGACGTACTCACCACTGCAGCAAATACATATCTCTGATCTTTTTCTTGAAGCAAAAGCAACACATCTGACAGCAGCACGGCAAGAATATCTAAAGGAAGAGCAACAGAAATGACAGAGATGCATTATTGATTTATAGAACCAGAACACGTGCACAGACAGCAGATGAGTAACAGTTTTATTATGTGATAAGCGAACCTTTGAGTCTGCCTGAAGCAGCTCTCCAGCTGACTGTGCTCTCATGAAGCAGCCGTCTCCGGCCCGGCGCGAGGTCCTCCCTCCGAAAGACACGACCGTCTTTGAATTTCCCCTGTGCCTTGGGCTCCATCCTGCTGTGTATTTCTCCGAGCCTGGAGTTCTTCTCGTGGAGATTAACCAGCGTGTCCACCTGTACGATGGTGTCTTTGATCAGACCCAGCGCCCGAGTCAAATCCACATGCTCGTCCGTACCAGCTAGGAATGAGGAAGAAATGATTAAACACAGTGAACCAAGTCATTCTGGGCAGTAACTGTGATCTACTGAGCAGAAATACCTTCAGTGTTGTGAAGAATGCGCTCAACTAGTACCGGGTACTTTGTAATCCGCTGTGTCACCAATAAAATACACTCAGTCACTCCGAGCCGCCGCACAATAGACAGGTGACTGATTTTCTGCAAAGAACAAAAGCAGAAATATTTTATTTAACTCTGCATGGTAACTAACGACTCTTTAATGTGATATAATACATCTAATTCTGTATCTATGCATCGTACTCGTATGATGATTTGGAACTTTTTGTTGTTTTGCAGCTGATCTTTGTAGTAGCTGACAGCTTCAGGGTGGTGACTGCAGAAATCTCCATAGCTGTCCTTCATCTTCTCTCCAATTTCACCTGAGAACTGGACAACCAAGAAACGTCAGCTCTGTCACTGAGAAAATCGATGGTGGGCATCAGCGTGCATGCGTGTCTCCTCCATACCTGTGCGATCAGGATGTCTGCCAGTTTGTTGATAGTGTAGTTCCTGTCGCTGGGCGGGACGAGGCTTTCTCGGCGCCGCTCTTTGAGACGAGACAGGAAGTTTGTGTGAAGGTCGAGGAGGTTTTCCAAGCGGGGGAACAGACAGTCCAGCCTTCCTGCGTCCATCTGGAGGTTCTCCTTCAACTCCCGGACGTAGACGCGCAGCATTATCTTCAGAGTTCTCACATGATGCATCTCTGTCTGCATCAGCTCTACAGGACGACACACGCATGTTCTGTAATGCACATGTGTGTGTGATGCACTGCAGTGCACTGAGGTGCTGGATGTTACGTAAAGCTCCTGGTTTTCCCCTCATATATACACTTGGTTATATTTAGGCTTTTTAAATATTAACACACATATTTACACATTAAGGTTTATTTACAGCTCTCACCAAATTAAATGTGTGATTCCAGCTGTGTTATAGTTGAAGTGCACGGCCCAATCAGTGTGCCTTTCAAGGTAAAAGCGCCATCTGCATCCGCGGGACAGGCGACTCAGTGGCCCGACGCGTACAGGAGCAACGAAATCACACTTACCGTATATCACATCTTGTCTCTTCGTCGTTTCTTTAGTGTGCTTTTTGAGATACTGCTGATCAACCGCCAAACTCCACGAGTCTGCCTCCAAATCCTGAGCATCAGACTCCAGATCAGCCCGCACAGCTGCATAGTGAGCATCTGAGGGGAGCAGCAGAGGCATCAGACCTGCTCTGTTTTGTTGGATTATAATTATTTTTAAAAGGACTTTTGAATATTGTTACCTTAACATGAGCAGAATTTTATAAATAATGAAGAATCCTAAATGATTCTTATTGTGCAGGGTCCCTGTTTAACAGCTCATCGTTCTGCGCTTCGACAGGGCTGAACCAAATTATTTTTAGGCCCGTTGCCTAAATTAGACATTTACAGTTTATAAAATCATCAGCTCTGCCGAGACGACGCACGGCTTTGTTTTCATCTTTTAAACGATAAGTAGCAACTTTCTGTCTCACTAGAGTAAACTTGGTCACCTCTGCCAGCTCACACTTTGCGAGCAACACTAGTTCTGACACACTACAGTCGATCGCTTCCAGCAAGGCCGAACCTGCGTCACACGTTATCATCAAGGTCACTTTCCTCAAAGGGCCGATAACAACAGTGTGACTCAAGATTTCTGCCCCTTTCATCAGTTATCCATGAGCACAGTGCATGCTGTGATGTTCTTAATATCAGAGATAATATAGGTGATTATCCTCCATATTTTTAACAACTGTGTACACAGTGAGGAAAAACAATCATCCTGCCATGTCATACAAGCGTGGAGTAAAACAATAAAGATGGGTATCGGCAGTAGCCCTTTCATGAATAAGCCCATAAAAAAGACACCGTGCTCTGTCTCACTTCCTCACTCCAGCCTAGAATACAGGTCGAGGTCACTCCTGAACCCACAAATCGCAACCAGCAGGACACACTCTGGGTTTGGGGAAAAAAGCCCTGAAGGCGAGCTGTCGCTCGAGCAGGTGGCCCTTAGAAGACTCAGTCTGAGAAAAGCTGGTCAACAATTTCCCACCGAGCAACAATTCCAACTGAGACTGGAACTGTTATTCGAGTAATTCCAGTTCAAGCCGCACTTCAGTCACTCACACAGCTGCTCACCTTCTACAATGATGGACTCGGTGGTCGAAGGAGCGAGGGAAATCGCGTCTTCATTGTAGCGTTTGGATCGGGGAGTGTCCGTCTCATCCATCTCCCCAGGGAGGGATCTGAGGGAAGACAACCACAGGTCCAAGGTGGCATACATGGTGAAATGGAGACAACTGAGTCCTGCTAGCAGCCAACACGTTAGTTTAAAGATCCAAAGTAGCAAATAAATCAAAGAAAGTAGAGAAAATCTTTCTTGATTTCTTCTTCTCCACTTACTGTTGCCCATCTCTGGCTTTGTCTTCTGCTCATTTACACCTCTCCCTTTCACTGCCCCCCCCCCCGCTACCGAGCCATGCAACAGGAAAGCAGGCAGCTGCAAGCAGTCTACACTCAGCTTCAAAGGGCGTCACATTAGAAGAGACAGCCTGCCTTTAAGTGTCGACTATAAAAACATCTTACGGTGGCAACGACTAAATATTGTTTGAGCTAAAGAGACGAGAATCTAAAAATATGAGACATTTACATACGGCAGAGCCTGCAAACATCTACAGTACAGCAATATACATTTAAGAGAAAGACTGCTCTGTGCTCGTCTGTGAACTTTTCAACTCGCTGCAAAAAAATAACCATCTCTTGAAAAGGAGACGAGTGAGGAAGTTTTTGAAAGAAAAAAAAAGCTTTTCAGGGGAGAAGTGAATGAAGTCTGTACTCACGCTGAACTATTGTTGTAATGAAGGTTGTAGCCAATGCTGGAGGTAGCAGCCGTGGAAGTGCTGGTGGCGAGGGCGGTTTGCGAAGCGCTAGATCCCAACGCACTAATGGTCATGCCTGGGCCACTGAATGAACCTCGATGGCCATCCAGGGCCTGAGATGCAGCTGGGCCCGCCTGATCCCACTCTCTGTCCCGGTCTTTTAGCGCTGGGAAAGAAAGACGAGAGACAGGTGATCGGATGCAATTAGAGGACACAGAAGAGGAACATGAGGACAAACGAGGAGAGGAGAGAGAGAAAGGAGAAGATGACCAGCGAAGTGGAGCGGAGGAGGAGGAGCTCTTCGCGTCCTGCCCGAGCCGACCCCAGTACTTTCGCAGCCAGGATCGCGGCAGGGACCGGAAGAATCTGCAGGTGATCATGTCGCGGTGCATCAACATTCGCATCCCCACACGTCCAGACAGACCCCACGAGGAGGCGGAGGACGATGGGGAGGACGGTTTAACGACCCTGGAGCACGCTTTGAAGGGTCCCTTTGTTTGGCAAGCTCTTTTAGCAACCACCAGCTCCATTGCAAAGGTCTTCAAATCGGATGAGTGACTCAAGGAGAAGTGCAATAATCCAAACTGATACTGAGATATTACTGTACAAGCAATAGGCGAGGTCACCAGTGTAAAGAATGAGCCGAGAACAGTGCGAATCCTGCTTTTATACGCAGCCCACGAGACTCTTCAAGCCCGAGCTCCTCAGAAGAAGTCACTTCTAGAAAGAAGCACGCCCTTTGGTGTTTCTCGCACTTTCTGATCCTTCACGTCTCCTCAATTCCTCCCTCTCTTGCTGATCTTCCTGACCCCCTGCACAAGCTACTGATTGGCTGGAGGCAAGACATGAGGCGAAATCAGGCGTGGGTGACAGGTCCCCAGCTGTTCACAAGAGAATAACAACTGCTCCAGGAGATTAACTTAAGCTGCTGCTGCCGCCGCCGGTGCTCACATCCCCTGTGGGTTCGGTCGCATGCAACCGGACCTGCTGCATGTTACAATTAGTGATGAGTGACTTTTCCTAGGATAGACGGCAATGAATAAAAGCAAATGATTTCATACATTTGTATCATAGTCAGCAAAGCCCATGAAAAGACCAAAACCACTTATATATTCATCCTGCTAAGCAGTATGGTCTGTGTAGCCACAGGGTGATTAGCCTACTCAGCTGTGCCATACAGCGCCATTGCTCAGATTTAACACTTGCCTTTGAGAAACTACTTTAAAGAGACTAAAATGTGCAGATTCACCCAGTCTTTTATTTTCTTCATAAAAGCTTTTGTTCAACAATGACGCCCTACGGCAAAGAATAAGATGAATCAGGTCAAAATGCACAGGTGACACTTGTGTAACACTTCATAGTAGTTAGATGTAGTAGTATTAGTACAGTAGTTCTCTGTGTCTTTATATAAATTCGGTACATAAACAACATTTCTAAATCAGAGTTTGGACAAAAGGTAAACCAGAAGTAAATCTGACTGTTCTTAACGGTGGCTAATCATCACCTTTGCCTACCGGCTGTTGGAGGCCAATCTCCCCCTCCTATGCTCAGTGTGTAGGCGCACACACCACAGAGAAACAGACCCACATACACACAAACCAGAAAGAAATAGGACAAGTCCACCATCAGATGTCTTGAGGGTTCATGTTTTTAATCCTCTGCCAACCACCGGTGTGGCAACCAGCTTTCTAATTAGACATAAAGGGACTAAAGCCACCTTCTCAGCCATCGATGAACCCCCATAGTTACACTGATACTGTGTCAGTGGGATCTGCGAGCAGTACATCCGCACATCAGCGCTCTACTCACCAAGGTTAGGAGATCCCGATGAGCCAGTCTTCGGTAGCGTATCTCTCTGCGTGGAGAAAATAAAGAAAGACGACATTTTTAAGGCCAGTTTCTCGTGCTTTTATCAACAGAGATCAGATTATAAAATTATTCAAAATTACACGCAGTTAGTCTTTATTAACAAGTTCATATCAGGCACAAGAACAGAAAAGCCGAGCTTCCTAAAGCCCGGCCGCAAATGAGCCGGGAAAAGCGTCCTGACAGAAGTAGGTTTATATGTCTCTGAGGGGATGAAGTAGCTTCATGCACCATCTTAACATTTTTTACTATTTCGTTCCCAGTCTTCTGTCTTACTCTTACATTTTTGAATGAGACAAAAAAAAAGGAAATAATGTCATAAAATGTACAGTATAGAGTTATATTTCAGTTTAGTTTGTTTAATAAAAATAACAAATGAAAAACAAATGTGATTATTTGTTACACTTCCTGATATAATTTGGCATTACAGCCCTTTCAAATAAGATGTCGTGTGCTTAAAACCCAGAGACGCGTCCACACGAGTCACTGTCCCTGCTTTCTGATCAGCGCTCCATCAAATCAATTAACACTAAAAATCCCCCAAAATAATTTTTAAGAAGTATGACTTGTAGACTAGGATAACCTTAGTCCTCTTTAGCTTGATGCTCCAGTGAGCTCATATTGTGCACATGCATAAGAGACGGTCACGTATGTTTTGAAGTCATGGGCGCGGTTATTGCAACATGTTTCAACAACCCTCGTATTGAATGTGGAAATTACATGCAGCAGCAGCAGCAGCATCATTGAGACTTTACTGTCACAGTGAACACTGAATGCTGCCATCACGGTCAAACAGCAAATTCTGATGTTTCATCGTCAATCCAAAAGTCATTTTAACATAAGCATTCCTCCAAATTTCTCATGTTTGACAAAAAAAAAAAATCCCGTCTGAAGGTTTCTACGTGTCATCACTGACTCACTGCCATAGTGTTGCACAGAAGCACTAATGGTAATCGAACCACAAGAAGAGGACACAGGAAGTGATATGCAACTCCTTCATGCAACATCACATTAAAGTCCAGGCCTGTAGAGTGCAATCAAACCCAGCGTGGCCTAATCGTGGCTGCTCGCCGTGTTTCGAGTGTTTACCTTATTCTTGCTGCTGGTGCACTCTCCCAGCAGAGACTTGCAGCTCTTGTGAACGTTCACAGCGCAATCTGAAAAACACCAGGGCAGAAACTTACAGTCAGTGTATCATTAGTCTTTGCAGGAGCAGGTATATACAAGACCACAAAGTTTTGGCAATGATGCATGTTTGAAATGAAAAAGAACAACATTTGACCAGCTCCTGAGGGCGACGCCATCACAAGTAAAAAGCTGGGATTCAGACAAGGCAAAGAAACAGAAAGCTGAAGGATAGCACTTTCAGCTCATGCAAACAAATCACAATGTTTGTTTTCAGATGTGTATTTGCAGTGTAAAGTAAAACTGGTGGGACTGGTGCAACAGTGGCTGTGGCTTCTGTTTGTTTCCACATAAAGACAGAGTTAGAGCGCAGTCGGGTCAGGAGCTTCCTTTTTCTCAGTAACAGGTTTATATTTCCGTCCACCTTTCTGTCTTTATTAAAACCAAAGCTGCTGCTGCCTGCGTGTTTAGATGACATGCCTGTATATACCTCTCTGCTAATTACACAGATAAAAGCTGTTATGGAAAAATATACTGGGGGCAAGAAAAGTTCTCCTCCATCGTGTACGCGCTTACTGAAATCTTGCAACCTGGCAGCGTACAGTACAAACCACATACTGTAAACGCCCTGCCTGGTGGACAAGGCTAGCCAAACAAATGAGTTATGCTTCAGCATGCAAAGCGTGTTCCCATCCCTTCCAGGTAAAACCACGATAATACAAACAAGACAGACAAGCACATGGTTGCGTACGCAGACTGAAGCCGTAAAACCTTATCTAACGCTGTGACTGGTGAAAAACAAACTTCAACTGACTGCGTCAAGTCAGTGCATCACAAGAGAAAGAGTGACGTCGTAAAATAACTCGTTCATTGATGATGTTTTATATCCTAAAGCTGCCTACTTTACACCGATCCCCCTGTTACACGGGGAACAACGCAGGCAGTGTGGTGAGTGTTTAAAATCAGGCTTCGTAGCTGGCTGACAAAGGTGACGCTGGCGTGAGCCGTACCAGCAACTTCCACTAAATGCTGAAAGTTTCTAGTCCTTACCCCTCCCTTCTAAATGCTGGTACCACACTAAAGCTGCTACAATGGAGACAAATGACAAGTCTGTATCTTCTTACCCAGAAAAAGCCTGAAGCAGAGAGACAGGTGATCGTTTGTGTGTGAAAACGCTCTGCGTGCAGCTTTTTGCCTTTTAGCTTTTTTCTCTACTCCCCCTCTGTGTCTGCTGCTCACTCGCTCTCATAATAAATGAACAATTGCTGGCTCAGCTGAAGGAAAAGAAAACAGAAACTGGCTTCTGAATAATCTAAACCAGCACCGCTGTGTCTCTCTTTGAGCTGTGCTGAGCAGATATATACATACAGTTATGAATAGCAACTAGAAGCACTTAGATTGCATTGAATCTGAGCCCATTTTCCCCTTTTGGACTTTGTTTAGCAGCTAAAGGCTGAACAAGAAGCAACTTCAGAAGAAACTAGAGTCAAAATTTCCAACTTTTCATCCTGATTCAACTAAAACACGAAAAATAAAATAAAATTTAATCTTCTTGCTAATCTGGCTGTTTGACAGACCAGCTCAAATTCATTGTTTAATGAAGACAACCAGCCCCATGGGCAAGGCTGGGACAGGTACTGCTTCGTCTTTTGGTTGCTCCCTTTAGGGGTTGCCACGGCACATCATTTGCCTCCGTCTCACCCTATCCCATCACGCCAATCCTCTGCATGTCCCCCATTATATCCATGAACCTTCTCTGTGGTCCTTCTCTATGCTTGGAAGCTCCATATTCAGCATCCTTTGTCCCTCCACCTGCCTCCCTCTAATTCACACTCATACTTCGTCTTGCCTCTGCTGACTGCACGTGCCCACACTCTCTCAGCCTTGCTTGTTTGCCTTCAAACTGCTCAACCTGAGCTGACCCCAGGTATTTAGGCTACGTCCACGGGTATTTTTGAAAACTGAGATTTTCCGTTTTCGTTCTAAAAAAAAAAATCCCGTCCACACGTAAAAGCCAAAAACGAAGGAAAACGCTGCCAGGAACATGCCAAAGCAACAGGTGGCGATATATTCCTAACCGTGTAGAAATGTTGGCCAATCAGGAGTCTAGAAGCCTGGGTGGGAAAGAGTAAACAAAGATGGCGCATAGAAGCAGTACTGAGTCGTATGTGTGGAGGGACAGTAACTGTCTGTGTATATGTAAGCATTTAAACACTGCAGAGTAAAATTAACAGTAACAGTATTTTGTCTAAGTCCACCATTGTAGAAATTCATTTCACCGAAACAATAACGTGGCGCACAGTGTGACGTCAAAAAGGCGCACACCTTTGACGCTGCGTTTTCTCCGTTTTCCTCGTCCACACGTAAACGCAAAAACAGTTTTTGAAAATATCCACCCTGGCAGGAGTTTTTAAAAATCTCCGTTTTCAGTGACCAAAAACGCCGTTTACGTGTGGACGAAAGGTGCAAACGCACAGAAAAATCTGCGTTTTCAAAAATACCCGGGTACGTGTGGACGTAGCCTTAATCTCATCCACCCCCTTCCACCTTCACAGGTACACCTGTCTCCCTCTCATTCACACAGACATGCATCCTGTCTTCCCTTGCCTAACTTTCATTCCTCTTTCTTCCAGAGCATACCTCCACCTGTCCAGGCTCTCGTCTACCTGCTCCTTACTCTCACTACAGAACACAATGTCATCTGCAAACATCACAGTCCTCAGAGATTCCTGCTTGACCGATCTGTCAGCCTGTCCATCAACACTGCGAACACAAACGGGGCTCAAAGCCCACCTCGAGCCCACCTCTGACTCCTACCACACAGCTCACCACTGTGTCACCGTCCTTTTATGTGTCCCGCACTTCCTTATACAGTACGGCAGTTCCTCTCTTGGAAAAGTATTGCTAAGAAAAAAAAAAACGAGAAGCAGACGGGATTAATAATTAAGTATATCTATGTGGGCTTTAAAAAAAAAAATCAATGTCATTGCAATATTATCACTCAATAGAAGTAAAAGATTAACCCTAGATAAGCAAGAACAGTAGGTTTTCTGTTTACTGATATCACCGAGCTTATCATTGCAGCTTGTTAACAATAGCACACTGTGCAACAGTCATGCTGAAAACACACCGGCTGTGAAAGAGAAAAAGATCAAAGTAAGCAGAGCTCAGGTGTGAGGACGGGATCGCGTATCATCAGCTGTGAGCGTCTGATACTGTTGAGAAATGTCAGAAGTTACAGTCACTGATGTCAGTAGCTGATCCACGGGACACTCGGCTCCCTAACAAAACCACGACCACACCCAACATCTGCTGACACCCCATCGCACAACAAGTCTTCTTGTGGTACAGAGTGCACACTTCAGTGAGTCAGTGAACTAGAAGTGAAAATGATACCTAGCTCTCTGCTGTAACTGATAGAAAATTAGAAGAAAAAAAAGCTGTGCTGTTTCTCCAGTTCTAGAGAAAATGTGTTATCTCACATGACCGGCAACTGGATTTGGCAGAGGTGAACAGAAGAAAACATTATTTCACACATCACATCATGTAAACACTGTTTTCACACACGGCCCAGAAACGCCGTCAGGTTCAAGACAGTGTGAAACTGCAGTTTCCGTCGCAGGTGGTTTTACAACATGCAATAACAAAGGATGCATATTTTAGATCCTAAAGCAGCTGCGAGTTTGCTGATGCTGGCTTTGAATCCATTTAGAAAGAATTTAAGAACTCCTGGCTACCTGATGGTGCTCGGGTGGCTCAGATTCAAGCAGCTGTGCATTTTTGTCAATCTTAAGCTCTCGTTGCGAGCGTAATCCTGCTTCACACATACACAAATTAATTTCTTTACTTTATTCCTTACTACATGAAAGATGCAGATTGAAGGTGCAGCCTGGTTTGTGGAAAATATATATAACTCATAGCAAAGACAAAGTGCAAAAACACAGGAAGCTGTTGTGTTAATTCATGTGAAAGCAATAACCCTGTCACAGATCTAAGTATAGGCTTTAAACCATAGAAGCTAGCACTGCAATCGGTGTCAACGGCCACAAGAGCTCATTTTAGGTCACATCCACTATTCACTTACGGACTAATGACGACTTAAACAAAAAACACTGACTATAGACGCTTGCTGTGAGTGGATCCAGTGGCTCTGTTATGACCAGAATACCAGACATGGCATTCAAAGTTACTAAGGCAGTCCATTTGGTTCCAATGACTTAGAGAACCAGAACCCTTTGTATGTGAACGTCGTTCGATTTATGTGAATGAAAAGCACTTTCAAGCATGTCCTCTCTGTCAGGTAAGTTCCACCATGTATGAATTCTCTTAAACGCTTGTTCAACTAGGCTTGCAGGGGGTTGGAGTCTCTCCCAGTTGACCCAGGGTGAGACGGGGTACTCCGAGGACAAATCCCCAGTCCACTGCAGGGCTGACACAGACAGCTATTAAACCAGGGATATGGATATCCACAGTTAACCTAACATGCATGCCTATCAACTAGATGGGAAACCGAGAGAAAACGCATGCAGGCACAGAGAGCATGCAAGCTACAATAGAAGTTAAACACATCACCCTTCCACAGAATAACTTGGACATTGCAGTGTCACAATTTGAGAGGAAATTAACTTGACGGTAAAGTTCAATAAGTAGGCTACTTATGGTTTTGAACCATGTGAAAACCATGTATGACCCCAATCATTCTTTTCAGTTCAAAGAAAAACCTTATTACCGCAAACAGCTGAACAGATCGACTAAAGGTAAAGAGGAAAACAGGTCACTTTAAAAAAAAAACATTCTAACACAAAGCTTCCTGTGCAATCATGCATGCAAAAAAAAAAGAAAAAGAAAAAATAAGTTACTCTTAATTCCCCAAAACAATAGCGACAAAAACATTTGGGGCAAAGTCCAAAGTGGCCAGCCAACCCAATGACATCATCTAATGAAACGGGAGGGAAGCGGAGCTTCTCTGCTGATTGCAGTTCTCCACCAAAAGACCACCACCAATAATCTAATGCACAACATAAATTAGCACAACAACTATGCCTTCATTGGCGTACACTTGACCTTGCTTGGGTTTGAACTATTAGATTAATCTGGTTCACACTCCTGGAAATAATGGTCCAAACCATTCTACTTTTTCTTGGTAATGGTGCTTTTTTTCCCCATTTCCTGATTAATTAGACCAAAGGTTACCAGTACAAAAGTAGACAACAATGGTCCACAGGAGAATACTACTGTGAGAGCCAAACCTTCAATTGTGTAAAATGCAAACATGAAGAGAGCCAGGCATGCTTGAAGGAAAGGCAGTGATGCATAAAGAAGTGGTGTGCTAACAGGCAGAGATGGGTGAGACCCAGAGTCAGTGGAGTGGGCTGTTATGCACTGGTAGACCTGCCAAGCACAATTAGCACCATGTGACCCAGTCAGAACAGAAAGGCTGAAGAGTGAGGTGACAGGCTGAATGGTCACCCCTCAGCCTGGGGCATTCCTATCGCCTGATGCCAACAAAGCTCTGGCAGACAGACATCACCTGCCCGGCTGAGGAATGGAAAGCATCCCATTTTATACACTGAAGAATATATAATTTAAAAAAGAAAGAAAGGAGGAATAAAAGCTGCCTGGGTCTCAGTCAGCTAAGGGGAGGGAGCAAAGACAAATAAAGGAGGCTGATGAAAACGAAGTGGAGACAGCCTAGGTCAACACTGCTCTAACATTACTGCTGTAGATGTGAATACGCTCCGTTTCAAACACGTTACATGAGAGGAAACGCCAGTAAATTAGGCACACCAAGTTATCTTGGAAGCTAACGTTAGCAATCACCTGTTGAGCTTCGTGCAAAGTCTACGACCGGCAGCAGAGCAAAGTCACCGAAAAACCCACGTAAAGTTGAACTAAAGTTCAACAAACAGACGAGTTTCGTGGCGTTATGGGTTTGTTTACGCCGCAAAGACACAAGCTTTCAGCTAACCTTGTGTTTCGAGAAGGAGAGGTTGTTCGCGAGCTAGCACGCTAAGCGCTGCGTGGCTAATAAGTAGCCAGCACTACCCTGAGAATATCTGGGAGCTAATTTGGGCCAGCTAAGTATAAATTAAACTCTCGGGAAAGTAAGTGCCTCGCCCTTATTATCACACCGACTCAACTCTGGAGGGGAAAAGAAAAAAGCTCCTAGTTGGCTTTGATTAGCTTTTAGCTGGCTTAGCTAACGACAGGGATGACTGAAAAGTCCACAGAGGGAAACAACGGGAGTTATCCACCTGATCCCGCTTGAGACCATCGCTACAGTCGCCGCTTCTTACCGCTCCAAGAAGACTCGGATTTGCCTGAATCAGCTGCATCCGAAGGGAAATGTAGTCTGTCCGTAAGTTAAATAAAACACACTGGCCAGTGAGATCAGTAGCAACAAGTATCACACATACTCGGTTTTGTCCAGTTTGTGTCTCCACTGGGAACAATCTCTGGCATACAAACGACGCATTCCACAGGCTGAATCCCCACAGGGCTGAGTTCAAATTAAAGGGACACTCACTTGTTTTCTCACGCCTGTGTCCGCGGAACAACAACACATGAGCATCTAGGGTTTGTGACTTCATTCAGCAGCAGCAGTGATGATTGATGGATGGAGAAATGTAACAGATGCATTATTATTATCATTATCATTATTATTATTATTTTATCCAGATTGTTTAACACAATCTTGGAGAGTAAAAGAGTCTGAGCATCGGAGGAAAAGTGTACTGGTACTGATTTTCAGGACCAAGGCTGATGTACAGAGCTGAGGCAGCTATAGAGGGATAAAGCTGATGAGTCATACCGTGAAGATATGGGAACGAGTTGTTGAGAGGTGACGATAAGTGAACAGCAGTGTGTCCTCATGCCGAGAAAGGGCACTACAGATATGTTTGCTTTGCAAGTGCTGATGGAGAAGTATAGAGAAAGTCAAAAAGAACTGCACTGTGGTTTCTGTGGATCTATGAAAGCAAGAGAGGAACTGTGGTACTGTGTGAGGAAGGATGTGAGGGGTGTTAATAGGAGTGACAGGCAGGTTCAAGGTGGGGATAGGATTACACCAGGAATCGGCTAAGACCCTTCCTTCTTCTCTGACACAGTGATGGAGGCTCTGTGGACTATGATATTCACAGCCAACAATGTGATCTGTAGTGAGAGCGGGGAGCAGGTGGATGAGAGCCTGCTTCATCCGCAGGTATTAGGGATCATTTGCGGCAGAAAGATAGCAGCAAAATGAAAGAGAATGTTTACAAGATGACAGTGTATGGTTGAAGATGCTCAGATTTTCACTGGGAGTGACCAGGATGTACAAGATTAGAAATGAGCACATCAGAGGGACAGCACAGGATGAGCAGTTTGGACATGTGGATATGCTGGGCAAAGGATGTTGAAGGCGGGAGGAGGGAAAGGAAGGAGGACCAAAGAGAGGATTCATGGATGTAGTGATATATAGAGGGTTGTTGTGATGATGCTAGGGACAGGGTGAGATGGAAGCAGATGATCCACCGTGGCGACCCTTAAGGGGAGCAGCTGAAAGACGAAGATGTCTTAATGTTTTCTGCTGATGTCAAAAAAGAGGCAGTCCAAAGAGGAAGACACTGAATGTGTGGCGCACCGAGCCTCGCTGAAGGATACCAGAGCAGCTCTGTTTAATAAGCAAACAATAAGAAACAACCATATATTACATCCTGACCGCCAGACTGCATGGTGTATAAATATCCTGGACATATTATGGCCTTTGTCTGCCACAGAATAGAGGGAGCAAGGAAATATTGGGTTATAGTCATGAAATAATGAAGCAATAGCACAGAATGACTAAATGCCCCCCAGTGCTCCCATCCACATGTGCCAGTGAAAGGAAAGAGAAATGGTGATGATATTGAAAACACTTCTGTTTCCTTGTTACTGGAAACTTTATTTGTTGATGTGAAATTCTCAACAGCCAGACCACATGGCTTATGAGAAGACGGTCTCTGGATTACAATAATGTCAACACATGTGACAAAAGTCCGCACCGCCAGCATCAGTCACTGTGATGGAAAGGAAATACCCAGTGGGAGTTTAAAACTGTCACTTTAACAAACCTGTATAAACATAAATGTAACATCAATACTGAGAGTTCGTCTAGAACCAGCATCGAGTTTAAAGGCATCACTTTAAACACAGTTGTGAGAAAAATAAAGTTTTCACTGGACCACCTATAGTAGGAATGAGATAGTATGACTTTATCAGTCTGTCTCATTATTGTGGAGGAATCCGAGCCCACTCTGGAGCTCAGCTAGAGCAGGTCATCCACTATGCTAAAGTATCCTTGGATATTGAACCCAATGTGTTCATCAGAGTGTGAATGACTGCTGTATAAGAGCCGGGCCATCGAGCGTTTACAGCATTGCTTCAGTTCATTGAGGTTTGTGGGCATTTGTTTATGCTCTTAAGGTCCGCCCACAGCATTTCTGTCACTGCCCCTCCTAGAGTCCGGAACGAGATTTCTTCCTGTTTAAATGGAGTTCTTCCTTCCCACTGTCACCAAGTGCCTTCGCCTTCCAGTATAAAGAGCCTTGAGGCTGTTGTTGTAATTTGGCGCTGTATAAGTTAAACTGAATTAAATTTAACTGACCTGACTTGACCGTGCCATCGAAACACCTCGATTCTTTTCTTTTTCAGTCATTCTGCTGTAAGATTTGCTGCTGTGCTTGGGATCATTGTCCTGTTGCGTGACCCAGTTTTGGTCAGACAGACGGTCTCACATTTGCCTCTAGAATACTTTTGTATACTAAGAAGTTCACAGTGGACTCAGTGAGTGCAAGGTGTCCAGTCCCGGGGCTGCAAAACGAGCTGAAAGCATTGCCCCGGCCACCACTGTGCCTAACAGTTGGCGTGAGGTTGTTGTGCTGGTATGCTGTGTTTGATTTTCTCCAAACGTGGTGCTATGCATTGTGGTTTGGTCAGATGCAGTTTTGAAACCTGTGCTGCCATCATGTTTATCAAGTGAAGAGGCTTTTTATCATTTTACTGACATGAAACTTAACATTTGACATGCAAACTGAGGCCTGTAGGGCCTTTTTTGTCATTTTGTGTAGCACCTTGCTGCTACTCAGCCTCTTAAAATCTGTAGAGTCAGTTACTTAGTTTAATTATACATTCTAGAAATTTGAAGAATGAGTTTTGCTTGCTACTGTCTATTGTTATGTCGTGTTACTGCTAGTTTTACTTGAGTAAAGTTCACTTCAACATGACTTGTCAGACACGTTATGGTCAGATCAGCACGAGATGCTTAAGTGGTATTTGGGCTGTGAATAATACAGACTAAAGGTTCTTAACTGCTGTCTACATCCACTAACACAACTGCCATTATTAAAGAGTTTCATTGGTAAACTTTCTTCATGCACGGTACAAGTAGTTTATCAGAAGCTGTTACAGTTATATATAGTCCTCCAAATGTGCAAAGACACATTCAATAACAATATTCTGACTAGCCTGTACGCTGCCCTTGATTGGCTTAAGAGTGACAGACCAATGGATTCATGAAGCTGTGGTTACCTTGAGACAAAGCGAGGCTCAGCTTTTTCACTTCGAGCTCATCCAACACATACAAGACGCCAGAAATCTGAAATATGTTGCAAACTAGAAAAACAAATCTAAGGCAAGCTGCAGCTTCACAGAAACATCTGCAAGAATTTTGTCCAAACAAGTTCACAGAGGTGTGTGACCTGATGAGGTAAAGTAATGATGAGGCTAGAGAAGGGCAGGCTGTGTCATCCTAACATCTAACAAAGGAAGGGAACGCCTTATTTTCAGCAAAATGTCTTCCCGGCAAAAACAGTCCCAAAGAGGAGCCACAGTCACTCTGACGAGTGGTGAAAACATTTATGTGCTTTAGCAAAGATGTTGGTGTAAAGAGGCTGAACGGGTGTTTAGTGAGCATACGCTCTTCGTGTTGTATGTGTGTGTGTGTGTGTGTGGTTCGTTTACCTGTGTGCATGAGTGCGCCACTAAGTGAGTGTGCATGCAGTATAAATAGATGCGAGCTTGTGCATGAGCGCAGCACCTGTGCACATGTGTGTCCGACTGAGAACAAGCGTGGGTGCGTGTACACCTGTGGCTGTGGTGTTACTCACTCGTGCACTGCAGGCCATGCTTTTTCTGCAGCGCCTTGCTGCACAATGAGCACGTGGCACAACTGGAGAAGGAACCTGGCACCAAATGATGCCCATTGCTGTGAATGCCACACATTTTCTCTTTGGGCTCCTTGTCCTTCACCTTCTCTTTCTGAAACTCTTTTTCGCGGTTCTTACCCTGCAGAGGAACAAGGAAAGAGGGAGATTGTTTTTTTAATCCAAATGTTGTGTTCTTCTGACATAATGAACATGACATCTCATGGCTGAGGCAGGACATACAATTAGGATAGAGAGCAGCGATTGCAATCTGCTTTTAAATGCAATGATTCGGCCAAACGTGCCACGCACTTCAGTGCAAAAGGTACATTTATATTTCACCATAAAGTCTTAGGGGCTTCACGGGATTACCTTATCTTTATTGAAGGAGCCGGTCATCCTGTTCCTGAGAGAGCTCAGAGTCCTTTTTACTTTTGTGCCCCTTTCCACCTTCTCTATACGATCCTCCTCTTCTTCATTTCTGGTAGATGAGCAAGAGAATACAGTAAAGTACAAACTACAAGCTAATGTAAAGACACCAAAACATCTCTGTGGCGTCTTTTTCTTCTGCTTCCAGCTGCTCCCTTTAGAGGGTGAGATGGAAGCAGATGATCCATCCCTGGCATTAAAAGCATTGCGCTCTTTGTTGAGTTTCATTTTACTTTTATTGTGTAGCATCAGGTCATCTCAGGGTGCTTTACATAGTAAGGGAATAAAAACCCAAACATTTTCCCCTGAAGCACACATAAGAAATTCATTCTGGCAAACATTGTTGATTAGTAACAGTTTTTCTGATAGTTTCCATAAAAACAAACCACATTATTGCAGAACCAAGAGCAGCCTGCACTGTATCAGCACTTTGTCTTTCACTGCTTTTAGTTTTGTATCCCGTCACCGATGGCTAATAAAACACCTCTCAGGACTCGCTGTACCTGTAGTTATTTTATCACAAACATTCCCAAATGTGAAACAATCAGCTTCAGTCACAGGGGATCAACGATGAGGGCCGCACTTACTCGTTAGAGAGGAACTCGTACCAAGTGACACTTCCTGAATCTTTGGTGTCTGATCTGCTGTTTCTCTGCTTCTCTCTGTCAATGACAACAATGACAATGAAATGATTCAAAAATCTGCCAAATGTGAGAAACATGCTTGTCATGGCTCGAGTTTTTAAACTGTACAAAAACAAAGAGTGTTGTTTCGACTCAGTGAGTGTTTTCCCCAGTGATAACAGCGGTGTCACTGCACAATGTCAACATGCAAAACATGGCAAAAACATGCTTGCACTTACAGTGCAGTGTGTGCACACGCACGCACGCACGCTCTACAGTCTGGCTCTGCTGGTGCTTTATAGACTGGGACGCCGCTAGAACAGCAGTGAAAGCACGCAGACCTCCCTCTCCTGTTTACTTACCCGTGGTACTTCTTCAGCTCCTGCAGAACTTTCTGTACCATCACCCTGAGACAAACAAGACACTGAGACTAAGTGGAGGAGAGGAGAACAATTCTAGGAGCTGGGTCAGACTGTGATTTTGAGAAGAATCCTCCCCCGTGTGCTGAGTCCTCACACCGCCCGGGTACATATAAAATAACCCCCCACACACACACACAGACACAAAGGGGCCATCTAAGGAGCTGGGAGAGGGAACTGTGGGAGGAGGAGGTTGCTGACATATGACATGGAGCAGAAATGTCAGCAGAGAATGGGGAAAGCCCCTCTGTTATGTGGGAGTGAGATAGCTGCAGCACACCATTTAAAGCTACAGAGCAGGATTTGCACTGCTGCACTAAAGGATTTAAAAACTGCAATAATACAATTCAGCACAGTTTAGAAGACGTGTTTCCTCCTGTAAATCAAACCACTTCCTTTGCTTCTTTTAAACATCTTTAAACTTGCACTGCCAGTCGACAGAAACACCTTCTCGAACGCCGTGAGAACCAGCAGCTATTTCGCTGCTCAGACTGCAGATGTAAATGACGTGTACTCACATATGGGTCTGTCCTTCAGTAGAATGCAGGTTTTCTTCCGGGTCAAATTCCTCAGCTACAGGTGATAAAGATAAACTGATCATTTATGAGAAAAGATGCCTTCAGATGACAAAACCTAAACTGAAATTTGTTCTACAGGCGTTAAAGCACCCAGCCCCACCTCCTGCTGCCCTGGCAGCCTGTTTGGATGTCTGTACAACACGAGAAATGTGTGCAGCACGGGAGCAATCGTCTGTAGCAAGGATCTCTGAGCGGGAGTATAGCTGCCTGCCGGGCTCACCGTGGTCCTGAAAGAAGAAGAATAAATGCACCTGTATCCACTCCTCAACAAACAGCAGATACACACTTACTGTATACGATAGATTTTTTATGCAGACGGCAATTTACATTCAGTTATTTTGGTCAATGTGGTCAGACAGTTCTTTGCGGTTTAGTTAATTTGTTGTTTAGTATCAAATATCCAAGCTGTGGTCACCTACAGTTTTCCTATTGTCCATATATCCCAGAAAAAAATCCTCTGTGACTTCTAGTTTTTTCCAAACACTATTAGAAGCCCATTGGTTGACGTGTTCATTCACTGCAATGCCACAGAAATGCTCTGTTTGCACCTGCTTGAGTAATGTTCTGAAAAATGAACAGCATCCTGCAGTTTGAGGAAATCACTGAGCTCGGGTTCAGCACAGAGCTGCGTGTCCATGACGGGTTTCCTCTGTCTTCAGAGGGAACTAAATGACACAGGCATTGTTGCTTTTGGTTTGTTGTGAGATTACTTTAAGTTTAGTTCCTCGATGACACTTCTGAGTTATTACCACCATAGTGCCCCTGATTATTGGGCAGCTTACCCTCAGGCTGAAGCCATCAGGACTGCCGGAGTCCTCCTCAGGACACGGCGAGCAGCTGTAGGTGGACTGGAAAAGACTATTCTGTCGCTCCTCGTCATCATCATCTCTCTCTCCATCACTGTCTATGGCCTTGGTGTCGAGACTGAGTCTGGCAGCACGGCAAACAAACACAAAGCAAATAGATTTACATATACAAGTGTGTGTGTGTGTGTGTGTGTGTGTGTGTGTGTGTGTGTGTGTGTGTGTGTGTGTGTGCGCGCACGCGCGCGCATATATATATATATATATATATACATACATACACACACATACATATGTGGGAGACAGAGAGTCTATGACTTGTGTATATTTGCTGTTTTGTCAGTATTTTTGTGCATGTTTCATTTTCACAGGTCAAAGAAGCTTCACCGTCATTATTTAAAAAGCTGTGAAAGACCAACCACAGGAAATGTTCAGCTTACTTAAATAACACAGACTAGTGTTTTTGTTTTTGAGTGTGACAGCCGTGCTGAGTAATACTGAATCAAGAGGTTTCTCTTCCTATGTAGAAACTTTATTATATGACTTATGAGTCAAATAGATGTGGACTGTAACGGGAGACGCTTCCTCTGAAATGTTTCTGCGTATCCGGCTCTTTGTCTTACCTCCTCCCCAGGTTGATGGGGGACAGAGGGACACCCCAGCTGTGCCTCCGAGATGTAGACATGGATCTGATCAGAATAGGAAAGCTGTCCAGGTCTGGTTCTCCATCAAAATCCATTGAGGACCGGTCCTGTGCTCCCTCCATCGCCGCTGTCGATGCGGTTTCCATTGATCCCGACAATCCGTTCAAATTATTTGGTGAGCTCCGACCTACAGCAGAGCCTCCCCAGAGAGAGTCCTCGCAATCAGTGAACCCACCTGGTAACGACTTAGGACTGAGCTGAGTGACCACAAGGTTGTGAGGAAGTTCTTCTGTAGGCTGTTCGTAGGATGGGAATGGTGCATTTAACTGTGGGGAGTGCGTTGTCAGAAAAGTGTGTGCAGGTCGGTTTAGGGCTGGACTGTTTGTGTCTAGAGACTCCTGTAGGTCGACGCTCTCCGGGGCTGCGGTCACTGTGGATGCAGTCGTCTGTGAGGTCGGCGTACCTCCCTGCAGATCTTTTAAGTACTCAGAATCCCTGAGAGAGGGGCTGATGCTCTGCAAGTCCTCCACACTGCTGCTCTCCTCGATGCAGGGGCAGTCATAGTCGCTCACCACTGAACATGCATCCTGAACAGAGCACAAAGGCGCCCGAAGACAACAAGACAAACACAGCAGACGTGAATAGAAGTCCTAACACACTTTGGGAGCCAGGTGTATAAAATGTTAGTGTTTAGATATTCTTTGAACGAGTTAAAGCTGAAGCTGACCGGCCTTTGCTGCTAAAGGTAAAGTCAGACAAAAGGGAAGAATTTATTTGTTCATAACGGACCTCGGATCACTATTATTTTGGTAAATTTCATGGCATTTGTTGAGAACCTAAAATAATAGTAACGCTCAAAAAGGAGTGTTTAGCTTCACCTGGTCATCACTGGTGCAACCAAAGGAGACATCCTCAGTGATAGAAACAGGAGACAATGAGGAGGAAGATCCTTTTGCACTGGTAGGCTGGACACTGAGATGAGCACTGGGAGGCTCACAGGGCTGACTGCAGGGCTTGCTCTCCGATGCTAAAAAGAAATCATTTGGCATTTATTAGTCTCGATAAATACAAATTCACAATCGACACGAGGAGAAAAGGCAGACATGATCAGCTGTATAACACCTGTGGAATGCATTTGAACAGTTGCAGTGCATAATGGAAGAAAGGCCCCGCTGGCAGCCCTGCTTCAGCCCCTCGCTGAAAGCTCCTTTACATTTCCATTGCATAAACAGATTCCTCGATTCACATGATGCCACAAACCGCCGTCACCACTAGCAACTGCTCAGTGAGCCAGCATTAGTCTCCATGTCATTTCTGGAAGGCTGGCGATTATTCCCTGGCTGAGCTTTCAGCAGCCCCAGAAGCGGCTTGCCTGTAATAAATCATATAATATACCAGTGTGCTCATGTGACATGAAGGGAATAGACAGAGAAGAGGCAAACGTGGAATTTCTGGATCTTATCCTCGAGCTAAAAGTGTGTCATTTTATTACTGATACACGATAAGGGCAAACATGTCAGAGTTTCACAGCATCACGTCCACTGGTGGGGCTCCAGCCACACGATGCACATTTATTCTGTTTTCCTCATTCAATGTAAAAAAGGCCTTTTTCCAATGATATACGTGTAATATGTGTGTAAACTCAGTAGGAAGGAAAAAAGAGGATATGATGTATGTAGTTAAAAAGAAGGTGTAGATATAAACACTGGAATTTCCCCTCAATAATCCAGTGATGAGTAAATATTTTACTCCACAGACATGGCAACAAACAGCTCGGTGCTACAGCTGTGCTCCATGTTTCTCTGCGCTATGCTTCGGCAGCCCGTCCTGCTGTTTTGCTGCTCAGCCACTCTCTGTGGGCCTCTCTCTTATCACAAAACAGGCTCAAAATCTCGTCTCACTGTGCACATCAGGGCCAATCAGTGTGTTTTTCAGTGCTAATATAGGGCGAGACGCAGCTGATGTGTCTGTTTGTATTTAGTTCAGATGGTCATACAAATCCAGTCACTTCTGGTGTAGGAATAAAACACCCAAACATCATATATACAAGAGCAGAAACCATCATGAACAGCAATTGTTGCTTTTCTGTCTAAGAGATAAATTTCAGTCTGAATACTTGCCAGATCCTGTAGAAGATGCCTGGCCTTTAGCTGCTGATTGCACCAGCGAGTCTCTTAGCACAAATATTAATATAAAAAAAAAAATGGATCAACTTAAACGACGGAAGCTTAAAACCTGAAAGACAACATTACATACCTCGATTTTGGATGGTTTATCCTCTAACTTTTACTAAAACGCTGAAAATGATCACGCAGATGGTCACTGCTGACAACAGGTCATCTAATAATCTACTAAAGGTTGGTAGTTTGATCCCTGCTGCTCCAGTCTGCATGCCAGATATCCAGGATACTAACCCCAAATTGATCCATCGGTTGTGTGAACGTTAGATAAAAACACTAAAGCATAGAAAACTGTGCCTGTATGAATGAATGGATGGATGAGGCCTGTTAGTGCGCTTGGGTAGAGCAGGACCAGTCCATTTACCAGTTACCATGACATCTGGGATGCATCAGCCGATCTGAGCTTTAATTTCTGTAAAACAATCCAAAAAATAAATCATATCTATATATCTATATCTATCTATATATCTATATATATATATCTATATATATATATAACAGAAAGCTTGCCTATTTTGTTACTGTTGAGTTTTTATTATGTTTACCAACTATTATTTCACACATGACTAACTGTATGCATGATTCTGGTCTTTGATTGCTTATAAGAACAGTGCCTGTAAATAAAATTATTATTTTATTTTTTCTATTCCTACTTGAGTTATATCATGGTTACTGTGCGCTGGTGAAGGGTTGTTTGCAATGAAAAGTTTTATTTATTTCTATTTATCATCATATGTGTCTCCTCTTTAGTGTTGTGTTGATTTGATGCGTCTTCCAAAAGACATCTTGAGCTCAGTTAGACTCGGGGGGGAAAAAAACGAACCCTTCTAAATTACCGTTAACCATCAGAGTCACACACACACACACTCCACTAACTTGATGTCTGTTTTTCCCTCTCTCAGAATCACTTTTGAGTAAGAGACCTCGGCAGTAGCTGAACGCTATGATGAAACGCAGACATCGTGTCCTGCTGTAAACCAGCAGCATCCACTCCCGGCTTCAGCAGCACAGCCAGGGATGCTGTCATATAAACACACAGACGCCCTGTAGATCCAGTTTTCTATATTACTAAATCACAGGCTGAGGCTGCAGCGGTGGCAGTGTCCTCACTGGAAGGAGAATTTGTTTGCGTCCCAATCCCACTCGTGTTGTGTAAACTTAAGACAGCCAGTACAGACGCTGCAGCGGTTGCTTAATGCTGCCTTGCAGCGCCACTGTGGCCTTTTATGGTCGGCCTCTCATATCTCCCCCGACATGACACAAAGATGAAACGTCCGTGTGCGTCCTCAGGTGAGCGCGTTTGCATGTTTGTCACCATCAGCTGTTTTCTTCGCAGTCCGGCTCCACGTACTAAAATAAACAACACCAACGACATGAACGGCTTTAAAGTTTTACATCTGTGATTTACTCAGCATCAAGCCTCGTTTTACTTTCTAAGCAGCACACTCATTTTCTCTCCATCTCTAAAGAGGTGTTTATTATTCAGCTGCTCTAAAGTTAAGTCAAATGAACTGTGCTCGATCAAGCAACCGCAGTGAGCTGCTGAATGAATGCAACCGCTAATTAAAAGGAAAAACAAACCAGAAGCTGTGCATCACCGCTGCAGCCGGTGTGATGAGGAGGAAACGAACGCACGTGTTTGCCACAAAGTTTGTCGTCCGTTTGCCTGTGAAGCTAATCACAAGAGGAACTCATGTGATTATGTCAGTTGATTTTGTGATCTTGATGTTTTCTTACACCAGTGTGGCGATACATCATCACCCAGTGACACAAACCACAGGAAATAAAACTAAGCTGAAAACTCATTTAATAAAACTTACAGCTACTGTCTGGTTTACCTCTGAGACACAGAGCTCACATTAAGGTTGTGGTGACCATTTAGTATCTGTCACCAGTGCTTGAATCACACAAAGTGTGGGCTTCTGTGTCTCTGTGTTTGCGTGACGGGCTGTCGTGGAGCTGTTAGATCTGAGGTTGAAGCAAACATCAAAAAACAACTGCAGAGCCTCTTTGATCACAAATGCACCTGATTGCTGTTTTCAGAGCTGAGCGGCCCGGGTACTTTGGACGAAAGCAAAATGGAAACGCTGCTCGTGTGCTAAACATTACATTAAAACCATGAAAGCACAGAAAGCAGGAAACTAGCTGTCGACGAAGCTCCACCTGTTACTCATGCTTTCTCTAAAAGGATAGAAGGCAGCAAAACCACACCAGTGCCACACCAAGTCCCACTCAAAGCTTCACTCGCACCCTGAACTGTCCACGCACGTTGCTGCACCACCGGTGGACACAAAAATTCAGTAATAGGAGATTTATGCTCAAATTTGAAAGGTGCATAGTGACACTGCACGAGTGAGAAATGACTCACTGAACTTTGCACCAACGTCTCATCTGCTGCACTAACTGTCACCGACCACAAACCCCAACCAGGTCAAACCGGTAAACAACAACTCTGTGAAAATGGCCAAAGGAAGCCAGGAGAACATTAAAATAGTCAGCAGCAGTAGCCAGCAGGTATAACACACATCTCTGGGTCACATCCAGTCTGCAGCCCATGCTGGGTCACCTCCCCCCATCCACCCAACATGCCCACGATGGCTGAAACATGAAGTCAGTGTAAAACCAGGTTACCTCTCTTGAAGGACCATCTCTTCATCCAGAGTCTGGAGAAGGACGGCCAGGAGTTGTTAAGAGGAGAGTCCGCCATAGGAGCAGCACAGTGGGTAGGCCAGCAGGAACTGGAGCTCGCTCGCACTCGAGCTCTGGCACCCAGCAAGAGGAAGAGGGAGGTGAGAGAGGGAGGGAGTGAAGAAACGAGCGAGAGAGAGAGAGAGGGCGAGCGGCTCGGAGCTAAGAATTACCTCCAGTGGAAAGAGAGAGCATGTCAGCATCAAGAAGCATATCAGTATGGTTTCTTTAAAAGGGGGGAGGGAGTGGGCTCTCAGACTTTCCCAGGGGGAGGCAGAGCTCTTGTTTTTAGATTAATTTGAAGCTGATTGAATGACAAAGCCAAGTAAGAAGGAGGGGAGATTTGCAGTGTTTTATTTCAATACGCACTCATAAAATGGATCTACAGCACCGTGCAAAAGTCTCCAGTCACCACTTATTTCTTTCCATTTGGATTCCAAAGCACGCAGGAGTTTCTTGTCATGTTTTTCAGGTGATCTCGAGAAACACTTGTTCAAACTTTCTGAAGCTCTTGCAAAAGTTTTTCTTTTTTTTGTGGATGCTTTTTCCCTCATTTTCAGTCCAGTCATCGTAGCATTTTCTGTTTTTCTTGGTCCACTTAACACTGACCTATGAATCATTCAAGCATGCAGAAGACACCCAACTCAAAGGATGAGCCACTAACGGAAAAGTTAGCCAAGAACCAATTTAAGCACTTTGCACTTTCGGGCCTTGGGGGGAGAAATCCAGCAAAGACCCGACACAGGACGTGACGGATGCATCGGGCTGTGATGGAGAATAAAGGTCCGGTCATGCCAAATCTGACTTTCAGGCTTGTTAAATTTGTACAAACCTCTTGCTTTAGACCAGTTAACAGACGCAGCTGTTTTAGAGAAACAAAAACAGAAAAGGAGAAGGAAGCATACGCAATGAAAGTACAGGGTAATGATCCATGCTGGGTTTTTCTTCTTTTTTTAGAGTCAGATTCACAGGGGAACTGCACACTACAGAAAAGACCAAGTCTAACAACTAAAGCAGTAAATTTGAGCTAAAAACACTGCACAGGAGGTACTGTACAAACCGCTGTCTGCTGCAGCTGCTAGACATGGGGCTTGGCATTTCTTGCAACTATTTCCTTTGCACCAGCGTAGCTGCGGACGACTGTCTCAGCTCAGTGCAATTCATGTGGAAGACTCTCCCTACTTTCCCACAGATGACACGGCTTGAAGCGAATTACAACTGAAATGCGCTGCACATCATCTCACATTTGATCCACCTCCAAGTCACAACATGGGTTCCAGTAATGACGACGGTGCTTGAAGCCTGTGAAAGTTTTTAAAAAAACTAAAAACACACATAAAGTGTACTTACACTGGATGAACGGTCACAAGTGACAGCGTGTAAATTCCTCCTGTTGGCCAAAAGAGTGAATTAAAGGCAGAAAAAAAAACAAAAAAACAGATGTTTTAAATCCTTCAGATTAGACTGTTCTGTAGGAACGTCGAGCTAGTACTCAAACTGAGCGCAGACAGCCAAAACAGTCGCCGTCTCTCAACCCCGCTTCCTCTTTCTTTTTTTTTTTCCCCTTTTTTTGTGTGTCATTCGGCTCAGCTGAGAAGAACCGCACTCTGAGTAGCCCACACGTACAGTTTCACACATCACTGCAGCAGCGTGATAGCTCAGCTTTTTCTTCAGAATGACCTGTTGGCAGTAAACCTTTGCCCTGACATAACTTACTCACAAAAACATACCCAACTCTCACTCACTCTAAGATCAATAGTTTCATCACTGACCATCAGCACACACATATACGCTGAGATGCAGTTTGACATCTCTGGTGTGTGTTTTTCTGCTCCTATATCTTCTTATTGTGCAGCTTTGTGCTTCCATGCAAAGCATTTAGATAAAACGAGTTCGGGAGGAACTAGATGTGCTCATAGTGGTTTCCCCCAGTGCATAACGACGAATGCTGCACTGCTGCTCTTTTACTTTCAGATCTTTTTCTGAATCAAAACTAAGGCTTGTGCAAACCGGCAGTGCAGTCTTTGTGTTTTTCCCCTGAAATCCAACCTACATGCAGAGAGAATGGAAAGAAAAGTATTTGCAATGTGCAGCTTTAACACGTCTCTGTGTTTCAGATTAGGATTTTGCACACACAAAAAAACCAAATGTAGTTATTTTTTTCAAGAAGCTTAAATTGGCCAGATGGGGGTGCATCGTCTCACCTACTCTTCTGCTTTCCTTTGCAGTGCATGGGTTCACCACAACAGGTCTCAGGCTGAAAAACATCTCAACGACGAGAGCAAATAGGTAAGACTTAGCATCCTTCTCAACCACCATCAAGATACCACTCTGCAAAGCTGTTTAGGTACATGACGATTTTTATCAGTTGCCAGCCACAGCTCTGTGTCTGAACTAGGATGCTGAAGTGTGAGAACGCCACAGGAATGCTTCAATAATGTTGAGGTCCAAATGTGCAACTTCAATGTTTTTCCATTTTTATTTACTCCTTTCATTCAATCGTTGCATCTACTTTCCATTTTCCGAGAAAAATACATTTTAAAAATGAGGTACAGTAGAGTGCCTCTCTCCTGACCTCTCTTGAATAAATTGATGAAGATCTGATCCAGAAATTTCACATTTGGATTTGTCACTTTGGTGTCTCTCAGACCATTTCCCTTCTTTAAGAATGGCTTCTTGACAGTCACGCTAACACTGAGACCATTTCTGATGAGACTTCAGTGAACAGTAGATGAGTCGACTGAAGGGTCAGAGCCATCTCTCAGGTCCTGTGTCATCGTTGCAGGACTTTAAGGGCATGACTTTCAGACTATCATGGATGCTATCTGCTGTACATTTGGTTTTTTAGGCTCATCTGTCACTTGTCCTGTTTCCTCATTTTTTTAAGAATATACTGCACATCACACCAAGAAAAGCCAAGTTTTTGGCCAAAACTTCTTTGCGAATCATCTTGTTGGTGTAATTTGAGGCATCAGTGTTTTAGAAAATACATAATTTTCTTAACCTTTAATATGATACAAAATGAGTGCATAAGGCTTAAGGAGAGCAGCCAAAGCAGAAGTCTGTAGTAACTGTTCTGCACACCGGATTAAAAAAAAGAAAAAAAAAGTAGTAGTCAGCAGATTATGATCTGTATACAGCATTACTGGTAGTGATGGTCCAGTGGACCTTAAAAAGCCCCGAGGGCCCAAATGAGGATCAGTTTTTCCTTTTCGCTCAGAGTAATTCAGCTGATGACCGACTTTCCATGAAAAGAAGCCGACAAGGATGCTCAGCTCTGCCCTCCCCGGCCTCCAGGAGGGCACGCCCACAAATGCATCCAACCAGCATCTTAAAAGATTTCTACAATTTTGAGCTGCAGAATCAGAAGCAGAAGGATTGTGCTTCATCGTACGAGTTAAAGCAACATGACAGCCGGGAGTCCAAACAAAGGGAGCGCTCCTGTGCAACAGGATGGTCAAAGGAGCCACCTCAGAGAAATGACTACAAATCTGTGGTGATGTCCTGCTAACCCAAGAAACTCCATCAGCTCATTTTTACATGCTGCCACAGGACATCCACCTGCTGTCACCCGAGCCTGGACTGCCAGCTAGTCCATAAACAATACTCATATTTCATATTTATCAAATAACTTAAACTAAACTGAAGACAAATCCAGAAGAAAACAACCACAGGGCGAATACAGTCACGCAGCTTCCTCCCATCATGTGAAAACACTACCAGTATCTCTCCACCTGGGAAACACAGAAGTCCCAGCCAGTACTCCCAGTGCTCCCAGTCTAAACACTTCAACCACATGGACAACAAACAGTCCCTAAAGCAAAACATGATCAGCAGTTTTCCTCTGTGAAATTGTCGTAACTGATACTGCATGACTGGCAGGTTTGGAGCCAAACGCAGGGAAGTGCTCAGAAATACAGCTTTATTGCTGAAACTCACAAGGTAACTCTTCAAAAGCAAGTACGCCAGGAATACAAATATACTGGGAATATGAGGAACTTGGCACTTACTACAGGACACTAGGAAGACACACAGCAGAGACAAGATGACAAGGGAACAGGCGACAGGTGAGGAACACAGCTGAGTAGAATCTAACTAAGGAGACAGAGGAAGCAAAACTGAACATGACATACACGGGACAAGGACCTAACAAAATAAAACAGGAAGTAGCTAACACAAGGGTTAGACATGCTAACTTGACAGAACAAAAGGAAAAACGAGCGACTACAGAGACGGGGCACAGAAACACACACAGGGACACAAACATGGACACAAGACTGATTTCCACAGGAGACAGAGGACACGGCACAGAGACAAAACGAGGACAGCCTGGACAAAAAAGGAAACTAACATATTCAACCATACAAAAAAACAAAAACTACACATGTTTCTATTTCTTAAGAACCAACAGCCCAAAACATCTCACTCAAAAAATCAATTAGCCTATTTTACAAGCTTAATTTTCTAGATTTAAAAACTTGTTCATTTAGGGCATAACAAAGAAAGGAGAGCCACATGGTAACAATTTTTACCAAATAGAAATAAAAGTTCAAAAAGGTGAAGAAAAGCAAAACAGGAGCTAACCTAATGAACAATAGCATCAAGGCATTCAAACCAGTGGTGACCAGTGCACAGTGAAAACAAAGCAAATAAAAACCAAGTTGGAAACCATCTTATATGGAGAATAGTAACCAGATGATGTCATTTCCTGTAATAGATGACAGAAGCAGATAATTAGGACCTGAAAAGGAGGAAGCAAAAAGCAGACCTGACCACTGAAACCACAAGGCCTGGAGGCTGTCACATATCTTTGGCACTTGATTCACTCACATAAGTAGTTTTTAGAACAGGTAGCAACAATGTAACAGTTGCTGTTGCTGCGTTAAGTTTAGGCCCCACCAAAGAGTCCAAAGCTGCTCAAGACATCTGGCTCCTTAGACACAAAATACGCTCATTTATTAATGCAGCTCTACATTTATTTATAAAGTCACTGGTGTAGTTTGTGTTGTATTTGAAGTTCCACTCACTCGTTACATTTAATGAACATCCTAATTTAATCAGTGACAAAACCAACAAAACGGACCGTCTGATGCTGTTGCACTCCACAGGTTTTCTATGGGGCTGAGATCAGGCGCTCACTCATTCTAGTGCTGCAATCCCGACAGCAGATCCTTTTATTCTAACCCTGTGGTGCTTTTTATTCATTTTATATGGCTGGCAGTGTTTGACAAAGGAGTGCTCATGTGAGATTAGTTGGATAAAGGCATTGTGACATTTTTCAACGAAATACTCTGAAACTTTATTTTGAGACACAGGACTACTCGCAGTAATCAGTCAGCCCAAGGTCCCAGTTTAAAGCTCTGCTCTTTGCCAGACTGGAAGCAGAGTCAAGAGAGTCTAGCTCTGGATCAGAGCTCTGAGTTACAGAGTAATGAAAAATTATTGATTTGTTGCATTGCCAGCTTTAAATGTTGGAATCGAATCAACCTGGAGATAATGTTCATCATTTTAATGGAACAGAAAATACAACATTTCCCCTGAAATGCAGCAGCAGGGTTAAAGTGTTAACAGCAGAAAACAGGATTAATCCAAACCTCGATAACGTGACTGAAAACCATGAAAAACACAAAGTCTGCGATCAGTTTAACTCCCCAAGCTGAAAAAGTGCACAAAGACACATATTCTCCAATAATTTTATTCATAATTTTAATATAAACAGTTAATTGTTGAATAATTTACACACAGCAAGATTTTTATTTTCATATCATTGCAACATTGTCTGTACACGTCACTACTTGGCTCTCCTTTGAAAACATAGAAAAAATAAATTGTCAAGCGTTCATTTCGTCATGGCACATTTTTGATCCTGTACAATATGCATTTGTGTGTGTGAGACCGTGTAGTCGATATTTTGTGGTACATAAAGATAATGGCACATTTGGATCCAGTGTGAGGGATGAAGCGATCTCTTGCGGATTTGTGAGTTTTGGGGGTGTGTCCTTTTTTTGTTGTTTTTGTTTTTTTGCACTGCACATACGCACATATACACCTGCTGTATGCGTACGCACTGACATTTCAACATAACGTATACACAACATATCCCAAAATGAATACATCAACATATTCATCGCCAATAAAATGACATTAACAAAGAGGTATCCTGCAAGACTACACAGAGCATTCTGGGGACCACCTATGTGCACGGAGGAGAGAGGAAACGTGAAGTAACAGGAGGAGGACGAAGAAAGCGCTCGTGAAGATCTCAACCGAGGATGACACACTCGGCTCCACGTCGCGCGGGGAACGGGACAGAAACGAGCATCGCACACTGGTGTGTAAACTGGAGCAGACCACTGGAGCGACGGGTGACTCTCAGAAGCTCGTCCTCACGTCTGTCACCTGACAAAGGGCTACGACACACAGCACTGGAATTCATTTATAGGAGAGGGCTTCAGTCTTTACGCTCTTAAAAAGCTTGTTCATGTTATGGGGGAACACAAAGTCTGACCGGGGCTGGAGAGCACGGCTAGTGTGGCTCTGGGCAAAGCTACGAAAGCTCGTTTCCACCAATCGAAGACGAATGAAGCCTGTCAGACAGACCTACGTTTAATCTTTGACTTATTATCTCAAAATTTAAACTTACTTCTGAATAAGTCACATTTTTATACTTATTTAGAAGTAAATTGATATACCTAACTTAAACTGTCGAGCTGAAATTCCGAGATACCCAACTTTATTTATTTTTTAGCAGAAACAAGCTTCCATACAAAATCAAATACATTAAAATCCTACAGTTCAGTATTAAACACATTATACCTAATCTGTTTAGTCCACGCACATACACACACACACACACACACACACACACACAACTAAACAGTGAGAAACTCTGAATTTAGTGCAGTCGGCAAGGACATGGTTCACCAATAACCACCAGTAAATATGAAAAACAGTTGTCACTGGTCTTCTGTGGACTAAACCATCCAGGTGTGATGTGTTCATCTGAAAGGTGGATTTAGTTCATCAGAGTCACGCTCGCCTTTTCTTCCTTTCTAATCTTTATGTGAGCGTTTAAAGAGGACCCGCTACAGTCGCTTTGAAGGAGTCCTTTATCCAAATCTCAGGGTTGGTCCAACCAGTTACTTTATCCACTGCCCGAAACAACACTAGCCCCTCTCTATGACATCACAAAGAGCCAAGAGTAGAAAAAACTCACAGGGATTGCATGCACATACACTGAAGTCATTTTTTGGGAAACTAGCTTAATATGAGCATTCACCCCGTAACAGCTCATATAAAAATAAGTGCATAATAGGCCCCCTTTAACTCTCCGTGAGGGAATTTACCAAAATATTGCACGACTCCTGTGACAGCCTTCCAGCTCTGCAGTCGAGAACCTGGTAGAGGATACGCTTCTCAAATAATACGTTTTCTCTTTAGCTTATTCAGGATTTTCTCGCTTGTGTTTTTTTGTTTTCTTCTTCAAAATAACGCACAGTGGTCTTTTCCAGTTTGTCCACACTCACAAATAAACAACAACAACAAACAAATTACCTGGAAACATTTTCACACAAAAACACCTGCAACAGGTGAAGCATCTGTGACGTGAGAAAGGCTTTACAGGTGACACGGTGGCATGCCGCTGGGGCTGGGTGGAGGTGGGGGCGGGCCGAAATCGCACGACCTCTCGGGCCAACATTCAGAACATGCATCGGACTAAGAGCGGGCTTGGTGTGCGGAACATTTAGGGCCGCATACAGTTTGCGTCTTTTCCGCAGCGTGAAGCCCTCAGACTGGAGCCGTGCTGCTCCGGGTTAAATACAACAACAGACTCGACTGCGCTCTTTTCTGTGTAGTGGGTCGTTTCGTGAAAAACAAAAAAAATCTTTTTAAATTTAGAAAAAGTTATATACACATTGATAACAATGTTAAATTCAAAATGTACAAGAGTAGTAAAAGTTTACAGTCAGAAAAGGTCGTCGTATTCGGCCTCCCTACTTTGGCTAAAAAAAAATAGATATCAACATCTCTAAAACGTAATACTTTTCTCTTTAAAACGAAACAATACATACAATGCTTTGTTCTCACCCTGTGCTGTTACTAGCATGCTCTGTCCAACCAGAGCTCAGCAAAACAACAAAGCTAAACTTCCCTAAAAATGAAGTGCTCTCGTTTTGTTTCGTTTTTCCAGGGACGAGAAGATCTGCTGCTATTTACACGAAAGAGCTTATTATTGGGTTCATTCAAAAAGAAAATGACAAACATACAAATCGTGCAGCAAACGAACGCACTTTTGAATGTTTACGCGCTCACTTGTTGCTAATTGCGGGTGTTTGCGTGACTTTGGGCTGTCAAAATACAAATAAAACAAAAAAATGAGTAAGCATCAAATTATCTGCTGGTATAGATATTTCATTTTCATGCACAAAGCAAGCCAGAGCTTAGCAGAGTAGCGACACAAGTTCAACTATTATTTTCCCTCTCCTTTTTCCCGGGTGGAGGGAAGGTTAAAAAAAAACAAAAACACAATATGTTTTCCTAAAACAACAAAAAAAGCAGAATAGTTTCGCCAAGAACAAAATTTATGTGATTTTCATTTCGTGTTCGGAGGTGGGAAAATCCTCTTTTGTGATTGGTGGACTGTCAGGGGCGGTTCTGCTCAGGAGGGGGTCAGACGGAGCTTTTCGTCTGAGCAAGGCACTGTGGGTTGGCGGAGGGGCGGGGAAGCAGTTTGTCTTTGCCGCCCCTGATGCGCAACGCTCCCATCCGACCGCTAGAGGGCAGCCCACACCAGATCACGTGTGAGTGGAGAGAGGAGCGGTCCTGATTGATTTCACAGGCCGGGAAAAAACTGATTTATGAAAAGAGTGTTTAGGTTTTTGTCGCCTTTTGCTTTTTTGCAAGGATGCTGAGAACTTGCGCTTCAGTTAGAGCAGATAAAAGGTAGGTAGGTAACTCTTCCTCCTCCTCCTCCTCCTCTCTCCAACCGTAAGCATCGGGCCGCCTCCCTGAGACGAAAAAGTTACAATCGAGATTTCATGTCAGTTAAAAGTTCTTATGGCACACAGGATGGTCCGAGTCCAGCTTTTCTCCTTTTCAGAGGCGGAGGAGGAGGGGGTGGGGGTTAAAGTCCTCCTCTAAGCAGCCCGGACGTCTGCGTCCTGATCAGCCACGACAGACCCAATCCACGGCATTGACAGAAAATACAGGTCATCACTTGACATTCACAGTAGACAAAGCAAAAGCATACGTACAGAATAGAATCAGAACAGAGAAACAAAAGTACAAATGGAGGAGACTCGAGATGTGAACACAGCGACTGTTTGGACCGCACGGAGACAGTTGGACACGCCGAAGAAGATAAAGCAGCGTGAGGTCCACGGCTGAGCTTGGTTAGCCTTGGCTGCGTGAAGGCAATCACAGATATGACCCGAGTCACGATATTATGGTTTTTTCTTTTTCGGTGTCGACCCACGCCAGTGTCACATTCTCTGATATCAGAGCCGCTTTACGCACGGTCCGGAGGCCCGGTGTGCGTGGAAAAGGGGAACAGTAAAGCTACGGTGCTGCTTCCAGTGACCGTGGGAAGCTTTGTGTGAAGAAATGTTCATGAAACGTGCAGAGGAGAGGGGCGATGAGTGCTCTTAAAAACGCGACGCGCGGGCTTGAAAATAAAGCACCCCACGGACGCAAGACAGCAAACTGGGAAGATTAGCTTTCACACGCCATCCGCGGTGTTGGTGATGGTTTTTAAACGGTGGGATGATTTAGGCTCCACAGACTGATTCCTCCGTGTGCACTGAGGTAGACTCCGGCCAAACACACAGACGACAATAATTACTTACTAACTAACTAACGAGCACTCCTGCCGCTCACCAGCGCCGACTCCATCTCTACAGCTAACCAGCCTGCTGCATTTACTCCGCCCTCAGCGGCCCTAAACATGCTGACGGTGTTCTTGTTTACAGGATGATGATCATAAGAAAATGTTCACAACTGCAGGTGTGCATGAACACCACCACGAGACGTGTCGTGCAGCCCGAAACGACTCCAAGTGGGTTTTGGCTGCGTGATCGGATCATGATGCAGTTTGAATATTTAACGACAAACGTACACGCAGCTGATGTTTGTCTGCTTTTATCTTTCCAAACTATCTCACAGACTATTTACAAACTACCACAGCCCCACGGCTTTAACTCCTCAGTATGATGAGCCAAAAGCGACTCCATTGTTTACGGCCCATTAAGTGGCCACGGCGCAGACTCGGACGGATCCGTGCCGGGTGTGATCGACGGTGTCTGCAGCAGAAACACCGCCTCCAAAGACGAGTGATGCAGCTACAACTATATCAGCTTCATCATAAACCCAGGTGAGAAAAAAATGTGAGAAAGCACTGAGTCATCTGTGTGTGTGCGCGCGCGCTGAACTACAGCCAATAGATTTAGCCTGGAAGAGGCTCAGGGTTTGAGAAGGCACTGGTAAATATCTGGAAGCAGCTTCCCGGCTTTCTCTGACTCGACTCTCTGGGTTCTTGGTGAGAGAGCAACGCTTTGGCTATTCTGTAAGTGCTGTTCAGTGAGATTGGCACCCGCACTGCTCTGTGTGTTCAGGGGGAGGAGAAAAAACACCACGATCGTCTCCGCTGATCCGCTGACTATCGGCTGATGCCTGAGGACGACAGAAGAGCGGCCGCGGGCTGGCCCGCTGTGAAACACCGATGGCCTATGGGCTCTGGATGAAGGCCGCGGCGGGTCAGTGAAAGGTCAGCCATAAGGACACTTGACTTGTTTTGAACTCTGAATCAGGGATCAGTGGACAGGAATGTTTTTGAATCAACGTCAGGAGCAATTTGACAAGTTTCTTCTTGTGTGAATGTTCAGAAAAATCTGTCTGCCACTGTACCTCTAGAAGTCGTCTATTAAGGAGGAAAATCAAACAAGCAAATGTCTGTCTTGTGTGTGTGTCTGATGGTGTGAGCTCTGCCAACAGGCAGGAAAAACTCGAGGGTGAGGGAACGAGGCGCTCCAACTCAACTGGAATGTCAGACCTGAGTGAAACCGCTGCTGCACACACTCTGCACGTGATAGCAGGGAGAATAATGGGATTAGCAATCAACTGGCAGGCAGCCCCCCGCGTGCTCTCTCAAAAATACAGGGAGAGACTGCCCCCCTCTGCGCTTCATCTGCAGTTTTTCCTTCAGGCTTCGACCACAAAACCTGGACATTTCCACCAGGCTAATCTTGAACATCAGCAGCAAACAGGACGCCTCGGGGAGACTAAGGAGGAGCACGGGTAACACGTGAATCTGATAAACCCCTCCATCTAACGCAGAACGCCTCCCTCCCTCTCTACCCAACAGCTGCTGTCAGTTCATGCTCCGCCTTTACTGAGCAGCACCGCGCCGTCTAACCTCGCCAACAGCTGACACAGACGGGCAAACCGGCACCACAAAAATAAATAATAAAAAAATGAAAACACCACAAACGACGTCACAAACCTGCAGGAAGAAACACGTGGGAGTCTCAACGCCACCGAAGACACGAGAGACGACACACCCGAACACGCCGACCTACAAACGCCTCGCTCATTAAGCTTCTTTTTCTCTCTTTTTTTGGTTATTTTGCTTTTAGTTTATTTTCAAAGCTGTAGTGAAGTATTGAACTATTGTGCACTTTGAGAGGGAACCAAAAGAAATGCAGTTAGCTTACAGCATTTCCAGGTTTTCCCCTTTTCCATCCAGACGGAGCAAAGACTAAGAGGGAGGCCTAAGACGCCGAGAGCACTGACGGTAGGTTGGAGCGATTTCTGGGGCTATAAAAATAAGGAAATAAAAAAATTTGAATAATAAACCTGACAAAACAAAGAACTAGCAAAGCTGATGAAAAATATTACAAACTATTTACAATGCCATCTATTTTATATATATATGAAATACTGGTAGGGAAATACCAATATTCCATATATACTATATATATATATATATTATATATACTCATATAATTCTATACCCACTAAAATATATGAAGCAGCAGTTATTGGTCAGTCTGAGGAACTCTTTTTGTCCAATTCTTAACTGTTTAAATATCCTTCAGCCTTATAGTGAGGACACAAAAAGAAACGTTTGAAGCAAATAAATTAAAAGTTGTCACCAAACACCCGATGAATCTGTGTCGTTTGGAATTCTGCAGAACCAAAACAAACAAACAACAAAAACATTCCTCTAGGAATAGATGTTTGTTCTACGATCAAGTCTTTGCAAGTCATCCCACTGATTAAGTCATTGTTCAAAAAGGAAAATTAGTGTGAGCGCTGACGGACACTTCTCTTTGTTTACAGGCCACGTATACAAAGGCCACTATCTGAGTAAAAAGAGGGAAAATAAAATAAGAAAAGCACAGAATTGTGGAAATGCGGATCGGTGGGAGAGGAGGAGGGGCGAGTCTCGAGGTCAAGCATGAGCAGCCTTCTTGGTTGTCTAAGGTTTGTTGTGTTCACAGTTTTCTGTTTTTTTCCCCGTTTCCGTCACAAGGAGTCCTGGAAACGTGGCGTTAGTGACGAGCGATAGTTTGGTTTTCTGGTCTGATGTGTTACACCACGTTTGCATCCTCTCCTTGCCTGTGTTCTCGAGCCACGAGGAAGAAAATAAAAAGTCCTGAGATTTGTGTCTCTTTTTTTGTTTTTTTTGAAGGGCTCCTCTGAAGAATAAGAAAATCACGATCATCGAAAATGAGGAGAGGAACACGAAGGAGACAGAAAAATAGATCGGAAAGGGAAAAAGGGAAAGCTTCAAAGAGTTCTTTAAGGAAACGGGAAATGTTAGGAAGGGCTGGATCTGGGCAATGATAAAATTCTTCCATTTTTCTTGCCACCGTTCATGTGTGTGTAGGGGACGTGCTCCTCATAGTTCCCCCTCAGGGCCACCGAGGGCCCGCTGTCCCTGGATAAGCTCTCCTCTCTCTGGGAGTAAGAAGACGGGTCCAGGGGGATGCTTTCCATGTTGTCCAGATCTAGGTCAAACTCCTCCGTCTCAGGGACTTTGTTTTCATCGCTGTAGAAGAAGGAGACCTCCTGGAAAGACGGGTCCAGGTCGTCCCGCAGCATCTCGATGATCTCGAGGAACGTCGGACGCATCTTGGGATTGTACTGCCAGCACATCTGCATGAGGCTGTGCCTGGGAAGAGGGATGAAGAAAGGCCAATTTAGCCGTGTGTAATGTGGAAGGCGGTTTTCCCAGCTCTGTATCTACTCACATCCTCTCAGGGCAGTTCTCCGGCCGATCCAGGAACCCTCCTTCCATGACGAACTTCAGCACCTGCTCATTGGACAAACCCTGGTAAGGCTGCTCGGCCAGTGTGCTGATCTCCCACAACACAACACCGAACGACCTGCAGATGCACAAACGCACAAACAAATGAGATCAGGCCGAGTGACGTGCAGCTGTACGGTAGCCACTGTGTGAGCTGTGACTCACCAGCAGTCAGAGTGGGCGGTGAAGACTCCGTCCTTCAGGGACTCGGGTGCCATCCACCGGACAGGAAGCAGGCCCTTCCCTCCTTTACGGTAGTAGTCCGTCTCATAGATGTCTCGTGTCATACCAAAGTCTGAGAGGAAGAGCGACGGAGACAAAGGTTAAGACAACACCTCCAACTACACGGCGGTATCGACGACACCAAACACGTTCTGGTACCTCCGATCTTGACGGTGAAGTCCTCCGCCACCATGCAGTTCCTGGCTGCGAGGTCTCTGTGGACGAACTTTTTGGCATTGAGGTAGGCCATGCCGTCTGCGATTTCTGCAGCCATCTGGAGCATGTCTTTCAGAGTAGGTGGCGGGGAGCCAGACGGGTTGTTCTACAAACCAAAAACAGGTTAGACCGACTCAATGCTTCCCACAGGTAACGCTGTGCTAGCCATCGGCTGAAATACCCGTGCATAGTTTTCAGTCATGTGACCGACTCGCTACGCTGGCAAGCGAAATATTACTGCATCATGACTACTCGGATCATCTACCCATGGAGGGAAAATGAAGACGGAGACACTACAGATTTTGGGCGATCCATATTCTGCCCCAGTAGCTCTCCCAGTAGCAACGTCTCTCCCAGAGCTGCAGTGACAGAATCCCAACACCACCGCCAGAATAAAAGGTTTCAAAGAACCGACAGCTACATGTACTTTTCTCTAGATGGGTACATAATGCCCATGTGGGACGTGAAGAACAAACTACCACATGTAAATCTTGCATTTTGTTGACTTGGACGTCTCCAGCATTCGACCAGAACATTTCCGGTCGTCTTAATTTGTCACATTTATGTCGTACTGACAGAGTGTTATTCCAGTGTCGGGTAAATCACTCCTACAGTTAAGATGATGGCCTGAGTTGCTGTGGAGAAGCAGGGATTGGTGATATTTGGCCAGTAAGGCAGTGTTAGCAGAGGCGTGTTCACATGCTACCCTACGCCCGTCTGGCAGCTGTAAGTAAACGCTGATTACTGCATCCAATATCACAGCTACTGTCTGGCATTTTAAGTTAAACTCAAAGACATTCGTAGGATTGGTGGAGTGCAAAGGTGGGGTGGCTGGAGCTCAGGAGGTAGCCTGGGTCACCTGCCAACTGGAAGGTTGGTGGCTCCATCTGCAGTCTGCATATCTGTGGGATACTCTTCGATCCATCGGAGTGTGAATGTTAGCTAGAACACACTTTAGTTTAGAAAAAAAATCAAGTATGAATGGGCGACTGAGGCATGTTGTATAAAAGAGTAGAAAAGCACTACATAAGAACCAGTCCGTGTACTATTCAGGTTACTTGCAGCAGGAGCAGGTGAGTCTATCGTTTACTGACGGATGATTTCGCCTACCTTCATTACTGAGCCTTAGCAGAAGGATATTAGCTTAAATCATAACACGTGCACGCTTCTTTTCATCCTTCTTTGAAATTTTATGAACAACCATTAGACGAACCAAATGTCTGTAGGCTTTACTGCATGTCCCAAATCATAAATACTGCAGGTGCATGGGCCCATCGGTCTGAGTGACTCGTTATACAGCGGTGGAAAAACCCAGAGTTTTGTAGAGCCCTACTTTGCTTAGTTTTTAGCAAACAGGCTTCAGGGAGTGCATCCATATGTAAATAACACAGGTATTAAACCACATGAGTGGTGTTTGGGGGCGGGGCTTAAATACCAGAGTGTGTAAATAGGTGGGAGCACAATAATCAGGACTACATACCTCCGAGTCTGGCCTGAGACTCCTCAGGTAGCTTTTCAGGTCCCCGTGGGTCATCAGCTCCATCACTACCAGGGTGGGCTGACCTTTGGACACCACACCGAGCAGACGTACCTGCAAACAATTCATTTTGTTAAAACGGCGTGCTCAAATCTAGTAGTAGACCTTGTAGCCAAAATTTCAATTTAAGGACTAGAAATAATAAAGTTCTCCTCTACACCTCAATCTGATTTTTACAGCGGACGTTTTAACATTTGGCAGTTAAACTCGTGACAAGCCGGCTCTGTAGGACCACAGTAACAGTTACAACATTTGTTTGTAGAGTCAAACTGTGCGTGAACACGGCAGCGCCAGCAAAACAAGACACGACTCTGAGTCAGACGTGTTCCCGCCGCTTTCAGCGAGACGATGGAAAAGCTGTAATTTAGTGTAATTGATGAGCAGCTGCTCCGGTGTCCTCTCAGCGTGCCGTGACGCCGTCTGAGGGTGTAACGGTTTAAAGAGTCGTACCACGTGGTGACAGCTGAAAGCCTTCATGACGGAGGCTTCGTTGAGGAACTCGATCCTCTCTCGCAGGCTGGCCGATTCGTTGACCGTCTTGACGGCCACGCGCGTCTCCGGATCGCCTTTGACGATGTCTTTGGCGACTCCTTCGTACACCATACCGAAGGAGCCCTGACCGAGCTCTCTGAGCAGTGCGATCTTGTCCCGGGGCACCTCCCACTCATCAGGAACGTACACTACACAACACAGGTGCAAATGACCGTTTTGACAGAGTGAACTGAGGGAACAAATCATCGTATGATGGAAAAAACAACTTAGCAATGATTTTATTCTTACTGTCACCAGCGCTGAAGTACTCGGGGTTTGGAGAGGTGATGAGATCTCCTAAGGGGCCTTCGGTTTGCCTGTAACACGACCACACAGAGTCACTAAGAGTCACTGAACTTTATGGCTGTAATGGGTAGCCTGCTGGTTAAAGACAAACCTTTTTTTGAAGTACACAAACACTCCACCTCCCGCGAGTAGCAGCAGGATGAAGCAGATGACGGGACCCATGACAATCCAAATCAAACCTTGATCAGCTGCAACAGATAACAAGTTGTCACGAGACAGTAAATTTGGCACATCTTCCACTTTTCTGTTAAGTTCAGAAGTCTGACTCTTAGGCTACGTTCACACTGCAGGCGAAAGCGCATCAAATCCGATTTTTCTGACCCTATGCGACCCATATCCGATCATGGTGTGACAGTGTGAACGGCACAAATCCGATATTTTCAAATCCGATCTGGGTCACTTTCGTACGTGGTACTGAATCCGATACATATCTGATGTTTTAGAAAGCGACTGCTGTTTGAACGGTCATGTCGCATTAAATCCGTCTTTTACATGCAACTGACACAAGACAGACGGCAGTTATCAGCGCCGGAGAAGCGCCGGAGAAGACATCGCGAACGCTTCCTGGCCATCCAGTGTAGATGTCAGTGAAACTGTTTGGAAGACAACGTTGGAGAAACGTGAACATTTTATTTGTACTGTATAATCTGCAGATTATCCTTTGAAGCACTGCTCCTCTAAAACAGCAATAAGGATCATTATCAGGCCAAATGTAAATAACAAAATAACTTTATAACTTAGAGCAAAATTGGGAAACGTAAAGTCCGAAACAAGTCTTTATATTAAGGCCATCAGTCAAACAATACTGTTTGCTCTGGGTCTAAACAGAGCGCGTTGTGAGTGACGTCTTCTTTTGCACATGCGGGCCGCTTTGAGCTTTGAGTGTGAACAAGCAGACAAAGAAATCGGATTTGATCAAAAAATCGGAATTGAGCATTAAGACCTGCAGTGTGAACGTAGCCTTAGAGTCAAGTCTTACGGTTGGGCATGAAGAAGTAAATTATCTCAGTAAAAGAGCCATTTCCTGCCAGCGAGGTGGCGCGAACCCTCACGCTGTAGTTTCCAGGCTGAACAAGGGAAAGCTTGGTGCCACCTAGCTTCTGATAGGCCGGCCGTGACACACAGGTCGTGTGAACCTAGACCCAAAAAGAAAAGAGAGAAAGTCCATGTTATTCTAAACGTTTGCTTAAATAAATAATGGAAAAGACTTTCAGGACAAACAGATCCGGATATTTCCAGGTTACTTTTACACACATGTGGCACACAGCAGGAAATACTACAGTTCAGATGTGCTTGCATTACTTCAAATACTGCAGGACGTAGCACGTATGATGCTCACTCGCTGCTCTATTGACACCCAATCAAAAGTGACCAAAGTATTTTTGCTGTTGTGATTTGGTGCAAACCTGAATGTTGTACTGAACTGAGAAGAACAACCAGAGCTTTTTGTGTCCAGGGTCCCACCAAATGAGTCACTTCACTACTTAAACTCACACTAAGGAGCATTTTTTTTAAGTGGATACAGTTGAATTAAAATGTATCCAAAGAGCTGGCATGTGTAAAAACATAGAAGACTGTGTAATCTGAAACTTGGCCTGTAGCCCTCTGATATAAGTGAAAAACAGCAAAAGCTGTTTGACTCTGTAGTTGAGGACGCGTATGGCTGACTGATGCGCGACTGCATCGTTGCAGTTGAAGTCCGTTCCACTGAAAGCAGCAGGAAGTGATCACTGCAGTGAACAAACAAATGTGTCTATAAACATAAATCTATCCAGCCTTCATAAGTGTGTCGTAACATTCTCAGTGTCGTCATCGATGTGAGCCTCCAACGCGCTCCAAACATCATTTTAAATGAATCCACATCAGTCCGGGGCACGGGCTGTTTTTCAGCGCAGCGAGATGTCGCGTGAGACTCGAGTCCATCGCTGCCACTGCATCCTAGTCTTCCATCCTGCCTCTGTCACTATGGTAACAGATCTGCTACTGGCTCCTGGGGTCAGGCAGTGCAGCAATGAATAGTAATGAGTGATGAATTCACACATTTAGAGCAAGTAAACAACAAGACTTGGACACGCCGTCACAGACGAGCACTTATGCACGCAAACTTTCCCAGAATTTCATCCGCAAACAGACGCAGCACCGGGAGGCTGTAAACAAACATTTCCTTGTCCCCCTCTATAATGAACAGACAGAAATTGGGGTGTTTACAGGAAGCCTTTCCTTTCCGGCGTGCCTCGCCTCCCTGGAGTCTACCCAGATCACTCCTTGTCTTCTCACCTGCATCTATTTTTTCTTCTGTGTATCTCTTTCCAGCAGAGCGAATCGGGATCACTTCTGCTGGCTGTTTTCCCACATCACCTCTGTGCCCTTTAGTTTTGAAAAACAAAGAACCGCGACTCCTCCCACTGAAATTTTCCAGGCCCAGCGTCTCTAAGGTTTGCCAGTGGTTCATACTGACCTCTGAGTCTCCAACCTTGCTGTAGAAGACCTCGTACAGGATGATGAGCCCATTAGGGTTGATAGGTGGATTCCACTTAATCAACACATAGGGAGGCTCGCCTTGCACGATCTCGTGGGTCACGGGCTCTGGGATGTCGTCTGCTTTCTCTGCAGGTGTCACACAGAGAAAAGCACTTCACAGTGAGGCGCAGCCGATTTTATCTCCAGAATCTGATATTCGGTGCACCAGCAGCCTATTTGCAAATGCGTGCATCCCTTCTTACCCTCTGGCATAGTTCGGGCACTGATATAAGTAGCCATGCTGCAGCGTTTGGGATCTGTCGGGTCGTTGCAGGCTATGATCTCTATCTTATAACTGGTAAAGTGTTGCAGGTTGGAGATGACCGTCGACTCCTTTGAGAACACCTTTTGTTCCACCTGGGCAGAAAAGAGATTGAACTTCGACTGCAACTCGAAATAAAGCAAAGGGAAAAAGATTTGGTAAACATAAATCGCTCGATACCTTGGATTCCTCTTGATCCTCGCCATCGGGGGAGATTGTGCCTGAATCCAACTGCAGATTGGGAACTGTGGTAAGGAAGAGAGGAGGCTGGGTGGCATTAGCAACTCCCACCGAGCGGCGCCGCCGGGATGGTCTGCAGAAGTAAAAGTTAGAATAGGATATGAGTGAGTGACAGAGCGCGGATCTGCAAAGTTGTAAAGTTTCATGTGCATCAAGTGTTTGCAGATGACAGATGGTGTTTTGTGGAAGCAAGCCCAGACCTCTGCTCGCACTAACCTTTCCTGTGTGTCTAACTTCAGGACATTTATCCACAAATACCATCCTAGGAGACATACCGACTCTCACCACTAGGTGGTGCCAGGCAATCCAGATGGATCTGAGTGGAAGCACCATCCCAGCTAACAGGTCTTGAGCTCAAACCAAATCAAGACTCAGAAGAGCTGATGTTTCACCTGATGTGCAACAAAAGGCAGATTTACCGTGTATGAACTCTTGAAGAGACGAACCCGAGTGCTGCATTTAGGACCAAGTGAAAGCAGAAAAAACGGAAGCTCATGTCCGTTTGCGTGACAAAATACGAAAAGCGTGAGCCGCTTCTGGTGTCCCGCACTGTATGGAGCCGACCGTGGCCAGCTCAGAAGCATGAGTTCAAAATGCGGCTGATGTGCGTGCAAGTGTGTCTGTGTGTGCGTGCGTGTCTCCAAATGGCAGTGTGCATGACTGCGCTCCTGACCGGCATGAATGATAATGGGCACAGTAATCACCCCCACAGGGAAGCAGAGGCAGAGACTGGGTGTTTGTGTGTCCGAGAACAAGGTAGGGGCACCGGGGCCCAGACACTCAGCACCTCCCCTCCAAGCCCCCGACGGTGGGTGCCCCACAAAAACAAGTGCCTACAAAGACCACACGCAGTGGTGGAGGGGACAGGACACAGAATTGGCACAGACGTGTTGGAGACTCACACCAAGCAATCTGGTTTAACCCCGGCCACGAGGAGAAACAAACGAGACAAGAAGCTCCTTTTGGTGCTTCGCTTGGTGTGAAGATAAATTCACAGCAAAATAATTTGTTACATTTCTGCAAAACTAGAGGGCATTAAGTGGTTCCAGGTACATGAATTAAACTTAAAGTGGCTTTAATTTAGGTGGTGGGGTGCGTCTCTATTTAAGTTTTCATTTTGTTTTCCGAAATAAAAATTTAGCATGTGGGTAAACGATGCAGCCGAGGCATCGTTGCATGTTCAGATGCTGGGAATGAACCTGCTCTCATACCTGCTCTCAAAGACTTCATTGTGTAGGTAGTTCTCGAAGGTCTTGCGGTACTCTATCTCCTCCTGCTCCTTCTTTAGCTGGCTGTCCGTCTTGGGGCAGGCGCAGCACCTGCCGCCCGAGGTGGGCTCATCTGTTTGGTTCCACTTCTGCTCATCCTCACTGTCCAGGTGGGTCGGGATGCGAGACGGCACTTTCATTCCTGGACGGGAAAACACAGCTGTCAGGGAAAGCCCCACAAATGACTGAAGAGGGCGAACCATTTAAAGGATGCAGCAACCTTGTAAGCAGTAGTCGAATTTGTACAGGTCGCTGTCCTCCTGCTGCTTTCGACAGACCACCCGGTAGTGGGTGATGTTGCCATTGGGACTGGTGGGCGGTTTCCACTTCAGGATGATCTGAGAGGAGGAGTTGGAGGAGGAGATGGGGTCCAGAGGAACAGAGGGTTCTGATGGGGACAGAGAACAAAATGTAAGTGCATCAAAAGGACTTTAGCTCCATCAGATTCAGCACTTTGCAAAAGTCTAGAGGCACCATTCCATTCTTCTTCTTTTTACCTTGTTAGGAAAATAAAATAGGTCCAACGATTTATTAAATGTGCAAACATCCATGGAAACACTAAACATAACAGTTTGCACAATTCTAACGAGCTTAAAAGTCTATTTTTTTTTAAACACCTTTATTCCACAGCGCAGTGCAGTCCACCCTCCACTGAGACCGGATGGATCAGCTGAGGGGACGGATGCATCTTCCTGTGTCGGAGCCTTCCCAGATTATTTTCCTGTTTCTTGACTTCTACATGCTGCTCATTTGCTGTAAACGTTTTGTTTTCCAGGCCTCCCACTTTCTCCTTTGTTCTTCTATTTTCCTCACTCTTTTAAGGATAAGCTGCATGCCGTGAAGTTTCTGGCTAATAGCTCTTTTGGAATCTGTTTGTTGGTTCAAACAGATTATTTTCTGCCTGTCAGACAGCTTTTGTTTGGCATTTTTCACAGATTCAACTAAAGAAATGTGTTTTTGCCTCAGGTAACAGAGTGACTACAGGCACAATTAAAAAGTGTCTCTTTGCTAAGTCGTCTGGTTCATCCCTCGAGTTTGGTTCCTTTTTTATGCTCCAATGATTCATGGTTCATGGTCAATGTTAAGAGGCTTAAACAAATAAAAAAAATCCCTGAAAATGATCAGGTACAAACACTGCACAAACGAAAACTCTGACAGACCTTCAGAGAGCCTGCTCAAGAGCACTTTAAAAAGTTACAATAAAGTGGAGCAACTTGGAAAAAAAATATAAAGAAATGAATGCTGACAGTACTGTGAGGGCACCCCCCCCCCCAACATTTTTCTTTTTACTTACGTCATCAAGCAAGGTTCATCCAAACGTGAGCAAGGTCCCAAAATTGTTTCAGTTTAAGCCCAAATGGCTTCTTAATACATCCCATCATATAAAACAATTAACAACAGTTGGAGTGTTTACCAAAAGTCCACCAACAGAAGTCCAAAATCATTTTATACAATCATTTGTAAAAAGTCAGATATTCTACAGTTATTGAAGTATCCATCAAAGCACAAAAGTCTGGTGTTCATGGCGTTACTCACTGGAAGCATTCGTCTGAACGTAGATGATCTCGGTCTTGGCTCCGTGGACCTGGTGCTCATCAGACGCAGACAGCTGCGTTTTGACCATGATGGCGTACTGGGTCCAGGGCTTCAACGGTCGGATCAGGTACCCCGGGTCCTCTGCCTTCTTTCCCTCCGTGGAACGAGGCGGCGGATCCACATCGGCGATCACCCAGCTGTTAGAGCCGCAGGCGTCCTGTCCATCAAACTCGGTCACGTTCTTATACGGCCTGTTGCACATGGAACGAAAATGACCCAACGTCCCAACATTGTTAGGCATCCGTGTGTCATACAGACTGAAGAGTAAAGTGTTGGGTTTTGTGTGTCCTCATCTGTACATGAAGCAATGATTTACTTACGCCTCTTTGTAGAGAACCATGAATCCCAGCAGGTCCCTAAAGTCTGCTGGCCAGAATGGCTCCCACCTCAGTATAATCATATTCGACTTGGTCTTTATCAAAGTGAAGTTCAGCAGCTTCGTCTCACCTAAAGGACCAAACACACAATAATCATGTTCATGTTAGTTTTTGGTCCGAGCGATCCCCAAAACATGGCGGTCCCCAGTCTCGTATTCTGGTCATCTTACAGGAAGCTTGCTCCCCGTTGTTGCGTAAAGCGATGTCGTTCTTTTGGTTTCGATCCCGGGTTCCAGTCACCGTCTCCATCTTTCGGATTTCAGACATGCAAAGCTTAGAGTTGTAGTGGAAGAATGTGCGACCACGCAGGATGGTTAGATTGTGCTTGGACCAATCCCAAAGCTCACGGAGGTTCTGGTTGTCCAGCGCATAGAAGGCATAGGCACTGAAAGAGATCGGACATCGGAAAAATAAATCACTCACAGCGAGGAGAGGAGAGGAGAGGAGAGGAGAGGAGAGGAGAGGAGGAGACTTACTCTGCCTCAAGCTGCTCCCCCCTGATGACACGTAGTTTGCGGAGGAATGAAAGGGAGACCAGGGCGTAAGCTCTGCGAATGGTCAGATAGCCTGTGATCTCTTCAATCTGACCCAAACTCGCCTCCAATTCGGCTGCTATGTTATCTACAAAGAAGAAGACAGTTCATCACACAAACAGCTACCAGCTGATGAGAGCAGACAGAGGTCAGGTATATACAGATAAATCATAAGGCTCAAAAAGTTCTAACAAAGAGGGCAAAAAAGTCAGGAAACCCAAGTAATGGATAAGAAGGCGACACGGAGAGAGAAACAGGAGGTGAAGTGTAGTGGTACTCACTGCCTCCTCGAATCTTGATGATCATGTTGCCTTTAAGAATGGTGCACCCCCTCAAAGCCTGGGCCGACGTTACCGAGTCGATGGTCTTGTTTCCCACACACTCTTTAGGACACAAGCCTGCACACCGTGAGCAAGTCAGCCTACACAGAGAAACACACAACATCAAAATCCTAATGAATGAGCTTTGTGTGTGAGCCACGACTAGCTGAAGGTCAAGACTTCTGGAGACATTGTGGACACTGCAGAGAAACGCTTTCAGTTAAAGGAAACAAAACTTTTTTGAGCGAAAACACACAGAAAATGCCTCAAATGTTTCTGCGTGCAGTTATCAGAATTGGAATGAGGCAGGAATGCTCGGTGACATAGCGGAGCGCCGTGGGTCGGGGCCGGGGATGACATCGCAGTTTTAAACAACAAGGACGAATCTGTTCAGTAGTTTTTCTGAGGTCTATTCAGACTTTTCTACACGTGCAGACATCCATCTGCTCTGTTATAGCTGCTGTTCTTCTCCCTTAGTCCAAAGGAAATTAGAAAACAAACACAAGCCAACGTTCAAGTGTCTAAAACTGCAGTTCCTCTAGTGTCCACTTGAGGCTGGCTGAGTCAATCCCCACAGACATAAAACGAAAATGTGGATTGATTGTTTACGCTCCGCCATGCTGTGATTGGTTGTTTGTGGGGTTCCAAATATGGATCTTTCACTTTTCATTTATTGGCCATTGTAAATGCTAAAACCTGTATGTATCGATAAAAGGGTCATATCTGTCGATATCAGTATTGACCTCCAACTGATATATCGGTATATTGGTGGGGCTTTATATAATCATATATATCTGTTTTTAATGATTTTAATGGAAGTGACGGTGGTGAATCAAACAAGAAACCATCAAACGCGCTCAAAAAGCTGCTGCACTTATGTGAATCTCTATAATTCTCTCAAATGATTTAATAACCTCCAAAATAAATTATTTATCAGGATTAATGTTCTGCCGTTAGTTTTAGTGCAACACACAAGCAAAGAATGTCACAGAGAAAAGAAACAAGACTCGTGCACCAGCTGCAGCTCTCAGAGGGATGTCCTCTCACTGCAAACATGTGCTTTTGCACGTAATCATACGCACACACACGCACGCACTAGGCGATGAGGCCTTGATAGCGCCCTTCAAGAAAATCATTCACAAGAGGCCTGGCATGTGTAGCGAGTAGTCTGGTACATGCTGCTCCATTCACAAATGAGCACTGTTTATTTTTTTTGAAGCACTCTCAAAAGAGCAGAATCCAGCTTTCATTTCCACCCTCGATGTTCCCAACCACCAAGGTCTGCTTTAGCCATACACTTCATACTGCACACTGGCTGAAGGGCAAGGAAGCCTCAATGTATACTTCCCCATTTCCTATTTTGAAGGAATTGAGGATGTTTGGTTATAATGTTTTTCACGTAGAGTGCATGTCAGCCGGGCAGGGGATTGCTCTGGATCATTAGAAAAGATACCGATCACCAAACTCAGGCCCCGGGGACGTTTTTAAAGGAGCCCCTGTGCCCAGGAAACAGCCAACAAAGGAAGCTGTTGTGTTGTACTGCTATTCATAAGCTCACCCTGCTATAATTCTGTGCAGCTCCTATTATATTCCCTCTCTGCAGGAAACACAAACACACATACACGCAGTTATCCAAAATAAGCCCCCCACCCCTCCCAGACAGCCAGGCTGCGATGAAGACCCCATTTACCACAGTCACAGTGGCACGAAACACCCCACGGGTACTGCTTTTCCCATCTACGCTGACAGATCCAAAGGAGCCCCTCCACGCCCGGCTCCTCGTGGTTTCCACCTTATCAAGCTCCTAATTTCTCCCACTCAGTGGACGAATCATTGTTGCCCCTCTATGACTTGTGAGTGAGTGGAAATACACTGTAATGAATTCTGCAGAACAACAGTGACTTTTAAGAAAAACTCAAAGCATATTTTGTGTCTCTTTCTCCCACATGGAAAATTGTATATTCAGCTCCTCAGAAGTAACGCTCTAGTTGCAGCGTAGAAAGACAGAATGTTTTGGGTCGTTGTAGTGAAAAACACAGACACACAGGCAGACAGGCCGCGTCCAACGGGAGCTCTTAAAGGGACAGTGTTGATCTGTCCGGCTGAACTCTGTGACTCCCCGAACCGTCGACAACAGAAGCGAGCGTACGCACACACACAGCGGTACTACTGTGCTGTCACAGCATCCAGGAAAGATGAGGAAACTCTTTTTATACTGGCAGAGGGGGATGAAGATGCAGTAAAAATACAGTTATGTTTCTTCACATCTCTCTTAATATCTACCTGGAAAAATGAATTACAGGGCAGCTTCCATCATATCTAATACCTCTCAATGTCTTTGTTGCTGCAGATGCGTGCTAACAGCGCTGCACATACACACATGCACAATGCTGCAGGCACCAAAGGGAGGCAGGGTCTCCTACTCAGCAGTCTGTTAAGAGTCACAGCAAAAACATCGTGATGCAAACCGATGGGTGGCCCATCTTCACGTTGGACGCCGTGGGTGTGAAAGCAGTGGCGGACGGGGCGTGCTCGTGTCTGTCTGGGTGGAGCTGCTGCCAGATGATGACACGTGTTCTCGTTATAACCAAAACAGGCTGTAATGTCACAAAAATCAACAGATTCCCAATGACGCCGTGGACATCGAGCCTCGCTCTAGGCTGTGGACGCCAACTGGCGACCAACCAATATTTCCATTTTGTGTAGTTCATTGGCACATAACAACCAAGGCATTCTTGACATGCCTGAAAGTACTGCCCAGGATTATGCATCGATGTGCAGGGACGCACACAAACAACAACACGCGCACATAAAGGCTGCTGTTCGGCCTAAAGCCTCGGGGTGTGTGACTGAGATTTACAGCGTGTGCTCTTTTCCGTCTAAGCACCTGATATTCCCTGCAGGCTGGCGAGATGCATTTCTCTCTAAAGCGCGTGAGGTTTAAATGCAGTTACCTTTTCTGCTGTTTGTACTAAAAGCTTTAAAACACCTTAGTTGGTATTGTTTATCTAATAAACACACAATATGACTCCGTCTTCTCTGTAACATCATGTCTGCACCTGGAAAAAGTAACCCGTCTGTACACTTTGCTGGTAATGAGCCAGAACCTTCTGCACATATAAACACTAACGCGTGTTTGTGCACGTGCAAATATATAAACAAAAAACGCACGCGCACAAACGCAGGTACGCCAGAAAAACACAAACACAACATCAATCATTCAGCCACCTGTGGCTGTAGCGCACAACCTGCTGCTGTTAGAGCCAACGCTGCTTTTTCTGTCACACTCGCCACTTTTACTCTTTTCAACAGTTGTAACCATCTGTCTGCAAACTTTACTCCACTTCTTCTTCTTCACGCTAGGTAACGACCCTGTTTGCAATCAAGAAGTAAATAATAATTAAGTCTGAAACGCGTCTCTATCGATAGCCGTCGGCCACAGACAGACTGCAGGAGGATTTCTCCGAGCTGCTGCTGACAAACATGTTGTCCTCGCTGCCTCGGCTGTATGTATGTGCACTGAAAGCATGTAAACACGCACTTTCTTCAAAACAGACACACGTCCTCCGTGTTTAGCAACAGCTACCGAGACGGGGATGTTCTTCTCTCCTTTATCCCCTTTACTACAAGTAGAAAGCTAAATAAGGTCACGGCCTTGCTCGTTACACATGCAGACAAAGCTGTGAGGTAAACAGGATCGTAGGTCTTTTTATTAAAAGCTCTTGTCACATTTAAGGCATCAATAAGATAAGGTTACGTGTGCACTGTGGAAAACTGTTTGTAACTGGTATTTCGACCTTTGACTCTTCTCCTGTGTGGCTCCTGACTGCAGTATATCTGGATAACAGAGGCGACTGAGCTGAGGCTCCAGATTTTTAACACCGGTCACAGCGATGGCCGCCCCTCCCCGAGCCTGGATCTACCCGAGGTTTCTTCTTCCTGTTCATAGGGTTGGTTTTTTTAAACGCTCCCCAATATCGTCAAGAGTTTGCTTTTAGCGCCGTGATTACCAAAGTGTGGGCAGCGGCCCCATGGTGAGCCACGAAGGTACTGCAGGTGGGGCGCAGTAAAAACATACAATTATGTACAGCTACATGTATTTCTATACATTTATTAAAAGTGGTAATAGGAGGTGGTTAGTTTGTGATATTCCTCATTACTCTGACTTAAATTTTCTGCTCCTGTATTGAAGTTGGTGTCCCGGCTGTATATGACTGGGTAGCATTAGCAATGTTAAAGGAAATACATGATTTTCTCTTGTATTTTGATTTGAGTGAAGATTTAAGACTAGGTGGGATTTTATAGGGTTTAAGTGGACCGTAGCACTCTGGCATTTGGGGGGGGGGGTTGTTTTGGTGACTTTTAATTTTTTAAGGTCTTTATCTTCCAAAATAGAGAGCCTTGAGGGGACAGTTGTTATGAATTAACATTATAATATCTCTCTCTCTCTCACTCAGAGAGAGAGAGAGAGAGAGAGCTGACTCTGAAACTCTTGTTGAAATGCACACAGAGTGTTTTGCTAAATTTCACATGAAACTGTACGAGACGCGCTCACCAGCACAGACTGTTTAAACGTTACTGGGAGCACAGGACCCTCATATGTGGTTTCCAGACTAATCAAAACTCTCAAGTGTTTTTTGCACGCAACATAAAACCTCATTTAAGCAAATTAGAAACACATATAATCTCCGTACTAAAAGTTTTATAAACTTCTCTGGACAGCGTTGTGCTTGCCAAAGCTTTCGCCGATGCAGCTGGGTAATTACCGAGAACAAAATGTGACGGAGGCTGTGAAAACAAACCGGGGACTTATTTGCAGCAGCTGAGATTAGAGGACTCATTTGCATATGAAATTATGTAGCCTAATGCCTAAATGGAAACTGTGTCTTCGGCGCTGCTTGGTAACTTCTCGTACAAATATTGCCTTTTCTTTATTCATATGATGTGCTGCTGAGTTTGTGACTCATCCAGCTCAGGTTTCCAGTGAAATAGTAACGCACTGTTACTAAGGACTGCACAAAGCGGGGCCAACAATCACATACAGGTTTGCCCATACCTGCGTGTGCTTTGGTATATTTATGCTCTTTGTCCCATTTTAGATTTGGTACTTGAGCAGAAGACATTAAGAGACAACACGAGGAGAAGGTGACTTACCTGCATCGCTACGAAATTTATTGAGTGTAACAAAAAAATGTAAAATTCCCTTCTGTGCAAATGTTCCCGAATGTGTTCGGTGACCACAGAGTAAAGGTGGGATGACATTTACAACTCTGACCATGTGACGACAGCTACCATCAGCGAGGTTTGTGCGTGCGTGTGTTTGTGTGTCAGCCAGACGTACGTAGTGGAATTTATACTGGAATATCCGGAAGGGCACTCTGGGATACAGGCTCCATTGTGGATGACGTATTCATGGCAGCCCGAGTCCCGGTCCTGGTTTTGTTTCCGAGTCTGCTTACACTGGTTGTGGAGGTCCTGGATATGAAAATAAGTACAACAAATGGGGGAAAAATGTAATTACACTGGTGTACGAGTTTATTAATTAACTGTAATTTAGGTGATTAATTGTAATTATTACCAACCTGACAGAAAGCAAAGCTGACACAGCGCCACCCTCTGAAGATATAGTATCCAGGAGGACATTTCTCTACACAGGCGCTCCCGTGCTGGAGGTTCCTGCAGGCCACGCAGCTGCTGGCGTTACCCGGCTCAGAGCAGCCGCCCAGGCACTGGTCGTGGCAGCACTGGCCTTGGGGGGTGCAGGCACTGTGCTTGCAGTTGTCCGAGCACACTAAAGGAGACGAGCAGAAAGGGGAAAGAGGTGGTTAAATGTGAGCTCATACATATTCTCCTCATACGCGTTTTATCCCGCTTCCCCCGCCGGTGTCACCGTTTGGACGGCTTCTATGACGAGCTCAAACACAAGGCTGCGCGCTGACAGAGATATTTCTCACTGCTGCTCTTTTTAGCATTTAACAGCTCACCAAACATCACAGCAAAATGGCCACCAAGCTGTGGTTTGCACCGATCTGAGAGCAGCGAGCGAACCGCATGCATATTGGGTGTTTATATACACATGTGAACTATAAACAGGTGTTTTCTCCGCTCCGCCTGGCCTTCTGTTATTGCTGCAGTCGCTCAAAGAGAAAACAGGAGCGGTGCGCAGCCATAAGGAAGAACACAAGGCTGCAGACGGAAAACATTTGACCTCCACACAAAGGTCATAAGAACGTCAAAAAAACCCCAAAACACGATGACTTCCTTGTTTGCTCGCTGGTATTTGCACCACTGATTTTGTCATCTCACACCTAAGAGAAGCCACAAAGGCGGGAGCTCGTCTGCTTTTCAGGCACGCAGCTCGCATTTGGGAGGTGATAAGTAAATATCCCAGTGTTCACTGCAAGTGGATACTGGGAGGGGTTGAAAGAGCAGAGGGAGGGTGTGTTTGTATGTGACGTGAGTTTGATGGACTGAACTGACTAACATGGTATTAGTGAGTATGTACTTTACGTATTTCACAGACACGTGACTGCACAAATCAAACCAGCTCAGGCTGGAAAACTGTACGACTTCACCTGAGCAGTTTACGCCCGAGGGTCGTCAGCAGCAGCCGGTGTTGCCAAGGAAACCGGCTTAATTGCTGAAAGGCTGAACACTATGTGACACGGGCTCACGCCAGATTTTTTGGACCTATTGGAAAGAGCCTAAGAGTCAGCTGTGATCTGACCGGTGACTGTAGTAGTCTCTGACTGCTGTTGTCCTGTCTGTGGGACTTTACAGACTCAGAGCTCACGTTACGCCGGCCACCAACCTTTTTATCATTGGCACACAACAGCACCAGTAAATCGCCCTCAGCTGTGCAGTGGAGAAGTAATAACTGAAGGCTGGAAGTTGGTCTTTACAGTAAAATATTGGCAAAAAAAGAAGATTGAATTGATGAGTATTTTACGCCTCAAGCTCAGCAGGTGTTAGAAAAGGTGGTAAAAATGTAAAGAACACTGTTTCAGAGAGTTCCTCTTAATTCAGAGCCTGTTCAGTACAACATCAAAAACATTGTGTCCACATCTCATCTCACCCTGACGAGCCCTTCGGTCATCTCACCGTGTCTGCGGCGGGTTCAGCTCGGATACTGTGTGCTAACAGCACAGACAGATGTAAAACGAGCTTCAAACATTTTAATGTTCCTCTGTCCTGCTTTGTCTGGAGGATGAGGGCTCCATGTCCATTAACCACGTGACGTGTGTTTGTATAGTATGTGCCTGTCGCGATGTCTGAACTGATTGCGTGAGCCGAGCCGAGCTGCGATCGCTCTTCTGTAGCAGCGAAGAACTGAAGGGGAAACATTATTCAGGTGTCACGCTGATGAGCAGCCTAAAAAGGTGCCACGGGGGCCATGTTTGCAGCTTTTGTGGGATGCGGCCTCTGTTGAGGACAACTCTTGCTGCCAAGGATACATCCAGGGCCCCCACCTTCCCACCCCAGCATGCCTCCTTTTGCACGAGAGGGCGGCCCATTGTGCTGCCTGAGTAAAAGCGGAGGGGACAGACAGGGTTGTGGCAAGGGGTGAGGATGGGGTGGGGTAACGAGGTTAAATAAAGGAACAATGATGAAGGGAGCAGCCGGGGGAAAAACCCCGGAGAAGGAGAAGGAGAATGACTAATGCAGGGAAAAACACCATCTCCATCCTCTGGGGTAGTTCATGCAGGGGTCGCTCCTCTACATCTTCTTTACTAAGTGCCGTTAAGCCGCCGCTGCTGCACACAACCGAGAAAAATGCACAGCTCCTCCCCCGCCCTCACCCTCCACTCCGCCGCAATGGTGAAGGGGAGGGCCGATCCAGATCCATGCCGGAGTACTGCTCCAGCCCTCTGGATCCACCCTAAGCTTTAGCCAATGTGCTAGCTGGCTGGGGGAGTCAGCCGCTGAATGGTCTCTTCCATGTTGGAGGGGAGAGACGCCCAGGGTTAACCCTGGCCGTGCTGAGACAGGTGGGAAGGAGCAGATGCAGCTAAGAAGCCAACACGCCAGGGAAGACCGACTGCCGAGGGGGGCGAAGCTAAAGGCTCGATCTGTTTATACCCAAGGCCAGAAACAGAGGCTCATTTTGTTCAATCAAATCCATGCAATGAGACGACAAAATGTCTGTTATTCTTCACAGAACTAGCGTGCAGTTTGCACATGTGCAGCACAAACACCACCACTGCAGCAGGACTGTTCCCCATTCTGCTCACACTAACGCGGGTTAGCTACTATGCCAAACATGCTCCAGTCAGCTCACTCATTCATCCCCTCCTCCCTCCTACTCCACTGTCCTCTCCATCCCAGTCTCACCCTGCCCTGCACCACTATCTACTGCTCTATCTGCCTGCCTGCCTTTCTAGGCCACTCTGCCCCTCCCACTTTCATTCATACAGCGCCTTGTTTTGTTTTCATGCTGGCTGGCTGGCTGGGTGGGGAAGGGGAGGGGAGGGGAGGGGAGGGGGAGGCACAGATGAAGGGATGATTTCGCTGGCACAACAAGACGAGGAGGCAGAGGCAGCATCCTGGAGAGGTTCTCTCTCATTAAGCCAAACACAAACACACGGAAAACCTCACTGTGTCATTGAATAATTTGCCCGCCGCCTCCTTACGCATGCACACAGTTCCAGTAAGGGTGTTTAAATGCGAGGCGTGATCAAAGGTGTGCTACGTTTACCTTTCATTTGGCCACGGCAGTAAAAGCCCCGGCTGCTCGATCCTCGGGGGAGAACGCGGGAGAAAGCCGACAGCCAATAGCGTGCAGCCACACACGGCAACACTTCCTGCTCATAACACTTAAAACCTCCCCTTTAATTGGCCGTGCTGTCTACAGGCAAAGAGCTGGGAACAATAACAAACACGTTTTTACCCCAGAGCCCTTCACTCAGGAGAGCACACGCACGCTCTTACTCATCCTCACACACAGTTGCTGGATTCACGTTTACTATATTTGGCCACAGTGGGAGTCCTGAGCTTCAAAAGCATTGCTATAAATGCTTCGAGTGATGTGATGTAAGATATTTGTCCTGAGAGACTAGAGGAGAGACTGGAGGGAGTGGAACGGGTGTAAACAAAAACACGCTGATTGCTGGGAGGGACCAGAGTGACACCGGCGGCGTCAAGAAGCAGGAAAACCACGCTGCCGTTCACGGAAATACAACACAGGCTAAGGAAAGAGCAGAGGGGAAATAAGACGGGAGATGGAGAGGAAGACAGAAAACAGCTGATGTGAGGAAGCAGCAGGTGAAGGAGAGGTGAGTCGGGCTCTGACGAACACCAACACCCAATCTTTTCTAACCCCTTTATGCTTTTCGAGCTGATATTCCCCCAAAGGTCACACACACCAATCACGTCTGCTGCCGTCTCCCTTCCACTCGGATAAAGAGGAAAGAAGCCACTCTCCTGTCAATAATCGGTCTAGTGGATGAAGTCCGAATCAGCGACTACAGAATCAAGGCTGAAAACTTGCTTTTGAACAAGCTACTCGTTTTATCTCAAACAAAGAAGAACAAAGTATTAAATCCTTATAAAGCACCGCAGCGGGTTTGTTACAAAAACACCCATTAGGAGCATCCGTGGCATAAAACAACAAAACTTTATTTGTTTTTAATCTGCCAGAAAAATGTACATCGTCTTTTTATTTAGTGAGCTGTTGCCAAAGAAACAAGACTAACTTTATATAATAAACACAATTTCTCACAGTGCAGTGAACCAGAGGAAAGCACAGAGCAGCAAAGGCCGAGCTGCAAACAACATTATTCAAATGAGCTCTCGGGAACTGATCGGCGTTTCCTGAGAAGCGCTCCGTGTATCACTTCTAATAAGTAAATACTGAGATAGCAGAGAGGAAAAACAAACTGGAGGCAGCATACCGCCACCACAGCTCCTCCCTTTCCATCAGCGTTATTTTTATAATCCTGTGGATCCGTCACCGAGTCAGTGACGGCCGTGACGCCGGGTGTGTGTGACTCACACACACACACTGGAGCCCGGATCCAACATGTTTGGACGTTAAATGAAACCGGGTGGTTTACCGAGCCACGGGGTTAAACTCTGACTGTAGCATGTCCCCACCAACAGCGATCACGTGTGTGGTTGGGTGGTGCAGCGGTGAGCAGAGTCACCTTACAGCGGGAAGATTTTGGCTGTGAACCTGCTGCTGGAGGCTTTTTGGGACGATGGACTGTTTGTGCCAAGCTCTGTTCAAAGAAACGCTCACGACCTGTGTCTATAAAAAGAAACATGATACAAAAGTGACATGAAGAACAAAGGGCAACATGTGTGTGCTCTAATGGCAAAATCAAATGAGACTGGATTGGGTTACCGAGGGCTGGAAGTGGCTGAGGAAGAGCAGGGCCTGGTTCATCTCAAACACACACACACGATACGAACAAGCACACATGTGCTTTATTATACAGCCGTGCAGCTATAACGCATGCTCCTTCTACAGCTGCGAGTAAGTGCTAAAAAGTTTAATCGAAGCATCCATCGATCGCAGTGAAAGGAAACTGAACAGCGGTCTGTGAGAACGGAGAAACCTTTTCCTTTTCCACACGTGGCCAGACTTACAGTTTTTTCCTTATCTTGATCGCAAACGCAGCCTATTGTGATCTCCAGCTCAGCCTGCTGCAGCTCAGCCTCTCTGTAATGTAAGGCTAATTCATTTTCAGCGCAGAGCACGAACACACACATGAAGATAAACTATTTGAAAAGGGGGGAATGTGGTTTAACGAGCGTGGTTTCGCCCGCTTTGTCTGTCTGTTCATCGATTTCCTCGTCTGTGTCTTCCTGTGTGCTGGCCAGCCCTGCTGGCCCATCCTGTTACCATGGAGATGAGTCCAGACATAGACCGTCTGCAGTAATTAGCTGCATGCTCCCAACAGACATTTTTTTAGATTCCCCTCTGGTCGCCGTTCGTGTCCTGTCCCGTCTTTCACGCTAACGTCTCACCTTCTCGTCATCTCTCTGCCCCATAAAGATTTACAGTCACTTTGACCTATTCCACTGTTTCTTCTTCTTTCTTTTTCCCCCCCTTGACCCTCCTCGGCACCTTCCTTTCCCTCGGTCCCACCCCACCACAGTGCGTCTCGTCGCAGGTGATAAATCACCTCGCCAAGAAAACCACAGTCACTGGATCTGACTGCAGATGCTCAGGGTGGAACTGAACTCACACCGATGGCTCTCTCTGCAACTTTCTGATTCTTTTCACCTACAATGCCGGTGTCGTTACCGACCTCCCAACCTGCTGATCCGTGTTAACCCTTATCCTGCGACGAGCGTTGCTCTCCCCTCCTCTGTGACGCGGCTTTAATGTTGTCGCACTGCCACCAGCTCGAGCTTTTCTGACATCTAGACACAAACATGAAACACACACACACACACACACGCTGCTGCAGTCAACACTGATTTTCTCTCACCGTCACACACACAGAGCAGTAGACAAAACAGTCAGACATCACACACACACACACACACACACACACACACACACACACACACACACACACAGAAGTCTAGCAGGATTTGCTGACTGGGTAGTTTGGTGGGAAGGTGATGGAGAGACGCAGCGGACAAAACATTCATGTAGACAGTGAGACACCTGCATCACAGACCTCAGGATTTTCATTAACACAGAGGACTACTCATACGCACACACACACACACACACACACACACACAGCAGAAGACGAAGGTCACTTGTGTCTTCAGCCGGTCAACAAAAGCTCAGAGCTGCCATCAGGTCCAACAGTCTCTCTCTGATTCACCGAGCATGTGGCCCAGTTTGGACCAGTGGACCAGTTTGGGACACCACCAGTGCCAGCCAGGATTATTCATCTCATTTTTTTCCTGCTGCTGGATCTTCACTAACCACCGAATCAGCAGCGACCTTTTAAATAAAACTCAGACACAGATTCAAACAGCCTCTAACAGTTTACGATGAATCGACGGTGAAAGCGACAGATGAGGAAAAAATAATCCCACAGACCCAAACTCTGCCATCAAACGGAGGAACTCAAACACCTGCGTGGATTCAGCTGCAGCTCTTGTTTGTCTGAAGCTGGTTACATGTAAAACACTCGGGCAGAGCTGCAGACGGTGACTCGACACCTTTGCCCGGGCGCTGCTCGGTGCAGTTTTATGGACTGTAGCCGTTCTTGGATAAATACCCGTCCTCATCTGGATAATTTAATCGGCGGTGCTGAGCCGTGGCCCGCTCGTGACTAAGGTGTTTTTTTTAAAGCATTCTCCTGCCTCAATGGCCCATTATCTCCTCATATTAGACACAGAGAGAGGAAAGTCAAAGACAACTCAAATTGCTCTCTGTCCTCAGCACCGCAGAAAAAAAAAAAAAGTGTTTTTCAAAGGCCCGATTGTCACAGTTCTCCCTTTCTCCTGTCCTCTTTCCTTACTCCGTCCTTCTTCCCTGCCTCCTTTCCCTCTTTCAGGCTTTCTTGTATTTCAGGGGCGTTGAGTTCGTGTAGACCTTCTGACCGAGCGAGGGCTGTGTGTAGTCCAGGATGCCAAGAAACTGGACATTTTACTGAAGCCTTGAAAGGATATCAATAAATTGTATAAGTAGCGAATAAACAAACAGATTATCTGATTAAATTCTTGTTATTAAGACACAAATGAACCGGCTAAACTTTTGCTTGTTGTGTTTTTCTCTGTTTGATAATGTTTAATGTACAAACTTGTGAGCTGACAAACCGATACTGAAACTGGACCATGTGCTCTTTATTCAGCGACACGATGAAAGGTGAAGCCAAGTTTCTGTTTTCCTTTAACTGGGTTACACTCAGCAGCACAGATGCTGTGTGTAGATTAAAATGTAGCAGCGAGCATACGGGCAAACGTGAAGACAAACACGCACAGAGCGTCTGCAGGTAAACACAACGTCTGCCTGAAATCAAAAGCAGGACAAACAAGGAAATGATTTCACACAAACAAATGAGCAGACAAGAAAACACAAGTGCGCACACAAAAGCTCCGTGCTCGTGTGTTTGTGCAGGCTGACCAGCTGCAGCGAGCAGTGTGAGGCCAGGGCGGGATGGCTGCAGTGCAGATGCTGTCTGTCCTATTTCATATTCACAGCATAGCACTACACAGAGCGACGGTGCATGGGGAGAGGTGTGCGCACATGCGTGCACGCACATGCCCAGAGAAGAGCACAATGTGGATGCACATGTCAATCGTGCAGCTTCAGAAAAGATGGGAGGGCTTCCAAATACTTGAGGAATTTCAAGGGAAGGCGTCGTTCCGACAGATGGAAAAATATAGGCGGCAAAAAACAAAACAGCTAAAGTTAAAGAGCTCTCATTTAAGAACATGCCCCTCTGCTCTTTTTACAAAAATCAGAAGACTCCCATCCTGCCCGTCTCCTCCTTCCTCTCGCATCCCACAAGGCCTCAGGAAGAACGTTTTAGTCTGGGAGGAAGGAGGGAAACTCTTAATCACGACTGGGAGAAACAGACCTGTCACATGAGGTCACATTCACACATTCCCAAACTGAAAACACAGCACACGGGTCACGTGTTGCAAACGTGTTCTAATAACGTTCCTTTGTTGGAAGAAAGCAGACCCTTCCTTCGTGCCCTTTAACCCCTGACCCCGACACAACAATGGCAGTGCTGTTGCTGCTTGCTTGACTAAAATCTGGAGGCATTAGATTAGATAAAGGGCACAAATGTTTTTAAAGCTTTGTAACATACCAGGCTGACAGTAAATAAGATGCATATCAGGTACACAATGTTCTCTAAAGTTGACCCCTCGTGTGTAGAGAGCAGCCACCGAGCCTGAAACATACCTGGGTTACAAACTGTAACATATACAGATTATAACATTTTTCCCAAGGAAAAATAAAGTTGTGGTTATCAAACAGCGACAGCCATCTTTCCATCGGCGCAGCGAGCAGCCAATGAAAACAGCTGAGACAACCGACCGTGGTGTCTCCGGGGGCCGGCGTGCAGAGGCTCATCATGGAGGGTGTTAGTCATAATCACAACAGTGAGAACTCAGAGACTCAAATGGATCAGAGGACTTTGGGAAATATCGAGACATCCCGTACTCTGGCGTTCCATCACGTTCCCCTTTTTCTTTTGTCCTGACATGGAAGTGCTGATGACACCAGTGGGGAAACCTCAGGACTGAATCCACCAGGAGAGAAATGCCTCTTTTCCACCAGCACCGACCCTGGTCAAGTCCCACCTCACTGTGAGTGGCGATCGAAAGTCCCGTGATGCCATTTCTATGCGACACAAACAGAACCCAACGATGGAGGCGATCGCAGCGATGGTACACCTGCTGGTAAACGTCTGCACGGTGTTGATTTATGTGCAGCCATTACCCTCGTTGCCAGGTTTCAAAAAAATGGCAGTCTGCTGATGTCACATTTTTGGCCCGAGTCAGCTCGCTTGGAACCTCAAAGACCTAGCACAGTCGAGTCGAGTTAAGTAACTGCGACTGGAAAAGAGCGTTGGATGTGCACTGACGTGATTCGAACTACCGGCTACATCTCTGGGAACAAGGTGTGCGATCAGGTGACCAACAAACAGTTCAACCAAATCCAAGTGTCCACAAATCCAGTCTGAAAACACGACAAACATCCCGTTCCTGTGTGAACTCTGCAGGAATAAAATGCATACCACAGAGTTTACATGTTCAACAGGACTCTAACATCAGCTGACTGGGATGATAACTTACTGTCTGCTCGCCAATCCACCACTTCAACGCGCTGTAACATTAATGCAGCGCACGCCGCTCTGAAACCTCCCCCAATTAAAATCTTAGTTTCAATAACTGCCAGAATGAAGAGATTTGCCATAAGCACACATAATTAACTGCCAAACAGAGAACCGGGGGATTACACACGTGTGCATTCATATAACGACAAGCTTTACATATGGAAGGGGAGGAGATGGGACTTTTGTCAGGGAAAACAAAAAAACAACGTTGCATCACTACAGCTTACCAGGAGCCACGTGTATCATGCAGCAGCACCTATAGTGATATGGACGTGCTATAATAAGATCTGATCTGACTCTCTGTGCCCTGGCATGACGACTCAGTGCTGACGAGCGCCAGGAAGGAAAAGCAAAGGCCAATGCAGTCTGTGTGAAATGCATCCGCACGCAGCGATACGGACGCACAGGAGAGGCGACGGGTGAACGGAAGGTGGAGGGCGAGGCGGAAGGTTGAAGCTCAAAGGGAGGAAAACGCGCTGAAAGGAAAGATCCAGAAAAAAGCCTGGGGTGTGAGGGGTCGAGCAGACGGTGCAGGCACACGGCCACTGTGGGGGAAACACTTAGCAAAGCATGACAACCAAACCACGTGGATTTACCAGCACAGAGCGTTAGGACTGTGTCCCCCTCCCTCCCTCTGATCAGATCAACACCCCTCCCCCAGGCTTGTTTTCCTCTCCTTGTATAGGAATTCTTGGGGCGTCTCCTCCAAAGCAAGATTAAGTAGCAGACATATTATTCACTTAAGGAGTCATTACGATGATTTGTGACTCTTTGCTTTTTTGTTTTGCAGCTTAAATCAAAATCAAACAGATTTATGGTCTATTTAAAATATCAAAAATATTAACGATAAATATGTTCTTGCATTTATATGGACACCTGAAAACCATAATTAATACATTCACTCACTCTGGTTTACATGCTGTTATCTAAGTAAATGCCCTCATAAGTATGCAACACTGCTGTTTAAACAAATTAGCAAAACAAATAAAACTTTGCTTTTGCTTTAGCTTAAAAACACTATTTGTAAAGAGCACTACATGAAATATTGAAGCCCGTCATATACATCTGTTTAAAAGTACATGACAGTAACTCCGGGTTAGTGCCGCCCTCGGTTTCTCTCGCTGCATGTTTCTGTCAGTAAACCTGCCGAAGCTGCTTTTTCACCGTTGGCAGCAGAAGACAAAGAAACAAAACCTTTAATTTTTGCAAATGTGACTCTGAACTGAGTAATCCTGAATCCTGCGTTCGAATATTCCATCCAAGTATCTAAAAAACAAACATCTTCATGTTTATGGTCCACTTTTATGCCATAAAGGAAACAGTATCCTCTCTTCTAGGTCTGGGCGATATATCGAGTTTTTTTAAAATACCGATATATTTTTATACGAGATATAAGATGTGACAATATCCTTTATATCGATATAGTCTGTGTTACGTTATAATTATAGTTGCGGAGCCGCAAGTTTGCCTCTCTTTCGTCCACTTTTGTCTTTACACAACGTTACTCGGCCTCGCCTCTCCTTCACTGAACACAACTCCCCCTCCTCCCCCATCGCTTCACCTGCAGGCAGCGACAAGATGGACACGGCAAATCTCCGTTAACGAGTTACTGCGCATCGCCCCGTGCGTGGGGCTGGACGGCTAACCACGCTAACGAGCTAGCCACGCTAACGCCATGCACGGCCTGAAATCCTTTCATTCTCTCAAAAGTTGACTGCGCGCCTTTTGTATGAATTCTGGTTGTGCTTGATGACCGCGAACCGATTTTATGTGATACACAGCGCTCAGCAATCTGTCAATAAATGTTTTAGTTCGACTTTGGTAAGCTACGGAGCTGCACCGCTTGATGGATTGTCGGAGCATTACGGCTACCGAGGAGCCTCGCGGAGTGATACGTACTGTGCTTCAACGTATTGTGTGTGTATAAGGACCATAAATGGCTCCTGTTCAGAGACATGGTTACGAAGCGGATTTCAAACTCCAGGCTGTCAGTCACGCAGTAGAAGTTGGGAACAGAGCAGCTGTGAAATCTGTCTTTGTTATTATGCTCAGCGTCTGTTAGTTTACATTTTGACTGCACAATTGTGAGCTCTTTGTTATGCACAAAACAACATAGTTTTATATAGAGAGCATCATTATTTAATAAATGCTCATAATTTATTTTTGAGTAGTTTTTTTCATGTACATCTATGCTGTATGTTAATAAAAGTGCCTGTGTGACATCTGGGACACAGCTTTGACTAAGAACTCTCTTTTTGTTCTTACTTTATGGCTTTAAAAAAATATCGAGATATATATCTTATATCGCCATCCAGCTAAAAAATATCGAGATATGAATTTTGGGTCATATCGCCCAGCTCTACTCTCTTCTGTAAAATCTGAGAGTGATCGAAGAGTTGCACAATCAAAATAAGTGAGTCTTTGGAAATGACAGAAAGTGTTTTAAACTCCAGATTGGGAGAAATCTACATGTGCATGACTAACACCTGCAAACGAGCGCTTTAATTCTACTGCAGTACATCCTCCAACAACACAGGAGGTGCTCGCTGCTATTATAGCTGGAGTCTGGGCCTCATGTGGACACTGAAAGCAGAAATAAAGAAGAGCAGGATCTTAAGCCAGACTGAGGCACGTGGTGTCCCTTCAGGGGCCTGGACTTGGGGGGGCGATAAAATCAAGCTGAGGGATTTTCCCAGCAGGTGACTTCTGGAGGAGAACCATCCAACCACAAAGGAGTACCTGATTGTGTCATAACGCCATATGTGTGTACGTGTGTGCATGCACATAAATAATACATACATACCAGCATAAAGGACAAAAGAATAAAGAATACAGGACATACAATACAAAAGGGGGGGGGGGGGGGGTGTCAGGGGACTGAAGGGGCCCTGCTTATTCTTGGAGGTGCAGGTGTTGTCAGCAGAGCCCCCCCCCCTCTAACAGTCAGTTGGAATGAGTGGGTGGGTGTGTGGGTGGCACACAGAGCAACACAGCAGGCAGAGGTAAACAGGGAGAAGCCAAGCTGACATCGTCTCTTGGTAACAACAGGGATAAATAACAAAGACGGTCAGGGAGGAAAAAACGTTCCTAAAACTTAACGCTGCAGTTTAAACACACCAGTTTATTTCTCTGTAGCACAAACTGGTGAACTGGGCCTAATTTCTGAGGCAGCCTGTTTATCCCAGCGATTCCCACTCAAGCATGGATTTGACCTCAATGTTACTGCAGCCTCGTGTTCCAGTGTACACCGACTACTTTACTGGTTTCCATTCTCTCATCGTGCTGAATGCTGAGAGACCGTCACCCGAATGGCATACACTGTATTCAGTGTAAGAGATGTGCTTCAAAGGACTCCTGCTATTATAACACGGCACTTTATAGTCGTACAGCAAGAGCATTTCTAAGAAATAAGTACAAGAGTCCACACTTGAGCTCCTAAACTAGCCTCTGTGTGTTTTACCTGTGTTAACCTGTGATAGACTGAAAACTGTCAGGACGACAGCTTACGTACTTCAGCCAGACTCCATCGAACCAACGATCCTCGAGCCCCAACTGGCTCAGAATATACCGCACCAAGGCCAGCGGCGTGAATAACATCACGCTCCTAAAGTGGAGGTGTGAGCGTAACATCACACATTAGAGTAACTGAACCATAAAGTCACCCTAAGCAGATTTACACACAAACGTAGCAAACAATGAAAGACAGTACAAGAATTTTCTCTCTAGCTGCTGCCAAAACAAACACGATGAGAGAAAAAAGAAAAGCCCGGCTCCCTGCAGCTCGGCTGGCTGCTGCACAGTTGTTATTCTAAGAAATGCTGCTGGTGTGCAGATCCGTGTGTGAGCGGGAGGAAAAGCATTCGCATGTGATGCGCAGGGAGAAGTTTGTGGAAGTGCACTTTTTATATAAACTGCTCCAGCACCCGTCGACGGGGAGCGATGGGAAAACGTGAACAACGAGCTTCGCAAACAGATCGCTCGGCCGCTCGCAGCGTAACAAAATAAGCAAGAACAAAGTGTTCAATCAGTTTTTAGTGTGCAGTAAAACCCAAGCTTCTGCGGCCAGCTTCTAAATATGATACTTGCTTCGACACCACAACACCACTGTATAACAGATGTGATTCTCCGCCGCAGAACATTGGACAGGCAGAGGTAAACAGCCGTGGATGTGTGTGTGTCTTGGTAATGAGATTGTAAAAAGTAGAATGAGGACTAAATTAAATCAGTACAGAGGGGAGCGTCTGAGCGGTCAAGGGGAGAGCGGTTAACGGGAGACAGTAAACAGGTACCGCTGACTGATGGCATCAGCAGCCACGGCCAGCTCGGGGAATAAGGAAGTGTTCACCTGTCGACAGGCCCGGCTGACCAAATGTAACAAAGAGGAGAGCATCCTTTATCATTCTCGCAGTAAACAGAACTGTGACCACAGAAGAAAAGTGTCGAGCCAACGCTCATTTCTTTATATTTTGCTAGGAAAATAGAAAATAGGTGCATCCACGTATTCAAACCTGCATGTAAATACAGTATATAATTCTAACGAGCTTTAAAGTCAATATTTATTCTTCTACATAGCATGAGCGCCGTGAGGCAAGCTCTCTTCTCATTTCCTTAAGAATAGTTCTCCGTGCTTCTTGAAGGACATTCGGAGCTCATTGTTGGATGTTGGCCGCCTTTTGTTCTCTTCTCTGTCGAGATGATCTCATGTTGAGGTCCGGGCTCTGTGGAGGCCATGGCTGATTTATTTACTTATTTATTTTTAATCCAGGTTTGTTTGTTTTACTGCGTTAACAATGTTGCCGCCCTTCCTCTTAGCCCGTTCATCTGATGATGAACTGAAGCGACCGTGTCAGCTCTTTGCTGGATGTTTTTCCTGTCACCTTCAGATACTCTTTTGCCCTTCATTTATCCAGCTTCCTTGAATTTGAGATATGGTTAGTGCAAAAATATTGCTTTATGTCTTTTAAACCGTTATCTTTGGCAGAATGGGAACAAATTATTTGCTTACAATTAAAAACCGGTTCTTTGCTAAATTTTCCGTTATGTGTGGACACAACACTGGTTCATCGCTTAGGTTAGGTGTCTTTTTATGCTTGAGTGATTCATAAGCGAGTGTTAAGTGCATAAGCATTTCTATTAAAACGGTCAGGTACAAGGACTAGACTGAAAATGAATGGAAAAGCAGCCAACGTAGAAAGAAACACTTTATAAAACTTCAAGAAACCCTCGAGACAAGTCGAGAAACTCTGGCTCCTCTGAAGCAAAATACTAAGAAATGGGAGCTCGCTCTAAAAAAAAGATTTACAATGAGCTGAAACTTAATGTTGGAATTAATCACAGTTTAGCTGGTAGCTAAACTAACCATCATCAGCCATAAAAGCTGTAATCAAAATAGGAAACATAAATATTAGTGCTATGATAACATTCAGTCAAATTAAATCAACTTTACCCTGTGTAAAAACACCAAAATGTCAAAATGATTTCAACTTGCAATAAAGATCAACTTCAATATTTTTTGCTAAAGATCAAATAAACACAGCCATCATGCAGATACGGTCATCTTGAACTGGCGAGATGCTCCATGTGTCGTAGCTACTGACTCATTTTTCGCTGTCAGTGGTATACGTGAGACAAAGAGCCGAGAGCATCTGTCTCAATCAACACATACAGTATGGAGAGCGCCAGACAGCGCCTCCTACAGACATACGTCCACTCGAAGACGACTAGGAGCTGAGTTTGTCATCCAAGCTGTTCTCCACATCCATCACTGCTATCCAATAACGAGAGGGGTCACAAACGCAGAGGCGACCTTGAAGGCACACAGACTCCGAGCTACATCAGAGGGACCGTTGAGGAAAGATGTTCAGAAGAACGCTGGTGGACGTTCATGCGCTCGCAGGCTGCTCCACTGACGCAGCATCATCTTCGATATTAAACAACCACAGTAGAAAGTTTAACGAGGTAAGGTGAAATATTTATCGCAGGTGCAACAGATTATTTTCTGCTTTAACCAACAAACAGGAACACGTCCCAATGCTTCCACCTCCTGTTTGGTAATGTTGACCATCGCCCTCTTCCCAGCCCCGGCCCAGTACCTCAGTGTTCCTCAGTGTTCCCTTTCTTGCCTCCTGGGAGTAAAAGAGGCACAAAAACAGCCAATGGGACGCAGCTCTGGCCTTGCTCACATATTTGCACAGGGACATTCAAACTCAGCTCGCAAACTTGCATCCTTGTCCCCCATGAGTTCAGTGGAACCAGCCCCCCTCCCCCCTTTCAGGCTCTGCTGTTATTGGTCGAGGCAGGCAGCAGGAAGAGAGATGGTTGGCGATAGAGGCGACTTAACCCAGCATTCCTCCTGGGGGCTTACATTTTATGTGGGAAACAAGCAAAGCCATTTGTTAAAGGAACAGCTTGAACTTCACACTCATTTTGCAATTCCAACACAGTGTATCATCAGCATGTAAAAAAGGCAGTAGTATAAACTACAGCCTTTTTTCCCTCCTGGGTTTCTTATTTTAGAAGCAGCCGCACTGAGGAAACAGCAGCTCCAAAATGGTGGTTTGTGTACTGGATTAGCTGGCTCGTGGCCTGCTGACGGACGGGTGTTGTTGTTGTCATGTGTCCGCTAATGTGCGCCGCTCCTCGCTCACGATTGATATGATTTACAGGATCACATGCTTGTTGTCCACACACTGGAAATACTGTGGTTCCACTTGACCTCATTAACCTAAATTCAGTCTATAGGTCAGATGTTGGTGCACATCAGACGCACACTAAAAGTGGAAAACTGACAGCACATGACAGCAAATTCCACATGGGAAAAAAAAAAGTCCTCATTCCACTCTGTTTATGTCAGGACACAAATCACACAAGGAGAGGACAGATGATATACGGGCACGCTCAGTGCACGCACAGGAACACAGGTGCATCGCTCGTCATCCAAAATACCAGCAAACCATAGCTGCAGGAGTCGGTGCAGTGTGTGCGGCGCACACTGCGGACTGCAGCATGCATGAGTGACAGGTTGCGAGCAGTGCCACAGAGCAGAACCTTTTTTAGTTGCAACAATGCCTTCACGAGGCTAAGAGCACGCTGAACATTAGCTGGGCCGGACGTCACTCTGCGGGTGATACGCGCACCAACACATTCATCGTAAGAGACTAGCTCACTAGTTCATAATCTAAATTTAGGAACAAGTAACGGGCACTACTCAATGTCATCTTCAGTATATACAAGTGCAGAGGCTGTTTAAAAAGTGGCTTTACTGCTTTGACATAACTAATCCAGCAACACAACAGATGGTGGAAAAGCTGGTTTTTGCTTACGTTTGACTTTGGAGGCAATAAGGGCAAACCTACAGAATATGAAGACATAACAGCCGCTCTTTTCTCCAGGGTGTCCAAATTTCAAAGCATGTGTATACACGGTGTCATGCAGATGTGCAGAGAGCATAAACCGGGTCCGAAGCTGAAATCTACAGATGTTCCTGAAGGCCTCACTTGCAACTTACAGTTTGAGACTGACTCACATGCAGTTGTAGTCAATCAATGCGAAAGCTTAAATCTCAAACACACAATGTTAGGTGGCAATAGTTTATACAAGCTGCATGCAAAGAGCCAAACGGCCATGGATTTGCTAAATACAAAACATAAAGCTGCTGCTGTCACACATTTCACTTCATCATAAATACATCCTTCCCTGAACATGACTCGAGTTTTTTTCACAGCCATCTCAACAAAAGAAACAAGATTTTGTATCAATTTGTTTTTGTTGAACTCAACACATGACGGCAGGTCAAAATCTTCACACTGGCTTCCCATCGACTTCCCACTTTAAGGGGTCTTGATGCATTCTCAATCATCCAGGTAAGTAAATCTCCAAAAGTTGCTTCTGTTCATCTGGACGTAGCGTTTTGTGGGAGAAACGTTTCGTCACTCATCCAAGTGACTTCTTCAGTCTCAGCTGACTGCAGGTTTCCCCAATCTTATAAACAGTACATTTGCAGAATGACTGAAACCAGCCCACTGGTTTCAGTCATTCTGCAATTTCAGAATCAACTTTTGGAGGTTCCCACTTTAAGATTCTGGTTTTGACTTTTAGAGCTTTACATGCCCAATCATCCCCAGCAGGTCCCTGAGGTCTTGTGGTCAAGGCTTACACCCAATGGAGATGCAGCATTTTGCCACAGTGGCCGTCTGATCTGCCTCCCACCGACTCGGAGATCTGTGAACTAAAAAGCTTTATTTTGTTATGAAGCACTGTGAGAGATATACATATGGCTCTGAGGTGCTATATAAATACTATTTTTCTTACTTTGTTAGACTACTGTTAAATGTATCTTGACAATGTCATTAAGTGATGACTGAATGATGCACGTGTATCGCTGTATTTGCTGATAAAACTGCACAAAAACTAAAAACCTATATTTCTAAAATCTAGTATTTTTCTCAAACCTGGATCTTTGTACAGTAACTCAATGGGGTCGTTTTATTATAGGTATAATTGACACGACTTTTACACTACACCTAAACCTAGCGGTGAGTGCAAGAACACACGGCAGCACATGTGATCCGAAATCACACACGCAACCGAGCCGGAGAGAAAGCAGAAGAAAAGGCTTCCAGTCACCGAGCGCTCGCAAACTGCTTCTGCCAACAACACATGAACTGTGGACAAACACGTTACAGCCAATCACATGGGGAGTAACTCAGACACGCACCAATCGCCGGCAAACACATTGCCAAGCAGCCATCTTTAGTAACAGGAGCCAGGGCTGACAAGTTTGGTCTATCATTTTGAGGCCCAGAAATTCCTGCATGTCTGCATACCACAGCGTGCAAGGAGAGAGAGGGGGGGGGGGTAGCGAGGAGGGAGAGAGGAGGGAGAGAGTACAAAGTAAAAGAACGGGGGACAGAAAGGAGAAGAAAGGGAAAAGGGAGGAGGTGCAGAGGGAGGATCTTGGCCATAAGGTGGGGCATCATAAGCAGTGAAGAGAAATGGAGAGAAAGCAAAAACATATTTTTGTCCTCTTTAGTGCTCTGTCTCAGCTGTTATCTCTTACACAGACCAGATATCCAGACACGGTAAAATTATTCACTGCTTTCATTCGTCTCGAGGGCAGAGGGGCCATCAAAGTGTAGCAAGAGCTCGAGGAGAGATGGTAATGCATACTACAGCAACTACTCGCACTTCTGAGATAACAGGGAGACAGCAGCAGCCATTGTTACTGTCACCACTCCGATATCGACAGAAGAAACGGGGTTATCAAAGCATTCTTATATTTGAAAAGCAAATTTATATTGCTGTTCAAGCTATCAGGCTGGCAGTAAAGATGAGAAAAGGCACCAAGCGGCCTTACGGACAGGACCACTTTTATTCTACTGGAGCCGTATCATCAGGACTGACAAGCAGAAAGGCAGAAGAAACCAGGCCCAACACTAAAGCACATCCTGTTCATCGCGGCGTGACAACATAAACACAAACACCGGTGCCACCGAGGTTTATCTTACAGGTTGCGTTCACTCACATGTGAACGTTAAAGCATGTCACCCACTTTTGATTCTGCGTAAACATTTCTTATCAGTTACACAATAACTCGGGCAGATGGCCTCTACAAGCTCCCGATGCTACAAGTCTCAACAGAAAAGTGGTACAAGGTGCAGCCCAGAGGAAAGTACCGTCTGCACATTGGAGCCGTGCCAGTCGATGTACTCATCACCAAAAGAGCAGGGGTGATGAAGCCACCACAAGCCTCACTGGATGAGGTGGTGGGTTTCTAAATATGGAAAACTTTACTACAACCTTTAATGGCACAGCTTCCTCTGGAGCTCTGCTCATCTGAATAATAGGATGACAGTGAAATCAGGAAGTTTACACTGCTTCATATAAATCATCCTGGAAAAATATGACTAAGTTTAGATATGAAAAGCGCAGAAAGTCACTGTGGTTATGAAGAGGAGGATGACAAAAAAAACAATAATTTTTCCAGCGTGTCTGCATTTAAGCGACACAGCCGGGAACATGTGTACTGCTCCACACTGGCACCTCCCATCTTTGTGAGTCACACTGCAGTGTGTGCATGAACATATGTACCCATTTATGTGTCCGTGTTGTTGCCTCTATACACGCTCACCCCCAACCTCGGTGGTCCCAAATTCTCCCAGTGACGCTCCCCTGCAGTTACTAACTCATCTGAAGTTACAGAAGTATCACCTTTGACCCCAGACACAGAGGCCTAAAGACCGGTCAGCAAACATATGGCAACGATCGGTCGACAGGGAAAAATGTGTTTTCTTTGACTGGTTGGCAAACGATTGCTGGACACTGCTGACAGATTGATGACTTAAGCCCTAATCACCCAGGCCGGGAGACCGGTCAGCGACCCTCTGGCAACTCCGGGTCACTACGGAAAAAGTTGACGAAAAGCTGGCGAATAGTTTCTGAAAGTCACCAGATGAAACTGGTCATAAAGAGGTTTACGGTGAAAACCACTTTCAGTTTGCTTTGGTTGCTAGCAGGTTGCTGCTCACCTGCAGTTGAAATCTGTAGCACAGAAGGTGTGTAATGTCTGCAAACACTTGCCAACTACTCTCCAAGCTGTAGCGAGAGTGAAAAGTATGACACAAACAGGAAACAGAAACGTTCACCTTCAAAATAAAAGTTGTCCCTTTTGAAACGTGTTGGGTGCAGCGAGGAGGCACCAGTTTGACCACACTTCAAGTTTCCACTTTGCGTGGAAGACGTCGATTTCTGTGCAAACACTAACCACAAGCAAACTGTGACCAACCAATCAGAGGCTTTTGGCGCACTTTGCAACCTATTTCGCCTAGCAACAGCCAGCCACTTCTAGGAACCACTCGCCACTTGTCAGTCGCAGAATACAAATTTTTAATTTGTGACCAGTTATTGCCAATTATTTGCTGACTAGCATCCAAGCCTGTGTGAGCGGGGTCTTTAATAGGCTGACCGTCAATGCTCCCTTCACAGACACTTAACACATCCTGGGTACGGCAGGACTCTAAAGGATACTCTGGGTTTTTCTGCCCTAAGAGAAACCTGTTAAACAGTTTAAAGGAAAGAGGCATTTCTTTAAGGCCAAGGACATGAGAAGTGAATGATCCCAGTCTGGACAGAGCAAAGTGGAAAGAGTTGGGTTTGGAAGGAACTTCAAGGATGGCGAGGTCACATGAGGACAAACGAGTTCAGCTTAGGAGAAACGAAGTTTCATTTCCAGCACTGACTTTTGAGGTTTCTTTTTTTTTGCTAGAGTGAATCAAGGCGCATGTATTTATTATCAAACAGAGTTCTCAAACTGTGGGAAACGGTACTTTCCCAAGGAGGTGATATAACAAAAAAAAAAATCTCGGGAATTTCGAATGTCCAAACATTTCACCCGACCCCTTCAGTCAAGCCACTGTACCACCTCAAAGCAAGGCATGAAATTCCAAGTACTTAACAGAGCATAACCATCACGTATCGCAAACGCAGCACGCACCAATAGCTGTGCTTACAGACTACGTTAAGCCCCTAACAGGACTTTCTCAGATCACGTATGCATGAGCACAGAGGATCTATGCTCCACTGAAGCCAGCAGTGTTTGTTTTTACAGCGAGTTAATGAATGTACAGGTAGGTGCTGCATCTGCTGCGGCTGAGGAACCCGGGACTTCTTTGAAAGCTGTCGATGGCGTAGGGAGGACTTGACTGTTATCAGGTCCCCATTATATAAAAATACTTCAGATTTAATGTTGCACGTCTGTTTGGAAATACGAGAATCAAAACTGCGATTCTGCATGTATTTGTATCCAAGCAGTGCAGAACGAAATGACCACGTTTGTCTTGTCAGTGCACTAAATTTATTACTTGTTAACAGCTGCAGCAGCAACCAGGGCAGTCTGTCATGTGCTTTGTTGCTGTCACCCTTGTTTCTGTCCTCAGCTCTGTTTCACTCACGCTGAGCAAATCTAAATTTCCCAGCACGTGTGAATCTGTCCAAAACCCAAAGGTGAGCACATGTTAGCCTGACATGTCTGCTGCGTCAGGACAGAAAATGTAAAAAAAAAAAAGACAAAAATCCTTCATATATAAATATGAGTAAAGTCGTCTCTCATGGTCGTTGCAATCAGAATTTTCCAAAGTTGCATCAAAAGCAAACCACTAATGCATGAAAACAGAACAAAGCTGGTTTCAGCAATCATTTAGTACCAATACATTTAAGGTTAAAGGTCAAAGCAGCTTTCACTGAGCAGTAGGAAATGTCAGCGCCATGTTATTTGTTACAATGTAATGCGGTTATATTTGTCACCTGTCAGCACGTTGGGACAACTCTATGACAGCGGGCTACTGTTGATCACGCCGAGTTTTTAGGGAATGGATGGTGGCCCTGAAAGGTCAAACCCCAAGCAGAGAAAAGTGCTGCAAAAAGCAGACAAAACACAACGGAAAAGAAAATCTCACAGAGCACAACAGAAGTGTTTCTGGGGGCACATTAACATGGCGGACCAGGTAATGACAGAAACCTAAAGACCAAAACACACTTTGCGGACGTTGAGGGTTCATCGGTACAAGTTCACGTGTCTTAATGATGATTCATAAAATACTGCAGATACATGTTTACTGTTAGCATATTAGCATCTCCCCAAAAACACTTTCGATATGTTTTTTTTCTTACTTATGTATTTGTGATATATTCATCATCTGCTGTGTTTTTTTATGCTTTTGCAGCCGCTTTTTGCCGTTTGACCCCTCAGGACCACCGTAAAATAGGGAATACTCACTAACAAATGTGTTTCTGATGTCAGAGCTAGAAGCAGCTGTCACCTGATCGGCCAAAACACCCGACAACAATCCCGTTCCCTCCGACCCGAAGAGGGGTCGTGTTATTTTCCTCCCTCTTACACAAACATGCTCACCTCTCATGTCAGCCGCTTGTATTCCTACATGCTGCTTCCTGCACTGGAGGTTTAAAGAAAACACAGCAAATGTAGCATTTCTCTGCAGCTCTTTAATCATTTAACTGATCTTCCCTTTCCATCCACCACCCTCACAAGTACATAGCCCTTCCTTCAATTCTCCAGCTTTTCCCCGGAGCTGTACAGCAGTAGGAAGTACTTCAGGACAAAGCCAGGAAGTAATGAGGAAGTCCCTTCAGACGGCTCAGGCTGCAACAACCGTTTGCTTGCCAGCATGCTTTCCTACACAGGGAAACACATTCAAGTGACACATTACAAGCGGATAAACCACTGGTGTCCTTAATGATGACGTCAAGTTCCTTCTCAGTCTCCAGCTGCACTGATTTAACAAATGATAAATGTGAGCTTAAAAACAAAACAAGAAAGCAGTAGCCATGAATGCTCGTGCCCTCAGAAGCCCCGCCCTCTCCTCGCTATATGAGCTACTGCCATTTCTGCTAGCAGACAGGCTCATGTTAAGAGACGTGGGCAGCGGTGTCAGTGTGCAGCACTTAGTCTGCAGCCATGTATTTTTTGTGCATGTGTCTATGGGAATGTGTACCATTACACATTGTGAGTGTGTGTGTGTTCCTGTCTAGCTATCTTTGTGAGGACCACAATGTCAATGAAGGTCCTCACTAAGATAGCTGAACGGGCTTGTGTGTGTGTGTGTGTGTAGCAGGTTGTGGAAGTGCCAGTCCATTGATGAGCAAGCGGAGAGAGGAGAGAGAGGAGAGGGGGGAGTTTTCCTGATCCCCCGGGGCGCTCAGCTAGCGCTACTCTGTACTCATGAATGCACAAATGGAGGAGGCTGGGGGAAGTGTGCACGCACACACACATACATGCACATACATAACTGATGCCAGCTTATCAAAGTTAATTTGGATTTGTTAACAAGGATGCAAGCTGCCGGGAAGGAAAACAGGAGCTCGATTGCTACCTCTCCCCTTCCATCTGTCCGTTTCAGTCCTTCCCTCCGCTCTTCCTCCTCTCTTAGTTTTGCCTCTTGCACTCACTCTTTGTCCCTTATAAGATATTAATGGTAATCCAAACTACAGCGAGTGAGTGTGTGTACTGATGTAATGCAAGCCACTACAGGGAAGCTTTAACTATCGCAAACAGAGAGCGTCGGAGAGAAGCGTTCCCGTTTCTATGGCAACAAACGAGAGAAAAACAAGAGAACACGTGTAAAGCGCTCCGATTTGTTTCACTATCAGGACGGCCTCAGTCGTGCTTTAATTATTGGAAGTGGAGCAAGTCGGGACTAAGAACTAAAGAGAGCATCTAGAAAACTGGACATTTGGCTGTAATCTTCTGAAACGAAACCTTCAGAAACTCTCGGCGTTTGAGATTAACCATTTATAGCTCGGCAAGATGCATAAAACAGCGCATTACGCAAATACCACCGTATGTTACAAGTGCAGGCAAATCCTCCACTTTCTGCTTCGTCTTACTGTGTACAAGTTATTTATTTAACCACTTCCAGGCAGCCGAGCTAATTCCAGTGAGGGAGAGGAGGAGAGCAGCATTTGGAGGAAAACATCTGGGTCACAGTTCACGTCGCCCGGGGGACTCCTGACTGATTATTTGGTTGCGTTTCCCAAACAGCTTTGACACAAATATGGCCTTCGGGTATTTACTCCATACATTTATGTTCTTTTTCCCTCCTCGTGGTACACTCGTCCCAACTGTTGTTGACAGAGGGAAAGCAAACCTCTCTCTGTGTGTGTGTGTGTGTGTGTGTGATCTCGACAGGTGACTGGAACGCAACAGGCATATAAGACAAACAACTCGCCTTCTCCTCCAGATGGAGGCTTGTGTGTTGAGAGCAGTGACTCAGTAAATGTGCAAAGGTTGTCGCTTCGCTGATCGGCGACGTGTCCAATTTTACGTGCGTTCAGATGCTTCGTTAGAGTTGTAACAGTTTGCACTGAATCCACATGGGGAGGTGATATAGTTTACAACATATAAAAAAAGGCTGAAACTGATACTTTAGCAGGGCAGCAGCTTCCTCGCATTCTGCTGCACAGCACCAAAATGACCTGAAATGAGACGCACCACTGACACTTTAGGACACGTGTCAACATAAACCACTGAAATATAGATAAAAACACACCTTGTTCCCTTTGAAGCTTTTAACAGAACTGACACTCTGTCCCTTTGTGTTTGTATCCACGTCGTCTCCGTGTCACTGACTTTAATAGCTAATTAAGAACAGTAGCTGCAGGAAAACTCCTTCGTTTACCTTTCATTAGAAACAACTGCAGAAAGTAAATCAACTGAAAACAGTTGAGAAGGATCTAGAGAGACAGAGTCAGGCAGAGACGCTATCGCAATTAAAAGGCCGGCGAGCAGCGCGCAGGCCAGCAGCACGCTCGGTTGAGCCCCTCCATCCTTAATACTGTCATTTCTGTCTCTCTTTAGCCGCCTGTAACTGGGCCGCTCACCTCTTTGGCAAAAGTGTGTTTGTGGCTTTTGAGTGTGCGTTTGTGCGTGCACCTGGGAGCCACACTTGAAATGCCCCGCCATGTTTGTTTTGCTCTGTTTATTTTGCGCCCCCCAAAATCTGGACCACGTCTTATCCCGGCCGACGCTCCGGCTTCATTTGATAGCATGAGAAATAAAACACCGATGGAAATATCAGATGAAAATTTCCATCAGCGTCCAGGCCCACGAGCTGCAGCTAAGACAACAATCACAGACACTCATATGCTCAGTGCATGTAAAACACTTTACATGAATTTAATATAACACACTCATTTTTAAAAAAGAAACATTGTGACAAATGAGGAAACATTCACACTCATTTTTAACTTTATATGCAAAGACTTATGCAGGATCGGGTTTCTTGGCCATGCAAAGCAACTTCTGAAGTCTTTTAAGTACAAAAATACCTGGTGCACTGTTGCCAGGACACCACTCTGGCAATAAACGCACACAAACAGAAAAATGACACCAACTTGGTTAACTCTGAAACCTCACACTGGCTTTTTTTCCCCCCTTTTGCAAAGAACAAAGCGTACAACTTACACATGCCTACAGCGACATGCTAAAATCCCCTCTACACTGTTTTACTACCAGTGAAAACACCTGCGTGCACACTGCTTCAGCTGCTTCGCTCACAGCTTTTTACTGGTTTTTGGACGTCTGTGTCACAAAGTTGAAATGCACCGGTGCTGGGCGATGTCCAGCTTGAACTCAACTCTGGTCAAGAGGACCACAAGGTCATTTCAGATGACGCAGTTGGATCCATTTAGAACCACCGTTACGGGTTTAACCTGCGGTGGCCTCGAAGGGGCACGGGTAATCTGTTTGTCGCTACGAGATGAAGCCGTGACTCGCTGCGTGTATCTGAAAACAATCGCAGCAAACAACAAAGCCCGTAGGCGTGGGCAGAGTGAACTTTGACCCGAAAAGCTTTCCATCCTCCTGGTTGTGTGGATGTTTTTGTGTGTGCGAGTTGTGCAAGCAGAGTGCAGGCTGGTGTGGTTGAACACAGCGTGCCAGGCCTCGGCAGCAGATAGAGCTTATCTAAACAGGAGATCGACTGTTTGCTCCTGTTCCCTCGTTCGCTCGTCGCTGACTGTCGCCCTTCCTTTGTTTCCGCTCGCTTTACCTCCTTTTCCTTACTCAGTTCAGACACCTGTGAATATCTGTCTCCTCTCAGTCACACAGCTTTCTTCTGACTTTTCTGGGTGAATTTAAACCACTTTCGAGTGATATTGTATCTACACTACTGTGCAAAAGTCTTGAGTCGCCCCTTTCGTGTCATTTCTTTTTTTAAAGGTGGTGTTGAGGAGTAGTTCTCCAGGCCTCGTGGAGCTCTTTCAACATTTTCTTTTGGACATTTACAGCTTTTCTACCCATTTTCAGTCCAGTCCTTTTACCTGACTATTCTCAGAGGAATCATTTAACCACAAAAAGGCGCCTGACTCAAGGGATGAACCAGTGTCCTGTCCACGCATAACAGAAAACTTAGCAAAGAACCGTTTTTTATTATATTGTCACAAAAACACTCAATTCCATTACTTCAAATGAAACTACAGAACAACAGTGTGCGATTCTGAAATAGCCACTAGTCAAAGGTAGGGCACATCTTAGCATTTAAGTCTCCTTAAAAAAATCTGAGGTAACTGGAGCACGAAAGAAAAAATGGCAGGTTTAAAAATAAAAATCTATACTAACAGTATTTGATAGTCATGTTCTTACAAAACAGGAAAAACAAATCCTGAAACAGGACCTTCAGGTGATCCACAGAAATGGTCTCAGGGGAAATGTGGCTGTCCATAAGGCTGGACAAGCCTGGAGAAGAGCTTTGACTGGCCTTCAAGAAGCCCGGAGAACTCTTCCTGAAGACTACTTACAGACATTACAAGAACGGTTGTCTGAGAAAGTTCAAGTGGTGTAAAAAATACTGCATTTCCACATATTTTTGCACGTTTCAATAAATCGCTGCATTTTACACTCTTAGCAAAATATAAAGAAATCAGACTTTTGCACAGTACTGCGGATCATCTGATGAAACAAATCTCCACTCCTACATTCATCGAGTTAAAAGCTGCTTCGTTATATTAATCTGGATTTCCACAAACTTCAGATGAAAAAGTTCCAAATCAAAGCAGATCCGTGTACGCTGTCACTTTACTTATCTTGGGTGAAACATGTGGGTGCACAGATTATCATCATACCTACACACCTTGTCACAGATCCACAAGCACCACTGATCCGACACCCTTTCCGTTTCCTTTCCAGAGGTGTGTTTGTGAGCTGCACTCGTCTTCCTGCCAATCCGATACTTGAGCACTGTCAGCAATTTTTTTGTCTTTACTTAAAAACCCTCAGCAGAGACACAGTTACTCTGACTTTCTGGTTTTTAGCGCAGGGTCCTGCACGGAGCTGCAGGCGGCAACTAGGTGCAGAAAACCTGCCAATCGCTGCAGGACTCCAGAGCACCATCAGCTGTTTTAGAAGAAACATTTTTCTTACACAGCAGAGAAAACAGACTGTTCACACTACTGTTGGTCAGAAAGCAACCGACTGAGAAACTACTGTAGCAGAGCTCCACATCTGAAGCTGACAAAGTTCTGCACATACAAACAAACAAATTAAACACACACACCAGAAACACACAAACAGTACTGGGCTACGAACCTCAGAGGTCATACATGCGGTTTGAACAGGTTATTTAGGGGCTCTGTGCAGCTAAAAGCTCCATGTCTTGAGTTGCAAACACACACACACAAACACACACACACACACTCGTTGCAGTGGTTTTCCTGCTTGTAAGCAGCAGTGTAAGATCAGAGGAATGCAGGCTCTCCCTGGCTCTTACCTAAGGCCACTGCAACCCTATAAAAACACAACAACAACCACCCCACAGTTTCCACTCACACATAAACTTTAATGCCGCGTCTAATGTTCCTCTGCCCTGCACCCGCGCATGTGTCTACGCTCACACATGTCCAAGTTTGTAAACTGCCAGTGTTCATTCACAGAAGCCTTCATTAAACATCCTATTAGTTTCTCCGTCACGCTGCGGATCCGCAGCTACATCTGCATCAGTATTGAATGGATACAAAACGCACTGCTGCTACTGCGCTGCTGTTATCATTACGGCTGCAGCTGCACGTCGACTTATAATATTTAAGAAAACAGACAAGAGCACGTGTTTGCAGCTCTATGTTAGTTGCTGTAGGCTGAAAACACGCCTGTGGCGATGTAGCTCTCATTTAGAGAGAGCAGAACAGAATATCAACCATACATCAGCGTTCACGTATCACCCCTGTGTGTGACACACACGCTGCTGCAGGGCAGGCAGGCATTGCATCATATTCTAGAAATGGCTCCAGCTTTGACACCCAGCTCTTTACTAAACTGGTGTCGGTCACATTGCGCAGAGCGCAGCGTCATACCTGCGCCCCTGAAGCAACAGATGTGCACGCTCACGTCTGTGTCAGTGGGCTTTTTGTTTGTGCTGTTTTTAATGGACACAGCTGTTTGACTTTTTAAAGCATGGTTTAGGGTATACAGGGTAAACCTAATCAGCTGTACAGTAAATATGGATTCTACTAGATTGATCACATGACTCACAGTGCATTTAAAAAAACAAAAAAACAAACAAACAGTCCTTATTTATTTCATCCTGGACCCTCAGTTCAACATTTTGAGTACCTCCTCCTCCTCCTTTGGAGACAGCCCTTCGTCTTTTTGAACAGCAGGTAGGCTGTTTAAAAATCTGTGTGTCAGCACTTATGCACCTCCAAACTCGGATGTCAGAGTTTGGGAGTGACGTCATGTTAGCATGTCCAAGAAAAATCCAGGAAACACAATTTGTTTGGTTCCTGGTGAGGTGGAGCCATTCGGGACTCACTGCTGTGCACGTGACTTCTTAATGAGTCAAAAGACTTTACAGTTTTAATTTCATTTAGATTCAGCGCCACCATCTTGGATTGTAACAACGCTGGTCTGCTCTGACTTTCAGAGCGGCGTTCCACAAAATATTTCCGACTGGGAACTCTTTACGACTTCCAGCTTATTCAGGAAAGCACGGTTAGGGCAGCTCTTGGATCACTTGTACACAGGCCAACACCATCGTCTCAAACTGTGGCCACAGTAAAATATCTGCACTGTGAGTTTAAATAAAACACTGATAACAGCCACGTCCCATTTCTTTTAGACATCCAGCGTCGGTGAACGATCTGCACTCAGCTCAAGTCAAACTATCATGTGTGAGAGGAAGACTGAGACGTGGAGAAAGGCACTTCCTGTCTTATTTTCCTGACAGCCAATCGAGGAGGCGGGACTACACGCCAGCTGCAGCAGTCGATGTTCGAGTATAAACACGGCCGAGGTTGTCACGCTTTGAAGGCTAGCCTGTCTGTCAGACATGAGACAGAAGAGAAAAAAATGTTTAAAAAAAACAAACAACACAGGCTATAATCGCCTTCAAAAAATAATAAGCATCCTCTCAGTGAGTCTTACAATAGAGGACGATCTCTGTGTTTATGGTAGGAAAGAGCGAGCGACTGCAGCGCTGAGCAAACCCACAGATGTTTTTTTGGTTTTGTTACTTTTTTACTAAACATTAAAACAAAAGAATTGTACATTTTATAACAAACGTTCACCTCGGCTCTAAAAGGGCATTTCATCCCATAATGCCTACTTCAGATTTTCCTGTTTTCTGACCCAGCATTTCACTCGAGTCCCTTCGCACATGAAGCAGATCCCGATCCTGTAATTACAGATCACCTGCACACATCGAATGCTAATCAGAGGGCGTGGCGTTTCCACGACCCCTGGCTGCTTACACTAAGAACGCAGAAATCATTGCATAAATCATCAGGAAGCACGTGTGCACATTCAAAGACTGATCAGCACCAACACTTACTTCTCTGGCAGTGATTCTGTGACCAGCATCGTCCCCTGAAGTGTCCGTTGATGGTGCTCTGAGGGCAGATGGTCTGACCTTGGGCTATGCCTGGACACACGTCTCCACACTCCCTCTCATTCTTATTGGCCACGATGAAGTTGTCCTCCACCGAGTCCAGGATCTTGGACCAGTCCAGAGTGGCCAGGTAACACAGGTCCGGATTCTTCTCTATCCTCACGGCGCCCCGGGTGATGTTCATGAGGCTGTACAGGCCCATCTCCTTCATCTGCAGCATCTCATAAAGCACGAAAGCGTAGTTGAAGAAGAGGTTGTTGCCGCGGATCACCGTCAGGTTGGGGAACAGATCGCTGAGCGTCTCGAGGCCGTAGACCCTGAAGAGCAGCACGTAGTCCGTCACCACTCGCAGTTTCGGGTAGCTCAGGCCGCGGAAGTCCTCCGTCCTGGTCTTAAACATGAGCAGGATTTTTAGGTGGCCCTCGATGATGGTGCAGTTCTCCAACGACTGGAGGTTGGTCACGTTATTCCGGATGTCCTTGCTCGAGCAGACTGAAAGGACAGACAGAGGGAAGCACATAAGAAACAAGCAAGTTTCAATTAATATAAGCTTATTACTTCTTTATTAATGTTCTTTTAATTAGAAATGTTCAAATGTAATTTTGATACAGAACAATCAGTTTTCACAGATGAACTTGAGCTTCAGGACTGAAAATTTTCCATAGATGTCATTCCTCACACACTGCAGCATGCAGCGGGTCATTTGTGACTTTATACTGGAGATTAGGGCTGTGCGATATGACCAAAATCTCATATCCCAATATACAGGGTTCGTACGCCTTTTTCAGGGTCAAATTCAAGCACTTTTTAAGCACTTTCAAGGTCCCTTTTCAAGCTTTTCCAGCACCCCCCCCCCACCCGCCAAAAAAAAAAAAGAAAGAAAGAAAAGAATGCATGTTTCAATTCGCATCACCTCAGTAAGACCATGTGAAAAGACACCTTTGCTCCCCTTTTGTTAAGACATAGAAAAATACCCCACATAAAAATACTGCAAAAGGAAACGGCCGCCTTATATACATAGTGTATAAACTCAAAATGCACATTTCACTTAAAAATTAAGATGTGAAAATGTGAACAAATCAACTTGTTAGATATTCTTCTCCTGTTGAAAAAACAACAACAAAAAAACAAAACAGAAATAAGTCTTCTCATCAGATATTGATGCTTCTTTCCTGTGTGACAAAAAATAGATGTTTGTTTGTTTGTTTGTTTTTTTAAGTTAATTCCCAATAAAACTGTTTTATTGCTAACTACATTGCTGTCTGTATTATTGCTGAAGTCCTAAATGATCAGCTTTAAAGTGTTTGTGCTAATAACATCATGTCAGACAGGCATGGAGAACAGCACTGACTGAGAGGCTTTGAACAGATCACATAGTTCAATTCAACATATAAGACTTTAAGAATGCACAAGCATCTACTTAAAATCTAATTTATCACCCGTGATATTATTATGTACAATTCAAAATATTTTGTTCATCTCCTTAAATAAACAGGCAGCCTTAAAATATGAAATATTCATATACAAATACACATAAATGTGTGTACTGTCTGAGTGGCCTCAGTGTGAGCTTGAAGACATTTATAATGTTTAAGGAGTTTAATGTGTCGGTGCTGACGATAAACACATTTTGAATGAAAGCCGGGAACTTTGGTAGCACAGAAACAAGTGGCTATTCTTTGTGACCATATGGATCAGTCCCTCATATTACCATTGTTTCACCCAAAGGTACCAAGTTAATACTTAAAAAGCTGCAGCAATACACACAAATATAAACAGTACTTTTTGACTACTTTTGATTTGGCCTCTATATTTCACCTTTACCTTTACCTTTCACCTTTATTTCATCACAATTTATCTAAATTCAGGCATAATTTAAAATACGAGTAAAAGTGATATTTTTAACTGTAAAACCACAAGCATGTTTAAGGAATCATTTTCATAACTTGAAATGCAAATTGTACATTTTTTTTAAAAATATGCACAAGTTTTGCAAACAACAAAGTTATATGGTACTATTTACCTAAAAAAAAAAATGCAGCCAAGGCTCAGACGTTTTTTATATAACCATTTAAAACTATTTACAGAACAATCAGGTGCTCTGCGTCAAATAAGAAGGCACACAAATTATTTATGCAACTCCAAAAATAGTTTGTGTCCACTATAACACAGATGAGAACAGCACAGGGATAAACCTGCAGGTTTGACGGCAGGTGTGTCACTCAGCGTTTACACTGCAATCTGCCTTTGGTGGCTTTTTGCAGCAACTGTGACGTTCACTAGTAGAACTGACACACAAAACAAAAACTACACACTAACTACACAAGACAACACACTAACTTGAGACTCCAAACACGCAAACGTCACAAATCTCTCACGTATCAAAACTCTGTCTTTCGCTCACTCGCTCTCTCTCTCTTTTCACGGTCACTCCTAAAACTTCTCTCTCTTCCCAAACAACCAAATTGCACATGTTGCCATATCATTTTTGATTGGTCGACATGGTACATTTTTCCACCAATAGGGAAGGAGTGTTTTTCTTTTTCTTTTTCACTCACAAGCAAAGCGTCTTTGCTAGCGCTCTCCATAGAAAACGCCGTTTTTACCGCTTTCTTCCCGGAGTAAACGCCACTGTTTTATTAAAACAAAAACACCGGTTTTACGTGGCTTATCAACACAGTTTAAACACTGGTATATAGCTTGAAGTCTGCACGTTCGACCCAAGTTGAAATGGAGACTCTGGGTCGACAGAGGGTTAATCAGAAAGCCTTAAGTTAGCTAGTTATGTATCGGGCTAATGTTTAAAGCTTTCACTTGAGTAAATTAACTCATATCACTGCTAAGTAATGTTAGCTAAGTTCACAGCATATTCCATAATAGCGCTGCCATACTGCATCACACTCAGTGCATTTCAATCATTTCTCCAGCGAGTTTGATAGCTAGCAAAATAATAATCATAATTTTAAAAAATTGCATGCGTAACGCACACGTGCTGGAAAATTATTTACTAGCACTCACCTATCATGCGACTGGAGAGCGCAAACTCCGCCACTGTCGCTTTTCCATCATACACTCATTTAAACAGCAACCTACAGGTATGTTAGCGCACTCATCCCCGACTGGCCGAGGGAGGGCGGGTCACATATTGAAACAGACGCAAGGCAGCCCAGGCGGAAATTTTGCTTTTACATTTTATGCGACTCATTTTTATTTCTCTATCTGATAAGAAAACTATTTAATCAGATAGTTATTTGTGGTGAATGAAATACAGTTACATTTTCAAGCACTTTCAAGCACCACATGTGAAATTCAAGCACTTTCCCAACCTTGAAAAGACAACATTAAAATTCAAGCATTTTCAAGGATTTCAAGCACCCGTACGAACCCTGAATATAAGAATTCTATCGTCCCGATAACGATATAAATCACAAAAATGTAACATTTTCTGTAAATTCTGTGATTGTCGGGCAGCTCGACTTGCGGGAAGTGTTTCCGGCTGCGCGTCGCGTACCTGGAGTCGAGTGTTTTAACTGATGCATGAAACGATACATTTTTAGACATAGGTTGTAATGGCCGCCGTTTTCTTTGTGAGTATTTATTACACAGCGTGCTGCGGGGAAAAGCCTGTTCTAACGTTTGAGTCTAAGGTTTATTTTTTAGCACCTGGCGGCTCTTTTTTGCTTCTCATCCGTAAATAATCTGCTCTTTCATGTGATTGAGTTTATTTTGAAAAGTCTCAACAGGATCTTGAGCTTTATTGTGAAGGGTTTATGTGGAACATAAACAAGCGGACACGCAATGGTGATACCGTCGTTGTTGCTAGCCGCAACGTTGTCGTGCGCTTGTCCGTCAGTAGTGTGGTTATATTAAATATAAGAGAGAGAGAAATTAAGAAATTAATATAGCCGTAATATACAGTGACCATCAAAACGATGAAAAAATATTGCCGTAAACAGTTTATTTTGCGACACCACGAAACAAACGATAGACGTTTTTATATCGTCATCCGATATATATCGTTATATCGAACAGCCCTACTGGAAATGCTGTGTTCGTGACTGAAGCGAGGGTGCTGCACAGGTCAGGTGAATGCAGCACAATATTTGCCTATTATATTCATGCCTGTCATCACGAGGACGATGGAAACCTGTCCGCAGGACATTTGCATCCTTCAGAGAGTTGCTCATTTGGAAAATGTTGCTTTGGCTTTAATTCACATCAATTAGCCCGACTGTGGCAGGCTGAACAGACAAAAGCGTCATCCTCCGTTTGCAGCGGCATTACAACAACTGGATGTGAACATCAGTACAAACTTCTTTTTCCCCGTTTCAGCCATGAAACCAGCGCCGATTTGCATTAAGGTGAAGAAAGCCATTCACAAAGCGGCCACTCAAGTCCGAAAATCGTACTCTCCGCAACTGCCTCTCTCTCTCTGAGACACACACACACAGTCTCATTGGCTGCATTATTGTCATTGACAGTATTGTACAGCAGCGTTTGATCGAGCGCAGCAGCCACGAGGAGGTTAACAGAAACGATCCACGCTCACTCACACTCTTCAGCTGCTGCAGACACAAGCTTACATTTGGACAAATGCATGCGCACGCATCAGCGCATGCATCAGAGGAGTGGAGAATTCATCAGCAGACAGTAACTTTGGGAGAGATGTGCAGCGAGTTTCTCGCTCCACATAATAACACATTAAAGGCAAATTACAGGAGGAAGAAACACTTCGTCGTTCAGATTATGCAAGACAGGTGTAACGATGAAAACAGTATTTCTATTGTTGACGTGACAAAGCAGGTTTCGAACTCCAGGGCCCTGTTTCAGAAAGCCGGTTTAGTGCAAACTCTGAGTAAGTATACCCTGAGTTAACGAAAACTCTGGGTTTTCGGTTTCACAAAGCAAGTTTAGATTAATTCTGAGTGAGTTACTATGACGACACACTCCGTGAAGCTAACCTGCCCCCTAGCAGGTTTACTTCAACTAACCCTGACCTTCTCCGCCTCTTTGTCGGAAACCTGACTGTAGGAAGTGTCAGACATGGTGCCCCTTCCTTGAAGAGCCAGTAGATGTTGAAGCCCAAATTCTCCAGAGCTCTCCGCCGGAGAGAGTGATTAGAGCGCTTTGGACATTTTATCATTTCCTGATGATTTTCTGTGTGAACGTTACTGTTTTTCAGCACAATCCATAATTTATTTGAATAACATCCTCAGGCCTTATATTGCTCATGTGACACATCGCGGACATTCTCTCAGTTCTGTACATATTATTTGTATTGCACTTCGTTGTTTTGCAAACGGGAGCTTTCTGTATAATATTGGTGACGCTGAGCACGTTTCCAAGGCTACCGTCTGTCGGGCAGTCAGGAATGTTACAGTTGCACTGAAACGTCTCCTGTACTCGTTTGTGGTGTTCCCCGGTCATAGACCCACAAGATTTATCAAAGAGGATTCCACAAAATTGCAGGTATCAGGATGAACAAAACTTAATTCATGATGTGGTGATACTTGAACTACTACTTAGATTTTACATTTATTTTCAGGGTTCCCAGGCGTGATTGGCTGTATAGATGGCACTCACATTCCATTCTGCTGCTTGAAGTGTTCCATTTCCAAAAGCATTTTTTATTTTCTTGATCAAACAGGTCTTGTACAGCTGCTTTACAGGGAGCTATTGAAACACAGAAAATAGCACTGACATTCATAGTACATGCCTACTTAGGTTGGTTGTAAATCAGTGCTGAACATCTAAAGGTTTGTTGGAGAAGTGGCTGGACCCTCTTCCTCTACATTTTTTATATTTCATTTTTACTTGCTGCCAGGAACGTTTGGGGCCTGTTGGGTTGCACCTGCGCTCACATCACATCACAAAATAAAATGTATAAAATAAAAAATAAAATGAAATATAATAAAACGTGTTAAATGGGTGGAAATCCCTAGATCAATGTTTAAATTAACACTCACGCATTGACTCTGTCAGCTATGTTTTGCCATGCATGCTCCCTTTCTTTTGCAGCTGAGGCTGTGTTACTTTTTTTCCCGCAAAATTTGCATGTTATCGGCATATGCTGCCATCAGAATTTCGGCCTCAAGCGCTGTAAAATACATTGACCGCGCCTTCTTTCCCTCCGTCTCCATGGTGACTCGCTTAATCTGTGCTCCACTAATCAGGGCTTTATGCGCGTGCTTAACTTGGGGTTAAAGCAACTCCGCGTTGATTGAACTAATTGTTATCAGCCTTTCTGAAACCGAATATTCCGAGTTGGACAGTTCGGGGTTACTCAACCCTGAGTATCATTTTTAACTCTGAGTTTTCTAAACCGGCTTTCTGAAACAGGGCCCAGGTCGGCAAAGCGGCCACAAAAACAACAACACTGCCATTTCCAAACCTGCGGATCCAAACCAACAGCTGTCACACGACAGAAACCATCTTTTCAAAGGCAACCAGCTCGCACACATTTACTGGAAAGAAAGCTTTGCCATCTATAAAGCATCATATATACACCCCAGCCTCAGAAACACAGCCATTTCTCCTTAAACGTCCTCTTTCTTTGAACTACCTTCAGCAGAAATGTCAGGAATAAGCACAGAGCGTGGATGTTTCTCCAGCAGAAGCAGGTGTTTAGTTTACATGAACCGACTTGCTGTATAAAGTGGAAGAGATGTGATTTACTGGGTCACACAGTGACGCAAAGGATGACGGCTGACCGCAGATTCTGCCCTGTTGCCACACCCATTTACATTTCACGAGCGCGCCCATTAAACTCAGTAGTTGTGAGACATAAAATCCTAATTTGCTCCCTTGATTTAACTATGCATGGACTGTATCAGCCATGACAACAGCCATCACGGCCTAAAAACAGATAGTCGTGGACATAAACAGCACCGACTGATTCAAAGCAGCCGTCTGACGGACGATGAAAATCAGGAAAAAAGGAAAAAAGAAAGCAGCACAAAAAACTCTTCCCCATATTCAGTATAAAGGAAGCTCGTAATAATTTGTGCTAATTATTCACTCTGTTGATGTTTTCAGTTAATGTAGACTGTTTCTTTAGGAAAAAGTGAATCTCAAAGCCAGGCTCGAGCATGTGTGCGCACCGCGCTGCTCGCAGTCGCTCATCACGCTCAGAGCTTCATGCATCTAAATGCGTGAACCCTGGGGCGATCGTGGCTCAAGAGTTGGGAGTTCGCCTTGCAATTAGAAGGTTGCCGGTTCGATCCCCGGCTCGGACAGTCTCGGTCGTTGTGTCCTTGGGCAAGACACTTCACCCGCTGCCTACTGGTGGTGGTCAGAGGGCCCGGTGGCGCCAGTGTCCGGCAGCCTCGCCTCTGTCAGTGCCTGTGGCTGTGGCTACAACATAGCTTGCCATCACCAGTGCGTGAATGTGTGCGTGAATGGGTGGATGACTGGATATGTAAAGCGCTTTGGGGTCCTTAGGGACTAGTAAAGCGCTATATAAATACAGGCCATTTACCATTTACAAAAAAGACGCCAATAGCACTAAACCCTGAATCCCAAAATAGGGAAGATTTATTGCAGTACATTGTTTGGAAACTGACTTCTCACCTGAGCACGCCATTTCCCCAGGTGTGAGCTATTCATTAACTCAACATTTGGTTAATGGTTAGCAAGAAAAACATGTCAACAATTCAGGTTCAACCTACGACCAGAATCACGCATCAACAAAGTGTTTGAAGTGGCTGCTCATAACACAGAGCGCCTATAAAACCAGTAAACTACTGAACCACATTTACTACAGATTGACGCTGGTGAGAAGGGCAGGTCGAGTTAAACTTTGACTTGTAATCATAGGAACACACTTTCCTTCCTCTGAAAGCATAAAGACTGAACAGTAAATGATGCCATGTCTGCAGTGGCGTTACGCTTGTTTGCAGTAACTCTTTCAGAGAAACAGAGTGCAGAAAAATATCTTCTTCCAGCCGAGACTCCAGTAAGACAAACGTCAGTGCAGCAGGAGAGAAAGAACATGTGGCGAGGTTTAAAAGAAACAAGTAAAAGCAACTAACATGAAATAATTCACACTTGTTTGCATCCCTCCACGTATCCACTGACCAGTACGCACATTTTGTGCTTCTACTATAAATCACATCCTTCACTGTCTTTAGCTCAGTGCTGAGATTGCTTCCAGTGAGAAGACGCACAACAAGCTCAGAGAACTACACAAACTGTGCTGCTACATGTATCCACATTTGTGTGGACGCAGCCTCCACCAGCTCAACTTTGTACTTCCCCCTGCAGCGAGCGGCGCCGGCAGCCAAAAACAACTCATAAAAGTAGTCAATAAATCCATTTTAACTGTTAAGCATCTCATCAGATAACACTCGAGTTTGAAACAACAACAGTAACTCATTCAGCGAACCGGTGTTGACCACGCCTCGGCGCAACCTGCATCGCAAAACACCAAAACAGGCTTCTTCCTCGGCCATGCGGCAGTTGGTGTAATTCCCAGTGATAACGGGAACCTTACACCTCTCTCTGCCCCTCCTGCCTTATCTCACGGACACATCAAACAGACCCACAGGCCGCCCGCTCGCTGTCAGCCTGCAGCACTAACCGGATACCTATTGTGAAACACAACAACATAACAAACTGTTACGCAACTGCACAGGGGCCAGGGTGCAACTCACCCCTGCCCCAAGTTATCTTCAAGTCACACCAAGAGGACGCGAGCCTGACCCTTTCACATGGAGGGCTCTCTTTTTTTTAAAGAGCGCAGGTAAGAAATACACGAGTGGCAGTGAGGTGTTTGTGGTCGCCCGGCATGCTGACATGCTCGGCATGTCATGCTTCCTGTTAGAGAAGCTTCACTGACACAAAGAAATGTTAGAGGGCCATGAGGGCAAGCAGCACATGGACGTCCACAGAGCCTCTATTGCAAAATGGAGTCTTGCTTTCAACTGACAGGAGTGAATGCTGAGGGGGGGGGGGGGGTGACAAAAGGGAGGAACAGCAGTCCGGGGTTGGTTGTGAGAGCCCCTGTGTCTAGAATAATGAGCCTTCTCCTCCCAGGTTTGGTAGCAAGGAGATCCAGGAGTGAGCCAACAGGGAGAGGAGGGGGCGTGGCCATATGGAAAGGGGGTCACGCGGAAAAAAAACAAGGGGTGAAGGGGGCAGAAAAATGGGTGGGAGGGACGCGCAGGGGGGTGAAAGTGTAACCTGAGCCCAGACAGGAACGCAGAGTGACGTAAGGGACCTACAGGACGGTTGGTGATCACATGCATGAATGAAGAGCCGCTATGGACACACACACACACACACACACACACACACACGGTGGGAGAGGGCAGGGAGGCCTACCTGAGTTCATCTACAGCACATGAAGGATGAACGTGACAGGCTGGAGGCAGACTCAGGAGGTTTTAAAATATTTATTTATATTTAAGGTATAAATAAAAGGATTCAACAGGTTCAATAAATCCACATTTTAATTTAACATTTGGACTCCAGCTCCAGCTGTGTTAAAGAACACAACAAATAAAAACCAATAAATCTAATGCAGGTGGGAACTTTCCAGCAGACAATGACCGTGATCCCTCTACAGCCCACACCGGCACAGAGGACCACCCACCAGGGAACAGCCCGGTGCCCTCACTACACGTACAGGATGTCATAATTACAATAACAACCCAATCAGCTGCTAATGAACCGGGGTGGGGGGGTGGAATAACAGAGCGCTGGCTGAAATGTTCTGTACCATACTGCAGACCTCTATAGGAGACATGTGGGCCATCAACCCGCCTGCCTTGTCTGTTTGACACTTAATTTGGCAGCAGGAATGAAGAGGAGGAGGGGGGGGAGGTATATTTGAGGGGGTTCAAACAAACAGAAAGAGCAGAGAGAAGCTTGGATTTTAAGTGAAGTCGACGCGTTAGAGCCTTTAAAAGGAGATTAAAGGATCAGAAAAGTTTGTGCTCTTGTTGCTTGAACAGTCATGAGGCTTATTGAAGTGGATAAACTGTTGCAGTTCAGTCGGTGGTTTCTGTTGTTTTAATGTTACAGAGACACGATTTAATGTTAGTTTGGGAGCATCAGGAAGAAGCAGAGGATTACTAGGAACAGCTTCACAGGTTCTCATATTCCCACGTTGGTGTTGGCGTCCAGGATTAGCGCCGCAACCAACCAATGACGTGTGACTATTCCGTTAGCATGAGCCAAAAAGTTAGCTAATGCTATTATAATCTATTACTACCAAACAAACATGAGTAAGCCAAGTTTGGCTAACAACAAACTGAACTTGATACATTTACATTTATTATATTCTATAAATTAATATAGAAAACACCTTTTTTTAACCTACAAACCTATGACATCACAGCAACATGATTGGTCAGTGCTGATCCTGGATTAACACCAAGATCAAATACACCACAATCCTGCCTCAATACAAAAGAAACTGATTTATCTTTAGCTAAACACCAAATGTGTAACTTGATATATAAGTTATGAAGGATAACATATGACCCGTGCTCCTTTTGAATCACAGGAAACTCCGACATGACGGCTTTAAATCAGCACAAACTGTTTTAATAAGTGTGAAAAAGTGCGCTCTGCGATTAACTGTCACCATAAATCAGTCGTTCTCAAACCGTGGACCAGAGAAAGATCAGGTGATACCAGGTTAAAGGAATACTATGTCCAAGTAAAATTCAACCCACATGGGTAATGTACATTTTGTAACTTCTAAATTGGGACACGCACGCTGCTGTTTCGTTACTGCCTCTTCACCTCAGACGTGAAGCAGAACGAGCCCAACATCCTCTGTCCAGCTCGACGTGAGCTCAGCTCCCTCGGGTACATCTGGTGCAGCCGAGGTCGTGTACCCGCTCTCTCGGACAGAAACTGCCGTCCCCGCGATTCGGCGAGCTCTTCAGGCAGATTCTTCTCTTATTTTTAGAATTGTGCTCCCTGCAGAAAATTTAATATGCAGCAGCTAACGGTGATGAAAGCATATCACGGTGGCGCGCAGGCTGCCCTCTATCGCCCGTGAACTGCAGCCTGAGTCCAGAGTGACGGAGGGCAGCCTGCACTTTAGCTTAAAGTGAAACCAGACCGGTCTAGCATGAAACCAGGTGGCAGCTAACTCTGGACTGTGAGAAGTTTCCTCTCACTGTCAGCTTAGGCACATGCTGCTGCTGATGAGGTGATCTGCTGATTATAGATATGTCAGCAGCTCAGTTGCTGAACAAACCCCAGGGGAGGGAACGTGCGGCCGCGGTGCCAAGTGGACTGCCAGTGGAAAAATGCGTTTGTTTGTTAATACAACTGTGGAAAGTCCTGAGAAGTAAAGCCAGCTCCCCGTGCGCCCACTGCCAAGCTGTGGCTTCCACAGTGAAAAACGATGCTGAGAAATTGCATGAAAGGCATTTTGATTAGCGTGTACCAACATGTACCTCCAAAACAAAGAGAAGTGAGGACCAGAATAACAGTACGTGAGCCAGGGAGGGGGGTGGGGGCATTTGAATAGTGGAAATAGGCTCAGAGCCACCAATAACACAAACACACACACACACACACACACACACACACAGAAAAATATGAAAATCTATTTTCTATTAAGAAAAAGTGGGAACGAAACGAGAAAGTGGAGCTAACACGTGCACTGTGACTGTCCTGTCCTCAAGACAGCCGAGGACATCAGATAAAGGTGGAGGGAGGGGGGAGGGCAGGGTTGGACCGAGTGGAGGCAGTGTGTGGGTTGGAGCACCTGTTCCTCTATTGCCTCAGCTTCCCATTGAGGAACATGGCAAAAAGGAGTCGGCCTAGCCTATTTATACACAACGCTGGGTCCCGTTACAGCCGTGGCACGGCGCCAGGCTGTGGCAGATTGAAGCGGGTAGAAAAGAGCAACATGCGCTGCCCTGCGCTGTCAGATGGTCTGCCAGCAGAAGAGGCCCAAATCAGATCGCACTGGTGACTTTGGCTCGCCTCCTTCCCTTTTACCTCCAGCACTGGCAAAGAGTAGAGAAGGAAAAACGGAGAGAGGGCGAAGAGGCGCAGACAGAGGGAGACAAAGAAGCGAGGTGCTGTGCGACAGCGAGTCGCCGTTTTCAAAACCAGCGGCGACTGTGTTTCTGTGAAACACACATCGAAATCAGCCACATGTGAGAGTGAATCCCATCCTGTTGCTGCTGTGTCAAAGAAACAAGCTTTTTCCTCCCTCTTTCCAAAACGTTCAGTTTTACATAGCAATAAAAAGCTAATGCAAACTGCACCTGCAAGCACATGTTAACAGTCACATACAATCACATGGATCTGCAGTCAGTTGAAATTCGACCACACCAGGTGACACTCCAACATATAAAAAGCATTGTGGGCATTCCTGACATAGTCAAAGCATTTTGGAGCCTACGCAGGACTGACTGTGAAACGGGAGCAGGTAAGCAACTGAAGGCCAGCCTCTGCTGAAGACACAGACAACACACACACACACACACACACACACACACACACGGAGTGAGTAATGCAAAAAACATCTGATGAGCCTTTTCATCTTCCTACGTTAGCGAGCTCAGCGTCTTAGTGCGGTGAGCCTCGGCCTGAGAGGGAGGCAGCCGGGGCTCAGTCACCCTGTTTGACTTGCAGCCACAACGGCAGCAGCTGCAGGGCTCGGCCCCACCAGCCCCACCAACGCTTTGACCCACAAACCAGAGCTACACATGAGGCTGGAGGAGCTACGCCTGCCTGGTGGCCCTGCCAAATCTGCTCCTTCTTTCCCTGTATGGCTCCCTCTCTCTCTTTCTTCTTCAGACCCGTCTGCTGCCTCTGCGGCTGAAAAATGGTTGTGATGAGACATTTCCAACACTAAACTCCTTCATTAAGCACCGTTTATGCTTCAGCCAATCAGCATTAGGAAACACAAAGAAAGACAATACAATAGCTGTGATTACACAGCTGCCCGCGCTGTAGCTCAGCGTGGTAATGGCTCTTCTACACGCTGTGCTTCTAATGTCCGGCTCTGACAGTTTAGGGGTTTTAGCTGAGGTATTCCCTGTGTGGTGAATGAATGAGTAAGCTCATCCCAGGCATGGCAAATCCTATCGATTTGACTGGATTGCTGCTGGTCTGCCAACTCCAAGCTCCAGCTGAATCCAGCATTTGTTCCAAGCAAAGAGCAGGAGGGGGAAAGGCAAAAAACAACACACAGACACAGAGAGGGGAAGAAATGATTTGATTCTAACTGCACTGAAATGAAACTCCAGCTGCTCGCATAAGGGGAATGCCTCTGTGTGTGTGTGTGTGTGTGTGTGTGTGTGTGGCTGAAACTATTAGGAGGGACGAGTCAAGTTAAAACGCAGGACGTGGGAACGGAAGGACGAAAAGAAAGAAGCAGACAGAAGAAGGAGAACACAACGACTACCAAGACATCAGATTTGATGTCCGAGGGGTCGACAAACACGGACGGAAAATGGTAGAAAGCAGAGGCCAGAGGGACGGCGAGCAGAGGGGCCGGGGTCAGTTTAATGGTCCGTTTGTCTGCACCGTCAGACCACCAGCTCTCACTGGCTGCTGCAGGAAAACTTCACATAGCACACAAACATTTGCACAAACATGCAGACACACATCCTTGCCTCACTCCTTCACTTCTTTCCATATCTCTCCCTCCCTCCCCCTTTTCCATTGCTCGGGCCTGTACCCACACAGCCTCAGTGCCTCCTTCCTTTTACCAAAGCACAAACACGCCGCCAATCTGCAGAAATCCAGCCTTCCACCTTTAAACGTCACGTTCATATCGCTACACACCGAGCAGCGGCGTGATCAATAAACGCTCAGACCTTTGGGCCTTTTCATTTATCAAGAAATATCCCCTCATCCTGTTTGTTTTTCCAAAAAACCCACCTCTGTTGGCTTTTCCATACAGAATATCTACGAGCATGCTACATATAATACTGGGATTTAATACTGACATCATGTTAATGTTCAAACAGCCCAACCAGCCAACAAATCACTGGCTGTTACCTAGCCTCTGACAGACAGGCCCCTGGAGTGGAGCGTCTGTGGCCACGGCGGTATTGTAAAATGACTTCCATTCATTACGCTGTCATTTAACAGCAAGGCATAATTCAATATGGGGCTCCTTTAACTATAACGGAATTAGGAACGCTTGATGCGGCCTCATAAACTGGTTGCAAGCACTCCATCTCTATGTCCCCTTTCACAGCGTCTTGGCATCCGTCTCTGGCCCGTCTACAGCCTCAGCTCCGCTCAGCCACTCCTTTTACTCCGTGCTGTTTACGGGGAGGAGACTGTGTGGCCCTCTGTACTAACCACATTTAATTTATTCACACCAAAAATCTGAATTCCTTTCGTTCCTTTCGGTCTGACTGGACCTCGTTTCTACATGGAAATAACGCCCGTCCACGGGTCGGTTTGTGCAGTCGTGCTGTGACCAGTTTCGATAAGGGAGACGACGCCAGGTTTGCTCCGCAGGCCCAACGAATCAATGTTAAGGCTTAGAAATAAAAGTCTGTTCCCTCAATGCTGAATAAGCCAATCGGAGCAGAGTTGTAAATCTGGGGCCTGTGGACTCACTTCCACGCTGACACACTAGCAGGGGTGTGTTTAACGTGAGGAAGCAATGAGAGCTGAAGAAGGATGGAGAAGGTTACCGCTTTAAGGAGATGCAGGACGAGCAAAGCATCGTTAGGCCAAATTCAGACCCTACCAGTCAACTGCAGCCGCAAAAACAGACTCATCAGATCAGAACATTTGTTCCAATCTTCTGGTGAGCCTATATGAATCAAACCATCTCATGTCCTTGGCTGACAGGAGCGGTACCTGCTGTGGTCTTCTGCTGCTGTAGCCGACCTGCTTCAAGGCTGAACAGTGTCGTGAGTTCAGAGATGCTCTTCTAAAGTATCAGGTCATCTCTGGTCTCTGACATCAACAAGGCATTTTCACCCACAGAGCTCACACTATGTTTAAATAAAAAGCGAGCCAGGATAACCAAATTGAGTGTGCAATAGAAGGACCGCTTCAGGTGTTCGGTCATGCTTGTTTTTGCACATTCAGTTCAGCTAAACTGTAGCCTGTCTGCACTTTCAATTAAGGATCTAATTTTCTTTTCTGGGACCCGTTTCTTCAGCCCAGCATCAGCAGGGCTGTACCTGCAGCTGTTTTCTAATAACTCTTGCCAATTTCTATTAAATCCTCTGACAATATCGGTTTCTACAGGTTGAGAGTCATGACTCACGTATGTGTGTAGCTCAGCAGCTGTGAGTCATGCATCTATACACTCCCCATAGTTGGTTGTTTGATCCAGAACAAATCTGAGGAGGCTCAACTGATTAGCTGTAAATGTTCTCCAGATTTAACAAAAACTTCCCCAAGCAAACGTATCCTGTTGCTACGTATTAGTAGCTCCATTACTGCACGTGTGACTGCCTGAAGGTCACCTGTTACCAAATGAAGTTATCAACACTCCTAAAACGCAGAAACAGTTAACGGTTCCTTTTTTTCAAAAGCCCTAATAAAAGCCGGTAGATTTGTGAAGCACGGCCAGATTCTCACTTTGGTTTCATGAAGTGGTGCAGAGGTGGACTGAACAAAGGAGCGATGTCATCAATTGTCATTTATAATTTGATCTTGATTGTCTGGATTACCAGAATTAAACAACTGTTGCCCTGCTTTGTGTTAGAACTCCAGCATGTTCTTTTGGTTTCCACCAATGAGCTCATTTCCACCATAAAAGCACAAACTCGCTCACTGATCAGTTCAGCTTAAGCCAGGGGTCTGCAACCTTTTACACCCAAAGAACCATTTGGACCCGGTTTCCACGCAAAAGAAAACACTGGGAGCCGCAAATACTTTCTGACATCTAAAATGAAGATAACACTGTATATATTGTTTTTTATCTTTATGCTTTGTGTGAACAACTAAGGTGTGCTGCTTATGAAATCCATGAAGTGCTACAGAGAAAATTAAATTATATTTATGTAATCAACACATTTTGAACTCTTAAAGAAATATAACAAAAGGAAAGACACCCAGCTGAACTAAAATGATCCATGTAGCAAACAAAAACTGTTGTCAGCCGCCACCCTTATATCGCCTTTGGGCTGTTGGAGCCTTGACCTGACTCTTAAAAAATAATTGGAAAAAAGCTCTATGCTGCTGAAAAATGAAAAATAGATATTTGCAAAATTCTGCCTAATTATGTATTTTACCTGGTTAATGCGTGCGGCGGGGCGTGGTTTGCAGCGCCGCTGCAGGGGAGGCGGACGCACCTGAGCGACACCCGCAATCACGCCTCGCTGCCTTTACGTCTGCGCTATCTGTGCTGTGTTGGTGGTGTATGTCGGGCTGTGAGCTGAAAAGCTACAGCCGGCTGTATGCGTACAGCAACCGTGTGTGAAAAGAAAAGTGCCCAATAAAGAGATGCTCAAAAGCATGTTCATGGAAACATCGTCGGGTCTGCCGTGATTTGTTTACAATGGGACTTCTGCTCCTGAACCTCTGTGCACAGAGTCCGCAAATCGGGGCTATACGAAGTCAGTTTACGCAGGACTGTAAGCTGTCATCTGTCAGGCGTGAGCGGTGTTTGTCTTTAACATAGTTCACGGTGGAGAACAGCTGCTGACATAATGTGGATCCGAAGATCCATAATTGGCCTACCTGGGGTTGAAAGTCTCGATAAATGCACGGCGTTTCAAGTGGGTACACCGGCTTCCGCGAGTGTGTGACGCTTATTTTGAGCGATGAAAAATAATAGAATATAATTTTATTTTTATATTTCAATATCACAATAATCTTCCAATTTAGAACTCCGAGTTAAAAAGAACTAACATAAATAAAATACACTTCAGCTAAATGCTTCTAATTTATTTGCCCAAACCAGGCGGAGCCGCACTTTAAGGACTAAAGAGCCGCATGCGGCTCCGGAGCCGCAGGTTGCCGACCCCTGGCTTAAGCCAACATGACAAAGAGAACCTTTGGTCCATCTGGGAAATGGGTGTGACCCTCCTCTGTTGGAGGTAGTGCAGGTGGTAGTCTCCGCCTCCGTTTCCAGCTGTTGTAACACTGCTGCGGATGCAGAGAAGTGGCCGCGTACTATACAGCAGTGGTGCCCAACCCCCCGGTACCGGCCCAATCACGGCCCGGCTGAGGTGAGAGTATAGGCTGGGGTGTGAAATGTATGGCTTTCGGGGGTTTTAACATTAACTCAGTTTCCCTGGGTCTTTCCCGTGTTGTAGTTGTGTCTTATTTTGAAAGAAATATTTACGCGTTACCATAGCAACCAGAGAGCATTAAGGGGCAGAGAGGAGGATGCTACTCTCAGTGTTGTTGGTGCATTTCAGGAGGACGCTGCTAATAAAGTTACACAGTGAATTTGCATTTATTATTATATTTACAGAATAACACAGTTTGTGTCTCGGCCGTATCATTTTATTTTGTTGTATTTATCTGCCACACCTTAAAGGCCGGTCCGTGAAAATATTGTCTGACATTACACCGTCGGTGGAGCAAAATGGGTTGGGGAGCGCTGCTGTACAGTATGTTATCAAAGAAGAAGAGGGGCATTTTGCTGCAGGTGAGGAACACCACAGTCTTTAAGCAGGACTCCTGTGGGTGTTTGCGATCATGCAAAACTGAAGAGTGAATCACAGTCTGCATTTATCACAGGATTATTAATCAACTGCATCACTTCTTTTACTGCAGCAAGCCTGAGACAGAATTTAGCTTTAAGGTGCTCGGCTCTCAGCTGTTATTGACAGACCGTGGGCGAGTTAAGGCCCGATCACTACAGGGCCGATTGTGGAAGGAGACAAGAGGCTCACACTTCAAGTGCTTTGAAATATAAAACAATCACAAATTATTAGGTTGCTTATGGTGGACATTCTTAGGTTAGAAGAGGGGAAAAAGCCACGGTTGGCAACTTAAATCATCAGTCTAGAGCAACTAAACAGCAAAAATGATTCATACTCCCTCTCTCTCTCTCTCCATAATCACACATTAAAATGTATAACCGGGTTCAGTGCAGTGGGGCTAGACGTGTCTTTAGACAGGAAGAGGCTGGGTTTGGAGGGCTCTGTAACTTACTGCCAGCACAGCCAGTGCTGTCACCATAGTAACGCATCTCATGCTACTTCATCAGGACAAAAACAGAGACCCCAACCCGGCACACGGAGTCACCGAACACTAAACATGTAAGCATGAGCTCTTGTAAAAAAGGACACTCAAACATGTACAGACACACGTAGCCACGACGCAGCAAACAACATCATCTCAGAGGGCCACGTGATGTGGCGCACAACGTGCAGGTGAACACGTTAAGCATCACTTAGACCCAGCTGGAGCGCGCGGGGTTAATAAGAGAAAGCAAATAAAAAGAGAGGCGTCAAATGGATGCTGTTCACACCTTTAAGAGGCCTGAAAGAGGAGGCTTTCCCACAGCGCACAGCGGGATTAGCAGGTGTGTGCATGCGTGGAAGAAAGGTCTGCAGGCTGTGTGCATCTGCAGTGTGAAAGAAAACAAACGAGCCCAGGACGGCGAACCCGCTTACCCCTGAACGCAAAACGAAGGGAAGGAAGGAGGATGGAGCTCGGGTTTAAAGGAGGAGAGGAAGGAGGGATAGAGGGAGCAGAAGCTGTCGTGGAGGAAACATGAAAAGCTGCATCACATTTTAACATCTTCGATTGTGTCCATGTTTCACATGATATTTAAAAGGCTGCCGTATCCACATCACCTGCTCATTTATTTTGCTTGTTTGTTTTTTTTAACCGGACATGACCCAGAAATGTCAAACTTATATGGCAACAGTTCATCTAACCTAGACAATATTTAACAAAATCAACACTGTAATTAATAAGGGATTCAACTAGAAATGTGGCCCATACACACACTTCAGGAACATATTTAATAAGGTCATATATTATTGTATTAGTTAAACAGAAGAGTCTTTTCCCACCTTTTCTTTTCAAACTCGGAAGCTTTGTTCATCTTTTATATACAGTCTATGCAGCTGTCATTCAAATGCCCACAGATGTGATTAGTTGCCTGTAAAAACATTAGCTGCTAATTTTGTTGCCATTTACAATCAGATAATGTCCACGATTGTAATACTCGTCACCTGTGCACCGTTTGATTCGTTTATCATTTGCTCCGCCCCTCAGCTCAGTAACTGACCCGACAGCACGATTGTGTGCGTGCAGTTACATTAACTGCCAGCAGCCTCGCAGGGCATCAAACACACACTTTTCAGTCACATGACAGGCCTCCAACTTCTGTGGAGACTTGGTCCAAATCGCTCCACTGGCCTAAAGCGGGAACATGACAGTAAATCCAGACTCGTGTCACAAACTGCAAAGATTTTTGATCAACTTTTCCTCTCCTGCCGGGCTTCATGTCATCTCAGATACAGACGTTACTTTATAAACTGGCCCAAACAGTATTGCAGATGTACAAATCTGTAACTGGGATCAATTAAAAGTTCTCCATCGCAATCAAACCCAGACGGGTATTTTAAATCTCATCTGTTTTGGGGGGGTTTTTGTTTGTTTTTTGGGGTATTGGCGGGGGAAGGGGGTGGGGGGCAACTGCTATGCTTTTTTTTAAAGCCAAAGAATGAGAAATCAGTTACACGGCCTTATTCGGTTTATTGTCTCATCTGCAAAACATCCCTTTGTTGATCCCTGCGTTACAGGACTGGCTCAGCTCGGATTTTACAGTGTGAAGTCCCCAACGGTTAAAATAGGGCAGATCCAAACAGCAACAAGGACTATCAAATCAGATTGTTGCAGCATGGCGTAACGGTGCTCTGCGTGTGTGTGTGTTCATGTGTGTGTGGGTGTGACCCCATCCCTCCCCTCTCAGCTACACCACATTTCTGTGCAGTGAGCAGGGGTTTACATAAACGGCCACACTCCTCTATCTAGGAACGGGAGTCGGAGAGGAGGGCATCGGCTAGGCTTTGTGTTTAAAAACAACAACCTATCACAGAGCTGGCAGCCAGTGTTGGGCTGGAAACACGTCACCTGATCACGGCGACGGCCGTTAGATGTTACAGCGTGGTTTCCTCTTCGGCTCTGTCAGATTGATGTCTAATCGCATAATGAAAGGTTTATGTCGGGATCAACGTGTTTTGACTGTTTCCTTATTTTGCAAGGTGACAGCAGTGCGGCAACATTTGTCTCCTAGCATGTTAAGACTGGCTAAAATTAAGATAGCATTAGGGACGATTTTTCTGACATCTGGCACTTCTGAGCAAATTCCCAGGAAAACAGTGTGGAGAGCTATCGTCCCTAAACTCACAATGCGCGTAAAATCATTTAGAAAGTCCGTCTAAGACTCATTTACCAAATACTTTCATGCTTTGTTCTGTTTGGAGACAGCGTCTTTAAAGCAATCTGTTTTTAGTGTTGACACTAATACAGTTTTGTTAAACACACCACAGCAGCCGTTATGTTATTTTCAGTGTTTAACATCCAATAAAAATCTGCTGCTCTGCTTTGGAAGGCCTTTGTCTGAAGACTGAAACTCACGCGGTGATTAGACGTTGTAACTACCTAACCTGGATATTATTACCTATAAATAAGGATTAGAGGTGGGCGGGTCAATCCAAATATCAACTGTATCCATATCAACGCTGGTATCGGTATCGGACACCAGTAGTGCTAGTATTGCCACAGTATTGGCAAGTCACGATACCAATGGTAAATATCAAAACCAGTAAAATTGCACAATTTTCATTTACTGTGATTTTAAAAAAGAAGAATTCCAAGTAATTACATATTACTGTATTAAAGTTCATTTCAAACCACTGTCATGGTGGTAGGAGCCTAAACTTTGTGTCTGAGGTTTACCATTTAAGCACAGGTGCACATTTTGAGCTACGACTGCACTTGTTGCCAAATCCAGTGATCTGATTGGTCAGATCAGTTTATTCAGATCTGCAACACCTGCATTAGAAACAGGGGAGTCTGAAATTTTTATTTTTTTTTTACGCATGAAATATTCGCAGATTTTACAGGCCTCAACTCTCCAGCAGAGACACCTGTTAGAGGAAACTCATTTCCACTGCTCATATCAGCAAGCTCCTCCTTTCAGTTACTACCCACAGCTTGTGACCACAGGTGACAGTGGGAACGTAGCTCGACGGGTAAAGCAACAGCCTTGCTTTCACGCTCGGCTCTCCCCTCACTCGTGAGCAACATCCTAAAATTCTCCTAAACTTCTCTAATCAAGGTAGCAACTCGTTCCCAAGTCAGAGTGGGCACTACACCTCTGACCACCTACTAACTGCAGGTGTCTGAGGCTACTAAGCATAGCCTCAGACACCTGCAGGCATGTGGTGTCAATCAGACTTTATGTTTATTGCATTTGAAAAGTAAATCTAATATGTTAGCACAGTAATGATGAGCTGCAGAAATGCATTTGCTTGGTGGCTCATCAAGCTGTGAATTTGTGGGAGTCAGAAGAGTCGGCTCGTGTTTTCCATCCCCCACTTGTTCCACTGTTGATAAAAACTGCCGGGAACATGCACACAGTGGCAAGTTAGGAGAAGCTGAAAGGGATACTTGGAAAGATAAGAGCAGAGGAGGAAGCACTTAGCAAAGGCACCCCAACAGTTAATTTCCTCTAGCAGTACATATCGCCTTCCTGGCCAACACTCAGGACCCTGTACACAGCTGGTGGAGGCTCAGTTCATGACCCCGATTGTCCACCACCTCTGTGAACGAGGAACCGTGCAAAATAAACAGCAGCAATTTGCAATCAACGACGGGCTGCGATATGAAAGCCTTGAAGATTCTGTGTGTTGCCAATGAAACAGGCAGCACAGCCTGTTCCAGCAGCAAACTATGGTAAAGGCAGACAGAGAGGTAATAGTGCAGGTGAATGCTAACGCTAAATTAGCCTGTAAATAACAGCTTTCTCTATGTTTACACTTTTGTCAGATGTGAAGATTTTCTCTTCTTTCTTATCCAGAAGTCCGAGGACGTCCACACACCTGCAGTGTTTAGTCCCTTAAAATCAAACTTTTCTTTGTTTTGTGAAAGCAGTAATCGCACCCGGGTGCCGACAACCATACCGAGACCCTTTGGAGGACGTGGTCTCAGCAGCGGCTGTTTACGGTGCGAACGTGAACCGACCTCAATCCGAACCAACAAGCAGGTTTATGCTCCCGGTTTGAGGTGAAATAACATTTCATAAGGAGGAAGGAACTTTTGATTTGCAAAGGTCTGCACAGGTTCGCAACCAGCCGTGAAATGAACGTAAATTATCCATGTTGCTCCCACCCCAGACAAGCAAACTGAACGTTCTCACGTGGTGATGTATTTTGGTTCACTTGGATGTTTCTGCGAGAGGAAAAAAGCCACAAGTTTCACTTATTAACTGATCCGGACGAGAGGAAACGACGAACGAGCGTGAAAACACGCCAACTCAGGCTTTTGTCAAAACAAACTACCCATTTAAAAATGAAAAGAAACACCAATATTCATGTGGATGAAGCCTAACACACAGTGTTCTCATCAACGCCCACACACACATAAATAAATATAAATAGAAGACATACATTGCCCGGAAGTGGGCTGGTCAGTAGCTGAAAAATGAGATCCTGCAGACAGCAAAGGGTGGCTGGGGCACACACACACACACACACACACACACACACACACACACACACACACACACACACAGGCACCTACATGGTGGGCCACTTCAAAGACATTCCACAACGTGCACAGCATTGTCGGAAAATGCCAATGTGCACTTCAGTGAAGAGTGCCTGAGTGTCCAAAAGGGGCTACAGACAAACTCGCAGACAAATGGAGGCCGAGCCTTCTCGATTTTTATAACAGCACACGGTTCTCCATTAGCTGAGCTGTCAGAGCAACTCTTCAACTGCTCCTCCTGAATAAATGACACCGCTCTGGAGGTTTGATTCAGACAGCGAGAGGGGAAGTGCCAATCTGTGCGACCACGCTGGTTAAAGAAATACAGACGTGCACATATGTATATTCATGCATGCTCACAAGCAGCAGAGCCGTGCCTGAGAGGAGCCAGAAGTGGGCAGTTGCACAACTTGTTTTTCACAAGTCAGACCAGGAGACAGCTCAGCGGCAACATCTGAAAAACCTTTCCTGATTAACTGTGACAAATGGGCCAATCACAATCAAATAACAGCCTGTAAACGCTGATTTGTTACATGTTTTCTGAGGTGCAGTCAGCTACAGCGTGGGTTATTTATCAGGACAGCTTCTTCTCGTTCTTGTGTCTGAGATGGAGGTATCAGGCAGTGTGTGGATCCAGAATGAAATATTCAAAGTATTTTGGTTGTTGCCCCGACCCCACCCCCTTTTTTTTTTTTGGCGTAAACATCTCAAAAGTGCCAAATATGGTCACTTCCCAGAGTCCTCACAGCCAATGACATGTACCCCATTCCCTGAGAGAGAGACAGCGAGAGAGGGAAAAAATAAAAAAAGACCAGGAAGGAGGGGGTACCAGCAGCCCTGTCTCATAAGACCCCCTTTCAGGGGCCTCTGTTCTGTCTGCATACATGACCTGTGTAAAGTAGCCAGATCATTTCCTTTCAACCTGGCCGCCGGGAGCCATTTTAAGCAACACAACCTGAAGCTTGAAGAGTCCCACCATTGCTAACAAGAAGAAAAACAACAGGTTCCACTTTATGAATGGGTGCCCACACATTTACATGGTCTACCTGCTCACTTGGACTAAGTTCACATACCCAAAAAAGCAAAACACTCAGGCTTGGGCAACACATCGTCCAAAAATCACTGAACACAAATCTCACAAGGATTAATGTGGGCCAAGGGTTAAACCGCTGACAAACAAGCAAAATGTTCAATAATTGATTTCAGAGGCGCTCCAGACTTTCTGTTTGTTTCACAACGACTCATTCATTCATTTAATTTGAGATAACAAGACACAAGTGACCTATTACACGGTCAAATGTATTATCTAATGCCGGCTTCAGAGCTGGCCTTCCAATTCTCATTTCACTGAGATCACCCTTAAAAAAATAAGAAATAACACAAATAAGAAATAGCAGAGTGGGTAACAGTGTTTATTAACTTCATTCGGCCCATAAAATGTGGGCATCTGGGCTCAAGTATGGGCACTGTGTCCCTGTGTTAAAGCACCAGCTGAAAGCAAAACAGCGCACAGCTGGATCGTGATTAATCTGCGGCACTGCACATCTGTATAGCTGTAATCAACCTCCGCGCTAATTCATTGATAAAAAGAAATAAACCCAAGGCGCAGACTCTGGGGAGGAAGGCAAATGGAGCCGCCACCTATGAAGAGACTTCTGAGCGTCCGCGGCTAATTTGTTTACATTCAGGCTGTGTGCGCGTGAGAGGCCTAGCAAGGCTCGCAGGGCCAATCCTGCTGCCCCCAGTTTAGACTCGCTGCCGCGGACCACCCTCGTCCAGTTACAGCCACTAATCTGGCCCTCGGGGTGGCGCATTTAGCGCGGGCCGCTAAAGTATGTACCTTTAAGAGCCGGCACGAGAGGGGCGGGGTTTATTAGCCGATAATTAATATTTGTGCGCCAAGTTATCAGCCACAAGTACAAAACTGAAATTACGAGCACCTTAATTAGACCTGGAGGAGAATCTGAGCATGCGCCAAAATGAAAGCAACAGTCCCGTGACTCACATTATCACGCTGATTGATAAAAATAAGAATACCCCCCCCCCCCAAACAAACATCTTCGCTTAGGACAGGGTCGTTTCAAGAAGTCATTAAAAAAATGAAACAATACTCACTTTCTCCGTTTATTAGTCCACATTGGCATATAATGCAGGTGCACATGATAAACAACACCATTTGTGCTCGCAGTTTAAGCGTCAGCCGCCTCATTTTGGCTGGAGGATAAGTTGTACTCTCTTCTTGAAGTCTTTCAAAAAACAAAAAAACTTCCAGTCTTCAGGGAGAAATGTTCAAAGTGAACTAGGAAATTGCTAAAAACTTAAAAGGGTCCAATAAAGCCAGCCGATTTGAGCGTTCCTCCCCCTGTAAGGGGGGTTATAAATTTATAATTGTCTTCTGTGCCAAATTTGTTATGTACATGAGACACTAAATAACGTGATCCTGGGTTCTGGCGACACATGTGCGAGTAAAAAATTTCATTTTCCAGAAGTGAAGTCGACAGTCCACGTTCATCTGTTTGATTCTGGTGCCCCGCTAAATCGAGGGGGGGGGGGATTACTATTATTAATAATAATAGTAATATCCCACACACGCAGAGAGCTAGTTTGGAGATCCTCTAAGAAGGTCCGCTGGCCCCGGGCTCATTTCACTGTCATGTGCTGCTCCAGTGCGGGAGGACCTCGGTGGGTATTTCAAAAACAAAAAGCAGTGTTTTCCTCATGCAGACATGGGCTGGAGTTATGAACAGCACCCCCAAAAAACACAGGCAGCCTTTGAGCTCTCGTTTTCTTTCAGAAGTCTTTATATCACCTCCTGCGTCCTGGTGTCTTCACACAAGCTCGCCTCCCGTTTCTTTGAGCAGGGAGCACATCCCAGGAAACTCCGGCAGGAAAAAAAAACGTGCAGCTTTCCTCGCTTCGACCTTCCTCTGAACTCCTTCACCCCCGCTGACCACCGCAAGCCCGTAAAAACGACAAAACGGCGGAGAGGGGAAAAAACTAACTCGGGAAGGTTTAAAAAAAAAAAAAAAACACGCCACTTTACTCTCAAATTCCCCGCGAGGAGTAAAAGAAGCCAGAAAATAACAACAACAATGCCCGCATTCACCGTGCACGCTGCCGCCGTGAGGTGAGAAAAGTCGCCACACCACGCCGTCCGTTTCTTCCCTCAGATTAACGTTAGCTGAAGGGGGCTAAACGGCTAACGTTAGCTAGCTAATCCAAAACAAACGAGGTTTCAGTGTCGGCGATGAGAGTTCAGAATAAAAATAAAATCAAAAACACGCTGAAAGTGAACAGCCCGAGTCCGCCAGCCCAGGAGAAGAAGACAGGAGAAAAAGACGATGAGGTGAACGAAACGTAAAAAAGACTTAAAAAGACGGGTCAAGTGTAAAAACTTGGATTCCCGTTTAGCGATCGCTCTCCCTCAGGTTCCCCCTCTTTCCGTCTCTCTTTCTGCGAGTCTCCCCACCAGTAAACAAGTCCTGCCAGTCACCTCAGCTGGGCCACGCAGGGTCTGCGGGAAAACCCGGAACGGAGCGCTTTGTGACACTGCGCTGCTCACTGCGCTCGCCGTCCTCGCATAGCAACACGTTTTTATTACAAAAGCAGACACAACACAGGGAAATAATTCAAAATATATAATTAATGTGGAATAAAATCAGATGAAGCAGAGCGAAGAGTCTGTGGACAAAATAATAGGAACACACTAGCCCAGACCAGTTTTACAGCTGCAGCAAATTATTTTCAATTTCTCTGCCTTTTATTTTATTAATAAACTGTTAATCACCCCATCGGGAAAAAAAAACAAAAAAAAAACATAAGAAATACAAATAAACGCACTATTTTCTCCAACATAAATGAATAGAGCTGATATTTAGATTAAATTTAGGGTTTCCTTATAAAATGAGTTAGCCACCAAAAAACCCGAAACGGGATGTGTTGTGTCAGTATCTTACCCACTATTCACTATATTTTCCCAACATGTCCTTTAGACAGACAGATAGGAAAAGATCACTGCATCTTTTTATTGAAGTAATATTTTGTACTTTAAATGACCAAAATAGCTTGATGACCTGCTGAAGTTCAATGTGAGCAACAGAATGGTGGAAAAAGGTGATTGCTGGTGCCAGACGGGCTGGTCTGAATATTTAAAAAACTGCTGATCTGGGATTTTCCTGGACGATCAGGGTTTACAGAGAATGGCCTGGAAAAGAGGAAATATCCTGTGAGCCGTAGTTCTCTGTGCGAAAATGCCTTGTTGTGTTCTGAAGTCAGAGGAGAAAGGCCCGACTGCTTGGAGCTGATAACAAGGCAACAGTAAATCACATAAGCACTTGCTACAACTAAGGTATGCAGAAGAGCATCTCTGAATGCACAATATGAAGCAGATGGACTACAGCAGCAGAAGACCACACCGGGTCATTCTTGTCAGCTGAGAACAGGAAACTACAATTCACACAGCCTCAGTCAAACTGGACAACAGAAGATTTGTAAAATGTTTCCTGATCTGATGAGTCTGCTGCGACATTTGGATGGCAGTGTGGGAATTTGGAGTGAGCAACATTAAAACTTGGATTCGTCCTGCCTTCAATCATTAGTTCAGGCTTGTTGTGTTCGTGTAATGGTGTGGGAGATCATTTCTGGGCACACTTTGGATCTCTGAGCATAATTTAAACACCACATCCTACCAGAGTATAGTTGGTGACCAGGTCCATCTCTTTCTGACCACAATATACCCATCATCTGGTTGTGCTTCTAATAGGATAAGATGACATGTCAGTTCATCAAGTTCAAATAATTTCAAACTGTTTTCTTGAACATGACTGTACTCAAAAGACTTCCACAGTCACCAGATATCAATCCAGTAGAGCAGGATGTGGTGGAAATTCCCACTGTGGATGTACAGCTGACAGACCTCAGCAGGATGGACAAAATCTCTGAGGAACATTTCCAGCAACTCGTTGAAGGCAATCCCGAAGACAAAGGGTGGTCCGGAGAACGTGTACCTAAAGAAGTGGCCACCAATAATACACTGTACGTGATGAGCCAATCAGGCGCTTATTATAACACCCATACCACTCTGACAGAGATGATAAAGAACCACTCCACCACACTCATTAAAGCCACTGCTCAAGCAAACAATCATATTTATATTTGATTATTTGAGATGGACCAACACTTAAAGACATCACACAACAGGATCATACGCAAGTGCCTGATGGGAACATTGGTCCCATTGTCATACACCATTGACACTGTGGGCTAAACAAAGTCGGTCAGCGTCACCGAGGAGTGTAAACATTACACACTGCCCAGGTTTTGGCAACCAGAACATACCTGCAGTAAGAAAGGTACACATTGTTCCCTCAGATTTGCATAGCAAATATCCTTATAATGAAACCAGCGCTATTGACGAGGCTTATCCTCACACAATACCTGGAAGTTCTTTTGTTTTTTCTTTTTCCCCCTACGGGATAGCCGACTTCTACCACAGTTTTTTTCCACCTGAAGCCGAGGCTGATATTTGTATAGAGCAGAACAACGGCTTCTTATTTATCACACAGAGGTGCAGTTTGTGTGCTTGGATGGGTACATGCTGCTCTGCTCCACTAAAGGCTTGTGGCGCGGGCTTGTTGTTAATCTTAGGAATGTTGTTACCCGGTGAACAGAGTAAATGAGGTCTTAGTGAGATTAAATGTCACAGGTCTGAAGGACTAAGTTTGTGGAATCTACTCCAAACAGATCTCTTTGTGGTAGTCACGCTGTCTGACGCCAGCTGGAGGCACACACATGCCTCCTCTCCTCACACTTGTCCCACTTGCTCTCAGGTGCTGTGCATAGCGCCAGTTTATTTTCTCTTTCAGTGGGAGTAGAATAGGTTGAGTGAATGGCTTTTTATCCCACTAACCTACCTAGAGTGCTGTTAGATGAGTCTACACATGCAGCTCCTGCTCTGTACTACGAATTCATTTCAGTAGGTGGCACCAAAAATAACCGCCAATTCACTCACTCCAAATGTCAAACAAGGACAAAGGGACACGACGTTGTGAACAAATAGGATTAAATCTGACCCGAGAGGCCAAGTGAGCGGAGCTTTGTGCTACATCTGATGAACGTAACACACTTCTAAGGTCGTAAGGCTTTTTCCCGAGCTTTTGAAATTCCTCCACACCTTATTTTCTCAGCTCTCGCTCACAAAGTCAGTGTTCTCCACTGAGATATTGTGAAGCAGTAGCGCCTGTCGTGAATGGATTGACATTTCTCTTTTTATCACGTCAGGGCAAAATTGAGTTTCCACCTGTCATTCAGACTGGATGACGTGCAGACATGGCTGAACCTCTACTCTCACTGCATCAGAAACACTATTCTTCAAGCCTTCGGATGGCCTCCTTCTTTATTTTATTGTATTTCTTCCTCTGGAACACCGGCTCCCATATCCACATATAAAACTGTCAGTGTTGCCACAACAAAAGATAAGAATTTCCTTTCTTTCTTTCTTTCTTTTTTTTTTTTATCAAGGTCTGTTTTGTTCACTCAGGTTCTAAAACAGTATCTGAAGTATAAACGAGTCAAGTGTTATTTTCAGCCAGACAGAGTCTTCTTTGTAAAACCCAAAACAGAAATGTCCTAAAGCAGGAGGCGTCTGTGCCGAAGTTCAGCACGAAGGCCAGAGCTCCGGTTTGCCAAAGACTCCTGCAAAGCTTTTCATTCGATAAGCCAGTTGGAAAGGGGTTGCAGACTAATTTGTACCTAGCAGTGGACATTCTGGTTTTGTGCAACGATACCTTGCTCACCATATGCTTACAAAAAAGATGACTCTCTGTGTAAAATAACTACAAAGAAGGACAAAAACAAGCCTTTGGCAAATGCAAGAACTCACTCTGGAAACTGCGACATTTCAAGCTCGCCTCCTCTTTGTCAGACACGTAGCCTCTCCGTCCAAATCGCACCGTCTATCAGCACGATGTCCAACAGGAAACTGTGAATCTATCGTATATCGAATAAACAACTTACAAAGAAAAAGAAAAATAGCACAGAGGCCGTTCTGTGCACAACAATCTTTTGTTGGATGACATACTGGAATTAAAAATAATAATAATCCCATAAAATGTCTTTTTTTTTTCTTTTTCTTTTTTTCTTACAAAAATCTACGAGTGTTTGAAAACTGGAGGAAAAATTGCTGCAGTTTTCAAAGCCACTGCCTGGATTTAACTAAACAAACAAATAAGGGCCTTGCATTGGATAATTAATGCATTCATTAATGTGTTTCAGCTGTGTTATGTAACTCTAACTGATGCAGTGAATAGTTTCTCAAACAACCATGTTGGAAGACATGGTCGTGGACAAAAACAGCTTCAGATGGGGCAAATTATTGACCTGAGTCAAGCAAAGAAAACAACTGTGATGATTTAACAACTAAAATGGGCTAAGAACTATCCAACTCATTACTAACACCTGAACGATGGTGATGAACCACAGGTTCAGGGAATAATTGTGGTCAGAATAAAGTTTTGAGTGATTGTCATTAGAGAAATCACAGAAACTCAACAGCAGAACTCACGGCCATGTTTGATAGTAAAACCATTTCCACACACACAATACATCAAGGAGCTGGGACTAAACAGCTGTGTAGCCTTAAGAAAACCACTTATCAGTGACACTTATTGGAAAAATCTTCAGTTTTCAATGGAAACAATGGAAAAAGGTTTTGTGGCCGAGTGCCGACTGTACAAGCTTGTGGAAGCAGATTGGTCTGTTTAGGTTCAGCAACATTATGTTTCCAAAAACTGAGGCCAGCTGACCGCCTGAAAACACTGAATGGGCAGGTTTTTCTATCAACTGATGTTTTTCCCCCTGATGGCATGGCCATATTTGAAGTTGACAATACCACAATTCACTGGGCTCAAATTGCACAACAGTGGTTCAAGGTACATTTTACACACAGGACTCAGGTCAGTTTTAATTATACAGCACCAAATCACAACCACAGTCGCCTCAAGGGGCTTTATATTGTAAGGCAGACCCTACAATAACACAGAGAAACCTCAACAATCAAATGACCCCCTTTCAACCAGCACTTGAGGACAGTGGAAAGGAAAAACTCCCTTTTCACAGGAAGAAACCTCCAGTAGAACCAGGCTCCTGAGGGGCGGGGCCATCTGTCGCAATTGATTAGGGGTGATGACAGAAACACGACTGATAATGGACGACTGGAAAACGTCCCGCACTATACTTATAGTCCCCTTTCTTACTAATTTCCCCAAATCTTGTTTATCTATGACACCATGATGTATGAGAGTGCAGTGACAATGAAAAACTGAACTGGACTGCCTACTGTGAGTCAGTGAACAAGACACCAAATTTCATGACACTGACACAAACACTTGATTGCTCACATTTGATTGCCCCCTCCCCCTCTCTCTCTCACCCGCTCATTTAGTCACAGATGCAGATGAAGAAGGCAAAACAAACTTCCTGCAGCCTGTAAACAGGGGGATTAATATGTTTGAATGGAGAGCGTCTCTTTCTTTTTGTTGGCGTGGAGGGCTCAGTGATTGGCTACATAAGGAGCCAGGAAGCATAAGCCTCCATTCAGCCTCTGCGTGTCAGAGTGTTTATGCAAAAGGGCATCTGGGTGTGCGTGTGAGATAGGCTGTGACCGCAAAGGAGAGGGGTCATGAGCTTAAATGGACAAAGTGTTCCTAGAGAATCGTCTTCGAATGGCTCCCTGCACTAGTTATTTATTTGGATTGTTTAGTTTTTCAGGCCTTGCAGCTTGCAACCAAGGCAAAACGGACAAACAGCAGGATTTCTCACCATCTGATTCACATGTCTTTTCACACAAACACAGCATAATCACACACAGTTTACTATAATTCAAGCCAAATGGTGCACACCTTTTCCTCTTATGTCCACTTCACTGGAGAAAACTCCCGCGATGCGGAGAGAGTGCTTCCAAAAGTAAATACAACATAATATATGCCTGATACCGTGCATGCACATTATCAGTTCAAATAGGATGCGGTGGGTTTTCATGCATCTGCAGAACAGATGTGCATCAAACGAGTGGATTTCCATTTGTTTCATAACACAAGTGAAGTAACTGAGGTTCAGCTGTACTCAGCATGCAAAAACAATGAGCTGTGTTGTTGTTACACTCATATTGGAGAATACATAATCAGCTCTACACTACAGAGGTTGCGCAGGTAGTCCAACTTCTCCAGAATGGCAGAAGGTTTCCCAGCACAGTCTGAAGAGCATGGAGAAGATTCCAGGAGACAGGCAGGTCCTCTAGAAGAGCTGGACAGGAGAGCTAATCCATCAGCAGGACCTGTATCTGCTCCTTTGTGCAAAAAGGAAGAGGATGACCACTGCCAGTCCTAACAAATGATCTCCAGCGTGTGAATGTCTCTGACCAAACAATCAGAAACTAGTGGGCCCTGTGCTCACTGCCAAGCACTGTGGACCCTGATGGGCATTTGCCATATAATGCCAGAAGTGGCAGGTCCACCACTGGCACCGTGGGCTTTCCACAGATGAGAGCAGGTTCACCCAAAGCCCACGTGACAGATCTGAGGACGTCGTGCTGCCTGTTCAGAATCACTGACTCGGTGGTGGGTCAGTGATTGCCGGGGAGGCACAGACCTGTACAGGTTAAGCAAATCTCCAGAGGTTAACATGGAGTTATCACTGGGTTGAATGGCCAACCGCTTTTGTCCAGACTGAAATATCTTTGCTGTACTTTGAATAGATCCTGACTTTTGTGACTGTAAACTTCTCATTCATTTATGTTTTGCTCAGAATCGATACTGACCTCGATCACCTCTTATTGGTGCCATCGTGAGGCTGAAAATGTAATTAGTCCAATGTCTGGGTGTATAACCTACAAAACCATTCCCATCACCCTCGGCTGTGCTTCAGTCCGAACATTTGCCAAATTTATGATGGACGTCGGTTTACAACATGGTAACTGGAGACCTTCTTGGACCCGAATGAGATTACACCATTTGTTAAATTAAGCCTAGATTGTGGTGTCAGCTACATACCCGCGAAGTGTCGTCACTGTAGCTCGCACAGTTGTGACACCAACCCGATGCCAAAATCTGTCCGCAGACCAACGCGTACATTAGCGCCACATTTTGCCATGATGACACACACGAAGACTCACAAGCTGAAAACAATGTCTGCTATGCTGCTGCGGTTGGTAAGAGTGAAGATACTTTATATGGGAAGTCACAAATACACCCTTTATTTAGTACTCGTGCGTTAGACTGGATTCACACTGGTAAGGTTTAGCGACTGCATCTTCCAGAGTTGTGACACTATCACACCCATAACTGTCTTTGTGGTTATTCCGGCTTCAGTAGGTTCTCCGGGATCGGGATATTTTGGATGAAATTAGTCCCAACCTCCCATTGCTCAACATGTCATGCTGAACAAGTGAATTGTCAAATCGCTCTGGAGGTAAGAAAAGAAGAGTTTTATTTTCTAAAGCAAAGACTTTACTTCCTGTTTCACACAGCTCTGTCTCTGACGCAGTGTCACCCGGCCTCCACTCTTATTATAACCTGCTCCATCGTGTGTTGCATGTTCCTGTGTCTATAGAGGCCCATCTGTGTGTCAGATACTTAACCCTGGGTCACGCGCTTGTTCCAGAGCGCCTTGTTTTCCCACACATGGATCACAACACACTTATCTATAAACAGATTAGACTGTCAAGGTCACTTCTGCTGTCCACTCCTCTGCAATTCCCCATTCCAGCTCTTATCACCTGCTCTTTCCTGTCATACTGCCAAGACTGAATGAATTTTTTTGTCTTCCGTTTCTTTCTTTTGCCCCTTCATCTCTCTTCTTTGTACTTGTCTCTTCGCTCCCTCCTCCTACTCACAAGAGCAAAGGGAAAAAACGGTCTCACACTGATGGGCAGTTCAGCAGTGCACAGAGTTAAACGATTTGTTTTAACATAGATAAGGAACTGGGGAACAGCGCCTCGATGCCTTTCCTTAGAGGATGTGTGAGCGACAGCTTTATCCAGGTATTGTCACAGTGACATTAAGAGCAGCACATCCAGCGTAAGAGGCAGAGAAAATGCATAGTACAGTCAAGGTCAGTTCAGAGTTACAGGTCCCTGAGCAGCATGGGCTCGAGGGGAAAATGTGTGTTGGCTGCAGGAAACTAGTATGTGCTGCACAACATCAACGTATGGCCATGTACTTCCTCTCACACTGGGAATACGTGGACAGTGTTGTTTTGTTACTTCCTTGCCACGTGTGAATATGCAAGCAAGCTCAGTTCTTGGAAACGTTTCCTCCGGAAAGAGTTGAGATAGTCGGAAGAGGCACGAAGAGGTGAAGAGGAGAGTTGTCTGTGATGAAAAAGAAAATGAGACGGTCATGTGAAAATGAAGGTTTACACAGGACTCTATGCACTCATGCGAAAAACCATGTACACCCCAGGATTCAGTCAGTATTAGAACCACATTAGCAGCAAAAACTTCACTGTTTTCTGTTTGACTTCATCAGTGGACAAATTTTGGCTCGCTCTTCTTTTAATGAAGCTCGCAGACATTTGTTTATGCACAGCCCTCTGAAGGTCCTGGACTTTAACTGGGTCTTTGAAGCACCTTGACTCTTTTCCCTTTCCTCCATTTGACTCCAGAATACTTTGGCACACAGAGCAGTTCATGGTTGACTCAGTGACTCCAAAATATCCAGGTCCTGGTCCTGTGGCTGAAAAACAAGCCCAAATCATCACCCCTTCACCAGAGTGCTTGACAGCTGCTGTGAGGTGTTTGTGTTGATATGCTGTTTTGTTTTCAGCAGATATCTGAGGTGTAGCTCTTCTCTTTCACACAGTACAATGATGGACTTCAAATTGTTTGGAAAGGGGTTAATAACGCTTCCCACCAGGGTCCGTGCTGATGTCTTTCTTCCTTGGCTTTATGTTAACAAACACCTGACAAACTGCCAAACCCTCAATTTTTATAGAGAACCTCACACTTGCTGATAATTGGTTAATAAAGTGCATTTGATGAACAGCACCTGGTTGCAGTAAGGGTGCAGTGGGTTTTTCACACACTAGCTGTGTCAAAATTCATAGGCCGCATCCTCCTGAGGCCACATTTGTAGGCCGATTACCTACAGTGGCCCTGAGAGGCCAAACGGACTGCAACTTAAGAAAACACCAGCAATAAGAAAAACGCTGCAAAAGCACACAAAACACAACAGAAATAGGAAAAAAAAAAAAAAAAAAACAGATTTCCAAAAGCACAAGGGAAGTGTTTCTGGGGAGACAATAACCTGACGGACCAGTTGCAGGAACCCAAACATGCTAAGAATTGCTCTGGGAGACACTTGATAGAAGTGGAGGATCCATCGGCTTTGTGAGGAAACAAAAGATGAGAGGTAAGTATGTTAGCCTGACTATTAGCCTAAAAATCCATCACCAGTATTATATGAATCATGAGATTAAAACACACTTACCCAGCATGTTTTGGTTCCTGCAACTGGTCCGTCAGGTTATTGTCTCCCCAGAAACACTTCCCTTGTGCTTTTGGAAATCTGTTTTGTTTTTGTTTTTTTCCTATTTCTGTTGTGTTTTGTGTGCTTTTGCAGCGTTTTTCTTATTGCTGGTGTTTTCTTAAGTTGCAGTCCGTTTGGCCTCTCAGGGCCACCGTAGGATTATGTCACTTATGAATTCCCGGCACATCGTTTTCTTTGCCTACTCTGGTTAAACATGATACATAAGTCACTTAGATAACTTAAAAATGTTATTGTTTGGCTTTTTTCAGTGTTTTATTTGTTCCTGAGTAAATCGGTTTGGCTGAGATTAAAGTTCTAGTTTTCACACAGCTGAATAAACGTCAAACAGAGAACTGATTAAACAGAAGTGTGAGACGGTCGAGAGTTTACTCCAGTGTCCTGTTATATTTTAGATAGCAAGGAGCAGACGGCTGAGTTTATCAAACTCCACCGAGACAGCGGTGACACAAATCTGAAGGCTAGACCATCCCATTTCACAGTCTCGCCCTTCCAGCCTACCCGACCCACGTAGACCGCAAAGGCCGGGTCCTCAGGAGGATGCAGCCTATGAATTTGGACACAGCTACTGTCTCCTTGAACCCGGTTCTACCAGACATTTCATCCTGTTCCTGTTCTTCAGAAAAGGGAGTTTTTCCTTCCCACTGTCACCAAATGCTTGCTCAGAGGCTGTTGTTGGGGGTTTCCCTGTATTATTGTAGGGCAGGGGTCAGCAACCTTTTACACCCAAAGAGCCACTTGGACCCAGTTTCCACGCAAAAGAAAACGCTGGGAGCCGCAAATACTTTTTGACATCTAAAATGAAGATAACACTGTATATATTGTTTTTTATCTTTATGCTTTGTGTGAACAACTAAGGTGTGCTGCTTATGAAATCCATGAAGTGCTATAGAGAAAATTACATTTTATTTACGTAATTAACACATTTTGAACTCTTAAAGAAATATAACAAAAGCAAAGACACCCAGCTGAACTAAAATGATCCATGTAGCAAACAAAAACTGTTGTCAGCCGCCACCCATATCTCCTTTGGGCTGTTGGAGCCTTGACCTGACTCTTAAAAATAATTGGAAAAAAAAGCACTATGCTGCTGAAAATGAAAATAGATATTTGCAAAATTCTGCCTAAATATGTATTTTACCTGGTTAATCGTCGCGGCGGGCGTGGTTTGCAGCGCCGCTGCAGGGGAGGCGGACGCACCTGAGCGACACCCGCAATCACGCCTCGCTGCCTTTACGTCTGCGCTATCTGTGCTGTGTTGGTGGTGTATGTCGGGCTGTGAGCTGAAAAGCTACAGCCGGCTGTATGCGTACAGCAACCGTGTGTGAAAAGTGCTCAATAAAGAGATGCTCAAAAGCATGCTCATGGAAACATCGTCGGGTCTGCCGTGATTTGTTTACAATGAGACTTCTGCTCCTGAACCTCTGCGCACAGAGTCCGCAAATCGGGGCTATACGAAGTCAGTTTACTCACGGTGTTTGTCTTTAACATAGTTCACGGTGGAGAACAGCTGCTGACATAATGTGGATCCGAAGATCTGTAATTGGCCTACCTGGGGTTGAAAGTCTCAATAAATGCACGGCGTTTCATGGGTACACCGCTTCCGCGAGTGTGACTCTTATTTTGAGCGATGAAAAATAATAGAATATCATTTTATTTTTATATTTCAATATCACAATAATCTTCCAATTTAGAACTACGAGTTAAAAAGAACTAACATAAATAAAATACACTTCAGCTAAATACTTCTAATTTATTTTCCCAAACCAGGCGGAGCCGCAGTATAAGGACTAAAGAGCCGCATGCGGCTCTGGAGCCGCGGGTTGCCGACCCCTGTTGTAGGGTCTTTTCCTTATAATACAAAGCTCCTTGAGGTGACTGCTGTTGTGATTTGGTGCTGTATAATTAAAACTGAATTGAATTGATTTTCATTAAATAAATAGCAAGTTTTTTCATTGCATTAAGTCCAGTGATCAAAAGTTATTTCTGTCATTTCCCCCCCTCAGCCTCTTTCCTCAACTGCATTTGAAATTAACAGTGTGGAGACTTGTGAGTGCAGATCAGAGCGGTGATAAAAATTCCCAGGATTCCAGTGACGTGGGGACCTGACAATGACCCACTGTCTCCTCGCTAAATGGACAGATCCAGCACTTCAAGGTCTTAAACAAATGTCTTAGCATGCAAACGCAAATTGAAGCTGGTGTTTATTTGCAGAAAGGAATCTCAAACTAAAAAAATGAACACATTGTGCTCATTTCCAGCACCAAGTAGCTTCGGATGATTCACAGTTTAAAAAAATCCTTATTTACCTTATATTGAGCCTTGGTGCAACCACCATTTTTCGTTCCTCTTCCTTCCTTCTTTGTGATTGGTTGCTTTGTACAAACAGGAGATATGGACATGGCTGTGCTGGAAGTGACCATGTTAAGGACATCTATTCTCTGTGACATCTAAGAGTACACAAAACCTCTGAGTTTGTGTGTTTGGAGCAGTTTGACATCTGAGCTTTACTAAAGACATACACCGACCTTATCATACAAAACTTTAGCCATTGTTATGTATGAGCATCCACTACTATAAGAGTATATATGGCGTTAGAAAATACAACAAGTCCCTGATTATTGGGGTAGGAATTAAATTTCCATGTCCAGCATCTTTTCAGCTTTTCCAGCATTTCATTGGTCACCAGGGAAAAATGTGTACTCCTTGACTGACTGGTTGCTAGAGGTTGCTGGCAATCATTAGGTGAAACTGGTCACAACAAGGTGTACAACCAGACTGACACCACTGCCTAAAGTTAGTTAGTAGTTAGGAAGATGTTGACTTGTCTGCCAACCTGCACCAACTACTTGCTGAGCAGTTGAGAAACTGTGAAGTGTGTCACACAAACTGGAAATATAGACCATGTGCCTTCAAAGTAAAAGCTTTTTGAAGTACATTTCAGCGCCAAGGGACAACTTTTACTTTCAAAGTGAACATTCTGTTTCCGGTTTGTGTAGCACTTTTTCCAAGTTCTCACTTAGTTGGTGAATGTTTGCAGACAAGTCGGCATTATCTGTGGCCACCAGCACGCTCCAAGCAGCCAAACCAATGATAAAGAGGTTTTTGGTGGAGCACATTCTTTGCAACCAATTTCAGTCCATGACTGCCAGTAGCCACTCACAAATCAGTTTCCCCCTCACAACCAGAGATTCCCAAGGGTCCGCAGACCAGTCTAGTCCTGTGTGACTGACGTCTTAAGCAGCACACCTGTGGTATTTCAGGAAGTACCAAGTCCCAGACTCCAGGGTTGAGACTCCAAAAGTCAGTCCCCACAGACAGACAGCTAAACCAACTTAAAAACTTTATAATGTGTTATTTCTGGATAATTTAAAATATCTCTTTGTAACATCTGTTCAGTCGTTGATTTTTTGGTTTGGGTGATAGGTGCACCAATATATCCTCTAATTCAATTGACTGAACTGCAACCACTGGTTGGGTACTCTTTGGACTCTTCCGACTACCTCCCGGGGCTGACGACTACTGATTGCTTGGTCAACCACTTCCTCAGCTTTCCATTTCCTCCCTGTTCATACCTGGCTGCTAGATGCTCTTACCAACTGGTCTGTGGTTTCCCTACGCTCCAGACCAACGTCAGAGAAACATCTCGGCAGCCCCAGACACTTCTGGATGTAACAGCCCATCTTCTGTACTACAGAGAGGGGGAAGTTGCTCATCTTCAGATGCCACATCACTCTTTGAACGAGGATGAACTTGTAGCTCCATAACTTATACTTGCCAGGGAGCTGGCTCAGGTCTATCTTGGCCAGTCCATCTGAGAGCTGTCTCTTGACTTCTCTCCCCATGTGTCTGTCTGAGAGCTCTGTGTTATACACTCTCCCCAGGCTTTGGATGGGTTGCTATGACAGCAAGGGGCTCTCCCCCCTTACATGTCTGTTATATATGTCTGTGAACTGGAATCATGCAGGCTACATAGGCAGCTTGCGGTAGGCGATAACTCCACCCTCTTATTCAAAAATAGTGGTTCTAAAAGACCAACATAGCAGCACCCACAGTGCTAGCTTTCAGTTTTCAGAACACAGAGACTAAAACCAATGGGCTACCTGTGGCCATCTTCCATGTACAGTCTATGGGCAGCTGCTCTCACGTGGCAGCAGTTTTCTGTTTTCTTTTAATCACTTCATGCAGCAGTAATAACACTGACAAAGCTCTAAATATTTATTAAAAAGCATTTTAATCAGTGTGTTTTCCTGATCCATGACCTGAGTAGGACGTTAAGAAGTTCTTTTAAAATCCTCTAATAAAACTACAAATGCTCCTGACAGCAAACTGCACTGTGCACTGCAGAGATGTGTTGTGAAAAAACTATAATAACAATAATACAAAAAGTCAAGTTTCAAGTTTTCCTTGAAATGTATTTACAAAAACAAAGCTGGCGGGCGTATGCAGGTCTGAGCACGGTGGGAGTTTTCTCTCACACGATCGCGTCCAAATGAGAGAAAGGGGAAACACTTAATTGCTTCCTGAGTGACAGAGGCATGGTTATGGGATAAATGCAGCAGCATTGTATTAGTGTTTACAGAGGAAACAGACCCAGTGCACACCACCCATCTTGGACGTTGCAAACGCCACATCGAAGGTGAGAACTTGTACTTCTGTGAGGATCAAAGACAGATTGCAGCGTTCACGACAGCATCAATTACAGGGGAGCGGGAGACTAACTGCTACTCTTGATTGTAACATGGGCCCAGCGGCTGCAAAGCTACTTCCTCCATGAACTCTGTTCCACAAACAGAGTCAGAAGAAACACAATCACCAAACAACTGGCCAAAATCTTTGATTAGTTTCTCCAGTTTGCCTTTTACTGTTGTTACTGACATTGAGGAATGAAGCCTAAGTGCTGTCCCTGAGCTCACGTTTGACGGAGAGGTTTGTGCGTGGGTGGGTGTGGGGTGGGGGGGTCTGTTATTCTCTGACCCACAGAAGTGGTGAAGCCAGGCATCGAGGCTTTAACTGTTCACTTTTCTCAGGTCCTATTTGTAGACACAGCCCGGAGGCAACATACTTCAACATCCTGCGACTCAGGCCTGACTGACCACAGCGCTGCTCTATGACCCCCAGGGCCAGCACGCCGCACACTGGGAGCGGGGAGGGACCACGGTACGGATCAGGGGGGAGGGGTGTCTTGAAACTTCCAAGAATGACTATAATAAAAACACTGTTTGTTTATGTTTCTCACAAGGAGAGAAAGAGACGTGAGGAAGTTGGGGATCAGGGAAGTAGGATGAGTGTAAAAGTTCAGCGAGAGGTCTGGGAGTCAACAAACAAACTGCGGCTGCAGACTTACGCAAGCTGGAATTATTGTAATGCAATGGCAGCGTGCTCGCATGCCTGAAAGAGGCCGCCTGCATGGGAGTATAGTGTGTCTGCTCAACTATAAATAAACCTCAGTTTGAAAACATTAGAGAAAAATAGCTCAAATTAGGACATAAATATTCAGAGTGTGCAAAAATGAGCACTTGGACCAAGCGTGCAGGCTGAGGAACACGCTGTTACGACATGTCGCTGCATTCATTAAATACTGACATGTTAGGCAACTTTTTTCTGTGACACAGTGATTGTGAAATTCACTTATTTGTCTGAAACAAAATGCACCCTGATTACGCCCAAAGGTCACACCTCCCTGCAATGCTCCCAATGCATACGGCACACAAGTCCAAATTCTAAGGTTACATTTTAGCCAGAGTGCTATCAAATAACCCCCAAAATGGCTTTTGTAGTGGCAAAAGTAGAGTCACAAAAACATTGAATACTGCCCATAGACTGTATAGAAAAGATGGATGTGGCCACCACGACTTCACCTGTTGGTTTGTGAAGCCTGAATATCCTGAATATTAACATTTTGGCTTTTTGGAGCCCAAACTGACAGCAAGAAGGTTATGTTAACCAGTAATTCCGCCAAACTCAGTCAGAAAGGCGCTTTCTTCAGGTTAAAGAGTCCAGTGCACGAACACTTATCAGCATGAAGTTGGACATAGCTACCACCCACGGATTTGGGACTCGTTTTTGGAACATGGTGTTTGGAAACTGGGCGTGGCAACGAGGTCATATCCTGGATAATCCTCCTTTCGGACACTTGCAATTACCAAAATTTACAAAATGGACTTTTTTCCCAATCGAGTGAGACAATAAACTCAGCAAGAACATGTTTATGGAGATAAACTTCTGATCTCAGCTGTATGTGTATTTGCTCCTCGGTGCCACGTAAAACATAAAGCTATTAGATACCTCACCAAAGCTGAAGTACAAGCTAGCTGGATCGTCTGGCTCAAACAGTGAGCCATGATATTAGTCAGAACATTTATAAAAAATACTCCAAAGGGTCCGATAGCACACACAGGAAAGAGTAAAGAGTTGTTACACAGGCAGAAACTTTCTGTGGAGGTGAAAACTGTATGTTGTTTGCTTTTTAACACTTTAAAGATATTTTAACGGGCGAGTCCGTAGAGCCGGCGTCAGGAGGAAGTTGTTGTTACTTCCACGTTGCATTTACAGCTCCTGAGGCTTCTCTTTGGAACAAACTCACCTGTGTTTCCATTTGAGGAACATTCTTACACACTTCTTTTCCTGCTGACTCCAGATTTGTCCGTGGGAAAAAAACATTTCAACTTTGTTTATAATCTTCTTGTTGGAAATGGGAATTCAGGAAAAATATCAAGCGTCTGACGAATACTGGACATGCAGTATAACCTCCTTCACCTCAATATTCCACTGCAAGGTAATGTTTGATGGCATCTTTGAGCCGTGAGCTATGATCACCTGCCTGTTTCAGTTGCTCTGAATATTTGATATGGTGGCAGGAGTGCAGTTAGTCTTTATGTGCTCAGCTATCAGCACTGGTAAGGATTTAACCCGAAGATCTCTGAGTCTCTGCATTTCAAAAACACTCCACTCTGTTTGAGGTCAAAGCTTCTTCCAACCTTCTCACTCATCCTTTGAAGTTTTATTTAGCTTTAACATTTCCCTTCTTGTTGTGCGGTGATGTGAGACAGATGAAGACAGAAACAGGGTAGAGCGTAAAAGTACGCAGGGAGACGTGAGCACGGCACAGGCGGAGGAGACGCAGGTGGAGAGATGAGAGAGAATGACATATCAGTGGTCGAGGTCAGCCTGACATTTACTGGGAAGTGCAATTTCTCACCAGGCTGTGCAGGAAAGCCCCCAAAACACACTTAATAAAGTCTGTTGTGAAAGAGCTTAAAAATACTCCAACTTTGACATCAAAATACTACAAACAGAAACTTGTATTTAAAGTATTTGCTGTGCGAGTGCTTTACATGCATTTACATTTTCAGCAGAGGTGTTTTTGACACAAGCTGTTCTGTTGCTGAAGATGTCGTTATTGCCTCCAGGAAAGCCTTCGGTCAAACTAACACCTCAGCGGGATTTTGGGGTAACTTTCCCATTCACCCAACTCCCACACCCACTCTTTGGGAATGAGGAAGAGATGAGCACCTCTTCCTCATTCCCAAATCACTTTGCGAGTTCCCTGACAGACTGTCCTGTTTTCTTCGTTGTTATTGTTGCTCTTATCCTCTAATTTGGGTTTTCAGTCCTGTTGCCTGGTACTAACCTGGTAAGGCCCAGATGATGTTTTATTGTCCTCGCTAAACACAAAAGCTTAGGGCATACTTTCTCTTTCACATGACTGCACCTGTGACATTTGCTTCTGATAAATCCAGTTTCCGATAATATTTAGAGAGAAGAATAAAAACCAGACTACAAGAGCTGGTTTTTGTCTAACGTTTGAACAAGTCACCTCAGTTTTCTTCTGGGTCGACTGGGACTGTGGTAGCCCGAAGAACACTGTGCTGTCCACTCCACTCACTGGGGTACGAACGGATAGAAAAGCTGAGAATATGACCAAATACAACATTTGAGTTTTGTAAAATAGAACTGTTGAGTTTGAAATGACATTCATGATTCGATCTGCGCTTTCTCGAAGGCTTCACATGAGAAAGAGACAAGTTGTTGAAAACCTTGGAGAAGAATTTTGTGAAAATGTAGCATGTTTGTATTTAATCACGGATCGTCTGGCCGGCCTCGAAATACCACGTCTGATGAATGACGCTCACGCTAACCTTGAAAGAAACCTTGGCTTGAAAACATCCTCACAAATAACAGCACAGCCAAGGATTCAGTCCTTGTATCAACAAAGTGTTTTGCATCCATGCAAAGACGTCAGTTTTAGTGTTTCTATGTCAAACATTTGTTTCCGAACAAATTTGGTCTTTTTCTGCTGGGAACCTGGAGAAAACCTGACGGATGAAAACAAAAACAGAAAGCTGCCTAATCTGCTACCCTGAGCAGCCTCCCTTATGTCAGGAGGAGCACCTGCTGTGGTAGACTGGGAGACCTGGGGTTTTGGAAAAGGGGGCCCAGATAAGGTGTGCCTGGATCAAACGCTTTTATTAAAAAGACATTATTGCTGGGGTGCACACAGCCCAGTCTGGCTTAGGCCTCAGCGTCACCCCACAGCATAAACAGCCGTCTCCTGCTACCTCACCTCATCCCATCTGTAGCACATTTGATAGTTTTTATCCTCAACGTTGTCTCCGTGTCTGAACACAAATCCCCAGTCCGAGGCTCAGTGTACCCAGAAACGAATGAGAGTGGCATCTGAGCCAACTGCAACTTCCTGTCGCATTTACTTCTAGATTTGAAGGAAAAAATCAGCAGTTTGTGAAACAGCGTCTTTTTCCTACGAGAGTTACAGAGGAAAGCTAACGTTTTCGTTTTGTGTAAACTTGGTGCCAACGAATGTTGGAACCAAAAAACAAAACTTGTTCTCACTTGTTTTTGTTATTTTACACTTTATGCTACTTTCCAAGGCTGATACCCCCCCCCACCCCCCGAAATATGACCCCTCACCAGTTCTGTCGGACTGGATGAGAGCATGGATAGGACCAGGAATACTTTATAGAGTAATATTTTACTTTCTACTTCTACTCCACCATATTTACTATTTATTATTTATTACTGTAAAGCTTTAGTTACTCATTATTTTTCAGACAGTATATTCTTAGATCCTTTTACCCTTACATAGCAATACGTAAACAGTTCATGCGAATCATAAAATAATTTCCCCCAGGGATCAATAACCTTTGCGATAATTTGTCAAATGCAGCATTTCATCTTTATGCAGATGATACAATTATTTATTGTTCATCCCCTTCAGTAGCACAATCCCTGCAATTTCTGCAGTCTGCCTTTGATGTCGTTCAGTCCCATTTAACTCAACTTAAGTTGGTGTTAAATCCAGAGAAATCCAAGTTCATGTTATTCTCAAATGGCAAAGAGTTGTTAGCTACGTCTCCTAAGATTAAAACAATTCAAGGAACTGAAATTGAAATGGTCACATATTACAAGTATCTAGGGATCATTATAGATCAGAATTTGTCATTTAAAACTCACATTCAAAAGCTTGTGTCAAAGTTAAAACTAAAACTAGGTTACTTTTTTAGAAATCAATCCTGTTTCCCCCTCCAAGTGAGAAAACACTTGATTCATGCAACTTTTTTACCTTTATTGGATTATGGTGACCTGCTTTTTATGAATGCACCTGCCCACTACCTAAAGAGGTTGGATACTGTGTACCATTGTGCTTTACGTTTTATTACTGGCTATGGAAATCGTGTACATCATTGTTCTTTGTATGCTGCTGCTAAATGTCCATCTTTGCATATTCGCAGACTCTCCCATTGGTTGATCTTTATCTATAAATCTCTCCTTGGGCTGGTTCCATCTTATTTATGTGTTTATATGTGTAGAAACCACAACCAATACAGCCTTCGTTCTCACAATACCATACAATTGATTGTCCCTAAAATCAGAACAGAATTGGGGAAAAAGGCTTTTAAATACGCTGCCCCTGCTTCCTGGAATAATCTGCAGAAGGAACTGAAATTATCAGAATTGGTTACCTTGGGAGAGTTTAAGTCTGTCTTAAAGGAACGAGAGAACAGCTCTTTTACTCAGTGTGATTGTTTTTAATGTACTCTTAATTTGATCTGTTATTGTATATTTTATACATGTTCTATGGGATATTGTATTTGTTTTAAATGTTATATACCTATGTGGTATGTGACTTTTGTTGCCATGATGCCAGGTCTCTCTTGGAAATGAGATTTTAAATCTCAATGAGATTTTTACCTGAATAAATAAAGGATTAGAATAAAGTATTCTGATTCTGATTCTGATTCTGATAAGTCAAAATTTCGAGATAGCTGATCAGGCCTTCGTTATTTATGTGTGGGTTTCTGTTTTTTAACATGTCTGTGTTGATATTGTGTTTAAATTGTGTACATTTGCTACTTTTAGCTTCATTTCTCTGGCCTGGAGGTTGACGTTTTGCTCCACCGGTTGACTTGTTAGCTTACTTTAGCTTACAGACTGGACAAAGCGGGAAACGGCTGCGTTTACACTTTGGCTCAAAAATGAATGAATAAATGAGAGACGTGTTAATAAATAAGCTTTAGAGATGCAGATCAGAGTTAAGCTAGCAGTTTCCCTGTGTGATTTGGGTTTTTTGCTTGGCTAATCTAAAGTAGTTCCCTATTAAAGTGAATTAGTTCATCTCTTTGTTTTGGCAAGTTGATAATAATCTCTCCTCCCGGATAGTTAACAATGAAATCTGCTGTTTTGTGGCCAACAAGCTTGTCTTGCCTGCTTCAAGCCTCAAAGCCACCAGTAACACCAGCAGCCGCACTCCCACTGGGAGATCCCGAATCACTAAAAGGTGAAGGAGCAAAGAAAGAAGAAATGAAGCCTCCCAGCAGCAGCACGACCTGAGCTCCTTACATCAAAGGCTGAGCAGAAACCAGCAGCGCTGCCAGGCAGACAGGCTGGAAGGTTCAGCGCTTTAACCCACATGTTGACGCTGGGAGCAGAGAGGGCGATAGGTGGCTGCAGGGAAGGACGTGTGGCTGCAAAATCATATGTGCATGCACGGAAACAGACCAAAACCAAAAAGGTTATGTCTGTGTCAGGTGATCTTGTGCAACTCTTAGACACTGTAGGTGAAAGTTGTCCTTCTAGATGTTTTATTTTCTTTACTAAACCCACAACACAGCTGTGTGTGCGTGTGCGTGTGCGCGCTCGGAGAGGAACCCTCATTAGGCTGTTAAGACTGAGGAAGAGCCACAGACACAACACAACCACACAGTCAGACGGGTGCTGCCGAGGGAAACAGTAACGGCAAAATGAAAGCACACAAACTTCCACAACACCTGTGTAGGCGAGAGATTATGAGATTGTAATCAGCAGTCTGATAAAGAAAAGTTGTTCTACAAAAACTGTTTACCAAATTCAGGCTTTTGGTTATTGACAGATTTGTTTCGTGTAACTTGTTTTTCTCAGACACAGAACGATGAAAACTACCGTCATCATTTCAACACCAGCCTTTGTCTACACTCACACTGATCTAAGAAATACATAAAAATAAATGAAAGCTAATAGCTGGGAAATTAAACCATAAAAACAAACAATCAATAAAAAACACATTGAAGGGTTTATTGACTGGTGGAGATTCCGCTATAAAATGTATAAATTCTGCAGCTCCGAGGAGCTGGAGTGTGTGTGTCCAACACAGCGAGTCAGTTTATAAGCTTAATAAGTGCAGCTTTCTGCGCTCCCATTAGGTCATTAACGTTACAGCACATTCAAAGCATTGGCAGAAAGAAGGAGAAGAAGGGGGGGGGAGAAAAATCCCTCTTAACCTCTTTTGCTCCCTCAAGGAAGTGCATGGAAAAAAGAAAAGAGAGAATGAAAGAAAAAGCTCCTTCATCTCTGTAGGCAACCCAAATCCTCACTGAGACCGCGGCCAAAAACCAAATTAAAAAGACTGGAGTGTTGGGATGTTTAACAGGCGCAGCCGTAGCGGAGAGGCCGGAGGTTGTCCCCGTGCTCTCTGGCTTTTAGGGGCATCACACCAACTACAAGAAAAAAGAGCGCACACACGTTTTTCGTGTCTCCGTGAGGACTGACGCATTCCCAGCTAATTCCAACCTTAACCTAGGACTGAGTCACAGCTATCAATCAGCCTTTGAAGGGTGTGAAGCTTTTGTTTGAGCTCAAGCAGCTTTCGTTTTAATTTCGGCGGCTCAGAAGTTATTGTTGTCGTCAAGGTTTATAAAGAGCTCGTAAAATGTGTAGTCGCCAAAATGAAAGCCATTAATTCATCGGCCGTGCAACACTACAACCATACTGAAATACAAAGTAAACCTCAGATGCAGATTTTGATAAGAAAACACATATTATCATATAGATCCACCAGCAGAGTCCAAAATCGATTGGACAGTAACACCATCGCTGCCAGAGCTTACCCTGAAAGAAAGATCCAGTGCGCAGCAGTTCTCTGGGTGAGAATGTTTCCAGCTGATAGAAGGCAACAGTAACTCCACACATTACAACCATGCAGAAGAGCATCTCTGAATGCATATGTCAAACCTTGAAGCAGATGTGCTACAGCAGAAGACCACACCTGGTGTCAGTCCTGTCAGCTAAGAACAGGAATCTGAGCTACAGATCAGAAAAACGTTTCCTGATCTGATGAGTCGTGGCTTCTGTAGCAACATTTGGATGGTGGGGCCAGAATCTGATTAGACAGATTGGATCCATCCTGCTTCGTTTTACTGGTGATGATGTAATGATAGGGGGGGTAAGCATCATTTACACGCACAGCCTACCTGACTACTGTTGCTAACCGTGTCTGTCCCTTTATGAATACAGTCACCAGATGTCATTCCAATAGAGTAGTAGAGAACAGGAGATTTGCATCTGTGTGATGCTGTTGAGTAAAATGGTCCAAAATCTCTGAGAAATGTTTCCAGCACTTTGTCGAATCTTTGATTTAAAGCATTTCCAGGGGCACGAAGGCTCCAACACGTTACCAGCAACTAATACAATAAAATAACAAGTAATTAAATGACTGGTGAGTTTATATCAGAAGGTAACTGCAGGATTAGAAGCTGTATTCACACGGTCGTTTGCTTTACTCATTCTGCTAGAAGCTGGAACTTTTCATTTTACAAAGCTGACTGGAAACAGTAATTTGAAATGAAGGCTGAAACTGCGTGACCCATTAATGCCCATGAAGAAAGTAGCTTTTGCTGGTAGCGCGTGGCCATTAAATCACTCAGTGCTTCTGCAGCCGTCGATGCTTATCTGCACTTGTAAATGAACTTTGTAGAGAGTTTGAAAGGGAAGTATATAAATTAGCGTGAAAAGTGAAGCAACTGTGTTTTGTAGGTTTTTTTAAAGGATTGCTGGTTAAGCCCCTGTAATGAGCACCCTATTAGGAAATGGCACTGAATTAAGCTAAATTTACTAAACACGTCTGAGTGCAGGCAGTCCAACACTATTTTCAGCTCATCCCTGTGGGAAAAGACTCCAGGAAGGAACCCATTCAGGTTTCCTGGGTCAGAGGTTGAAAGCGCCCTCAACAGGCGTCACAGGGAGATATATTTTCTGACTCTAGGAACTTCACACGTCTCGGTCCCTGCTGAACTTTGGTTTTCTACGTAGCCTCCGGTCTCGTTCGGCCGTTGGGGTAAAACCATAATGAACATAGGAAACCGCACCAGGGATGAAGTCATGCGCTGCCGTTTCGGTTCAAAAGCGGCACCGCACGCTGGCAGGGCAGATCACACATCACACGGCCAAGAGCATTAGCGAAGGCCTGAGAATGGAGGCACAAACAGCTGTGATTAAACCGAGGGATGACGATCCTCTGCTGAGACACGGCCTCATTTGGTCTCCCGGTGGCCTGCATACCTTGGCTCCCAGCAGGCGAAATGCCCCCCAGGGATCCTAAAATACACAGCAGGCCAGGTCTCGGCAGCAGTCTGGGGCAGAGCTGCAAGCCTGGACAAGCTACTCAGCCTTACAGACCTCAAACAAGAGTCAGGCTGACAATACAAGAGCAACTTTAACCTGTGAGAAACGTTCAGACTTGAAGCTGCTGTCAGGCTAAATTAAGGAGGAACAAAAGCCGACAATGCAGATTCACACACGATCGCCGTGTGCCTTCCCCTCTGCAGCCAGCGGCTTTTATTTAGCTTTACTTCATCCTTAGAACACTCCTAAATGAGTAGCGGCTTTAATTTGGGAATCACTGCTCGCTCGGGCACCGGGGTCACAGAGGTTGTTGCGTGCGTTGATACTCAAAGCTCATGACTGACGCACACTGGCCGTATGATGCCACTGCATTAGTTAGATCCACACTGACACCTTCAGGCATCTATCAGAAAAACACAAACACACTCTGGACTCACAATGACAACAACGGAGGGAAATTAAATTATTTTATTTCTCTCTTGAATCAGACGACATTTTAGTGATACTACGCACAACACGTGAGCCCTCAAACAGGAATGGGACGTGAACCTCGGCTTCAGCAGCCGTCACAGTCTAGAACAAACACGATCACCTGACGCAGGAAACAGACTTAAACAGGGCTGACGACGCCGGCTCTGAACCTTAACGACGTTTAAACATTTAAATGATAAACACCAGTGCGAGTTTACCGAGCTGCGTTCAGTGAACAGCTGGTAATGCTTTACTTTAAAGAACATCACTCACCCTGTGGTTTGTGATTTTGGTCATCCCTACGTTGTTGTGTTTTTTGGACTGGAAGCCACCACATGTGAGAGCAAACTTCACTGGAGGTGAATCACAATAGCCTGCAGCTTCCTGCCTCACATTCACCTCCTGCCACTCAAAGTGGACTCAGCCCGACTTTAAGCCTCAGGAAAGTTTAAACAAGTGAGGTATGAAAGAAAAAAACCAGTAAAGTTGTCAAAAAGGTCAGAATTTAACTGTTTCTAGTAGCAGGCTGTTAATGTGCTTATTTCTACTGTAACGCCACATTTTAACATGCGAGTCTGTGGGTGAACGACTCAATCCTGGAGCGGGCCTCAAGTGGCCACAGGTGGAACTGCAGTTTTTGACTCTTCATTTTTCAGCCCCAGAGGTCGGAACTGGATAGTGTAGAAACGTGACATATCATAAAAATGTACAGCATGTTTATATCTGCTTACAGCCACATTACAGCGTGTTATATGATGTTTATCAAATCAAATATACTAAACTGGGGATTTAAAGTAAAGCATTAGCAAACGATGGCACATTTTACTTTGCGTTCAGTTAATGAAATGTAACAAACTGATTTACAGCTGACGGCGGCCTTTCAGTGCACGAGTATGAAACAGCTGCTCCACCAAAGACGACTGTGTGTTTGTAGTTTCACTTGGTGACAAAGTACATACATGTGTTGACTGGCTCGCAGCCGTCCTGATGACGGTTAAAATAGTTAAGGCTCAGGTCCCGTCGTCCGTGCATTAAGACTTTGCTCCCAGTAGATTCTGCTGTGTCAAAAAAAGAGAATTCTGGCGCTTCGAGCCATGATTTAAACTTTAATGTAGAGGAGAAAGATTTCAGTTTCAAAAGTGTAAAGTGACAGTCCGTGAAACTGATTTGTTTTGATACTGACAGCTACTGATCTGTATCGCTGTAGCTCTACGGAGGCCTATGAAGTTACTGCTCTTGTAAACACGGGAGCATGTTGGGACTAAGAGTTCAGAGGATGATCACGGTCATCATCTGAGTCTGGGGAAGATTCTGATGAAGAGGATCATGCTGATAAAGGTGAAGGAGACTAGGATGAGCATCAACCACAGCAGCCAGTTCACAGACTTCTTAGTGTGCTGCTCCAACCGCTCGGACTCCGTCTTCAGCTTCTCGAAGTTCAGGTCCGCCTGACGCATGGACTGGCTCAGAGTCTGCGAGGCAGAGGGAGACATCGCTGATATAAACATCACAACCACAGACAAACAAGCCCAGTGACGGGAACACTCACTCACAGAGACTGCAGCGTTTATGCACAGTGTGGCTCCAGAGGCCGGTTAGCTGGCTTATACTGCCCCCTTGTGGTCAGAATCAGTTAAACTCCTCCAAGTTTCTCAAATGGAGGTAGAAATACCTCTAGAGGTACCCTGAAGTACTACTGAAGTACGGTTTTGTGTTGCACAACTTTTTTTCTTTCTAACACATAAATAAATAAATAAATCTTAAAATAAATGATTTCAAAGATTTAATAAATGTAAATACTGCCAGCACGAGAGGAGGAAAAAAAGGATCTTGAATAAAAATATCACAATTAGCACTTTGTCACATTTTTATGATGCCCTGAATTCTTTAAGTGTGGGCTTCACTCATGGAGAACTATTTTTTTTTCCATTTAAGCTGGTTCGAGTTTTCCTGACGAGCAGTTAAAACATATGTTTTGTTATGGACCAAGTTTTTCCAAGTTTCCATCATGCACAAAACGATCCATACGAGTGTCCCCTACTCCAATCAGGGAAGCTAACAGGTAATTATGATAAAAATCTATGTAGAACATAAAAAAGGCCCACAAGCTGTTCTTCGAGTTAATATATTTATTCCGAGTGCGCTTTTAGTGCTTATTTCTAACATTACAGCTTAAACGTTACGCCTGTCCTGCAGCCTGATGCAGCAGCTGCAATTCCAGCAGCTTAAAAGAGATTCGGCAGCAGATTAGAGTCAGTTTTTGACTTAACAGCCTACTTATATAAAATGTATATAGGTACAGCAGAGGGTCTATACTGCACTTAAAGGCTGCTGTAAATAAGAAGTCGGTGGAAATGTGGCTCTTCCAGCATCCTCTGCTCCTACAGATATTTCCATCACAAGTTATCTCTGTGATGTAGTAAAAAGAAAGGCCCTTCTGTGACACTGAAACCTCTGATTTTAAGGATGATGTGGCTCTCCAAACCATTAACCTCCCTTCATAGCACACCCCTCTGCTTGGGCTCTGTATACTCTGACTTCACTTTAATTTCTTACTTCGAGCTTGTATTTATATCGGGCAGGATGCATCATCACCCTGAAACAAACAAAGTGCCCAAACTTCAGCTAATCCTTCCCATAGCTTTTACCAACCCAACCATCATAAAAGTTTGTTCCCAGAGTCAGAAGTGAATCAGGGAGAAAGGCTTTGAATGTGCCACCCCCGTGTCCTAAAGAAATCTACAGGAGCTGAAAGTGTCAGAACTGGTCGGCGAGTTTAATATATTTAAATGAGAACTGTTCTCGTTGTGCTTCCATCTTGACACAGCTAAAGTTCCAGCATCATCTCCGTGGCCACTGCACATTCAGCCCACTGTGTGTTTTCTGCTGTTAAGTGTGGGAGCTGACTTCCTGTTTAGCTTCAGCGCCACACTGACTCACTGTTCTGACTACCATATGTTCCCACAGTCTTCCCATTTTGCTCCTGAGTTTAGACACAGCTGATTGGGAGCAAACAACATTTCCCCACACTCTGTGTTGGATTTCCATCTTGGAGGACTCCCACTGTTTCAGCTGAAAGCGCTGTTGCTTGGGGGCGTGCTTTGGCTCAATTAGCCAGGTGCAAAAGCTTGTTGTGGTCTGAAAACTGTCTGTTTGAACTGCAAACTATTTTGTGCGTTTAGATTTGTGCATGCATTTAGTTTAGAGATGCAAATTAAAAGGTGAATTTTTTTCCCGCAACTTCTTGATCTGGAAACAAATCTGCCATTAAACTTTTTTTCTCACAAACCCAGACGGTTCAGCTACGAATCAAAAACAGCTTTACGTCAAATCTGTGATTTATTTATTCGATATATCTGTCCGCTTACCTGGTTGTCTTGTTTGATGATGTTCTGCGCAGCCAAAGTGTTGTTCTTCAGATTTCTGGCCAGGTTCAGCATGTCTTCAGCCAGCTTCTCCTGCAGGTTGTGGTGATGCTGCAGGACGGCGTCCAGCTCTGCGGCAGACTGACGCTCGTCCAGAGGAAAACATCTGCGCAGAGGTGACACAGGTTGAAGCTTTTACACCAAGTCCCAAAAACAAGTCTAACACATGAGATCATTTAGAAAAGCTCGACTTTACCTTCGGTTCCTCAAGTCTCCGTCTGACGTGAGGAGAGAGAAGAAAAATAAAATCACCTTTTTCTTAAAAACAAACAAATACAGTCCTATCGAAATATAATTCGTCATATTTCCATCTAAATGTTATTAAATCCAAGAGGACGAGTATTTCGTACCTTTTCCCGACGACCCCTGTGGCGACAGAAAAAAAAACATTTATGAGTTTAAGACAAAATGTGGGAAACTTTTTATTTAAACTTTTCTACCACACTGCTGTAGTTTAGGAGGCGCACTGCAGTTCACACAACAGGTCACGTCTGCAGTACTGTGAGAGCGTCCTACCGTGCCGAGCAGCTCGTCCCTCATCTCTCCCGTGCACCGCGCCTTCGTCTGCGTGTGGACTTTTTTAGTGACAGACATCCTCTCGTTGGCCATCGTGGCCGTCCGGCCGGGGGCGAGGAACTGATTAGCTAAAGCTTTTTCTGTTGGTGAAGACTGAAGCAGAGCGGGAGGGACAGGAAGTCAGAAAACTCAAAGACACAAGAAAACACAGGTGTGTCGTGCTAAAAGCAGAAAAAACTGACCAGCTTCTCTGCTTCTAGAGTTCCTTTCAGAAAATTGACTTTTCTGGTGTATTCAGCCAGGACCTCTGGTGTTGGTTTGCTGGAAGAACACACAACCGCTTACTGACAAAACTTTGTGTTATTAAGCTGAAACCAGCAGATCAAACCTCTGTGCTCATAACACGTAAGCCTGATGTGACCTGTTACAACCAAACATATTTAAAATAGGTTCTTAATAATATATGTACCTTTTCAGGCAAAAAAAGAAAACATGGAGACATAAAAGTGGAGGGTGGTGTTACCTCAGGCTTTTCCTCAGAGCCACCAGCATCTCTTCCAGGGCGCCCACATACTGGAGGAGACCAAACAGAAACAGTGATGCTGCTCACATGCTCTCATTTATCTCATCAATCAAATCTTTATTTCAAAGTAACAAATATTAATACATTTAAAAAAATAAATATCCATATATCATGGACTACACTGGGCCAAATAACAGAGTCTAACTGACGAGGTTTCTTGTAAAAGTAGGCTGAGTCTCTTACAGAGGGTGGGTCACAAACCCAAACAGGACACAGAAGCTGCTGCAGGTGAACAGTGTAGTCTTCACCGACACACACACAGTGATAATGCGGAAAGGCTAAGATGCAAAACAGCTGTGACCCTGCAGAGACGGTTCCTGAGAAAAGCAAATGACTCGGTGCCAGTAAACAGCATCAAGTGGAGGATCCTTAAATATATCTTTAATAGTTCCTGTTTGCAGCAAAGCATCTTTGAGGTTACACTAACACCAGGCTGGAACACATCTTCAGTTTGCAGCTGTGTTAGAAAATAAGTCACGGCAAGCACTAAATATGTAAATGCACCGTATTTCAAACTCCAACCAACGCCCAGTGGCCGCTGATCTCCACCAACCAGTCAAGCTGCAGTTTATAGCCATGCTGGCACGGATGAGTCAAAGTGTTGATTTGGTGATATAAAACTTAAGTCAGTTTACTTAACTTCACAGCACGTCTGCTGTAACAGCGAGTCGGTTCACTGAGAGAAAGAAGTCAGCCTCCGACAGACCTCTCACCACATCAGGCCACGTGTAAATGTGGTCTAATGATAAATGTAATAAGGAGGAAGCAGTGCAAGAAGAAAGTGTTTGACAGCTGTCAGGGTCGTACTGACTGTTGTTACTTTAGTTACTCGAACCTTTCATCTACTCTAAAAGTAAAAATCAAGCAGCTGATTGGTTTATCCTGCTGGTTCAGATTAAAGGGTCTTCACTGCTCAGCTGTAGGGAGCCACTCGGTACACCGTGACACGAGGTCACCGAGAAGAGGCGTTTGGATTTATTCAGTCCCAAGTGGCCTGGTGACGCCTGTTGTTACTCGTTTGCGTTAAAGCTGCAGGTCACACATTTAAATCAGCTACTGTTCCTTTAAAGCTGCTTATTGTTAATTCTTGGGTTTAAAATGGTAAATGGTAAATGGCCTGTATTTATATAGCGCTTTCTAGTCCCTAAGGACCCCAAAGCGCTTTACATATCCAGACATCCACCCATTCACACACACATTCACACTATTTAAACCTCATAAACTAAATTAAAGCTTTCAGTGGAATTTAAACAGGCAACTGCTCTGAATTTAACCCAAACACATGTGTGCTGTGTCAAAGATAAAAGCTGCACTTTGTTGTAATACCACTTTGCACCACAAGAGGGTGCAGTGTGTCACTGTAACCTTTATTTAAAAACAGGCACGTCTGTATTTTAAACGACAGCCTGGCAAAAGAGGAGATCTCATGAGGAGCGGTTACTAAAAAGAAACCTGTTAGTAGTGCTGCCCCCTAGTGGTCAAAGTTTTAGTAACAAAAGTTAGCAGTAATTTCCCTTCACCGAACAACCACAATCACATCGTCCATGAAAACAGCAGTACAAATCTTTACGTTATAAAAGTCTCATATAGCAACTCTATGCATTTATGTTTCCCAGCAAAACAACACAAGCCGCGTAATTAATTGAAAATAAATCAAAACCGATGTTCAGAACCCCCAACTGATGTGATCTGGTCCATGTCATTTTTTTTGTTTTAAATTTAAATTCTGTTAACATTTCACCCAATGAGAGTTCACGCAGTTACGTGCCTCCATGACATGAAGCATGATGTAAAAAGACCTCAACACAGTTTCAGTGTCCAAAGGTAAGACCACCAATCTGTTTCAACAGCTGGAGCGCGATCACAATATCGCAGCTTTAACCGCTGAGCACATTTACAGGTCAAACCCTGTCAGCAAACTATGGGGGCAAGAACAAGTAAATAAAGGAAACTCCTTTGTTAATGTTAATCGAGGTAAAATGTTCAACTACTTGTTTTGATTTGAGGCCCCGCCCAAGCATATCTGAGTACGAGAGCAGTGTGAGGACTTAATAAGGGAGCTACTCAACAACTTCACTGCTCTGCAAAATATGAACGAGAGCTGTTCCTGATGAAGGTGGCAACAACAAACATGTTTCACCACTAGAGGCACAAACACTACGAAGGAGGAGATGCTAGGAGCCGGTGTCTTGGGTTCGAATCCAGTGTGGGGCCTTTCTGTGTGGAGTTTACACAGCACAAAGACATGCATCTGTGGTTAACTGGTGATTCTAAATCGGGCCAGTCCCCTCACCCATCGGCTCTACGATCTCTACTGCCTACTGGTTAAGACTCAGAGATCAGATTAGTTATACAGGGAGTCGATCCAGACTCCCTGTCTAGGGTGTGCTGGTTCCACAGATCAACAGTGTGGGTGTGAGTGGTTACCTGTCTCTCCATGTAAGCCCTGTGACACACCTCACCTGGCCAGGATGTGCCCTCCTTAAGAATTACAAGTTTAAGTTACTTTAGTTTAACAAAAACTAAATTTCCACAGAAAACTCGACCCAGAGTATTTCACTGCAACTCTGCGGCTTTCAAAGGAGTAAGGAGTAAAGGAGGCCATTTATGTGAAAAAGGAAAGACCATCTCTGAACCGAGGAGGGGGCCTAAGAGTACGTCTTTCACCTTTCACCTACCATTCCCCTGTGACCTCTGAATGGTTCTCGCGCCCACCATCAATGATTATGACAATAGTATATTAAAGATCATGAAACTTGGCTGGTGCTGGTTTTGGATGATATGCAAATGTTTAAAGGGCTGGGGAAAACTGCAGCGAGGTGAGAATGAGGAAGAAGTCACAGGTGAGTGATGAATTGTTTCTCCCACTGAAAACAAAATGCCCAGATGAACAGAAACAACTTTCTGGGACTACCTGGAGTACTTGTGTGCTTACATTTGACTTTTGCTGTGTCACTGCTGCTGCACTACAACACTGCTGCTTAATAAAAGCCACACTTTAAGGTCAGCAGCTCACTGGAAAAGAAGAAAGGATGGGTGGATGGATGTCCTTCACCCAACATGATGCGCACTATTTTTCATAGCATAATAAGTATTATCGCAAATATTTCTCTAAAATATCGCGATGTAATTTAGAGGCTGCATCACACCCCGCTGGTGCACATGACCTGACTGCAGCTCCTGACTTAACTTTCTATAAGGCAGCAGAGGTTGGACGGCTGGAGGAAAACTCGGGTTGTAGCTGATTCGCAGCCGATCGTTTTTTAAAAAAATGCTATAAATAAATAAAGTTACTGTTAAAGATATGAACATACGGAGGATCTTCTGCGAGGAACATAGGTGAAAGGAAAGCTTCAGAAACGAGATTAAACACTAAAATACAGCAAATCTGGAGTAGCAGACTGCGCAGACTCGCCGTGTGTCGCTACGGTGACATCTCGGCTATGATTGAACCTGTGCGCGAGGGGTGAACAGCTTAAATGTGCCTCCCGACACCAAACAGAAAGGTTTAGGTGACGACGTGGCTAACAGCGGCTCACAACAACAACAGTCAGGCTAACGTCATCACGACATGGTCGTTACAGCCGCTCCGAGCCGTGCCGGGTTACCTTTTCAAGCCTCCACTCCGTCTCTCCCCGTTTCTCCGACGCCAAAGACTCACAGCGAGACAATAACCTGATGAAATTGATTTCTAGTCGGGAAGCCATGTTTGGTTTGAAGCCGCACAGCGGCGCAGCAGTTTGACGTCAAGCAGAGCGGCGCAGACGTTATGGGCGGAGCGTCGCCCGCCTCTTTTTTTTTACGTCGTCATTGAAAATTTCAATTTAAAAAGCTAGACTCATTATTATTATTATTATTATTATTATTGTTATTATTATTATTGTTGTTGTTGTTATCAATAAGATCTCGTTAGACCCCAAAGTTTTATCTTAATCTCTTTCTCTCTATTCGAGAGAAATAAAATAAAATAAATATAAAACACACCATTCTGGCACGAAAACCACAACATGTCTGTATGTAGTACTTTTTTTATTTATGTATGTTTTGTATGTGTTTATATACAGTTCTTAAAAAAATACTGCCATAAAAACACTCAAACATAACCATTTTATGTATTTGGGTAAAACTAAAAGTTATATTGTTTTTAAAATTTTATTTATTGGGCAAATAAAAAACTAAATTCACTTTTTTATACCCCAATTTGAGGCGCCATACTGGACTTCTCTGAGAGTCAAGCACAACGTTCAACAAAAAAAAACAACGATTTTTTCTTTTCAGCAATGCCATTAAACAATAATAATAATAATAATAATAATAATAATAATAATAATGATGATAATAATGATGTGGTTTGCTGTTTTTCAGCTTTTTTGTAAAAGATAACATTAATAAAATGAAAAATATCATTTTTGAGTGTCAGGCTTGGACACACTGGTGGCTCAGCCGTTACAGAAACATAGAAAATGAGTTTGATATTTTCAGTACTGTTAATTTAGGGTAATTGTGGAATAAACATTGCACTGGGTGGTGGCCTGATAGTTTATCAAGTATCCATGTATGCCTATATTGACTGATTATGTTTTGTTTTATAAAACATGGGTTATATTTTGCTGTACGGTATCTATGACACTCAAACTGCCTTACATGTAAACAGATGGAATGAAAGATTAGCACTTGATATAAAGTCATGTTGTGCTTATCACTATACTACAGTGCGTAAAGTATAATAGGCCATTCAGTACACTGTCTGCATCACTTTATTTAGTGGCGCAGCAAAGATGAGTCAGGGCACTCAGTGTTTAGACCTTTTCTTATGCCTATCATCTACAGCTTCTAGAATCATAGCTATTTTTGCAGTGTGGAGCACAGATTGGAGACAGTTGTCTGAATCTTCTCACCAAGGTTCTTATCTGTGGCTCAGACACTTCTGCACCACCAGTGGGCTGAAGTTGGAGCTGCTAAAGGCGTTTTCCAGATATGAGGCATCTGTGGATTCCTGTGGATAAAGTTCAAGAAGGTGGTCTGTCTGCAGTCCGGCAGGTCACATGACACAGCCCGTTCAAATCCTCAGAGCAGCAATTTTAGTCTTCATGTCAAAAAAATAGTCCCAGTCTGTTCAGGCCTTGATCGCTTCAGGACTTTGTTTGCACCTGTTAGGTGGGATAAACACTTTGAACTAGATTAACAAATAATTATAAAGACCTCACATAACTACCACTGCAGCGCCCTTCAACCTGAACATGCCCAGCTGTGAGGGTGGTGCAGAGAGGAAAACAATCATCTATCAATACTCACGTATACCAACCTGCATGGAGGTAAGTGAAACTACATCAACTTTAATTTGCTTAACAGTGGATGGTGTGCAAGGCTGATAAATCACCCACGACCAGGAAGGAAAATGCTGACCGCAGTTCAGGGCGTAAAAATGGTAAAAATAAATGTAACCACTTCAAGGGGCGCATTGCGTGACACTGTTAAAACTCATGTTGGTGTAATTTCCTGTGTGCGGCTCTGGTGCAGCTTTATGAAGTCTGAAGAAATAACTCGTATGACATCACTTGAAAAACAGATCTTGCATTGTGGCAGCTGATCCTGAACTGTGGAGCCTTTGTGTGCTAAAGGTGCATCAATTCCACTCCACACAAAACACCCACAAAATCAAAAACAGTGAGGTCTGTGCAGACGGCTGCAGTTTACTGCGACAAAGAAGCGGCTCATTTAAGAAGACCTGACCCGAGTTTTAATGACTGTTTAATGCAGGGACGACTCTGAAAGACTAAAATTATACCCACCTCTGGGAGTTTTAGCCATCTTAAAGCAAAATGTTAAACATACACACTCCGGCCACTTTATTAGGTACACCTGTTCACCTAGTGGTTAATGCAAATATCTAATCAGCCAATCACACAGCAGCAAGTCAGTGTATTTAAATATATAATCAAGATGACCCGCTGAAGTTCAAAATGAGCATCAAAATGAGCAAGAAAGGGGATTTAAGTGGTTGTTGGTGTGAGGATTTCAAAGACTGCTGATCTGCTGGGATTGTCCCACACAACCATCTCTGGGGCTTACAGATAAAGATCCAAATAAGAGCAAATATCCAGCGAGGGGCAGTTTGATGCTAAAGTTCAGAGGCTGGCCTGACAGCTTGGAGCTTATAGGAGTGCAGAAGATCATCTCTGAACATGTTAAACCCTGAAGCAGATGAGCTACACCAGCAGGAGACCACACCAGGTGGTCTGTACCCAGTACTAGCAACATGTACCTAATCTAATGCAATGAAGGGAGTCTATGGTGAATGAATTTTGAATTTAGGTGCAGTATTTCTAGTTTCATGTTACTACATTTTGTCTGTGCTGAAGGTCCAAGTCAACCTATGAACCTAATTTGGAGCAGACTAACTCCTGGAGAGTTTATAAACGTCCTACAGTTTTATTTTAATAACCCTTGTTTATCACCATCGTCTGTTTCCAGGGTAAAAGAAAAACGTTCTAATTGTGCGTGATGGAAACACACAGCAGCGGACGTTACAAGCATCATGTACTGTATTTTCATGTTACTACTAATAAACATTACAGCTCATTCAGTCAAAGTCACCATGCACTCTGTTACACATCAGAACATCTTCCTCATAATCCAGACAAACCAACATCATCATACATCATCATCATCATCGTCAGCAGTCAGAGAGGAACATTAGTATTACATTTCATACAAAGTTGGCCGGAGCTGTGCTTCAGCACTTTTCTAATAATGGGACTGAGTGATTTTAGAGGAGGGGAAGTTCAAGGACACGTGGTGCCACCGCTCTTGGATCACGGCTGGGTTTGTGTGGGTTTTTTGTCGTTTCTGTGGAGAAAGTGGCGTGTGCTGCTCCCGTTCCCTTTGCTGCATGAATGCAATGATTTCCTATCTGGTGTGTGTTGTGCGGCGGGTAAAACATGAAGGTGAACAGAAAAAGCTGTTTGTTTTTGTGTGTGTGCAACAGTCACAATGTGCAGGTTTAGGTCCTTGTTTTCCACAACAAACACATCCCTCCCTCTACGAGCACCGTTCCATCATCGTGACATGAGAATGAGCTTCTTTATCAAGTCAATGTACAACATCAAGGCACTAGCTAATGTTTCAGCGAGCGAGTTTCACTCACTGGGAGAACTAAGAAATGAAAAGTGCGACTGAAACCTGCAATATTTTCTTGAATTAGCACAAATTTAAAAAAAAAAAAATCATTATGAGGCTACGGGAGGAAACTGCCTCTGGTCCAACTGAAGCAATCAACAGTGAGGACAATATATTAAAAAGATTGAAAAGGTGCTTGGCAACATGTGGTCCAGTCCTTTTTACTAACGACACGTTTGCATTGGCTGATCGAGTTCCCTCAGACAGCAGCAGCTGCAGTTTGTGTGAGCTGGGTTCATGCATGTGGAGCCGCAGCAGCTGCGCGTGTCGTCGCGTCTCTCCTTTCCTTTCATACACACATCAAGTTCCAGCCTCTCCGAGCGCTCTGCTGCCGCCTGCGTCGAATCTGAGAGCGTTTGAATTCGTTTCGTTTGTCTGCTTGCGGGTCGCCGCCCTTAATCCTCTTCGCCGTTCCAGTCGTTTGTGCTCCTCCCTGCTCAGACTTCATCATCCACATACGGGATGTCTGGGTCAGAAAACCGTCTGTGGACATTTGGGACTTTCGTGCCGCTGTGCTGGAGCTGAGGAGTGGGCGCAGCCGTGGAGATGGAAGAAGAGGAAGAGGCGGCTGAAGGAGGACAGGAAGAAAAACGCAGCACCAAGTCGCACTCTGAGCCGTCGAGGTAAAGGGACTGGGTGCTGTCTTTACGGCGGCCGGGCTGCTCTCGTCTCTTGACCGAGAAGGCGGGCGCTCGGCTTCCAGGAGGAGCGTGAGAGTGAGGCGGACTCGAGGTTGCCGCCTGGGAGCAGACTCCCTGCGGGAGTTTAACTGTGTTTGGGATGATGGGGTTGCGACGCTGAAGCGGATGCCTGAAGGAGGCGTTGGAGGTTTCAGAAGTTGAAGAAGTGCAGCTGGCCAAAGAAGAGGTGGAGCTAGCAGGGGTGAGGGTTGACACAGAGATGCGTCCGCCGGGGACTTTCGGCCTCTGGGTCAGATCTGAAGGTTTGGGAAGACAAAGCGGTCTGGATCTCCTCAGCTGATGAGCACCTCGTCCTGGAAGAGAAGAGGATAGAGGAAGAATGAGGAATATTTAACCAAGAGGCTCACAGCAGTGTGAAAGGGGAAAAGGCAAATGGAAGATCATGCAACCATGATTTGCAAGAAAAAAATCAAAAAATACACCCAGTGAGTTACAATTACAAGCATCTGATCTGATGTGGACGGCAAATGTTCAGCAAATCAACTTTGGGTGAAATTTGAGCATGCAGCCGTGCCACACATGCATTTACATGCACACAAACACACAAAAACACGGTTGCCGTTCCTCCGACCTCCGACAGAGCAGACGTCACCGCCCACCTTCACCATCACTGGTCCAGACCTGTGCCACAAAAGACAGGAAGGGCCCCGCCCAGCAGGCCCCGTGGTCTGGTCAGAAACCCGCAGGTGACAGAAACAGGTAGGAAGTCCAGACTGTACCTTACTACTGACCTTCAGGCTCTGAGCTGTGAGCAGAGGAGCGCTGCTGCTCGTCCAAGAGGCTCTCAGAGCTCAGCGAGGCTTCGGAGTCCAAATTCTCCTGGTCTGAACCAGGCTGCTCCATCTCTGGCAGGCGATAGGCGAGATCCTCTCTGAAGGTGAGATGAAGAGGAAATCACATGCATTAGGAACTGGACAATGAAGACAGCAGAAATGAGGAACTGAAAAGTGCTAAGAGAGCGATCTTACTTCTCCTGCTTGATGGACTTGATACGTTCCATCAGGTTCTTCTCGGCCTCCGTGTCCGAATCCAGAGGCTCGTTCTCGGGGACCACGCTCAGATCAGTGCTGACCTTCTCATGCATCTGCACAAGACAGAGGATCACACCTTCACCCAAACTGAAAACACCACACTAGACTATAACAAACACTAAAGGAGAAATGGAAAGCACACATGTATATGACTTTAACCCAAACCTGAAACTGAACCAAAAGGTGTTAGTGAGGTCGAGAGAAAGGCAGGGTGATGGTGAGGTTTTCATGCACCTGCATATGAATTCTTACAGCAACAGAGAGTATTAAAAGAGATCAAAGTGAATGCACACTTTTACTCTTTTCACCAAAGTGTTTGTGTTGCAGAGTGATTGCTCTGTAGATAACATGACCTTCAGAGCTCTGTGGCTTTCTTTCCTCTAAAGGTTGAACAAATCAGTCACAAAACAGCTGTTTTAAGGTAGTAACAGTCCTTCAAACCCAGAACCACGGTGTCCTCTCACATCACAAGCAGGGCACAAACCAGTTAACAGCAACATGCAGTCTATTCCCAGTTAGTATGGAAGAATAAACAGTATTAAGGAAAGAAAAAAACCCCCCAAACACACACACGACAGCCAAAGTTTGACCCACATCTTACATGCCATGCACAGGCGCCTCGACATGGCAGACCACTACAAACTACAACTACAAGGTCGACTCTACCAGGAGAAATCGATGATACATACCGCCGCTCCTTTGTAAGGAGCTGATAACCTGAGCGGTAAACGCCAGTAGTGCTAAAGAGAGACAAGGAACATTGGACACGTTACGCACGGAAGCTAAGGATATCAGATTCTGACAGTGGGGTCGACTTTATTATGTGACCTTCATCCAACATCTCAGTGTCGACTTAATTTTGCTAAATGGACAAGGACGCGGACAGAGGCGAGCGGCGCTCTCTTCCTCACCGTGTTCTGCCTCTTGAGCTTCAGCTGGTTAACGGCTAAAGCCTCGGCGTACTCCAGCTGCTCGATTTCCTCCATCTTCTCGTTGTAGCGCCGGATCTGCTCGTTGATGAGCATCTCCACACACCTGCAAACAAAAGAGCCATCAGGACCCACACTTCTTCCAGCCTTCAGGAGGTTTTGGACATTAAAGATTAGACGGCTGAGCCTGGATCTTCCTGTTAAAAGGGAGTTTTTCCTTCCCACTGTCAGCAAGTCCCTCTCACAGGGAGGGGGTGTCATGTGATTGGTGGGCTTCTTTCTACTATTTTAGGGTTTTAAATTACAATATAAAGCCTCTTGAGGCAACCGTTGTTGAGGATTGGTGCTATATAAAATAAACTGAATTAACCGAATAAATGAAAATGTAAATATTTCCTCTTTCAGAGTCCAAGTGAACAAAGGACACCCCCCACCCACCCAATTCAATCCTCATATTGCATTCATGAGATTTCATGGTGGTCTTACGTGGTTGTCTTGGCAACGTCTTTCATGCTGAGCAGTGGGTCTGCGCTGTCCGGGCAGCGGAGGATACACGGTGCAAACACTATGGCCAGTGAGTTTGGAGACATGCGGTTGTGAGCCTCTTCTTTGCACACCCTGCAGGAGAATCACACACTGCTGTAAATGATCACCTCACTGTTTAACTGAATACACGCATAACAAATAAGACAGGAGACAATGAGCCAAGCCATCTCAGTGCAGTAGGAGTGAACAGACTTTATGATCAGAATCAAACAAACGAGGATCCCTACCTGACGAGGTGGAAGACGAGCCTCTCCAAGGTGTTGTAATTTGCAGTCGGGAGCTCATCCAGCACTTTATAGATGGCATGAAGCTGCTCCTGCTTCTCCGGCAGGTCTGACAAGAGGAAAATGCAACATAAATCAATTCTTCAAACACAGACAAAAATGCAAAGACACGAGCACACTAGTGAGAAGTGTCCTCCTCACCGACTGCATGCAGGAAGTCATTGTAATGTGTGAAGGTCATCAGTGGGTCTGGCAGTTCCCTCAGCCATTGCTTTACCAAGCCTGTCACTGTGTGGATGGGATAGTCTTCGAGGCAGGCCGAGTTGGGGTCTAAACACAGAGTCGTCATCAGCTCAGTGATGTAATTTTATGAGTCAGAAAAAGAAGAAACCAAGTTGACGTCTGACCTGTGTCCAGTTTCTGGTGAAGCTCTTTTATTCGGTTGGCAGAGCCCGATTTGCGATAGATGCCCTCCGTGTAGAGGCCGTGCATCTCCACGTGCTCCAGCATCATTTCCAGCACCATCGGTACCGGATTCTTTTCATTGAGCAGGTGACACACACGCACCCCGAAGTGCTGCCCGGTAAACTCGTCATCATTCTGTGGAGTCACCAGACCAGCGGTCAGTCAGACCTCGCCACAATCCATCCACAGAATCACACATTCTTCACTACAAACGAGTCACTCTGCCGTTATATATAAAAACATGTTCCCAAATATGACTGAACACGTGGAAGCGTGCTTCACAGGCAGCTTCTTCCTCCCGAAGGGCCGCTTCCATTAATTTTATTTAACGTTTTAAAACACTGCATGTCTATGATCAAAGATAAATATGCAGCTGATACAGATACTGCAAATTAAGTGTCGACTTTTGAGCTTTTTAAAAAAGGTCAGAAGAAAAGAATTACTTAGTTAGAAAATTACATTTTTTATTCAAAGCTAAGGAAACTTTTTATGCACAGTGTTTATAACTAATCACTAACGCAGCCCTGTATTTTATTTCATGCACAACACAGACTGTATATAAAAGATGGACACCACTTAAAACTGCATTCTCTCCAGTGGCCAGTAGAGGGCAACACTGATGGTAACGAAAAATGACTCGACTTTAGTTCAGTAAACACTTCGGGACGAGTTTATGGTCCCAAACATGAGTTTCAAACTTCTTCATGACGATAGGAAATAGTAAATTTTGGTTACGTTTAAAAACAAAAGCAAAAAGCAAAGTGAGGTTTGATTCTGGGCGTGGCTACTTTGTGATTGACACCTGGCTATGAGATGAAAGGTGCTTGTGCTTTCGTAGTCTTACTGACCTCTCCACGCAGGTTAGACTACACGCCACATTTAAACATACATTTACACACAATGTCTGTAAACTAGTACATCATTTTTATTATGTTTGTGCTTTTTTAAAATTAAATTAACAGGAACAGGAGGTAATTTTAAGTAGATGAGAATCATTTAAAACACTGGATTAACCCGTTTACGGTATCCTACAAACTTTAAGCACTTCATCTTCCTCTCATCAACTTCAAATCACGGATTAACCAGATGTGAATGTTTTCAGACGGTGGGAGGAAGCAGGAGTATGGAGGAGCTACGAGGTGACAGTGGTAACCACTGCACCGACATGCTGCAGGAGCGTGCAGTCAGATCTAACCTTTGGTGGGCAAATGCAAACCAGCAGGCGATACCACACTAGGTACAGCCATCCTTTACTTACAGTCTATGATGAAAACCCACCTTTTTGGCACAGAAGGTGGAGCAGTCGGTGTTTATCTTGGAGATGCACTTCTTGTGGCACACCATTTTACAAGCTGTGAGAAAAGATGAAGAATTAAACTCAGTCGAAGCTGAACTTTTACAGCATGCTGTGTTGAAAACGTTTTGTTGGGCGCACTCACTGCTGCACATGTAGGCCTTCTCCATGCCCCAGATGTAGGAAGTACACTGGTCACATGACTGCATAATGTTGACCTGATAGTTACTGAATATGTGATCCAGGGGACTCTCCACCTAAAAAGACAACCACTCAATTAAAAACAAAATCATTACTGTGATAAAATAAAAGAATTCAAACACAGCACCACTTACACTTTTGTCTTTCTTCCTCCTCTTCTTTCTCGCTTTGGCAGGCTGACGACAGACAGGCAGAAAACACAGGTGTAAACACTGTTTTTCTTGTTCGCAGTAACGAGGCTGAACAACTCGAGTTGTTTTGTTTTTACCTTTGCAGGTTCAGCCTCCTCCTTCTTCATCTCTCCTCTGATGAAACCATCCAGCACCGACTGGAACAGGTTCACCACCAGTTGGACTTCCTCCTTCTTTTTGCTCCCTGCCAGGTGCATCACTTTGTTCTGGTAGCCTGACATTAGACCTTTGTAGCCGATGGTGGGTTTCTGTTAGGAGACGGGAGGGAAAAAGAGGAAGAAGAGACGATGGTGAGGGTGAACGTCGATCGGTGTGATGAAGCTGCTTTGATGGCAGCTCAGAGACTTACTGGAAGAGAATACATGGCTTTGATATTCTCTCTGAACTGCATGGTGGCTGTCACAAAGATGTTTTCTGTCTCTGACAGCGTCTTGCCCCTGGAGCGGAAATCATTCACCTTCAGAGGAATAAAATCCTTTTAGAAACGTGCAAATCTCATTTCCTACATTGAGTCTGTCATCTTGTCGCCTTTCGCTTACCTGGTTGCCCAGAAACTCGTCGAGGTGCCGCAGCTCGTTGGCGTTGGTGATTTCTCGATCCAGCGAGGCGTTCCACTGTTCAGAGACTCGTGTGGCTCGGCTGATTTTAATGCTGGGATTTCTGCCTATAGCTTTACTGCCGCGGTCACCGGATTGAGATCGGGGCGCGTGTCCGGATATCGGGGCTGAAAGAGAGAACGGCCATCCCGCACGGTACGAGTCGTTAAGGCCAGAAACTACAGCAGGTGAGCAAAGAAGCTTCAGTTATTCCTCTGGTACGATTTACCTTCCCATGCCGTCGGCTTCTCGTTGAGAGTCTGAGCGAAGGTCAGCTCTCCGTTGTCTGGAGTCTGGGCATCTTTGCCTTTTTTAAAGATTTTGCTGAAGAAACCGCTGGGCCTACGATCCACAGAAGCAAAACACATAAGAATGACCACACACTTTGAATCTTCACGTCACAGACACATCAAACTGCGCCTGACATTCGTTTGTGTTTACACTCCATCAGCAGCTGTGTGGTACCTGTCAGGTGTGGATGTGACTGAGTGGGCTGAATCCTGGTACCCAGCAGCCTCCTGCTGTCTCTTTCTCATGGAGCCTCCCTTTGAAACATCACCAGAGCTGTCAGTCGGGGAAAGCTGTTCAGCAGAGAATATCGAGTTACTTACACAACATCAGGAGTGCAGATGTTTTCACAAACTGACGAACGTTTCTCTATAACGGTTACTTTACATTGAATCAACTGAAAATACCTCTTTGATGGAAGCGCTGGCATCAGAGCCCGGAGACAAGCTGTCGATCGATGAGGACGTTTCATTCCTGAAACGGAGACAGAAGAGGAAGTCGTCAATGAAAGAAAAGCTGAACTGAACTAACTAAATGTTGTAAAGTAGCTTCAGCCAGCAGACCGAGGGCGACAGAAGACGTACAGCTTTTTGGTCTGTTCTCTGCTTTGAGGTGGAGAAAGGCTGATGTTCTCAGAGAGCTCCCCGTTACTCCTCCTCCCCTTCCACTTTTCTGGCTTCTCCTTTATCGCCCCAGACCGACGCTGCAGATTTACTGCGCCGACATTCTCGCTGAGGCCATTTCTCTCCGGCAAAGAGTCGGTGGGCGCCAGAGGTAATGAAGACGGACGGACGGGACCGGCTGATGGAGGAGAACTTTTTGCCTCCTTCTTCGCTCCCTTGTCTTCCTTCACTTTCCAGGCCACAAAGGTGTACTGGTCCAGCTCCTTGCTGTCTGAGCGCTCCTTTAGCTTCGATGCCTCCTGGTTTTTGCTCTTCGGTGTGGTCGTTGGATCCTTGATGGTGGATGAAGAGGAGGCGACTCGCTCGGACTCTCTGCGGCTGTGTTCCAGCCCTCTTTGCCTCCTCTGCTCCCTCTTCTCCTGGCTCCTGGTTGACAGGCCCCTGATAACAGTCGAAGTTTGTGGTCTCTTTTGTTCAGCATTGGGAGGTGTGGAGGTTGTGCTAGCCTCTTTATCCTCGCCCTCAGCTGGACATGTGGGTGTAAGTGCATTGGAGATGAGCCTATCAGAGGCCAGATCAGCTTTTGACTCTGACTCTTCTAGTGTTTGTCTCTCCAGATCCTCCTCCTCCTCATCCAGCTGGGGTCCAGCCTCAGCTTGGTTACCGCAGGCTTCCGAATGCATTTCCTCACGCTCCAGCTCTTCCTCTTTGCCATGTTCTTCCTCTGAATTTGAACTTCTATTAACATCTTCACCCTGCTCCTCCTCCTCTAACCCCTGTGCATTGAGGTTTTTATCCAGCATCTCCTCAGTGACCAGCTCTATATCCGAGTCCTCTCTCGTTTGAGGTTCCTCTGCAAGTCTTTGCTCCTGCTCCTTTGCTTTCCTGGCTGCCTCTTCCTCCTCTTCTGCCCTTCTCCTCGCTGCTTCTTCTTCTTCCATTCTTCGTCTTTGCTCCTCTTCTTCTGCTTTTCTTCTTGCCTCTTCCTCCTCTTCCCTTCGCCTCCTCTCTTCTTCTGCGGCCCTCCTCCGAGCCTCTTCTTCCTCCTCCTCCTTCTTCCGTTTCTCCTCACGGATTGAATGGCACCTGAAATAGACAGCAGATAATACGACACCAGACTGTCAACGTCACCTCTCACACAGCAGATTACACGGGCAGCCCTGCCGAGAGTGTTTTCTACCTTCTGCGTGCAGAGTGTCCTCTGACCAGGGCCTGGATTTTGGTAGCACCTCTTCTTTGCTTGGCGTTCTCTGATCTCTGCCTGTGGCCTCTCCACACCGCCTGGATCAGAGTGGCCGCTCGCCGTCTTTGCTCCTCTCTGCGGTACCGACGCCATGAACGCTGAAAGAGAGGACGGCGGCAAAAACAATCAGGACCGTTCTTAAAATACCTCCCAGAGTTTGGAATCGGGTCTGTGTTTACCTGGATCGTGACGGCCGCCTGCCTCAATTCTAGAAACTCTTTCCTCTGCAGGTGAGCTCTGACCCAGCGCTGAAGGAAGATGATCTTGCGCATTACATCCTTGTGCAGCACATCCTGCAGCTGCTGTCGCTCGAGCTCCTTCAAGAACACCTGAAAGGATAAAACACACCAGGGTGGCATCACGAATGCGGATGCTAATGGTGTCTGCAGGACCAAGTTTATAAGAGTATAACAGCCTGTACCTTTGTTTTGCCTATCTGGTATGTGGTCGGGTCGAGGCCCATCTTCTTCTCAAGCAGCGCTGAGATGTCCTCTTTGCAGGCAGTGGCGTTCTTTGGCAGCAAAACTCTGAACTGCTCCATGAACTCCTGCAGGAACAGAAAAGGACAGAGTACATGAATACAGCAGTTGGAGCAGTTTCCACTTCTGTTTTTCACGTGTGCCCTGATGCAGACCATAATATTAACATCAAGTGAATGCACGTTTGCAGTACCTGGAATGTGTACTTGGCTCCGTAGCCGGACCTCCTGATGCGAACGGTCTCCAGCATACCCGTGTACCGCAGCTGCTGCAGCACCAAGGCTTCATCCAGATGCATCTCCTTCTGCTCATAAAGTTTCACATAAATACCCACGATCATCATTTACACAGTGGTAATAATGTAAAGATTACAGATTAAAGACCTGTGGAAAAGTGGGAAATCAGACTTACCTTCTCAGCATTGGAGCGGATACACCGAATGAAGAAAGGCTCGGCTCTGTTTAGAGTCTCTAAGAGTTTGGTCAGAGAAGTCTGAGGACAACAAAAACAGCCGTTTGCCGAACCTTCACAGAGGCGATTGTTTGCAAGCAGAATGTGCAGATAAGGTTACAGGTAAGGTTACCTGGAACTGGGCACTGATGCTGGGAGGCTTCTTCTTCTTGTGCAGGTGGAGCAGAGACTTGGTAGTGCGATCCTGCAACGTCAGGCTCACGATGAACTTTAGAGATCGAGAATCCAGCAAACTCTGCAGAGCAATAAATGGAAGATGAATTCCTTTGCTTGCAATCTTCATGACTAAACGTGAATCTCAGGTTTATCTGCCTTTACACTTTATTCGGGTTTACCTTTGGGATGGGTTGCCTTATTTTGATGCCCTTGTTTTTCCTGCAAAAAGTGAAGAAAGAAACTTTGAGTCTGAGGGACAGAAGTGCCGAATGCCTGACGACTTAATGAGGAAGCGGATGATGTACGTGAAGGCTGGGTTAGTATGGATGGGTGACTCCTTCATGCGCAGTCAGTGATGAACATTAGGCTTGGACCTGAATTGGATGAATGACGAGCGTGAGAAGCAAGGCTGATGAGAAGTTGAGTGACGAGGGAAGGACGACAGACAGAGGAAGAGGATGTATGCTGCGGGAGACGGGATGTAACTCTAAACAATCAGCCCAGCAGAGGCTCGTACTCAGACATACTCTCTCTTTCATCACTGCATAAAAACAAAACCCTAAATTTCAAATCCTCGCCGCTGCTTCTGCTGTAAAATGTAACATGCTGCAAGGCTGCTGGGCCATTACTTCACAAGATGCTCTGAAGGACCTTGCATGCCAACAGTCTGGAAATTCATGCAGCAGCAAAACAAAAGTATTCGTGGCATTTCAGCCTTCAAGAAACCTGAGCACCTACACACCAGAGCTAACAATATGAAAATGCAATAATGAAATATTTTTTATTTGATCAAATCACATCAGACTGGAATCATTTCTGTAGAAAACTGGCTTTAAATGTGACCGCGGAAACTAGTCATTGCTGGAAATATCGACTCCAGCTCCAAACACATGTGATCTACTTTAATAATTTAAATAAAATAAAGTTTAATATGAGCATGGTCTGCCTGAGCCGACTGGACTGATCTGAGCAGGAGCTGATGCCAGGTCTGTCTGCAGACTCACTGAAGGACGTGTCGCGGGAAGCGGAGGCGACCCCAGGACTGCAGCAGTTTGCGAGGGTCCTCACCATCCAGCTGCAAGTTCTTAATGGAGCTGATGATCTCTGCATGCATGTTTCTGATCACACCGCACGCACACACACAATCAGCGTAAACGGGGGGGAGGGAGGGGAAGCAGGAGAGGAGAGGTGGGGGGAAACAAAAAACGAGAAGGGGCAAAGAAGGAGGGGAAAGAACAAAAGATGTCAAGCGGGGTGTGACAAAACATCTCTGTTAGGACACCTGAGAGGAAAACAAACCACCAAAAAACACACACTCAGGAGAAACGTCAGCTTTCACACTCTGAAGAATAACCCACAAAACTTTTAGTGTTCATGTAGACGGAAACCACAAGACACAGACGATCACACAACCATGAAGCTAAATCCCTTATTAGAGCAAAAAAAAAAAAAAAAAAACAGAGAAAGAGGTGGGGGATACAGGGTTGGACTCACACACACACACACACACACACACACACACACACACACACACACACACACACACACACACACACACACACACACACACACACACACACACACACACACACACACACACACACACACACACACACACACACACACACACACACACACACACACACACACACACACACACACACACACACACACACACACACACACACACACACTTATGCCTGGCACTGTGGTGAGTTCACATGCAGAGCTGATGTCCCATCTGTTTCCATGCTGCGACTGTTACTGGCTTTGTGGCTGTTGGATGTCCTCTGGCACTTTTAACAGAGGCCGGTGAGGTTAATGGTATACGGGGCTTTTCCGTGTCTCAGATCTAGTCCATGCATTACTTTTGCAGTACTTACCATGACTGGACATGAGAACAAGAGGTCAGGCAGTGAAGGAACAGGCAGCAATTAATGTGCCACGGTGAAACATAACCTCTGCAGCTCACTGCTGCAGATCTGGAAAGCGTCGGGCGATTGAATATTGGTGAAAACTGAATTAAGTTAGGGTGTTTTTGAAACATAATTTCAGAACTGCAAGCAGGAGGCAGAGGTCTCAGCAGACCAAAAATATCTGTTATGGTTTTGTTCCAGTCTCTGAAAGCTCTCAGCCGTCTTTGTCTGTGTGAGCAGGGCTGCCGGCACGTGCAAGTAATCCAGGTGGCTAATCAGAGCGGACCAGCACAAACACTGTCCTGCGCTCTATAGCAAGAATAATAAATACGAGGAAGAGGAGGGATTATTGCAGCTGGAGGGATTACAGTAAGGGAAGATGAAGCACGACTCTGCTGAGCTCTGTTCTGCTGCTGTGCTGGGCTGACTCCATATTTAAGGGCGCAGATATTTTAGCACGTAACGTATCCGAGTGCTTTGTTGAACTGACAGCTCGAATTATCGTTTTGTTAGTAAACGAGAACAAACTCAGAAAACGGCGCAAAACAAAACACAGTTCCTTCCTGCTTGGCCTCGTGCTCTCTCATGTCTCACGTCTCTCACCTGGCCAAACAAATTCACTTACTTCTTACTGTCAAAGCTAGCAAAGATGTCTTCAAAGGCCTCTAGAGGGCGCTCCTCTGAGTGATCAAAGTAGAAATCGAGCATAGAAGCTCGTCTGTGGAGGGGAAACGGAGAGGAGAGAACCGCACACACTTGGGTCACCAAAAGGTGGAGAGGATATGGGTGACGGAGATAAAGTGAAGGAGGATTTATCTTTGGTGGCACTGGTGAGAGATGCGTTTGTGCCAGTGCAGCTTTCTTACAAAGCAGAAAGGATCAATGTGGAGGTCCAGATCTTTCACCTTCAACAGGAAGCTGGTGTGTGTGTGTGTGTGTGTGTGTGTGTGTGTGTGTGTGTGTGTGTCATGAAGGGTGAACATTATGTTGTTCCCATTTAAAATAATCAGTCTGCGTTTCGTGACAATGCAAAGTAACACCGTTATTAACGGCCACGTCCGCAGCGAGGCAGAGATTTCCTCCAGAAGAACCTGAAAGTTAAAAACCAGCCCGAGCACAACACCCAGAAGGTGAGTTTCATAGTTTCCTGTTGAATTACGGACGTTACTTACTTGTACATTCTTTCTATTGAGGTATTGGACCGCTGAAGCTCTCCTAAAGGAGTTCTGGTGACTGGACGGATAACACCTGACACCCCAAACAAAAAGAGAGAAAAATCATTATTAACATTGGGAAAGTGTTTCGATTTCAAAGTTTCTGGCAGGAAAACGGTGTTATCAAAGTCACATGACTCTTTTTCCTCTTTTTTGTGTGTTCAGTATATTTCATCCTGCTAATGGAAATAACAAGGCACCAAAACAGACTTGTGGGAACAGTTTTAGAGAAACTTTAACCTCAGCTCTGCAGTCTGCATTACTTCTATGTGCAGAATGACAGAGCAGAGACCCTGCAGGAGTGAAATGAAGTCCTCAGACTGATTACTTTCACTGAAACCAATGCAGTCTTTTATAATTATCAGCTTAACAATTCATTCATCTGCAGAATTCAGATTATTTTGCAGATGATTCAGCTCAGTTAAGATTAATCATGTTAAATAATTACTCATTGATCGGATTTAACGCACACAGCAAAAGTTATCTGGCATTTAGGAAGTCTTCACACTAATAATGCACCTGCAGTTTTTGCTGCCCAGGTGCGACCGGCCTCGTTGAAAGCAGCGAGGCCCCTGATCGTAGCTCTCAGGATGCCCCATCGAAACATGGCCACCGGGTCCATGCCTATAAGCTGCCGCACGTACGCTCTGTCGCTGCTCCGCAGCAGCGCCACAATGTCCGGGCGCATGTGGTCTGTGTTCTTCTCCCGGAAATCCTGGTGAGGTGAGAGGCAGTTGGGAGTGAGACACAAACCCTCACACTCAAACCAAGGTCCAATCGTCCTTTTCTCTCCACTCCCTACCTTTATGTGATATTTTACTTTCCCAGCAAAGTGCTGGATGACGAAGGCGGGCTCCATGACCGGCGTGGGGACAAAGTATTTGTTGCACTGGTGCTGCTGCTTGAATTTGGCTAATAATGTCTCATCTGTGGCATGTGGAAAGCTGGGTCACAGGCACAGAGAAGAAGGAACGATGAGAGAAGCATAGATCAAGGAAAAAGAAAATCAGAATAAATGGACACAACGTCGATTAAAATAAACTTTTCTTACTTGCTCTCCTCATCCAGGAGGTAGAGCAGGCCTGTGGGTTTCTTGCTGATGAGATGGATGCAGCCCACGTTGTCTATGTAGTCGATGTTGTGCCAGGTGATGCCCTCTGCTTGGTACTCCTCCTGGATGTGACAGGACAGAGCATCAAGAGGTTAAACGTGTCAACGCTGCTTGTTTAACCCAAATATCTGGACTTTTAGTCTCAAAAAGAAAACAAACTGCACCATCATGTGACTGCAAAGTTATGTTTGACAAAAAAAATTCAATATTATTACAATAACTTGATTTATAAATTAGCACGAACTCACACGTAACAGTTCTCCTGCGTGGAGATCAGGAAATCCTTCACATGCTCGATATTATAAACAGAGATTCGTTCGTTTGAGGCGCTCGAAGGCAAACCTCCCAACAGCGCAGCATTCACTGCACGTCTCACCTGCTCCAGATTGAAGATGTGATGGTTGAAGTAATACTGCAGCTGCTCATTTGCATAGTTGATGCAGAACTGCTCGAAACTGTTGGTCTCAAAGTCCTCGAAGCCAAAAATGTCCAGGACACCGATGGATAAGCACTGGAAAACAATCAGAACGCCAAGTGAACACCAGCGCGAGCACGAAGGGAACGAAGGGAGGCGACGTAACTGGACTTTTCATGTCTTTGCACTTTCTGATGTGTGTGCTTCTTACTGGAACAGACTCCTCCATGTCTTTCTTATTGAGCAGTGCGTGATTGATGCGCAGGACAATCCAGTCAAATAAGGCGCTGTACAGAGATTTGGCCATAGAGTCTCGTGCTGTAATCGCCTGATAGGAGATAAAAGAGGGGGCGATGCATAGAGCGTTAGAGGCAGCTTTGCGGCGTGTTGGGCAGAAAGAAACCCAGAACACACCAACAGGAAGAACAAATCCAAAGCACAAATAAAGAGGAAGTAGACGCTAATGAGAGACTGATGCTGTGGAGCCTACCTCAGAGTGTCTGTAGGGGAGGATCAGCTTGTCGTTGACCGTCACCGTCTTCCTCTTAGTCAGCGCCTCCACCAGCAGCTCCTCTTTAACCTGAGTGACATCAGCAGTTTAACAGTGGCAGTCGCACACACCTAACTAAAAAACAGAACAAAGACTGAAGCACAAAGTCACAAACACACATTAAAGTTACCTTTAGTAGGTCAGAGAGGGTTGCCAGGACCTCTGGTGGGCCCACGTCCAAGCCTTCATCTCGGCCCGTTGCCTTCTTCGTGTAGGTCACGTTGCCAAGGTACAGGATGGCGGAGAGCACAGAAAAGATCCTGCGACACAATAATAAGAATGACACACGTTAGAAAGAAGACAAACATGAGACACGTGTGGTGCTGTCTTCAGCCCGAGCGTCCCTTTGAGTTGTAAACTGAATAGAGCCATTGTAGTAGCTGCACGCCGTCTCTAATAAACTGGTTGATTGGCTCATTAGCTGCAGAGACTGCCAGGCTCTGAAAAGCATCTTTGTTGTAATCTGGGGCTGGTAATGTGACTCAGAGCTCAGGCTAAAATAACTCGTGTTTACAGGACTGAAGGCAAAAATGCTTCTGTGTGGAACAGCGAGGCTTTCACTTCACTTACTGTTTCTTGGTGGCGGGAAGGAAGCCGACCATTTCCATCGCCTGCTGCAGCCGTTCAAAATCGTGACGCAAATCTTCCTCATCTTCAATCTTAAAATTTTGCTGCGAGGAGAAGAACGAGGCAGTTATCGAGAATGTTTGGAGATGGAAATAAAAAGGTGAAGCGCAAAACGGACAGACGGGTGAAGGACGGAGACGTGTGAAAAGGAGGCGGAGGAGAGGGGAATAACAACAAGTGAGAGAACAAAGAGCGGCTCATTAACATGCAGGACACACGGACGCAGTACGCTGGGAGTGTGTCCTGCAGTTTATTCAGAAGCTTGGCTGCATTCATGAATGTATCAGGTCACTCACAGTGTGAGTGTCGTGCAGGGGTCGGCAACCTTTCTGATGACGAGTGCCGTCTAAAATTTCCTCAGAAGTCACTGTGCCATATCAACCACTGCATTAGCGATAAATTTAACAACGCTCTATATCAACAGCTACACACTATATAGAACAACTTTATAGAACTATATGTGTTAGCAGATGTTGGCATAGTGCAGTATTGTATTTGTGTGTATTTCCGTGGCGCTGATGCTGAGCGGACAGATTCCTGAGGCGTTTGAAGTGTCTAATGTGGAAATTTCAACATCGCTTGAAAAACCTGCCAGCTAGCAACGTCCCTGTCACCGGTAGGCGGAGTGATTTTTAGCCAATTACAAGTTGAATCTGGTAGTTGGGGTCGTTAGCTAAGATACCGTCATTAAGAAGCAGCACAACTAATGTGTCTATGTGAGCTAATCTGCGATGTGTACCGCTGGCCCGGCCATTTATTTTCAATGCACCTTCTCAGATTCATTCACTGCGTGTCGTGCCTTCAGTTAACCCTTCGCGTGCCAGCTGTGGCACGAGTGCCCAGGGTTGCCGACCCCTGCTGTAAAGGCTACGTCCATGACCAGGTTAAAAGGTTAAAAATCAACAGGAAAGTTATTTGGTGGGCCGAAAACAGGAGACTTAAATTATATGGAGAAAATAGTTTAGATAGGAAAGTTTGCTGATTCCTGATTTATCAAAAGAGACGACAGACTTTATCTTAAAATGCTTCATTTTAGGTATAAATGAGCTCATCAGCCGTCCTGATAAGTGTAACTCAAATCTGATTACTTAATACTTAAGAAACTTTCCCATTACTGCTGGGAAAAAACCAAAAGCAAAACTTGAGCATGCTATGAAACAATGATGCAGGCAGCTTCCTAAATAAAACCTGCTTTAAATGTTATTTTAGCTGAAGCCCAGCTGCAGATCGAGCACATGCTGGGGGCCAAAACACCAGACAAATATTTTAAATAAATAAATGTTGTTCATGTCCATATTTATCAGATTTTGTTGTCACAGGGAGTCGCTGGAGGAGGGCGACTGAGCCCCCCGTGGCGCCGGAGCAGCGGGGCGACTCTGTACCTGCTTGAGGTAGAAATAGTCTTCAGGCGGCAGCAATTTAAACTCCTTTCGTTCTTCCTCTGAAGCGCCCAGCAGCAGGTAGTAAAACACGTGATAGTTCCTGGAAAAGGAGAAAAAAAAAAAAAACATGAACTTTACACCAAGTTATTACTGAGGGAAAAAAGTTCCCTTCATTTTTATACCATTGCTGTTCATTAGTAGATGTACAAGTTTATGGCCATAAAGGCTCATTTTAGTGACTGAGTCAACACACTTTATAAGGCTAACAGAAAGAAGGCAACGTCTGAAGCTCAGTGCTGTTTACAGCAGTTTTCCACTTGTGCTATCAGCGAGCAGGTAGCTTTGTTGTATGAGCACACGGAGTAATGAGTTTCCACACTTATCACTAAGAAACAATAACATCACCCAGCAGACTCACCGCCTGACTAGACGACGCACCGTCAACTGTAACTGCAAGCTATGTGATTAACAGCGCACACGGAGCGGGCGGCAGTGGGTGGAGGGTAAGGTGACGTAATCGGCAGCGGTAGGTGAACAGATTTTCCAAAACTAGCTGGGAAAACCTCAACAGGAAGCTACTGCGCACACAGCCGTCTTCCCACCTAAAAACAGCTACTGTAGGTTTTTCTACATGTACAAACACAAAGCATCAGCTGAGCTCCAAAGTTTAGGATTCTGAGTTTAAAGTGTGTTGTTAAGGGCAGAGATATGCACACCTACATGTGGTACAGATATATTACACACAAAGGATAAACTAGCGCCAGTCTCACTTTTTAGATCTTTTAATCTTGTGTTTCTTTTAAAGATCATCTTCCGAGAAAAATGCCACAAACATTTTTTAATTGATCAGCATTCAGCAGGAACTACCGATGTCAATATCAAGTTTATCTGTTGCTCTCATTGATGTGACAGCCGGCCTCTTCCTTTGACTCATCCATCACTGATATATCTCACAGAGAAAAACGAAATGATGAAGCAGGATTACGTCGCTCTGACTGCATTTCTCAGTTACCAAAGACAAATAACTGTTTGTATATTAGTCACACGAGCAGCAACAAACTAGCAGTCTAGTTGGTAGGGAATAGTGCAGTGAGTAACACGAGAGGAAGCGTCAAATCGACTCTCCGGAGTCAGGAAAGGACGACAAGTTAGTTTTTCTTTTCACTGTGCAGCAACGAATCATTCTTAACTGTTGGTCAAAACTTGCTTTTTAGTGTTTATTATCTGCAAATAAACACACAATAACTGCAGAGCCTGGGTATATAAGACGACCTCATGAGGGTCGAGACCCCATCCATCCTCACCTCTCATTCTTCTCCCTAGAGACCAGACGAGACTTCTCCAGGAGGTACTTCTCCACCACTGCCCTGCAAGATGGAGAAAAACTCAGTGAGGGGGGAAGAAGGAGAAATAGCAGAAGAACGAGGATGAATCATCTGATCTAAAAAAGGTCACTCGGCTGTGTCTGTGTCTCTCAGGTCACTTGTGAAAGTATTAGGCTGCTAATAAAGACTGAGGGGAGGAGCAGGGGAAGTGAGGGCAGATGGTCAGAACAATCAAAGAGTGAACAAAGCTCTCAGATATGGTTCAACGTATGTCATCACACATGCAGCACACAGCAACACACCGACCGCAGACAGCTTAGGATTCATGCATTTGACTGTATAGAAGGAGACGGAGGGGAGAGGCTGTGTTTTCACTGCAGTCGTGAGATACGCGGCTTTATTTACCCGCTGCACCAGGCCAAGGCCATAAAGTTTGCTAAATCAGATTTTATAAGTCAAAGTTGGTTTTTCAGTAGCCAAGCAAAAACAGCACTGACGCCAGTCCTCCTGACTCACTAAGAATAGAGCAGTGCCGTGAGAAACCGGCCTGCAGCTTCGACTACAGATAGACAACGTAAAGTTCAAACGCTAATTTACGTGCTCTGTGACGTCGGGGTGTAATCAGCTGTGCCCATCATGACCACAAAAACACCCACAAAATGCTGTTTATCATTATTATTGTAACAAACAAGATAGTCTGACGGGAATCCTGATTATGCTGCCCGCAGATACTGAGGTAAGTCCCTCTTGAACCTGTTAGAGGCTTCTGCAACGCCTGTGAATATGCACAGGCATGCAGGAGTGTCCAAACAATACAACAGATGGTGTATCAATAACAATCTCTACTCATTAGCTGATCTGAGAACAGCTGATGTTTGCTGAACATGAGCTGAAGAAGGTTCAGAAAGGGAGAGAGCATAAAAACATCCAGACTGTCAGTCAGCTCGGAGAGCAGAGGCGAGCAGCAGCTTCCTCTTTGTTGATCCACTCCACTGGAGACGGACAGACAGCCTTTGTTAAGTCTACAGAGCTGAGCTGTGGTGGCCTCCTGAGTCCTTAACCGCCTAGAAGTGGAAGTCGCTACGCTAGAAAGAATAATGGTGGTGAAATATGTTGGGCGGTGTGCTTTGAGTAGATATGATATTTTCTGCACTTCATTATCTTTGGGGAAATCACAGAAAAGCCTCAGCCTGCTAAAATCGACTCCTCGGATTGAATTACAGAACATCTGAGGCTGAGCAATGAGAGCTGGTGCTATTAGGGGATAATCAGGCTGGGGATACCCACTTAGTGTGGAGCTGAGCATCTGTCAGCACAGGCATCAACGTGTTTTATTCACCGTCTATTTTAAGAACTGGAGAATTAATCTTAGAAATATGACCATATCAGTCATTAGTCTGAACACTGTACTAAATGTTCGCTGCAGTTAAAACTCGACGTGTTGCCTTTTTCTAAACACAACACGTTGAGCATCTGTTCCTCTGCCTTGATGAGGAAATGAGGAAGTGACACGGCTGACCAGACTTTGATGCAGCTCCTAACCAGAGTCTGGCTGCTGAGAAAAAGGAAGGACATGCTAGTGGTTGAAAGTTTCAGTCCATATACACACACAGTGTACATAGGAAGAACCATGTGACGCGGTAAAAAAGTAAAGAGGAAGACGCAGCGCTGTAGAGAAGAAAAGCAAAACACAGAAACATAGAAACACTCATTTGATTGCTCCAGTAATTTTCAAAAGGCTCCAACACACACACACTCACGCACACACACACACACACACACAGACACACAAACCTGGTGTTACTTACCCTCTGACCACGCCGCTCTCCAGATAATTAACCTGGATGAATTTGCCAAAGCGGCTGGAGTTGTTGTTGTGGGCTGTCTTAGCGTTCCCAAAGGCCTGAAAGAGAGAAGAGGATTAAAGTCAACTACACAGAGCACATTGATCTAACCAATCAACAATTTAGCCCAACGTTCTGGTCAAATAATAAGTAGTAATGAATTAAACTGCAGTCGGACTTCTGTACAGGAGAAGATATCAGAACACGCACCGCTACCAAAGTCATTTAAACCTCTGCAGCTTTTCTTTAAACTGTGTTAAATTTCAAACCATAAATGGAATCAGGACCTTTACTGAAGTCAACAAAAACAACCCTCAGTAACTACAAAGAGGCTGCACAGTCCTGGGGTTAAACCTTGTTTTGAAGCTGAAACCGTAGAAGCGGGTGGGAGTGAGTGGGGTGAGCATCTGCAACTCATCTGAATTTGCCCTTTTCTTACTCCCATTTAATAGCTCTTTGCACCTCCTCAGGGTCAATGTGTGTGAGAAAGCATAGGTCAGTAATGATAAATGAGGCTGGGGCAGACCCTCTGTACAGCGCTGTCACACCAACGTTTCTCTCCAGGTCTCAGGCCAATTGCAACCCAGCCAGAGGCACAAAGACCCCAGGCTTACCAAGCCTCACTGAGGCGCCTTGTTTGTTGCACAGATACGTTACGAGAATAGCACGTTTTTCCCCCTCTTCATGATGAGATGTTCACATGGTCACACACAAACACAAAACAAGGCCACCACAGGGGAAGTTGACTCACTGCATGTTAAATAGGAAGTACATTCAGTTTTCTAAGGCGGTTGCAGGGTGAATTTGACACACTGGTGTCGGGGATGATTGGAATAAAGACTACAAGTGCCCATGCACACACGCACACACACACACACACACACACGCACACGCACGCACGCACGCACGCACGCACACACACACACGCCTGCCTGAGATTCCTTAGGATGAACCGTTGACCCATTTTCCTTTCTTCTGCACAATTACACCCCTTGTGCTTTAGCTCTGTTCGTTTACGGTCATCTGCTCCTTTTTGTTCTTTAAGCAAGAACGACTTCGATCAATTTTCATGTTTTAGTGCAAAAAAACAGATCTCAAAATGTGATTTTAATACTGCCTTGAAGGAAGTGAGGGAAGAGTTGTTACTTGTTGATGGATGATGAAAGATGCTCATCTGAGGTGTGTGTGTCTGTGTGTGTGTGCGTCTGTGTGTGTGTGCGTCTGTGTGTGTGTGCGTCTGTGTGTGTGTGCGTCTGTGTGTGTGCTTGTGCGTCTGTGCGTGTGCTTGTGTGTGTGTGTGTGTCTGCTTGTGTGTGTGTGTGTGTGTGCGTGTGCGTGCGAGACCAGAACTGTCTGCAGCTCTGAACTTGCGCAGACGGGGCCTCCACTCACCAACTCACCAAGGTTTTTCACCTTTTTTCTGCACACATAATTTAACCAAGCTGTCTGCATGCTTGCTCAGATCAACCATGCAATGTTTTTTTATTCTGTTTGCTTAAATTGTTTTCATTTTACAGAGTGAAATGCCGTTTCTTCTATTCCCTATATCAGTTTGTGTGTTTGGTGTCCAGCACCAAACCCTGGGAAATCTGTGCAGGACCCAGGCTGCTGCACGGAGGGAATTCTAAACATGTCGCAGCATCATTCGTATTCAAACATGCCCTTCAGCCGATCGTCTGATTGGTTTGAAGCGCAGCAGGTATGAGGAAATATAGCAGCCGTTTCGCTGCACGTTGTCTATGGAAAGACGAGTAGGAACTCTTACACAATACGGTTCGCACTCAACAAGTTCGTAAAAGAAGCAGAAAAAGAAAGAGGTGGAAAAAAAGGCACAACTAGGTGAAAGGGACCTCGGCAATCTACAGTGAGCACACGTGCTGCATACAGAGAGCTTTCAGGCCGCTTCTGTTTGTTTCGTCATTTATTTTAAATGAGCCCACAGACAACACCCAAAGTATGAACTCCAAATGTGAAAAGACAGAAAAGCCCATTTACAAAAACACTCAGAGGGTTTGTAATGTGTTTTTTTCCCTTCTCACATTCAAGCTTTAATATTGGTGAAACGATTCACCTGATATGAACCGTTTAAAAACATTATGTGGTTTCTACAGGCTGCGAAATCTGCTGTCAGTGACTGGACATCAAACATCTTAGGGACTTTATCCTATGTTACCTTCAGCTACACTTCTGTATATATTCACAGAGCCAAACCTTTAAAGGGACGGAGGTTAGTCAGCTCCATAGATACTGGAATTTTAAAACCGTCCCTCAAAAATGAAAAACATTTTATACAATTCCCATTAAAGAAGATTTTTCACCTGGAATTTTTTTTTCATTTGTGATGTGAGCTGGGAAGTTTCTGTTAACACTGATGAACTGACTGAGTGGCGAGACTTCGGCGCCATCACAGGTTTTTCAGTGATACTGTGTAGCTAATAAAAACAGTAATGTTACATCTGAAAGTATCGTGGAGATGTGAGAAACCTGAGAGCGACCTACGGGGAAACATAAGCACGGTGCAGATTTCTTACTGATTTCGACCTGCAGAGAGCCGGTTTCACTGGTATCCCACTCCCCGTACATTCCCACTTTATTGGAGCCAGACCTACCAGTCTGAAGACTCACATCCCTATTTAGACAAGCTCGTCCCTCCCTCTCTCCGTCTCTCCCTCACACACACACACACACACACACACACACACACACACACACACACACACACACACACACACACACACACACACACACACACACACACACACACACACACACACACACACACACACACACACACACACCCTTACAAAGAACACTAGGGGTGTGTCTTTCACTGTGCAGTTTATGAGCAGTTTGTCTCAACAAGCGAGTGTGACATGATATAATTTAAACACAGCTTAAACATGAGATGTAGTGAAAGCCTGCATAAACATGAAGAAACCAAAAGAAAAGAAAACCCAGCGTGGAGGGAAAGTTTGATTTTGCACAAGATTGGATGTTTCTGTGGACTTGCTGCCCTGAAAGTTGTTGTATTTCCCCATTTTTTGCATAGTTTTAGCATGCATACTGATGGCAAAACTGAAAGTTAAGACAACTTTGTAATCAGTGAAGATGTGTCCCGGAGCATCGCTGCATCCTTTCAGGTTTTGCAGTTCAAAAGAGCTTCAGTTAAAGTTTCCACAGGCGCTGCCAAGGCCCTGACACCGACACCTCGCTACAGCAACTGCCAGTTCCCACATTCACAGTGGACAACGGCAGTCACTCATGCAGAAATGACTCAAACTGCTAGGTGGACATGTTTACTTGTTTGGCAGCAGTAAGTTTAAACTAACAAGTATATCTGTCGTGCTTTTTTAAAGCCTGAGACACACTCATCTATTACCGGTTAAATTGGAAAACCAAGCAGCAGGGATCTATATTATCGTTGGCATAACGCTGAGGCGAGGCCAATTGGTGCTTAGAGACAAAATAATCAGTTTGTTGTTGACATGAATGTGAGAAATGCTTTGGAGAGATCACATGATGCTGGCAGCGATTGAATCCAACCACATCTTTACACAGTTCTTCCTCTATGCTTGGCTTTGCTTCAAGCTGCCAATATATCCCACTGACTACACTTAAACCCTTCGAGCTCATCTGAACCGCTGACAACAAACGGATTCTTTCAAGTATCACAACGCTGTCGACATCAGAAACAAATACTTCCATTTTCTGTAATCTTTCTAGACAGAACAAACACAATGATGACAGTTTGGACAGAGAAAAGTTGTAATAGTAATTTGGGGGGTTTTCTAATTAGATTTATTGATTATTACAACAATTGCACACAGAAATCGCAACTTGTGCTTTTAAAAAGGGGGGCAATTATCACCTGGCAGCTACACAGCACTAAATCAATTACTGTGGAGACTAACTCGCACTGGATGCATGGCGGTAATAAAGCGGTGGTGGTAGTCGTGGTCGAGGGAAAAAAGTAATTGCTTCAGTATGCAAAGGCTGATTGTAACAGATTATCCCTATTATTAGCAAAGCCTGGAAAGCAAATCAGAAACTGACAGGAACCAACTTAAAAGCTAAATGATGGATTTTTGCTCTGGTGTAAAAAGGCATTAAAAGTCATTTTTAACTCTAAACCATCTGTGCCCAACTTAAGTTTCACAATAAACTGCACAATTGTCTATATTTTAGGAACAGGATCTAAAAATACTGGCACGTACGCAGAAGCACAGGCATACTGAATCTGCGAGCAGGAACAGTTACCACGAGAGGAACCAACCGGCGGGGTCACGAGGAGTCATTCTGCACAATCCATGGAGGAGGAAACGGGCACACACAACTTTTTCTCTGATTTTTATTTACTGCAAGAATGTCAGCAATTCTGATCTTTGTGAAGTGTGTTTAGTCTGAACTAGGGTTAAGTGACGAGTGCAGCCGCCAAGTCGGTCGTGGAAACGGCAAACAAGCGGTGACGACGAAGGAGGCGCAGAGTTAAAGGATGCATCAGCAGGAACATCGTTTCAGTCTGCTATGCGGGAGCATTTTGTGCTCTCCAAAGATGACAGCGGATAAACTGAGCGTGCTACCACTGTGCAACACGTGGGGCTCATGCTATCGGCGGCACGTCACCTACGGAGACATCGCCACGGTATGTTTACTGGCAGCGCAAGGAAGAGAGAGCCAGGTAGGAAAGAACAACGTCTACTCCCTGCAGCTTTTAAACAGTCAGACAGGGCTAAAAGCTACAACAAAAGCAGGAGTATGGGAGGTTTCACAGCTAAGGATGCAGCCTAAAGCTGCTGTAAAGTATTCAGGATTTCAGTGTATCAATAAAGTAACAATATCCCCTCCAGCTGACGCTTCAGAAGAGACACAATGAGGAACTTTTACATTGTCCCCCACACCATGTGGAGCTCTTACTAGAGTAACCCCTAACCTTAACCTGCAGAACCACTGAAAGTTTTCTAACTACTTCTAACTGTTTATTACATAATACCGGAGCGGGAGATGAAACATGTCGCTTTGCAGGCTCGGCCACACACGTTAGCGTCTCTCTGAAGCACTGAAAAAAGGTGATGGAACGGAAATGAAGGGCAGAAGCACATCCCCATTATTACAGATGAAACAACAACACAACGAATGCAATCAATGCAGCAGCTGAACTGGGGCGTCAGATTGTGTGTGTCAGTAAAACAGGCTCCTGCTTGCTTTTGTCCACTGAAGCACAGCAGCCAGCCATGCCCTGAAAACCAAGCAGGAGACGCTGGAATGGCCTGTTCACAAACACGTGACAGGCCGGAGCGCTATGTAGAACAGCAGGAGAGTCTCATGCACAATGATGTCAGAAACTATGTCAAGGATACTGGAGGACCTAATTAAGGTTCTCAAACCTCTGAAGAGTATAATGACTCTGATGAGCACAGAAACCTATCAGCCCTTTGCAGAAGGCGATATTGAAATCCATGACAGCTCCACCATCACAGAGCTAAAGTCCTGGAAGGCAGACGCAAAGATCTGCACAGAGCCAGAGGCCTGGATCCAGGATTTAAGTTTTTAGGGTTCACAGATTTCAGAACTATTTCCCCTTTTATTTAATGAGACAATCTTTGTAAAACCCACAGCAGTTCATTCTGATAACCATGGCCGATATGCCACAGTCAGTTCAGTCTGTGTGATGAACTTGCACAAAAGGTATCAAGCCTGCTGTCACAACTGATAATGCATCTGCAGCTTCTGAAGGAAGGCCTTTGGGTCCAGAGCCTCGGCGCTGAGTTCAAGAGGAACCTCTCACTGTAGTCATCAGATTTCTGACATGACTTATTTTTTCAGGCTGAATAATTTTTGATGATCATCTTTGGAAAAAAGTTTTATGAGCGTCAGTGTTGCAGTCTGCAGGAAAAAAATGTTGCTAAAGCCAACGTTTGAAGTGCTGCTCCCACCCCAGAGCCTTTTTGGGTCCATCTAAAACAATAGATGTGAGTCGGCTAAGCTGATTCATCAGACTGAAAGGTAACATTACGCAGGACATGAAACATGAAGTAAAAAGGTTCAAGAGGTATGTTAAAGTTTTCAAGTACCAGTTTTGCTCCTCTTGTGGTTTGATGTTTTACCAGATTGGAGTCATTTTAAGCCACTCCACCCATGTCTAGATGGGGACCACATCAAACCCCAGCCTGTGGTGTGGTCACAACACACGAATAGACCCTGAAGTGGTACAGCTGACATGTAGCCTACTGCTACATGTCAGCTGTGTGCGGACTGCAGGGCGAAGCATGTTCTGCTTTTCAGCAAGATGCTGAACGGTATGATTACATTAGGCCTCTGCATACGTGTGTGTGTTTATAAGACGGTTGACTCATGGGCTGGCACTGTGACTTAATCACAGTAATGCCAGCTTTTCCCAGACTCACACACAATGCCACCCAGCCTGAATAACTACCCATAAGCAAGAGATAAACAATGGATCAGCAGATGCTATGGCCAGCTACTCCTCTGCACTTCCTGAACTACAATACAATACTCTGGCCTGCCCACACCCCTCAAGACTCTGAGCTAACAGTAGACAGAGCTACCGCTGCTACTTCCTATGTCGTAGCGATTTCCTGTTTGGTGGTTCGGGATAACAGGAACTTCCTGTCTGAAAGAGTGAGCGTGGCAGGAGGAGGCTTAGGATCTTAAAAAGGCATATGTGCTTAAGTAAGATGTTAAGCTTCAAACACAGAGCTTATATTACACAACCAACAGGCCATCTAAAAAACTCTAATGTATTCATGTCTCTGCCTTTATTTGAACTGTCGTACAACATTTCTCAACTAATTTCTTTGAATGTGTGTCACATTTTAGAAATGACCACATTTAGAAGAGAAAGTGACAAGCGTGCCCTACTTAGACGGGCTGATTGTGTGATTATCCGCACAATGACCCACATTATTCATCACATAATTGCATTAAAAGACACTGAGGCCACAAAAAAGACAGCTATTTGCCATAGCTGCCAGTTATTGTCCACACTGTACGGTTCAATACAAGCTAAGCCAGCACATATTCCACGATAATAACTGTTTGATTTTTGTTGTGATAATAAAGGTGCTATGAGCGGTGCAGCATTGTGGGTCTGTAGGAATTCACTCACTTTCAGCGCCAGCTTCAATTAACAGAACTGATGTTCTGCTGGTTTCATTATCCATTATTTATTACAGCTAGCACACATCCTGTTGCTGCTTACAGTACTGAACATATTTATTAGACCACACCACCTGTCACAAAAACTCCTTTTTCTGTTTAGGAATGCAAGTAAATAACTAATTTGGTATCTAAAAATAGCAATGTGCTTTACTATTTTTGCTAAAACATTAAGTCTATAAATTCACAGATGGCAAAAATTATATTTTAGCATTAAAAATTAGGATCTTGCAAACACTAGTGGACTGACCATTAGAGAAACAAAATGTATGACATAACTAAGGAATAATGTAATCTCTCATATCAGGAGCTTTTCATCTGTATGAGAAAACAAACTAAGGTTTGCACAGTGTTGCCTGGCTTTCTGTCTCTGCATCCGTTTGTGGGACCATGATTGACTCAATCATGCTTTTATCCTGAGCAAGCTGCTTAACTGCTAATATGCTTGTGTTGTTGAAATGAGACGTATTCAGCAAAGTGTTGCAATGGACTAGAAACAGTTGTATTATCACCTTTTTTAAATAACCGAGAAGACTTTAATTCTCTTTCCACGATGCATGAATCTGCACCGAAATATAATCAAAATATTTTGTCTGTTCTAACGTCTAAAGCTGCATATTTCACCCTCTCAGGACTATAAGATCATTCTTAACCACAGCTTTTAAATCCACAGTTCTCCTATATGAAAGCCAACTTGCTTAAACAGAGCCAGGCCCTACTGACAAAAAAAAAAAGAAAAAAGGAAAAGATGGCTTTAGAGTCTGGCAAAAGAAAACAAAGAAGCCAAAAAAACACGTAAGAGAGGATCAACCAGTCGAACCGGTTCACAAGTGGAAGCACAGCTTTATTGCTTTTCTGCAGGCTGAAGCTTTTATTTGTTCCATTATTTTCAGGACAGGAATGAAAAATGAAAGAACAGAACAGCATATAGAAAAAGGGAGGTGCTAAAGTAGGACAGGAGCTTTGCAGATGGTTTCAGGTTGTGGCCATTCAATCTGCCAGCAACAGCACGCAGCCAGCACCACACATGATGATCTCACCTCGTCAAAATGTGGGCCGGACCTTCAGACCTCCCCTATAGCTCGATGACACACACGTGTTCGGACACACAGTCACACACTTTCCACTGCTGTAACCTGACCAGCCTCCAAAAAAGGAAACAAATAAAATCCTTTTCTAAAAATTCCTCCATTTGGGCAACAACACTAAAAATAGTATAACCCTCTAATGATGTCGACAAACAGAGCCGTGAGTGGTACGAACCTTAAAATGACCAGAACTTCTACACTCATTACTTATGAAGTTTTTGCTTCATCCAACTCAAACACAACCTGACTCAAGTAAAAAAGATGACGAGTAATCACTCATAGTGCAGGCTGAAAAGATAAGTGACCAGTGAGATCACTGAGATCGGATTCTTCTTGTAGAACCTGCACAATAAAGAGGAGGAACTATTACGCTATGACAGTTTAGTTATCAAGAATTCTTGGATGAACAGCCGTCTCTGGGTCATGGGTCTACATTGGGTTAAGGTTAAGACTTTGACTTGGCTGTTTCCTAAAATCCCTTCTTTGTCAAAAATCACCTTACTGATTTACTCCTGTGCTTTGCGACATTATGTTGGTGACTCACCCAAACACTCCTAAGCCTCTGGGTTTGGACTGCTACTCTAACAGTCTGAAAAATGCTCGGATGCAATTTTTAATACTTATTCCTTGAAATACTGCGAGACATCAAGTCCCTGTAGAAGGAGAGCCCGAGTACCCAAACCACGATGCTGCCTCCGCCGTGCTTCACAGCTGGGTGAGATCCTCCAAACACGTCTTTGTACATTTTTGCCACAAGTTTGACTTTTTTTCTCATCTGTCCAAAGAGAACTGCGATGTGGGACATCCAGGTGGCCGTTTGTGCCACGGTGGTTTCCTTTGTGGTCTGCTAACACCAGTGTTTTTTTCCATACTGGTCAGACGAACAAGTATTTCAGCAAGCTGCAGATATTTTTATTCATGAGGTTTTTCTTTTTTAACCCATTTCAGATACAAAAAACTAAAAGAATGTTTAAAGGACACATTCTTACAAATTCACAGCATTTTCTACAGAAAAGTTTCAGGTACATGTCTCGCTGCAACACTTTTTCTAAGACCCTTCCTAAGTTGTTGCGGCATTTCAACCATGCCTTAATCTTATTCACACAAAGTGGCACCAACACACCCCACACATTCAATCTTATGTCCTTAATTGGAACAAATAACTACAAGAAGCTTTTAGAGAAGTTGTTAGCACAGAGATCAACTCAACAATTCAGCCTGGACTGCATGTTCGCCGTGTGCCTGGTACACCTGCAACCTAAAGACACGTGCATTAAGGTAACAGGCGATCTTAAACTGGCCACCTTCCTCTATTAGCCTCATATCCTGCCACGTGCCCTGAATTTGATAAACAGGACAAAAATGGATGCATGGCATTTTGGTCCATATTTAATAAGTAAATACTACAGAAATCCTGGTAAATCCAAAGGGTTCCCATTACATTTGTGTGGTATTGGTATACAGGGAACATTTGATTTCTGAGTAAAGAACATTTGTTTCATGTCAGCCGTCTCAGCTGACACGGTGGCCATTTTCACATGAAGGATCTTTCAGCAGGCTAACGCTAAGGAGAAAACCTTAAAAACACTGAAGTTTCCACGTCTCTAAGTAAAAACCATCTTTAGCTGCTGTAATGATGCCAAGAGGAAATGCACAGCTGGTCAATATCCCGGGTGATTGCGTGACTGGTCCCAGATGCAACCCAACCCGATCACCATTTCCTCCGCTGACCAGGCCAGTAAAGGCCAAACTCGTCTCCCTGTCTGGCCCTGCAACCACAGCTCTGGACTGACAGAGCACACATGCACTGCATTCTGGGAGTAAACGGCAGAGAGGCGCTGTGTTTGCCAAAGGGACCAGAACTCTGCTGATTGAGGGGGAAAAAGAAAAAGGGGGGGAAAAAGCCTCTGCTGCCTCCTCCCCTTGTTCCCTCAACCTGCCAACCAGAACCAAAGACTCTGACAGAGTGACACACGTCAAGGGACCCAGGCTGCGCTCATTCAAATGCATCTGAATAAAGCAGCAGCAGTTCTGTGAGGAAGAGCTTGAATACTGAGTCAGGGGTGGCGTCAGAGACGTGACAGATAATAGATGAACACACTGAGTTACTGCAAGTTATTGCAAACCCTCTATTCTTGCCATTCAGCCAACAGCTTGTGGCCAGTTCTTGTTAAACTTCTTTTTTTATCTAGTTCTGTTTCCAAGTAGTGCGTGCTCTACAAATTTACTTTCAGAGATCGGGGTGGGGGGGAGGTTCGCTTTTCAGCACCATTTTGTACTCTGAATAAACCACATTCCACATACGGCTGTTCTGACTAGAGGTTTATTTTTAGCCCCACTTCTGCAACATTAAAACTGAAAAATATGTAGAGATTTACTTCCAAATCAGGACCGAGAGTAATCACTTCCCCACTCTGACGAAGGCTAGCAAACTAAAAACAAGTAGTGGGATTTCTGCTTTTTGTCTACTTGGCATTTAGGTGAATGTGCAGCGACCGTGGGCTTTCCAGCCTGAAATCTACTTTGCAGCCGCAGACAGAAGCTTTTTATCTGTCATCATCTGCACACAGCATTATGGTGAATTCAGCAGAGTCGATGCTGCAGGCCTAACACTGCACACTGTGGAAAATATTCAAAGCTGACTTAATCTACAAAATACAATGTAAGACAACACTCACGTTGGACAACTGCTTATAAGAGAGTACAAAGAGGCGGAGTGATGTGAATGCTGAAAATGACTTGACAATAATAATGCTGCTCGAGGTCTGACCAGAGGTAAATTCTTCCATATGTGAAAGTGGAGGAGACCCCGTTTCTCATTACGGAGATGAAAAATAAACACAACGAAGTCGACTCTGTTCTTTGCCACGTAGCTCGCAGATTCAACTCGAGCAGAGGCAACAGCTCGCACTTTATGCTGCACTTTGTTAAAACAATGTAAAAGTAGGCAGCTGTTAGCTTTTACCTACATATTTGCATGTTTTATGTTTTTTGTTTTTTAAACTGTGATAGCAGCCTGACGGACAGAAGACTTCATGTAATGAGCAAACTCAAAAGTGGACATTTGAATATGTGCATTCATGTCGTGGGGTTCATCTCATTAGCACCACCCTTTCCTGTCCTAAGACGCGCTGTTCAAAGACCCGGCAACGCCTCTGTGCTGTTTTTATACTATGGAAAATTCTTTTTTTTTATCATTCGTGATTACCCACCAGCGACTTACACCGAGTGTTACGCTTCACTTTGGTTATCGTTTTTGTTCAGTCTCAGCTGTCAGTGGCTATTGAGCGAGTCAGTACAAGTATCCAGTTTCTCACAGCAGAAAGCAGGAAGAAGTACGGTCACCTGACCGAAACTTTGACAAAAGTCCGTTTGGTCAGCTTCAAATTAAATGTGCACATATTTCTGCTGTCAAAGACAGAAGTCAGAAAAAGCAGTGTTTTACCTTCAGCTATGTAAACCAGCACTGCAAATGTAATCAAAATCATCTGTGTGCTCAAAAGCAGATAGGAAACCAATACAAAGCCTTTTATCTTGCCTGGCTTCCCACGGCATTTTCAAAGGCAATGAAGCAACATGATGGTGTTAATAAAGCAACTTCCTTTTTTTTTCCATTTCTTCTTTCTTTACCTGCTTCTTTCTTTATGCCACAGACATTTACACTGTACAAAAACAGGCTCTGTCATGTTAGCCCACGCAGCAGCCTGAAAATAGATTTCCTCAGTTCGGCATGAGATCAGATGTTTTCGCCATTCATAACTACAGAGCTATAAACCTGTGAAAGATCTCCAAATGTAGCTCGCTGCAGTTGTTTCATCTCATGTCTGTGCTTTTGTACGTCTAAGCAAAATCATGAGTCACTTCTGAGGAAGTGCTCTCACCACTCGATGTGACCTAATCAAGAGAGCAACTGACTGAAACCAGTACAGTAAATAAGTATGGCACTCTGAGGAGCGACGCCCATGTGGAAGCACCTTAAACCTGCACTGGTTCTAAGGAAGTGGAAGTGAGATCGCGTAGAAGTCTATGGGAAAACTTATGTGACCTATTACTTCGGTAAACATTTTCCTAATGAGTTTATAGTCTCGATTACTAATTTCAGGTCTTCTTCAATACAGACTGATGTTCATTTTGTAAATTATGGTCCAATATAGATTAAAAAAAGACAAAGAAGGGTATGCCTAATGATGTGGCAACCTGTGTGGAATTCAGCTCTCAGTCCAAACCATCTTTTTTCTGCACCCGTGGGTCTATGTAAACATTTTTTAAGATACTTTTTTTTAGTCCCTGCAGCTGGATCAACTAAGGTTTAAGGCATGGGGGGGGGGGGTTACACCAATTCAAATTAGGTGAGCTACGGTTCAATTAAATTGTCCAATGGAGTAGAGACAGACCCATCACATATATTAGCATCTTACCTCCAGAACTGGTCCAGCACCCAGGATGGTCCTCTCCACCCCACTGGCGTAGCCCTTCTGGCTGAGAGCAGTCAGACAGTGGATCAGGAAGTTGGTACTTTGGGTCTTGCCCGAGCCACTCTCCCCAGAGATGACAATGCATTGGTTGACCTTCTTCCTGAGCATGGCATAGTAGGCCACATCTGCGATAGCAAAAATATGAGGCTCCAGTTTGCCCAGCTGGTGGTTCTCGTACATCTTGACATACTTAGGGTTGTAGATGGGCAGGAACTTAAAGGGGTTGATGGCGATGAGGATGCTCCCTGCATAGGTATAGATCTTTTTCTTGTGAAACCGTGTGCGCAAGTTGTTTAATATGCTGTCCTCACTGAGGACGGGGAGGTTGCAGAGGTCTGCAAAATCATCCTGGGGAGGGGGAAGGAAGCCCCTGGCAGCGAGCCGCTGTGCCTCCTGTTCCTTGGACAACATTGGGAGGTGGACATAACGGATTGAACCATCACGATTCCTCTCCTGGATCAAATTATAAAGAAAAAACAGCACGTATTAGCTGTCTACTCCTCAAGCTGACACACTGATTTCTTGAGACTGTTAAAAATATTCTGGGCTGTTTGCATTCCTTAAAACCGGCCAAAATCATCAAGCGCAGGGCCAAACAGCACTCGTCTCACAGATGCTGCTGTTACATGTGCTGGAAAAATGATACTTAAAGATTTTCTCGCCTTTTCTGTTACATTTTCCATAAATAGTCTGCAGACTAGTATCTAGGGTTTAACAACTTGCTGTTTTTTCTCACTAACAGAGGAACAGAGAGTAGAAGTAAGTTGACTGGAACGGTCAAACAGCCTTCAACAGTCCACACTCACTGACCCGGCTGTAAAGTTTTGTGTGCTGTCAACTCTACCTGTAGTAAGAAGTAAAAGCCAAGGCTCTGAGGGTGTTGCTCCTGTGCTTTTCGAGGCCACAGCAGGAACCTCTGTACCGGCAGGTCTCCGGCCTCCAGCACCCACTCTTCCCCACCACATTCCTTCACCTCTGCCAGCACATACAGGCGTCTGGGGTCCAGCCCCAGTGCCGTAGTGGCGTCCGAGATCACCGAGGCAGCCGTTGCATCCTTCTGCACTCTGATAGAAGCCGGGCAGATAAAAAAAACAATTATAAACAAGTTGTGCAATAAGTTTATGTATATAAAACTAAATAAGGCAATGACAAACTAACTAAATCGTTGATGCTGATGTTTATTTTCCAGGTGAGATACTCACTTAAGGTTGCAGCAGGTGGATGGGTAAGCAGCCAACCTCGGATAGATCTGGAGCGTGTATGAGCGGCCATCCTGATCGACAGGGCTAGCTTGCCCGCCTCCACCGCCTCCCCCACCTGCAGTCGTTGCCATGTTGGCAGCGCCATCTCTGACACTCATTCTGAGCCAGGGGGTGTGGCCTCAGCATGCCGCACACACCGCTTCTCTCTCACTACGCAGCACCTGAAAAAGACAGATTAGCTGATGAACAACAAATATTTTCATCTGTTCGACTATCACTGTAATTACTGATCAGATACAGACACTACTTTTGCAGACATTAACAGGTGATGGTGCATGTGTCTAACTCAATCATATCGTCACAACTGCATGCATCGATTTGCCTCAGTCTGAGTATGGCGGGCAAATATCTTCAGTTTGCCTCCTGCACACCTTCACACAGGGAGCCGCTGCTCAAAGTATTTCCAGTATAGTCACAAAGTATATGAAACGGGACATCTCCTCCCACACGTTATATGTTAAAATAAAAACTCTTCTCACATTGTCCAGAGCTTATTTATGAAAATGACTTTTTGAATGCCCTCGAAAATAAATCGTTTTAGCGTTCGACAGGTCTAAACAATGAATCAAGAGTTTTAAAACACAAGTGAAATAGTTTCTTTTCAGTATCAGATTTCATCTGTGGTATTTCACCCACAGAATTTCACTCTAAGTATCCTGCTGATTAACCTAGAAGAGAGCTCTATAAAAGTAAATGTAAGAGTTTGGTAGGTCAATATATGTTGATTTAAATATATTTGGCTGAAAGAAAAAAGCTCTTCCGTGTTTGTGGTCTTTAAAAACAGCTCAGTCATCTAAGTAGGTCAGGCACACCCATTTCAACAAGAGAGAGAAAAAAAGAGATGCGTTTGTCAAGCATCAGATGCATATTATTGTCACATCACTTACGTCACACGGCCTTGCTAGGGAAACCATAAGTTGCAGCTGCAGATGCTGCACAGGAATTCAACCCTTCCGCTTAGTGATAGCAACAAAGACACAAATGCTGAGAGCACTTAGGGCAAGCCACAACTGGGGTAATGACTGCACATGATTCAGTCTTAAAAAACAACTACAGTACAGTAATGAATGCTGCACCACTTGGTTCAGGTCTAATTAAGTTAAGCAACTCTGGACCACAACAACTCATCTCTACCTGCGAATGACTTGATTTTCACTGCTGACATGGTGCCAACACAAAGCAGTCTTTGCACAACTTCCAGCAGATCACCGAGAGAGTTGTTCACTCCTTACTATAGACTTGACTGATTTCATCACCACGGGGAAGCTCCCAGACTCGCCGTCATGCTGTAAGGGACAAACGTCTTAATGACGAATCACATGATTGGCACTACTGCAGTAACATTTACTGCAGTTAAACCGTAACACAGTCATGCACCAGTTCATGTATCGGCTAAACCGTTTACAAGAAGATGCAATAATGCAGTTCAACAGCCAGCATCATCTCATAGTTCCAAAGGTTTATTTAAAAAAAAGAAAAGAAGAAACCACGCTCTCATTTCAGGTTACCAGTGTATTAACCAGTGAAACCTGCCTATTTTTATCACAGTAGAAGATCTGCGTATTTAGGCTGTATGTATGGAAGGTTATTACCTGCATTAACATGTTTTAATCTAAAATCTATTTTAAAAGAACAGATTTGCCCACACAGCACACCCTCAGTAGAACTAGGACTTCTCACAAGTTGCACCAGAAAGTGATGATGATGATTTTAGTGCACTGGCAGTTTAAGTCTTTTAATGGAAACACACATTTCCACATCATGGGCTTTATCGCCTGTAAAGCAAAGAAATACTATTTAAGTGACATAGTGTCAATGTGTGAAACTATATGAAGGGAGGCGTGACTGAAAACAGGAGCTCCACTAAGAAAAACGACATTATCACTCCTGCTGCCGGAGACTGAAAACATCATAAAAAAAGAAAAATAGATGGTGATCTTAATTCTCTCAGAAATAAAGTTTCTTTAAACGTTTGTTTGCAGAGGGCATGAAGAAGGTTTTCAGTTAGAGTTTTTATTGGTTCCCTGATGTCTTTTAAATAAACTTTGTATGGCTTTAAATCTGTTTGTGTGTGTTTAGCTGTATCTTTAAGTGAATTGTATGACATCAGCTGGGACATTATTTTAGCCCCACCCCCAAGTTAAGCACTTCTCCAGTTGATGCACCACACGTGGTGCCACCCAGGTTTTCTATTGGCAGTTCCCCTGTTAAAGTCATTAACTTCCACGCCCCAACAGCATCGTTACAGACTCATGCAGAGCTTAACATTACTGCATTCGAATGATTGTAAAATGTCACTTCTTTGTATTCTGCGTGTTTACTTTAGACTAAAACAACTCTGGAGATGTCCGTCGTTGTAGTGAGTATCCAGGCTGGCACGATGACAGCTTTACATCACTGACAGAAAGCCTGGCTGTTACTGCTGATTCATTAGAAGTCACCTGGAGCAGAACTGAAGTAGTGCTCAGCACTGATTCACTGTAACATCCAGCTGGGTCACAGCCAAAGAATATAATCCAAGTTAATGCTGTCTATCACAAAACGTAATGCAGAACAGTGATCTACAGGTCAGCTGAGTGTGAATCACACGAGAAGCAGCTGGGTAAAGTTTGCTAATGATGGATCACGTAGCGTGGCTGCGCATCAGTAATGCACGCTGCGTTCGCTGCGAGCCCCCTCTTGGGGAAACGTGAACCTAGCTTAAATCGCTGCAGGGTGAACAGCCGGCGCTGCTTTGGTAAACCGATCCTGGCTCGAGTCCTGTAAGCACCAAGACGCATAGTTTATCATTTCTGTCATTCTGTCATTGTTTGTTTTAATGTACCTTTTATATTCTACATTTATATTTATTATTGTATTTTTGCACCAAGGGAGTGGCACTCCAATTTCGTTGTACCCTGTACAATGACAATAAAGGCTATTCTTCTATTCTAAGCAGACGCAAAAAAAGTGAAAGTTTTACTCACAGAAATGCCCAAAATAAGCTCCCCTACAGGAAGGAGGCACTGACAGATGAGGTTTTTCAATTATGAATTCAAATTCTTAATTTCGCTATTATTAAGTTTATTTTCAATTAAACTCTTTGGTGAATGTCAAAAATCATGACTACAGAGTCAGTCTATAAAGAGGCATTTTGCAGATAGTTGACTAGCTCAGATAAGATAATATCGCATTTCATGTTCACAAATATCCAGTTGTGTAACGGGAGCAAAGCCAATGTTCTGGCTTTTCCTTGACTCGTTAATTGCGGGAGTGTCTGCTGAGGAAAGAATAATCACACAACAATTAGCATCTCATGAAGAAATTAATGTTTTGGATTAACTAAGAAAGCAAAGCAAACCACACGAGGCTACCCAGCAACTGATGTGTTCTAACCAATAAATCTGGAGCCTTCATTGGTCGTTTTGCATTGTGTTTCATGCAGTTTTCTTTTGCCTCTGTGATAAATGAGCATTAACTGTTCACTTTAAGTTAAATTGAAAAAAAAAACAAAAACATAGCAGGGATTAACTCTATAACGCGTACAAAAGAAACTACATAATATAAAATGGAGAAATACAAAAATGCAACAACAAAGACATCTTCATAAAGCCAAGTCTGTAATTATCGAGGCCACAGTTGAGAATTAGAGGAAAAGGAGAGCAACTTAAGACTCATGAGCTTGTGCCTCTGCCAGGCTTGCTGACCACAGTCCCAAAAACATGCAAGCCTGTAAAATGCCAAGGCATGCAAAAGTTTAGAGACCACAAAGGACAGCATAATCATTATCCTCCATCATGAGCTCCGTCTGGTTTGAATCTTTCAATAACTCCTGAGCGGCTCTCTCTACACTAGCTTTAACAGAGAAAGCATACGGCTACAGTATCTGTATGCAAGGCATGAAGATTTGCAGCTCAATTTGTGCAGCAGTGCATAGAGGGAAAATCAAATATCTTAAAATAAAAAGGTAGTGACAGAAAAAAAGAGAGAAAAAATCTGCAGACACAGGCAGGAAAAAGTAAATGTCTCTGAGTGGTCTCAGGGGACAATCAAAGGAGAAAAAGGCTTTGAGATAATGAAGCTTCCTCCCTGCAGAGGAGATCCTCGGTGACGATGCCACGCATTCCTCAGATAAGACTCTGGGTCGTCTGCTTTGCGTAGGCTTAGCCTGGCACTTTAGCTGCTTACGAGGGGCTGATGGGAAGACACCACAGCAGAGAGCTACAGATGAATAGAGAGTGGCTTTTTACCTGCTTACTGTGGGCAGCAAAACGCATTAATAACAAGTACTGCTGCTAATTAAAATCAGACACCACTCACCCCCACCTCTGCATTGTCCAGCCAAGAAAAATGGGCTTGCAGTAAATCGACTCAGCTGCATGAGCAAAATGTGACTGAGCTGATTTGTTTGCATGCAAAAGCATGAGAAACCCAAGAGAAGTGACCCGTTTTTTTTAGTGAAAAGAAGCCGACAGACATTAAAGTGGAGGCTTGCATCAAATGTTGATAATAGGGATGCAGCACTCCTGACTCAGAAGGCTTGGCAGGCTAACGTGAGCCCTGTGGTTACTACGTCAGGTGTTAGCAGGAGCTACAGTAGCAGCGGAGGAAGCCAACAGCAAAGCAGACATTTCATGCTGCTACACAAAGAGCTCTTTGGTTGTTTGCAGCAGTTTTGTACTCAACGACTCTTCTCTCTTGCTCAATTGCTCCTTTACATGCTTTTCAGGAAGCTTCGATTCCACTTATGGTAACGTAAGTAGAATCGAAGCCTCGGTTGTCAAGACAATTAAAATGATTTCACCTCAACCATCTCTAGTCACATCCAAAAGCAGAAGCTATCATGTCTGTAAATGACAGCAGTACACGGCCGCCTTATGACTAGACTAATGCAAATAAATCAAAATGACACAATTTTCTAATTTTCAATGCATTTATGTTTGTTTAATTTTAAACAAGGATTAGGAAAGCAGTGGTTAAGTCAAACCTGCTGCTGTCTTAAATAAAGATTTTCCCCGTATAGAGAAACACAGCTCATTTATTTAATCCTGGTATCTGCAGATACTCACAGCCAAGGTATCAGTATCATATTAAAAACTGAAGAAGCCCAATTACTCTTTCATTTCATGGGAAAATAACAAATAGAAATTCATAAGTAATTGTAGCAGGTGCAAAGGTTCGGACATCCAGGGGAACATTTACTTAATAAACCACCTTCTGCAGATATTACAGTATCTCAAGCCAAGAGGCTTTCTAATGTTGATATATTTATTTTCCTCGCCCACTCATTACACGTTCATGCACAGCCTGGACAACTGTTCAAGTCAGTTGTGTGGTTAACATTTCATTGAGCTATGCTGTTTATACTAAACATTTCGGTTCTTCTAATACGTCATGTTTCAGACAATTTTAAAAGAGCGATGATAAACACGATCCAGGAAAGTGTACAGTAAAGAAGAAGTCGATTACCTCCTGTGACAGACTGAACAGAGACCAAATAGCTTAATAAAACAAGCACTTCATCATAACAGAAGCAAGACTTGGCAGTAAAACAAGAATTTTTGCTGGAAAAGTGAAGTAAGCCATCCAGGTCTTACTCACTCTCCTGCCTTGATCCGCTTTAGCCACGTTCAAAGAAAGCACCAAAAGGTCCACCCAGAGACGTGGGAAGACGAGCAGGAACGATGCTGATTAGCAAAGAGAGAAAATAAATATTTTGCCTTTATATGGAAAGTTAGTGTAGTGTTTATAATCCTACTTGGAAATGTGTGAAAGCCTTGGACATTGTGCTCTTTGCGCTACAGACGGTAAACCTGACGCCTAATGGAGCTCCAAGCACCAACACACACCCTCACAGAATAAACACACACATCTCAGCCAATTAGTAACAACACATGAGCTGACAGGAAGTGAATGGTTTAATGACACATATGGTGGGGCAGAAGGCTCATGAACTTCAAATACTATGGGACTCAACAATGACCCACAAGGACGCAGGCTATGATGTCAGCAGTGTGTGTGTGTGCGGACTCCCAACATTCCTCTGCAGCGCCATGAGAAGACGCCTGATGATTCCCATGAGTCATAGCTACAAGCAGCTCCCACCTCAGACATGACGTTCCACTGACATGACCATTAGAGGAGACTGAACTGAAGCTAATCCTAAGGTTTTTTTTTTTCAGAGCTGGGAACAACCAGGTTGTTTACATTACATTATATTTATATTACATCGTCTCCATTATCTTTTTTATTCTGGTTACCACACATAGCACTTTACTATTGCTATTCTTGTTTGGTGAGAAGATATTTGCTTTATATATCTGGGATTTCTGTTTTTTAATGTGGAAATATGTACCATGTCAAAAGATTTAGCATCTTCTTATACGGCTTTAGTGATACCACACTTCAGTGGCGCCGTAACAGATTCACACTCCATTCATCTTGTATGTATGATGACTAATTGCCAGAATATGCGAGACCTACAGCTCAGTGCTGCACTCCGTGTGCAGACTCATGAGCTGCTCACACTACACCTACTGGCTTTATAAAATGTACTGAGTAAATGTTGCAATGAGTGAAGATTACACTGCTCATGGTGAGTGTCAAAAGCAGACACTTTTGGATGTGACTCACCATGAGAGCAAGTGACAGTGTAACAAGGTTTAGGGGAATGAGATTTTGGCAGATTCATACGTCCACATTTCTGCCTCATAGTGGAGCCAAACTCATGAAAGGTCGGAGAGGTTCAGACTCTTGTCAAAAAAACAATCAAAGCACGATAAAATGTTTTCTGCAGTTTTGTAAAAACTTTTTAGATATACCGTCAGGGTTTTTCCCAACATGCATACAGCTTTGCACACGTTTACACCCCCTCCAAAAAACCGTGACTGTGTACTTTAGGTTTGTATAGTTTGCTGGTGGGAACTTGTTTTTTTCTCCTTTCAGGTTAATTGATTTCTTAATTTGAGCTGACCAACTTTATTTGTGACATCTGATACAGATATCCTGAAAATCCCCAAACCTTTACAAAACGTTAAACAAAGCTTTGCATTTTGTTTTGTTTTTTAGATGTGCTTGTAGATAGACCCGGCTTTGTGAAGTGAAGGAAATTGTTGAAAAGTCTGAACATCTGTGTTGAACTTAAATGCGATCATTTGTTTTACGATGATATTCTAATGACTATCTTCTCGAGTCTACGTACGGCCATTACGGGGAGCATCTGGGCGGCTGGCCTCAATGCTTCGAGAAAAGTGCCTTTGCTCTCCCGAGGGAAAGCGGAGCCGGGGCCGCTGAGGTATCCATCACCGCTACACTCTCTCTGCATGACCTAATGGGGATGAGAGGATCTGGCTCTTTGCCAAAGCAAGGCAGCATTGTACTCTGTGAGACTGATGAAAAGGAAGTTCAGATTCACCGTGTGTGTGTGTGTGTGTGTGTGTGTTTGTAACTTTGTATGTGGCTTCTGGCTAATGCTCACAGACGCACTCAGAAAGACAGACAGAGATTGCTCCTGCTGCTGCAGAGTGGTGGTAAATCAGCCTCAGGGCTGAGGCTCTATAGGAAGTGCAGTTGCACCCAAAATGGCAGTGAATGGCTCCTATTAGAGCCATGTGGTCTATTCAAAGACGCAGCCTTTTGTTTAAAGGGACCAAAAACCTCAATCAGGGAATTAACTCATCCAACAGTCACCAACTGGGCTGAATACCACAACTACAGATATAGAGAGAGAACTGTGGAGAGAGTGGAGGAAAAAGAAGAAAAGGGCACTAAAAGCTCATCTCCTCCCCCTCCGTCTTTAAGTCAGCTCCCAGGCTGGCCAGCCACAAACAATAAAACCAGAGCCGAGGAGCATCTGCTGCTCCGTCTAAAGAAGAGGATAAAGGAGAGAGGAGCCACAGGGATCCAGTCTTTGACTTGATAATATTACCCCATTCATTCAATAGAGCTCACGGTCACAGTCATCTTCCCCGCCACACGTAAGAGCAGAGGAAGACATTATTAGAGATGATAAATTTAAACTCAGCTAAGAGAGATGATAAATATTTAACATGACAGCGAGCGCCCAGTTCTTCAAAACCATAACCAAATGAGAGTTAGCCAGCAGTTCATAGCCGTGATGGACGGCGCTAATCAATTATAACATGGTCATCTGAGTGCACCGCATTGATCTGCTACTCCCAATATCATGTGTCTGAGTCATGTATTGACAAACGGGCAGCTGATCATTTGACATCCCTCGGAGGAAGGTATGACCCCAAATCTCCCACAGAGGTTTAAAAACAACGTTACAGTCTTTGCTGTATTCCTCGTCTAAGGCCTCCTGCTGTGCTGTGGAGGAGAGCTGACATTTGTAAACTATTACTTCATGTACATTTCACAGCTTCGCAATAAGCCAGGAGGCCCAGGCTACGGCCCTACACTCCCCCTCGTCTCACCAACCGTCAGCCTGATCTGCACTGCTGGGTTTGTAACCGCTCCCTTTGCTGTGCCCCTTTGCCTCCATCTCTCCTGTCCTATCATTGTCTGTCAGAGAGTTACCTCCAGCTCCTCCCATTCGACCCCCCCGCTGGTCACCCCCTCTGCTCACAACATTTGGTGCTGCTGGTTTAACTCGGTCCAGATGCAAAGTCTCCTCGAGTAGAGGAGAGTGGACGAGCTTGAGGAAACGCTCCTTACTATAAAAAGCCCTTGTTCAGGTGTTTCTGATTTACATGTAATGCCTCTTTACTAGTCTGTAACCCGGGCGGGTCAGACCAGAGGGCAAGCACCAGCGAGTGAAGCAGAAAGGTCAACAAAACAGTTATGAATGTAACACAAAATATTAGGAGTGTTTTATATTTCATCAAACCTCGGGCATTGAGTTGCAACAGAGAAATCGTGATCTTAATGCAAATAAACATGCAAAGAGTATCCCAGCTTTGGACGTCTGCACTGCACAGCCTCCAGTCCCAAGGATGTTTCACCTAGAGATTAATCCAAGGAAAGGATGGAGAAATATATGGTTTCAATCAGCGCGATGAGCCGAAACGTTAGATTCAAAGCAGCAGCATGCACATGAAATACACCAGAGCAATGAGGCTGTTGCATGTCTGACTTAATGCAACCCAGAAGCTTCTGCTTGGTGTGATTGGCTTGCTGTGGGAACCACGCTGGCTGGTGGCGACACGTTATTCCGGAGGGCTTTCCGGACAAGTCATTGGATCCACGTACGACTAATAAACCAGTTTTGGTCGGCAGTGAACTCTTCCAGGATGCTGGCTGTTTTTCCTTTCTAGACTAAAAACGTTTATTACGGTGAACAGAACAACAAATACCAGCATAACATCATTTAATCCTTGAATATATTCTACATTCATCAAAATCGTCAATAACTAATAATGAGGTAAGATCCGGCTAAAATGTTTCCACTCTGTTACATTTTTAGTGATTTATTAAAAAACAAAACATTAGCTTCATTTGATCAAATGCAACTTTGATTTCAGAAGCTATTATTCACCATTTGCTGACATTTAAATGACTAAGTGATTAATAACACTAATCTGATTACTCCGAATCATTCATGAAAATATCTGCTGACCTACATGAATTTAGTCTCTTGTGTCCTATGTCATGGACCGGTTAATATGGTTTGAGTATGTAATGAGATTTACTTGGGAAAGCCCCGAGTTCACCCGAGTTCACAATAAAAGTTGCTATTTGGACTTTTTCCACATTTAAAATAGGAAGTCATTATTAGCACCTTTCTGAGAGGCTTTCTGGTATGAAATATGGTGCTTTGTGTTGCACTGACGTTCATGTGTGTCCACCTTCTGGATGCAACCTGGTTTACAGAAACCCATTTCACCTGTGTTTATTAGATAGGAAACGCTTCGCCCCTTCTTAGCGCAATAAACCGCCATCGCAAGCACAAACCTACAGTCATCTGGAGATGTGGGGCAGCTGCAGACAGAAATCAGGAAGGAGAGAAAAGGAAGCGAAGGGAAGGAGGCAGACAGAGGGGATTATTGTACACGCTCACTCATGTGGGCTACCCAGCACTAAAAACACCTCCCAAACACATGACTCCATTGTAACACCAGAATAGTCGCTGCTCTGCACCAACTATATGTAAAATCCCTTACTCCCACAGCCAGTTCACATGCCACACTCAAGACACATGCCTTTGTTCATCAGAGGAAATTTAAACAGCCAGACAGGTGGGAACAATGCCATGTACTACAAAGCTGATCATAGTAGAAACACAGCAGCAAAGAAACTGAGATGTAGTGTCTGTGGTTCACAAGAGCATGTTTAAACCACCTTAAAGCCACTAACAGTACTCATCCAGTGTCTCATACACGCTTTGACCTCAGTTTCAACTTCGAGAATCGTGTTGTTCAAACACAACCCGCGTACATTTCCGCAAAGCTTAACGAACACAAACGTAAGAGCAAAACGACATAAATTTATGACCACCGCCACAAGAACCCTGAATTACGCCAAACAGACGAGGCAGCTAAGGCTATTTTCCAAACAGCACATGTTCCTCTCCAGTCCTCGTCTTCCCTCCTTAATGGACCGCATCATGTCTCCTAACACTCCCACCTGAGCCAGACATCCTGAATGATTTCTGTGAGATGAAATGCAACTTACATATGGAGCCATTCATCAGTGACCAGTGTCAGACTGCACGGTAAAAATAGAGCAAAAACAAACACGGCAGACCGGAGTTCAGCCAATAGCGTGCACGTAGCCAAGGTCCACTGTTCCTGCCCTCGGCTTGGCTCGTTCTTTCCATCTCTTGGCTCTTCTATGCCTCCCTTGTCTGTGCTCTTCTGTCTTTGGTTTTTTCTCTTTCCCCTCTCTTGTCACTCTCCACAGCCCTTCAGGCATCCAGTGGTGAGACTAAGCTGCAGTCGGCACAATGGGACACACAGTTCAACCCTTAAACTACAAAGCTGTGCCAACACGTCCACTGTACACACACAAAAATAAAATAAAAGCTAACAAACGTCAGAAAAGCTGTACCAAAAAATAATAATGCAGTTCTCATACGTGGTATTGCATTTTCCAAAGATCAACCTACGTCATGTTTAAATGGACATCTGCTCAAACTGAAAAAAATGGATTTTACTTGTGTAAAATCCCCTGTGCTTCACGTGGCGCTGTAAGGAAAGCTGTAAGCAACCATCTCCATCTGTGCCACTTTTACCAATGTCCTCTGTAACACACTGGCTTCTTTCTACCCTGGCACAGGCAACAGGAGAGATTTGTCACCTACATGCCCAGCCTGGATGAAATAATCCTTTTCTTTTCCCCTCAGGTTATTCCAAAAGGAATGACTAAGGAATGATGCTAACGTCCTCTTCCACCAACATATAAACAAGCCCAACCCAGTTTCTGCTTTTTGCTCTTTGAAACTTGAAGAATCTGAGTGAAGTTGTTTAAAATGAGCTTTTTTTAAATAGTAAACTAAAATAAAAACACAATTTAAACTGACCTTTTGTGGTAGCTGTGATACAAGTAAAGCTAAACTACAGAGGTGCCTTCAGTACTACAGCAATAGACACAAATTTAGCATGTTAACGTAAACGTGCTTTTTGGAAACAGCAATTAAGACAAAGGTGATGCTGCTGGTGAGCATACAGGAGAACCCAACAGGTAGAGAAAGTAAGATCTCACCTTGTAAACACACGATAGATTCACTCAACACAGAATGCGACTGGCTTTTATTAACCGTGCTTAACGACAACATTTGACACTCAGGCGCAGAGCAACAGCAAATAAAGCCTCAGGGTGTGTCCCTGTCGCCCATAATCCAGAGCCAAGGGACAGGATCAGTGACCACGCAGAGGATGGAGGGAGAGGTTACAGCTCACCGCAGCCATCAACCAGGCAGGCTGACAGTAACCTCCTACACAGGAAGGAGTCACAGAAAGACTCCAGCCAGACATGTCAGACTGGAAATCAGAAAGCCGGCTAATATAACGACACAGCCTCACAGCAGTTTGTGAAATAAACACAGCCTCTCATCTATTGATTTGTATGTTCTACTCAGAGCGTGAAAAGATCCACATTTGATGGCATGAATCATTTCGCTGCTCACACCAGACGCCACAGGGTTTTATTTTACTTAATTTGCATCACTTTTATCATCTTATGAACTGAACAAAATGTCATTAAAATCTACTCAGTTTGTTAGGACAACGATCTGGGTTTGGGCTAAAAAGCTGCCGCGTCTCTAAAAGCCTGTTCGCATGGTTGCCATGGTGATGCAAACAGGCTCTGAATGTAAACAATCGTGATGCAGCACGTTGACTTGAACCTAATGCCGTACGAAATCACTGTACTTGAACTGCTGGTGGTTTAAATGCACCTTTTAGACCAATTTGCACTTTTACTACGGAAAATTATTGATTTGTATATTTTGGATAAACCACCAGCTTATTACTGTGCCTACACTCAGAACATAAACTGGCACATTCGTCATAATCATAATAATCCAAATCAGCCTTCTCATCTTGACCTGATGTGTTTGACAGCTGCAGTGATGACTGAGCGAAGAATAAGTCGCAGCAAACAAATGCACTGTAAGTAGGCCATCCATAAACGATCAGCCTGCCTTTTCCTCACTTGTACCCTATCATTACAGCTGGGACTATTTATAAAGCCCATAAATTGAGCTTACCACATTGAAAGAGCAGACTAGGAGAGTTACCAAGGAGTTTTTGGAATTGAAACACCCCACCGCTCGCCTTCATTTTGCCTCTCTTCGGCTGCTTACATAAACCAACTTGCTCACTCGCTCCCTAGTTCAGTCTCAACAAAACCATGACTGCATGCTACAAATGTCAGCTAACAGTTTCTGCAGAAAGCAAAGCTTTTTCCCCTGCCTGATGTTTGCCACAGAAAGGCCGGAGCTTTTCTGTAACAGAAAGCACAAACATATAGGTGCACGCTGGTGTCCCACTTCTTCTTTCTGCATGGATTCGTACTCCCAGTTTGCTTTACCAAGTGAAAAAGTAGCACTAAAGGGACTCATCAAATCAGCTGATTGGTATGTCATCTTTGAGTAATGATGCTATAATACTGCCTGAGCACACAAAGAGTCAGAGTGAGGCCCGTCCTCTTCAGTAGCATTGTAAGCACACACACACACACACACACACACACACACACACACACACACACACACACACACACACACACACACACACACACACACACACACACACACACACACACACACACACACACACACACACACACACACACACACACACACACACACACACACACACACACACACACACACACACAGGTCTCTACATGTCAGGCTCTTCTGGCCAAGCCCTTTCCACTACACCTCATGCAGTATAAAACATTCAGGTTTTATACTGCATGACTCTCCTGTAGTAGGTATGTAGGCCATTACTGGGTGACAACACACAGTACGAGCATGATCAACAGCTAGAGAATAAAGAGTGATTCTGTGGGCATATTTAACAGAAATCTGTGCATTTTCCTTTTATTTGTGACCTTTTGATGAACAGATATTATACTCAAATAAATCAAATCCCTGCTAACAAAACCAGTAATGAGATTTGATTACGACTTATGAGGAGAGAGTAAGGGATTTTCCTGTGAGGAACATCTGCTGTGGGTGCAACAACTTCCTCTATACATAATCAGTTTGTACAGTACAGTTTATTATCCACAGTAAAAGTCCCCAAAATAAATCTGTGATTCTTCTGGTACAATTCAAGTTTCCCCACTGCTTACAGAACATAAAGATAGCTGCGGTGGCTGATCTATTCGACCTACTGAGGCTGCTCTGCAGTGTCACGGGACTGCAGGTGTCTGCATCATTTCACAGGTAGCCTGTATATGCCAGTACACCAGCTGTATGTACAGACGACGCATGCTGCGACAGTGACTTGTTAGGAAACACTGCGGTACCACAGCCCGCTATAGCTCAACCTGTTCCCCTGTCCTCATTCTGTCAGAAAACTTTAAAAGTAAAAGAAGGATGCAGACGCACTCTGCATACTTTATGTACGAAAAACTGAAAACGCAGTGGATGCAGTGGCCATTTTAACCCAATTTCTCACTCTAATCATGAGTAGTGTGAGAAACCAAATAGCTTCTGAGTAATTCACTTTTAGAAACCCTCCCCCAAAACATGTGACCATGAAAACAGTTGAGATAAGATATACTAGGCAGAGGTGCTGGCCGATCCTCTGCAAGCTACACTGCTGCTTTAGCCGAGTGCCAAGAGAAAATAGCCTCACACTTCTCAAGTCACCAGTTCAAAATAAGATGATTATGAGTAACTAGCTAACCAGAAGTAATCTTATATCACATCAATGTAAAAATATACCAGTATATTTGTATTTGCTTTCTACCCCTTCGTAACCTTGAAAAGCAACTTCCTGGCTGTGGTGTCGCTGCAGAAAACAGCTTGATAAGCGCAGCATTTAGAAACAACAAAAGTTCCTGTAATGTGGTTCACTTTAATGATCCCAATCAGCCACAGCTCTGCATTTATTTTACATACATTTAAAATAAGTAGGCCAATGCCTTTGTACAGCTCTATTGGTTTACAAACTGATATCTGTGGGAAAAACTAACACACCGAGTGACATTTAATCAGTCAAAGCCGAATATGAAAGCTGGCTCTCCTGGAGTCCTCCGTGAGAAATAACAGCTCAGCGATATAGAAGCAAATCTCTTTTAAATTCACAATTTTACGCAATTACATCCAACAGGATGTTTAGACAATTAAAACTGAAGGCTGATCTGGAGATGTGGCTGGCTTTAGGTCCCCTCCCCCATCTTTAAACCACTGTCAGATCTGCAGCGGGGTTTGGAGAGAACAAACCATTAGTGGGGGCCATATGGCTCTTTTCTTTCAAAGGATGGCAGAGGGCCATTCTGTGGACTGGCTGAACGTTTACATGCATTTTAAGGAGGTCTGTATAATTTTGGGGGGTTTGGCCGTTTGCAAAAATTTAAGTTGGTGGGAATTTGGGTAAAGTGGGGGAAGAGTACGAGTATCACTGCATCTCTGCTTTGGATGTGATTCATGTGAGAATAAAGAGCATGGTGTGTTCACATCTGAGTAACAGTGGCATTCATCCCATTTCTGGAAATAGCCAACATTTCTATGAATAGCTATAAAACAGGAAGCATTTTTAATAAATGCAAATTGAATCTTTGAGCTTTCTCTCGGGGATCGGGGGGTTAATTTAATTTTGAACGCGACAGACGGGGACGCCAACGGTACGGGGTATCCTGATGTTTAACTGGCATCACTGTGTGGTCAGCAGGTCCCATATAATCAGATCTGTAGGTGCTGTACACACCCACAAAAGCTTCACACTTGTCTCTGCCCATTACAGCTGGAGAATGTGGTCAACACCTTGTTTCAGCAAAATGTATTACACATGCAGTGATTGTGCATAGAATAAAATTATGAGGTGATGTTTATCAGCTGAGCGGCACAATAAACAACATTAAATTTAATGAAGTCGTGCACATTGTTGTAATCTTACTTTGAAAACTGGTTACAGGCTGTCACTAAAACATTTTTGTGCCCTCGTAAAGGACCTAGCCAGATGAAATTTATAGAGCTAAAAAACTGTATTGTAATCAGTTTTGAGCATCAATATTATAGTTTATATTTTCAGCTAACCAGGTGATGTAGACTAACACACACAAGCACTAGTCCCCTGCATGTTGGATCTGTTTTAATAATTCACTGGAGATAATGTCACAAAGTGTGTTTGTGGTCAACTTTAAAAGCTCACAGGTCCATGTGGGGTCAGCCAATACGAGATAAAGAAAGGACTCCATTTTTCTATTTTTCTAAATCCACATTTTGATACTAAGCTCATCTTCCAGTCATGATTCCTTCTATCCACAAATAATTTCAAATATAATGATCCAAAACCCCGCAGTTCCCACTCAGTCTGTACTTTAGACAGATATTTATCTAAATAACATACATTCAGGATACATAATAAACATAAAGTCCATTCTTAAAGAGTCTTAAAGAGACACAATTTCTTTTTAATCACTAGAGTAATAAATTGCATACAGAAGCTTTATACTTCTATACTAATGATACTAGGTGACTGAGTAAAAGCTACTCACACATGTCATTGGGATCGTTTTCAAATTTGTCATTTAACACGTACAGCAACATTATTAATATTTCTATACTAAACCTTTTAATTAACAACATGTGAAAAGTGTGACACACATGCTCATGCAATGAAAACACTGTGAAAGCCTCCTGTCAACAAGTTATTCCCCCACCCACTTCTATAATGCCTAGGTCACGAGGTAACAACCTGAAGCTGTGCACCCCTACACCAGCTGACAGGTGACAGCTATAATTTTCCACTTTCTGGTCTGTCCCCTTATTTCAACCCATTCCTGAGCATGTGATTGCCAGCGTGTCAAAAGGAAGTGTGAATGCAAAATTGCAGCAAAGGACTTTCTAGTTAAACCACAATTCAGTAAATGAGAAATGGAAAGAGGGAAACAAGGAGGGAGTAAATACTGCTCTGTGTGATTACTTTTTCCCCCACCACTGAGACGGTAGCAGTCATCACAGAGGTAATGATTGCTACCGACACTTAAGTGAAAGGATTCATTAAGGTTCTGCATGCATTTGGACATGCCTATACTTAAACAATACTGGGAAACCTCTTTATAAATGTTACCCAGATAACACCACCACGCATTTCCTTTAAACTGAGTTAACAGTAGTTCCCCAAAGCAGATGCAAATGAGAGGTGGGAAAGTTATGTAGGGTTATGATTAGTGATATTACTAAGCCAGACAGTCAGTGAACTGTTTAAATCTTGGCTCACTGCAATGCTGTCCTGAGACGAAGGCAATATTTAAGCTTGATATGAAAATAAAAGTACCACAGAATACTTTAATACTACAGCAAAAGTATGAGGTTATCCCTCATTTCTTTATATTTTGCCTCCAAGGAGCTAGACTATCAATTTTTTTTTTTTTTTTTTTTAAACTGGAGATTTTTCAGATTTTTCCCTCTGAGCTGCCTGCAGCCTTCATACCAGAGCATTTTCAGAGGAATGCTTCTTATTGTTTGTTTGTTGTGTCACTGACCTATGAATCACTAAAGCATAAAAAAGGTACATAACTCAAAATATGAATCAGTGTCATCCCCACACATAACAGAAAACCTGGCAAAGAACCCGTTTTCAGCTGTGTCTTTAGGCACTTGTTAATAGCAGCCTGTTGCAAAAACATGTCATTTGGTCCCATTTCTTCAAGCATGAAGTAGTATTTTTGTACCAACAAGGTGATTCGCAAAACTATTATCACCACCCCAGAGCCCGAACCTGAACATTACTGAAACACTGCGGGACAAAAATGGAATAAAAAGAAATCAACATCCAAGGATGAACTCTGAGTGTCCTTCAACAAGCCTGGAGAACTATTCCTCAAACTACTTTAAAGAAATCATGCCAAACACTGATTTTCAGGTTCATTAGAAAATTGGGCCATCTCTGGTTTAGCCCTATATAATGGACTTAGATTTACGGTTACACTTTTCCATAAATCGCTGCAACTTTTCCTTCGTTTTCCTACCAAAATACAAGAAATGAGGGTCGACTCGAGACTTTTGCACAGCTCTGTGTACGAGTACACCTCACGTTTGATTGTGCAACAATAATGAATTAGAACTACAATCTCTCATGTCTTCATGTGCCACATGCACAACAGTTTGCAACAACGGCTGACACTTCCTGGATAATTCTGGCTGGATTTATGTCACCCAACACAAAACAAGTGGGATCCTTTCATAGTGAGAAGACGACAGCCCGGTGACAGAAAGGTTAGTCACCTAACCGGGCCCGCGGCCACTGCAACAAGTCTGCCTCGATTCTCGCTGCGTTCACACATCGGATGCAGCTCCGCTACTGTGTGTCACTGACATGCTTTGACAAACAGACATGCTGCTATCACCCGCGACCACAACCGGTCCAAATAACTGGGAATGCTGCCTGATAGCGTGTCTTAAAATGGGGCTTTGAAGGGGGACGGTGAAAGGGTTAACACACTATGAGCCGCCTCACATTAACTTCCTATAACAGCTCCGTCAAAGCCTGGTAACCTTAAAAATAAAACACATAGCAACAGCAACTAAAGTAAAAACAGTACAACACATTTAGGACTTTACTGTAAAAACTTTTTCATTAAAAAAAATAAAAGGAGCTCGTAAAAAGCTAAGAGCTCAAGCAAACTGTCTTTAACGTACCTTTGCCGTCTGTTTTTCTCATCGTCGCGGTGTAATCCTCAAAAGCATTCCCCGCGATTCAACCAACTGCTGACAAATAATAATAATAATAATAATGATAAAGTAAAATAATAATCTACTCTTCTTCCCCCTCTGCTTTCTCCTTGGGTGAAAATAAGGCTGATTTACAGCACGCAGGCTAAGAACGGTGAAGTCCCAACCAGACAAAGCTCAATCAGTTTGAAGGTTTCAATCCGAGGAGAAAAGAACCTGAAATGAAAGAGAGGGAAACGCGAAGACTACTTAACGCGCTCATTAAACAGCAAAGAATCGTTTGGGGGGGATAAAAATTTCTCCTTCCCCACAGACGGTGTGATTTCAGACCGGCTAACCAGCTAGCCTGTAGCTACTTCCTTTCTCTGTGCCTAAATAACAGCAGCGGCAGGCTGAGCTGAGCTGAAAAAGTTGAGGAAAAAGCCACACACACCAGATTCTATACAATAAAGACACCCTGTTGCTCAGAGGCGTTTGTAGGAGAGCAGCGCCCCCTGCTGGATTAGCTGTGGTACTACAGGTGTCACGCAAAGGCTCTGTGTTTCATCCGTGTTTTCTTTTTTGTTTGTTTGTTTTTTCCGCCTCAGTGGGAGGTGGCACAATTGACTAGTTCACGTAAGCTACATAAAATAGCAGCTAAAATAGCTATTGACATCTCCACTTTGTTTTGAGACGTATTATTTGTATTCTGACACCACTAGTTTTAGTGGAGCGTTCCGTTGTCCTAGCAACTGCGTCTGACTTTTTTTTTTTTTTTTTTTTTATACCTAATAAATATACTCGGGATTCTTTGAACGTCGTCTCTGTACAGTCCGTATGTATATGCTGCTGCGTGATCGCTCGTTTGCTATTATTCCAAAACCTTTACACCAGCCTCGCATAGCAGAACCTTTAAGGGACAATTTAGGCTTCAAAAATTGTATTAAATAAATAAATAAATAAATAAATAAATAAATAAATAAATAATAGTAATAGAATTGAATTGAGCCTTTATTTTATAATTTTAATGATAAATCCATCAAACATATATATGTAGATATATGGAGAGAGATAGGATCAATGATATCAATGTAAAAATAAATATAGCATAAATAATACAATTTCTTTATTCTATATTACATTTTACTTTAAATATCAAATTCGACTTTTTCAATAGCCACACATTTTTTGTTTTCTTTACTTTTAAAAAATCATTTTCACATATTTGCCCAAATACACTATTCATATAATAATTCACACTTATGCAAAGGTGCTGTATTAAATTCTTGTGAGTTAAGAAAAACATTTATGACTATTTTATTAAAAGTGATAACAGGATAACATGACTAAGTGGCTATATTAAATTTATTTTTAGATTATCACATTCATGTGACAAATAAATACTCCGGGCCACAGATTTAATAATATTTCATATGCTTTTAACATATATTTATAACGTATGGTATCAGGGTTGCACATCAGTGCTGGTATTAGTGTTTTCTCTTAAAAACATGCGAGCAGTGGATGGTAATGTACTGTGAATGTCAAGGACAAATGTAGTTATATGAATAAAGGAAGGAAACTTTGACATTTATTTGTCTTCCTTTGGTAATGCGGGTTACAGGGTCACAGTGGTTACAGTGATGCTCGGTGTCATCAGAAAATAATGGCAAAATACAAAATGTGTCAAAGAGGACTGACCTTTGACCTGCACGGTGTGAGCAAACGAATGGACATGTCACCTCTTCTTTGTCATGCCATCTCACTGTTTTTGACTCTTTCTTAAACAGGCTAAATATATTTTAGCAACAGGGTTGCACATGTGTTGTGGGACACAATTTAATAGTGCAGAATTATAGTTGTTATTGTTGTTGTTGATGATGTTTAAAAAGCAGTTTAACAATTATAATAGATGTGTCAACAAAATCAAAAAGAAAAAAGTGGAGATATAATTTTTTTGATTACAATTTTCTGCTTATGTAGGTTATTGTACCTACTATGTGCTCAATCCACTTAAATGATCTTTATTGAACTGTTATGCTATATTTGTTTCAGTTCCTGCTGCTCTCTTGGCCAGATATCTCTTGAAAAACACATTTTTACCTGGATGAATAAACGATATATAAACTTCACGTTGCCAAAAACTGATCCACCTTGAGACAGGACTGTTCATTCTGACTTAAAATGAACTGATATCATTCATATACTTGACATATAGCTGACAGATTATAGGCCAACATATTCAAAGTTCATGTTGTCCTGTTTACAGCAGCTTAAATAGCAGAAATAACCTTTCGGCAGATCATCACTGTACTCTTTATATAATCTGGCCTTCTTTTCCTCCTGTAGCAATTTATGCTGAAGACAACGTTCTCGCACCAAAACGACTGCTTGACTGTGGGATGAATGTTGTTAATTTTTTTCAATGTACATTTTTATGTTTTTGAATTATTTAGAAAATTGTTGAAGCTAGAGTGGAGAGCCCAGAGCGGGAGAATAAGAACAATCCATCTGATTTTCAATCTGCCAACCAAAAAGCAAAACAAAGCAAAACAGACATTTCTACAGCTAATAGCGAAAAAAACAAGAACTTCTCTGTCATTTAATTCTTTATCTGTTACTTAATTACTTTGGTATAGTAATAATTGTCACAGCTGAGCTCTTTATCAGCAGGAAAAAGCTGTAAAACATATTAAAATACATTTAAAAGTTGAAAATAATCCCCTCTTCATTCTTCATTGGCCAAATTGGAATATTTGCTAGGCCCCCAGGCCTAATGTTTGAGACCCCAGTTTCACTGCATTCTGCATAGGACCCGAGCTAAGACGGACAGGCACATGGCTCCGTTCTGAGCACAGAAAGGAATTTGCAGGAATACCAGAGCGGCAAAAACCAGCTGCTGGTAGATAGAGTGACTGTTCAAACTTCAAGCCAATAGCATAAGTCACCATCAAGTGTGGGATCTACCAAGGTGCAGCTATACCAAGTGATAGCAACACCAGGGAGAAGAAACACCAGAAGCTGGAGAAATGCTAAAGACTTAGAGAAGAGCTTGAAAACCCAACTCACAACAGACTGAGATTAAATACACTGTTGTGTACATTCTGTTCTGCTTGCTACTTCCTGGTAGGAGGGACAACAAAACTCATTTATTTTTCGTTTCCTTTATTCGTTGCTGTAGCTTACTTGGCAGGCACTTCATTCTTGTTTATGATATTATTAGCACAGCGATTTTCCAGATTAAGGAAAAACACCAGGATTGTAATAAAAATGCACATGAGAAAAAAAGCACAAAATACATCTTTTCTTTACTTAAATGACAAAATGAAAAATGCACAGACTTCTTTTGAGTAAGGTAAAGCAGATGTATTGTCCCCATTCCACAGGCCCATTTTGAACAGGGAAAGAAACAAACTTGTGATCATCCTTTCTTTTACCATTTTATCGCGGTCTCTAACAAAGATTTTAAACGCAAACCTTCAGTCTTTATGGGGGAATATGCTTAGCATAGCTCTATTGTGCATTTGTTTTCATTGTTTCTTTGTTTTATTTGTCAGAGTGTGGTGGTTTGTGAGGGATTTTCCCACGGTGTGATAGAAAGTGTGCTGAATTTACTACGAAACCACTGTTCCAAATATACAGATGTGAAACTGTGAGTTAAAATTGACCTTTTTAAAAAACAAAACCAAATCTGCCATCCATAGCTTAAATAACTCCAGCATCCTAAAAACAGTCCAGTGCCAACCTGTTTCTGTCAACAACAACAAAAGAATGTCACATTTGTGGCTCATTATCTGACAATTTGAACTTGGTAACTCAAACTTTTCAGTTATTTTCTCAATTTTGAGTTTTTTTCTCAGATGTTTGAGTAAGTAAGTCAAAATTCTGAGATAACTTACTCAAAACTGAGATTATAAACTTAGATTTTAACCTAGGAGTTCTTCCACACAGTCCATTCTTAGCAGGAAATTAACCGTAACACTGCTTTTCCACCACCAGATGTTGCTCTCTCAACACCAAACAGTCAAGTTCACCTTCTGAAACATCTGTTGTGACACCAGCTCGTGCCACCTTCATAATCTATGGTGACAAATAAAGGCCATGAGTCATTGCACTCACCTTTCTGCTCCTTCAGGCTCTTTGTATCTAGCACCATCACGCTGTTTCTTCAACCCACTGTGTCTAATTGGAGTTCTCAAGTTTCTTTACAGCTCATTTGATCTGTTTCACGTTTATCTCGTAGATGTCAAAGGTGACATCAAAGACCCAACAATTAGAAGGAAGGCAGGTCTCAGTCAGTTTGTACAGTCTAACAATGATTCAAGTATGTGATATGAACTAGCTGGTGGAGTCTACAGGCTACAGGCACGTGTTTACCAATATGTAAGCTAATCTAAATTCGCAGTATAGTGTGAAGTTTTCGTGTTCAATTCAATTCAACTTTATTTATATAGCACAATTCACAACCACAGTCGCCTCAAGGAGCTTTATATTGTAAGGTAGACCCTACAATAATACATACAGAAAAAAAACCAACCACCATATGACCCCCCATGAGCAAGCACTTTGGCGACAGTGGGAAGGAAAAACTCTCTTTTAACAGGAAGAAACCTCCGGCAGAACCAGGCTCAGGGAGGGGCGGGGCCATCTGCTGCGACCGGTTGGGGTGAGAGAAGGAAAACAGGATAAAGACATGCTGTGGAAGAGAGACAGAGATTAATAACAGATATGATTCGATGCAGAGAGGTCTATTAACACATAGTGAGTGAGAAAGGTGACTGGAAAGGAAAAACTCAATGCATCATGGGAATCCCTGGCAGCCTACGTCTATTGCAGCATAACTAAGGGAGGATTCAGGGTCACCTGGTCCAGCCCTAACTATATGCTTTAGCAAAAAGGAAAGTTTTAAGCCTAATCTTGAAAGTAGAGATAGTGTCTGTCTCCTGAATCCAAACTGGAAGCTGGTTCCACAGAAGAGGGGCCTGAAAACTGAAGGCTCTGCCTCCCATTCTACTTTTAAATACTCTAGGAACAACAAGTAGGCCTGCAGTGTGAGAGCGAAGTGCTCTAATAGGGTGATATGGTACTACAAGGTCATTAAGATCAGATGGGGCCTGATTATTTAAGACCTTGTATGTGAGGAGCAGGATTTTGAATTCTGGATTTAACAGGAAGCCAGTGAAGGGAAGCGGTGTTTGTTGATGGTTTTCAGATCAGCCATTGACTTCAGAACCAGCTGCTTATCATTACGAGGAGTCACTCCTTATAATGACAGTCTTTGACTGGAGTTGATTAGACTGTTGGTTGAGGATGGGACATGAGTGTCCATCCCTGAACTTACAACATGGAGAAACACGGACGTACCTTCTGGATCAGAAAAAACCTGAAACCTGCATTCAATTTGACCACCAGATGGCGATAGCTGTGGTTGCCGAACGACTTCTTGTCACATAGAAATCATTGGAGAGTAGCTCTCTGAGTTCAGTCGCTCATTTTGGGTCATAAAAAAATAAAAGCATCTTTTTGTCAGTTTTCATAAATGGAAGGCTATCCTTGGGGGGAAACAACACAATTTCAATTACAAATTAATATTTAATGAGCATGCAGAGTTACACTACTGTGCAAAAGTCTTGAGCCACCCAATGTCTTTATATTTTGCAAATCTTTTTACAGTGCTCTTCAGCTTTCTGGAGACGTTTTCTTTAGACATTTGCCACTTTTTCACTCAAAGTCCAGTCTTTGTACCTGATTATCTTCACAGAAATGTTTGCCGTGAGTAAGTGTGAATACCTAACTGAAGGGACAAATCAGTGTTTTGAGTGCACATAACAGACAACTTTGCAAAGAACACAATTTAACATGTTTAGACTGTTTATTGCAAAAACACATGATGTGTTTCCATTTCTCTGGCTGAATCTATGGAAAATGCAAAGCAGTCTGACAGGCGCAAAATGGTATTTTTGCGCCTGTCAGAATGTGCTATATAAATAAAGTTGTATTGTAACAAGGTGATTCCCAATGAGCTGCTAGCTGAAAACTCAGCATATGTTGATGCAGCGTGCAGTGTGTCCTTACAGAAACTGAGGAAACAAGTGGAGAACAAAAGAAGAAGTGTCAGCCCTAAAAACGATCAACAGCAGATAAACAGCACGTGAGAGTCGTGTTCTAAGGAAGTATGAAAAAGACTTGACGCAGGACCTGAGACATGCATCTAGCCCTTCAGTTGACCCGTTCACTGACTTTCAAGATCAGTAGAAATGTTCACACTCTGTTTTTGCCTCATACACTGCATTTCCATGTATTTTTGCACCTGTTTCCCATCGTGGGGTGGGGTGGCTGTAGCTCAGGTGGCAGAGCAGGTCACCTGCTGCACGGAAGGTTGGTGGTTCAATCCTAGTCTGCTCCAGTCTACCTGCCAAATATCCATCGGAGTGTGAATGATGTGTGAATGTTAGTTAGGAACCACTTAGGAAAACGTGCTTGTGCGATTGGCTGAATGAACAAGTTGTGTAAAGTCCTTTGAGTGCTCAGATGAGTAGAAAAGCGTTATATAAGAACAGGTCCTTTTATTATTTCCTAGTAAAATATAAAGAAATGACCCACCCATTTTTTACAGCCAAAATGGTGATGAAGGAAAAACTAATATCAGGGTCAAATCAGGACTTAATAAGATGGGTGACATAAACAGCTACGTCCACCCATCAGACTGTCTATCCACTTAACTTGGAACCTGCCCAGTTTGTATCACAGGTGGTTATTTCAGCTGCCGAGTGTCATCCACTCACTATAGTGTCTGGTGGTCACGTCACTGCGAATCTCTTCCTGTGTGGACTGCTCGTTTCACCTGCAGCAGGAGGGCAACTGCAAAAGGATTAGTAGTTGTACAGGAATCAATGGGGGCCCCCACCCTTCCACCCGTGACTCCAATAAACCTGATGTATTGCTGGACTCTGTCTCTAGTTTCAGGTAACAGTGAATATAAATTTGTAGGGAGACTATGAAGGCTTCGTCCATCAGCTGTGACTTGTTGATTAGAAGTTGTTAGCCAATAAGCATGCAGTGTCATCACTGATTTCACAGGCAGATGTGCTCCTTCCTCATCAGGTCCACTTTAGAAATACCGAAAAGTTGATGGTAAAACGTTCAGCTCGAGCTTTCATAACAGGTGTTCTCAAATCAGCGGGTGACATCAGCAGGTTAGAGAAACATGTTCCACAGGGTCTGTGTTGTCGACCGGTCTGTCTTCCTTTGTGCAATGACGCTATAAACGACTTTTCTACTGTCAGTTTCTTCAAGTGCCAAAAGAACTTGGACCTAAATAAAATGGAAACACTGCATTGCATGTCTTGAAACTGCACTCCAAGTCCTTCTTTGGAGAACTTGCATCTTAATAACTGATACTGCTGTTATCACTACTTTGCTTTTAAGAATGCTTCACATGTGATTACGCCATCAGTGAAGAAAGCGCAGGTGTTTTCAATCACTCGTATCACTCAAAGGTTAGTGATGTCAGTGACACTGGCTGTGGTGAAAACAGTCAATAATCTGATGTAAAAACTGGCACAACAGCAATTTTCTGTTTTTTTTATCTTTCATTGGTTAACCACCGCAGGAAAAAAAACAAAAACAAAAAAACTAAGCCAAAGTGCATCACTCCGCATTTGTGTTAATTTCAACAGAAAACTTTAAAAATGTGCCATAGAAAAACAGGCCTTCAGGAAGTTGTCACACGTGGATTTCCTAAGTACTCACCGTCGATTATATTTTCACATGAAGAAAGAGAGGAAGTCTGAAATCCGTAAACAAAGACCTGGCAAGAACAAATTTTGTGCGTACGATATTGTAGCAACATGGCGACTTGTTCTTTAGAATAATTGATTCCCTATTGGTGACCCATCAGCTGCTCTCCTCTGCATTCATGCATTTTCACCTTAGCTTTAGTTTGCATGCTGGTATAGGTTTTCCTCTGCAGGCCTGAGTCTGCTGGTGTTCCCTTTCCCCCACTGCGTACTAGGATAGGCACAGGCCCTTTGTAATCTTCAGCAGTACACACACATTTAAAAGCTGCTTGGCAGTAATTTGGTGGCTGTCACTGGAAATACAGTAATATCACTGGTCATAGTTGAGGACGCACTTTTGTTTAAATCCCTTGAAGTGGAGACCTGCAGAGCTGGCCTGCTTATCACTGAAGAAGAAAAAGCACACACTCATGCAGTTGTGGCCAGATACGCACATTGTGGTTTTGGAGTGCTTTGAAGTCGTATTTTCAGAGTAAGGGCGTTTTCAACAGTCGTGGGTGTTGTTGACACCTCAGGATGTTGTAGCCTGTTGTACATTTTCCGGGTGTTTTTCTTTTTCCTCAGTTTATTCACAATAACAGTCTCGCCACCACCTTTAGATCTATACAGAGTAACACAAGTCCTCTATCAACCATGATGGAGGACGTGTCTTCAACACTAAAAAAGAAGAAGTTGTGGAAGTTTTGCAGGGGGACAGCACAGAAATTATGTAGTTAATTAAAGTACACACAATGTAGGTCAAATGATTCTGTGCATTGTTTCTGCATTTGCATGGGCGACCTTGTCTCGCCGTTTGGTAAAGAAACTGTGCAAACTGGAATAATTCATGCAGACGCAGGCGACTGCGAGAATGCAAAGGGATATCTGCTTATAAGAATAATTGGGCGCTGATATGATTGGTTTCATTTGACTTTTTTTGGCATCTGATAAATGATAATTACAGTGCAGCAGCACAATTACAGCCTGCTTGGCTGGAGCATTAAATATATAATAACAGCTCTTTGAAAACGTCACTCGTGTTCGGCCACGAGCTCTGGTTTTGCTCATATCTGAAATTTGGTTTCTTAATTTTGGGGTCTGCCACTGCTTTCTGCTTCTTGCGGGGCGCCTCTTGTGTTTTTTGTGTTTATGGCTTGAAAATTGTCACAGCTTCAGCGGTAATGTCTGCCTCGTGGCATGTGGTTGGGGGCCCACTGGTGCATGGTAGGGGGTTTATTGAAGACAAGGGTTTCATGCGTGGTGGCTATGTGTGAACAATGTAAGTGCGGCCTGCACACCCAAGCCAACAGCCCCAGCTGCAAGAGAAGATATATAGTGTGAAACCTCACTATCTACAGGGAGGGGCACCTTTTCATCTGAGTTCCTGTTTTTCTCTTGTATTTTCCCTTTTATTTTCTTATATTTGAGAAAAGAAATTGTCATAACTCAGCAAGAGGCCAGGTCTCGTAAATGAGTGAGTCTTTCCCCATATCCTTATTGCATAGCAAAAATTTACAACTAGTTAACAACTGGTGTGGCACGGTTTTGAAACAGTCTTTCCCGTTACAGGCCATAGAACGACTTAAGCAATAGATTTGATTGGTTGTAGCGGTAACAATGCACGGCGTCCTGGGAAAAAATAAATAAGGATGTTAATAAACCAGAAAAAAATGTTGGAGACGGGTAAATGATAACTTGGTTTTTCTTGTTACACAGTGATGGAACATGTGCAGCCTCTCTGTTATGCATGTGTGAATGTGTGTGTGTGTGTGTGAATTTATGTGTGTGTGTGTGTGTTTTGGGTGTGTCGGGCTTACTTCCCCATGTAAGTAAGACTGTACTGCAAAAAACTCTTTAGTCAGCGACAGCAGCTGCACTATCATACACTCAGCATCACCAAGAGCGGCCAGAGGTAAGCACTCACCACTGCACCTTCACCTCACTGCAGCTCTGCAATGAAGTCAAATTCAAAACGAATCAGATTTATATTTAGAACAGGAAAAAAAAGAATTTACACCCATAACTTTTAAACATAAATTCCAATTAAATGCCAATGAATTAATTACATCGTTTGCTATAAAGATTAAAACTTGGTGTAAAATGTAGTCAAATATATATTTTTTCCACTCAGATATTATTGAATACAATTTCAGCACAACGGCAAAGCTGCATTTCTTCAAATATTTTTATATATATAAAAAAGAAAAAAAAAACACTTTTTTTTTTAACTGGTAATTATTTATTATAATTTCGTTAATTTTAAGTGAGGGAATTTTAAGCAATTATTGTTTTGCATTCTTGATAACAAAAAAAACATGTTTTTCCTTCATGTGGTGATTTAAATGCCCCCACGTCTCACTCATCCTGTGTTAACCGCAGATACGTGGAGACTGTAGCGTTTGGGAGACATTTAAATGAGGCCTTTTAAACTGACTGAAACTTTGCAATGAAGCGGCTCAGAGTGCAGTACTGAGAGTGAGGGAAATTTCTTTCATGGCTTTGATTTTCATACAGAAATCACTATTGTTTCTTTGTGTTCTTCTGCTTTTATTCTCAGGTGTTTGTTGCTCACAGGCAGCGAGCTCCAGTGGTTAGAGTGCGCCCATAGCCTGTTTACTCACAGGAGTTTCGCACTAATTCCCGTGCAGCTCGGTTCAGCCTGTTCTCACCCAAATCCTTCATCCGACCGGCCGGCTCAGTTTTCCCATCATGAGTGCCTTGTCTTCCCTCACGTCCTCTTCCTCCTGCCCTCACATGTACAACTTACCCACCTACCAGAGCAACAGCACCGCACCAAATGCCACCAGTGCTGCAACTGGGATCAACCATGTGATCCTGAGGCATTACAACTACACCGGCCGTCTGCAGAACAGGACCATCGCGAACACCCAGAACCAGATCAGTGTCTCCGTGGCCGTCTTCCTGTTCTTCAGCATTGTCATCATCCTGGAGAATCTCCTGGTGCTGGTGGCCGTCATCTCCCGCATCCGCCGCAGCCGTCGTTGGGTATATGTTTGCATTGCCAACATCACACTCAGCGATCTCCTCACCGGAGCCGCTTACCTGGTGAACATCTGCTTGTCTGGCAGCCAGACCTTTCGCCTGACGCCTGCTCTGTGGCTCTTCAGGGAGGGCATGCTGTTTGTGGCCCTGGCAGCTTCCATATTCAGTTTGCTGCTGATTGCTGTGGAGCGTTACACCACTATGATGAAGCCACTTCCCCAGAAGTCAACCAGAAAGACCTACTATCGAATCTATGGCTTGGTAGCGCTTTGTTGGGGTTTGGCGCTGGTTATTGGCTTTCTCCCCTTGCTGGGCTGGAACTGTGTGTGCAGCCTGGATGGATGCTCCACCCTGCTTCCTCTCTACTCCAAGACTTACATCTTTTTTTCTCTCATTATCTTTTTCGTCATCCTTCTGGCTATCGGTGTGCTCTATGGTGCCATCTACTGCCACGTGCACAAGAGTGCTCAGCTAGCGCCCCAGCGCAGTCGCAAGCGCTCCTTAGCTCTGCTGAAGACTGTTATCACCATTGTTGGGGTCTTTATGCTCTGCTGGGGGCCGCTCTTCATGCTGTTACTGGTAGATTTCTTCTGTGTCTCCCGCCAGTGCGCACTGCTGTTCAGCGCTGAATTTTGCATCTCCCTGGCCGTCCTCAACTCGGGCCTGAACCCCATCATCTACGCCCTGGGCAGCAGCGAGATGAGAAAAGCCATCGCTGAGCTGCTCTGCTGCTGCTGCCTGAGGGTTGGCCTCTGCCACCCAGACACATTCACATCAAAGGAGACCAGCAGCACCTCAGAGAGCAGGAGGGACAGTCTGAGGAACAGTTTTAGTAAGGTCAGGAACCTGAGTGTGGCCTCCCCGCCATCCACCCCAAGCAAAACTCGCAGGGCACCTAGAAAATATAGGCTGAGCACCACCACCAGCTGCCTGTCAGTTTCAAGTGGTTAAACCACAACGTTCCCCTCCCAAGTAAACCAACCTGTGTGCACTGATACACATCTAACCGTTTCCTCTCAGTTTTGGTTTGAATGTTCACTGCTTCATGAAATGCACATGCACTGCTGACTAAACGCTCCAATAATATCCTGAAAATATTCCAGTTTGCAATAATGTTACAAGAAAAAGGCAATTTTATTTTTTTTTGCATAACAATGCATTCTTTTGTAACTGTATATGATCATTTACATTCACTGTAGTTTTCTATTATTGCACGATATCAATAGATTATTGTTTATATGAATATAAAATATGTACATTTATGTTGTTTTTTGTACTACTTCTGTTTAAGAAATATAAATAAAGTTTATTTTGCCTTATCCATGCGTGCCTGCTCTTTTCAGTAGGATAGTACCTCTGCTTACCTCTGGAGGGAGGCACGTCATCAGAGCTTTGACCCCCTCCTGTAAATGATCAGATGATTCAGTATCACTTAAACCTTCATAGACTGAAAGCAGACATTATACAGACCTTAATATCAATTCTAGATTTACTAAATATACCAAATATACAAATTCCAGCAAGTTTAAGTGATGATTTTAGTCTGCCTAAAGAAAGTTTAATCTGTATTTTGCAGGCATGTCGCTGTACATGTAATGCTTCTTTCTGTAGTTTCAAAAGCTTTTCCTAACAGGCTTTTCAAGAGGCCATTTCCAGCCTGCTCACCATTTCCTGTGTTTCTGACAGAATGACTGATTGGAGTTCAGTGCAGAGGAGGTGAGGGCTGGGACTGCAGCCCCAAGGGCATACGCAGCCAGGGCTAATTGATAAATTCATTATGACTGTCTGGCAGCACGAGGAGATAAGGTTCAGCAGATAGTATGTACCCTTAAATTATACAGGCTACTGTACTGTACTGTATTTCTCCTGCTGACGCACACTGATCTGAGATGGAGGAAAGTATTTTTGCAAATCAAAAGTAGTCGTCTGCCGTTCTGCAAAGGCGCAACATGCGAGCAAGTGCTTTATTTGTTTTTACAAAAGAATCAGTGCAATAACTCCAAGCGACAGGGGGTTTCTCACTAGCTGTAAACTCAAAGCGATCTGCGGTTCAAAAGATTTGGAAGTTCCCACTCTTAATGTAAGACACATGGTTAATTCTCTCAGGTTTTTGAAGTATATCCTAAAAGAAAGACCTGTTTACATGATAAGTCCTCCTAAAGTTAATGACCAGGAAAGAAGCATCTCCAGTTATTATTTATCAAGCTTTTAACACTTTAATTCTCTGCTAATCGTTTGAAGGCTGGTGTTGTTTGAGCAGGCACAGACTACATGCAGTCACCACGCTATGACTCAACTGTTGCAAGAAAATGACATTCTTGGTGCAGCTGGGAAGCATGTCCCGTCTGCCTGCAACACTAAAACTAAATTTTCATTTAAAAAACCTCTTTCAAAATTAAATGGGTACAGCGTTAGAAAGTGAATGACTTATTGAAACAGTAGGAACGATGGATTATTACAAATTACTGCATGTGGATTGGTGCACTGATAAGAGCTAGTGTGGTGAGTCACAAACCCGTATTGGCAATAAAAAAAGATTAGGCAAGATGACAAATAGGCTTAATCCCTTTCCTAGAATTTCCAAGCTAGATTTTGCAGACATTAAATGCCTCAAAGTGTCCCCGTAGGCCAGAGCGATAAAGCCTTATACCCCGAGAGTTAGCCTCAGTTCCATTAGGCTCCCCAGGAAGTGTGTTTAAAAGCTCAAACATGATACTGGGATTTTCTGTCTATTGTCTAATAATGACCTGGAGTAGTTACTGCACCAGCACACAGTCTTTTTCAAAGACAACGTGCTGGGGGAGACTTCAGTCTTATAACACATAATATTAGGCCGATCAGGAGTTATTGCCTCGTCGTTCTTTGTTTCACACACCTGGCACGACTTCCTGAAGTTAAAAACATTTGCTTATCAATAATGATTTCAGAGATGTTCCAGTCTCCTGGCAGTCTGTCATGCAGGCATTCCCGTTCATGATGTCTGAAAGCTGCACGGGCTCGTCAGCGTCGACTGGAAATGAAGCGGTGAAGGTGAGGAAGGAAGAATCCTGCTTTCGCCCACGCAGAGCTTGAGGTGATTGTGTTGTGGCAAAATATGCAGGAAGCACGCACGCACGCGCGCACACACACACACACACACACACACACACACACTCATTATTCAGCGTTAAATCAATGTAAAATGACAAATAATGACATGTAGTCATGCACATAAAAGATGCACGTGCACGCGCTCAAGGTTAGACATGCACAGATACGTCTGCTTTGTTTTTGTGGCTGGGGAACCAAGCAAGTTATAGCTAGTTGTGTGTGTGTGTGTGTGTGTGTGTGTGTCTGTTTGTGTGATTTCCCCCTCTTCATGAAATCCTGCATCTCTGCCGTTAAGTGCAGGGGATAAAACTCCCTCATCCTTGGTCCTGGCATGGCTCCAGGTCTGGGTGCCTGATGAAAAAGCAACAGCAAATTCCAGGCTTTATTAGCTCGAGCCTGAGAGACATTTGTTGTATCATATCTAACGTGTCAGGGGCTGATCACCAATCCATGCTGCTGCTCTCTCATTCTCCCCTTACAACAACAAGGCCTTTTCACTCTTCTAAATGAGGTACGATGGGTTAATGACGGTTGCGTGCAGACGTGGCTTTGCCCTCAATAATTACCTTGCTGGCTTTGCCTCCAGGTGTTCAGCAGACAGCTAATGATGTACTGTCTGAGGAGAGAGGAAGGCAGCGGGTGAGGCAAAAAAGCTACACGGGGGAGCTTGTGATTGGTTGCTATCAGCACTGCGACAACTCGGTGGCACATGTGGTGCAGAAGGACTGGGTGTAAGAAGAGCCCAGAGAAGAAAAGAAAAACAGGAACTCACTCGGGATGTGCTCGTAAAGAAAATACTGCCACATGTCCGTACAGCTTTACTGTTGAAGGGAAATGACACTGTTTTATAAACTGTGTCTTTCATTTTCAGCCTTGACGTCATTTCTGTGACACGTTTCTAGTTTCCTTGCAGAGATGCGTGGCTGACTAATACAGAAATCAATATCAAGGAATACTCCACCCAAAGGCTTCTGAAAGTGAGTTGCAGCTCACATATAGAATTGAAGGGTGGATCTAAGAAGTGTGCAGCATGCTCCACTAGGTCAGCGTTTTTCAATATACGTTGCAGATCAGTCCAGTTTCATATCATCCAAAATATCTTTATCGACTCTTAAACTAGTCCTGCTTTTTTGCCCAAATATGGTGAAATGCACAGCTCATGCATTCTGCCCCAGCACGACAGTCTGGAGTTCACTTCAGTCCTGAAAAACAGCAGCATGCACTAACTATCAGCCAATGACATGGCAGCAAGTCCATGCAATAAATAAATAAATAATAATAAATAAAAATAAATGTGTGTGTAAAAAGACACATGCTTGCTTTTTCCTACAGTCAGCCGATTTCAGTTTGAATGCAGGAGGGGTAAACTGGTGCAGCGATACAGCTTTTATGTGGGCGTTACTTTTATTTTTATTTCACAAAAGAACACGAGCACGATGGTAAAGTGGAAACTGCACCCAGGACAGAAATAACTGCATTATACAGTGAATGCAACTCTTTGCAAGCATCTGCTCTGACAGCATGCTAACGCTAAGCTAGTGATGATAGAGCTGCGTGCATGCTGACCCAGCACAGCAGCCAGAGCCTGAACTTCAACAGGTAACAAAAGCAGGGATCGATGTCTGTAGCAACATTTCAGGGAGATATTTCTGGACCCCTTATTATCAGCTGAGCACGGTTTAAATGTCGCAGCCTACCTGTGTAACTGGTGTCCACCTGTTCAGACGATGAGTTCACCGTCCTCAAGCGCATGCAAGGTGCACCTAATAGAGTGATCAGCGAGTGTGACTGAAACAGATGTGGTCTTTGTATTCATGTAATGAGAACCCAATCTGTACATGAAGTCAGAGTTTAGGTTCACATTCTGCACCCTCTGGTTTCTCTCTGTCGTCCTACAGCTGCATTCGTTTGGAGTTTAAAACAAGATGGTGCTTTCAGAAGATTTAAGGAAGTGATCAGTTGTGGGCCAGGTCAATTTTCTGCCTTCTTTCAACTCAGTAAACAGCTCAGGATGCATTTCACTAAGGGCTAGGCACAAACAAATGATCTGCTCTGAGGCTGAAGAAGAAGGCCTAAACGATATGTTGTTGGGACATAGATATTTCCAGTAGTGTGTCTGAGGCTTTTTTATCACTGTGAACAGACTGACCACAAAGTATTTCAGCCCATAATGGATAAAAAAAACTTGTAGCAGCTGTTTCAAAGAAAAGCATCTTCAGAGATATGATTTCACTGCTGTTCAGAGAAACACGAGGACGTATTGATGCTTCGGTCCAGACAGCAGCATGTAAGCACCGTATTTAAGCGCAGCGAGCGACAGTACACCGCACATTGTTTAAAGACAGGGTGGGGGTCCGCCTCTAATGTAATAAATGTCTGAAATTACAGGAACGCACTGACTCACTGTTGAGAGGGAGACGGATTATCATTCCTGTTGTGCTGATATGTTGTCATGCACACCCACAAATTCTTGTTCTGTTTCCTTCTGGCTGAATATGGAGGGAAATCACATCAGAATACTCGAGATAATCCAGTTGGAGACGGTCGAACTGTCTCATTGTTTTGTTACGGTAACACATTTGCATAATCGGCAACCTGGCAGTCGATTTATGCACCAGAACATGTTCACGTTCAGCTTTTTTAACCCACTTCTGTACTCACATCAGAGCAGTTTGAGCTATAATGCTGACAAATAAACTGTAAGTCATTTTAGAACAGGAGACAGTGGCTGGAGTATCGCACATGCTGCACTGAAATGGCAGAGTGGGATCATTTATGTGCCCATTACACTTTATGGAGGAATACTTTTTAATGGCTCTATCTGGGTTTATCGTGCCTATAGCGTTTCCTTTATCTGTGACGCATTTTCTAAAATATTCTTATCATTTATTATGGTTTCAATCATTTTTATGATTCAAAAGAGTTTCTGTGTTACAGTTCCACTGGATCTTTATGCCACACAGCCTGAAAGCTCCCAGCTCCACATCCACACACAAATCAGTACAAAGGAGATATTCAGCTACAAACAGCATCCCTGAAAGCAGCATGCCTGTCTGCTATGCTTGATGGATTGTCAAAGTGCGTGTACAGCCATGTGAAAAGAAAGTTTTTACAGGATAAACTAAACACACCCTGACTGCTTCAGCCAGCTGCTCCTAATGAAATGGGATGTCCAAAGGAGGAGGGTGGAGGAACTGGCCACCTTACAATCACTGAGTTAACCATAAACTCCTCTGTATAGCAAAGTACATCGCATGTGAGGGCATCGGTACGACAGCTAAAGCTTAGCCCAAATTTGGGTCACACAACAGGACAATGATCATGAGCACAGTAGCAAATCTACACCAGAATAACTGAAAAAAAAGAAGAATTGAGGTGCTGCAATGACCCAATCAAAGTCCTGACAGCAGCCAGATTGAAATGTGAGAGCTGTGCAAAAGCCCACAAACCTCAATGAAGCGAAGCAGCGCTGTAAAGACGGGTGGGCCAAAGTCCCGCCACAATAAGACGAGCAGTGTTGGGGAGTGACGGAATACATGTACGTTACGTATTTAAAATACAAAATATGAGTAACTGTAATCCATTACAGTTACCATTTAAAAAGGTGGTATTCAGAATACAGTTACTTTGTTGAAATAAATGGATTACATGACGGTCTTTTCCTGTTTGATATGTTCGGCTATGCCCTCTCTATTTTTGGTAATTCCGGTGAAAACCCAAACAAAACACACATTTAGAGGCTCTAATGCCTGTGTCTCAATCTCACCGCCATGTCACCTCTATAATGACGTGAAGGCAATAGGCAGAGTGTTACAGGCATGGCCCTAAAGAATGCAGCCTGATGGGCAGTGTAGTCCGTGCTGCAGGGAGAATGGACTGCCATACCCGTGATGTGTCTGTGAGCGAGGGAGGGAGAGAAAGGAAAAGTCCGAGTTGTCACCGAGCAGAAACGGGAGCTGGAAGCATGTAAACATAATAATAACCACTGCAGCCAAAAAGAGTGCCTGATGAGCCCAGATGTAAGTAAGCTCGACTGTACACTGTGTTCGTGTTTTCCTCCGAAACAATAAGTTCTGTTGGAGCAGCCTTTCAACGCCTCTCTCTGTCTCTCGCAAGCAAAGTTGACCCAGACAACAAAGCGAGTTTTCAGCTACGAGCCCGACATGAACCCGACGTATTAGCCAGAGGTCCCTTTACTACGGTTTGGAGCCGCGGACCTGTTTTATATACGCGCGGAATAGTTTTCTATACAAGATCACTGCAAAAAGTGCAGCCTTACCTAATGTCCACCTACTGTTACTCATTTATATTAAGATTTAAACATGTAGTTGGTGTTGGTATGGCGAGTAACCTTCAGTAATAGTAATAAATCACACAGCAATAGTACATTCATGTAGTTGTAAAAAGCTTGATAATATATTAAGTAATCCAAAGTATTCAGAATACCTTACAAAATATATTTTGTAAGGTATTCTGAATACTTTGGATACATTTTGGGGCATGTAATCTGTAATCTGTAGTGGAATACATTTTAAAAGTAACCTTCCCAATACTGAAGACGAGTGACTGATCATGATGGCCTCAGCTTACCGGTGCTACATGTGGTTCTGCAAACTGTTGAATGATGGGATGTTCTCTTCTTCACGGGAATCGAGGACTTCTCTGAATCTTTTTGCAGCTGTTAGCTGCGGTTCAGTGCGAAATGTTGCAATGTAGCTGCAATAAGATCGTTATTAAAAATACATACACTTCAGTAATGTTCAGTATGAGCCAAGAACTGTTAGACGTATAACTGTGTTTACATCAATGTAATACTTACTTCATGTAACAGACGTGGCTGCTGTTTAAATAATAATAACACACAGCACGATCCCGGCATTTATTTTATGCAGTACGTCTCTTTTGTGTGCAAGCGTGCACTATGGAAATATCATTCTGCCAAAGCAGGTGCTCGTGCATGCGAGCACATTCATGTATAGTTCTTAGAGCGGAGCTGACATCACTAATGGCCAGACAGTTGGTATCTGGTCGTCTTCACACACACACACACACAACTGGCGGCAACAGGAAACTTTAGGCCCTCTCCTATAGGAATAAACGCCTCCCTATAGGAATGAGAATCCCATTTATTTAGAATTTTGCTTACAATGTCCCATTCAGCAGCCAGACATCAATAATGGCTGTGCAAATATCCAGTGTCGGGGTTATAATTACACCCAATCAATCAGTGGTGCTTGCCATTTTCCTTTGGGCATGTCAACAAGTAGAACAAAGAAGACGGGCGTATTCTTTGCATGTCCGGATGGAAAACTCAAACATTTGCATACAGCCCTCTTTATCCTCACATGGTGGTTTCTGTTGACTGCACCTGGCTGAGGAATTGTTTTCGGAGGAATCCGGGAACACTTTTGGATCTTATAATGATAATGCGCTCAACTTTCTTTTTTTTTTTAATGAATCATGTCCGTGTAGCTGTGCACAAACATACTGTAGCTCATCCACACACTATAAACTGAGAAAGAAAGCAGATGAAGAGGAACAAGGGAGAACAAAGAGACGCCTAAACAACAAATTGTGTTCAGTTGCTTCCTAATTATAGGGGAATGCGCTGCATGCTGTCTTCATTCTGCATTTTCCGCTGCATCATAACAAAATAATAACTAAGAGAAAAGGCCATTGTGGAGAGATCTAATCTGATGCCAATATGGGCAACATGTGGACGGCGCTCCGAGACCAGCTGTTTCCTCTTTATCAGACTCTGGATAGCTGGACAGCGGACACAAAGGAGACTGGCTCCAGGTTATGAGATATGAATGAATGCAGACACACACACTGATAACACAGTGGCAATTATTAAGCAACTTTTTTTCTTTTTAATTTGATAGTTTCAGACAAAATCGAAGAACGTGTAGGTGCTTTTTCCTTCTTCGTTTAGTGTGGAATAAAATGACCAAAGACAACCGTTCTCTCTTGAGGTGCTGGATGTCGGCCATCTGCGCTGACTTTGTCGTCAACCTTGGGAATATATGTGAGCGTGTTTACTCTCTTTTCTTAATCCTCTCTCTCGGCCTCGCTGTGCTGTGGCTGAGTAGTGTGACCACTTAACTAATTGTGCTGTGCAAGATGTTCCAAGGATGATGATTTGGCTTCGGTTTCCTAAAGTTTCCGAAGAGAGGACGCAGGTTTTCATGAAGAGGGGCTCTGCGGGAGACTCCTTTGGAAACGTGGAAAACAATCTGAGGCTTAGTGAGGCTAACGTGCTCAACATGTCGATGTCAAGTAGGTAACCTTTGCAATCCATCGCTGAATAACTACCATTTTAGCTCTAATGCAGCAGATTGAGGCAAATACTGATTTGATGATGAGGCTTGCAATTCCTCCTCCTCATCAGTGTGTGATCTACATATCATGGTACTCCAAACACCGATGTCCATCCAAAAATGTTTCAAAACCTTGGATATGAGCTACACACTGGCACAGATACCGCTGTGGTTTCACAGATGCACACAACCGCTGGCTTTGAGTTTCTCTGTGTTCACAGCAACCAACTCGTCGCATATAGACGCTCACAAAGGCTCAAACTTAAAGAACTAGGTAAGCATGGATTAGTCTTGTGAAGGGAGGCAACCTTATCCTAATCTTTACCTTCTGACAGGCTGAACCAATCACAAACTGTTGAGTTTTGTGTTGTCCTTCTCATTCGTGACATTAACTTCTGCTGTCCTGCTGTTTGGTTTGGTTTTGGAAAATAATAATAATGGATTGGATTTCATATAGCATTTTTCAAGGCACCCAAAGCGCTTTACAATGCCATTATTCATTCACACTCACATTCACATTCACACACTGGTGGAGGCAAGCTACTGTTGTAGCCACAGCTGCCCTGGGGCAGACTGACAGAGGCGAGGCTGCCATATCGCGCCATCGGCCCCTCTGGCCAACACCAGTAGGCGGTAGGGTAAAGTGTCTTGCCCAAGGACACAACAACCAGGACAGAGAGCCCGGGGATCGAACCGGCGACCTTCCGGTTGCAGATACGCTTCCCAACCCCCTGAGCCACGGTTGCCACGGTCGGGTCACACCACCCCTCCTTTACAATATTAACTCTGCACACGATACTACGCCAAAATACCTTAAACAAAGGTGCATATGTGATTACGCCTGCTGTTGTTGGAGACTTTGAGAGGAGGATCGCTACTGCAGGGTCAGAGGTCAGTTACAGTTACATAAACCACTTGTACACAATGTTTCTGTACATCTGGCTTCCTGACAGTAAAGCTTACTTTTAGTAAGTCTAGAAGAGGAAAATGGTTTAGTGGTCGACAGCTTTGACAAGTGGAGATATGAGCATTACTTTAGTTGTGTTGCATGAAAAGACAAAAGTACGATGGTGAAATTAATAAGCAGCCATGCTATACTGCTAACGCAACTTCAGCTCTTTACAAGCGTCCGCACAAACAGCACGCTAACGCAAAGGCCGTTTTATAGAGTAATGTGAAATGAAATGTAACGAGTAGTGTAGCAAATGATTCTCTGCTCTGAGTAATTAAGAAACATCCTGCGTTAACAACTCTAGCACTGGTTGTAAGGTGGCTGACATCCTGCACAAGTATGTTCATTTTTATTGAACTGCGATAAACATGTTTGTAACCGTGCACGCGCTGTAGTTCCATAATAGACGTGTTCTGAGTGCGAAGGCTAAACTCAATGAAGCACTTTGTCTGTGGCACATGTGAAAACAATGAAGCGTTTTCAGTCGGTCGAACAATAAATCCTACGTGACTTCATAGATTTGGGTCTCGTGTTTCAAAGAATCGTCACTCTCTCATCTCTGAGATTATTCACGAGAGGGTTTAGGCTCCGAGCGGTGACTTGCAGGTTTGATGTTACGTAGCAGCAAGCTGACCGCTGGCGTCGTTTGTTTCCATGAGGCCCGAGGAACGGAAGGAGCTAAAGCTTTGTAGAACAGATGTTCCTGCTCAGCTTTAAACCAAATTACCCAGCCGTGCTCACAGCCATGGGCCAGAACCACACAGACGCTGAGTGAATGGCGAAGGGGGCAAGAAAAGTAGATCAGGCTCAATAAGGCAGCCACATCATGAAATCTGGTCAGCCTTTGAGGCCTGAAGATAAAAGAGATATTGACATTGCTATGGAGACTAAAAGGAGAGCTGGCGGCTTCGGTCTGGGTGCCGGAGACTTCCTGGGTTCATGTGGGAGTGTGTTTTCATGTTTTTCATTTTGAGGCAGCCGCTTTAACTCGCTTTAATTCAAACGGAAAGATGAACCTCGAGTGATGTGAAATGTAAGAAGCCTGGAAGTTTTAACAGAAGATGAGCTAAAATATAAACTATTGTTTTTACAGCATGTTATTTATTAAGTCAACTTTACATTTAAATTGTGTTTCCCGACAAGGCGAAATCAAGAATCTCCTCTGTTTAAAAGCACGGTACCGTTTAAAAATGATTACTGACTACGTTTTTATTCACAACCTATACACAGCATTTAATCACTAAAGGTGAATTAATTTGCAGGCCTCGGTGAGTGCTAGCACATCTCTGCTTCAGGCTTGTGACTCATGGCTCCACCACAGAAATAACATTTCTGACTGAATCAGCAGACACATTCGTGTGACTTCTGGCACTCGCTTCACCGTTACGACGATGGAAAATGTTGCGTGGGACAGATGTGGCTCAAATGTTAGGACACACCTGACATCTGGACCACATAAGGTGAAGCTGTGGCTTATGTGAGACAGCTACACTCACCCTAGCCCTCGAGTCAAGGCCAAATGTGACCCTTAAGCGAGCAGCAGATGTGGTCCGCATTCGGCCCGTTGCTTTCTGGGAGCTGTGAGTGGTGGAGTTGTGTTGTGGGTTAATGCTGGCATGGCAATTTGACGAGGAAGAAGAAAAAGTGGGAGAAAAACCGACTCAGCAGCGTAAAATTAAGGCCGGGTGTCAACAAAAATAATATCTGTGCTGAAGTGGCAAAAAGCTCAAGTTCCTCCAACAACCGCTTGAGGCTGAAGAGAAACTCAAATGTCCCGGCTTACAGCCCGATACAAGACCAGCTATATTTTTTCTGATCTACACTTTTAAGCTTTATTTAAGTTTTAAAGGCATGCATTACTGAGGGAAGGCCTGCTTTGACTGACAGGTCGATGCTGACACAGGAGACATTATCACCGTGTTTGTGGTGTTGGTGCTTTGCTGTGCTGCAGTTGCCCTTACAAGAAGCCCATACTGCATTTTTTATTCTTGAAATGCTAGTGTTATATTTGTACGTTACTCAGGACTAAGTAGCAGATATCTGTGTGATGCTATCATAAGCTAATAACTTAAAAATTCGCCATCTTGCTAGAATTTGGTCACTTTTCTCTCCAGAAAACCCAGCGTGGTTAAAATGCTCAGAAACATCAGCGTGACTATGATATCTTTTATATTCACAGTCATTGAATAATTTTGATCCAAACATTGTGCATCTTTTTTATTTTCTTTGTTTTAAAAACTCTGTAATTATCTTCCATTAACCTCTTCTTTTCATCCGTTAGGGTTAGGTCTCGCCTCGTCTGCGTCCCGATTGCTGCTATTGTCTTCGTCTTTGTTCTTTCCTGCTGCAACATGCTTTTTTTCCTGGGGATAAGCGATGTTATCTTTTGACACTGAATAGAAATAAAGCAATGCCAGAATTCTTTCTCAGGCTCATTTCAACTTTATTGCATTCAATCAGTGCTGGGTTTGTGCTGAAATGAAACACCTGCAACATCAGAATAAATCATGCATTAAATGAACATGCTGACATTTAGAATAATGCACTTTATGCACCATTTCTACTGAACACTTTGTTCAATTGAACACTTACACAAATCATAGCCAACTTGTCAGTGGTACCACCTGGCTGAAACAATGCCCTGAAGTCGGCATCACACCACCGATAGAGAGAAACCCCTCTCTAACCTTTTCACTGGGTAACCTCCTCCAGGTCTGAATGGAACATTTTCTGCAGAAATTTCAAGTAACGGAAACATAATTTTATGGCGGCAGCCAGGATCAGTGGAGGTGCCGGATAAGAGCAAATTCATCACGCTTACTGATGAGCTTCCACTTTCCTCTGGATATGAAATTTTCAAGCACTTTTCCTTTTGTGGCTTCAAGTTGCACACATTCCCATTTGCTCATAATGTGGGGCTGCTGGTTGAAATGCATTACACAGACATAGCAGACATTTCACTGGGATTAGCTCACAATGAGCCCTAGTCTCAGTCTGGCCTTTGACGGCACAGACAGAGAGACGACACAGGTGAAGATCGAGGGGCGTGTCTGCAGGCGTCTCAGGAGGAGAATGCAGGAATAAACATGAAGGTTGAACAGAACAACAAGACTGGGTTCATTAGCATGTAAGAGTATTCACAAACACCTACCGATCGAGAAAAAAAAGGCAAACTGGCTCACGAAACATTTACACGCCGACGAAGGAAAGCACAGTCGTCTAAGTCGGGACGCACTTCCACGGAGACGTCAAGCTTCAGTCTGTCAGGTTCGGGGACTCTGGTTTGGATTTCATCACCGCCTTTGACTCGAGGCGAGCATCACGTGCACCGTCAGTTTAACACAGCAACCAACAACAGCTGAATCTCGGTCTCACTGCACAAGTAAGCTGTTGCTCGAAGCTGCCGCATGTCAGTAGGCTCCACTCCTGTTCCTGCTGAACTGAGCCAGTTTTCAGGTGTAACACTGATACCAGTTCAGTAGGCACAGGAGGGCAAAGCCCAGAAACAACAGTGAGTGCTGCAGCTTATTTTTGCTCACATCATATGCGGCATGCAGCGTTAGAACAGCAACACCAAGGTCGGGGTGAATTAAGCAGTCACGCAGCTCACAGTGAGCAGTGGGAGAATTTGTGATCACTTAAGACACTTTTATTTCAGGAAAGAAGGCGTTTTAGTTCTTAATTTGCACTGGTGTTAATTTGCTAAAAATCCACCCAAGAAAAATTAAGTGACAGCTCAGACTAACATTAAATCAATCAGCTAGTTTAGCGTAGGAAAAGCTTGGAGACTTTCAGTTAAAGATGATGAAGTGTGGGAAGGTTAGTGCTAAACACTGCATTGATGTCCTAAGCTACCTCAGTCGGACGTGAAGTGGCACGCCCAGATATAGTTGACATTTAGCACCACATTCCTAATCCGGATGCAATCTGAGGCATTTGAAAGAACACATTAAACCTGGGTCACATGGCCTCGCTCAGACAATTTCAAATACATTTGGCATGCGCGATGATTCTTGCCAGATGTTAGAGGTAAGAAGACAGTTGTTGCTGCAGGCAAATGAAGAAACAGTACAGCTTGTCTCACTTCTGGACCATATTGCACAAGCACGCTGCCTTTGGTCCACAGAAGCAGGTGAGCCCACATTAGAGCTTCTCCCTTTTCCCACCTAATCTCTTCCCCCTTCTCCTCCCTCCTTCTTTCCTCATATCCGAGATCATCAGGTTCTTTCCATTCAGCGGAACAAATCCCCCAACGTCGAATCCACTATTTCACCTCAGGCACTGAACTTAGCCACTGTGAACAACACATAGCAGGGATCAATGCTCACCAATTAGCTAAGCTCTGTGCCTTTAGCAAGTGGGTGGCAGGCTTTCGAGGGACCAGAGCCTCACGCAGACCTTTACGTGACTGCTCACCGGTAAAGTTGGTGGCTTCAGCGCCTGCGGTGCTTTGGATGTTGAGGTTCGCTTTTGTGTTTCGGAGCGTGCTGCCGGTGTAGGATCAGGGCCGCTTCCCTGTGTGTTTAAATCTAAAATCCGAGAGCTGAAACGTGAGCTGACTCCAAAAGTTAGTTCTATCACGTAAAGCTGCACGGCCCTCACGTGCATTTACATCAACTTCCTGTCGTATCTGAAAGACGAGACATGTGAAGAGTTTGAATTTCAGACAGCTGCACGTTTAACGGCAGCCTCGTGAGCGTTTCGACACTTTCTGTGCTATTTCACAGCTCTCTTTGTGAGAAGTCTGCTGAGAGTTGATCGCCGTATCTAACTTCACCAATATTTGACTCCATAGCAACATCCAGCATCAGAAATCAACTGAATCCAATCAGAGCAGCTAGGACGGCTACACAAAAGCAACCCGCGATGGAAACTCGACGGTGCGGTGGGTCACCTGCTGAGCTGTGAAGGAGTGGAAATCCCTGGCAATGTGATTTTTGTTTCTCTTTGTGCATCAAATCACGGTGCCAGGAACCCTCCCCACCACAGCCGAGATAGAGAGGCTGCATCCGCCCTCCCCTGCCCTTCGTAAGGTTACATCCTCGTGGGCTCCAGATGCTTTTTTCCCACAGCAGCTGTGAAGCACCTGTGACCTAAAAGAAAGATGGAGAAAGGAAAAAAAGAAGATTTGAGATACTCCTGGGGAATACAAACCTGTATATCAGAGCTTGAACTGATCTGATAATCTGTGATTCGCTTCATCTCGCTTTTGTAACCCTGGAGTGACAGATGATACAGCTTATCTGTGACAAAGAAATAAAGATTACATTTGCGTGGTGAGAGGAATGACTCTGCAGACTTTTTCTGCTGCACAGATCAGCAGGAAGCAGCAGATGTGGAGACTAGTCGGAACATGCAGAGCCAGCTACCTGGTCAGTTTGTTTAAAGGAACTGGAGGGCAAAAATAAAACATCGCTTGTTTGAAATGGCAAAGGCAATGCAGGCCGTTTGGTCCTCCTGGAGTCGGTATACACGCTATGAAATGTCTGCTCAGGATAACAGGCACCAGAAGGAAATCTGCTCCTTTTTTAAACAGAAAAACAACAAGTACAGCAAAGTGACTTGGTTCTGTTTTGTGTCCAATTAAACTGGAGGGTTTCAGGTCAAAGAAACACTGATTTGGTTCCCCCCACCGGTGCAGATTACGAGACACAGGAGAAGAAAAAAGGTTTTTTGTCTTGGTTTTTTTTTACATTTTCTTTATTATAACGTCACCGTGTATTATTATCCTTTGTTGTTCTTGTTTATGCTGTTTTTCAGGGAAAATTCCAGGCCCACCCTGGTGGGGAAGGAATAATGACAGGATTGTTGAGCAGCACTGAGGGGGAGGTTAGGGCAGAGTCTCAACAGTTTCTCCTTTATTGCTTTTCGTACGTCGCCGCCGTCTCCTCTCCCTCAGTTTTAGAGCCGAAACCATCGAGACTTTTCTCCATCATGAGATGCTAATCCAGATCAGATGAGCGATATAACCCAATTGTCTCATGCTTATTCCCTTTGTTAGCCGGATGAGAAGCTTGAAGCCACTCCTCGTGTCTGATTGTTAACTTTCAGGCTAAAGAAAGCAGCGAGTTCACGGAAAGGCATTTCTAAGCCTCACTGATTAACGTGTTATGGCTGGTTTGTTAAATCTCACTTTTACGGTAGGGATACGGGCAGGCTACATCTTGGCAACTTCTTGGAGTACCTGGTGGGTGAAAGGGTGAGCCAAAAAAAGAAAAATAGTCCAACACAGGTACATAAAAGACACTTGCTGTGCCTCAAATTGTGTACCATTATGTGTGCACACTGCAAGCACAGCTGCACAAAGGTCACCACAAGAACCTGGGTGGTTTACCCGTAACGATCCAAAGCCTGAGTGTGGAACAGTGCACGCTTCACACCTTCAACAGTTGCCGTCCAATTAATTTTCTCAGGGAGAAAATTCTCGGAAATTTCTCCCTCACAGTGGGCGGACTGTTGAGGGACCGGGCTGGGTTTTTTTAAAAGCAGGTTTTCTTTTACCCAGTGATAACAAATGATGATAGCACCACGCCAACCACTTTCTCCCACCACAGGGACACGACACGATAGGTTAACGCAGCTTATGAAAAGAGATTGTTTAACCAGGAGTTTCACTTTCTGGTTAAATAGATGTTTAAATAAAAGCAGGTGAGCAGAACTCGAATGTGTAATGGAGACAAAAAAGCTGAAGAAGTAAGAAACAGAGTAAAACTTACCAATAAAGTGACTGATCAGACCAAAAGAGACACGCGGGGGAAAGAAACGCTAACTAATTAAGTAATTAGTTACTCTCAAATAACTAAATAAACAAGCGATGAATCAAAAAAAATTAAAAAAGTAAATCATTACAATCTCTAATTCTTCCTGCACTTAAAAGTGGAACATGTTTTACTCGATCCTGCTAGGCGACCCACCCAAACCCCGCCCACCACAGGTAAACCAAGAAAAAGGTGTTACCAAAGTTACCAATCAAGGTGCTTTCAACTAATAAACACAAGTATGTTAAATGAAATCACATGTCACTGGTGCATGAGGTTACTGTTTGTTTAGCGTATGGAGACAAACTGTCTGCGGGGTCAGATGCTCAGCAAGCTGTAAATCTTTGCAAAACACCCGCAGTCAGATGCTGCAATCGCCGTTTAGATAAGGGCACAAGCTGCAGTGTTTGATTTGAGATGATAATAACCTGCGGGGGTAAGTACACATTGTGTAATATAAGTCTCAGTATGAGACACAATGAAAGCAGAATGAGAGACAGAGCTTCGGACACTTTCTCTACATTTAAGATCAGGCTAAGTCACGCCGTCACAGGCTCAGGCTGTGGAGGGATTCCCATGATGCACTGTGTTTCTTCACTCTGTGTTCATACGTCACCACTGTATTTAATCAGTAATAATTATTAAACTCTCCCCTTTTGTCCCGTCTCTCCCTCACTCGCTCACTTCTCTTTCCCCTTTACCCCAAACCGGTCACAGCAGATGGCCCCGCCCCTCCCTGAGCCTGGTTCTGTTGGAGGTTTCTTCCTGTTAAAAGGGAGTTTTTCCTTCCCACTGTCGCCAAGTGGCTGCTCATAGAGGGGTGTGTGATTGTTGGGGTTTCTTCCTGATATTGTAGGCTCTTTATGGAAGAATATAAAGCACCTTGAGGCGACTGTTTTTGTGAGTTTGTGCTACATAAATAAATAAATGATGAGCCCACACGTCACTTGGGAATGTCACATTTCATGGGAGCAGTTTTGAACTTTAAAACATGAATGTACTTTTTTTGTACTTTGTACTTGTTTTAGTGGCTCAGCCTAACCAGAGGTTAAAAATAAGTCTCAGAATGACCCCACGGCTAACATAAAGACATTACAGGACCCCAAAGGCCTCTGTACACATTTTTAAAAATGGCCTGCGGAGCCCGAGAACACGCTGTGCAGCTAACGAAGGCGTGTCGAATCCTTCCAGACAGAGAAATATGTCTGCCCTGTCAGGCAGAGTTAACACTCTGCCCCTCCCTGCTAAGGAATCATGAATAAATATGTTTGTCGAGCTTGTGAGACGTTGAACATAAAGTTGTGCTTCACTGAACAGTAAAGTGGAATGAGGGATTGCCTTTGTGCACGTGCATGCGCGCGCGCGCCGTTCATTTGCATGCATGAGTTGCAGCGCGTCTGTGTGTGTCTGTGTGAGAGAGAAGGAGAAAACAGTGAGTGTGAGTGAATGAAGGGAGTGGTCACGTCCTCTAACAAATGTGAGTCACAGTTTGTTTGCAGGGTGTGAAGCTCGAATTGTGAGAATAGCTGTCGACGTTACTGTCAGCTTTAAATTACTGGTGACAAGGGATGACATATTTTTCTGGCAAGCGGGGCGAATCACAGGGCGGCACGCGGAAGTTAGACGTGATAATGGTGAAAATAAAATGTCACCTCAAAAATAATAATTAAAAGGCGCTCAAGAACAACAGATTTTACGATGGTGGAATCATTTCCAGCAGCTGCTTTCCACCGTCGTTGTTGTGTAAGACTAATGTGATGTCTCCACGTTGTGTGAGCATCCACAAACATAATTCACAGCCTCAAGGAGCTTCTCGTTGTGCGTGAGGCTGGAGGTGTGAACCTGTCACCGCATTTAGAAAGCGCAAGGTGTGCACTCTCAACCGAACAAACTGACCTTATTCACGCAGTTTAGACGATCTGCTTGTTGGGCAAAAGGCTGAAGGAGGCAAAGCTGAGCTCGAGAGCCAGGTGAGCAATGTGAAATCAAGCAGATAGAGCCTCTGTAGCACACACACACACACACACACACACACACACACACACACACACACACACACACACACACACACACACACACACACACACACATTTTATCTATAACATGCAGACATGAAAAAATCCACAGCATCTGCTAAAAAATCACTTTGTTGTGTTATTCTACTTTGTTCGGTTGGTATTGTTTTTGCACGGGAGATGTTGTGATGTTTGTGGTGACCAAAGGTGTAAGTTTCACATGTGAACGCTGAGCTGACGTCACCCAGCATCTCACACATTGGTGCCGCTGTCATCTGTCAGCCTTCTCTTATAAAACGCAGCCAAAGTGCTGAGAGCGAAACATGGACACAAGAAAGAAAAAAATAACCGTGTGAGAAAGTGCAGCGCCGCATATCGCTGTTTCTTTCAGCATAAGTGGTGACATTATTTATAATTAGACTTACATTTGGCCCTTTATTAGGCACACCACGAGAGCCTAATAACTCAACAAGGTGCTGGAAACGTTCTTCAGGTCCATATCGACATGGTTTGAAAGAGATTTCTTGATTCCATGTTTTGAATCTCTAATTAAACGACTTCTCTATTGAGGTCTGGTGACTGTGGAGGGCGTTAGAGTGCACTGAAGTCAATGTCATGTTCATGAATCCAGTTTAAAATGATCTGAGTCTTGTGAAAAGACATGTTGTCCAGTAGAAGAAGGGATAAAGATGGTCAGCAACAATACTCAGGAAGGCTCTGGCACTTAAACAATGCTCACTTTTCACCATGGGGCTCGAAATGCCTGAAAAAAGTTTTTAAAAGTGCCTGAAAATATCCCCACACCCTCAGGTCCAGTGTGGTCTTCTGCTGCTGTAGCCCATCTGCTTCATGGTAGGACGTGTTTTGCGATCAGTAATACTCTTCTTCGTGTCACTTGTGGTTATTTGAGTTACTGTCGCCTTTCTTTGGCCTTGAACCAATCTGGCCATTCTTCTCTCTCTGACTCCCAAAAGGTCTTTTTACCCAGAGAGCTACGACCGTCCTCCATGAACCCTCGAGACGTTTGTGTGGGGAAATCGCAGCAGATCATCAAACACTCAAACCAGCCTGTCTGACACCAACGACTGTGCCACAGTCCAAGTCACTTTTTTTCTTCATTCTGACGCTCAGTCTACAAATTCCTGAGCTGCTGCCATGTGATTGGTTGATTAGATATTTCTTAACAAGCAGCTGAACAGCTTTGTATTTTGACTCTCTGTCATTTCATTTTGCAAACAGCTTCAAACTGTCAGTTTCCTTATTGTGTAACCACACGGTCACAAGTAGCATCTGCAACAATCAAGCACCTTACTGTGGTTGGACAGATCATCATGCTAAAGACTGCCTACATAATCACCTTTACCGAGTACTCGGTGACTTCATTCTTCCTCTTAGAGCTTTTTTAATTCAGCCACACAACATGAACTGAATGGGGTCGTTTTAGACCAGTCATGCAGTCGGGCACTTCCAGTTTCTCCTGGGACTCTTCAATCTGTACTCTCTACAGATTAACTAACCTTTGCATAATTGTTGAAGACATATTTTAGCAGCCCATCTGCAGACAGGCTTTCCAAGCATTGCTCAGGCTCTAAACGCTGCGGTGTGTTGGGATGGTTCATGTTACAAATAAACAAATAAAACAGATTGCATTAGAAAAGTTTTAGTTTATGGATGATATATATTCATGCTCAAGCTCCACTCATGCTCTTTTTGATACAGCAGAGTATAATAAGTCTGTTGTCTCCACTAAGCTATGATTAAAGTGCGTGCTGGGTGCTGGGTGCCCCCCCCCCCAATTTTAAATGAGTGAATCCATCTAAAACTTGTGCAACTTTACAGAACTAACAACCACACCGAGCTCACTCAGTCACTGGTTAGTTAATTTGAGATTTCAACTTCTTTTTTCGTTTCCTCACACAACTTCACGTGTGAGCAACCAAGAGAAACGCCGCCATTGTCTTCAAGGAGCGACTTGACCTAAATATGTGTCACTGTCAGCATATTGAAATGATGCCGCTGCTCCCGCCTTTCAACAACATCGAGACGAAGCTTTTCACCCTCTCCTTTCAAGTGTCGCTGTTTGGAACAAATACTTGTAATCTGACATGTTACACTTCCTTTCAAGTATGCCTCTGCTTTAAAGGTGTCAGTAACTTTCCTCGTCTTACTCAGGAACTGGTCAACAGCGCTCAGCAAAGCAGCTTCAGGCTGTGAAATCTTTCCAAAGGTTTTTTCCAGTTTTAAAAAAAAACTGTGTCATTTTTTGTGTACAAACAAGAGCAACATCCTGTGAACGCCTCTGAGGAAAGATCACCGTCATTCTTGCGTTTCAACACCTATCACGACTTGTCCTTCTGAGTAACAGCTGGCTTTTAGTCTCCACCACCATTATCTCCAACCCATTTTTACATATAGGACACAGCTGACAGGTAACCCCCCTCCGAGCTCCACCAATCTATCGTCTGTAGGTAACTAAAGACCCCACGGGCATTAAAAAGTCATTACCAGTGTTCGTTGGGTCTGGGCTTCATTATTTAGCTCATTAGATCACTCATTCTCAATAAACCAGCCCTCACATGTGACTGATGAAAGGAGCAGACATCAAGCAGGAGCTTTTTCACATGTCCCATTAACAATAATCCACTTTGCATAGCGTTAATGCAATTTGGCAGAGATGTAATTTCATGCAAAATCAATCATTACCAACATTTTCTTGGAAAAGCAACAAAAAAGGACAGAGACTAAACAGATTTGGGAGTTATATGTTAAAAAGTACCTGGTGCTAAAGCACCAAAGAGGAGCTCACTCACCTCATAAGAACACAGCAGAAATAAAAAAAAGAAAAGATCTGCCCTCTGCTCTGAAAGCAACATGATCGATTATAATGCATGAGCGGAAATGGCACGGCTGCATTAAAGCCTCTCTGGAACTGATAGTAGTAGCTATTTCAGCTATTAGCTAATAGCTGTGGCTGCACTGATAACATTTTGACTGGAAGGGAAAGACTCTCAGCAAGAACCTGAGAGGAGCTGAAGCCTGAGGGAGGCATCGGTGCAAACTGAGACAAAAAATGACGCACAAATGATGGCACGGTGTGGTACGCGAGGAAGAAGAGATGATGCAGGGCGCGCACGTGTGCCCAGGTGACGCAGCACTCGGGGAGATAAACGCAGACGTGGCGACATTAGATTGCCGGGTTCGTCTGAGGACGGCGGGATTTATCATCGCTGCAATTAATAAAGCTAACTCTAATAAAGCCTCTTACTGCTCCGAGCTAAACCACTCACTATTTTAATTTGTGCCACACCCTAGAAGTCATCTCGCTGTAGTTTTAGACACCTCGAAGAATAAAATCCTGACCTAGCTGCTTGTGCGACTGCGAAGGAGGCTTGGGAGCAAGCCCTGACTGACTACTGAGATGCATCCGTCAGCATGGCGTGTGAGAAGGCCAGGAGGAGTTGGCGTGTTCGGATTGTGACCTCTGTAACCGACAAGCTCCCTCCCACTCCAAGCATGCGATCCCTCCACAAACCAAGGCCTGTTTTTCCACCACACATGGCTTCAATTGGAGGCTACTGCTGCCGCTGCTGCTGCGTCTGCAGCTCTGAAAAAAACAGCAGCAGCAGCAGCAGCAGCAGCAGCCAGGCATAGCACAACAAAACTGATTATGAAATCAGTGACCAGCAAACAAATGGAGCTGGCGGTGTCGCCGAGTCGTTTGGCAAAAGAGGAAATGGCTGAATTGATATTTTGAAAAGTCTTTGTCAGTTTGTGCACAAGCTTTTAAGCACGTGTGTGTGCGCTGATGTGTGTGCGCTGATGTGTGCGCTTGTGTGCAAACAGGCCTGCATTTAAAGTCTCGCTCCAGCGCCAACAAGGCAAGCTGTTTACTACTTGGTTGGTCATAAAATGTAAATATGCATCAGTCGGAGGGCTATCAAAGGCTCCTTCATTTGGTTCCTGGCTAAGATGGCTTTGGATGTGTGCTGTAATTGCCTCGGTTCAGACAGAAATTCTCTGTGGTGGGCGAACGGCCGCGCTGAAAGAGCTGAGGGAAACCATGCTGTCCTGTACGTTCTAAAATTCTGCAGTTGATCTGAGGGGAAGCAGCGGACACACAAAGTGCAGGAAAACCATCAGAGAAGGGAGAAGGACCATGCGGCTGCACACACGGACACACACACACACACGTGTGCACAACAAACTACTGTGGAATGAGACCAGAGTGCATTTGCAGGGGAAAACACACGCACACCACAGGCACGCACGCACACACGTGTGTTCCCACTCCCACACAGACTCTATCAAATGACAACAAAATTAGCAGCTGAGCCCAAATAACAAACATCTGCTCATTGTTCAGGAGACAACGCCCAACATCTGCCTCGAGCAGGAATCTGAGCTGTTTGGCCTATTTCGAGTTACAGCGTCGCCGTCTAAGACCTCAAAGGCAAGTCTGGCTACTAAGTGGCCACCTTTGTAATACCCCTGGGGAGTTACTAGCTAACCAGGCCAGGCCGATGTTCAAGTAAAGAGCAGGAACAACAGTCAGGGCCACAGAAAGCTGCATGCATAACACACACATATAACATAGACGCTTGTTTAAATGTAGCAAAAAATGGTTAAAAAGTCGGTGACTTGGCCTAATATAAGGTTATACAACTTTTAGCCTGCTATTTTTGATGATTCACAGCAATAACTTCATTTTATGGCTCAATCCCAACAATCATCTCTGACGTGTCTCCGCTTACTTACTCGTTTACTTGATGTTTCTAGTGAAATATTTGGAACAATACAGCATAGAAATATGGTCCAAATGTTGCCAGGAGCCGTGGATCATTCAGACTTCTCTGTCCTTATTCTGGCAATGAGCCACAAACCGAGCTAAGAGGCAGAGACGAGAGGATAATGCACCGATTGCGTTTTTAATAATGTAAAAATCTCAGTCCCGATTGTTTTGTGTGTAATTTCAGTTCAAGTGGTTTCTCCTAATTTCCTGCTGCTCAAACGTTAAGGGAGCACTTACACATCTGCTCACACATCTGACTCCGATGAATGGAAATATTTACTGACATGTTTGTCTGTTGAGATGAAAGTCAGGTAATGAGTTTGAAGGCTGGATTTAAAATCACACACAAATTATACGTATAGTATACGTATAGTGGTTAATGGTGGATGCTCATAGTAAACATGGCCAAAGATTTAAATAACAACTCATTCCTACTTCTACATAGTTATAACATCACAAAGAGTCAATAACCTCAATATGGTAATCTCAGCCACACGGCTATGGCAGTGACGACAGAAGCCCCACCCCTTTATTGTTCACAATCTTTTGTTTCTGAGGTGCAACCAATCAGAAGAAAGTTGGCGTAAAAGGAAGGCGGGTCTTAGAAAAAGAGGAGCTGAAACATCCTGTTTGAGTCGACAGACTTTACAAAAAGGGACTCAAGAAGGAGAGGACTGAAAAGTGAAGCCAAGGTGGGAACTGAGCGACAGCGTCCATCACAAAAAGCGTATAAAAGTCTGCGGACTTAAACTTTCCTGCTGGGTTTATGAGCTCAGTCGCTCATTTTGGGTCAGAATGAATAAAATGTTGAGGTCATTCGGTCAGTTTTAGTCGTGCTTAGACAGGTTTATCCAGGGGTACGTGCACTGCCTTACAACTTCTGACTGACAAGTCATTAGCAAATGAGCGTGCGGTTTCACAGTCAGTCCCGCCCCTCGCTCATCACATCTGGTTTCAAAACAACAAGATGACGATGGTGAAAACGATCTCAAGGCTCCAAAAACCCGCCGAGTGACATCACAGTAACTACGTCCATCTTATAGCTGCTATGTCTGAGAAGGAGGAGGAACTGAGGCCCAGAATAATCAGGATGACTCTAATGGTTTCCAAGAAATGATGAGCTGTGAATAATAACAGGTTCCCCTTTAAGTCCTTTAATTTAACCGTGTGGCACCGTCGCATGTAAAAATAAAACATCTGTATCTTGATTGTGTCTGACCGGGTTTAGGTCACGCAAGCATTAACAGTTAACTCTTTTGCAACAACACAGCTGGCCTGATACATTTCCAACGTTTGGCTTTCATAAAGCAGATCGTGTTTCCGGGCGGAGGGGGTGAGAAATCTGTAATATTTGGTGTGAGATCATTTTCCCAGACATTTCTATTTTTTAAGTGGTTATTTTCCTCCCAGATGTTCATTTATCCGGGTTGTTATATTCTATTTCATGCTGGGCAGGTGGCACTGTGTTGCTTACTTGGTTTGGATAAATAGTCGCTGGTTTTATACTGGAGGGCTGATGAGAGCTGCGAGACTCAATTATACGCCTCAGCTGGGCAGGAAAACAAAACTAATGGCACAAAGTCACAAAAAGATGCTTACAGCTGCAGAGTCGGGTATTAATTCATGGTCTGATTAACGTTGCGAGTGCTCCATTAACTTTAAACTCTATTCTCTTCCTTTTTTTTATTAGCTCGATCAACCATAAAGAACTCTGGTTAAGACAATATCGCACACATATATACTGCAGAACTGAATTTAAATACATTCAAACAGCTTCTCTGAGCACATTAGCCTTGCCCTTGTGTAACATGTCTCTTGCACATGGGAACAACTGACTGATTTAGCAGACCCAGATAAAGCCTTGGAGCAGGTTCAAATATTTGAACTATTTGTCCAAAAATGTTCCGTGCACTTGGCTTTAGGGATAGTTTATCAAATCAAACTCCTTCTCCAAATAGTGCTGAGATTATGGCATTATACAAAACCCCCCTCAGTCATGAGTTTTCTGAGAAAAAGTGCTGTTACAGCAGCCTGAAGTCATGCAGGTGTGTGTGTGTGTGTCTGCACGCAGGTATGTGTGAAATATCTGCTCTTCTCTTTGCAGGGATCAAAAATAAAACCCAGGTTTATTCAACTTTTATAAAAGCCTTTATTGATTTAGCATCACAAAATCCACAGTGTTGCGCTTTAAAGTAGCCTCGACTAAAAGGAGATGATAGTTTCCATTTAAGCCGAAAACAAGCAGCCAGATTAAACCGCCCACGTGAGATCTCTCCAGCTGAAAAACCAACTACTTGTTTGTCACACAGACAGATGCACCGTCTTCCCTAAAAGCCGTTGTGAAAAGATCAAACCGTGGCAGGATAAACGTCGTAACATCACACCGATGGCTTTGATCAAATGTGTTATCTCGTGTTTGTGAAAAGTCAGCTGCCAAAGGAAGAGGCATGGAAGGAAAAACACACAAAGAGAGCGCAACTAATATCATTTGGAAAAGGAGCACCGAAGTCACAGAAGGAAGACACTCAAAGGGAAAAAAGTGTGTGAGAGACAGAGAGGGGTGTTTGCCACTCACCATGCCCACAGGTCCGCTCTGGCTACATGGCAAGTCTGAGTCACCTCAGAGTTCAGATGAGGGTATGCACTAAGAGTTGACTCTTTGGGAAAGACCCCACTGACCGATTTCCCGGCTGACTAACTAACCATCTGACTGGCTAATGACTGACTAGACAACTGCATCGCTGCCTGACTGACAGCCAGGCGGTGCCAGCGAGGTCCAGTTACTGCTCGGCAGTGAAATCCTCAGACCCCGGCTCTCCCTCCTGAGATCTCGCTCCCAAAGCTGTCCCGTCCTGTCATGTCCTCCTCTGTCCAGGGGCCGGTTCCCCGAGCTCGACGGCCCAGCCAGGAGCAGTGAGAGTGGGGGAAATGAAGATCTCTCCTCGTTCCCACAGTCAGCCAGGAGAGGAGAGGAGATCGCTCTGTTCCCATAGAGGTCAGATGTGGAGTTAACACACCCGGCCAGCTGGTTGGTAACTGCTGCCTGCCTGCTACTGGAGTTGTCTCCCTCCCCCTCTCTCCCTCTGTCTCTCCTCCCTGCAAACCTGATAAATCACTCTGGAGACACAGCAAGAGCAGCGAGCCACTCACACACACACAGTCAGGAGTTACAGTAGAGAGAGACTTTCAACCATTGTCCCAGGAGATCCATATGAGAGTCTGGAGGCAGAGCTGCCAGATCTCCTCCTTCCTCCCCTCCCTCCATTCTCCCCTCCCTCCCTGCCTCTCCTCTTACATTCCCCTCTCTAGTTTTTTTCTCTTTACAGCCTCCGCTGAGACGCTCTTATTGTGTGGCAATTGCATTAGCCTTTAGTGAGCGATGTATGGCTTTTAGTGTCTAATGCAATGTTGTGTCTCCCCTTCTTTATCTCTCTGCTTATCTTTCTTCCCTCTCTCTCTCCTTCTCCGTCTCTCACCCAAGTGTCTATCACTTTGACATGTACACGTATGCATAGACACCTCCTCTCCTTCCTTCTTTGCAGTTTTTCCTTCTTCCTCTGTGAGTTATCCCTTAAAGGGACACAGTCTTTCTTTCCCTCCTTTTTCCTCACACAGGTGCTTGGGTACTCTGAGGGAGTCCAGGTGCAGGATTATATTTCTGGAAGCTGAGAGGCATCGATTGTGTTTCTCTGTTTGCCTTGCGATTGTCTCGAATGTTTACCCGCTATTACGGGACTAATGGTCTAATGTGCCTTTGCAGGAGATAAGTCTGTTGAATCAATGAAACAGCAATGGGCAGAAAAGCCATTTAACCACTTACGGTCGCAAACGTTAAGAAGCAAATTTTCACAAATTCTAAAGGAAAGATCAGATGAGTTGTTCGATAATGGGACTATGCTAAGCCATTTTATTTAAAAATGAAGTCAATTACTGTGCTTTGATAGCATGCGTACAGTCTACAGTGTTAAATGTGCCGTAAAGTGAAAATGTGAGTTCTTTAGACCACATTTTTAAAAAAATCAGTTATAGACTTCTGCTTTGAAGCCAGATATGAATGCGCTTGAGCGACAGGGTTTTGAGGCTTTGCAACTGAAATCAACTTGTTACACACACCTACACACCGGCCCAGCAACCACTGGTAGTGAGCAAGCAATGGGTTTGATGTCAGACCTGTCCTCTTGTATATGGGACTATTTCTTCTGTTGGGAATGGACCAGTTCATGTGTAGGGCCTTGAGCACTCAAAGATCTTTATGTAGCACGTCTTATACATGCATTTAAATAAGCACTTTCTATGTCTAAGTGCACGCTCTGAACGAACTCAACTAAAATGAACCTTTGCTGCACATCCAGGGATCAAACCAGTTTCAGATTAGTGGCCACATCCACAGGAGATGCCAACTTGCCTGCAAACACTTGCTAACTGCTCTCTGAGCGAAGCTGTGCAAAGTGTGACTCAGACAGTCCTTCCCTTAGCTTTTAAAGTAATGCTTGTTTACCACTGCAGGCAATGCCTGCATAGTGTAGTGGTTAGCAAATGTGCTTGGCTAAGCACATTTGGTTTGAGTCCAGCTGCAGACAGAAAGTCCCTTTGGGGCTGTGTTAAAAAACGTACATGTAAACAATTGTAACTTATATTGCACATACTGTTAAATCTATTTCCTAAATTTGTGCTGTTCTGTTTTTTGCCGTTGGGAACCTCCAAAAAAAAGAAAAAGAAAAGGTAGCGCTTTCTATTACAGCTGGATAATAAAGGGTTAATAGTCGGGAAACAATTGGGAAACAAGAGCATAATAATGTGGTAATTTGTTCCATTTCCATTATGCAGCTCTGTCTCGTGCTTATTACAAAGAAACTACCACAGGTAATTGAGTGGTAATAACTTAGATATTACCAGATTATTACATTCTTGTTTCTGCCTTGTTACCCTGCTATTACCACTTTATTACCGAGCTGTATTTCCACATTGTTACCCCCAGTTTTGGGGCCCTTATTATCCAATTACAGTGTAATACTACTCAAGTAATATTGACTGTTACTAACATGATATTACTTGGATATTAACTGGTTATTACTTTCGTTATTGCATAATAATAACTTAGATATTACCACTTTATTACACTCTTGTTTCTGCCTTGTTACCCTGCTATTACCACTTTATTACCAAACTATATTTCCACATTTTTACCCCCAGTTTTGTGGCACTTATTATCCAATTACAGTGTAATATTACTCAATTGCAACGACTGTTCCTAGCATGATATTACTGGGATATTACTTTTGTTATTCCATAGTAATAACTTAGATATTACCACATCTTTACGCTCTTGTTTTCCCCTTGTTACCCGACTATTACCCCTTTATTATCGAGCTGTAATAGAAAGTGCTACCAAAGGAAAGAAAGCTTTCCATTGGTAGAGAGGGAGAGATTTAACAACTAGCCAACTCTAAACCAAAGTTTACTTTATCCACCTAAATCAATGTGTTAAAAGTGATTAATCTCCGATTTTGTAACTTAGAATCATGGAAAAAATGAACTACCTCCACTTACAGTCCAGGCATCTCTGTGTCCACCCCAGTAAATCATTCTGTCAGCTCAGCCGGCGGAGGGTCGGCAGTGTTTCATCAGCAGGCACGATGCAGCAGTTTGGGACGTGGCCTTTCAGTCTGACACCGCAGAGTGACAGGAGGCCCTGCAGATCTTGTAAGTAGAAAGTCACGACTTTTATCCCCAAAACAGTGAGTCCAAAACAACTTTCCTGTCCTTCTTGAAGTGTTTTTACAGCACAGAGTCACCGCCATAAAAAAGTAAGTTTTGATAAAATAGTTCCCCTTTGTTAAAACGTAGAATTTAATGCCACTGAGAAGAAGATATAAGGAACACGTTTTGTATAAAATGCAGCAAGGACATGCTAATGATGCCCCTGCAAGCTGGAAGCAGCTTCCAGTGGCTCCAACTGCTCCCTGTGTAAATCTAAAATGATTAGAGGGCAGCAGCAAAGATTAGACAGTATTTCAGAGGGTATTACGTGTCCAGACATAACATTTATTAATTAAACTCTTGTGTTCCCTTTGAAGTTAGATAATATCTTACAGCAGCAGTTTGGAGGACGAGAACAGCCCCTGCAATGTTCTCCTGTTTCCTACAATAACTCACAATTTCATACTTTATCAGTGCAATCTGTCATTTCACTGCACAAAATTAGACTCCAGAGTTTTGGGTTTTTCAGTCCTCACTTTTCTAAGTGCTGACCTAATAGCAGAGGACGATACCGATGCATCGTGTTTCTCCAAATAGCGTTTTCTGTGACAATCACTCAAAATTACATAAAGACATATTTTCTTATTTACCCCCAACTCAACCTCGCTGTCCAGATACTGTAGATTTTATTTGCACAGGCCTCCACCCAACAATTTGGTTTGTGGTTCGTAAAGCTGCTCGAGTGCACGCCACCAATGTTCTGACTCAAGCTGTCACAGACTGATGTTTTTAGCCTTTATTGGGATAGGACAGGAAAACTAGGAAGACACTCATGGAATTGCCTCAGGACACATTCAAACCTGTGCTTCTGGATCAGCGAGCTATACCAGCACCTGGAGACTGATGTTTTAACAGGAGTCACATTATAAACCAGCGGGTACCCCCTTTTATCATGCTTTATCGTGCTTGGTGCAGGGTAATCCAGTAGGAGTCCCTCACCATCAGAAATAGACACGAGCAAAGGTTTGGCTGGTGTCATTACCGTTGCAGAGCACGTAAGGACAGTCAACAGTAGTAATCAAGGAAATGTTGCAGCTGGTAGAGGATTACTTTTTGTTGTATATTTAACTTTATGAAAGGTTGTATTATTAACCAAACAATGCCATCCATCCATCTTCTGCCACTTATCCAGGTTGTGGGGGAAAGATTTCCTTCTTCCCAGCCACCTGCTTCAGCTCTTCCAGGGAAACACCAAGGTATTCCCAAGCCAGTCGAGAGACCTCATCTCTCCACTGAATCCTGGGTCATCTTTGGGTGTCCTCCCAGCAAATCTTGCCCAAAACACCTCAACTAGAAGGAATCCAGGACATGTCAGATGTCAAAATGATCTAAGGGAGAGCCCAGCCACCCACTGCTTCTATCTCCCATCTCATTCTTTGTGTCACTACATGGGGCCATAGGTGACAACAGGAACGTAGATTAACAGGTAAATCAACAGCTCTCTCTTTACCTTAACAGACCGGTACAACAACTGCTGACATCGCTTTAATCTGTCTGTCAATCTCCCCCTGCACTCTTCCCTCACTCATAAATAAGTACACCCGATACTTGAACTCCTTCACTTTGGGTTTTCTTCTTGAAACAATGAAAATGAGACAATTTCATAACTGAAGTATTGTCTGTATTTTATCTGTGAGCACCAGTGATTCGGTTTGTCATTCTGTGGCCTGCGACAATCGATGCTGTAAATGGCTACTGCTCGCTGGCCATGGGCACCCCGAGACAAGGCTGCTGAACGATGATGGGAGGAACATGCTGAGCTGTTTTGATGTTTTTCTGGCTTTCAGTGCATCAATGTTAACTTTAGATTACACCAGATTCAGGCAGATACATTACTCTGTAGTGATTGGTGGCTTTAAATGAGGTTTTAATTGACCTGCAGCACCAGGAGGCGTCATGAGGTGAGTCCTGCATTGATACAGCACATTTTCATATTAATATTTGACCAACTAGTAAGTAACCACAGGGGACCGCAGTGTTTAGCAGCTAGAACAAAGAGAGATTTTTCTCATGAGTTTGTGCTCTTGTTGTCATCTCTGTGTTTCCCTGTTAAACTACTTCCTGTTTTAATTTGGAGGTCCTTTGTCTCACTGGCTGTGTCCGAATTCAGGGGAAGGATGCTTAAAATGCCATATTTGGAGGCAATGACGTCACAGCGACGCGACGAGGACTGTCCGAATTCAAAGAGCACTCAAAATGTGGTGACAAATGTGTCCTACTTTTCCGCGAATTTGAGGGTTAGTTGTGTCCGAATTCAGGGGAAGGATGCGCCAATGCCATATTTGGAGGCAATGACGTCACGGCGACCCGACGAAGGCTGTCCGAATTCAAAGAGTACTCAAAATGTGGCGACAAATCCGTCCTACTTTGCCCTGAATTCTAAGGATGGTCTGATGTATCCTTCATGTCCTACTATATCCCAGGATTCATTGCGGGTCATAGAGGAGATTTGTTTCTGATAACGATGGTGGTCGAAGCAGGAGAGGAAAACACTTTCAAATGTAAGTATATGAAAATCTGGTTGTACAAAAGTTAAATTGTTATATCGGTCGTTTTGTTAAGCTTTGGGCATCTGCATAGACATGTTTCTTTTATTTAAAATAACCGTAAACCAGCTTGTATCGGGGGTCCCTCGATTTTTCATGTATTGCCGCTTACATACAGCTAATTTTGATTTTTTCGAATTGGTGATATGTTGTGGGGAACAAACACCAAACGGCTTAATTTATTAAAACGAGGAGAAAACGATCACCTCTTCACTGGGGTGAAGAATTGGGCCGCTACGGCGTGGATGTACAAGAATAAATCAATGTACACATCATATTCATATGAGTACGGTCCTATTAACCCTCATGCTGTACAGCAGCGGTCCCCGACCTTTTTGCGCCACAGACCGGTTTATGTCAGACACGGAGCCTTTAAGGTATCGCGGATAAATACAACCACATAAAATGATCCGACCAAGACAAAAACTGTGGTATTTTGTAAATATAATAATAAACGTGAATGTACTGTGTAACTGTGTAACTTTATTAGCAGCGTCCTCCTGAAAATGCGCCAATATTGACAGTAACATCCTCCTCTCTGCCGCTTAATGCTCTCTGGTCGCTATGGTAACGTGTAAATATTTTTTCCAAAATAAGACACAACTACAACAAGGGAAAGACTCAGGGAAACCGAGTTAACGATAAAACCCCTGAAAACCATAAATTTCACACCGGAGCCTTAACTCTGTGGCCCGGTACCAAACGACTCACGGACCGCTGCTGTACAGAACCTGTGATGTCCAGACGGTGTTCCTCTGGTGTTCTGCTGTGAAAACCTTTGGGCTTAGGGATTAACATAGTTGCCATGGTGTCCTTTCTTCTCTTATTTGTTGTGTGTGATCAGGACAATTCTGGAGAGGATGGGCCTGCAGGGGAAAGTCACCCCCTTGCAGGCCAGAAGACATGAGATAACTTTAAAGAATACAAAGTACGTATGTGTGTTATCAAGAAGATAATTCTCAAGAACACAAGTTAATAAATGTGCAATTACTAAGAGTTGTTGTGGTGTTTTTATTTGCCTGCTGTCATTTTTGATTTCCTCTGCCTTTAGGATTGCAAGTATCCAGGCTCAGGAGAGGGGGTCAGTGGGAAGCCCACTGCTGCTACTTGGCCCTGGTTTGCCCTCATGGATGAGGTGATAGGACAGATGCCTTCCATTACGCCTCCTGTCCTAATTTCCTCTCTCCCTGAGGACACTCCAGGGCCAAGCGCAGCAGTGGGTGACCAAAACGACAGCGATGACGAAGCGGCTCAGCCACCTACGACAGGGAGAAAGAGGAAAAGAGACGGGGATGATGAGCTGCTAGACCTCATCAGAGAGGACATGAGGCAGCAAAGACAGGCTGAGGAGAGGAGAGCAGGGAGAGGACGGACAGACTGTTTTCACTTCTTGAAAGATTAGTTCCCAAATGAGTTATGTATTGAGAAATTTATTTATTTGAATAAATTTGTTACATTGTTATATGTGTTGCATTAGTTTAAAGGTTTTATGTTATTAATAAATTGATTAAAACAAACAGTAATTGTCACTGAACTCAATTTGATTTACAGACATTTGTAACACGTATGAACATAACGCTAACTTTGAACAATATTACATGGATATTTATTTGATAGCAGTAAAGTAAATAACAATAACAATTAAACAAGAATATTTCAAATACACAGTATGTAAAGATGGAAAAACAATATTTACAGTTGTTCACACAGGATTAACCTGAGTGACCTGTTCCTGGACCGTTTCTTTAACAACTGTAATAGATTACAGGAAGTCTCTGGCAGTGTTGCTGAATCTGCCGGAGCAAGATCAGACGTGGATGAGCTGCTGCAACTGAGACCTGCGGTTTGTCTTTTCTGGTCGGCGAGTGGAGAATCACACAGGGTGGTCTGCAAAGAGAGCTTTAGGATGCTTCCTCCCACTGTCCACTGCATCCTCCATCCACAGGGTTTGCAGGGCTCACTCGTGGCTGCCACACCACTAAGATGTTTTCAGAGATATGCAAGCAGGAGATGGTGGATGCTATATTATTAGTATAATACTTGTAACTCTGTAGCAGACAACAGTTTGATAAAGTGCTATGTAAAAAAACAAACAAACAAAAGATTAGATTCTATACGTTTCAAAGATATTTAGTTTATATATTTTATATGATACAGTACATGTGTGAGAATGACCGATGTTGTGCCAAAAAATGATCGTCTGCCAAAAACTGATTTCCGGTTTTTGCCCTAAACTGATTGCTCGTATTTAACCTGCTATGAATAACTTGTTGGTCTATAATACGTGAAACATGTCAAATGTGTCCCTCATTAGTGATATCACGTCACCTGCCACCAGCAACATTCCAGTAACAGGTAGAAGCTGCAATCAGTTTTTGGCAGTGACTTTTATATATCCTTTATTCATCCAGTTAAAAAAAAAATCTTATTGGCATTAGAAATTTATTTTTTAAGAGTAATCTGGCCAAGAGGACAGCAGACAGCGCAACAAATATATCAATTGTACCTACATTATAACCAGAGTTATAAAGATACTTGAACAACAGGTAATTATTGTATATATAAAACCCCTTAGTAAACCATGTTCACCGAAGTCTATTTACCAACATACATAAAGATATTACACATATTACACTCGGAAACATTGGAAATCAGTTTTGGCAGGCGAACACTTTTTTGGCATCCGTGTAATTAGCTAAGTAATTCCTAAATGCGTGTAGATTAAAGGAAATTATTTTACCTGGATATGATTGTCTCTGATGAGCCTAAGGTACAAAACGTGCGGGCGGCGACGATAAGGTTTTTCTAGCTCCTCGAGAAATAAAATTGTCCAAACAACGGAGCGACATTTCTGGGTCCATTTTAAAGTTTTCGCTGTGGCGCTAGCGACCGGAAACCCGCGCAAGTAAGGGCGGAGTTGAAGGCTAGGAGGCTGTCCACAGCCCATCTGTTATGTTGGATACTGATTGTTTGTTCAATAAAGTTTCTATGGAGAAAAAAAGGGGGCTGTCCACAGCCGCTCACTTCCTGACTACCCGTCCGTCTAAGGACACTACCTTGTGACGTAGGTAGGTAGTGTCCTTATGAGCATCCTTCCCCTGAATTCGGACACAGCCACTGTCAGGGATTGGTTTCACCCTGTTTCCTGTGTCTCATCACACACACACACACACACTGATTAGCCCTCAGTATGTGTGTGTTTCTTACATGACATCACTTGATGTGCACATTGTCCACCACGTGTCATACAAGCACTGGTTGCTACAGAAGTGGTTCTTCCATGTAGTTGTTCATGTTTGTCTGCAAATACTTGCTAACTACTAAGTGAGCTACAGGAAAACATGAAGCAAATGGAGAAGGTTTGCATTCAGATGAAAGTTGCAGCATCTGCTGACCTTCCCTTTGTGTTCCCAGCCTGTTCTGTTTACCTTCTGTTGGACTTTTGCATTGTGGACGTTTCTCAGCCAAAATAAAGGCTTTCTCTGGGTTAAACTTAGCCTGCCTATGATTCTCTGCATTTGCTAACGAGGTCAGTATGTCAAGTCTATAACTTAACAAATACATCACTTTGTTTGCTGCCCTCATGTGACCAAAAATACCAAAAAACATCTATAGCACTGGAAACTTTTAGCAGTTTCTGCTAAAATATCTGCATGCCAAGCTGCTTGACTTCATTCACCTCCATGGAAGTGACTGAAACACCTGAAATCAATGATTTGGATGGGTGAGTGACCTCTGGCAATAAAGTGCATGACAGATGTTTGGGAATTTTTGCTCACATGCTATTTTGACCCTCATCACATTGGTTCATTTTTTTGTTTTGTTTTAGGTTGTCATCTAAGTCTAGTCCAGCAAAACGGCCTTTCAGCCTTATGGTATTTTTCGTAAACAGGAAAACTTGATCATGGTTGGATAAATATTTCAATTTAAGCCTCATTATTACTATAACTTTGCCCTTTGACAGCTGGGAGAGCATCCAGCCCCCTGTGACCCTAAGATGGATAAGCAGTAAAGATGATGGATGGATGTTTTTCTGTTTCCATCTTTCTGCTAAAAGTATAGGAAGATTATTGTATTCTTATGCCTGCCTACAAATGTCTTGGCTCAGCTGATTTTCTTACTTTGGAAACAGTCTTCAGTAAAAATCAGAGGGCACGTGGGCAGAGATTCAAAGAGCCGCCAACTATGCTCAATGGACTGGCTGCGGTGACAAACTGTGGACAGCGTTTTCTTCAGATACTCAGAGGGAAGAAAACACTGGCTCAAAGAAAGTAAAAGTAAAACAAAATCTCTGTGTTGAGGTGAAGGCAAAAATGTACAAATATTTATAAGACAAAGTCAAATAAAGCCTGACTGCAGTTTATTATCATCTAGCCTGAAAACTAGAAGCATTAATCGTGATTTCTGAGGAAAAAAACTTCACAGGATGAAAGCAGACGTGGCACAAACGCATGAAGCGATAACGTCTCTGCATAAAACGACATGTTTCAGGGCACAAACGGATGCTCGTTACTCAACCCAAGGTGCCGATGTCGTCTCTGTTTTTCATATTTTTCCACTGGACTTATTTGTTTGTTGAAACTGTCGTGAAGCATTCAGAGTTTCCAGCAGACTAAGCCAGGATAAAACAAAGATGCAGGGTGAACGACCGGGATCAGAATCTCTTTTTCAGAGTCTGAAACCAAACATTTACTAAAATACCAAGCAGAGTGGATTTGCAGCACTTAGCTGCACATGGCCATGTTACAGTATATACACAATGTTTCACATTGTTTGTATGATGAGGTCTCGTTTTCTTTTAGAAAGAAAGTCATTGGACGGTAATGTTTTCCTTTTACGCCATGAACCAACATTTGTGCATATCAGGGCGCTAGAGACACGGTGCCAAGCAGTCGAGTTTTCTTGTTTTACAATGTGACTTAAATCAAGATATGTTCTTTCCAAAGGTAATTTTTCACTGAAAATCTCGGGGCTTTGTTTATTTTGTTGTTGGTGGCAATCTCCCAACTCAATCTTAGGTCACAGCTCTTCTTTGTGGAGATTTAAGGCCTTTAAAGAAACTTTTGCTAATGCAAAGATGACATTATTGGCTGGAAATTGGAGTGGTTTAACCCCCTGAGGATACCGACCTTCACTAACACGCCTCTCAGACTGATCCTCCACGTTCGGCGGTTTGACAGACCCGTGCGAAACGGCAGAGTAGGAACTTATGTGTTAGGATGCCTGGGTCGTTGACCCAGGGTTTTTGAGTTTATTATATTATTTATAATTTCTAGTCTTTGGTTTCTTTGAGTTCTGTCTTATGGTTTATGTCTCTGTCTTCTCTAGTTCCTCTGTCTCCCCTGTCAGCTGTATCCCCTTGTCTAGTTCGCGTTTCTGTGTATCCTTAGTTGCTATATCCCCGTGTCCAGTCAGTGTCTGTGTCTGCCCTGGTCCCATGTCTCTGTTCCCTCTGTTACAGTGCGTGCCTGTGAGTCTGTGTCTGTAAGTTCAATCTGTGTTATGTTTCCTGTTTTATTTTGAAGGTCCCTGTCTTATGTTAATATATCTGGTTTTGCTTCCCCTTGTCCCGTTAGGCCTGATTTGCCCCAGCTGTGTTTCCCTCCTGTTGCCCATTCCCTGATTGCTCCCTCTGTGTATTTAAACCCTGTGTTTCTTTGAGTCAGTGTCGCGATCTACCGTTTACTATGCTGTGTGTTTCTGTCTGCTTGCCTGAGTTTATTTTGCACTTTGGAAGTTTGTTACTTTGAGTTCAGCATTAAAGCTGTTTTTGAGTTCACCTTTTTGCCTCCGTGAGTCTGCACTTTGGGTCCTCCTTACCACCACTCCTGCCTGCACACAGCCTTAACCTAACATTATGGCAGTCCAGGTCAATAGAAGGATCGGCGGATCGCACAGACGTGGACGACCCAGTCAAATGTCACTCAACGATCACTTGACTGGAATCCACGAGGAAAGCGAAGAAGAGGACGCCACAGACAGACATAGGTGGGAAGTCTCATGGATGAGCTGAAGGCCAGTGCTCCTCAAGGTGTAAAAGAAGTGAGCAAGGAAGCAGCCCCCTGAGAGTGGTACTGCACTGCGACGCCACAAGTCCATTCATGAATTTTCTGCCTTCCTGAATATAGTTTTTGCAAAGAGGAAGCATTCAGCAAGCACAACATCACAGTCATTAAGTGTCAGACCACTTAAAGTGGGGCTACTGAGTACTGAGGCTCACAGTGAGTAAAAATCACCAACACTGCTGACTCAATAACTGCAATAACACAGACAGGCAGACATGCTCACACTTACGGTCAGTTTTGAATCACCAAGTAACCTTCATAGCTCCTTTACTGACTCGTGCTTTCCACACAGCTTGTATGCCAGACAGTAAACAAAACATGTAAATACAGAAAAACTAAATAATAATCAAGCTTGCTTGCATTACCATTACCAGGGCAATTATAAAGGACCACCTCCATCCTAACCACCACCTCTTCAACATCCTGCCCTCTGGAAAAAGGCTCAGATCCATCAGGTGCAAAACCAACAGACTAAAGAACAGCTTCTTCCCGTGGGCTGTCAGAACTCTTAATGCAAACTAAGAGTGTGTAAAGACTTCCCCAACACATCCACTCTGACACTGCTGTTGATCATCTACGTATGTGCAATATCTCAGTCTTTCCATGTTCTGTGCAATATTTTTGGCTCATGTGCAATTATTTTGGTCCCAGTCTGTTTCAATGTTTCCTACACATACACCATGTATATAGTTACACTCACATATGTATACATATACACTGCTTTTTATTCTATTCTATTTATTTATTTATTTTTATTTTTTCAGCCTTTTTGTATATTGGTTTCTCTTCTTCTTATTTTAGCACCTTTGTGGTCCAGCTACCCAATTTCGCTGTGCAAGAAACTGCACGATGACAATAAAAAGCTCTAAGCTCTCTAATTGAACGTAGCGCTCCACCTTTTGTGGGTTTCCGTTGGATTCAAGAGTCCACGAAGGAGACGGCCGTAATGCCAGACTAAAGGTATTAGACACAGTAATGTTTTATTAACTAAAATGTGACACAGATACAATTTTAATGCACAGGTGCAATGCACAATCTGTACTTTTTCTAAATGTTCTTAATCATTTAAACATCTTCCAGTACCCTGCTCTGTCTGCACACTACAACCTGGGTTTGTTTATTTGTACTTTAATCTTAATAACTGTACAGTGCTCTGTTTTTGTAACTATTGTCCATGATGTAAATATTTGTTTCTGTAAAAACTGTGTGTGTTTCTGTTCTGTTTGTATATGTGCTTTTTTCTTTGCTGCTGTTACAACCAAATTTCCCCTTGTGGGACAATTAAAGGATTATTCTAATTTCAATTCAATTCAATTCAATTTTATTTATATAGCGCCAAATCAGTCGCCTCAAGGCTCTTTACATTGTAAGGTAGACCCTAGAATAAACCCAACAATCATATGACCCCCTATGAGCAAGCACTTTGGCGACAGTGGGAAGGACAAACCCCCTTTTAACAGGAAAAAACCTCCGGCAGAACCAGGCTCAGGGAGGGGCGGGGCCATCTGCTGTGTGCTGTGGTTGGGGAGAGAGAAGGAAGACAGGATAAAGACATGCTGTGGAAGAGAGACAGAGATTAAGAATAACAATTATTTTAAGTAATGTAGTGAAGTAGATTTTGGGTTGGGATGTTACATGATGTCCCTAAACGCACCACTGACATCCACACCTTTCAGCCGACAATTACCTGGCTATAAGAAACAGCTGCGCTTCACTACTGGGAGAAGGCATTTGGCAGTCTTGGCAATCTAAGGTGGCTGCAGCACTAGGCAGTTGAGCTCCACATATCTCTTAGGGAAAGCTACTCAGTTGCCCTTAGAGAGTGGTAAGTGCGACTTTGTTTATTATACTGTGGCATAGTAGGGTGGACTTTTGACTACTGTTTTCCTCTTTTGTTGCAGGTGTATATTATACTGCTGCTGTCTTGTCAGATGCCGTTTGTTTGTTATGCACTACTTTTATAAAGTATAGTGATTTGGGATGTGGTTTTATGTAGATCTTTTATTGATTGTTTAATGTTTTATCCTTTCCTTTATTGCTTTAGTGGAGGTGTGGCCGCTTGTTTAGAGGCTAGGCACGTGAGGTGGAATCCTCCCGATGCATGCGAGTGTACACACCGGGCATAGGCAGATTGCACCATTTAGAGTTTAGTGTGAGTGAGGTTTGCTGTGAAATCACACGGGTGAGTAATTGGTGGCACCCTTGGGCACTCCTCCTGTAGGTTGCCTCCTCAAGTGGCCGGTCTCCACCATTTTGTTTAGTTGCTTCTTTTTAATATATTGTGCTTGTTTTAGGGTAGCATTGTGGCAGGGAGTATGTTGTTTTAATTATCGTTTGGTAATAAAGGGTTTTAATTTATTTTACTCTCTTACCCCTGCTACCCTAGGTTCCTTTTAATCTTTTAGTTATGTTTTAGTAGTTTCTCTTAATAAACTTTGCATTATAAACTCCCTTTGTCTCACCTCTGCCTTTAAATAACGAGTCTGTGGGCTTTGGTAGCCAATACAATCTTCTCATTGGCTAGAGAAATCTTTCCTGGGGTTGTAGCGCCCCCCAGGTGGCGTTGTCACTACTTTAGTAACCGTCCCGGTTATCTCATTTCCGCGACACCACAATCTGGCGTTGTCGACAGAACATTTTCAGGCAGAGATCTGTTGCATGTTGTTTTGTTTTTTGGGGTTAAATCTGTTTGGTTATTGTAGTGCAGCGGCAAGACAGCAGCAGTGGCAGCGTCGGGACGGACTTCTGGTTTTATAAAGTGATATTTAAATACTCTGGTTTATTATGGAGGAAGAGCTCACACAGTTACGAGACTTGGTAGCTCAGCTGCAAGCAGAAAATCGGCGGATGCAGCAAGAGCGAGGATCGAGCAACCTGGCACCAGTGCTGCTGCTACAGGTTCATCCACCAATGGGCATTCTGCTGTTTCAGCTCCCGCGACTGAGAGACTGATTTATATTCCTCGGGAGAGGAAGTGCCCATGGTTCAACGGTAAGACTGGTATAGGTATTGCCGAATGGGTGGAAGAGGTGCAGGCCTGTTTGAGGGTACGACATCTTTCACCAGCCGACCAAGCCCTTTTCATCTATGATCATCTAGAAGGCGAGCCCAGAGAAGAGATTAAATATCGGCTTCCAGAGGAGAAAGACGATCCCGAAAAGATTTTGACTATTTTACAGGAACTGTATGGCTGTACTAAGTCATATGTTTCTCTGCAGGAAGAGTTCTTTTCAAGACGACAGCAGGAGGGAGAAACATTGCAAGAGTTTTCGCATGCTCTTATGTGCCTCATGGACAGAGTTGCGAAACAGTCCCCTCATGTTCTGCTGAACAAAGATGTGTTGCTTAGAGACCAATTTGTTGAAAATGTGCTTGATTGTTTCTTACGTAGAAATTAAAACAGTATGTCCGCAGCCACCCTACTGCCACCTTGATGGATGTTCGTCATGAGGCTATATTATGGGAGCGTGGAGGTATGCCAGGGGCGGGAGGGATAGAAGTTACTCGGTTCCCCAGCGCTAGGCTTCCAACACACTGTCCAGGAGGTCCCTTTTAGAGGTAGTCCGGCAGGTATTGCACCCTATGCCTCTGAAATACGGGAGTTAAAAGAGATTCTTAAAAGTCAGCAAGAGCAGTTGAATCAGCTCGCAAAGAGTCTTGCTGCTTTGAATAGTGCTTCCACACCATATCCTGCCTCACGTAATAAGGCTGTCATTTGCAGACGGTGCCAGAAGGTTGGGCATTTTGCCAGGGAGTGCCCTGGTGAGCCCACAGTCATGCCTGTGCAGTCAGCTGGTACAGCAACGCAAGCCAGTTTGAGTAATGTCGTTTGTTCTTCCATGCAGGAAAACTTCCACCCCTGAACCATTGAGCCGAGATTCAGGTGGGGGCATCCTAGGCTCAGAGTTTGTATTACCTGACCCGTTGCCGCAGGTTACTGGTGGGAAACCAGTAACTGGTAGGAAACCAGTAACCCCGCTGTCAAAACCATCACTTCACCCCTCTCTGGGTACGCATTGTCTGACCTTCGTATGTTGCAGGAGACTGACCCGTGATCCGGGAGTTTCTGCCCTTTTGGAGGCGGAGGCGGGCCCTGACGCTAAGGAGCGTGGTCGCACTTCAAGGCTGGCCCTCGGGTTGGTCAGGCAATGGAGTAGGCTAGTGGGGCGGAATGGGGTGTTATATCGGAAGGTCTGTCATCCAAGGAGAGGAGAGACACTGCAGGTATTGCTGCCAAAGTCCCTTCAGGGTCAAGTTTTGCAACATGTGTGCCAGGAGCATGGTCATCAGGGTGTTCGAGCACGGTAGATGTGGTTTCTCAATGGTGCTACTGGGTAGGGATGTATAGAGACGTCCAACGGTGGTGCCAGGAGTGTGAGCGATGCCAGTCGGCTCAAGATGCACCAACCCAACCGAGCAAATCCCTGTAGCTGATTGGCGTGAGAAGCGCCACGACCAGCAAGCTAAGGATGCTCCCCTGCGAGAAGGTCAGTTGGTCTATCTGAAGAAAGTTGGACTCGGAGGTTGTGATAAAAGTAAGGGTGCTATGAGTTCATTGGCGATAAAGTGCTAAAGGCCCTCACCAAAATGGGTCCATGTATACTACTGCCCTGTAGAAGAACCGATGCACGGTGGCGAGTGGTTTTATTGGTCTCTGAACCTATTCCAGCCCCAAGCAGTTGCCAACAAAGACCAGAGACTCCTAGCCCTCGTGGGTCAGATGAGCTAGAACCCTCAACGTCCTCCGCGAGGTCGGCCTGCCCTGACCAGCTGCCAGTTATGGCTGGTGTTCATAACGATATAGCCCCTTTACGCAGGGACTAATCGTGGTAATGCTGGGATGCACCCAAATCCGCACCATTTGCCCCAGGCAGCAGGAAGTAGAGCAATAGAGGCCGTGAACTCACAGGCACCTGTGCCTACTACAGTTACCCTGTTTAGACCTTGGCAGTGAGTGTCAATCGTCGGGACGACGATTCAAATCTCGGGGTAGATTGTAGTGAAGTAGATTTTGGGTTGGGATGTTACATGATGTCCCTAAACGCACCACTGACATCCACACCTTTCAGCCGACAATTACCTGGCTATAAGAAACAGCTGCGCTTCACTACTGGGAGAAGGCATTTGGCAGTCTTGGCAATCTAAGGTGGCTGCAGCACTAGGCAGTTGAGCTCCACATATCTCTTAGGGAAAGCTACTCAGTTGCCCTTAGAGAGTGGTAAGTGCGACTTTTGTTTATTATACTGTGGCATAGTAGGGTGGACTTTTGACTACTGTTTTCCTCTTTTTGTTGCAGGTGTATATTATACTGCTGCTGTCTTGTCAGATGCCGTTTTGTTTGTTATGCACTACTTTTATAAAGTATAGTGATTTGGGATGTGGTTTTATGTAGATCTTTTATTGATTGTTTAATGTTTTATCCTTTCCTTTATTGCTTTAGTGGAGGTGTGGCCGCTTGTTTAGAGGTTAGGCACGTGAGGTGGAATCCCTCCCGATGCATGCGAGTGTACACACCGGGCATAGGCAGATTGCACCATTTAGAGTTTAGTGTGAGTGAGGTTTGCTGTGAAATCACACGGGTGAGTAATTGGTGGCACCCTTGGGCACTCCTCCTGTAGGTTGCCTCCTCAAGTGGCCGGTCTCCACCATTTTGTTTAGTTGCTTCTTTTTAATATATTGTGCTTGTTTTAGGGTAGCATTGTGGCAGGGAGTATGTTGTTTTAATTATCGTTTGGTAATAAAGGGTTTTAATTTATTTTACTCTCTTACCCCTGCTACCCTAGGTTCCTTTTTAATCTTTTAGTTATGTTTTAGTAGTTTCTCTTAATAAACTTTGCATTATAAACTCCCTTTGTCTCACCTCTGCCTTTAAATAACGAGTCTGTGGGCTTTGGTAGCCAATACAATCTTCTCATTGGCTAGAGAAATCTTTCCTGGGGTTGTAGCGCCCTCCCCCAGGTGGCGTTGTCACTACTTTAGTAACCGTCCCCGGTTATCTCATTTCCGCGACACCACAGTAAGTAAGCAAATATTTAAGGTATTTGCTTTCAAAGAAATACATAAAGTAGCAGATATCAAGTCATACATCCCTAAAATGAGGAAAATTCATATTAATTATAGGTCACATCCAAGTTTTCTATCATGTTTTGTGACTGAGCAAATGCTGAAAATAAATATGACACATGATTTAGATTTGTTCACTTGTCAGGGTAAATATTGTTGTTTTGTCTTGCTTCTGCTTTTTCCTGCCTTCGTGGTTTGATATTGAACTGCACAGTGTTAGGGCAGAAAGATCAAGAGGTGAGGCTGATGAAAGACCAGAGGAGACAGGCAGCAGCAGGGTGGGCTGAAGACAGTGCCAGCCGGGATGCCATGCAGGGTGCTTTGCCAGGAAAAGAAGCCTACGCAATAAACGTGGGAGGGGAACAAGCTTGCATGCACAGACACATATTTATGCACGCACACACTGGTTATACACAAGCTTTTCACTGAACAGAGGCATGAACCAAAAATTTGCAAGCATAAATGCAAAAACTGAACAGGCACATGCATACAAGGATTTCAGTGGACACCCAGCTACACACCGAACACACACGCGCACGCACACACACACACATACACACACACACACATAACCTATGCAAATAAGCTCCAGAGGCTCCATGGCATGTGGCAGATGCCCAGTTCTCCAGCCCACATCCTGTTTCCAGACCAAACCAGAGCTCGCCTCCTCACCCAGGGCAGCAGCAGCACATGAGAAAAATGACTCTGAAATATCAAACAAAATTTGAAAAAAGTCTATCTTCTCTGCTTCTGTGCCAAATCTCTTTCAGTCGATGTATGTTCCTGTGCATGTTTGTACAAACTTAAAGATGTTTTTCAGAACCTCTAAGAGTGTTGGGGTTGTTTCAAGCATGGCGGAGGCTTGCTTTAATTAGACGGACATCATTTAGTTAAAGGCTGCCATACTGCACGGTGCAGCTCCAGTTCGCAGCAACAGTCATTTCACTGACCGTTAAAGCACCTTCTCTGCAGCTGTACTCTATTGTTAGCCAGCTACAGTGAACGTAACTGGAATAGAGGCCAACACACACACACATGCACGCACGCACAAACAGAAAGGGGCATGCCTGATAACTGTTTTGAGTGAAAATCGACACATGTGTTCCCCAAAGCTCAGGGACTTCTTGCTGAAAGCCTTTAAAGAGAGGGATTGTGTGTGATGCATGCTGCCCGGAGGGCTCGCTGTCAGACCTCTCACTCTGTTCTTTCCCATACTTCTCAGGCAGGAGGTCATCTGTAGCTCAGTTTATAAGAGACTCCGCGGCCATATGTGTGTATGTTTCCAATGCCCTCACTTACTTTCTGTTTACTTTGACCTTTTTCTGTTTTGTTCATTCGTCATTTTACCAACAGACGTTTTCATTTGTCATGGCAGCAAAAACACAGGTGAAACCAAGAACAACAACAATGGCTCAGTTAAATTTAAGCATCTCAGTTTATCCATGACAGTGAGTCATCACAGTGAGCTCCGTGATGATGTAAACATTTAAAATTAAACTTCAAATGAACAGAGAGGTAGTGAAGTGAGGCAGATTAGCCACTGGGACAGATCGCAGAGGCTTTTCTGTACCCTTCAACCAATACGCTCGTTCTATTTGCGATCCAGCTATAGATGTGGGAAATCAGCAGCAGTTGGGAATTTAAGAGGCATCTGAAAGGGCAAAGATAAACTGAGATATAAGGGACAAGGGTAAAGACTAGAAGGAGGTAGGAAATGGGAGGTGAGATAAAGGGGTAGCAGGTAGTTATAGTGTGAAGTAAAGGTGTACAGCAAAGTGCCATGTAGGGAAGAGTGAGCATGCAGGGAAACAGATGAGAAAAAGCTGTATGGCTCTTCCCAGCGGCCCTGCCTGAATGAGGGGCTCAGGGGGAAAAATCCTCAGGGACTAACTGAACTATTTGCTCTTCTGCCGCCACATCTGGATGACACACCACTGCCAGCATCAAAGGAAAGGACGCGGTGGACAGCTAGACAGGTGCTGGAAGAGTATGGCACACATACTGTACACAGATATAGAAATAACCCTGTATATGTACAGTACGCATGCACACCTATGTACAAACACTACCAGCTTTTTAACTTTGGTGTCAGACACTAAACGTTTTTATTCTAATGGGATGTGAAGACCTTCTGCACCTGTTTATCCTTCAGACAAACACCAAAGAGAAGCGTTAGTGAAACACGAAGGTGGGTGCCATTAAATGGGTAGGGATGGGTACCGGTATCCGGTGCCATTATGGCATGGGTTCTGACATAAACGGTAGTAACCAGACTGAAAAGCAGCGCACATTTCGGTGCTTTATTTCGGTGCTGTTTTTTTTCACGAGCTGTCATACACTTTGGATTCTAGCCAATCATTTTACCTTTCCAAGGATAGTAGGCGGGCCCAGGTACGTACGTTCTTTTAGAGCAGAGCTACAGATTAAAAATGCCCAAGGCGAAGCGGTCAAAAGTCTGGCTGTACTTCACAGCAAAAGATGCAAACTCAGCAGCCTGCAACAAGTGCTTTAAGCTGATACTGTGATACTGTCAAAGGAGGTAACACCTCGAATCTGATGAAACACCTGGCGACACATAGCGTTTTTTAAAAGCCGAGAAATGCACTGTATTTGATAGCTTGCTGCGAGACCTCACATCGAGCACATCTACTGTGGGTGTGGTGCCTGTTATCGGATCCCCCCAAGAACCCGAAGAGTAGAGTCCTGGCCCCTAGCCCTGTCAGCGTAGCAGAAATGATGACGGATGATGATGGCAGCAGCAGCCGTTCTTCTCTGCGTGAGTAGCTTCATGTTGTTCGTGTGTAATTTACGTTGAGTACGCTAACCACGTTATTAAATTAATGCATGTAAGGTGAACTAGCAAACACCATCGTAGTTACATGCGGCTGTCTTCTTGTTTGATGGCAGATGCTCCCTTCACCCTGGCCAAAAAGGCTAAAATGACCAAAGAAAAAGTGGAAAACAGCTAAACATGAGAGGTTTTTGGACAAAGTTTGTGTTCTCCATTCTTTAAGCACCGGTTCGAGCACCCTTTAACCACCGGCACTGTTTCAAAAGTACCGGTTTGGCACCGGTATCGGAAAAAACCTAAATGATACCCATCCCTAAAGAAGGGTGGTTCAGTCAAGCAGCAGCCTCTGTGCCTGGAAAATGAAGCTAATGCAAAAACTGCAGTTCCTAGAATGGCCACTTGAGGCTGGCTATAAAAAGTGAGAGGCCATAAGGGAAAACATGAATTCTCTGACTGGTTGGCAAAGAATATGCTGCACCAAAAGTTGCCACATCGCCTGTAGTTTATTCAGCAAACACTTGCCAACTGCTAACTGCGTGGTAGGAAAACTTGGAAAAGTGTACCCAAACCAGAAATAGAGAAGGTTTCCCTTCAAAGTAAAAGCTTTGTCTTTTATTTTGAAAGGCAAAAAACCCTCAAGTTCTAGTTTGTGCCATGCTTTTCAATTTCACTGGACAGTGTTTGTAGACAAGTCTGTCAATTCCATTCAACCTACAATTGTAGCAGGTTTTTGGGAAATAAATGTTTTTCTCTAGCGACTGGTGGTTGACAGAGGGGGGCACTGACTGGTGTGTAGCTCTCTGTGACTGGAGCTTTAGCAATCATTTTCCCAACCACTGCCATCAACCTCCACCACTTTTCCAAGTTTTCTCTATTAAAGTATCAGAACATCAACACAGATCGATGATCTGAGGGATCAATGCTTTTTTTGTTATGCTACATCACAGACGGACTCATTCCTGAAGTCTGGCTACAGATGTGTTTTTTTCAAAGAGCTCAAATGTGTCTTTCAGCCCTAAAAATGTAACATAGCTGTCACCTGTATGACGTTATAAAGGCTTAAAAACTGCTGTCAATTTTATTCATCCCGCTGTACTTTGAGGGCCTGTAAGTCAGAAAATTTTCATAGTAAAATTTTACAGTGCTTCATTAAACGTGACCAAAATAGTCAGCTGGTTTTAAGGGGCTCAGGTGGAAGGAATTCACAGGTCTTGTGTTCCAGTTCTTTGAGTGAACGTCTAGTATTTTATTTGTATGTTGGAGCAATAAAAAGTTTCATGACATCAGAAAAGCAAAGAAATAAAACAAAGCTTTGATAGTAAAACAGACTTGACCTGCCATTGATGGGTCAGAAACTCCCCACCTGGGGCCTCCTCCAACGCCTCAACATCTTTTCGTTTTGTTAAATCAAAAGTTAGGGAGCTTTGGAAAGTAAAGAATGAGTCCGTCCTGGATGCTGATTGTACCAGCTCTTTTTGCCGGTGTGATGACATTAATAGATTTTCTGTAACCTCTGCCTATTTTCTGTTTTTCCCAATCTATCACTTCAACACGTGGATGCTGCACAGGTTGAACTAATCACTGCGCTACGCTACAGGAGGCTCGCCGAAGCACATGTTGGACTGAGCACCCAGTGGGGTACTAGGAGCAGAGCCTTCCCCAGACAGACATTCCCGGGTCCCCCCCTCCCCCGGCCCGGCGCTGCTCCTCTGCCTGCCGCCGGTGATGGATGGGCTGTGAGGGATGATGAATCGGCTCCTGTCAGGTCCTCAACACATCCTCATCTGGGATTCAGCCATAAGGAGAGAGCAGCAACACCACCATCACCCTGCATTGTACTTTAAAATGCAGCTTCGCCTTGAGACAAAACGATCAGTGACACACTGGATCACGAGGCTGAGTGGGAATAATCTGTGTAAATGCTGATGTGAGATTGTTGCTCTTAATGACGGGCAGCTGAACCGAAATATTGGGTTGAAAAAAAATCGACTGTGTGAGACAGTTTTAACCCCAAAGACATTACAAACACATTTAACCCTAACGCCTCTCTTTGTGGAAACAATACCTTTGTAGCCCCTCATCCTAACTGCCAGGAAAGTACCTACCTCAAACTTATACTACACATTACATCCTTTACTTTAACCCGTCAACCTGTCTGGTGTCCTAGCCTCTGTAATGCGACATGCAACCAAAATTTGCTAAAACATGATGCGTCAGCAGTATTGGAACTGCATGAGAAACCAGGAAAGTAGCATTGATTTGCATATTCAGAAACCTGTTCATAGATATTATAAGTCTTGGCCCCTTTATTAGGTACACCAGTTCAACTGCTCGGTAAAGCAAAATTCTAATCATCCAGATCACATGTCAGTGAATTTTGGCTTCTAGACATGAAAGCTGAAACTGAGCATCAGGAAAAAAAGGTGTTTTGAGTGACTTTGAATGTGGCATGGTGTTGGTGCCAGATGGGCTGGTCTGAGTATTTCAGAAACTGCTGATCTGCTGGGATTTTTCCACACTAAGGTGGAGAATGATGGGAAAAGAGAAAATATCCTCAGAGGAAAACAGCCAGACGTCTTCAACCCAACAGTAAGTTAAATAACCACTCATTATAGTCGAGGCATGGAGAAGAGCATCTCTGAACACACAACATGTAAACATGGAACCAGATGTGCTGCAGCAGAAGCAGAAGACCACAGTGGGCACCGCTCTTGTCAGCGAGGAACAGGAAGCTGAGGCTCATAAAAATGAAAGAACGGAAAGTTGGCACAAGGTCGCCTCATCTGATGAATCTCCATTTCTGCTGCGGCAGTCAAATGGTGGGGTCAGAATTTGGCATAAACTGGCTGCTGGTGGTGTGATGGTATGGGGATATTTTCTCTGTTGATGAGCATATTCGTTCCTTTATGACCACAGTGCACCCATCCTCTGCTGGCTGCTTCCAGCAGGATAACACAGCTTGTCACAAAGTTAAATAATCTCAGACTGGTTTCTTGAACATAACAATGACTTTACTGTCACCAGATCTCATTCCAGTACAGCACCTTCGGGATGTGGTGTAACAGGATCATGGACCATGGATGTGAAGCCAGCAAATCTGCAGCAACTGTGTGATGCTATCGTATCAATATGGACCAAAATCTTTGAGGCGTGCTTCTTGAATCTGTGTCGTGAAGAATTGAAGCAGTGCTGAAGGCAAAAGGGCCAACCCAGTCTTAGCGAGGTGTGCCTAATAATGTGGCTGGTGGATGTATGTCATGTTTAGTAAAGCCGCAGAGTTAGATAAAACCTTTCTTCATTAATATTATACTGCAGATAATCAGTGTGGTGGCTGGTGAGTGTGTCATATATAAAATGATATGACAGCTAACTCGGCTCACATGAAGGATCAGCTTCGACTTTACTGTTTGAACCTCATCTTTCTCTGCTTTCCTCACTCATTTCATCACATTTTCTTCATTTCCTGTGTGCAGTAAGTAGATGGATGTGAGTTTTGGCCGGGGCCTGGGTGTTATCTGTGCTGAGTGAGAGAAGGGCTTCAAAGCCAGCAGATTTTGAGCTCTTTCAGAGCACAGAGTCTCACTGTTATCCTGAGTGCTGTTTCCCACTGAGGTGGTCAGCTGGCTTTATGAGAGTCAGCAGCACAGATGTTTCGTGTTTGCGTGGGGAGATCAGGTTAGCGCCCCGTGCTGATATCGTGTAAGCAGCTAGATCGATAATCTGCGGGTCAGTGCTGAGATATCCACTGAGAGAGATAGAGTCTGAGGGAGGCAAGTCTTATTTCACACTAAAGTCAGTGAAAGTGACAAAAGCAGAAGGAAACCATTCAGCTGCGTGCGCCGGTCCCCATTACTTCCTGAAGGTTCACTAGAATTTCATGCTTCCTCCCTCACACTCTTGCATCTGTCCAGCCAATATTTATATTCATAACAAACAATGACTCTGAGAGCAAAGGAGAAAATGATACGGAATAACTCAGGGAGTGTGGCTCGGGAAGCAGATACCACGCTGTAACAGCCATGCTGTGATGGGCTGCTGGCAGATATTGGACTTATAAACCTCATAAACCTCCACTGGCAGGCTGAAGAGAAGACAACAAAGCCTCCAGCAGTCCACTCAGCCCCTCGTATCATCCTTAGAGCAGCACGCCCAATTACAAACCAGATGCAGCAAAAGCCCAGAGATCAGGGCTTCCTGATTGGAGCAAATTAACGTCTCACGTTTGAGTCGGGCTTTTGATTGAAGTTCTGCTGAACTGATCTGAGGCCCATCGAGGAGGCCTAACTCCGTGTCACCCTGCCTTGAGTGGTGGAGGCAGGCAGTATTTATAGAGATGGCCAGACTGAAACCATTACTTACATGAGGATGTGCAGACGCAGTGCATGGCAAATAGCTGTAGGCCATATCATAAATATTTTCCCCCCTCTATCATTTTCATGTGCAGACACGAGAGCCACCGTGAGGACTCGTGTATAAAACGCCTTTTTGCATCTTAAACATTTTGTTTAATTGCTGACAAAACCCAGAAGCTAATTACATTTTAACTGGGTTAAAACTGTTCTGCTAGAAAACGGTGGTTACTGGATATAACTCCTGTTCTATGAGTACATGGCCCATTTATGGGCTTCACAGTTGGTTGAGCTGCCCCTGATCATTTAATTGGTCTTCTTATGTAAAACAAATAAAAAAACATTCAGTGAATTTAAGCGAGGTGCAACAAGATATTGATGAAATGTCTTCCCTCTTAGATATTCTACGATCAGCTGTGGGTGGGATTATTGCAGAGTGGGAGCATTTATGAACCACAGCACGTGATCGATCACTTAAAGTTACAGAGCGCATACTGAGTGTGTAAAAGCCACCAATGCATTAACATCAGCACAAAAACTGCATGCTTGGAGCTTCGTGATGTGTCTTTCATGGCCGAGCAGCTCCTGGAGGTGTAATGTGTACGTTGCCCACTACTTTGTTCATATATTGCAGCTGGATGATAAATATAAAGCTACAGCCAGGCAGCTTTATATTTCATCTTGATTGGTATAAAAAGAACTGGTCTGGCTTTGTTTAAAGGCAGCCCACCCACTTATCTAAATCCAAGTTAGCTAAGATGTATCCTAGCTTAGACCCTCGCCGTAACAGGTCTGATGATGCCAATCTTACCCACATGTTTCGGACTTTCTCTGCCCTGGCAAATTTTTGGGAGGAGGTTTTCTGCACTCTGAACAAGGCTACTGGCCTGAAACTGGCTCTCAACCCCCTACTTGCTCTCTTTGGTACAGTGGGTGAGGATGATAAGTATATTACCTAGGTGTGACATTTTGATGAGGTGGAAGGCCGCTGCCCCGCCCACCCATGTTCAGTGGCTGATCTCATGTCGTGTCTCAGTCTGGAAAAGATCCACTGCTCCATCCAGAACCAAAAGGGCACATTTGATCAAATCTGGGGTCTTTCTCTGTCGAACTTCTCTAATTTAAGGATGTTCCTGCTGACTAACAGATCTGCTTATTCCACAGAGGCCTGATGTGTGTCTGTGTTAATGTGAACATGAACCTCAGTGATGTTGCAGCTAACTTCTCTCTGGTTTGTAAGGAAAAGGTTTGTTAGTATCAATCGCCCCTCCTGGGTTGTGGTTTTTTTTGTTAATTTTTTTGTTTGTTTGTTTTCTTGACCTATGTTCGAACATGAGAAGTTCTGTTTTGTATTCAATGTAACCAGTTTTTGTGTTTCCCTTTTCTTTTTTTTTCTTTTTGTCATAAACTGTATCCACAATCACTCACTAAAAATATGTTTGAGTAAAAAAAGGCAGCCCATTCACAATAACAGTCTTTTGTTTGTTGTCTTTTTTTTCTGAATGTGAACTTGGATCTAAAGAATATTGAACAGTTGCTATTTTAAATAAATGCAGGGAGGACTGAAGGTTTGACAACTACAATAATTGCTGCAAAAATGAGAAAAAGCATAATGCTAACACACACTAGATACTGATATTGTCCTTGTGTTCATAATCTGAACCAACCTTATATGTGTACACATGTTTGTTTGTTTTTTATTCTCAATGCACTTAACAGAATAGACAACCAAAGAAGCAGACATTAGCAGTATGACACATACAATAACAACAACAAAGCGGCCAAAGATGTTGGAATAAACTATGGAATAAATCAGGGATGGCTACCTGGTTATTCTGTATATAAACAGTATATAAAGGAGAACTTGAGAGTAAATATAGTGTTAATCAATATACTGATTTTAAACTGCATATTACTGCCAAAACAACTTTGTTGCTTTGACGCGTCATTTCAGAGAAGGTGCTCATTGTAGCTCTAAACTCTGTAGTTGGACTGATTTAGTACAGCTACTCTTTGTTTTTAGTCTTTACGGTAAGCTTCATGAACCTTAAATATCAGGTTTGAGGTCTGGCTACTAAATGATATCAAACTTAATCAATAAAGTCTCAGCATGAACAATTCCTGTTCACTCAGTCTCTTAATTGGGAAGAAAATATTGTGTCTGTATCAGATGATAGCACTGTGAAATTCTTCAGTGTCTTGCACAACTGTTTGAGATTGCTTCACTTCCCCTTTGCTTTGATCCTAAACCTTATATACACACATTTCTTTAACTTGTTTGTCCAAGACTGCAGTTCTCTATATGCAGCATCCTGCATGACTCAAATCGCCCCCCTCTGCTACTCCCAAAAAAGAAAATCTAAGGATAGTAATAGAGGTATAATAAGTGTTTTCCATGACACACTGCTTCACGTGACAGTGTGTCTGCTGGAAGCAACAACAGCCCACAGTAATGATAACGTATAACCAGACACTGAGCTCTAAAAACACGAACGCATGCCACTCTGATCCCAGTCCTGATTCCTGCTTCTCTCCCGACATCCAAACAGCCTAAACCTCGCCGGCAATCAGACGGCAATCAGGCCAATCAAGCCGGCAAACAACCAAAACAAACAGCGGGAGGGTGAGCAATGGTCGGACAGTGCTCCCACGGGCCTGATGTGACCTCTGGATGGGGCGGCCTCATGACTAATTGGCGTTTAAGATCAATCACAGCCAGCACACTTCCTACTCCTGTGGGCCGTCTAAATGGCTCTATTCTCTCTGCTGAACCGTCTCCCTGCGCTCTACCTTTCTCTCTCTCCCTCAAGGGTCTCCAACCCCCCTTCAGTCTGTCTGTCTGGGCCAGAGGGAGGCACCGTGGGAGTTTAATTGCCTCGTATTTTCCATGAAACCAAGTTCATTACATTAACAGCTCCGACCCACGCTGCATACTTTCAACCTGCTGCAATTTGTTTTTGTATTTATTAGGCTGGCAGAAAGGCAGCTTCCCGCTCAGCTGGGCGAGACAACGAAATTGCGGATGGGTGAGGGAGAAGGTCAGAGGGAGCTCGGCAGGCACAGGCATCCATTGTGATGCACCAGCCGGGCAGATGAAAACATGATGGAGACGCATGAGCGAGGAGGAGATCAGGGTCGCTCTGTTCGAGATGCAAAAGCACGAAGCAGCGAAGGAACGACGAGGGGAAGGTCGGAGGCAGCGCTGTCTCCAAGTGTAAACATCAGTTTTAGGAGGGGTGGAGGACACTTCCTGAATAAATTGTCAGTGGTATAAACAGGTAAACAAAGCAGAGAAAACGTTTATCCTAAATGTAATTTTCCTAATATGTGAACGACTACAGGATTATTTCTGTCACTTGAATTAATCGCTTCATTTGCACGATGACTATTGACAATAAACAAGCTCATTATATGCAGTATAATGTAATGGGATGGTTAAAACTTACAGTGATAAACCTGCAGAGGTTTTATTTACCTCAGTAACCAGCCACATCATTAGGGAATACCAGATTGGACCCCCATTTGCCTTCAGAGCTGCCTTAATGCTTCATAGCACAGAAGCATTCCTCACAGATTTTGGGCCATATTGACATGATAGCATCACATAGTTGCTGCAGATTTGTTGGCTTCACATCAGGGATGCAAGCCAACAAATCTCCTGTTCCACCACATCCCAAAAGGTGCTTTATTTGATGGAGATCTGCTGACTGTGGAGGCCTTTTATATACAGTGAACTCATGTCATGTGGTCTTCTGCTGCTGTAGCCCGACTCCTTCAAGGTCCGAAGTATTGTGCATTTAGAGATGCTCTTCTGCAAACCTTGGTGGTACCACGTGGTTATTCCACTTACTGTTGTCTTCCTATCAGCTCAAAGCAGTCTGGCAATTCTCCTCTGACCTGTGGCATCAACAGGATCATTTGACCCAGATAACTGCTGCTCATTCTAAACTTTAGAGATGGTTGTGTGGGAAAATCCCACCAAATCAGCTGTTTCTGAAATACTCAAACCAACACATTCAAAGTTAATTAAATCACCTTTCTTCCCTGTTCTGATGCTTTAATGTACCTAATTAAGCGGCCAGCCAGTGTATAATATTAATGGGACAACTCTAAGTGATAAACGTGAAGCAGCTAGGAAAGACTGTACAGCCTTGCAGCTTTACTGATTTGGTTAACTGTCGCTACCAATAGAAGCTAATTTTAAACAATTCAATTTCAATTCAATTTTATTTATATAGCGCCAAATCACAACAAAAGTCGCCTCAAGGCGCTTCATAGGTAAACAGCAGGCAGTTTTCTAAGCAGACAGAAGCTTTAAAAAACCAAATCCACAATTACTTATAAAACACATTTTTAAAGAAGTGCTGCACTTTAAACGAACAGTAAAATAAGAGACGCCACACATACACAAACTCATATCGACAAATACAACAAGTATAATACAGCAGTCAAAATACCTAAGATCTCACTCTTTGTTAAAAGTCAGAGAACAAAAATGAGTTTTAAGACGTACTTTAAAAATGTGCACAGTGCGGACCAGCCTAACATGCAAAGGTACTTCCATACCTTGTGAAATGGCTTACGTCGTGTGTAATGAGGTAACTTCTGGTAAGAAGGCGAGCAGCGGCATTTTGGACCAGCTGAAGGTGTTCAAAGGAAGGCCTGATTTATACAATCATAAAGGGCGTTACCATGGTGAAGTCGAGCTATAATAAAAACACATACAACTCTCTCATGTTTATTAAAAGATAAGACTTCTTTAAGTTTTCTTCATGCATCCTGATTGCTACACGCAGGACCTTTAGTTAAACCAAAGAAAGTAATCTCAGTAGTAACAGCTCGGCTGATGCAACGTATTTCCTGCTGTCGGCTGTGTGAGAGCGATGTTCTGAACTGTTACTGTGCAGAGTTCACGTGCGTTTGAGAGCTACATATTCCAGAAATTGTTTCTATTGATTATTATTTTAAAAATGTATTATTTATTTCTAGCAAATTGTTGAACGAGACTAAAACAGAGCAGCCAGATAGATGCTTTCCCATCCTAATGTAGGACAGAGCGGGTCGTCAGTTTTTACTCTGGCATGAAGCGCTGATCACTGAAACACCTTTTAATAACCAGGACTTCAATAATAATTAATTATTTTGAATTTTAATCAGTGAAATTAAGATAATTTACTTTAATATTGTGGCCTTTATTAAATACCATGACTATTTTTAACTGATGTGTCATTGAATCGCTTCAACTTTTAAAGTTGATTTTATGCTAGATTTGACAAACAGTCATCAAGTCAGTGTAAAGATGGGCCACAAAAAACAAAGTACATCAACATGGAAGCAACTCTGAGTGTCTTTGATGCACGCTCGATCATCCAGGTAAGGAAAGTTTCTGAGATCTCCACTTTAAGGTTTCTCGGTCACACACATCACCTGTGACGGATCAGTGTTGGCAGACAACACGTCGGCTTGGTCCAGCTATCGATCTGTGGTTCAACACAAACTATTCTGCCTTAAAAGAAACAAAACTACGACTGCCTTTACATGGAAAGCTGCAAAAACATTTCCCACTTGACAACCAACCTGAGGATGAGTGAGACACACATCCCCAACTGACGTCTTTATTTTTAGCTTGTTAGTGAAAAACTGATTCAAGTCAAATGAATCCATCCAAACAAAAAGAAATGAATGACTCGTATTGTGGAAGCTTTAAATACAATAACAAAAGAAAAAAATTACATGACCCACGAAAATTACAAAATACATCCTCCCCTCAAAATTTTGTGTGACCACTGCAAAGTGGACAGATTGTTGTGGGACATAATTTCACCCTCTAATGTGGCAGTAACAAACCCCACTGTACATATACATTTCCAGCATTACACACAAGGGTGATTGCCACATGCAGCATATGCAAAGAGACACACCCATGTCTCTATTCATGAATTTCTCTTTGTTCCACCCCCCAAAATGTAAAGTTCACACTGTACAGATAATAGTTCCTACACGCACCTCTTGCTCAAGCCCAGAGTTCCCAGTTTGCCACACACGCATGTTACACCGACACGGTTGCATAGTATTTGGGAGGCACACATGTCTAAAAATAATATTCTAAGAATCTGGATTACAAAAGTGTGAATCAGCCACAAATCCCTCAGAGTAGTAAATCAGAGACAATATGTACCCTTTCGCCTTGTGCAATGATGCTGCAAGATCAGCTAATCTGAAACAGCAATGCCCGTGATTGTCTAAGACTCACAGCACAGAAAAGGAAACAAAGGCTAAAAAAAGGCAGAAACTCTGAGAGAAAAAAGGAGAAAGCAAAGACTCTGATCTGCTGAAAGACTTAAGAGGAAGTTAATTGCAGAAACGGAGACGATGGGAAGAGAAAGAGAGAGGCGGGGAGATTGGTCGAAGCCACCGGCCAGCAAGAGTGAGCGTCTCTGAAAGTGGATATGAAGGCGGATGAGCCACGCCAACCTCCTCTGACTGCATTAACAAAACCTAATGGAACGGCTGGCTCCGAGAGGCCTCGTCATCCATTATCTGACTGTTGCCCTGCGCAACCGAAGAGGCTCAGGGTCTGGGTGGCTGCAACTCAGCTGTCATACACCATTTTCTCCTTTTTCCTCTGTCTTATTTCCACTGGTCCTAATGAAAATGACCAATAATCAGTTGCCTGGTACATAAAGAAATCAGGGTATTATTGCATCCACCAGGCCACAAATCACTATAAATCAGCAGGAGGAGAAAAGAGAAGGATGGCCTGTTTTCTACATGTAGTAGAACCACCAGGTGTAGCAGGTAGAGCCATTATTTAGTCTTTATAGTCAAATATATGATGCGACAGTAAACGCGGCACCTAAGGCACAGCACTGCCAGCGCTGGTGGTTATTAAGTGTTTCATTTTAGATTCAGGTGCTCTGTGAATCCTGGTATTTGTTTAATCTTATTAATTTATATTTGGAAGATTTCATTTTACTGATTTATTTATCTGTTTTCAACCGAGTTTGTGTTTATTTGGTTTAAGTTTTTATTCATTAGGACCCAAATTTAATTTTTTATTCACTGAACTATTTTAAATTTTTATATAATTGTTCTAATTGATAACTTACTTGTTTTGTGATACCATATTTATTTAAAGGAGCTACTTATTTATTATTTAGTTGTTGGCTGTATTTAAAAAGTTTTTACCTTAGTTTTTATTTGCTTAGGAAGTCCCTGCAATTAAAACCTTTTGTCCTGGTCAAGAAGACAAAGCTTTGCAAATTATACAATCAATTATTACATAAATACCAAAAAGATTTTTAAAAAAACAGATAACAAAATACAAAATACAAAATTACAAGACGTCTTTATCAGAGCTCTGAACTGAAGCATGAAGCTTCAGCTTGTTCTGAAGGTTATTCCATGATCATTTGTTACAATTAATAATGAAATATTATTAAATAAATTGGAAATATTTAAAATAAGTGAAAGCGTTCAGAAATTACTGAACAATCAGGCAACAATTTGTGAAGATGGGAGAAGAGAAATGTGAATATTTAGAGATTGTGGGTGGCGTCCCACAGGAGTCAGTGTTGGGGTCAAAGGTATTTATTATGCACGTAGATGATTTATGTTAAGTGTCTTATTTGCCAACAATGTAAATATCTTGGATCTGGTGAGAATTTACAGCAAGCTTTGAATTTGTTTACCTCAGAGATTAATAAAATATTTTATGGTTTGAAAAAATAAGTCAGCGCTAAATCGAAATAAGACAAAAATCATACTATACCAAAACATAGTGTCAACGTAGGATGTGAATTTATTTATTCTGAAGTGGGACATCTTAACGAACATGTCAATGTAAATATGCCAGAGGAAAATTAACACACCATCAGAGAATGTACAACAATATATGAGAAATATAGAAACCATTCACTCTGTACTTGCTGCTAATTTCACATGAAACACATTCGAGACAAACTGTCTGAAGCACGTAATAAATGAGAAATCATTCACATTCTTTACTGGTGCTACGGTTTTATAACTACTTTATGACTGCTCTTTGTAATGTCGGAGGACATTGTTGTAAAAGTGACAAGAACAGCTGTGAACTGCTGATATTGTTGGATTTGTTGAACACACTAATTTTCTGTTCTTACAGTCAAAAATGGTAAAATTCAAAACAACACTAACAATAGAATAAAATAAAGTAAAAACTAAGCTTGGAAACAAACATAAAACAGCTGAAAAGAAATACAATGATATTATTGTTACCAGGTAAAGGGACACAAATGTGTCCAGTCAGGTTAGTTTGTGAACTGCATGTTGAATGTTGTGTATGCTTATGTGTGCATACGTGAGCTGCTTAGTTCATAATTCGTGTGCTGCTCCTTTTCAACAATGTAAACTGTGACTTTTTTCTTCGTTTACATATTTACAATGCATATTTTCTGCCTATTTTTATTACATTTTTACTTACATGTTCAAAATAAAGCGATCAATCGATCAGTCAGTCAAAGAGGAGCCATCTAATGTGAGGCAAATCACAGCAGCGGTTTGTCAGCGTTTGCAGAGCTAAGAAGGGCGTCTCTTTATGCTTACTGACAGCCAAGAAACCAGCCAAAGTACACAGTGATGACTGGACAACTAATTTGACATGAAAAATAAAGAAGTGTGATGCACAGTTAGACAATGCTTGTAAATGATTTCACTATAATCAAGAATATTTAGGATTAAAGCCTGTACAAGTGTATTCCTAGGTGCTACATTAAAAGAAGACCCTATTTCCATAATAAACTCAGTCTAACCTTCAGCTTTTTCACTAAGTGCTCAATATGCAGACTAACGGGAAGTCTATCAAAGATTTTTAGGATTATACTCTTTCAGTTAAGCCTCCTCTTGGGGTATGAATAGGAGATAAAGAAGGTAAATGTGATTATACATTGAATAAGGTTGGGTTGTAGACAGCGTGACTGCACATATGAGTAAGACTAATATAAGAAGGTGGACTTTAGCTACTCTTAAAGCTCCATGAGGCTCAGAATGGGCTGTGATATCATGGACCCCTGCACTTATTCTCACATTTATCCATCGGATGGGATCTTGTTGTTTTCCAGGCTTCTGCTCATTAACAAGGGGATTACAGCCGGTGGTGTTTTAAGGGTTGAATGTACCCAGACGAGCTGCTCCGAGGGTTTAGTCAGACAGACCACCATTGTGCGGTAATAGTGGTGTCTGTGTGGGGAACTCTGGCCCGAGAGCGCCCCCCCTTACAGTGTATCTTTGGCATTCTGCAGTGCTGACCTTGTCGTTGAAGCACTTCAGTGTGACCATGTGGTGAGAAAATGACAGCATCCTCTGAGAATGGGAAAGGGGGGTGGGCTGTTACGTACACAGGCATGCTACACAGAAGTTGCTTACTTACAGCTCGGTAGATAATCTTTCGTTAATCCACCGTACTTACCCCGACACACACACTGACTGCATCTTTTGTGTGGTTTCACAGAGAAAGTGTTTCTCTGTGGCTCGGGGTCGGGAGCAGGGGCCAGACTGATTCAGGACATTCCCAGGAGCACTGGAAGGAAATGAGGACACTGAACAGTTCATGCAGAGTGTGTTGGACTGTTGTTGTATCGCTCAGGCTTCACTGCAAAGTAGAGGGAAATTATTATTTTTTAAAAATGTTTTTGCCAAGGCGACATCATGAGAAAAACATGACCACACACATTTCTCTGCGCGAGTGCGTCGGGTGACCGCGCGATAACAGGATGTTATGAATTTTGAGCGACTGGATTCATGTGATGCGGCTGCTGCCGTGCCACTCACGCTCCAGCCACACAAGAACATCACTTTCCTCCACGAACAATTCTCCTTTTCTACTTTTGTCTGCCGCAGTTTGTTTTCCTTCAAGCGGGCGGCGGGCCGTGTTAGCGGATCTCCAGATGATCATTTCTCAATAATGCGAAATCATTACAATGAGAGTTTCAACATCCACACTAAATTGGTTTTGTGCTTTGTTTGCTGCCTGCCCTCTCACCAGCCTGGGCATGGATTACTCATACAACAGGAAATAATGACGCCAAGGTCCATTAAGTGGGATGGCAGGACATCATATCAGCATTAATCTCCCACTTAGCAGAGAAGCCCCAGGAGAAAAGGAGGGAGCGATGGAGGGAAGAGGGAGAATATAGCCTTTCCCTATTGGACTGGGGCCTTTAATTTTTATTGTTTTTGTTTTTTAATTATATAAAACTTCATTAGAAATATCTTTTTGTGTTGTCAAATCTGCACCCAAACACGAACGCCAGTGATTATAATACTCATTATCTCAACATGAAGAGACTTTTGAATAAAACTTTAGTCAAAATAGACAATTCGATTTGACTGGATGCCTTCATTTGATATAAATATTATAAAATGCTCGTTATTGCTGTACATAACCGAATCATAGAATCTGTTTGCAAAGAGAAACAATGCACCAACAAATCAGGTGTCATTCTGAGGGAAATCAGGGGGAGAAATTGTTTTCAAGGGTAATTATTAGCAGTCTGTAAGATCCTGTGAACAGAAGGTTATTAATGAATTAAATAAATGTATTATACCTTCCCGTGAAGACACTAAAAAGAGCTTGCTCACATATTTATTTCATTTAGATGTTTGTTTTGTTTTGTTTTTGTTTTTGTTTTTTGTTTTTGAGGAGGGGGGAGGGGGTGTCTCAGAGGAAGTCTTTTTTTTTTTTTTTATAAAACTGGACAAAAACTCCAATATTGTAGGCCTCACTATAATTATAGACATCTGAGCTTGTCTGTAGGCATGAAAACCAAAATAATTTAAATACTCAAATTAGTCATAAAAATCATAAAAAATCTATAAAATTAATTTCCAGTCAAATATGACTTACAGGTCAGTGCAAAAGTCTTGAGCTACCCCACATTTCTTAATACTTTGGTAGAAAAATGGGAAAAAGCTGCAGAAATGTATTGAAACTTGTGCTTGCGTATACTAAAATACAGTAAAATAAGGCTTCTTGAAGGGCATTCAAAGCACTTCTTTGGATGTTGGCTGCCTTTTGTTCTGTTCTCTGTCAAGATGATCCCAGACTTTGGTTTCATTACTCCATAAGTTCTGTTACCACGGACATGGACTTCAGTGGCTCAGGAAGCAGCACTGGTCCTCTAAAAGGTCAGTGATTTGATTCTCCAGTCTGCATATCAAAGTATCCTTGGACAAGATACTAAAGCTACACTTAAGGAAGGGAAATCATTTTAATATATCAAACATAAATAAATTATAACCCTGTGTTGCTTCCATCTGAGTATGTGTGTGAATGTTAGACTAGATGCTTAGATAAAGAAAAAAGCTATTGTATGAATGTGTGTGAATGGGTGAATGACGCTTGTAGTAAAAAATGCTTCGAGTGCTCAGTTCGGGTAGAAAAATGCCATTACAGGTCCATTTACCATTTCTGATGGGGCTTCAGTGAAGAGTATCAAATGAATGACCAGATGCATCGTTCAGGTCCTGTATCAGGTCTTGGTTGGATTTCTTTTTTCCAATTCAAAGACATGACTTTCATTTCTTCTGCAAATAGTTTTTAGGCCCACTCCTTCTTTTCTTCTCCATTTGTACAGTTTTCTTAGCTTTTTTTTTAAGGAAACACTGCACACAATGCTGAGGTATGCCAAGTTGTCAGCTAAAAGGTCTTTGGGAATGACTTTGTTGATACAAAAAATACAATTTTATGTAAGTCAAACTACCTTTGGCTTTTTTTTTGTAGATTCAACGAAAGAAATAGAAACAAATGATTTGAAGTGCTTAAAGATACAATTTAAAGTCGGCTCTTTGCTAAGTTTTGTGTTATGTGTAGACACGACACTGATTCTCGAAGTCTTTTTGTATGCTTCAGCATGATTACGCAGGGATTCTCCTGACAGAATTACCTCTGGTTTCCATGGTGCATAGCGCCATCTGGTGTCAGAAAATAATTTACAGTTCTTCCGTTATGGTTGTCCTACACGATCCCTGAAAGACCCATAATTTAACTCAGTTTAAAATAATAAATTATCGAGTGACTGATCTAAATAAAAAACAAGATATCTCGTATTGTTTACTAGGCACTTTAGCAAATCGGTTTAATGAAAAAACAAAAAACAGCGGCGTCAGATTCGTCGGTTTCCCGTCCAGAGGTCGTCCAGCTGCCCGCCTGATCAGAAGTGGCTTCGGTTGCGGTTGGCTGGCTGTCAGTCTCTGGGAGCGGTGACAGCTGAACGGGTCGTTTTATCTTTAGCTTTGTGCCCAATACAGTCGCCACAATGTTTGAGGAAGCCAGCGAGGTGTTCGATAACATGTTTAAATCTTCATTTCCCCTCACCTTCATCGTCTTCATCCCGGCGGTGCTGATCCTGGTGTCTCCGCTCCCGGCCGAGGCGTCGCACGAGTTCACGGTGTACCGCATGCAGCAGTACGACCTACAGGGACAGCCGTACGGTAAGGTGGCTGCTTCTTTCGCCTGCTTGTCACAAAAAAAGCAGACATTCCTGCGTGAAGTTGGTGAGACTGGGCTCAGTGTCCGACACCAGTTAGCCTCGTTGTCATACACAGTAAGCGCCTAATTTCCTGTAGCGGAGTTTCAATGACACCAGGCTGCTAATGTAGCTTAGCATAAGCTAGCTCATTTCCTATGGCCCAAGCAGGAGCCAGGCTCCTTTAAATAATGCAACCAGAGCTTAGAGCTGAAGGCGTATCCTCATTTAGTGCGTTTAATGATTTTTTTTAACTTAAATGTGAGAGGCGCAAAACCCTGGCAGGCCATTCCTCCTCAAATTGATAACTAGGTGGATGAGTGAATGACCTGTAGGACTGTATAACATGTACACTGAAGAGTGACTGAGGAGATGAAGGGTGTCTTAAAGGGATTCTGTGGCAGAAATAAGTAAAGCAGCTGTCAGCCTTGACAAATACTTCACCACTCCAAGGTCTGGGCCAAGCAGCTTTTTCCACCCTCAGCATCCCTGTGTTGAAAGATTAGTTTCAGGTCTCACCCAGTGCTGCTCCAAACCTTGTGTCTTGTGTCCTCAGGTACCAGGAATGCCATCCTGAACACGGAGGCCCGTACTGTGGAGGCAGAGGTGCTAAGTCGTCGCTGTGTAATCATGCGGCTGGCGGACTTCTCCTATGATAAGTACCAGAAAGCCCTGCGCCAGTCAGCGGGGGCTGTGGTCATCATCCTGCCAAGGAACATGTCTGCTATGCCGCAAGACATAGTGCAGGTAGCATCCCAGTCTGTAACACCACAATCCACTATCATGTGCTTCTTCATTTTCACTTCAGTGCTGTGTTGGTTTCCACAGTGGGTTTAGTATATAGTGAAGTCAGAGTTTATTTCTATAGCACATTTTAAACAAGTTGACCCAATTGCTCCACAGGTTATGCAAAATATACGCTCTACATAACGGTCACTAAATCAACAATACATTTAAAAATAAAACAAAGTAAAAAAAAAAAAACACACTTTCTATAATAAAAGCTAGGGTGCCCTGCTCAACTAGAACTGAAAAAGAGGTAACATCAGGTCCTTGGTGAGGTTCAGCGCACAGTCCTTTGACTGTTTCCAGGTTGATTGTGCTTTCATATTAAAGGTATTGTGTTAGGTTTGAATCCAGTCAAGGCCACACGATCAGACTTCAAAGGCTGAAGTTTTGGGATTGCATTTGCACCGTAGCACCTTGGCCCATCATTCTTTGTAATTTAGTAAAGCTGTGAAGCTGGTTTTGTTTTAATCAGAGCAGCAGCACATTTATGACAAGCCCGTCTGATTTGTATATTATAGGCTTATTTTGGTAACTCTGGTGTTTGTTTTTACATAATCGTGGGCCATTTTTTAAATACAAATTCACTAAAGCAAAGAGAAACATATAAGCCTACCCTGTCCTAATAAAAGCTCTGCTACCATTGAGTGAATGATCATTGATTTTATTAGTGTAGCTATAATTTATTGCATTACAACAGCAGCTAAGCTACTTTGTGCTCACAGCCTTAGTTTATATTTATAATTTGCAGAAGATATTATCAAGTAAGGCATCAGGTCTTGAGAGAAAAATCTTGATGGTACTGATGGTACTCGTGATGGTTGTATTAAGACATTTCACAACATGTGACTTACACGTATACATCGCAGGAAGGCAAAAATGCAGACACACCCAGTGTTGACATTTTTTTTTATGCATAGTATATTTTTTCCCCTCTCTACTGTTAATAGTCTGCACACAGACAAAACTAAAGCATAATTTTACAGCAATAAGTGCCATGCTCAAGGGCACCTCAGTTGTGATAGGAATAGGAAGGCAGTTGTTTTTTTGACAGCATCACCTCTTTGAGCTGTTTTTGAAGGGTTTCTTTGCACCGATTTAAGCCCGAGCATGTGCAACCTTCCTGACACCTGACGGACTGAATGTTGTTTCAGTAAAGCATCCTCTACATGTTATGACTACTTAAACCTCCCACTTCACGTGTGGGAATCTTCTGGAAAAGGAGGGAGTTATAGTAGTAGTAGGCATTTGATGTGTTATGTTAAACTAATTAACATGTCTGGTGAATTGTTATCTGCACAGATTTTTGTTACACTTCCAGAAAAGCTCTGTAAATGTGTAAAGCAGTTTGCTGCTTCCTCCCATCATTTGTTGTTCTCAGAAGATCAGCGCTGGCAGAGATGAAGCGGTTGAGTCAGATTTCCTTCCCTTTTATTAACTCTGCTGTCCTCGACCGTGTCTCTCTGTAGCAGTTCATGGAGTTGGAGCCTGAGATGTTGGCTACTGAGACCATCGTCCCCGTCTACTTCGCCATGGAGGATGATGAGCTGCTGTCTATCTACACACAGACCCTGACCTCCTCGTCCTCACAGGGCTCCTTGTCAGCAGCCGAAGGTAGAGAACCTGCTGATGATCTGCACTGTGCACAAAACTGCAATTTGTATGATTTTAAACGTCACGTTTTAGATTTTTATAATGTTTTTTTGTGCTTTCTCTAGTCCTGCTGCATACGGCCACAGCCAACGGCTTTCAGATGGTGACCAGTGGAGCTCAGAGCAAAGCCGTCAGTGACTGGGCCATCACCAGTTTAGAGGTGAGCCACATTACAAACTGGTTGGATGTTCATTTATCTTTTCTGATTTCATCCTTGTGTTGTTCCTTGCCAGACTTTGGTGGTGGATAATGCTCCTGCTTTACAGCCTCCTTTACAGCCATGTTAACCATACTTACCTCTGTAAAAACTGATCCATGAGATAATTGCCAGAGTGTTTACTGCTCCTTATGACAAATAAAAAAAGGAGAAATTAGATATTAGTTATATGCATTTTAATTTGCCTTATATTTTAGTTTGTTGCTCACAGTTAGTTTATATAAAAAAAAATATATATGGTGAGGTTGGGGTTTAAAAAAGTCACGTTGATGTAGAAGTCTAAAAACCTCATGTAGCAAATATGACACCATTACTAGAGGTGGGAACACCCCATAATACAATATTATTTTTTATATTTTGTCATATGCTGAATATTGCAATAACATATATGTGAGTTATCAGCTTATTTTCAACTGCAAATGATGTGCTTAAAGGTAAACTTTATCAATAACTTTTATCTTATCTGGATAAAACAGATAACTCAAAAATTATTTATGCAAAATGAGATCATCAAGCGTACAAACGCTGTCATTAAATCCTGCCATAACTGAAATCAGTTTGCGATCGAATACGGTCATTCGATTTGTTTCTGATCATTAAAAATCACATAGACAGAAATTCACATGCAGAAAGTTTCCAGATTCATATTTAACTATTAATTTGCACCCAGCGACGTTCCTTTGTGGTGCATGAGGTGAGTCCTCTTGTTCTTGTGTTTTAATTCATTTAATAAAATATTTATATTTAATGTCCCCTGTATTAATACAGTATTGCCACACAAAATATTGCAATACTATGCTGTACCGTGTTTTTTTCCCCACCTCGAATATTTAGATTGCAGGGACCTCCAGTGTAAGATTACAGTTTTCATGTCTGCTACGTGTGTGTTACTGACTTCCAGTAACACTTCCACCACATTGTCAGTAGTCACTGTTGTTGTATCTTAGTCACTATTGTAAACTCTGTAGAGTACGTGTATGTTCATGTGAGGTAGATGTAAAGTATTAGGTTATCCAGTGAGATCCACAGGAAAAACGGTACGGTGGTTACGACTGTGTTTTACATAACGAAGGGTCACAGTTTAAACTTTTGTTTGGCTCGTTTCTCTGAGAGCTTTTGAAGGCGTTTTCCTCCTACAGTGAACACGAGGAAAATCAACTGAGTGAAATGAAACACGGTTTAATTTACTCATTGGGGACGCGGCGCTCGCTTCTCCTCACTGCATAACATATGGTCTCTTAAATGTTGCCAAGGCGAGTCGTGTTAATTAGTATTTTTGTTTTCATAAAAAAGCCTTCAGGCCAAACCATACACTAATACTTAACAAAAACCTATTTTCTCTCTCTGCTTTGAGGTGGAACCTGCTGCTGCCTGAAGCTCTGACTGTTGGTTTAGCGTTTTGTGTGTGCGACTCTGAATATGTGGGTGGGCTTAAACTCCTGAACGAGAAACAGTCGAGCAGGCCAAAAGCTGTGGATTTACTCAGCAGGGATTACTCTGACTTGATTCAGTGTTTCTGGACGGGAAATAATTCAAAGAGTTCTTACAATAAACTGCAGTTTTAAACTGCTTGGTGCTGTTTGACTTTAGGTACTCGTGTGTAAATAGGTGATGATGATGAACAGTAACTGTAACACTGCTAAAAACATGCACACATGATCATATCTTTTGCTCTCAGCACATTAATTTGCCAAAAAAGACTGAACGCCATGAACAAAGTCATAATTGATTTTGACTGTTAGCTTAAATAAATATTCTAATAAAAACAGTTGTACTAAAGGCTGCATGTGTTTTAGTCATTACATTTAATGACATTTTCCTCTGGTTCTGCCAGAAGTTTCTTCCTGTTAAAGTGTTTTTCCTTCACGCTGTTGCCAGGTGTTAGTGCATAAGGGGTCGTGTGATTGTTGGGGTTTCTTTCTAATACGGTGTCGGGGCTTTACCTTACAGTCTTTGAGGTGACTGCTGTTGTGAATTGACACTCTCTAAATTAATAAAATGTATTTTATTATTTTATAAATATATGTATAAATAAAATTGATTTGTTTTGTTTTAAACATGTAAATATAAATAAAAATACAGAACAAAAAACAAAAAGAAAAAACAAATGAATGAACAATGAATTCATGTTATTTAAAATTGACATGCTCAAAATGATTTCATCTGAAGACTTTGTCATCTGTCCGTCTGTGCACAGCATCGCTCCTCCTCCGAGAGTGTCAGTCAGATTCATTTGTCCTTGACTCTTAGTCTGTAAAATCAGCAAACTGATGGGAGCAGGACTTTACATTAGAGTAACCTTTGAACAGACGAGCGCGTTGATGTTTTGGTTTAAAATGTTCAAATGGATAGAAACTGTGTGTTTGCCTGAGAGTTTCATGGACTGTCTCAGTAATCGCAAACTCGTATTTAATGAAACAACTGTAGGGGATGCTTATCTCTAAACTTGCTTTACTCTAATTGGAGATGATTTATCTGAATTTCAGGAGCACATGTCACTCCATCCTCCATTCTCTTTTAATAAATGTAGGCGTGGTCCCTGCTGGTGAATGGTGAAGATTAAAGCTGATGCAGTCGACTGTTTTGGTACATTATATTGACTAAAAACAGTCATTTTGAGCTTTGTGTTAAAAAAGCCTGACTGCAGAGGATCAGCAGATTAGCAGAAGAGTGGAATTAACCGAACACAGTGAGATTGTTTTCTGTTCTTTCCCCTTTTATTCTCAGTGTGATATAACGGCTGAATCTGTTTGCTCACCAGGGCCGTCTGGCTGGAGTTGGAGGAGAGGACCTCCCCACCATCGTGGTGGTGGCCCATTACGACTCCTTTGGTGTTGCTCCGGTATGCTTCTTTTCTCCTAACTCAGTCATCACTGACAACTTGGACACAGTCAGGTGGTTTGTCAGTAAATATCTCCAGGATTTGCTAAAGTAGGAGAGGTTATATTTGTGGAGAGCTGGTCAAAAACGAGAAAATAGGGCAGCAAAGTAATCAGCCTGTGCTCTGTTGTGTAGTGGCTGTCATATGGAGCAGACTCAAACGGCAGTGGAGTGTCCATGTTACTGGAACTGGCCCGACTCTTCTCCAAACTCTACACCTACAAGAGGACGCACGCTGCGTGAGTAACAACGACCACGTTAAGATGCTTTCTGATCATTTGTGTCTCAGGTAGCACCGTGGTGCGATGTCTTCAAGCTAGACGTCGCACCGAAGGTCTGTTCTGCCCCTGCGTTCACACACACATGAACTCGAGTGACATCCCATTCTTAATCCAAAGGGTTTAATATGATGTCAGCTATAACAGCTTCCGCTCTTCTGGGAAAGCTTTCCACGGGGTTTAAGAGTTTTGTCAAAAATCCCCAAAACCATACTTCCAGAAGCATTTCTGTGAGGTCAGACGCTGATGTTGGATGAGAACGCCTGGCTCCGCTCTAATTCATCCCAAAGGTGTTCTGTCGGGTTGAGGTCAGGACTCTGTTTCCACAAAGTTGGGAGCATGAAATTGTCCAAAATATGCTGAAGCATTAAGAATTCCTTTCATAGGAACTTCTCACATCTTACATAAAGGGTGAGCCCAACTCCTAAAAACAACGACCCCACACCGTAATCCCCCTCCACCAAACTTGGCACAATGCAGTCACCGTTCTCCTGGCAACCGCAAAATCCAGACTCGTCCATCGAACTGCGCAATTGGTCACTCCAGAGAACAAGTGTCCACTGCTCCAGAGTCCAGTGGTGGTTTGCTTCACACCAACACTTTGCATTGTGCTTGGTGATGAAAATTAAGATGATTGAGCTGCGTCATTTCCGTCTGCCGTTTGTTTACTTTCTGGCAAAATGTCGAGGAAAAGTGCCGAGTTTTATCTGGAGCTTGTACCACTGATATTAATCTTTAATAGGGCTGTCAAAGTTGAGAGGAAACCAAAACAACTGCTGTACAATGCTCTCCGCCATCTTAGTTGAATTGGTCACATGACTGCATCAAATGACTAAAATGCGTCATGGTTTTTGAAAGCCTCCGTTTTCGCTGTCCACACCGCAACGCGAAAACGGCGTTTTCAAAAAACGCCGTCTCAGTGTGGACGGAAGGCCAAAACGGAGAGAAGAAGATGGGTTTTCAAACAAAAACGTATTAGTGTGGACATGGCCGAAGGTCACATGAAGTTTGGAGGTCTTTAGTGATCGAGTCTGCAGAAAGTCGCCGACCTCTGTGCTCTATGATTGCTGTTCCAAATCACTTCTGCTTTGCTATGTTACCTCTAACAGTTGACTGTGGAATATTTAGCAGCTATCACGGTGCAACGCGGCAATTCACTGAGATCCTGAGAGCAACTCCTTCTTTCACATGTTTATAGGAGCAGTCTGCATGACTTTATACACCTGTGGCCATGAAAGTGATGTGAACACCTGAATTCAGTGACTTAGATGGGTCAGTGAATACATCTGCAGCAAAGTGTATATGAGAAAACAGAAGTAGTATTGATTGCTGACCTCAGTAGTTCATGTGAACATAAGCTAGAGTCTGTTTGTTACGTCTGTCTCATTTGTTATGGTTAGGCTGCTTTTTGAGGACTGTATTGAATTATCTTTGCACTCGGCTGAGATAACGACCACATCTGACCGTGTTAAACACTCAGAGTGGTCAGTAATATCCTGATATGGTATGTCTGAAAGTACTTAACAGCAGAGGAAGTGAGAGAAATCGCTTGTTAAAGACCGTGAAAGTGGACTTTACCATAAGTGCATCGTTGGCACTACTGTAGGCCTTATATAAGATGGATGTAGTAAGTGATGGCATCCGTCAATGGTTTTTAATTGGAGCTGAACTGAAGCCTAGAGATTGGCTTCATCATTATTTTTTCCCTGCTGGAGCCAAGTCCGATCAAATATGGGAAGCTGAGTTATTACACAACAACCAAATCAAAACTATGTGACTGCAGGGCTGCGTTTAGCTCCAGCTAAACTTCATCAGATGCTTATTTAAAGTAAAAGAGATGTGCTGAGCATCTCACTGTCTTTACATGCTTCAGCTGATTGGGTAATGCCTCCTCAAAGTAATTTACACAAACACAGTACACTCATTTTATAGATTTGAATGTGCCCAAATTTAAGGACCCTCCTGACATCACTGTAGTTAGTCCAGCCACACATGCTGTCAATGTAATTTTATTCCTATTTAATGATATTATGGAAAAGAGCGGGCCTTTGTGAGGGTGATACAGTGGCTTGCAAAAGTATTCGGTCCCCTTGAACTTTCCCACATTTTGTCACATTACAGCCACAAACATGAATCAATGTTATTGGAATTCCAGGTGAAAGACCAATACAAAGTGGTGTACACGTGAGAAGTGGAACGAAAATCATACATGATTCCAAACATTTTTTACAAATAAATAACTGCAAAGTGGAGTGTGCATAATTATTCAGCCCCCTGAGTCAATACTTTGTAGAACCACCTTCTGCTGCAGTTCCAGCTGCCAGTCTTTTAGGGTCTGTCTCTACCAGCTTTGCACATCTACAGACTGAAATCTTTGCCCATTCTTCTTTGCAAAACAGCTCCAGCTCAGTCAGATTAGATGGACAGCGTTTGTGAACAGCAGTTTTCAGATCTTGCCACAGATTCTGGATTGGATTTAGATCTGGACTTTGACTGGGCCATTCTAACACATGGATATGTTTTGTTTTAAACCATTCCATTGTTGCCCTGGCTTTATGTTTAGGGTCGTTGTCCTGCTGGAAGGTGAACCTCCGCCCCAGTCTCAAGTCTTTTGGAGACTCCAAGAGGTTTCCTTCCAAGATTGCCCTGTATTTGGCTCCATCCATCTTCCCATCAACTCTGACCAGCTTCCCTGTCCCTGCTGAAGAGAAGCACCCCCAGAGCATGATGCTGCCACCACCATATGTGACAGTGGGGATGGTGTGTTCAGAGTGATGTGCAGTGTTAGTTTTCCGCCACACATAGCGTTTTGCATTTTGGCCAAAAAGTTCCATTTTGGTCTCATCTGCCCAGAGCACCTTCTTCCACATGTTTGCTGTGTCCCCCACATGGCTTGTGGCAAACTGCAAACGGGACTTCTTATGGTTTCCTGTTAACAATGGCTTTCTTCTTGCCACTCTTCCATAAAGGCCAACTTTGTGCAGTGCATGACTAATAGTTGTCCTATGGACAGATTCCCCCACCTGAGCTGTAGATCTCTGCAGCTCGTCCAGAGTCACCATGGGCCTCTTGGCTGCATTTCTGATCAGCGCTCTCCTTGTTCGGCCTGTGAGTTTAGGTGGACGGCCTTGTCTTGGTAGGTTTACAGTTGTGCCATACTCCTTCCATTTCTGAATGATGGCTTGAACAGTGCTCCGTGGGATGTTCAAGGCTTGGGAAATCTTTTTGTAGCCTAAGCCTGCTTTAAATTTCTCAATAACTTTATCCCTGACTTGTCTGGTGTGTTCTTTGGACTTCATGGTGTTGTTGCTCCCAATATTCTCTTAGACAACCTCTGAGGCCGTCACAGAGCAGCTGTATTTGTACTGACATTAGATTACACACAGGTGCACTCTATTTAGTCATTAGCACTCATCAGGCAATGTCTATGGGCAACTGACTGCACTCAGACCAAAGGGGCTGAATAATTACGCACACCCACTTTGCAGTTATTTATTTGTAAAAATGTTTGGAATCATGTATGATTTTCGTTCCACTTCTCACGTGTACACCACTTTGTATTGGTCTTTCACCTGGAATTCCAATAACATTGATTCGTGTTTGTGGCTGTAATGTGACAAAATGTGGGAAAGTTCAAGGGGGCCGAATACTTTTGCAAGCCACTGTATATGGCTGGTAACCTGTGTTGTCTTGTTTTATTGAAAAATCTGTGAATTTCTCTGTTATTTTGACTATTTGTTGAATGACCACAAGCACTCAGGAGATTTAGATTTGATTGAATTTTATTTCTATAGCCCTGAATCACAACAACAGTTGCCTCACGGCGCTTTATAACAATCAAATTACCCACTTTGAACAAGCACTCGGCAACAATGCAAAAGAAACAGGAAGAAACCTTCGGCACAACCAGACTCAGGGAGGGACGTCCGTCTGAGGAGAAAGACAGACTAACAGACACGCAGTGGAGGAGAGCGAGAGATTTATTTAGTTTGTTTGTTGTTATTTGGCTTCTTCCACTTTAGCCTCAGCTTCAAGTTGTGGTCGTTGCATTTTAGATAAAACTCTTTGGACATATGCGTCATTTTAGAAAAACCTTGTTTTTTATTTTCCGTAGACGCCATAATTTCCAGCTGCTAACTCAGCATCATTTAAACACCACGTTCTGTCTGAGTGTTGCTGACCACGTGTTTACAACCACAGTGATGGCTGCTTCCAGCAGGATAAGACGCCATGTCTCAAAGCTTAAAAGTGTGCCTAGAAGACACCGCCCACACCATTACATCACCATTACATCACCACCAATAACACAAAGCAGGGCAGATCCATTCTTTCATGTCGTTTGCACACTTGAGCGAAACATCACATCAGCTCGAAGCTTGAAGCATTTTAGACATTCTCCTCTGGGCCCCACCCCCCGGCCTGTCTGACACCATGTCACATTTACATCTCTGATTGGACTGATTTGTTGCCATGTGATTGGCTGATTAGATGTTTGCAGTGAGTGTATATACCAATATTGCAATATAGAGTTCTCATGTATCGTGAATCGTGCTGTGTTCAGGTACAACCTGCTGTTCTTTCTGTCCGGTGGAGGAAAGTTTAACTACCAGGGCACCAAACGCTGGCTGGAGGACAATTTAGACCACACAGGTATCGTTCAGCAGTCTCACACAAACCCCTGACGTATTCATGCATCCATAATCCACATTTCAACATCAAGTTAATGTATATAAAAACATATTTTATAATTATTTAATATAGTTTGTAGTATTTTTAGTAGTAATGTGTTTAAAAGCTGGTTAGATCTGTTGTCTCTTCTTCCCCGTCTTCCTCGTCAGACTCCAGTCTGCTGCAGGATAACGTAGCCTTTGTGTTGTGTCTGGATACTTTGGGGAACGGAGACTCTCTGCACCTCCATGTGTCCAAACCTCCCAAAGAGGGAACCCCTCAGTATTCCCTGCTGAAAGAGCTGGAGGCGGTAAGAAGTCACAGACTCGATGATGGCAGAGTCTTGGAGCACCTTAGAAGGATCACCTCGTCTCACCTTTCTTTCAGAGGTTAAATTCTTCTGTGTCGTCCTCCCAGGTGATTACGAGTCAGTATCCAGAGGTCAAGTTCTCCATGGTCCACAAGAAAATCAACCTGGCTGACGACATGCTCGCGTGGGAGCACGAACGTTTTGGGATCCGCCGCCTGCCCGCCTTCACTCTGTCCCACCTGCCCTCGCACCGCCTGGCTCAGCGCTCCAGCATCATGGACGTGCGGTCAGTGTCCCCCTCCTCTCGCCACGGAGCGGGAGAGCCCCCTGCTGGGTGGGTTCATTATTGCAAGTCTCTTGAATCACCAAAAAATAGTGTTTCCATTCCAGCTGCTGGTCATGAGCTGTGGTCAGATTCTTGTTTTCGCTCAGGAAGGTTGTGACTGAAATGGTCTTTATGATGAGATGGTCATTTTCTTTAAATTGCCTTTAACATTGATACACCAGACCATCTACATAACCTGTATTTCTTTTTTTGTTTTTACTCCATTTTCTTTATTTTATGATATTTTCCACCAAGATTCAGGAAAATCGTAGCAAAGTCATCATCTAGATGGTCTTTTTTACTCTACAGACAGGCAGGAGTTTTCCATGCTGTCAATAATGTTTATAATGTTTCATCTAAACGAGGTTGTAAGGAGTCAGGAGAGTCGTTTCCTCTCCTGTAGCCATCGATTTGTCTTTTCTCTGTGAGCGAGCGTCTTCTCAGACTTCCTACGTCTCAGCCTGTCTGTGTGTGAAAACAGACGCTCTGTGATCAGTCTCACTTCTCTCCCTGGTTTCTGCTCTTCGCCTCGGACGACTTCCTGTCCTCTAACTGTCTGCAAACTTGTATTTGTGTCTTACAGGCCTCACGTAGATGTGAAGAAGCTCAGCAGGAACACCAAGCTGGTAGCAGAGGCTCTGGCGAGGGTCGTCTACAACCTTACAGAAAAGGTATTAACAGCATTTTTAAAAAGGTTTAAACAGATGACGATTATAGAAACTGTGATGCTAATGTGACCTGTTTGTTATTCTTTTTACTGCAAAGGGAGCACCTGGAGACCTGCAGATTTTCACTGAGCAGATGGTACGTCACCTGTCTGTCCTGGTAAATCATCTGTAGCTTCAATGATCTGAATTTATAAGACATAATCCGAGTCGCACGCCTGCCTGGAACCTGATTAATTTTATTTTCCTAAAACATACACAGTGCAGCAAATAACTTGAGCATTCATTTTTAGTTCTGAATCTGGATTTATTACATCTTCAGTCTCTCAGCGATCACAGGTGATGAGCTCACACATGTCTTTTGTAATATGGTTGGTCTGCTACCAGCAGGTGCAGGAGGAGCAGCTGTCAGCCGTGGTGGACTGGCTCACGGCGCAGCCCAGAGCTGCTCAGCTGGTGGACAAAGACAGCACGGTGGTGTCCACCCTTGAGTATCACCTGGGACGCTACCTCAAGGATGTCAAAAGACACTACGTCAAAGCTGACAAGAGGTAAAAAAAAGGAAAAAGTCCACATCTGCAGTGATGGGAGGAAGGTTTATTTGATTATATTTTGTAGGTTTTGATCTGTTTCCTCGTCAGCATGTCAGCTTTTCATTCTCTCCTCTTCAGGGATCCAGAGTTTGTGTTTTATGACCAGCTGAAGCAGACGATGAATGCTTACAGGTACGGCTTCAGGGAGCTCGTTTTCTCTGCACGGAGGGGCTTTAAGGCTCCTCGTACCTCTGCAGCTCACAGCTAAATGTTGCCTCTAGGCTGTGATGTCATAATTATTTTTGAAACTTTGTTGCATATGAGATCAAATTCAGAAATTAAAACATGATGTAGTAATGCCAAAGATTATTATCTGCTGTCTTTCCCATGTTAAACTGCTCTGTGTTCTTTTCTTTTTTCTCACTCAGAGTGAAGCCCGCTATCTTTGACCTGCTGCTGGCTGTCTGCATCGCAGCCTACCTGGGGATGGTGTATTTGGCTATCCAGGTAAGTCTGTCCTCTGCTGTCATGTCACTTTATTCATGATGGCATATTTTCGACTCAGGCCTGCGCTCTTCAGATACATTAAGGGAACACTTAACTCTCACATCAGATCCAGGGAACCAAATACTCAAGTCGGGCAATTGACTGAGTACAAAATGATGTAACGAACATCAGCGGAGACGAACTTTAACCGTTAAAGGCTTGATTTGATTCACAGTCACATAAAAAGTTAAAGTTTTAAATCACAGGCTGAATCAGTGATGTTGCTGTTTGCACTCCTGACACAGTCTGGATATGAGACGGCGAATTCGTTCAGATTCGGATCACTGCTGTGATGCCGTTTGGTGGATTTGAACACAGTGTTGCATAATGTCCTAAAACGACTGCGTGGGCCGGTCAGTGTCTTTGTCATCCAGGACCTGCAGAGACGCTCGGGCCGCTGTACCCGCGTGAGGCCCAACAGCTGGTCTTTCATCCTGTTACCCAGCAGGTTACAAATATGCTGCCCCAGTTATACTGGATTATGTTGCAGGTGGAATAAAGTTCACCACAGCACATCCAGAGACTTTCACATCTCTCACGTTTACTCTGTGTGAACAGCTCTCATTGGTGAAGAAAACGGCGTCCTCCTGTGGCCTTGTCTAGCTCTTCTCATGTAACCTGTTCCCTGGTGTCTCCTCCACACTCTTAGGATCACTGTTAATGTTTTGTCAATGCCTCTTTTTGTATAGGACACACCATCTTATTCTTTTGCCTTTTTAAAAGCTAACACTAACAGTATTAACAAAGAGATCAGAAATTCATTAACAGATTTATTGCACTTCTCAACAATGAAGCGCCATCTGGTGGCAGATTGCTGCATAACCTTTAGAATACAACAATTTACTGGCATTTAGCATCAATTAAAATGGAAAACAATTAGTCTGGTACCGACTACAAGAGCAGCTAGATTAGCCCCAAGGCCAACTACAGACATACACTAACCCACACTAACACTAACCACTACCCCACACCTCACCAGGTGTAGTTAGTCAGCCAGTACCTGAAGATGAGTCCACTGTGGGGCTATAGAGGTCTGCAGGGAGTGTTGGGCTCGCGAGACTAACCCTGTTCCTTTTGTCTCTTTGCAGAACTTCGGACTCCTGTACAGTGTTGTCCGTAGAATCACTCAACCCAAGGCCAAGGCCCACTAAGGCGTGCAGCAGCGTTTATTGCCCCGGACCCTACTGTACCCTTTTTCCTCAAATTCAATAAACTCTAGCCAATAAGACACTGAGGCTGGACCGAGCTGCTGTTGTCACGATGGTTTTCAAACCAGCAGAATCACTTCCATTTCCTTCGTCCCTAATGCACAAACAATGATGTCAGATCCTGTCTTGCTGCCAACTTTGACCCGTTTGGTCTCATGGACCAGAATAATCAGGAATCATTTCAGTCTCCACAGACGTCTCTGTCATTCATTCAGTGTGGTCACTCATGTTGTTTTTAACCTCTAATGACGGGGGTTAATCTCACAGGTCATGATGAGATTGGTTGAGATGTCACGTCGCTGCACCGATCGCTCCTCGTCCCTCTTCTCGGCGTACTTCACGAACGTTGTGACGTCATGTGTTGTCTCAGGCAGCTAGAGTGGGAAGCTGACCGCACAGTTTAACCCAGAATTTCCTTTTGTCAGGAGGGCTGATCACCAGGGATCCAAGTCTCTCTAAATATAACGCTCACACGATCAGTCGCTGACGGTTCGCCGTGTCTGAAATCGTCTAGTGTGTAGACTCTGAGTGGAGATGTGAGTGTTGTGTCGAGAGCGACTGGAGCGTTTCCTTTGAGTGAAACCCTCAAACACGAGTACTGTTTACGGACATGACGCCGATCTGTCTAAATGAAATGTGAAGTAGTCTTTAGATCGTATCTCCAAGCCTTTTCTTTTTCCCAGTGCAGAATGATGAGTAAACCTTTCCCAGATGAGAACTGAATAATACAAATCCCCTGTCACATCATTAATGTAGTTGTGTAGTGATAGTTTTCACGTTGGCGTGTCCTTGTTTGCTTTTCGTGCCATTTGTTTGTTTCCTGGTGCTGTGACGTGTCGTCTTTGTCTGATTTGCCTTTTTTAAATCTCCAAACTGATTTAGAGAAATGGTCACGCTGGTGGCACGAGCTACTCGGAGAGCTTGTTTCAAAATGTCACACGGAGCCATGTTTTTTCTCTCTTATCTAATCAATACAATATGCCCCTCCCCTTTTCTAATCAGTAGATGGGACCTTTTGCTGACTTGCAAAAATATGATTTGACCAAATCAGATATTTTTTAAATCCTTGCCCTCGTCTTTGCTTTGGGTGAAAAGTGTTAATTTGCTTTTTTAAAAAAAAAAATGTATTTTCTCTGTTACCACATGACCTGTGACCCCTCCCCCTCCCAATCAGCAGACCCATGGAGGGGGAAATGACTGTGTGGTACATATGAGTTATAATTTATTAAATGGCTTTGTTTTTGTTTCGTGCACTGAATCTGCTTCACCTCATCTGCAACACTTGATCTTTGCAATGAAAGTGAAAACGGTTGTGATTAAAAATAAATGATACATGAAAAACACTCAAATCATTCTTTACCCACATGTTTTATTTAATGAGAAAAAAATGAAACGATAACATTGGCTGAATGGTATTAAAATTGTATTACAAAAAAGCAAGTATGAGGTTTGTTTTTATCAAGTAGTCGTGTTTTAGAAAGTGGCCAGATTTAGTTCAGCTGAAAACCTCGGGGGTCATTTGTACATCTTTGTGCATCAACGGTCCAAAACAAAGTTAAAACACATTTGAAATTAAAGCGATTTCGTTAATCACCCTTCAGTCACACTGGTAACAATTGCCAAATGCACCTTTTAATTTTGATCTACTGATGAACAATAAAAATAATACTAATAAATTACAGTGCAATGCGTAAAAATACCTGCAGGGCTTTTTCTGGCCCTGTCACTCAGCGCTCCTCTTCGCTCATCACCGGCTCCCACAGACACTCGCCTCATCAGCTCGGGTGGAAATTTTGGCACAATCAATTCATGACAAAGCTTTGGGTCAAAAAGTTTGAGGCAGTTTCTGAAAGTTTGTTTCTGCCACCGAATTTCTTTTTATTTCATTTTTTTGCAATTGAAATTTTCATTAACTCTACCTGGCATTTTTTTTTTTTTCAGAGGTGGAAAAAAAGTTTCCATATTGACCAGAAACAATCTGAATGTAATTTTTGTTTGTTTATTGGGAGAGGACGAAGCTGAGGTGCCAAGATCAACGTGTAATAATCTGCTTACTGCAGTCTCTTAAATAAGGTGACTTCTCAAACATGCCGTTACACTGATGAGTCTGTGGAAAGTACCCTTTGTGTCATCACTCCCTAAAACATTTTTAGTAACTGCAAACCAGCCAACATACCTGAACAACAACAAAAACACCAGATGCGACCTCATCAGTAAGGTCGCCCTGTCAGTTATGATGCTTTGGCGACTGTATGCATACAGGGACCAAATATATCCTCCTCCTTTCACTTTTCATCACCTGCAACAGGAGGTCCTGGGAGTCCTTCACTGATTTATCATCACTCCCCTAAATATAAGGGAATGGGGGCGATGAGGTGAGAGCGTACAGCGTGCTGTGCTGCTAACATCTCGGTCCGTTTATGCTGGTTTAACGATGTGTTTGTAAACACTAACATCACGCCCTGATGTTTATGGTGTATGCTGATGAGGTCCGTTCACATGACCTCAGCTGTACGCCAGTGTTGACAGGATGGTTTTAGTCAACTCTGAGCCGGCGCTGGGCGATATGGGTGAAATCTGTCATAATGATCATTTTTTATATTCAGAATTTGTACTTGCTGATTAAAAACACAATGAGGTTCTGAAGGACAGTGACCAGGGTGGAAGCAGTTAGCACGTTGGCTAGTGTTATGCATAACCATACTGCCCACCCCAAGAACAGTTACTTGTACAGACATCAGCGCAGCTGTACGACACGGTGGGAGAGACCTTTCTGAGAGCGCCACATCAGGATTTAGGGGGTGAGTCACACCTGATCCAGGTCGTGGATTGTTGAGGGTTTACTGCAGACTTCATTCTGAGCTCATCAGCAAACTATGGATAGTCTCGCCTCACAGCTGAAGCAGAAGGACAGCAACATGTCGGATCAACCGTGTCACCTACAGTACAGATGTGTCATAACTACAGTAAAACGAGTGCAAGCCAGCATTCAGATTAAATGGAAGAGGTCGGAGACTAGATCCAGATGTTTGCCACGTAGATGGACAACCCCCCCGGTCCCTGAAAATATCCAACCTGGGCTGTCAGACGATCAGCGACTCGCACACAGCAGGAAAAACAACGACACATCTGAAATATAAACAGTGCTCTCTCTCAGGAAAAATAACAGCAGCAAATTAAAATAAATCAACGCAGATAACCTGCACTAACAGATACTAAGGAAAAGGAAATAAGTTAGCTCTATCCCCCCAAACACGATGCGAGGAGCGTGGAAGACAAACAAAGCAAAGCGGATCGTCTCATAGGGACAGACGACATCTGCAGCCTGCTCCAGCAGCACAAGCATGCTGTTCATCCAAACAAGCGCTTGAATTTGATCGAGAAGGTGGAAAAACAGAAATATCCCTTATTTTCTACAGCGGCCATTCCCACTAAAGCACGAGCTGGAAACCAGCGAGGGAAAACCGAGGGAACGGTTCCCTTTCACTCGAGTTCAAGTTATTAATATGCTCAAATTACAAATCATAGAAAAATCTTCCCTTAGGCTGGGGGAAACGTTTCTGGGACATTTGTGTGTTCTGTGGCCTCGCTGCTCAAAAAAACACAAAGAAAACAAACAGATGCCTTTTAGGACGAGTTAGTAAAAACTTCATGATTACACAGCTGTAGGATGTTTCGTGATAATTTCATAGCAGTTCCAAAATCATTCCGATGTCATGCATTTCTGAATTCCATAATCTGCGCATACATAACGTTTTGTTTTTCGTCATTCAGTCTTTCCATGATTGTTATTGGCTCCTTTTTTTTAGCCGCCACCACCTGAAATCTTTTGATTCTGAAACCCAGTCAATCAAGTCCAGCTATTTGCCGTCATTAAACCAGCAATCAGCTTGTACGCCTTCATGTCAGCAACAGATGCTCTGCGACACATACACACACACACACACACACACACACACACACACACACACACACACACACACACACACACACGGGAACGAATAATTTAAAAAACAAAACAAATAAACTTTCCGTACAGGAATGACAGGTGGATATTCCTAATGCCTGCTGATGGTCAGTACAAGAGAAACAAAAGATTAAAAAACATCCACTTTCTACACACACACACACACACACACACCTACACACACAGCCTGGTTTTTTGAAATCAAGCTAATTGAAAGCAGGCAGCCAGAGCCGCCTGGTCCCAGCCACCGACTTGTGCGATGATATGAAAATCAATACATGTGGTGAAGCGGCCATAAGGCCAGGCAGGCTTTCTCACACCACCGCGCCGTGTTTGTTTTTTGCCCTTCTTCCTCATATCATAGGTCAGAGAGGACGGGCGGAGGTGTAAGACAGAGGAAGCGATTCATTAGGAATTACTAAATATCTAAATGTCTACAGAACCATTTACAGGCCGAAACCTTTCCTCGCCTGGCGCTGCGGTGCTGTCCAGGGTGCTATAGGCCCTGCACAACTGTACGCGACAATCACAGTCCAGCTCTCATTCAGACTGCTCGTTTCTACTGAATCTGTCAAATGTAAAGTTAACAAGAGTAAGACAAAAAGTCGGCTGAAATAACATTCACAGTGCTCCAATTAAACCAATCTGGAAACAAAATGACAGCGATGATTTGAAATGTTCTAAAAACAAATACAGAGAGTAAAAAGTCATCGGACCCTAACTCGATGTTTCCCTTTATTTTCCTTTCACGATGCTCTTCCTTTAAAACATGCTCCACGTTGAAGGAGGGCGTCTTTGTCTTGCGTGTACCAGCAGCCTAGTGCCAGGTGGTGGTGACGGAGGGCCTGTTATAAATGCTTCTCCTTTGTGATCCCGTTCTGCACGTGTTTCCTGGAAAGAAAGCCAGATGGGAGAGAAAGGAGTGAGAATCCTGAGGTGATCAGCAGAAGTGAGACATCAGCAGACAGAGGGCATATCAGAAGTGTTCAAGGCCAGGCAGATAAGGACCAAACAGCACGTCCGTGGGCTTTCTTACATGAACTCATCTGCCTGTGGGACAGGAGCGCACGTCTGATAACTCAGCCTACCTGAGTTAGTATTCAAAATGAGGCTAGTTTTAGAGCCGTGGTGGTCAAAGGCCACGGTGATAACCAGCAGCACACAGCAGGGATGCACATGGCAGCCCCTCAGATAACGACATGAATCTATAACCTCACTTTGCTTTTTGTCAGCACTTCTTAGTTTAAAGCTCACGGCTGCAAATACAGGTTACACAAGATTCACAGAGAAACAGCTTGTGATGATCATATCATGTGGTGACTTTGGATGTAGGCTAACTGCTTCCACAGGTTATGAAAGCGCATTTCTTCTGCTTAACCAGCTGTCGGTGGACTGTGGGAGGGAGCTCTGCAGGCAAATATGTATTACAGCATGTAGCAGATCAAGTTTACACAGTGGCACCGATGTGAAAACAGAGGTTTTAAATTCTGTCACGGGCTGTGAAAGGGATTTTAAAATGTAATATTTCAGTTATAAACAAATGTAATTTTAACACCTGGGACTCATTTGAGGTACCAGAACTTTTTCTGTAACTTGACAAATTGGTCATGTAGAAAAACTGAGACTACTGTTGAAATTGAACTTCTTTTTCTTATATGGAGAAACTGTTTAGTTAAATGTCTTTACACTGACAGGAAGGGGAGTGTCACTGCTCCAGCATCCGGTGTCCCACAGTGAATTAATTTAATATCTCTGCATTAAAGCTTCCTCTTTGTCTAACCAGCTGTACAATGTAGCCTACAAAGGCTTAAATATATAGCAGCACATCTTACCTTAATGCTAGCAATGCTATGTTAAACGCTAATTGTAGTGTCAGCTTGCTAACATGCTAAATTAGCTAAACATCAGCATGCTAAGATACATGCTGTTTGCAATGGATCATTAGCATCTAGCTAATAGACGCTATGCAGACCGACAGAACCACCTTTACCAGCATTAACTTGAAGTAATGGGAAGGAACTTTGACGGAGCCACAGCACCACCTTAATTCTTTTTTTTTACTGCTTTTTTTCTGTAGTTTTTCCTGCTGTGCTTGAGATCATTGTCCCGGCCACTCCTGGGAATATTGTGGAACTGTGTTAACTCCTGAATGATCCACATCATAAAACTGCCCAAAACTCTTGTTTTATACAGGTGATCACATTTGCTGATGATCAGTTACTTAAGTGTATTTAATTAGAGCACCTGGTTGGTCCTTAATTATTTCCAGTCGACTGCATGTAGGAGAGGAACACAGCTTTCAGCGTGGCAGTCTTTCTATTGGCCAGTAGGGGGCGATCTCCTGAGCAGTGTCTATTAAGTCTACCAGAAAATGATCCTACATCTTACTTAATTTATGACCTTGTAGTCTCAAGCCTTCCTTAGTATAACGTTATTCTTTGTTCCCACTTAAATTGGAATAGCAGGAAGGGCATGGCTACTAAGAGCCGCTACAATTTAAGCATCCAGTGTCCTCAGTTTGTTTGTCTCACGGCTTAGTGCATCGCTGCCTCCCACTGGTGTGTTTGGCATCTGAGTGAGTGGGTAGCGTTCTGTGTTTGTGTCCCATCAAACAGCATTATAAAGGGAAATCTGTCTAATGTCCAGTTTGCCAAATTCTCCTTTCACACGGTTGGTTGGGAACCCACGAGCACATGGAGTACAGGCTCCAGGAACCCACTGAGTTTCTCTGCTAGCACCAATCCACTCGCCAGCCTGAATGTCCGGGCGTTAGCCTTGTAAATATGATGTCATCTTTCTGAGGCCAAGTTTACCTGATGCTTCGATGTTGTATAGCTTTCTGCTGTCTGCTTCCCACTCAAGCTGTCACTGATGATTCAGCCTCTCGTGGATGAATCGGTCAGCTCAAAGCACAAAGCACAGCATCATAGAGCTGCTCGCATGGCTTTGGGCTCGCCGTTTTGTTTGTTCGTTTAGTATACTCGACATATTCCAGTAAGGCTTGGCTACAGAAATGTGTTTCTTCATTAAATGTGTATTTTGGTAATGTCTGGATGTCTTGTAGCCTCAGGCAGTGCTCAGGGAGGATGGTTGAAACAGGACTGTTTACAGTCTAATGTGTTAAATCTAATAATTTATTATTAATGTGGAAATTCTGCCACTGAACATCAGCACAGCTGCTCTGGTTTCCTCTAAAATGAGATCTACATTACATGACCCAAAGTACACATGCTGAAGGTTGGGCTCACCCCTGTGCAGAGTTGTGATGTCCAGCATCATCAGTGCTGTTTTCTGCCGAAGGTTCTTTCCTGCTGTCCTCGTCCTCGTACTCCCTAACATCGTTCACCTCCTTTACTTTCAGCAGCTTCACTACAAACATCACAATGAACTGCACACAACAGGGGAGGAAAACAGGAAATGCAAAGAAATCAGACGGCGTGTCCAAAAATGAAAGACTTTCAGGGTTTGAATGAAACATTTGACAAAACCAGTGTCCTCACCAAGAACCAGTAGATGTTCATGAGAAGCAGGGCGAAGAGAAGCGCATTGAAGAAGAAGTAAAAGGGGATGTGGGGGACGGACTGGAGGCTGGACACACATGTGGCATACATGACTTTGAGGGGGAACCAGTACAGACGGAACCAGAACCTGAGAGAGACGAAAATGGGAACACAATTTAGTACATCTCCGCTCGTCCTCAGCATCTCCGAGACAGAATAATTATAACGCTGTCAAGACCACAAAACGCTTCACCGTGACAGAGAACAAATGGAGAACGAGCAGCTGAGGAAAATGAGCCGTATGCCGAGCGGATATTAAATCTCTCACCAAGTGATGCTGAAGCTGACGGAGCCCAAGTTGGACAGCACGTCGTTTAGCAGGTAATAGCCTCCTCCTCTGGACTTCAGGTAGACGTTGAGCTTGGTGAACTCCAGCTGGATGTCGTTGATGTCGTGCAGGAATAACACTAGAATCCCGATGTTGTGGTATCTGGAGGGCAGAGAGCACAGACTGTGGGACGAGGATCCTGATAGATGCTGAGCTCAGTGACAAGCAGAAAGCACAGCTCACTCTCTGGGCAGACTTGACTTTGACATTTTCTACACATTCACTCTGTTGTCTTTGTTCTTTTGGTCTGTACAATGTGATATTTAGACATACCACATACCATTTTATCCTTTTCATCTCAAAACATTGAAGAGGTCAGAGGTCCAATTACAATTCAGTCGTATATATAAAATCAAATCCAAATCACAACAACAGTTGCCCAAAAGGATTTTGTATGGCCTACAATAACACAGAGAAAGCCCCAGTAATCATCTGAGCCCCTTAGAACAAGAGCTTTGGTGACAGTGGGAAGGAAAAACTTCCTTTTAACAGGAAGAAACCTCCGACAGAGCCAAGCTCAGAGAGGGGCGGGGCCATCTGTAACATGATATATGTCGTTCCCTCGATGCTGTCAGTGATCGTATTTACAGATTTACTTTTTTTCTGATTATCTGCATTTTACTTAATTAAAGGAAAATGAAGTGAACGAACACATCTGCTCTAGTTTCCACTCATCTCTGCCTCCTACCCTCCAGTCAAACTGGTGTTTCGACTAACCAACCAAACCTATACAATCATTCATGAACTGTGATTTTGTGCTTCTGTGTTAAGAAATGAGCTCACGTGTGCAAAAAACTCACAGATTAAACCAGGAAAAACAAAAGTACCGGAATGCGTAGGAGAAGCTGATGAGTGCCAGCGTGATGATGTGGTGCACCACCATGACAGCAGAGTCCTTCCTCCATGCGTCCATATAGATGGTAGCATAAATGGAGTGGCCGTAGAAGCTGCCCTGGATCAGGTAGGCGATGGCGATGTCTGTAGGCACTGACATACCGCTCTTCCAGTCTGCAGGGACAGATAAGGCGATTTAGTAACAAGCTGATGAATGATGTACAGTAAAGCATTTTGTTTTTATTCTGGACTTTACTGTTTCCCTTCCTGTCGCCTACGCCATCTTTAACATGACCATAAATAAAAAAGATACTCTGTCTACAGGGGGCAGCAACACCACACACTGGGCGATACGGGGGTTTCTAGTCTTAATGAGCTTTGGGGTTTTTGGAAACACTTTTTTGTAACACTTTCTACTTTTAAGACTTAAACTGTGGTCAACCAAACATGCATGTCTTTAGAGGAAACCACGTAGGCAGAACGGCCTCAGCTGACCGTGAGATTCAAATCCAGAGCTAACATCCGTGCACAAGTCAACCATGTATGCACTCCTAAAGCCTCTAAAACGCATGACTATCTGCCGGTCATCAACATCTTTGTTCATCGATAAATGCACGATGACCTCGGTTTGGATTGAGACGTGCAGTGAACAGCACATTTTCCAATAAACACAAAGAGTCGTGCAGCCTCTTGAAGAAGTTCACCTCTGAACTTCCTCACATGCATCGTATCTACGTCCTTCTCGTAAGACAGCTTCTTGTTTTTGATTGAACGCTTTGCACAATTTCTCACAAGATAAAAAGCGAAAAGGCGACTGAGTTGCCTTTATCACTGTGGTGGAACAGAGGCGTGCCAACAGTGCCTTTTACATCAGGCCCCCAGCTCATGTGATGGAGGTACTTGTTTGTCTCTGCCAAAATATGGTTTAACGCACTGTCGACCATTTGTGGCCAAAAATAGTGGCACAGTATCTGTCAGATCAGATTATGGTGGCGTCTAGATGTGAGAAACATTTACAGTCAAACACTGTCAGCATCTGCTGATGACTGAGTGAAGAATGACTCAGCCACACTGTTTGTAACACATTTCATAAAACAGACGACTGTGGAGGCTTTTTTTTAAAAAGGAGAAGCTCATACATCCTTTTTAAGGTGAACGATGTGGCTTTAAATGGATCCTTTTAATGAACAAAATGACTTAAATTTACCATAAACACTTACAAAGAAGTACATAAATCAGTGACTTTTTAAACATATTTAAATATTATCTCCATCTCTAAGAAGGAGAGCGTTTGTCTGTTTGCAGACGATGAATGTGTTGCATATTCAGCCGAGTCGTTGTTGGCTCGTGCAGTGCTGTGAAAACGTTTTTGTTCCCCTCCTGATGTCTTACATGTTTCAGCATTTCAGCAAAGATAGCTGTAAATATAAAACGCTACCAAACCGACTCTGTGTGAAAGAGTCACTGCCCTCGAAACTGTAACTGTGACTGTAACTGTAATTGTAACTGTGACTGTGACTGTAACTGTGACTGTAATTGTAACTGTGACTGTGACTGTAACTGTGACTGTAACTGTAATTGTAATTGTAACTGTGACTGTAACTGTGACTGTAACTGTAATTGTAACTGTAATTGTAACTGTGACTGTGACTGTAATTGTAACTGTGACTGTAACTGTAACTGTAATTGTAACTGTGACTGTGACTGTAACTGTGACTGTAACTGTAATTGTAACTGTAATTGTAACTGTGACTGTGACTGTAATTGTAACTGTGACTGTAACTGTAACTGTAATTGTAACTGTGACTGTAATTGTAACTGTAATTGTAACTGTGACTGTGACTGTAATTGTAACTGTGACTGTAACTGTAACTGTAATTGTAACTGTGACTGTAACTGTAACTGTGACTGTAACTGTAATTGTAACTGTGACTGTAACTGTAATTGTAACTGTGACTGTGACTGTAACTGTAATTGTAACTGTGACTGTGACTGTAATTGTGACTGTAACTGTAACTGTAATTGTAACTGTGACTGTAACTGTGACTGTAACTGTAATTGTGACTGTAACTGTAACTGTAATTGTAACTGTGACTGTAACTGTGACTGTAACTGTAATTGTAACTGTGACTGTAACTGTAACTGTGACTGTAACTGTAATTGTAACTGTGACTGTGACTGTAATTGTAACTGTAACTGTGACTGTGACTGTAACTGTAACAGTTACTGTAACTGTAACTGTAACTGTGACTGTAACTGTAACAGTTACTGTGACTGTAACTGTGACTGTAACTGTAACAGTTACTGTAACTGTAACAGTGACTGTAACTGTGACTGTAACTGTAACAGTTACTGTAACTGTGACTGTAACTGTGACTGTAACTGTAACAGTTACTGTAACTGTGACTGTAACTGTAACTGTGACTGTAACTGTAATTGTAACTGTGACTGTAACTGTGACTGTGACTGTAACTGTGACTGTAACTGTGACTGTAACTGTAACAGTTACTGTAACTGTAACTGTGACTGTAACTGTAACAGTTACTGTGACTGTAACTGTGACTGTAACTGTAACAGTTACTGTAACTGTAACAGTGACTGTAACTGTGACTGTAACTGTAACAGTTACTGTAACTGTGACTGTAACTGTAACTGTGACTGTAACTGTAACAGTTACTGTAACTGTGACTGTAACTGTAACTGTGACTGTAACTGTAATTGTAACTGTGACTGTAACTGTGACTGTAACTGTAACTGTGACTGTAACTGTAATTGTAACTGTGACTAACTGTGACTGTAACTGTGACAGTAACTGTAACAGTGACTGTAACTGTGACTGTGACTGTAACTGTAATTGTAACTGTGACTGTGACTGTAACTGTGACTGTAACTGTAATTGTAACTGTAACTGTGACTGTGACTGTAACTGTGACTGTAACTGTAACTGTGGCTGTAACTGTGACTGTAACTGTAATTGTAACTGTAACAGTGACTGTAACTGTGACTGTGACTGTAACTGTAATTGTAACTGTGACTGTAACTGTGACTGTGGCTGTAACTGTGACTGTGGCTGTAACTGTGACTGTAACTGTAACTGTAACAGTGACTGTAACTGTGACTGTAACTGTAACTGTGGCTGTAACTGTGACTGTGACTGTAATTGTAACTGTAACTGTGACTGTGATTGTAACTGTGACTGTGACTGTAACTGTAATTGTAACTGTGACTGTGACTGTAACTGTAACAGTGCCTGTGACTGTAACTGTGACTGTAACTGTAATTGTAACTGTGACTGTGACTGTAACTGTAACAGTGACTGTAACTGTGACTGTAACTGTGACTGTAACTGTAATTGTAACTGTGACTGTAACTGTGACTGTAACTGTAATTGTAACTGTGACTGTAACTGTGACTGTGACTGTAACTGTAATTGTAACTGTGACTGTAACTGTAACAGTGCCTGTGACTGTAACTGTGACTGTAACTGTAATTGTAACTGTGACTGTAACTGTAACAGTGACTGTAACTGTGACTGTGACTGTAACTGTGACTGTAACTGTAATTGTAACTGTGACTGTAACTGTGACTGTAACTGTAATTGTAACTGTGACTGTAACTGTGACTGTAACTGTGACTGTAACTGTAATTGTAACTGTGACTGTAACTGTGACTGTAACTGTGACTGTGACTGTAACTGTAATTGTAACTGTGACTGTAACTGTAACTGTGACTGTAACTGTAATTGTGACTGTGACTGTAACTGTAACAGTGCCTGTGACTGTAACTGTGACTGTAATTGTAACTGTGACTGTGACTGTAACTGTAACTGTGACTGTAACTGTGACTGTAACTGTAATTGTAACTGTGACTGTGACTGTAACTGTAATTGTAACTGTGACTGTGACTGTAACTGTAACTGTAACAGTGACTGTAACTGTAACAGTGACTGTAACTGTGACTGTAACTGTGACTGTAACTGTGACTGTAACTGTAATTGTAACTGTGACTGTAACTGTAACTGTAATTGTAACTGTGACTGTGACTGTAACTGTGACTGTAACTGTAATTGTAACTGTGACTGTGACTGTAACTGTGACTGTAACTGTAATTGTAACTGTGACTGTGACTGTAACTGTGACTGTAACTGTAATTGTAACTGTAACTGTGACTGTAACTGTGACTGTAACTGTAATTGTAACTGTGACTGTGACTGTAACTGTAATTGTGACTGTGACTGTAACTGTGACTGTAACTGTAATTGTAACTGTAACAGTGACTGTAACTGTGACTGTGACTGTAACTGTGACTGTAACTGTGACTGTAACTGTAATTGTAACTGTGACTGTAACTGTAACTGTAATTGTGACTGTGACTGTAACTGTGACTGTAACTGTAATTGTAACTGTGACTGTGAGTCGCTCACATCGTGTGGAGGAGTGTCGGCCCACTCTGCTTTTGCAGAATTGAATTAATTCAGTTACATTGGAGTATTTCAGCAGAACTTCAGTCCATCTCAGCTGGACTGAAGTTCAGGCTCTGACTCCTGTTCTCTGTTATTCATTCACAGGTGGACCTGCTGCTGTGTTTCAGACCATTGTGTGGTTGAGCTTGAGGGCATGAACTGGACATTTTCATGCCTGCATCAAATACAGTGAGTAAGCAGCTCCAGACCATCACAACACCACCGCCATGTTTGACTCAGTTTCCTTCTATGAAATGCTTTGTTGGCTTTAAACCAGATGTAGCTGGACCCAAACCTGCCAAAAAGTTTAACTTTTGTCTCATCCTCCAGTTTTTTCCCCAAAGTCTTGGGGACCATCAAGAGTTCGTTTTGTCAAATGTGAGACAAGCTTTTCTCTTTCTTATTGTTGAATCATGAACTGAGCTTAACTGAGGCGAGTGAGGGCTGCAGAGGTTGTTCTGGGGTCTGTTGTGGCCTCCTGGATGGGCTGTCATTGCACTCTTGGAGTGATTTTGGTAGGCCGAGCACTCTGGGAAGCTTCGCCACCGTTTGTGGATAACGGCTCTCACCACTGCGGTTCTCTGGAGTCCTAAAGCCTTATTAATGGCTTTGTAACTCTTTTCAGACTGATAGATGTCAATGACTTGTGTTTGTGTTGCTTTTTGAGCTCTTTTAGCTAAATTGACTCTGTCAGCAGGTTTTATTTAAGTGATTTCTTGATTTATCAGGTCTGGCAGTGGCTACTTTCATTCACAGTTAATTCATGACTTAACAAAAGTGGGCAATTACTTTATTCAGGGTCAGGTAAGATTTTTTTTCCCTTAATAAATGAAATCCACATTTAAAATGGTTACCTTTGGCTAATATTTGATGCTCTGCAACATTTTAAGTGTGACAAATATGCAAAAAATCAGAAATCTGCTGTACATGGACAATAACTTCCCGGGGATACCAGAAGGGTCAGCTGTAGTAGTCAGGATGGGAGGTAGCTGCAGCGATCGGGTTTATCCCCAAGAGCTTTACAGAGGGTTTTTAAAGTGCTGTGAGAAACGGGCTAAATGCATGTAGCCTGGCTTATTTCACTGAAACCTATCGGATGTTGGACGGAAACTTTCTCCTCCTGTGTTTGAGTAAGGCTCATCTCCAGTGATATGGGGTTACGTTAGGGCCTTGTGTAATGTTCATTGATTGGACCGTCCATCATTAAACATTGAGAGGAGGGCCGCTAGCTGGATCACAACAGAGGAGCTGCCAAGGGGGAGGCATGGGAACTGGAGCCTTTTTCCCCTCTACTGGGGACCAAAGCTTTTCTCATCTCTTTGCGTCAGCGATACACTCCCCCCCTCCTCAGTCCCGTCACTGCACTTTGATTTCGACTAATTTCCTAAATTCTCACAGTAGCTGTATCTCTCTTTCCCTTCCTCCCTCCATTAGTAACAGTCCAGCCTTATAGTGGAATAAAGCTTCTGCACACATCTCAGGCTGACAGCTATTAAAAGCGAAGCAGCGATTAAACACGAACCTGGCGCCGTCAGCTAGCCTTTGTGAGCTCGGTGCAGGAGCCTTGACAACTCTGTGTCTGATAGAAGAGGCTGAGAGACTATGAAAGGCACCACTGAATTATACGTGAAATCCCCTGTGTGCATCTATCCTCTATTAGCAATGCAATGATAAGCACTACGCAGGGTCTCAGCCGTGGCGCTGCTCTCCATGAAGTACAATTTTGCAGCTGATTTATTGTAAACGGTGGGGCAGAACTCGGAAAACGTGAATAAATTATTAATAGATAGCTTTATTTTAACAAATACTGGTCTGTATAAACAAGTAAATAAATACGCCTTTTGCATTTTATAAAAAAACTACAATAAATCATAAAGAACCATAAAAGGTGACCAGTTAAAAGCTGCAAATATGCATAAACCAGAAGGCTCCACATCCTGCATGCACTGCTATAAATATCTGCCTATTTGAGGACTCAAGGTGGCATTTTACCCCCACAGTGTCTCCACAGGATTAGGCAGCGCTCCTGCTGTTTCATTAGATTAAAATGGCTTCAGCTTCTGAGCTGAGAGGTTCAGTTAGCACATGCTACAGAAGACATGTAATCAGTGTTGTGTATCGTACCGTAGAAGACAGAGGGCGGGTCATGGAAATAGGAGTAGGAGGTGAAGAAGAGCAGGTAGGTGCTGTAGGACCAGGACATGGTGTAGAAGACCAGCTTCCACCCGCTCTCTGGCATCTTGGCAGCATCTTTGGGCAGCAGCCTACACCACTCTCCGAGAGGCTGCAGAGAGAGCAGAGAGAGAGACGGTGAGAAAAAAACACCAGAGGAAGTCGAGCTGAGAATTAAATTAGCTGTTTTTAGACTTTTGGATAGATCCTTGGAAACTGATTCATTTAGACGCTTTTTAAAAAAATCTATTCTACATGCAGTGAGAGTCTGGGAAGGCAAACATGACTGCTCGCTCTGCTCGCAGTCGGCTGATACACGTTGAGGCTGCAGAGCTGATGAAGTCGTTTAGTTGCCCATAATTCATTTTAGAGAATCGATCCTGTTTTGCGCTGCATTGCAAGTGGTGAGAAAAATAATTAATGATTAATTTCAAATATTTTGCACAGAGTTGCAAGTTTACTGCCAGTAAGCTAAAACTAAACAGTTCATGCATGAAGCTTCATGAAGCTTTGAGACTTTTGCAGGTACAGTGCTGTGCAAAAGTCTCGAGCTGTGAATAAGTAGTAGGTACAGCAATTTAGTGAAATGTGCAATACTATATGGAAATGCAGTAAAAAAAAAATGCAGTTTGCTTCAAAGCCAAAATTTGGGATAAGATAAGATAACCTTTATTAGTCCCAGGTGTGGGAAATTTGGTATGACCACCTTTGTTCTTAACACAGTCTGTTAGGCGTCTTCCTGACCGGATGAGGCCGATCCATGACTGATACTCTTCTGCTGTTTGCTTTTGCTGCACCGGCAGCGTGTTTGGGATGACTGCGATGTTGACACTGAAGCTGCTGCCAGTCAGACGCTTCTAAGTTTGTGCTGCATGGTGGACCATCTGATGGTACTTTTCTACGTCCATAATTTGGATCCCCAGCACCTCTTACTGAAATGTTTTACAGATGTGTGCATCTCTCCTCACCTCCTCCGTATCTCAAATTTGGTTTCATCACTCCATTAGACTTATTTCCACTCATTTTCACTCCAGTTCTGGTGTAATTTGGCAAACCTCAGCCTTTTCTGCCTGTTTCCCTATCTTAAGAATGGCTTCTTGACAGCCACTATCCACTGAGACCATGAGACCATGACTGACTGTGTCAGGTCTTTGCTTTTTCTCCCCATTTCTAAAGGACACGACGTCCACAAACTGCTGTGGATACTTTTTTAGGCCTGTCACTTCTTCATTTATTCTCCAGTTACCACAAAAAGGACACGCTGCACATCATGGAAAAATATGCCAGGTTTTTAGCAAAAAAACAAACAAATAATTAGTTAGTTGTTAAGTTGTCTGTAAATAGTTTGGTTCCTTTTTTATGCTTGAATGGACGGCATGAAACGAACACAGCCAGTGCTAAATTTACTCACATTTGTATGCAGTATAATGAAACATCTCAGTTTAACTGCTGCACTTCCAAACTAGACTGAGAAGTAAAACCAGCATGTTGAGGATTCATTAAACTGTAATTTACAGCCGGGCTATCATACGCTTGTTTAATTGTTCCTAATAATCTGGCAACTGAGTGCAGTGTTTTCTTGGCATCAAGAAGAATGAAACCAAAGTACAAACAACTGAACAAACACTAAAAAAATGTGCAGGGGTCAAAATGCTCTTGGTTAGATAAGAGAGGTCAGCTGCACAGTTTGGAGAACAACAACGTCCTGCAGTCTTTGAAGCCCTCGAGCTTCAGCACGCCTCTGTTGGTTCACACCGTGGTTTACATATCGATGATATAAAGGATTCAGTGATTCGCTAAGACTGTCAGTCTGTCGTTTAGATGGCAGATTGCAAAAACCCTAAACATCCTTTTCGTGCAGTGATGGTTACACACACGGAAATATTTAACTCATAAACACTGACACGTTCGATGCCTTTATCTCCATCTGTCGGCCTCTCCGTGACACCCAGGCGCACGCCCGACGATGTCTGCAGACTACAGCAGCAGCACATGACCGCCAGTCTGCAGAAAAGTCTGCTAATGCTTTGCTTTCAAGCAGAAATAGAGGAAGTTGGTGAAGAGGCTCCTCATCAGACAAACCCGTGTAGGCGGTACCTAATGGCTCCTCCTCCACCCACTCACTTTGAGCCTGTGCTATCTTCTTGGTTGCCCTCCCCCAAACTAACTGCCTCCTCACTTCCACCACTTTTGCCTCTTTGTGAGGCCTTTTGTTGTCGCGGCAGCAGAAACTCAAAAAATGAGCATAATTTATTCATTTTGAATGAAAGGGAAGAATCAGTTGTGACACTTGAACTAATAGAGACGTGGACAAAGGCACAGCACATAGGTGAAGTAGTGCAACAGGTAAATTAATCAGACAGGCAAGTGCTCAGTGTTGCACAGCTGTGCCAAGACAGGAAACCAGAGTCAGCTCACCGCCTCGTATACGAAACGACACGCACACTCGCTGGAAAGCAATGAAACAGTAACAGGAGGCAGCAGAGTGAAAGCCGCCTGTGTCAGTGATACGCTGCATCTCAATCAGTTGTTACCGAGCTGCTGGTCTACAGGCTCGCTGATCCTTTTACACACATGACAAATTAATGGAGCAAGCGTGGCTGCAGATTAGAAAGCGTTCCGGTTTCTGCTTTCCCTGCATGACGCTGCTGTTTCTAACTTTTACTCTTTTTAGGTTTTCAGGTTTTTTGTCTTTCTTTCTCTGCTTTTTCTTTTTTGTGTCTCTGCTGTTTTCTGGTTTTGACGTCTGTCTGCGTCACACGCATGAGTCAACACAGGACGGGGAAGGAAGCTGACGGGGCAACACAGATGTGAGATTAAAAAAAAGCGTCGGCCACGGACTTTGTTGTACGCGACACCGTGACACATGTTTAGAAGAACAGGACGCCAGCACGCGGGGGGCGGAGCACATGATCCCCAGCTGGGGCTTCTGACTGGTCGAGACTGCGGCGACACACGGTGCGTGCTGAGTAAGTCATGACACTGTCCACGTTCTTTCAAGTCTCCAGTACATCTCCATCAGCCCTCCCATCCGTCTCCTCCCCTCACCCCCAGCTCTCTCTCTCACTACCCTCGTCTCCCTCCTGCCTGCGACATTTATTTATAGAAGCCAGCTGTCAGCACACAGCCCCCCCCCCCCCACAGTCTTCTAACGCACACCCCCTCGATTCACTCAAAAAAATAAGCCTTCCCACATTCACAGTGGCTGAATCACTCGAGTCTGCTACAGGCTGCAGCAAAAACACCAGCTCATATCTCACTGCCCTCATTCCTGATCCATCTCCAAGTTAAGTTACAAAATATGGGTCCTATCTGCTATACTCACCTCTACTGGCTGTTTCGCCCTGACTTGTCTGTCACTACATATACACACACATCACATCCATGATGTGTTTTGAGTCATCTGCAGTATTTCTGTCGCTGTGTTTGCACTGCAGCGACTCTGCACTGGTTTATACAACCAAAGGTCTGTCACACTCGTGTAGTGACAAATACTACGATGTGTTTCTGCAGACTGTACCAAAACTGTACAGAACAAGCTGTCCTGGACACATCAGAGTATAACACGAGCATAGACTGTATGTGGAAGACAGACGTCTGGGTCTGAAGAGTAGACCTATCGTGCTTCCCTGATTTATGGCCTCAGTTTATGGGTCGAATCTGTCCTTTAAAATTGTATTAAATAAGACATTGTGGTCCTTTTTTAAATTTCAGCAACAATCTTTCCTGTGTGATTGACACGTAGCTAGCCAATGAGTGAAAAGAGTCCATCTGGTGTTACGAGTCTGTGGATTTGAGTCCTTTTCATTCTTTCTGCTATTCTTGTTCAGGCTGAGAAGAGAAAAAACTGATAGTAGCTAAAACTATTTACAGAGGAAGTCTAAAAAAAGAGCTAAATGCTTTTAAACTAAGGGCCTTTTGACTTCTAACAGTTTGTTTACTCTGATCCAAATCATGCACGAGTTTGCACGACTCTTAGCTTTTTTGTCTGGTTTGGTTTCTGTTCACACAAAGAAATCTCCAAATGAACTCAAAGCAACCAAATGTGTTGCTACAAAACAAACGTTCAGTCTGCTTATTGGCCAGATGTGTCTGCGGCGAGAGCAACAAAAGTAAATAAATGAAAGACAAATGTGGTCATCTGACCAAACATCGCCGCTCATCCAAATGAGTCCTCGGGTCATTTTACAGCTAGTTACTGCAGCTTGTGTACTCTGCTGCATCCCAGAATGCATAGCTAGAAGGTATTTCCCTCAAATTTGCAGCGTATTTTTGATAGTTGGGTAAGATTGTGGTCGGGTCACGGTTTCGCCATAAACAAACCGCTCTTGAGTTCATCTGGATCGAGACCGCCTCCTCCACAGGGCGTCAGTGCGATTGAGTTACCACGATCATATCTGCACAGACAAACGGGGAACATGAACCACCGTTTGATGAGAATGGACTTGAATGAGAGTGAGCTTGACCAATATGATTGATCGCCATCGGCCTGTCTCAGACATACAGATATTCGCCTATATATATTTATGTATACAATATAATATCAAAAATTGGCGCTACATACAGCAGAGTACACATCACAGCTAAGCACAGCTAGTGCAGAGCCAATCTCTGCCTCCATAGTAGCTGGTCTCCTACACCTTACATATATATAGACAGAGAGAGAGAGAGAGAGCTCCTGTATGACTCAGGCTCTAACTCACAGCATAGCAAATCAATGGTTGTTACTTTTTTATAGCTTTTTGTGTTTTGGCGCTCCTTATAGCCAGAATATTAAGTCCAATAATAAACCAGGTTGACCAATTAGTTCTGAACAAGTATTTTCTTGGTGACTGTGAGTTGTATAATCCCTACACGATTACAGTGACAACCACAAAACATTTGCTTCTTTGTAGACGTGCTTTCCAGGCAGGGATCTATTACTTTGGCCTTCCTGGTTTGTATTAGGTTTCAGTACTTGTTGTAACATGCACACAGCAAGGCAGCCCCCCTGTGCTGGCTATTTTTTGACAATGCCACTCTCAACAAAGTGATATGACCCAGCAGCATCGAGTGGCTATTAGCAGATTTATGACTGAGTCACTGGTGTTTTTGGGGGAATACCAACGATTTTCACTTCTGACTCATTCTGGGAATGTTGAGCTCTCTATATTCTGGTCAAGGCCTTCGAGAACCCCAAACCCCACAACATTTGTTTCAAATGCAGATTGTGAGGTTATGTAACAGTCTGCCAATGGCGCCCTTCTTGTCTCGCTGTGTGCCACCCAGCCCACCATCTCTTGGGGTCCTCTCCGCCCACTCTATCCATCTACCCTTCGGTTTTCTGTGCCAGCCTACAGAGCAGGGGTATAGTGGGTCAAGGACACCGAGATAATCCGCTCGTCCTCTGTCGGATAAATGACAGGGCCTTGAGTTACACTCAGCTGGGACCTACGACCACTCAACAGCTCTCCCCCTCTCTTCCTCTCTCGCTCTGACAGACAGACTCTGGCTGAACTCGTTCTCTAGCTGGAGGCTTCATCTCTCTGTCCCCTTCTGTCCTTTCTCTCCCTGCCACAGAGAGAGGCCGGGCTTTAAAACAGAAGGAGAAAAGGAAATGGAAAAGATACGAAACAGAAATTACAGAAGCCAAGTGTATATGGAGGAAGTGTGAGAGGGACTTGATGACAAATGGGTGGTTCCCATAGCAACCATGCAGGGATGCTGGCAAGGCCCTGCAGTGTGGCTTACAATCTCTTTCCATTATGCTTCCACTTCCTTATCTGTTTTCTCCCCACTTTTTCCCAGCTTAAGTGTAGCAGGACCCCCTTATTACCCTCTTCACTCTCCCTCTTCCTGCACTTCCTGGAAGCGAGTGATGAGAGAAGGTGAATGGACTGTGGCCTGTTGCATAAGGAGATAAACTGGGCCAGTGAGTCAGGATGCTGGCTCATGCGTGGCTCTGTTCAATAAGGTTTGCACTCTCTCTCTCTAAACCTCTTTCATTCCTTTGCTTCTGCCTAGCTTCGATTCCTCTCAGCGAGTCTGACGTCACTGCGTCCGTCTCAGTGTCACCAAACTGGATTCTGTAACACATTCCCTCTGTGCTCTTTACATCTTTTTTCCACACCGAGGCCAAATAGGATTTGCAAAGGCTAATCCGAGGGATGGCCAGATTTTTACACTATATATATGCGAGTAAAGACAGCCTGTTTATCTGTGATTAACCATTTACGCAACCCCATCTCGTAGAAGTTTCTCGTGCTGTTAAGTAGGTTAGAATCCACTGGCTTGACCTTAATGAGAAATTACCAAATATCCTTTTCAATACACTTCCAGCCCACCTTCTCACCTGATTCAGGTTATTTGGCTCTCTAAAGACAAAATCATCTCGCTCACTCCATCCATGTCATTGCTTGTTCCTAACAAGGTGAAGAGGGGACAGCTGTCAGTGGGGATAAAGATTATCGCCCAGAGAGACAGAAGGAGCTGGAAAACACTCCATTGTTTAGAAAGCCTGACCTGTGCAGCTGATTTGATTTGATTAGTTGAGAACACTCTGCATGCTTATACTTCCTGTTCCTGTCTGTGATATTTGTTGTGAGTTGATCTTACGCTCATCTTGTTTATGCTATTTTCCATGGATGTAGAAAAGTAAGCAAGTTATACCACTGCTTGGAGTCATTAAACTCGACCTCTACACTTTACATTTGAAATGTCTTGGAGTTTATTTAATGGACGATCTGACTAATTTGATGAGATGTAAAATGTTTTTGCTCTAGTTTTGGTGAATGATATTCTAGTATTCTATTTGTCCATTACTTGGCACGGATTAGCCGATATGCTCGTCTCTACACAGCAGCTCACTAACCAAGCTTGTTAGCATGAGCTAACAGTGCTCCACTCAAACAACACTGCAGGGGCCAAAAGGCTACAACACACTTCAAACTGAGGAGTCTTAAACCACAGTCACTACATTCACCTTTTATACTGTCTATGGTTTAGATCAAAACACCATTTTACAAAGTTAAACGCATCTCACAGAGCTTCATTTTCTTGTTTTTCATGCCATCTAAAAGCGACCACAGCAATATGGACTTTACTCATAACTTAAGTATACACTGTAAAATGTAATATTGTGTTTAATTAAAAATATTAAATAGGCTGAACTCAATTTTTATCAATTTGTTATTAGAACTCAATTTAAATAAGTTACCAGTACTTTTTATGCAAAAACGCTGATAAACTCAATTTATTTGAGTTGTCTTAACTTAGAAAAACTAAGTAAGCTGGAAGTTTTGCTTCTCAGTGCGGAAGGATGAAAGATGTGTTTTGAAAATGCCACGTGACTACCGTCCTCCTCCCTCTCGGATCAGTCCGCATGTTCACGGTGCATTTTTTATGGAATATGTTGAGCAAACCTGGAGAAGCGTCAGCTCAAGATATTATTGTTGTCATTGCTGTCGATCTTTACCTGATACACTGACTTGGTGAGTAAATGTTTACTCTTATTCAAACTGATTTTGTGGCTTCTCTTAGTTTAGCACCAGGTTTAAAATCTTGCTAGCTAGTTAGTGTTAGCCTAGCGTTGCTGCTGCCGCTGGGCTCATGTTACTTAAAAATTAACACCACAGCCTTAAAAACCTTACATAAAACTATGTGGTGAAATTTTCTGTTGATTGTTTGAAATAAATAAGTGAGATAAGAGCCCAGACAAAATTCTTCGGGAGGTGCAGCCTTAGGGGTGGGGTAGGTGTGGGATGTGGGGGGTGGATAACAGAGCTCTCCGAAAACGTGGAAGCACTTTTGCAAATATGTGATATTTTGATAAATTAAGTAGATATTTGAGCATTACACAGCTACATTGTCGCCTGAAAATATCTTAAAAGGTTATTTTGTGACCCAGAAAGGGTAGTCTGGGGGAAAGGAGGATCGCATTTGTCGTCGGAGCCTGCTCGATTTATCAAGACATCACATATTTGCAAAAAAGCTCCGACGTTTTCGGAGACGTCCATATTTTTTTTCATGCTTTGTGGCAGCTTTAGAACATCTGTGGCATCTATTAATGTCAAATCTAGCCTTTATTTAACAACATAAGCAAACTCTATGTTACAATGATTGCACAGCCATTAAGGATCAAATCAGTTTCTGAAAAATGTTCTGTTTTTTCTCCCTCTGCTTGCTTCTTACTGTCTTTGAGGCTCGGGACCAGCACTCCTGTTGTTGGACAGAAAGACATCAACTCAGTGGTAAGTATTTTGGTTTTCCAATATATTAGCAACTGTCAGTGACATTTATATTAATCAGGCTGAACTTTAATCATACTTTAGATCAGCCTGTTTTACTTATTGTTTTATTTGTGCTTTGGTTTGGGGAAGTTGTGTCTTTACTGATCTTTTCCTGTCTTCTGTTATTAGACTTGAGATATGACTGCACTATGCTGTTGCTGGTGACCACAGTTAATTCTACAAGACATGCTGTGTAAGTAAACAAACAACAACAGTTTGGTCTGCATTTCTTGAAAGATCACATCCCCCAAACTTAGTTTAGAGGGTCGACACTGTATATAGTGAAGTCTGCAAGTTTTCTAACAGCAAAATCTGTTTTGTGCCCAAAATCATTTTGCACATCATTAGAATGAAAGTTATTGGCCATGTTTGCATAGCCCTTTTTAAAATGATGCTTTCATGACATTATTGTGTGTTGGGTGGTGGTCAGGGCTATGCAGACTGACAATTTGGGACATTGAATGTCACCTCTCCGTGGGAGGGGCCTGAGATCGTCTAAATTGGAGTCTGTTCTATACCAAATGCAGAAAAAAATGTTTTAAGAAAGCAATTAAGTTCATGTTCCAAAAAATATGATTGTTTGCTTGCAGGACACCAGGAGAGATGAGTCCTCCGTCACAGATGGTGTGGTCAGTGAAGATGGTCGCCTGCAGGTTCAAGCTCATTGCATCTCCAACCCACATCCACTGCCACTGTACTTAAGGGAAGTTAAAGACTTTCTTCTGCACCTACATTTGGATCATCTCGATCCATGACAGTCATTCAGGCAGTAATGCCTGGACTGGAAACAAGCATCCTTAAAATATTACAACATTCCAGCTCATGTGTTGGAATGAAAAACAAATGTGTTGTTTAAATTAGAGACTGCACCTGTGACAGAACAACAAATATTTTATTTTGATTATATAAGTAATGTAAGTACAAAACAAACTTGTGGTAGGCCTAAACTTATTTTCAGAATAATTACATCTGAGACTTTGTTTCATTGTAAGATTATAACAGTGATGGCAATATAATTGTTTGTTGTTCAGCAGAACAGTGTCCAGTATGTTGGCTGTTATACTTTGTTGTGTTTGAAAATAAAAGTTGGGCTCATTTTAACATCATTACAAAAAGTGTTGTTAATTATTTTTAATCACATTCAGGTTACCACAAATTGTTTTTTCATTTAGTTGAACTTAACATGTTTGTCAGTAGGTAAACAATTAGTATTGTACAGTCAGAAATATCAAGTTATTGTTAATACTGCAGACTTGCAATGTATAAGTTGTCCTAACAGTCATCTTAAGTAAGCTTTACTTAGTTTTTTTGAGGCAACGAGTTTCCATAATTTTTTTGAGTTCTGGGAACTAACAAGACTGTACAGTGTACTCAAAATGAGTAAGTTGCCCTAACTTGGTCATCTTACGTAAACTTGATCCAATTTTTTTGAGTTCTGTTAACAAATGAGCTTGTACAGAGTACTCAAAGTAAATAAGTTGTCCTAACTTAGTCATTTTTAGCTAAGCTTTACTCAATTTTTTTGAGGCAACGAGTTTCCATAATTTTTTTGAGTTCTGGGAACTAACAAGGCTGTACAGTGTACTCAAAATGAGTAAGTTGCCCTAACTTGGTCATCTTACGTAAACTTGATCCAATTTTTTTGAGTTCTGTTAACAAATGAGCTTGTACAGAGTACTCAAAGTAAATAAGTTGTCCTAACTTAGTCATTTTTAGCTAAGCTTTACTCAATTTTTTTGAGGCAACGAGTTTCCATAATTTTTTTGAGTTCTGGGAACTAATTAGATTTTACAGTGTACACAGTGATGCAGCTATTCAATTATATAGCATAAAATCACAACAACAGCCACCTAAAGACACTTAATACTGTAAGGTAAAGATAAGATTAATTAAAATAGTCCAGCCTAGATGTAATGTAGCTAAATGTCTCCACTGAAGGACACCCAGTGTTACAGGAGGCCACCGTAACACTAACCAGAGTAAGTATGTAGTTAGATACAATGTTTCTAAGATTTTTAGGGCAAATATAAAAACGTCAGAAAATGACAAGACGTCCAGGTCTTTATGTCTTTAAGACGCCTGTAGTTTAACTAATTGATTTCTATCTGGGCATCATCTGCATAGCAATGAAAATATATGTAGGGTTTTCTAATCATATTGCCTAAAGGAAGCATGTATAATGTAAAACATACTGGTCCCAGCACAGAACCCTGTGGAACTCCAGGACTAGCTTCCATATGTAAGGAAGACTATCTATCAGACAGATAAGATTCAAACCATTTCAGTGAATTTCATGTCAACAGCATATTCTAATCTCTAATCTAAGATGCATCATGTACCCACTAACTTTACAATGTAACAAGTATTTGTAAGAAGTATTGGACAAGCTCACTGAATCAGTAAAGACTGTGTAGCAAATGTGACCAGTTTATATTATTAGCAGTCCCTATTGTTCTCATTAGAAGCTTCTGGATAGTTCAAGAGTGGATGGCCTTTAATGTGAAGCAGCAACAAAGGAAATACCAGTAATGTGGAAGTCGAGTCATATCAAAGATGTGTTGAAATGTTGTGGGCCAACAAGTAGATAAAGACAAACACCACTAACGTCACTGATTTGTTTCTAGCACTGCACTGTTGGTGCATCTCGCACTTCCTTCCTTCTCTCCTCCTATTCTCTATGGGCAGTGACAGACTCGCCCTCGCTCGTCTTCTAATCTCTCCAGTTTGTATGTTGTAGGTATGCATTCATATCCTGCCTACTCAGAGGTCTGCTGAGGCCGACGGCGAGCCGTGGATGCTGGGAAATGAGTCAACTGTTAATATGTGTGTGACTAAACAGAAAGAGATGGATTTCAGTTCTCTAAGAACCTCAGATGAATCAGCTCACCACGGCATGAATGACTTTATGGAAAAAAACTGGATGATTAATCACAAAGGGAAGGAACATGTGTGCCTTGATGCACACATGAAAAATTCACACTACACTACTCCTGATATGGCAGTCAGATGTTTTAAAAACATACATTTGACGTGGTACTTTAACATTTATGCTGATCTATGTTGACACATAGGAAATCCAGAATGAAAAGCAGGAAACAAGCATTCACAGGCTGGTTTTCACACCTAAACTACAGCCTATGGCCAGAAGCTTTTAACTGCTGTTTGCATACTGTAGAATACATAACTTTCACTTTTTAATTTACAGAGAATCCTAAAGACCCAATTAATAACTCAGAATTCAGCCCCATAAATGAAAGGTCAAATGTGGGCTTTGACGGACACCAGAAATATTTTCCTATTTCAAAAGAAAACAACATGTACTGTAATTCTAAAGTACATCTGTAGGAAGCGAGCGTAACACAGGATCGAACAGCAACTGGTGGGTTTTTCAACTTTCATGTGAATGCTCCTAAACTGCTGCTCGCGATGTTCAGTCCAACACAGCTGACTTACTGATGCTGAACATTTCTACTTGATTTGATTAAAAACACATGATTAGACAGGGCTCTGTCTAGTGAAACAACTAATTTGCATGCCAGGACGTGATTGGACGAGCACTGATAACCCATCAGCATCTCCAGCTGAGCAAATGAACACAAATCGTGAGTGACAGCTGCAGAAGTGCATTAGCGTGGCATGGAAAAGCCATTTCTGAAAGATTTGACTCTGCTAGCTTCAGTACGCCACAATCGTGATTATTGTTTTAAGGTGCACTCAACATGGAAAAATGGAAACAACTTCAACAGTTGACAACACTGTCAACAGAATTTGACTGATTATCAACTTGATTTGGTTATTTAAACAAAGGTTTGCATGCCATACATACCATAAAAGACACTATAAAACATGAGGAACTCTGAATCTGTTTGGCGTGTTCTACCAGAAACCTCGGAGGCAAAAATAAACCTGTGGTTTCACTTCCTGCTGAGTAAATTTATTATTTCATTGACATAAGACATGGGTAAGGCAGGGGCATGTGTTTTATATTCCAGTACATATTGTAATGTGTCAAACTTAACATGACATGGGGAGAGAAAAGGCAGACGCTCCTGTTAGGAGGAGGTGTAGCCTGTTATTAGATCCCAGTGGAGCCAATAAGCCAACACTTGTTCTCAGATTAACTGACAAATGATCATTAACTTATCATTACATATGTGAAGCAGCATTATGTTTCCTAATTAACAGATTATCAGCTATGCTGACTGAGACCTAACGTTCAACTGGAAGAGGATTGAACGGTTTCTTTTTTATATTATACAGTTGTTATGTTTATATAACCAAGTTTTTACTCATCCGTTAGTCCTATTTTTACACCTGCCTCAGAAAAACAAAGCCGGGCATGTGAAGTGTTTACCTCCTGTACAACACTGACCCTCATCTACCTGGTTCCTAATGACAAGTAGACAATTATATAACCACTTCTGCAGTTTTTCACGATTAAGTATCGTTTCTAGTGATGCAGATAGAGCTGGTTCAAGTTTCATATTTGCTGTTTGCAATCAGACCAGAGTATTTAAGCAGGTTACAGCAAAGTTTATAAGCTGATATAGACCAGAGCACTGTGTCCATCCAACCGGTAAAAATGACAAACCACTAAACATCTGTCCAATAGCAGGAACAAAATGTAACACTGCTAACCAGAAATACAGTGTCACAAGTATCAAACCGTCTACTTCATTCATTCTGCCACAGGCAACAGCAACAAAGCCTGTGATGGTCACATGGTTATAATTTGTGTCTAATGACTTAAAATGCCATAGTATTATACTATATGTCTCTGTAATATGATTTATGGTAACAGTAGTGAAACCCGCATTGTTACATTGTTCTATAAACTACAACAGTTTCTTTTAGAAGTAACACAGGACAAAGGACCAAAGAAAGCAACATACACACTCAAAGCAGCAGAGCAGATCCATCCACAGCAAAGAGCCGAGATACTCAAACTAACAGCTAGAAGACATATGGCTGTCTTTCATAATGCAGTATGAACATATTGTGACAGCACAAGGACTGTAATAGTAAAATGCATGTGTGTGTGTGTGTGTGTCTTCAATGGGATAATTTACACTGATCAGCCAAAGCTTTATTCAGAGGTTAAGTAAGCAACATTGATTATGTATCAGCAGCACACCAGGCTGGATTAAATATGTCCAATGGTAAGTAAACAGTTGATTCTTGCTGTGAGCACAGACGGGTGTAGCCAGTGTGAAGCCCAATTATAGTCCTCGAGCTGAGCACACGTTGGTGTATGTATGAGTGTGAAACTTTCTACTAATTTGTTAGTAACTGATGGACAAGCTGTTAGAAAATGAGTATAGATTATAAACAGACTTCATATTCTATTTAACCTGACCTGAAACTAATGATTGAGACCATAAAGCAATCAGGAACTGAAGGCTGTTGTCTTAAAGGCTTTTATAGGACGCTTTTAACTCATTAAGAAGAGAATCTAGGTTCAAAGGACTTAGCGGACCTGGAAGTTATGTTGCTTTATATGGTTGTGAGCCCATTGGATACGAGCTTATTGGCGTCATGCAGCCATATAGAGGAAAGAGTTTGATGCGTTGCAAATTGCAACTAGAACGATGGGACTCTTTCCTGCGGTGCCACATACCAGAGGTCTTGAAGAGACTTTGCCTCAGGCGGTTCTAGGTGGACGTGAACGTATCTGTCATGGTCGTTATGTTTTAGCTGCAGGTGGCGTTCGTTAGTGCATCACAGCCATTTACCCACAATGGTCTAAACCATCTTTAAACAAATACAGAGGAAAGCTAACTGCTACAATGGAAACATCATGTGGTGATTTACTATACCTTCTAATTTGATAAACCTTTATAGTTTATTTATGCAGTCTGCATATTATAATCATTGATTGTTGTCACGTTTGAGATGTGTAAAATGATTCGCAGTGAAAGCAAGTGTGGAGCATAAAGATACCCAGGCAAAAGCTCAGCTGCTAACATTTAGCGCAGCTCTGGTGCTAATGCCTCATTTAGCTGCTATAATGTATCCAGGATTTAATGAAAAGAGTTGTTGTTTGCAAGCCACATATTGCAACCATGCAACTGACAAAAACACACGAGTGGGTCAAAACCCCCAAAGGAAGAATCGCACCAGAGCGGTGTGGAAATCTGACTGTAAACTTCTTCCTGTTTATTCAAGATTAATTTATGATGTAAGCACCGTAAACATATTTCGCATGAATAAAGTATCAAACAGCTTCTACACACAGGCCAGGCTTATAAAAAATTAACAGAAGTCATTGAAAAAAGCATTTTAAAAAACACTTGGATGGCGTATTTCAAAGCGGCACCTAGATATTGAAAAATTAAAAAGACACTATTAACTTTTATAGCTACCACAGAGAGACCTCATTACATAAACGATGGAGGTGAAATGAAATAACGACTTTAGTTGAATTGTTAGTTTGGATATAGACAAACTGTGATATGACTACAGTCAGACCTGTGCAGACACCCACTTTAGCTTTTAAATGCTTTGGTAGTTAATAACGTTTTCTGTTGATAGTTTTCCATATTTATTTATTTATTGTAATTTCCCACATTTTATAGTCACAGTAAATGATCGCAGCCAGAAAGAGTGGGTCATCTGTGAATCAGAAGGCCGGTTGGATCGAGTCCCCGCCTACTCTGGTCTTCCTTCTCTTACCCCAACCGGTCGCAGCAGATGGCCCCGCCCATCCCTGAGCCTGGTTCTGCCGGAGGTTTCTTCCTGTTAAAAGGAAGTTTTTCCTTCCCACTGTCGCCAAAGTGCTTCTCACAGGGGGTCATATGATTGTTGGTTTTTTCTTCTCTGAATGTATTATTGTAGGGTCTACCTTACAGCACCTTGAGGCGACTGTTGTTGTGATTTGGCGCTGTGTAAATAAAACTGAATGAACTGAATTGCATGTTGAAGTATCCTTGGGCACGATTCTAAACCCCAGCTGTGTGTGTGCATGAATGTTAGCTTTAACAGCACTTGTGTGGTTAGAACTGTTGCCTCACAGCGAGGGGGGTAATGACAAATATACAACAGGTCTGCTTTAAACACGGATGTTTATATTAAACATGAGCACAGTTTGTGCCCGGGATCACTAAGAGCTCAAAGCTCTTTAAATGGTTGGTTTGAAACTTTTTTTTTCTGCTCCTGGCTCTGTATGATGTTAAGGAAAATGGATATTCTTATATGTTCTTCTCAGGTCATCACAGAAGCCCCACCCACCTGCTGCTCAAATATTCTATTTGCACGTGGCAGCCAATCAGAAGGAAATTGGCTTAAAAGGAGCGCATGAACTGATGGGCTCCACTAAAGCATCGCGGGAGATTAATAATCAATCAATCAATCAATCAATCAAGGCTTTATTTGTCACATGCAGGTTGCCCTGCGGTGAAAGGGGACCCCCCCCCCCGACCTTACAGTATTAATTTGAGCTGTAAATCATGCAAAGTTCAATCCACGAATAAAACCATGGAGCCAAACTTTAGCATAATGGATCCACTTTAAAAAATATTATCACACACTAATGTTTATATTGTTTGTGATGCTACTATTTGTCTTGGAGAGGATGGTGAAGCGTGACATGCCAGTGTCTGCATACTGTCTCTGACTCACTCACCTTGGCTATTCCTGTAAGAACAGCCTCTATAATCACTGCCAGATGTCAGTGAGAACCTATAAAGGTCCAGCTCTAAACTCCAGTTTTGCTGTGTAGCTATAAAATCCAACAGCACACGGTGGGTGGTGAGAGACAGAGAAGAAGATATCCAAGGACGAGTGCAACAGAGGGATGGAAAGGTGAGATGAGGAAGAGATATTGAAAGAGAGGATGACAAAGACTAAAGAAGGAAACTATTTTGGACACATTTAGCACAGACTGTGTCTGTGTTTGTTTCCCACAGAGGGAGAGAAGCTGGGGTAAAGAAACTGATCTAATTGCATCTCAAAAATGCTCCAAAGAATGCCTGGATCTTAGATTCCCCCCTAACTACAGTGAACAAATGAACCACGCAAGTGCTCCAGAGATGGCTCTGAAAAACGATGTATGCAAAGTGACGAGCAGACCGAATGAACTGGGGTTTCTCATGACTGCCGAGTTCTCAAACACTTTTGTAAAGTGTCCTTGTTAGAGGAAGGACATCTGCCAAGTGTGAAACCTCGAGTGACAGCGTGTTGTTGCACAGTGGCAGCCTGTCCACCATGTCAGTCTGGAGGAAAACAAATGGGCGACAAAGAGAGGGGAAGAGAAAAAAGCTGGAAAGGCTGGCCAGCGGCACGGCAACTCTGCTGCGGTCAAGGCCGCACGACACATTCCAGGCAACCGGAGGGAACGCCGTGACACTCACCAAACAGAGCTGATTCATGACCCTGCTCTGTAGCTGCTGGTGCGCGCTGTTAAAAGCTGCACACGACTCCCAGTTTAATCTGCAAATCAAATTAATGATCTGCTGTGCTTTTCTGTCTGGAATCACAGAGACTCAGGGCTCACACTAAATCCTGGGATATGAAAGAGTCGTCTGCAAGATGATTCAATAAATATGAAGAACTTCTGCAGAAATCTGAAGCCTGCTGGGGGTTAACATTAAGGACTCAATTAATGACAACTCATTAATAATCTATTTGACACTTATTTATTTATATAATTCAGGCTATGAAATGTCAAACATGTGATGAATCTGCCTGCAGAAAATGCCACTTTTTGGGAAGTGGTGAACAGAGCGGTTTGAACTGGTTTTAGCTCTGCTTAGGAGAGAAATTAAATTAGCATGGCACTGATGGATAGGTGGCGTGTGGGAGGTCCAAATGTTTTTTAGTATCTTGACAAAAAACAAAACAAAAAAAACACATAAGCAGGTACTCGAAACTCAGCACGTGAAAACATCTGGAAAGCAAAGGAAAGAAATTCGGAGCTATTCGGCATGAAGCTGAGTGCACGCTAGGCTGAAACGGACCAGCGCGGGACCAAGTCTGCAAGTCATGAAGCCCGTTATTAGCACATGAGCTATGAGCAGACATTCAACTATTTGTAAGCACTGTCAGGAACACGTTACGCTGGTATTATTCATACTAAAATGTACATGTACAACTGCGTGTGCATGTATAACATCCATACTGATAATCCATTGCAGTGACAAATGATGATTAATCGCAGCCATGCTCTGTGGAGAACACAGCGGGGATAGCCTGGTGCTTTAATGCACCTGTAAGTGCTGCGTATTTATGATGTCTGACACACTGGAGCACACAGGAGAGAAAGATCGTGTGACAGGTGATGGGGGAAGTGCTGCCTGTCTAAATGCAAAGTGATGATATATTGGAGAGGAGAGGAGAGGAGAGGAAAACTTCCCAACAAATAACGATTGCTTGCAATCAGTGTCAAAATTACACGCTTCCTACAAGTTTCACCTGAGTGGGCACTTTTGGCTGAATAGATATCGCTTCCCCTCAACCACAAGTCCAGTTTCAGGTTTCTCACTGTGGCTCTAATGCAAAACAATGAGCAGAGGCTTAGTGGAAAGTGATCTGGGATCTGTGGTTGGGAACCTTGTCAAACCTCAGACTGCTTTCACGTTTAGAGCGGCCGAGGATGAGGAGCCATTCAGCTCGATAAAGGGAGACGACCTCTGCAACAAGGCTGAAGCTGGCAAACTCACTGCTGTCCTCCTCTTTGAGTTACTGCTCTGTGTGTGTGTGTGTGTGTGTGTGTGTGTGTGTGTGTGTGTGTGTGTGTGTGTGTGTGTGTGTGTGTGTGTGTGTGTGTGTGTGTGTGTGTGTGTGTGTGTGTGTGTGTGTGTGTGAGACAAATGTTCCTGCTCCCGGTTTGACCACTGAGCACTTAGTACTACCACTTTTAAAACACACACACGATGCTAATGCAGCATATAGATGGTGAACAGCAGGTACATGAGCGTGCAGGAAGGCATATGTGCTTTTACAAACATGTGCGTGCATGTGGGTGTGTACGCACATTTGTGTTAGTGATTGGCCGCTGCCTGCTGAGTCAGCAGGCTTGGCCTCAGCCATGACACCCCTCAGCTCACTTCCCCCTCTCCTTCCTTCCTTCCCCTGCCTCCTTCTTCATTAACTTCTTGATTATTGTTTTTATTATTATTCCCTCTAATCACCGCTTCTCTCTTTTGCTCACTCCTCTATCGCCCTTCCTCTCTCTCTTCACTGATTTCACACACCGGTCGTCATCCACGCCAGTCCTTTGCTGCTGCGAGTTGGGAGTGGCCCGTTTAGAAATTGGACTTAATGACAGACAAAATGCATGCAAACATAAACAAATGTTTTTAAAACCTTACGTTCTCATAAACACAAGCACACGCCCTGATAAGTGTAATGCACAATCTAACAACAAGCATCCGTTTAAACCACGTAAACACAGAACCAAAGATGTCTGTGAAAACCAGCGTACAAAATTAAAAGAGGAAGGTGTAGTGTGTAATTATTCTGAGTAATCTGTGACATTTTCCTCAGAAGAAAAGCTTTTCAGCACTTGCAGGCCCCGTGCACCTTTGAAACGGTGTCGTGGTGCTAATGATGATGCGCTACAGCATCTTATGCAACAGCAGACCTCAAGTGCCTTATAAACAAGTTTTATTTAACCTAATAAGGCGCTGCTGTGCCTCGTACACCAAACCGAATGTGAAACTTTCTGAAAAACACTCGACCACACATGTGCTTCGGTGCCACCCCCACTGCGCTTGCCTAACGCTACCTGAGGGCTCGGTGACGTGAAATGATAGTAGCATGTGTGGAGGCTGCTTTGGTATCTTTTTGGTTCACATAAACACCGAACGCACCACCTTAGGATTGCTGCCAGGTTTGCAACCTTGACCTAATTTCCTTGCTTTTGAGGCACAAAGTTCACGCACCATAAAAAGATATGTGCTTGTCCGCGTGCCTGAATACCCGCTGCCTCTAAATGTGTCCGGACTGTGAGGTTGTGAATATAAAGCCTCTTTTTAACTGTGTGTCTCTGTGCTTCTATCAGTCATCCAAGTGGAACAAGGTTCGGCTTTTGTTACTGCGGTGCAAGGCAAGCTGACCAAACACAAATCAAAATCAAGTATTCTGCTCTGCTTTCATAATTGGGATTTCCACAGTGAAAAAATGCAGAGCCTGGTAACTGTAGACTTTTAAAGTGGGTCAACTTTCATTCTTCAGAAGGGACTGGGAGTGCTGTAAGTAACAAAACAGAAAACTAATTATTTTTAGTTTTTTTCGTCAAAGCATCATCTACAGGTGTTAATGTCAGAGGGGAAAGCAGGGCTGCAATTAACAATTATTTACTTTGCAAAGATAAAACAGCCATTAAAATGTCCTTGAGTACGAGGCGATACCTTTAAATGTCTAAGCAAGAGTTTAAAAATATTATTTGATACAATGTAAAAGCAACAATATCACAAAATCTTCCACTGGAAACAATTCAATTAAGATTGTGTTCGTTAAAGCGAAGCCTTACAGGAGATTCTGGGAATAAAACTAAGAAAACTGAAATGTCCATGTCTGTAACTGACACAATCCTTCAACTAACCCACACAGGACAATTTATTGGGTACATCTTGGTAGTGGTAGGCAGCACCTTTTTTTTTTTTTACCTTAAGAACCGTCTTATTTATTCGTGGCACAGCTTCAAGACGTTCCTGGAAACATTCCTCTGAGATTTGGATCCATATTGCCACGATAGCATCACACAGTGACTGCACATTTATTGGCTCCACATCCATGATGTGAATCTGTCGTTCCACCACATTTCAAAGGTGCTTTCTTAGATTAAGATATGGAAACTATGGAGGCCATTTCAAGAAACCAATATGTGAGTTTTGTTACACGTTGTGTTTTCCTGCTGGAAGCCGTCATTGGAAGATGGGCACACTGTGGTCATAAAGAGATGGACAGCAACAATACTGAGGTATTGTGTTGCATGTAAATGCTCCTCAGCTGGTAATAAGGGACACGACGTGTGACAGGAAAATATCCCCCACACAATTACAGCACCACTCGCAGCACCCTGCTGAGCGTTCAGAGATGCTCTGCTGCATACTTTGGTTATAATGAGTGGGTATATCAGTCACTTGCCTTCCTATCAGCTCGAAGCAGTCTGCCCACCCTCTGACCTCTGATCAGATCAGCAGTTTCTCACAACAGCAATGTCATTCTTAAAGTCTCTTAAATCACCATTCATCCTCTTTCTGATGCTCAGCACGTCATCTTTACCATGTTCACATGCCTAAATACACTCAGCTGTTGCCACGTGAATATTTGCAGTACCTAATAAAGTGACCTGTGAGGGTATAACCATTCTTTGAGGTCTATGATGTGTCAGAGAAACCAAACTAAAACACAGGCTACACACTGTTAATATGATAAATGAGATTTCTGCAGATGTTACACCAGAATAAAAGTGCTTCTCCCACTAACATCTGTGCTAGTGTCTGATGCACGGAGGGTCTCATCAGCTCTGAAATTAATGAAGTGTGTTTATGTATAACAGTTTAGCCACTTTACTCCAAATCAGAAACCAGAGCAACAGCACAGAGTGAGTAACTATTACCAGGTTGAAGTTAATGCTCTGGCGTTTACTTCAAATCCAACTTTAGGAGAGGGAGGCTTATTCCCATTCTGCTAAGAAAGACATCACACAAGGAAGTCGGGCTTCTCTGGCAGCCAGCTGAGCTTTTCTGATGAGTAGCAGTAATACTTGTATTGCATTAGCATCACATGGCTGAACAAACACTGAACCCATCCCTGATATAAGAACTCGAAAAGTGCACTGAGCTTTGACTCAGCATCTACAGCCCCCCCCCATTATGTTCCACATATGTGTCATTGAGTCAAACATACATATGCTGACACACATACATAATGTAAAAATGAAAACAGGCCTCCTTCATTCACAGGCAACATCTGCCTCTGTACACAGTGCTTTCAGCCCCTGTGTGTGCAACTCTAGCCGAATCATCCTCATCACAACATCTACCGTGTGTAGACACCCTGCCCCCACCACCAGGCAGATTAACTGGCCAGAGACCACATGCCCAGTCTGTGGTCAGAGAGCCTCTCCCTGGAAACACCAGCTGGATGGAAGTGCTCAGGCCTCAGATGAGTAAAAGAGTAGTCTGAGCCTGTGACCACCGGGAGACACACCGAGGTAAAAGACATGCTGTCAGGCTGCTTTTAGAGACACTCTGTGCACATGCTCACACACATTAAAAAAATCACCATTTTCTACTTTATGACAGCAGATTGGTGTGTGTGTGTGTGTGTGTGTGTGTGTGTGATAAAGAAAGAGAAGAGAGGGGAGGCGCAGGCAGGAAATCCGCATCACTTACTAATAATATGAGATTATACTGTTTCAAATAGGTTAGTTGCCCTTACAACACAACAGTTGTAATCTGTGACCAGATTACCAGAAACATGACGAGTTACATATTAATAACAACAATAATAATGATGATGATGATGATGATGATGATGATGAAGGATAAGTGGAAGAGAATGGATGGATGGATAACAATAATAATAAACTTGCAGAAACAAGGCGTGCAGCTCGTGCATTAATAAAATACTCCAAAATAAAGTGAAAATAAAATAATGTATTTATCTAACAGCTTGCATCCATCGGACCTGTTCACCCAGCACGTGTAGATAAGGCTATCTAACACGCACACATTTCTTCCCCTGGGAGTCCCCGTCTTCCTCTCCTCTGCACACAGCGTGCAAATTCAGAGCGTGTGCTGTGAAGCTGTGCAGCAGCTACCATGTGCATCTGCGAGAGCATATGGACAGTTTCTTACCCTACTTGAACCTGCCACCATCTTGAACGGCACTAAAATGAGAACCCGTGGTACGGGAAGCTGTGCGCACCGCTGCAGCTGTGTTTGTGGTAGCCTGAGAGTCAGGTTAATATTTTCTGACACTGTGGTTAGGCTATCTGAGAGGGATTTCAGGTGTTCTCCCTTCCTCTAACTTGTTCCTTCATATTAAACCTGCAACAGGTTCCAGTACTTCTTAAACTCTCTGGTGGTAAACTCCCACCTGCCTGCACAGAGCATCATGTGCCTCCCGTTATAACTACTGACAGATGGGAGGCCACACTTGTTTCAATTAGAAGAATGAATCCCTAAGACGAGTAAATTAGGGATTGCATGGCACCCACCTTAAACAGACTTTCTGTCAGTCCCCTCCTGACCTTCGTCCACAAATAGGCGCAAAAGAAAAACAGGGCGATTTCGGTCCAGGTAATGTATGCGTTATCCAGGAAAGTCCGTTTGCTGAGCTCCAGACCGCAGCTGCTACAGTCTCTCCATGCGTCCAGCATGACGACGGTGGATCTGGTGATGAACTCTATGTACCCCGGCATGGGCTCCACTTCAACCGTCCCGGCGCTCCCGGCAAGACTACCCATTGTGGTGAGTCGCAAAAACCAGCACGCAAGAAAAATATGGGCAAAGACACGAGCGAGCAGTACGGTCCAGACTCGGCGACTGACTGCTTAAACAGCTTGCTAGCTGTATTTAAAAAAAGAAGCCAGAGCAAGCCTCTCTAACCAGCTTAACCTCTTCAGTAGCCTAATTCTTTGTTTTCCAATTTAAGACCGGGGCCCATTCTTTTGCGTCCAGGACAGTTTTATGAATGATACCAGGGCCCCGCCAGGTATGAGAGCAGACACGGCGGACTGCGCGGCTGGATTTGAGAATCACGCAGAAAAATTACGAAGCCAGTATAGACAATTAATCTGAGCCATCAGCGGCAGTCTGGAGGAGGTTTCTTCTGTTAATCATTCCGCTACGCACTCAGCTCATCTGCGCCCCGGTTAGCCGCCTAGCTAAGTGAAACCGCAACGCACACCGCAGTGAATAGAGCAGCATTGGCAGGGGCTTCCAAGCTAGCTAGCAACTTGAATGAATTAGCATTTATCGCCTTTGAGCGCACAAACATAGAGGGAGGGGGGTGAAAAAAGAGGTCCAAAGCTTCTGTCGCTTCTCCGGTGATGGTGGCAAACCCTGCTGCGCTGTCACACTCACGCGCGCTCTCATCGGGGTCCGTTATTCGCCTTATATAACGTCTCGTGAGTTCAAACAGCAGGTTCCCGTCAAACGGCCGAGTCTCAGATGTTATTCCAGCTTGAAAAAACGGATGAATGAGGATGTTCTCATCCCACCAAGAGCCCCGTCGCCTCCTCTTATTCTCCTCCTCCTCCTCCTCGTCTGGCTGCTCAACGTGTCCTACGGTTTGACGAGCCGCGCTCACTGGTGCGTCCAAGACGGACAGACAAGCCAGCTACGCTTAAAGAAAAACTGGGTAAAATAAATAAATAGAAAAAAAAATAGAAAGGAAAAAAGCAGCAGAGGGGCTGTGACGTAATTACCGTTGTCTTTGTGTTTGAAAAAAAACGCGTCATGTGCACGACTTGCATCACATAGATAATTCAGAAAGCGCGTTCATGTCTGAATTTCCTCGTCTCTAATACATTCAGGCACACCCCCAAAACCCTTCCGCTCCCCCCACAAATCCACACATCCGTCACACAGCCGGGGTGTCACACGTTTATTATCATTTCAAAGGAATGCTTGCATTACACAGATGTGTTGTAAAAGAAATGCAATTTTCAAGAATGGATAGCAAAAGAAAGAGGCGTTGGTCTGTCCCCACGGGAAATTGTGACATCTAGTGTGGTTTAAATATTATAACCAAAGTTTCAGAGCAAAAAATACCAAAGCACAGTACACGTTTAAATGAAAGGGAGAAGCTGGGTCTGAAGTCCGTCCATTGTTAGAGTGCCTCCTCAGTACGAGCAGATGCTCTATGCTGTAGCTGTGGGAGCGTACTGCAGGGCTAGTCTGTCAAACTCGTTCTCCTGTAAGAGAACAAAGAGCAGAGGAAACAGTTAAGCACCACAGGAGCACTGTAACCCACTTTAAGCATGTTTATGTACATCTGCACTCTTATGTAATTACACCAGTGTGGGACAAGGGCTAAAGACCCACAGTGGCTTCGCTCCAAAGGACACCTGGCACTAAAACTTTCATAACATCCAAGCCACATAAACAGTTATATTCGTCAGAATGATTAACGACAAGGATGTTACCTTAGCTAAATAGTCTTTGAGGAACGGGTGGGCTCTGTGTGCATCTTTCAGCTGGGAGAGGTATCGACTGGTTACCTGGGGACATCATAAACTCATCAGACAAACAGTACCAAAGGGGGGAAAAAAACAAAAGAAACAGGTAACGTTGGCCAAAAACAAAGTTTTAAAGTCCACAAAAAGCAGGTTTACAGACGAAAGGCAACACAGGGTGACCAACAGTGTAACAACTTTTCCAAAGTGTCTGCAACCAAACTGTAACATGTAACACTCGTAAAGAATATCAGAGTCATGCAAATGTAATGCCATAAAACCTCTACATGCTTCACCTGTGTATTCCTTTCTATAATACCAGATAAGACCCTGTGTTTCGTATAGTTTGCAAAGAAATTTCCTCATAACTCCAGGAAACCTTGAGTGAGATGTGCTAATCAGCGGTTACTGCAGGCGGAAACATTCTAATGATGACTTGTAGCTTCATGTCAGCAATGTGCTGCTATCTGTGTGCTCTGAAGTCCTTATAATGTGAGGAAGATAAGTGAGCTTTATCTCATGAACTCTGATCTCCAGATTGCGCAACTCCTCCATGGCAGAAAGGATTTTCCTGGTTCAAAACAAAACGTTCCTAATACGAGAAGTGCATCCTTTTTTTAATCCTTGATGTGAGCATGAAGGGTGAGAGGGCAAAGCTGCTTCAAATCCTCTTTGAAAGACGATGAGTTCATCTATAGGATATCAATAAAAACAATAGTTAAATCACCAAATCACAGACAGCTTTGGGTTCAAAGTCTCACCTCAGGAGCTTTGCCCAAGTGCTGGGTCAGCACTATGAGGTTGATCAGTGTCTCAGGGTGGCTGCTGTCCTGATAGGGATAAGAGAGAGAGAGGAAGACGCTTTATTCTCAGCATGTTTAAAGTTTCTTACTGAAAGACTCAGCTTGACCTGTTGCAGGTAGCAGTGATCCAGTTTAATGTCACACTGATTTAAATGAATTACAGTAAAAACACATGTGGTTTAGAACATTACAGCAACATGAATGGATAACCAATGCTCTCTAAAATCAATAAGTAAACCTGTAAACATGACAAGACCAGACTCACAGCAGGCGTCACCACCCAAGGTTATTACAGGCAAATCGTTAGTATCTGTTAGTTTGGTTAAGATTTCATAACATGTGTTTATTGACAATCTGGATGTCTACCAGACTGAGTAAACCTCTTTGTTTTATTGTAATACATGTGCCAATTTTCCTAAATCTTAATTAAAAAGACTAAAATTAACACAGAAACTAATACAAGCTAAGCTAAGCTAAAGATGTTAACTCAAATGAGAAAATACACCCAGGAAACAGACTGAACTAAAAACAGAAAGTCAAAATAAAATAAAAACTAATTAGAAAGGAACTAGAATAACCCGGCCACTGGCATCAAAGCGATCTGCACTCACAGATGGATTCAAAATGCAGATGACTTTGATTTAAAAAGTGAGCTGTAGTTTTAATTTATAACAACAGACTTTATTAAATAGTTTAACTAATGAAAATGGATCAATAACAACATTTGTTGAATGGGGGAATAGAAGCTACAGTCCAACCAAATCCTGTTAGAGATGAAGTGCAGGAAGTGTGTATGTGCTGCCCCCTGCTGTTACACTCAGATCATTTACTTCTTCAGTTAAGCTAAGATGCTTTTGTTTTTTTAATTATTCTCAGGGTCGTCTGGGTTCAGCAGTTATAATATGGTTACCACTAAAAGGAACCCAGCCTCCCATCCAAACACACGACCATTCACGTTCACTGAGCGTGACAAAACACAAAATGCAACAGCTGCTATCACAAACAAAAGGATCAGCAGCAACTGTCATTTCTTATCCGTGTTGAACCACTCACTGGTGGTCAGGATGCAGTGAACGTGGAGTCACTGTGAAGAAATTCCCAAGTTTTCAAACTAAACTTGTGTTAAGCAGAACTTATGGTAGAATTGGCACATTCGCAGTCCGCTCCAGTCCGAGGACGGCCCGTCTGCCTGCTCTGCTGACAGACGGAGGCAGCGTACCAACTAAGACCATAAATTATCCTTTAGGAGTTCTTCATCCCCAGAGCAGTGCAGAAAACAAATTAATATGGGCTTCAAAAATAAGCTTCTGTGCAGGCTGTCAGACATATTGGTTGGGATCACGACTAGGAGGAAGATGTTCCTGGTTCCTTAACATGGAGTTCATTCATTATGTAAAAAGTGGCACTACTCTCAGCTCTAAGACCATGGATCTAAAAGCTGCCTTAGAAACAAGTTAATAAAGCATTAAGTGAATTGTGCATAAATGCAGAGACAAGACAGAGACACACAAAAAACCCAACTCCTATTGTCCTCCAACCTTATCAAGCGCCTCCTGCAGCACTCCTTCAGCCTCCTCCCACTTGTTCTGAGCCATGTAGCAGGCCGCCTGGCCATTGAGGAGCAACAGTGTAGAAGAGTACTTGTCAGACATCTCTTGGAAAATGTAGTAGGCATCCTGCAGCTTCTCTCCACCCTGGAATAACAAACAGACTGTGAGTCAGTGATGATTCTGAAAAGTCAGTCCCAGCTGCTTTATATGCATCGTATTGTTTTTCTAATGAGGATGGGGGTGCAGAGCTCCTGGAGATATGAGCTGTTTAATAAGCAGAACAGTCCATTTACCACCTGTCACACTTTGGCTATTATGTACTGAGGGTTAGCACAGAGGAACATGAATGTTTCTCCCCTCACCACAGCAATGTTAACCCAGGCTGTTGCGAGCTGGGTTAGGGTAGCGTCTTCGTCCTGCTCCTGCATCTTCTTCAGCTCTTTCCTATGAAAAAAGAAAATGTGATTTGAGGATGACTGCCCCAATTTACTGTCTGTTTTTGTTAATGCAAGCTTTTCTAATTCACAGAATTAGTAATACATACAGCAGGTCTGCTGAGTTTAAACTGTTTGATACAGTACTGTGCAAAAGTCTCGAGCCCCCCCTCATTTCTCTGTATTATGCTATTATTATTGAAACATGCAAACATACAGTAGAAACACAGTCGAAGTAGCTGCTCTCTTATTTCCCCAAGAGGTCACCACAGCGGATGTACGTGCATGCTGATTTGCACAGATTTTACACACGATGCCCTTTCCTGACGCCACCCTCCCATTTTATCCTGGCTTGGGACCGGCACTAGGAGTAGGCTAGCATGTGACCCCTGAGACTGGGCGTGTCTGCTGCCATAATCTTGTAATTTCTGTAAGTAGTCGTCACGAATAGTTCTCCAGGCTTCTTGAAGGATATTAAAACCTCGTCTTTGGATGCTGGCCTCCTTTTTTCCTCTTCTCTGTCAAGATGACCCCACACTACTTCAATAATGTTGAGATCCAGGCTCTGGGAGGATTTCATCACACTGGCTGTGTTTGGGATACGCTGCACACCATGCTGAGATACGCCATGTTTTTGGCTAAACGCTCTTTGGAAATCCCCCAGTCGGTGTTTGACAAGTTGTTCATTATGTGTAGACCCAGCAATGTTTCCTCCTTTGAGTTTGGTGGGTTTTTTTATGCTAAACTCCTTTGACAATGGTCAGGTACAAGAGCTGGATTAACCCTTTAAGACCTACCATAGAACCAAGTCCGCCAGAGCTTATCTTTATATTTTTACATGCTGTAGTGCCGTTTAGGGAGTATTTCAAGTCGCTATACATCAATACAACCAATATATCCCAAATTTTAATAATATGTATGCATTAAGTCCATAGTTACTACATAAATTGCAAAAAAGTGCAATAAACTACAAAAAAAATCTTCTTTTTTTTAACACATATTTCTATTTAGCGAAATTTCAGAGGTTTATCCCTCAAAACTGTAAAAGCAAAAAGGTTGCACAAAATACTTTCCAACCACAGGAAATTTATTTTGAGTGTCTTCATGGTTTTATTTTTGAGATACACCAAGCATATCTTTGTAAATACTCTATAGGGAAAAAAAACTACATTTTTTGTGAAAATGACGTCACTTCCGGTTTCGGGCAGGTAATGGCGGACATCAGATAAATCGTGCTGACGTTTATTCCAACGTAGGAAGTTTTATGGACAGCTGATCAGATCGGCAAAGCCTGTTTCTGGAATATTATGTTTTTGTTGCTCCAAATGCTTTTTATGAAATTTTTGCAAAGCAATATGTGGAAGTAAACCGTAACCTAGGACAAGCTGAATGCATAAGATGGTAAATGGCCTGTATTTGTATAGCGCTTTACTTAGTCCCTAAGGACCCCAAAGCGCTTTACACATTCAGTCATTCACACATTCACACACTGGTGATGGCAGCTACATTGTAGCCACAGCCACCCTGGGGCGCACTGACAGAGGCGAGGCTGTGGGACACTGGCGCCACCGGGCCCTCTGACCACCACCAGTAGGCAACGGGTGAAGTGTCTTGCCCAAGGACACAACGACCGAGACTGTCAGAGCCGGGGCTCGAACCGGCAACCTTCCGATTACAAGACGAACTGCCAACTCTTGAGCCACGAAGATGTAAGTACGACTCCTCTGGTTTCATATGCAAAAAAATTATTGCGCTAGCTTATGTGGTTTTTAAAATAGTTAGGCAAAATGGAGCGTGCCCGCTCCGACCGGCCATAAAGTGTTGAAAACGAGCCAATATCCAGAGAAAAAAAACTTTAAAAAAAACCCAAAAACCTTGAGAACTATTGTTTGAGACCGCATCAAAAAGAAAAAAAAAAAAATTACAAGAAAGCTGGTTGAAGATTTTTGCACAGAACTGTAGATGTGCGCTTCCAAAAGCTGATCAACCACTTGTAGTGCAAATTCTCTAATATCATGTTTAATTTTCTCTTCGATGAAAAAAACCAAGTAATGTCATACCTCGCCAGGTCAACACGATCCAAGCTCAGGAGCACCTGAATGGTCATGGCCATACTGATGGAAAAAAAGAACAACAAGGGTGAGGCTTGGTCAGTTTCATGCAGCGCTCTTTAAACTGCAGGGAGTGAAGATCCCACTGCATAGAATACAGATGACACAGGACACATTTCAACACCAGATTTCCCAAAAACAAATTACGAGGGCTCAAAGTTACAGAGTTCACAGATTGTAAACAGCCCAGAAATGATCTGTGATATTTATAAAAATGTCAAACATAATACATGATTGATGACGTCTATATGCAAATGTAGTTCATCTTCATCTTCTTCATATTAGCCGTGTAGGCGCATTTGTCAAAGCAGCACAGTGAGTCCAGAAGCAGTAATCATGCAAAATGAGCTCAGATGACTGAGCATCTCCATCAAATATTGGTTATGAATAAAAATGAAAGTTAAAATTTAAACTGTTCTTGTTTTCGTGGTGATTATTAGTAAAATATGGTGAAAAATGTTTGGAGCGGATCATAAATCAAACCTTGTTAAGCTAAAAATTTCACTCCCTTCTTACCACTCGAGGCTTTCTCCTTGGTGCAGAGTCCTGAGGGCAGCATCAGTATTCATCTCGTGGTAATAGATGGAGGCAGCCATGAGTAGGAAGGTGGTGTTGGCAGCATCCACACTCTTTGCCATCTTTTTGTCCAAATCGGCAACGATTACGTCCCTGAACAAAAACAAAGCCTCATTAAAAGCTGTGAAGAAAAAACAACGACCATCTAAAGATTAAGCTGTTTCAAATACACTCTGTCTTCTTTATTCAAATTTGTATATGGACACCTTATTAAATTCTGTCAGGTTTGTTAAGCAGTTAAAAATGAATAAAAACAAAGCAAACGTAACATCACAAAACACAATTTCCACTGAGAACAGGAAACACAGTCTGTGACTATATTAGAGTGAAACAAAAGATCTACAAGACCTACCATCAATATATTATCTATACAATCTGTTAACCACAGAGGAACTGAATTATGTATTGTATCGTTTGTGTATTATTAACGCAACACTTATTTGGGACACACAGGACATTATTCAATCCCTTGAGTTTGGAGTGACGTGCCAACAGATATAAGACCCGTTGGTGTTCATCAGGCCTGTATCAAGAATGAATGAAAACCTGAGACCCTCAAACACTTAAGAAGTCTCTGCTGAACGCAAATCTCTGCATTTTAAAAGTAATCGCACATCAAATTCTTCTTCTTTCAGCTGCTCCTTTGGGGGTTGCGAGGTCAATTAACTGCCCCATCACACCAACCCTCTGCACAGCGTTTCTCAGAGATCTTCCTCCTACCATATTATCAACATCCTTTGTCCAGCATATCCACTCTCCTCCTCCTCTTCTCTGCGCATGCAGACCATTTCTGCTTTGCCTCTTTAACTTTGTCTTTGTCAAAGTTAGAAGCCTGAGCCGTCTGATGTACTCATTTTTACAGAGAGAAATATGCACATCTTCGTTCTGCCTCCAGCTCCATCATTTCAACATCATACATCAGAGCAGGTCACTGCCAACTTATAAACCTTCCCTTTCAAGCTTGCTGCCATTCTTCTGTCACAAATTGCTCCTAACACTCATATCTACCCACTCTGTCCATTGCCTTGGATGATAGTCCCAGGTAATGACCTTTACTACCTCTCCTCCTTGTATTTTCACTCTTACACAGACATGCATTTGTCTCTTTTTTTCTGTTGACATGCATTCCTCTTTTCTCCGGCGCGCACACACACACACACACACACACCTCCACCTCTCTTCCACCCATTTTCTCCTCTCACTACAGTTCAGAACGTTGTCTGCAATCCTCAGAGTCCACAGAGACTCCTGTCTTACCTCATCCGACAGCCTGTCCATCACCAGCACAAACAAAAAGGCGCTCAGAGCCAGACCCTGATGTAATTCCACCTCCACCTTGAAACCACCTCTCACTCCTCCCACACCCCTCACAACAGTCTCGCTGTCATCATACACCACCCTCAAATAAACTCTTGACACCCTCACACAGCATCGCAGTTCCTCTCTTGGCAACCTTGAATCTGCTTTCCACAGAGCCACAAAGAACAGCACATATCGAACTACTAGTGTGAATTTTAGCCTCCTATTGATACAGACTGGAAAACTACTGTGACAACTAGTATTAACTACAGAAAAAGAATACGTTTTATCCATATCGCCAAGTCCTATGTCCCTCCCATGGTGGACTAGTGGAAGTGGATGTAAAAATGGTACCTTTTGCTCTCACTCGACAAATACTCTGCAAACATCTTCACAGCCTGCAGCTCGGGGGGAGAGTTGGCCTTGATGTCATCCAGGACAACAGCATACTTTCTCTGCAATAACACAGAAAGGACGAGGACAGGTCTCACCTACACTCCGTGTGACAGCGGTGGGAGCGCAGTAACAGAGCTCTGATTGAGACACTCACCTGAGCAATGTACGCTCTATACAAAAACATGTCCCTCTCGATCTCCTTTTCTGGTGACGACGGCTTCAAAGGCAAAACACAGGCAGCATTTCAGCACCGAATTAAGTGAGAGAAATTTGAGCTAACACATTTAGCACTGCTGGCTCACACAGAGCCGCGGGGACACAGACAGCTTCGTTTAGACACATTCAGCTGTTAACTGTTTGTCACCTACCTTCACTTTCTGCGCCTCATTGATGCACTGCTGATAGCTGCCGATGTAATATGCATTTTTCACATCGAACAGCTCATCAACATCTCCCTGCTGCGCCGCCATGTTGACTACAGAACTTCCTGGACACGTAGCACATATACGTCACCTTCTTACGTTTTGCTCAGGATTCTGGGAGATGGAGTTCAACTCTGAGGGAGAGCATAGATTGATGGTATATCTCTGTGGTACATGCTGAAAAATTTTTGTATTTAGTCAACTCTTTTTTTAATGCTCTGTTTTTTTTCACATTTCTACTGTAAGGCACTTTGTGATCGTCACTTTCTTACTTTGTTACAAGTAGTACCCATTTATAGCATAGACGAGCCCTTCCAGCTCTGCTCTCTTCTATCGTCTCTGTTGTCTTACTTCTCTCTTTCACCTTTTTTATCCCTTTGAAGAAGTGAGGCTTCATAGATATTAAAGAGGTAAGTATTACTTCTCAGTTGCAGTGAATTGATAGAAGAAAATAAACTGTAGAAAACTAAACAGAAGAAAGTAGAAGAGAAATAACAATTTAACATAAACCAGTGACACTCTCAGGGGCCTGATCAACCCTGGCAGGGCCTCCTTAGATGAGGGTGTCTAGTGATAATGAATGAAACACCCGATGAATCCAAGGTCCACTACTGACGATGTGTCCCAAATTTTAATATGATAATCAGATCTCTAATCCCTAAACCTAACCAAGGAAGGTTAAAAATGGCAGATTAGTTTGGGTAAAAGACCAAAACACCCTGTGAAGCTGAGGCACACAACGACGTATCCCGCTGGTGAAGTTTCTGGGCTGCCTTTCCTCATAACCGCCATCCCTCAAGACTTTCTCCATTTGAAGCAATGCATTATCAGGGATTGTAACATCTAGTCCTTTTACTGTACCCATTTATATGCGCCTTTACTTATTTTAATGTGATTTATTCTTGTGCATTTAGACCAAAGTGAATATTCTGCTTTAGTTCTCCTTGACTTATCTGCAGCCTCTGACACCAGTAATCATGGAAGGGGTTGGTATTTCTGGTTCAAATGGTTCTCATCATACTTATCTGTGTGTCCTCATCAGCCCCCCTCACACGCGGGGTTCCTCAGGGCTCAATCCTTGGTGCAGTTTTCTTTCCTTTATATACCCCTGCGCATTCTGCTAAACAGCTTAAAAGGCACTTCCTAGAATTTCTTTGCTGATGACACACAGCTGTATTTTTCTGTCAAGACAAACAACCTCTCCTTCCTCAGTGAATGCTCGGCTGTGATTAAAAACTTCCTCCATCTCAGTTGTTTCTAAAACTGACGGTTTTATTTGGTTTGGGCCTGAAGACGTCTCTAAGCAGGTCAGTTATTACACCATCCTGCTCTCAGGCAATATCACATCATGTATTAAGGACTTTGGTATTATTTATAAACAGCAAGTTTGAATCTCAGAGCTCAGCCAGTTTTGTTTCTTTCATTTAAGAAACATCTCAAAAATCAAACCTTCACTGAAACCCAACAGTTTTTTGAGTACACACTTGCATTATCTGCTCGCACGCCTCCCTAGACTGTCTTCATGGTCCAGAGCGCAGCAGTGAGGCACCTTACATGAAGTAACAGGTGCTCACACATCACCCCTATTCTTGCTTCCTGCCTCAGTTTCCAGTGATTTTCAGAATTCATTTAAAGATTTTTGGAATAACATATACAGCCCTACATAGCCAGGCTCCTGTCTACATAAGAGACCCGCTGAGACCTTACAACAGCAGTCAGCCTCTCAAGTCTTCTGATCAGGGTCCTTTAACTGTTTCATGCACCTATATTAAATCCAGAGGGAATCACTTTTAAAGTAATAACTCCTAAGCTTTGGAAGAGGACATCAGGCCAGCTGAGTCAGTGGTTTGTTTTAAATGACTGCTGAAGAGTCATTTTTATAGGTTAGCATTAGCCCTTGTTCTTCTAATGTGCATATCTCACTGTGTGTTTCCATGTTTAAATATGAACACTTATCACTAATGTGTGATTTTATCCAAACTGTTAAGCACTTTGTAAATGTGTGTTTTAGAAAGTGCTATACAAATACTCATTCTTCTGCTTATAATTATTACTTATTATAAATGGACATCAGTATTCTTTTAAAACCCTGCTGTACAACAGCATGTAAGCTGAAGGCTGTGTAAAAATGGAGAACACACAGCCCCAACTATATGGATTACAGACTACCTGACAGTCTGTGAGATTGGGCAGTGCTCTGCCTGGTTAGGTGATGTGCAGGGCCCCACAGGGGATCGTGCTTTCTCCATTCCTGTTCACCTCGTACACCTCAGATTGTCAGTACAACTCCGGGTCACGGCACCTACAGAAATACTCTGATGACTCTGCAGGAGTTGGATGTATTGTATTTTAGTGATGAGCAAGCAACAGAACACAAGTGGACGATTTTGCTGAATTGTCTGGGGGGAATCACCTGCTTCTGGAAGTAAATAAGAGCGGAGAGATGACGATTGACTTCATGACCCGTGTCTATCCTGGGACAGGATGGTGATGAGTTGCAGGGAGTACAGGCACCTACGCATCCACACTGGCAATAGGCTGAACTGGAAGACCAACACAGATGCTGTACACAAGAAAGATATGAGCATGGCCTATCGCCTAAGGAAGCTGAGATGCTTGAATGTGTGCAGCAAAATGATGCAGATTTAGTGTCCTTTGTCTGCTAGGACAGCAGCATCAACCTGGACTCTTTTCAGGATCCTTCTATCACAGATAATCCCGACCACTCTCTGCACCACTTACTACTAATGGAAGAAAAACAGCACACAATTTACTTTGTGTGCATTTCTGCAGAGGTCTTCAGCTTACAGAGTAATTTCTCACATTATACCACAAGAGGACGCTCCAGATCAATCTCACCACTACAACTGTTCCATTTTTTCTCATTGTGACAGACTTATCCCATAGAAGCACAAATCTTACAGTAAATGAGATTATACAAAAATGTTCTTGTAGCTCAGTAAGATAACACCTCAATAATCACACCTGGCTGTCAAAAAAAAGGTTTTCCTGAGCATAGCACTGCAAGTGCAAGAGTATCAGGCCTACATCATATATATAAAATAAACTATTGTCTTAACATAACAATCCAAAAAGGATATGACCTTGGGAATTTCTGTATCCTCATTAGACAGACGGGGAAACACTTCCCCTGTCCTGAAAACATCCGCTGATAGTTTCCCCCCTCTCTCACATCAGGATCATTGGCCCGACATCATGCTCTCAGCACAGTTTTGCACATTTGTCTGCAAAAACTGTCACCAGAAGCACCAAAGCAGGCTGCGTTTATGTAAAAAAGACACATTATAGACTATTTATTATTTTGACCCTGATAGAAAAGCTGCTCCCCACAGTTCCTGCTCATTGTTCCCTTAACACCGTTTCCTCTGGGAAATTTTCAGCCTTGGGACTGGGAACTGGACGAGGATAATTACTGGAAGCCCTGCACGGGGGCAGGGACTGTGCTGGCTGTAAATGGCCCTTTTCTTTCGGCCTGATTGGGCTTGGACCACTCCCCCTCGTTGCTCCTCCATTGGTCCGAGCCCACATCAATCTGGTGATTTCCAAGTGCCTCTCAAGTTTGAAACTTTTTTTTACGAGTGGGAGGACTCGAGTTACAACAAACTGTGGTAACTGATCGCGCAGCAGCCGAGGGAAGAAAACACGCGTTCAATAATTTACACATCTGTGCCGAGTCCACGGTTACAGAACAAAAACTGAATTAAACAGCAGCGAGGACGGGACGTTTCACAGCCCACACGCAGCAAAACAAGTGGAAGAAAACCTAAATATGCTGTGAAGTGACTTTATCGCCTCTGCCAGGATGAAGACTTGAGACATTTCGCTCACAGTACTAACTTGCTGTCATCTGGCTGGCTGACCGCTCCTGTGTCCCCGTGAAGCTGAGAGTAAGGTGAGTCCCACCTCAACGGTCGAGCAGTTTTTAAACATCCCAGCGCTCAGCGGCCTGTGGTTAAACCAGCTCCCCCCTCCACTCCTCCTCGGACAAACACGGACTTGATGAGAGCTGTTTTGTTTTCTGCGTTTCTTTACGTGTTTGACAGCCTCCATGTTTGGCTCGAGCTCAGCGGAAGTAACGGCCAATCAGTTCGTGCGTGATTGGGATACTTTAAATAGCGTTTGATAAGAGATTTAGCGGCTAACGGACTGTTTCCGAAGTGAAATAGAGTTGCACGGGTTGTTGGTTTAATAAGATGTGGACACGGTGCGAGAAATGAAAGATAAACAGAGTTTGTGCTTCACCATGTGGATGATCATTAGGATTATGTGTCTGCGTTTATTAGTCATTGATTGGTAATGAGAAAGCACCGCTGAAGCTCTGACTGTGGGGGTGGTGTGTTATACCAGCCGCCCATGTTTCAGACCTTTGTGGGGCTTTAAACCATGTTTGCTGGATTTAATGGGAAGACATTAACATTTATTAGTAACCATATAGTACACACTTTAGTGGGACTGTGCAAAAGTCCTGAGCTGCCACTAATGTTTTGATCATTTTGTTTACAAGGACCTGTGCCATCTTGTAATCTTTTTCAAAGTAGTCTGGAGAACTAGTCTCCTGACGGTCACAGTTCTCCTTTGGATACTGGCTGCGTTTTAAGCCCAGTCCTTGTACCTTTTTGTTGAACCACTCAGCACTGACTTGTGAATCATACAACCACAAAAAAGGAACCAAAATCAAGGGACAAACCAGTATTGTGTCTACACATGACAGACAACTTGGCAGAGAACCAATTTTAAATTGTATCTTTGGGCACTTTTTTGCACAGGTTGTTAAGTAACAACACATCATTTGTTAAACACAGTTTCAAAGGCCTAAAATGGTAGTTTTGATACAGCAGGAGCGATTAGCAGTAAACCTGGCATATCTTGACATGGTCTGCAGTGAGTCCTTAAAGTCTGAGGCATGTGGAGGGCAAAAGCAGAAGTGGCAGACTTAAAAATAAAAACTACCTACAGTAGTTCAACAGTATTAAGAAATAGTGAGGGGGAAATACTGCAAATACCTGACAAAAGACCAGAGAGATGCATCTGGGCCTTCAATCGATCCAGCTACTGTTTGCTGAAGCCTCATCAGAAATTGTCTCAGTGGAAGGTGACTGTCAATAAGTCATTTTTAAAGAACTCCAAGAACTGCAGTGGTAACAGTTCTTCATCGATATGATGAAGTACACAGATGCGTATGGAGGTCAGGAGAGATGTGCAACAGTTATGTATACGGGTTGGCTGGTGTGCCAAATTAAAAAAGCCAAACAGATCTTATGGAGCAAAGACTACAGATTCGAATTCTTTGGTTCAATTATGGGGAAGGTCGGGAAAGCAGTGCAACAGAGAGTACCTGCACACACAGTGGAGGCTGTGATTGAATCATGAATGTAGAAGTTTGTCATTAGATTTTGCTCCTTCTAGAACCTTCTGGAAATGGAGTAAAGGCATACTTGGATACGAAACACACTTCATCGTGGATTGGCCTCCCAAGTGCTCAGACCTCAGCATTATTGAAGCAGTGTGGGATGAGAGGACATTAAAAAAAAAAGGCAGCCAACATCTAAAAGAGAGAGCTTTGAGATATCCTTTATGAAGCCTGGAGAACTATTCCTGACGACAACTTAAATAAATCCTAAGTAAGCTGCGTTGAAGAATAAAGGTGATCATACCAAATATTGACTTTCAAGTTCATTAGAATTGTGCGTTCTGTTTTCTAATTTGCATCTTTGTGAATGCACAATATAAAGAAATGGTGGGTGGCTTAAGTCTTTTGCACAATACTGTACGTATATTGTTCATATTTCTGTAAATTGACCCAAATATCAAACTCTTTGATTCATATCTTGTGTACCTCTCTTGTATTTTGCTCGAAGCCAGCTGAGGCTTATGCTGACCTGATGTTTTAAGCAGCTGGAGGACATGTAGAACTGCTTTTAGTCGTTTGTATGCTGAGGATTAGCCTCAGTCTAATCCTCAGCATATCAAAATCAAAACTGTGGAAAAAACCCTCTAACACACATGTTTCCAAACACTGACATGTTTTGTAACACATTACTATGTTTACATTGTAAAGCTTTTCTCCATGACAAGGCCAGGGGGTGGATGAATAGCTTCACTGTGCAGTGGCAGCACACATTACCACGCTGAGCCTCAGAAGGCATGTTAAATGAAATATGGCCTTGGATTAGGACTTGGAGGTCCGTCGCTCCTTGCACAAGCAAAAAATGATTTGGCATTTTTCGACCTGCTCTCTTTTAGTTGCAAGGCCTTCCTTTGTAGCTTCGTTGTTGGTGGCAACTGCAACAAGTGAGCCGAGGAAGAATGAACAATAGAGAGTAACTGCAGGACCTCATTTCAACACCTGCTGTATTTGAAAAGGGAAAGGTGGAGACTGTGCCTTTAAATCCTCCTAAACTGCATATTTAATTGGCTATATTTATCTCCTCTTACTCTTTAGAAATGATGATGGGCATTTTTCTGGACTATTTTCCAATAACAGGTCATAACCTTTCCATAAATCCCTGAAGCGATTGCCTTCATTTTCTAAATGAAATGCCTGCAGCAGGTTGTGCACTGGTCATACAAAGCAAAACCACCTCGAGTGTTTGGGAAGTGGGATCATTATTTTTGAGGTTTTGCTGTATGCAAGATGAATTGGTTAATCAGTGTAACAATCAATAATGAGAATAATCATTAGTTATAGCTGTAAAGTAATCATAGTGGCTTCCATTGCCACAGACAGCTGCAAGAATAATTCATGGCAGGTTTTAAGAACTATAAATATGTTTTCCTCATTAATCGTGGCTTTTGTGTTCATTGTTTTTTTATACTGTATGATTTTTTTTTTTTTTTTTTTGAAAGACAATCAATAATATAAAATGCTTTCCCAGCAGGATTAAGCAGACGCTGGTAAGCCTCATCTGTTTGTATTTCAGTGTAACTCTATCTGTGCACATCCCCTCCTTTGCGTGTCTTGTAGAGCAGGACAATGCAGTCACGTTGCTCAACATTCCCCATGCAGTGTTATTAAGGGCAGTGCATGAAATTGCAGCAGTAATCCCAGAGACACTGTTGGTCCTGCTGAGGAGACGCCATGGTAACTCATTAACAAGACAAGAGAGGTGTTTGACCTTTCTTTTACTGGGCTGCGAAGCTCAGCTGAGCACGCAGGTGGCCGCTAAAACCCCGAACTCAGAGTACGTGATTCTGCATGAAAGGCCAGAGCTGTATGACCTGAAAATATCGTGACGTTACTTGAAGTACAGGCAGCGAGGGACGGTATTAGTTATGACAAAATCCTATCCTCTCGTGCCGGTGACCCCTCTGTTGTCACTAATCCTCAGCCCTGTTGTTCTTACAGCCAGGCGCTCCTTTTATTAAACATCAAGTTAGCAAATTATGCTCTCTGGGCTCTGAGGTAAGGCAAATTAGTCATAATGTGTCGTACTCCTATGGTGGCCTTAATTAAAATGTCACAGGCCCGGACATCAGTCACAGCACGAGCAGCTTGATTATGTCCTGCATTATTTGCAGCGGTGTTAACATGATAAATAATACATCATTAAAACTGAAACACGCCAGTTAAAGCAAAGTAACAAGTGGGCTGTTTTTTCCTCTCGATTTGTTGCCAGTCTTTCTCTTTGCACGTTCGTCCAAATTAACTGGGCTCTAAGTTAAAACAACTACCCACTTATGCATTTTAATGCAAGAACAAATGTTGTCAGTGAGTGCTGTGCTGGCCCCCAGGCAGCGCGGCAGCGACTGTATTCCCAGCCTTATTACACATGCGTAACACTGACTGATGTTCCTAAATTATTGCCAGCAGCTCGCAGTTGCTGTCGCTTACTGTATGCGCTGACGGCCCACCCTTTATCCGTATCCCACGTGTCTGCCTGAACCTGTTGCTCCACAGCAGACTGCTCTTAGCCTTTAGTCTATTTTAGTCCATATCGGCAGACTGAATTATTAATTCCCGATCCATTATGTGCCGATGCGTTAATTATTAATTGTCGACCGGGCTCTGGCAGATCTGAGGAAAGTGTTAAAAAGAAAAAAAAATGGGGGGTGGGTTGGAGTACGGTTTCTGAGCGAAAGGCATTGATTGCTTCCTTTCTCAGCAAATCTGCACAAGTCTTCAGAGATGACTGTGTGGGAAGCAGAGGGCTCGCCATTCAAAGCATGCATGTTGCATGTATGTGCCCCCATCCGCGTGTTCTGCGTGCAATTATGGCTCCTCATGTCAGCAGTGCTGAGCTGGATGAGTGCGAGCAGAGAGGGCATCATTACGCAGACATACAGCTGTTAGCACGTACAATGTTCCCAGCTCTGGCTCGCCTATTAGCAGTCAGCACCTCCTCTGTTATGCAACACCTCAAGAGAAGAGCGAGACAAACAGTGCAAAAGTTGATGAAAGATGAAATTGCAGCGTTCACTTGTCCTGAAATCCTGCTGTTGATTCCCCCAACAGTTGAGTGGCTCCATTGGAGCTCATTTGAGTGGTTACTCTCATAACACAAAGCACGGATGTACCTTATATAACAACCTGGATTGTCTATTGTATCTCAGAGTGGAGACAGATTATATCATACAGCTGGGGAGAATGTGTAGAGAAACCTTTTTTTTTGCCTTTCATTCAAGATTTCCCACAAAAAAATCAATTTAATGACATCGTTAATGTTTTGGGTTTTTTCCCCCCCCAAACTTGACACTTTGTTTTTCTTGCAGCTCTGCAGTTTTATGAGGCTTTTAAATGGAAACGCTGGTACACTGGATCCCTTTTTTTTTTTTTTTTTTTTTTTTTTAATAACTTGTGGAAGTTTAACCAGAGGCAAGAAAGCAAATATAACACGCCACAGTGTGTACACAGCAGGTCGTCATCCAGTCAAGTCCGGCAGCCATGCAATAAATGCTTTGTGATGGTTATCATGCAGATTTTTTGTTGCCACTGTGTTGGAGAAGTCTCGACTCCACTCCTTATGTTGATGCTCGACTGTAATGCGTAATGCAAAATGCACCACAAAATGCAGGGAAGCCATTAACCTTGCACTGCTGCTCTCATATTACAATTAACTGCTGATTACTGGAAATAACCAGTAAGTAATCCTGAATTAAAAAGCGCCTCATAAAGCTGAATGCCGTCAGTTGTGCAATCAAGTGCTTTTTGATTGCACAGCTTTTGCACTACAGTTGGTTTGGATCTGAATGGACTATTTAATCCGTTGGAGAGCAACAAAAAATAATTTTTCCAAAAAGGCAAATAAAAGACTAAAAACTCTTAAGAATAAATTGCTATTTATTAAAAAAACGATAAAAATATCGATCCTGTTTGTAGCACTTTTTGTCTTTTTCTGGTATCTGTTATTTTACTTGGACGACTACAGCAGGAAATGACAGGAGAGGAGCGATTTGGAGTGGTAGAGGATGTGGTAAAGGTCACCTGCCGTGCTCGCCGAGGTTTATGCTTTTGGAAAGGTGAGAACTAAAACCGGGAAAGAGTCTTCCTGTGTTTAATACACCTGGACGTATTATTTTGTGTTTGCAGCAGATAAAAATAGTTAGTGAGAAATGCCAGAGGTAATTATCGACACACGTGATGCAGTGGAGAGCAGGTAATGGGGCTGTTTTTTGTTGTTGTGCAGTGCACAATTCAGTATGATTTATGTCTCTTCAGTAATCGCCTCCATCCTGAAGCGGTGAAGATTTCTCTCTGCTGATGGAGTTGTCTTTTTCAGGGTCACAGTGCCCCAATCCATGTGACTAGTGATCCCTGAAGAGCATGAAAGTCGTGACATTTTCTGCTGCCATCAACCAATCACTTAGAGGATGAAGTGTCATGGAAAGTTCTACAGACTCTGCCAAAGCTTTTTTAGCAACTTTTGGTGGCCAAGCAGTGTAGAAACACATCTTTCACTGGTTTTTCTCTTTATGCTGGCTCTTATCAGTATCCAACAAGCTGTCTAGATTGGCAGGAGGTATTAAAGTGGTGGTATTTTGGTAGCTGTGACCTCCTCTTCCTCGTGAGGCACGACGCCACGGGTTAGAGTGGGCGGTAGCTACAGGTGTATCCAATTTCCCCCTCTTTCTCACCTGTCACACCTCAGCTTTAGTTTGATTGACAGGTGAGTATAGCGGATGCTGAGGCTGCAGCCTGGATCCTGAACAACGCTCCCCTTTGGAAAAGCAATGCCACGCTCGTATCATGTTGGTTTCATCCTAAATGTTTCATCCTAAAGCCAAAAACATGTTTGTGTCAAGTAGCACGTGTGGACCATAAAACAACACGTGCAAATCAAATAATGCTGAACTAATGTTAATAATTATCCCCTTTGTTGGGAAAATGTAAAAAGTTTTGATTAGATTTCCAGTTTTTGGGGCTTTATGGAAATTTCTTTAGAACCTTGAAAAATGATATATTGTGATAGTTTTAGGGTTAGGCCCTCAATAATGCATCAGCCCTCAGGTTAAGCTAAACGGTGATTGTTTCCACTGTGAAGATTTTGTAAATTTTCTTTGTTTTATAAATTTGGAAGTTGCATAATTTGAAATTTTCTGCACTAAACTGTTTGTTGTTGTTGTTTTTTTTCCTTGGGCTCACTGAAATCAGAGCCTGATAGATATTAGATTTTTGGGACAAATTATTTTTTACATTATTTTTCAGCTACAAGTATCACTTTCTGATTAGGTTCAGGATCTTCTTTTTAAAAAACCACTGGAACCACAGATGGTATAAAATATAGACACAGATTCCAGCTCTGAAACGTGAAAGCAACAATTAAGTTTAAATTAATTAATGTTGATGGCCACCAGGGGGCAATATCCGTATTTGCGAAAACCAACAACTACACAACCTCTGTAAACGACTTTTCTTTGACAGCTCACAAATGCTAATGAGCGGTTTCACAGTCAGGAGTGGCGTGGATATGCTTCGGTCCAGCACAGAACCTACGCACAGCTTTGTGTTGCAGCTGTTTACTGCCACCAGGGGGCAGTATCACAAACAAACGTACTTTAGTTTGGCCTGTTCTTCAGGCACTTATACAAAGAGCTGAGGTGAAACTTGAGTGTCCGCTGCAGCTGCTTATTGTTCTTTTAATGCTGTTTTTCCAGCCAGTTAGCATTCGGCCTATGCAACACACGCTTGTGTTTTGTTATGTTGGGTTTTCTTTTTGTTTGGTGTGCTGCACACAAGCGCGCCTTCTTAGGTTGCATCCCCACAGTCCTTCACTTCCGGAAGCCAAATTTGTGCTGCGAGTCTGACCCATCTCTCAGTTGGCACATCTGGTTTCAAAATAGCAATGACATACCCAAATATGGGCGACACCGTGCCGACTGTAGGATGTTAGCATCGGCTCATATCAGAGTCTGGTTCAAAGTCCAATGAACTTCTTTTTTTTGGTTAGTCCTTGTGACTTTTGGCCTCCTTAAAGAAAAAAAAAGACCCCTGATCATTAGTGTTGACACATTTTCATTCTGCCAGATGAGTTATTATTTATATCATCATCAACTCCAACTATAGTGAATAAAAAAAAAAAAAAAAAGTGTATTTTAAATTGTGGCATTTAATTGGTTACTTGGAGCATCGAGGCTGTAGCCACTACATCAAGATCTTGTTGCTGTCTTTACAGCTCGTCTTCTCTATATCAGTGTAAAAGGTCACAGTGGCCACATTACAGAAACACTAACTGAAAGTGACAGCCAGTAGGAGTTGTCATCCCACTTATTCCCCTTTTCCCAGATGACCTGGAGAAGCTTTTAGCTGCCGTGTCTCCACTGCAGACAGCGGTTTCACCTGCCCTGAAACTCAAACAAAGGAAACTAAATGTAGATAATAAAGGTGGCTATCCGGCTTTAATAGTCCTCTGAGGAGTAGGGGTGGGACGGGAAGGTCATTTTTTTTTTTTTAAGTCTTCACAGCTTCTTTTCACCATGATCCTTCAGCCAGGCTGCCTCGCAGGCTTGACAGGCCTGTCTGCACCTGCAGGCGGGAGAGAGCGAGCGCGTCCCTGGGTTCATTACCCAGGCTCCCTTATTGTCTTGAGACATCAATCCGACACTCTGTGGGGTCTGGTTTCATTTCCCATGAGTCATCTTTGCTTTGAGTTTTTTGCTCAGTGTCTATATGAGCGAGTGCAGCTCATTCTGAGTGAGGATATGAGTTTGTGACTTGTCTAACTGCTGCAATTATAAGTGCTGAGCTCTCGGCTGCTGCAATCTGTCTTTGTTTTCGTTTCATGTTCAGCTGCTCAGTAAGTCGGCCTATCAGTAACGTGTGTTAGCGAGCAGATGTTTGTTCCTCTGTCTGCGTGCACTGATGACTGTGGCTCGAACACTTTGCCACAATACTCAGCAGGATTTGCCGCTGTCATGTCTTGTTTTGCCTTAAATCCGTTAAAATGTTGCCTCTAAATACTACGGAGACGCCGTGTCGGGGTTGGCGGGCTGTCCCTGGACGCCGCCGCGCTTCACAGGCCATTTAGATTTGGCACTAAGCGCTTTGGTGCTGCAGAGTCACAGAAGAAAAATAGGATTTGAATCAAAAACCTTTTCATCGCTTGTCCCTTGAGAGCATGTTTTTGCAAAACCTTTAGCTTTGGGCGGGGACTAGGAGCCGGAGTGAGGATATCCTTCCGTCCTCGAGATAAGAGTGTCAGGAGTCTGTTTTGTCACTCTTAAGCCTCGAGTGAAATCGGAGGCAGACAATGCTGAGAGCCAGACATTTGAATTGTTTGTGTATACGGGTACGACAGGCGAACCCTCCACCCTTCCCACTTCTTGCCTTCCTCCCTTTCCTCTTTTCGCCAGCTTGTTGGCAGGCCTCGGAGAGTCGACAGCTACGACGCCTCAGATCTGCAGCAAAAGTGTAACTTAATGAGCGCCATGAAATCACCCTTGAGCCTGAAAACAGCGTCTGCCCATTATCCATTTGCACTTTTCGAAACTCTCATACATCCATCAGCGAAGGCAGAGAGAGGAAGGAGGCTGATGCAGACGTGTGTTCTCATAAGTGCATCTTCTGTTGAGGCCGTCCTCTGTGATTAACTCATGTCAACAGGACAAAGTGATGTTTCTTTTCTTCCAGTTGTCACTTGCATAGAAATAAAGATTTCAAGTTCAGATTTTTTGTTTGTTTGGGTCTCTCTGATCATTAGTGTCTTTCTCATCCTTATCCATTTCACATGCGTTGCATCAGAGCAGGATTTTCTGTAACAAGCGTAGCATGGCAAGTTTAGAGTTACAACTGCGGTGAAGCGGTCGATGGGGATCTGCCAGTGATCCTTGATCAGCGCGGCGAGAGGCCGGATTAAATGTCCAGCACCTGGAACAAGATGGTGTGAAAACTAGATTTGGTGTGAGACGGTATATAAATGACCCCTCGTTCTAACGCCTACACCCATTTCCCTCATGTTTCAGGGTTGATGTACAACAAACCTCCACCCCTCTTCTTCTTCTCTCCATCGTCTGTGCCTCTCCTCGTGTGTCTCCTCTCTGGGAAGCATCCTGCTGACACTCTCTCCAAGGAGTCTTATTGATATTCTTCAAGAGGCATTGCAGAGAGAGAGAGGAAGGGAGGAATGAAAGTCACGCACTGTAGCAGGCAGCAGATGCGCTACCTTCCAGTACCAACGACGGCAAACGTCACAAGTCACCCAGCAGGGACGTGTCAGCGCTCTGCGTCTGCTGCACTAATTGCACCTCTCACGCTTTGTGTGCACGTTATCCGGATTATTACGGAGAGGCAATTTGCCGTTCATGTATTTGTTTACAGTTAATCCTCTTTAACGTGGAGACGTATGGCGTGAAGAGTAATCACTTATCATGATGCGAACAGGACATTTGTTTCAGTGCAGCAGCCACGCGTTCGGCGACGTGTGGCTCGTCAGAGGATTTATAGAGGGTGTGACTATTGAAGCCACTTTATTTTCCTGGAGGTAGAAAATGTTTGCCTCATCTTTATGTGCATTGTTTTCCCACTAATCCTCACATTTGGCCGAGTCATTGTCATATTTTTTGCTCTGCGCGATCAGTTTACACAATCAGATGAAAATAAGTTTATCAGCCGATTAGTCAGCCAACAAAAACGGACCTGGATTTGTTTTAGCTGAACACAAACCAGTCGCTGCCTCCTACACGAGCCTTTCAGAATCAGCTCACTTTCAGTATATTTAATGAAGCCATGCAGAATTTTTACCTTCATGCTTTACAAGCACAGCTGTGGGGTCAAAGGTTATGATGCATTTTTAATCAGCTGATTCTCAGGTGATTTGATGGGAACTAAATTTAGCTGTTTTTGTTGGTTTTACATCCCAGAAAAGTCAAGATGTTTGACACTGGACCTTTATCTCTATAAAACTTTAGCAGTCTTCACAATCCAAGATATTATTATATTCCAAAAAGATTTCTTAGCTTCAGTTTTTCATGAGACAAAATGATTTGTCTTATTTTAGATTTGGCCTCAAAGGGCTGAAAGTATTAAAGTTTAAACTAAAAGTAAAAAGGAGCCAAAAGTGGAGTCCCAACGTTTGGTGCTTTGTAGTTTTGGACACTTTTCAGTAGCAAAATGAGGTTTCAGTCTCGATCCCTACAAGCTGAGCTTAATTCATACATCTGCACTGAAACTCTGCCTCAAACTGATCCTACGGCAGTGGCAAACGCTGTTGGCACCGTTTACTCTCGTCGCTGGTAAAACAATAGTTGAAGATGGGATTTCCGCCTCTGAGTCGCTCCATCCTCTCCTGACCATTCAAAAAAACGTCTGCAGGAGAAACCCAGTCAGTCGCTCGGGTGTAGCTATGTGAGGGTTTCAGAAGGGTTTGTGGTTGGCTTATGACATATCTACAGCGTAGATGACAGTATAGGATAAATCTTTGTTGGTCTCTTTATGTGGGTGATTTACGTTAAATTGAAAGTGTGTCATTAACGTGTCAGGCCACCCGCTGCAGCTTCATTTACAGCTCAGCCCTCAAAGTCTTGTTTCCTTTCTAAAACATATTTTGTCATTTGGTGTTTTGACGACGAGGTCGCCGACCGCCGTCTAACACGTCGGTCCAAAATCTTCCGGAGGTGTTCAATTTTGTTGACATCTAGCGACTGCAAAGGCCAAGCATATGACCAACATCATTTTCATACTCATCATCAAGCTGTTCACAGACTCCCCTCGTGCATGACTCATCAGGAGGATAAAGGTGATCACTCAGAACAATTTCATATCCGTTTTCAGTCCCCGCGTAGGTGACGGTTCACGTTATTGGTTTAGTTTGTCACCTGTCTGTATATCGGAATATTTATTTATGTAAAACCGAGGCGCCTGTGTGTTTGTGTTGTGGTCTGTTTACAGTGCTCTGTTTACGGCAGAATAATTTTACATAATTATTAGGAAATAAATTGCAGCCGAACTGCAGCAAAGGAGACTCTTTACGTGCTTTCATGGCACATACTCGGCAGTAAACACTGGAAATAAATCGGTGCCTTTAGATTTGAGTAATATTATACATTTATGAGGCAGAAAATCAAAAGACTAATCGTTTGGCTATATGTTCATAATGATGTAGAAACGCGGCGTCTGCTAATGAATACAGATTTGTATGGATGACGGTGCTGTATAAGATTGTGAAATGTTGTGCAGTCATCTTTTAGGGACCAGGAATATTTGTACCATATTTTCATGAATATTCCCAAAAAGACACATTTTTAAAGTACCTCCAGGAATTTTGAGTATTTAGTGCAAATTTCATGGAAATCCATCAAACAGCAGGTGAGAGATTCACCCTTTCAGTCCAAAGGTGCAAACGCATCACGATGCCACTGTGACCACAGCGTCTGCAAGAGCTCCTAATCTGAGCGTGCAAAGATTGACACGTTTTTAACTGCACGCTGTGACCACTTCCTGCCCAGCCAACAGGCGGAGAAAACAATGACATGTGCATCTCTGCTACACAGCATGCTGTACACTGGGGTTTGGATCAAGTCTGCAGGAGGAAAACTCTTTCTCGGCAGCAGGTTTCCCTTCAAATGCACGTCAGGTGTGCATTTTAACAGTCGGGTAGCTCTTTGTATTTTGGCTCTGTATGTAAATACGGCTTAGATTTGCTGTGGTTTCTTCACAGTAGCCCTAAAGATCTATTATGAGCACAGCATGTGTCATATCTGATATATAAACACCAAAACCAACTGAGTAATGTTACTGTCTCGAGTGGAATGGCTAAAAAAATATCAAACCCTGATCTGGACCTCTGGATCTTTATTATATGAAGGTTTAGACTTAGAAATAAATTCCTGCCATTAGCTCACCTCCCCCTTGTGGGTTACATTAATATGTTACATGATGTGGCGTCCACCCAACCCCTCCATCACGAGTCCCAGTGAAACAGCGAGCAGAGGAGAGAAACTGCAGCAGACTCTCACACTGTGCTGAAATTAAATTAGTGTACATAAAATAGGTCAGTAACTTGAATAAAATGCTTCTTTGGGTGTTTGAGGCACTGAGTGGACACTCTGCACTGCACTCCTGCCATCTCACCATCACTTATACTCACTTTATAAACACAATGAGGGCCAACGGTTTCAAAGAGAGAGGCTCAAATGCACTCAGCATGCAGGCATGATGAGACCGGCTACTAAAGTATAGAGAGAGGAGAAGCTCAGATTGCAACGATTATGTCTGTTTACTGTTTTAGTAAAGCCAAACACAGTATTCAGTTTCATTTAGAGGTTTTTTTTCTATATATTTCTGAGAGTGCGAACCTCTATGTTGAACGTGTCCGAACAAAATGAAACTTCTAACACAGATGCCCCTTCCTTCACCCTCATTCTTTCCCCTGCTCTGGTATTATAAGGCAGGCGTGGAAAATAACTGCGGTGCCTGTTTACGCTCGTGCACTCTGAGGTTATCCTTGGAGATCTGCGAAAGTTGGAGAGGGAGTGCTCAGGAAAATTGATTTATGTTGCTTTATTTCTTTGAAAGGAGACTGTTCAAGCCTAAAGAAGTGACCCGCAGAAGGCTGCTGAAACGATGCCACGCTCTCCCTCCCTCCCCTCAGCGTGGCTCTGAAAGCCGGCAGACCCGATGACCCCCCTCCCCCCCCCCTCCTTATGAGCCTCTATCACGGGCGCAGCCTTTCACTGAGTCACCCCACTTGCCACACAAACACACACTCAGAAACGACATACATAAATAAATCCACACATGTGCAGAGTGGGCTCTGTCTGCCTCCTGCTCACTTTAACACACGCTCACCTTGTTTCGTCAGTGCATTCAGCTGATGAGACGTTCGGATTACTTTGCCCGCTTTGCGTGGTCGGGATGTAACTGACTTTACTCCCACACGCGTAATGACACATTCTTCTCTAACTACCTTGTAGGCACCGAGCCAGAGGGTTGCTGGGACTAATTTGACAGCTGCCACGGCTCATTATCTGATAAAGCGGACAGTTCTCGGCCCCGCAGTTTAAACAGAATTAGCATGGATGCTATATGCAATATCTTCACACATTGTGTGCTGGCAGTGTGGTATTCTTGGCTCATTTTGCTTTTGATATGAGAAGGTCAAAGAGGATATCTAAGAAACAGTTCTTGTTTTATTTCTCAATTTGTGCCAATTTTACGAAACTTTAAAGATGTTTTCACGTTGATGGAGTTTATCGATAAGACTGTGGCTTGATAGGATGTTCTCTCTGTCTCTTCTCGACCCAGACTTGACCATGGACTCCTTCAGCACCAAGAGCCTGGCCCTGCAGGCGCAGAAGAAGCTGATGAGCAAGATGGCCACCAAGAGCGTGGCCAACCTCTTCATTGACGACACCAGCAGCGAAGTGCTGGACGAGCTGTACCGCGTCACCAAGGAGTACACCCGCAACCGCAAAGAGTCCCAGAAGATCATCAAGAACTTGATCAAGATGGTGGTGAAGCTGGGAGTGCTCTACAGAAACAACCAGTTCAACAGTGAGGAGCTGATGCTGGTGGAGAACTTCAGGTGACGATCGTCATATATCACTCTCATGTCTACGCGAGGCAGTTTAGATTGAAGCACAACTTTGCTGCTTCTCCTTCGAAGCCATGTTATAGTTTCCTGGTATGTGAGTATGTTAGGGTCCATGTTGGTTGAGGCTGGTTGATGCACCAACTACGTATGCTACAGATGAGCACCAGTTATATTTCTTTAAAGGAAATGAATGGGGATCATCCTGTGTTGTAGGGGTGCGCAGTATAAACGGTATATGGTAGAAACTATATGAATTTAGCCAACGGTAGAGATTTTGACAATACCGCTCTACCGCGATAGCACATGTTGATGGTGTCATCAAGCTGCGCCTGTTTTGGTCGAAAGCATCGCAGTGGTTGAAAGCAATATCTGCAAATTATGCAGCGACGGTAATAGTGAAGAGACGAAGCAGTTTTGGAATATGGGGAAAGCCAAAAACTGCGTTTCTTCCACTTCTGTACCATTGATTCATTAATGCTGAATTCTCTGGCAGCTGCTCTGTTCCCATGTTGTTGCAGTATATTAATGACTAACCTCTTATTGTGGATGGATTATCTCAGTTGTTCTCCTGACTGAAGTTTGGTCCGTTTACAGCATCCTGCCATGCGATTGCATTTGTCTCTAACCATCGGGAACCCTCACGTTAACTTTTATCGAGTGGAAAAAAGTTAGCGTTCATCCTCCAGCTTCACTGTTCATGCTATGCTAACATAGCTGTGTAGCTAGCGAGCACATCATTATATACCAGCTAGCCCAACTTCAGTAACCCTACAAACGTCACTGCTGTTTAGTTTTCTGTCTTCATTTATGTTGGAAGTGACAGCAGAGCTGTATATTCTTTCCAGAAATCTCTGTCAGAACATGCTATATCATGCTTAGGTGGAAGCTAGCGAGCTAACTTCCTGCTAACTTCTAACTCGGTGAAATGTAATAAATCCTGTTTTCATGGATGCCTGGATGTTAAACTTAATTGTTACACCTGGTAAAGCAGCAATGCTGGTCATTTTATTAAAGATGAAAGAATTTAGACAGTTTTTAACTCTCAGTGATGCTGCAGTGTTCGTTTAACTTTGGGACCTGAAGGAGACGGAGTTTAGGACCCAGATTACTCCGCGAGGCTCCTGACTACGGTAGCCGTAATGCTCCGACAATCCATCAAGCTGTCGTAGCTTACCAAAGTCGTACTAACACATTTTTGACAGATTTTTGAGCGCTGTGTACCACATGAAATCGGTCCAAGGTCAGTAAGCACAACCAGAATTCATACATAAGGCGCACTGTCGAATTTTGAGAAAGTTAAAGGATTTTAAGTGCGTCTTATAGTGCGGAAAATACGGTATGTTAGGGTCCATGTTGGTATATGCACCAACTACGTATGCTACAATGAGCACCAGTTGTATTTCTTTAAAGGAAATGAATGGGGATCATCCTCTGTTGTGGACAGTATTTGAAGGTTATTTTATCAACACTTTGTTTTGCACCATTTTGTATGTCAGAGACAAATCTGCTGAAATAATATCTGTAAAAAATCAGAAGTTTATCAATCCCTCCTGCTGGTTCTTTAACAGCGATGGCTACATTTTACCTTTGATTTCTTTTTCTTTCTTTATTGAAGCGATGCAACTCTTACAGCAGATTCCTCATCGCTGCCGAGGTTCAAATTATGGCAATAAACGATCGGTTACTCGACTGTGTCTGAGCGAAATATAAGTCATGTTCTATTGTTGGTCAGGAGGTTGGAAGCCTTGTGAAGCATTAAAGATGTGATTCTGGGGAGAAGTACAGTTAAAGGACGTTTCTGTGTGCTGATGGAAGCAAATTAAGGGAATGGACATTTCCATCAGTTTATGTGTGTTTCCAGTAAAACTGAGCTCGGAGGGACGCAAAGCTGACACAAGTGCTCAGTGCGGAGAAGGGTTATTATATTACCATGGAGATGTGAGCTTTGCACAGGACAATACTATAACTAATATATGGGGGTTGTGAAAGTTTTCTGCAGAAATTCCTGCGGCAGCACTTTCTATTTTTACTTCTGCTGCTCTGGTCAGAATTAGAAAGTGACAGCATCTCCTCTCTCTTGTCTCCTCGCAGGAAGAAGGTCCACACTCTGGCCATGACGGCGGTCAGTTTCCACCAGATCGAGTTCACCTTTGACCGCCGCGTCATGAGCGCCATTTTGAATGATTGCCGCGACCTGCTGCACCAGGCCATCAGGCGCCACCTGACAGCCAAGAGCCACTCGCGAGTCAACCACGTCTTCAATCACTTCGCCGACTGTGACTTCCTGGCGACTCTGTACGGGCCCTCGGAGGTTTATCGCGGCCACCTGCAGAGGATCTGTAACGGGATCAATAAGATGCTCGACGAAGGCAACCTCTGACCTCTGCCTCGGCGTTAGGCTCGTTTACCTCGACTCACCCCCGCCCCCCATGAAGCATTTCTTCTTTTTTTGAGACGACGATCATGAACATTTTTATTTTTCCTTTGTTTGTTTGTGTTTGCGTTTACTGTAACATCGAAATTTGCTCGGCAACTTTGTCCAAAGTATATTTCTTTTTCCAGCCTTCCTTTTTAATGAATGTAAAACTTCATGCTCTTATCTCTATAGCCTTGACAACTGTGCCTTAAATAGCATATTTTATCTTCGTTCCAAGGGCTCGCTTTCTCTCTGTCGCTTCAAAAAGGCAAGAAACCAGGCACAGGCCTCCAGCTGTATCTGTTAAATGGACAAAAGTGGGTCTGGGAGCACAACGAGGAGAAGAAGAAAGTGAATTTTCAAGGACAAGAAGAAGTTTTACTGTCTGTTTGCTTTTTCCTGAAAGTAGTGTTGCACTCGATCCCAAACAAGCGCTGTACTGTAGTGAAACCATGTGAACGACAGCAGTAATCCTGCTCAGCCAGCATTTTGCGGCTCTCGCCATCATGCACTGAACTCTGCTTTGTAGAGGAGCGTGGCTTTTTGTTTTGGAGCCACTTATAAGCCCACATTTGCTTCCAATAGCCTGGTTTATAGCCACCACAACAAAGGCAAAGTATTTGGGTCATGGGGGGGATATAAACTCGAAGGAATTTGAGCGTGCTGTGTGTTGTTGATTGCCTCTGCGCCGACTCAAATGTCTCGCCGCCTGGACGCTCATCTAGCCTGAAAAATCGTGGTGAGGGCGGTGCACAATGTGGCACCAGGTGCAAAGATTGCTCTGGCATTTTGTCAGAAGGGAATTGAGCGCCAACTCGGTCGAACTGCTTGCCATAATGGATGCCGGTAGTCCGGGGTCAGCTGTGTTTCAGGTTAGGGAGCCTCACGTTTATCCTTAAAAGCACTAAAACTCCAGTTCAAATTCTGACTGATCCCAACTAAAAAGACTCCCCGTGAGCAGGCAGATGAAAGGCCGGGCGAAAAACCGCAGCGCCGTGTCTGTGAAGAGCACCGGGCAGAGCGCGGAGATTAGAGCAGAGACAAACACAGCACCTGATTGTGCTCTCCCACTGCAATTATAGCTCCCCGCTCCGAGGTGGCATAATGGCTGGGAGCCGGCCTCCGTCGAGCAGCCACTCCATTTCACCACACGGCAGCCTCGTGTGATGAGATGGGGATAACATCTCTGTCTGCGCGATACCAGTCCTTCTAATGGAGTGAAAGTGATGTTGTTTCTTCCTTACAAAGGAGTATATGAGTAGTTACTACTACCCCTCTCCAACCTTGCATAATGGGCATCTTTCCTTTTTTTGTCTGTGTGTTTTTGTATCACTGAGCCTGTCTGGGAGATTGTTTTGTGCTGCGGCCTCATTTTGTATTCTGCGTGTGTGTGTGTGTGTGTGTGTGTGTGTGTGTGTGTGTGTGTGTGTGTGTGTGTGTGTGTACCTGTGAGAGAATTGGAAATTGAGCCGTGTAATAAGCGCTGTGCATTCCCAGATAGGATTGCTGAAACTTTAACTTCTTCTGCAGCAGCTCTGCCAAAGAGAGAGAAAAGAAGGGACTGGTGTTACTTAAAAAGCACTTTTTTTTTCTTTTTTTTTCCCCCGGAACAACACTTCAGAAAACGGTGTGCACTTGATCGTTCTAACCCATTATTGGTGAAAATGAAGGCCGAGGTGGCGGCTGTTGTCATTTTAGTTCTTTGCCGGTTTAATTGTTAGACGACTTCTCATTTGTTAGATTCATTTAAGCCCAACGTCATCATTTTTGGAAGGCTTTGAAGTAAATCCTTTAATTGTCTTTAAATGCCATTTTCTCCAATCCCTCCTCATCTCAGGGCGAGTTTAAATCTCACTCATTCTGAAATCCACCAAAAAGCAGCACGAGCCCCTCGAAACCGTCGCACTTATTTTACTCAAACGTGCTTTTCTTGTTGCATTTTTACTCTTGTGACTGTGGTGAGTGTTTTTATTTTCACTCGTGTACATAGGATTGTGTTTGTGCGTGTCTCTGTATCCGGACACAACAAATTTAATACAAAAGCTTTTTTAAAAATGATACATTTCCTGTCTTTTTATTTCTGTCTTAATCACGCATCTTCTTATCCAAATGGTGGATGGTGGATGTTTCTGACCCGATCAGGAGGGTCATCTGACTGTGGCTGACCTGGATTTAGTCGACCAAATCCCTCCCCCCGCCCCAGCTCCCAGCATTGTTAGGAAACTATGAAAGCAAACACAAACCCATCTGACTGACAAACAATTCAACTTGGGGTCATTTCTTTCCACTTCCTATAAGCCCACGCCACAGTCGAAGGTAGAACAGGAAATGAGTAAGCCAGAGGACTTTGTGCTTCTGTTTTTGGAAGTTTAAACATTCGACTCAGCTGCTGCTTAATTTCAAGTGTACAATGAGTAGCACTCTGTGGACTCAGTTTGAGTTTAATCTGTCATTGACTTTGCTACTTCTCAGACTTTGGAATGATAATTTGGCCAGTAGCACGTCTACTGATCCTCCCTGTAGCACACTTGAAAGGCTACTGCAGTACCAAGTGCCCATTTATCCTCTAATACGGTCATTATCTAAACATGAGTGTGTGTGTGGATTCACCCTCGAGTTCAGAGCACTACGATGTGACTAAAAAGAGATGTGTGACCAACTCAGTCACGTCTTATTTTCCTTCCCGTTCCTAAAAGCCGTAACTTTGATATCGAGTAAAGCAAAAACATCTTTAAAGTTAAAGGGACAGTTCTCAGTAAAATCCTATTTACATATTTTTCTCTCAGCCTCTAGTGCTGTTTACCCAGCCACATTGTTTTGGTGCGAGTCGCCCAGTTCTGGAGATGCCTGCCTCTCTTGAACATAATGAAACTAGATGGAACTCGCCTTGCGGTGCTCAGAGTGCCAGAAATACATTTGAAAAATGCAGCAGCAGTGTCTCTCCAGAAATCATGGCTGATGACTCAAAAAAACATAAAACAAACCATCATATGAGCAGTTTATTGTAGAAACAGTTTCCACTTGGATACACCCACCAACCGTATCACTGTGCAGACAGCTTGAGATGGAGAGCCTTGGGACTGACAGGATGTAAACACTGATGATGCACCCATCAGCTGAGCTGTAATATCAGCGAGCTGCGTGCTTTGTGCTTGATGGATGTAGTTGAGTGGAAAGACAGTAGTTCCTACATAAACATCTCACAACAAGGTTTGCAGACTGTTAGCTGTCAATTAAGCGGCACCCTCTGGAGCTCGGCAATGAAGGTAAAACTGCAGTACCACTAGCAGCCACTCGAGGCTGGCTCCAAAAGGGAGTCGCCCCCCACCAACTCTGATCCTAAAAGTTACAGCATGAGAGAGCCTGGTACAAAATACAGTTTGGCCTTTATCAGTAGCTTTGGCTCTGCAGCTGGGGGTAAGTCGAAATTTTAGGGGGTTTTTTTGTTGGGTTTTTTTTAAATTTCATAGTATTTTACAGCTCATTTAAATGGATAATTGAGTTGGTCAAAGTTCAGCATCTGCTAGGCCTATCCAATAATTTGAATCATTAAACTGTGTTTGCACTGTTGGACCACTTTTAATGGACCATCTGACCAACATTATTACTCTCTGTGGTACAGACTATCCAAGAAATTTGTGCTTCAATTTTGGTGAGTGAAATTCAGTTTTTATTATCTGAGTCCACTACTTGGCACTAATTATCCAATATGTGCGTCCACTCTTTTTCATATCACTAACATACAACTTCTGCTTCAGAAAATAAACATGGGGTGGCTAAAACACCAAAGCAAAAGCAAGATTTGAACACCCCAAGAATTATGAACCCCTGTGAGCGACCACTTGGTGACAGTGGGAGGAAAATCCCAACAGGAAGAAACATCCAGCAGAACCAGGCTCGGGGAGAGGCGGCCATCTGCTGCAACCACGAGGGGATGAGTGGAAGAAAAGAGCAAAAGGCATAATGTGGTTTAGAGAGACAGTTTAGTAAATACTGAAGATATCCTGTGATAGCCAGAGACTATCACAGCATAACTAAGGGTCACCTGATCCAGCCCAAAACTATATGCTTGAAGGTTTTAAGCTTTGAATTAAAAGTAGAGTGTGTCCGTCTTCTGAATCCAAACTGGCAGCTGGTTCCACAGCAGCGAGGCCTGATGGCTGAAGGCTCTGCCTCCCATTCTGACAACTATACTATACTATACCTGACTAACTATATATAACTGACCACAAGGAAGCAAAGCGCTCTGCTGGGCTGATATGATAAGGTGTAAGATATAAAGGACTGCCGCATTATTCATTTTTAACTGTTCTTCAGATATTTCCATTTCAAATATAAAGTCACCAAATATGAAAATAAAGGTTAAAGGAGCAACAGCATTCACACAGAGGCAGCACATGTGGAGTAAATGTGCAAAAACAAAATCTGTTCTGTAACTTGGTCTAAGCTTCAATGTTAGAAAAAGAAACACATTTTAAGACATTTTGCCAAAATGTTTCTGTAGATTGAGCCCTTTGAGGTTTTTGTTGCTTTAAGCCTGACAAGCAAAGTGCCACGTAGTTCAGCTGTATTAAAGAAAAAGGCAGCCGTCGCTATTTCTGAAAACTGGGAAACTCACACCAAATGATGTCGATGCACGTGTGAGGCTACAGGCCAGGATGAAAATATGTAAATGTGATTTTGGGGTGTGCTGCCCCTTTAAATTATTAATTTCTGTTGCTGCCTGAGAGGTAAAAGTATCTCCGGGGGGCGGGGGGGGGGAGGTGTGAGGGAATTTAAGTTTGCTTATTTTCTCATTTGCAGTGTGGGTGTCTCGCTTAAACACTTTCTGGAAATTAAAATTTCCAAACGACAGTCACGACGTGATTATCAGCGGATGTGAATGAGGCCTCTGATACATTTTGGTGAAGCTGGCTTCCATTGGGGCATAATTATCATTTTTACATAATGAAGTGACTACAAAGGAGCCGGCCTGCATCCTAAGAAGGGAGCTGAAACGATGAGGCATACAGAGGAACCATTACTCTTTCCGCTCGTGTTCGAGCACAGATTACCGAGTTATGATTTGCGCTATAGACTCCGAACCCGAACTAAACGCAGCTGAGCTGAGATGCTGTGGCATCGCACTTCTCTCTGCGATCAAAAATGACAAAAGGGATGATTTCCTTGCTCGGCTGCCTGCACGTACAAACGCGAGGAAGGACGAACCGAGCAGCATTTTCACGGTCCATCCCTGCAAGGATACAGGCAGTTAGTTTTGGCACAAGACTGCGAAAACCTGGCCGCATGTCAATGCGGGCACAAACACCCTAATGTTTGAGTTGTGGGTGGTGCAACAAAACAAACCAAAGGGCATTGTGTTCAAACAACAGGCAACGCTCTGCCCTCGTACAACAACACAGCCGTATTTTTAGATTTTCTTTTATCGTCCATGCCAGAATAAAATGCCTTTCAGGCCTAATGAGTGAGGAAAGGGACTGGGACTGGAGTCAAAGGATTAGTGGCACTGAAGAAAAAACTGCAAAATGACTCAACGGCCTATTTCTATGATGATAGCCTTTATTGTGTCATTTTAAAGAAAACCAGCGGAGGAAACGTGTGTTTGCTGCAGGTTTGTAGTCGCAGCAGCAGATGCCCGAAGACGCGTGAATTGTTGCGTTAATGTAACCGAGCTTACGGACGGCAGATAAGATATTTTGTCGTGTTTTGATTTGGACACTACATTATATGTGGGGCTTTTTCATCTCAAGGCCAACATCCCACTGTAACAACTGCTTTCACGCTTTCTTAATCTTATTACAGTGTGTGCACGCTCGTAAAAGAGAAGCCCCTTTTACGCGAGGCCTTTGCTGACCTTTTGAGCACTTGCAATTTTTTTCTCGCCACCAATCTCATGTAGGTTAGCTGGCAGAGCAGAGCCGAGCGAGTGCTGCTTATTATGTATTACTTTGCTTTTGTAGTCCCTCCACATCGTTACTCATCCAGTATGCTTAAAGGTGCTCTCCCCTCTGGCAAGCACAACTATGACAGTCAGCTTGGAAGTTAGAAGTCTTTCAAAACTCCCCTTTTTTCCCTCCCTCTCCCCGTGTCTGCCGCCTCTTTTCTCTGCCTCTCTTGGTGTCCCCACGTCTATCTCTTCCTTTCTCGCTCTAGTCCTCAGAGAGCACCTGACTGACGTGTTGTTCAAGGATGAAAAGCACAGTGGAGGGGAATCCAAAAGCAAACAACACAAAAATATACATGAGAGGACGGAAAAGACACTGTTAAACACACACGCACGCGCACACACACACACGAGCATGCGCACACAGAACTCTATGAGGAACCCCTTAGGATTATCACCAGCGCGACACTGGACACTTCAGGGAAGACAGCATCTGCTCACTTCCATATTTAATACGGCAAAAAAAGAAGAACATTGTGTTCTCGAGAAACTTTTCATTTTCACTTTGTGTGAATGCAGAGCCAAATACAGTCATGCGAACAGGTTTAATCCTCCCCAGACTTCACGTTTCCGCTGTCCAGGTGGCTATAGAAAGTTCCCAAGTGCCCCGAGGCATTCACACTGTGACTAAAAGCCATTTTGCACAGGAAATTTTGACAGACATGGGGCCTTTGACTTTCAAAGAACTGCTTTTACATCCATCTTTTCCACCAAGTTATGTAAGGTTTTCTTGGTGCTCTCTCCCTCTCTGTGAGTGTGTGTGTATAAAAAAAAATCATCCAGGACACTGGTGTATGTGCAGGGGCAGTAAAGTTTAGCAAACACACATGCAGGAGGCTGAAGTATCCGTGCGCACACGCTCTGCTGCTTCTCGATGGGCAGTCGGACTGCTGCAGGACTCAAAACAAGCGAGGGAGCGCTGCAGGAGGCAGTAGACAAGGTTACAAGGAGACCATATGCTCTGACTGCCTGTATGATGGTGACAAAAAGGCCTCCTGTTTAAAAAAGGACAACGTTCCCTTTTTGTTTTTGTCCTTCAATCACTCAGACACATATTCAGCGTATTAATATAATGGAGAAAATAAAGGCAACCACGCTCAAGAGGCTGTCCAGCGAGCCTTAAATGGACAGCAACTGTGACAGCTACTTATTCTGCATTGACTTTAAAATGAGCGATGATTGTGTGTTTGGCTGCCATGTTATTTATGGACCTCACAAAGTGGGTGGTTGATTGGAGGAAAGCTGAGACCTTGAAGAGGACTGAATTCAAGGTCTTTAACACACACAGAAACCCACTTAGAGAGTTTATTGGAATGAATGTGCAATAGTAAACTTCTCTTTTAGTCTGACTGTGCTGCACTTCATCACTGTCTAGTGCAAACTTCATGTGCAAAAAAAAAGTGAAACCCCAGAAATGTCATGCTCATTTTCATAGGTTTAAATCATCGCACAATAAACCTGTGAAATATTATCTGGGGTCATCTGGGCATGAGTGGTGCTGACGAATTCATTTGGTGAACCAGTCCCAGCACTTACCAGCCACATCACCTCCTCAACTGCTCGTTAATCGGTTAATAACATGGTGCATTTAGACATGTAGACATGGTCAAGAATTTAGTGTTTTAAGCGACTGAACGTGGTTGTTGGTGCCAGGCTGAGTATTTCAGAAACTGCTGATCTGCTGGGATTTTCCCACACAACCATCTGTAGAGTTTACAGAGAGCAATCTGAAAAAGAGAAAATTTCCAGTGAGCGGCAGATCTCTGGGTGAAGATGCCTTCTTGATGTCAGAGGTCAAAAGAGACTGGCCAGACTGCTTCGAGCTGATAGGATGGCTCAAAAAAAACACTTGTTACAACCAAGTTATGCAGAGAAGCAGCTCTGAATGCACAATATATCTAACTTTGAGGCAGAGGGCGTGCAGCAGCAGGAAACTGAGGCTACAGTTCGCACATGACAAAACAAGACGAGTCTCAGTTTCCGCTGCAATCCTTGGATTTGGAAAAATTTGGTGTAAACAACATGAAAGCATGGATCCATCCTGCCTTGTGTCAGTGGTTCAGGCTGCTAGTGGTGGTGTAATGGTGTTGGGGATACTTTCTTGGCACACTTTGGGCCACTTTGTATCAAGTAGAAAACCAGCAGATTATTATTGTTGACCATGTCCAACCCTTCATGATCGCAGCGTACCCATCTTCTGATGGGCGCTTCCAGCAGGATAATGTGATAGCGAATTTCATGGCGCTCGAATGTCCTCCACAGCTACCAGATCTCAGTCCAACAGAGCAGGGATGTCAAAGTCATTTCACTCATCGAGGGACACATAAAGCCCACTCTAATCTCAAGTGGGCTGGACGAGTGAAACTCCACTTTCTGTCAGTGTAAAGATGGTCAACTACACATTTAATCACTGAGATGTCTTAATATAAGATAAAGAAGTGCAATTTCAACAGCACATGTCAGTTTTTCTACATGAGAAATGTGTAAAATTACAGAAGAAAGTTCTTTAATTTGCCCTGTCCTGACTGTCCCGTATTAATAAAACATAAAGTTTTAAATTAACTGCTTTGGTGTAGTATGAATGGCTGTGGGAAAAGCTGTAAAACACATAAAAATGCAGTTAAAGGTCCAAAAATTTATGCTCTCCTTCATATTTTCCAAAGCCACCCAGTGGGCCAGATTGGAGTCTTTTCTGGGACGATTCTGGCCCGCGGGCCTTTTGTTTGACACCCAATAGAGGAATAAAGCACCTCTGGGATGTGGTGAATGCAGAGCCTACAACTCTGCAGCAACCTTTGCTTTGAAGAGTTAAGGCGCCTCCGAAGGCAAAAGAGGGTCTAACGTACCTAATAAACTGGCTGGTGAGTTCATGTGTTTGTCTGTGCTTCTAATCAATCTTTACAACACTTTAAATTACTTTTTGTTTGATACACTGCAAATAAAGCTGACTGATTAACCATTTGTGTCACAGTGAAATCCAGTGCAATAAAAATGCAATCTCCAGCTGTTAAGCGGAGCAGGACTTGGTTGCGTGCAGCAGGATGTCATGAGCAGTAAGAAGCTCTAAAGGGTCAATAACTGCGGCTCTATCGCTCGCACTCTTTATTGTTTTGGGTTTTTTTATCCCGGCTAATGGCCATTAGAGGCTGACAGCCGTCTGTCGACATGCAGGCAGGAATCTTCTTAGCCTGCAGATTACGCCGAGCCTGTGACTCTATTTTCACTCCCATCATGTACCTGTATAGTAAAATATGTCAGCGAATGAAGTCATGTTTCAGCAGGGCACTACCGGAGGAGTATATTGCAATGCTGACTAACAGAATGACAGATGCTTTGAGTGTTTCGCTGTTGAGTGACAGCAAACTTGTCAGGGCTTTTGTGTGGCTCTGCTGCCATTTTTTCATTTTGGTTGCTGCCAGTGAGGGAGGGACGCATCTATGCAGCCACAGCTGAGTGAAAAGGCACCTAGGAGGCATTTTTTTGAGCTTGTCAGACACAAGAAATCTAATCCAGACAGCCAAGAATTGGAATGTAAATGAGAAACCCGAAAATAGCAGCTGTCTCTGCGTAATTGGAACAAATGGAAGTTGGATGTGTGGTAGAAAATAAAAACAAGAAAACAACTGGGATGTAACGTGACACTATTTGCTGACAGTTACAATAAGCTGGGGAGAGCCGAGCCACAGGCAGGCTGTTGTTTGTAGCTAGGCAGCTTATAGTTTCTGTCAAACTGCTGCTGATCTCAGATCTTGAAGGTCGCAATTATGTGCCCCCCACCCCCCGCCTCCTACTATTCCTGCTTCATCCCTTTATGCTGTTATCCTCCTCTTTTCCTTTAAACCCCCTCTGGTGTCCTAAGCAGCATTTAATTGTGAAGGGCTGAGCCGAGGAAGGAGTAATCAGATGAGAACGGAGGCAGGGGGAATCACGTGGGCACACATTCGCTAAAGGGGGATTAATAATACTGGCGTCTTGATTGAACTTCGGCTGCTCTCCCTGGCAAATTGGAGGTGGGGCAAGGGGAGAAAAATAGTGACACGGAGAGAGGAGGGAAAGAGACGAGAGTTGTAAAGACCGAGGACGATCGGAGGTTCTCAGATGAGAGCAGCAGGGAGAGGAGACACAGATGAGGAGAGAAGAGGGAAACAGAGAAAGGGAGTTAGAGCAGTGAGAGGGAGTGGGAGGAAGAAAGAGCGAGGAGAGGAGGCAGTGCAGCGCAGTGCGGGGGGGAGAGAGACAGGAAGGGAGAGAGAGAGAGAGAGATGTAGAGACAGGAAGCCTCCACTGCCACTGAGCCAGTGAGATGCAGGCAGGCAGAGAGAGACGACAGAGGGAGAGAGAGGCCCTCGGCATCTCCACGGCTGGCCCAGCGAGGGGGCGAGGGGCTCAAGAGCACTACAGCGGAGCAAAGAGTGGGAGGGGAAGCTGAAACTGAGGGAAAAGAAGAAGGGCGATACAATCAGAAGCAGGCTTCGGCAGGAAAAAGGGGAGTGGGGTGAGTGGGACTAACGCTGAGGAGGGAAAAAGCAGATAAAAGTTTTGGAGACAGAGTAAGAGAGGGGAGAGGGAAGGGGGGGACGAGACTGAACATCAGAGCGGATAAAGCCCGTTAATGGCAAAGGTAGGAGGAGATTCGTGGAAGAAGAGGAGGAAGCTCTCGGTGTCTCAGGAGTCCTCCCGTTCCCCTTTTATTTCGTCTTCATTCTGCCAGGCTGCCGGACATCATCCATCACCATGTTCTCTGACAGCGGGGCTCCGGCGCCTGGGGAGCAGAAAGGCTTCAAGTCCCACACCCCTCACTTCATCCCGTGGCTGCGCAATAGCTTGAAGCCTGGTCACAGCAGTGACCTGGGGCTCAACGGACCGTACAAATCCAACTCAGAGACCCGAAACAACCTGACCCCGCTGGAGAGAGCCAAAGGGATCGGCTTTTTCTCCATCCAGGGGAAGGACCGCGGAAAAAAGGCTGAACTTCGGTGCAATGGGGTGGGGAAGGCGAGGATGCTGCCAGTTGTGCTGAGGGGGCACCACATCCTGCCAGGGAGTCTGGGGAAGCAGAGGGAGGACAGTCCTGCCAGGTGGAACCGGACTAAAGAGCTTGGCACAGACCCCAACGCACAGATCAGCCCAGGGGAGGGGCCGCAGGGACCAGCCAACAGCTCCTCCGCTGCTCAGGACAACCACACCTTTGTTAGGAACCACAGCAGCCACCTGAGCCCCCATCAGTCGCAGAGTGACAGCAGTAGCAACTCAGTCAAGAAATACGGGCCACTGCTTGGACCTCCTGCTGCTCCAGTTGCTGCGCTGCTCTCTGAGGAGCCAAACTTTAACGTGCCTGTTGTTATGTGTATGGAGGGCAAAGAGGGGAAGGTGTGGGACTACGCCAGCCACACCACCCACCGTCAGAGAGACCACCGTTCATCCAGCTGGCTGAACTATGACACTCAGGGACTAATAGAGAGGCAGCATGGATTCAGCTCCAACTTCAGCTACACCAGTAAACACAGCAGGAGCTCCCAGAGCCAAAGAGACCTGACAGCGCTGCGGGAGCCACCTGTGGAGGATCTAAACGGAGTTATCTTCTCCACCGAGGTTCCTCACAGGGGGCTGAGCTGTACGACAACTCTACAAGGCCCCAAGAAACCCAGACCGACCTCAGAGCGCACCGCTTTCCTGGCTCAGAACCAGACGTGGGCCCAGCACAGACCAAAGAGTGAAGGGGAGTCACAGAGGAAAGAGGCCAGCTGCAGGAGGAAGGTGGTGCGAAACCAAATTAAACGGGTGGTGGTCAACCTGGAGCAGGTTCTCAAAGCCCTGAGGGATGTTCATCAGGAAATGAAAGAGGTAACATGACATATTTTTCTCGACTCTGACTAAAAAGATGAGATGAAATCTTTTTCAGTGTGTCAGATTCAACCACGTCACCCTCTCAATCATCACATTTCATTCGAGCGACTGAGAAGTGAGAAATACAAACAAAACAGGACAGAAAAGTTACCGTGTCCTTTCACATTCATTTTCTGAAAATGTTCATGCTCGAGGGCCTGTGCACCGATGAATAACAAGCCGGTCTCCAAATGCACGTCCTCAGCAAGAATTTGCCATGCATTAAAAAGTCAGCAGCACGGCTTGCATGAATGCAGCACCAAAATTTCCCAACTGTTTCTCCAAATTTCCTCTGTCGTCTGTCTGCACGCTTCAGCTCGAGTCGTGTGCACATTTTCATAAAGGTGAATGAGACACTAGTCATGCCCCATTTGCCTGATGCGTTCAGAGGTTGTTGAGATGAAGGATCTCTCCCTCCACTCGCTCTTCTTACGGACAGATGCTGCTCCAGGCACAGCTGGATTGCGTCCGACGCTTTTTATAATCCATTTACGTCTGAGTTTCTCTGCCTCACACAGTAAAAGTGACACATAAATCTCGCCTCTTGCCATTTGATCTGCCTCTGTGGGGTCACAGCTAAACCCGAGGTAGTAACCTCATCATCCTGGCTGTGAGCTTTATTAATAAAACCCCAACGACTGCACACACAAAGAAGGGAAAGAGGACCGGGGGGTGAGTAAGCAGATGCTGAAATAGAAAAGTCCCAAATTTTCACAACAGAGACAACAGATGAAAAGGGAGATAAGGTACCAGAGAAGACTTTGGTCACATATTTATTCCAAAGCCGTGTTTTTCATTCTGCTGCATGAGCAGCAAACCTCAGCTTTGTTTAATATTCATCACGGCTACGAAAAGAAATTAGTGGAGGCCTTTGTCTGAAGCTAAACAAATATTACACTAAAGATCTCTCTCGCACACAGGAGGAGGAAAAGACATCACAAAAGCGGGCTTGCACTTGAATATGATAGCGATCCTCTGCTGAGGCGCTTTGACAGATCAAAAAGCTGAACTATGACTCAGAACTTCAAGAGAAACAACAACAGAATTGAACTTAAAGAGCTAAACGCAACTTAAATAACGGCGCTCCACAACAAACGTCTCTCGGTACTCATCAGGAGGACCTGCAGGGTCAATAAACCCCCCCACTGTTTCTAATAAACACCCTTGGGAGAAGCACATGAAAACCAGGGTCCTCTGCGCTTTTATCTCATCTGATTTCTGACATTAACAAGCAGCACCTGCCCAGAGTCACTGGATGTGCATATACATGCTGTACTTCAAAGCAATATGAAATGCCTCGCTCAAACAGCTCCAGCATTAAAAAAAAGACAGAGAGAGACAAATCAGGTCATCCACTGACATCAGCAAGGATATTGAACACAGCGAACAAAACAATCCAGCACGGACCGAGGATTTATCTGTGCACATTGAGCAGGTGGCGTGATGGGTCAAGCATCTTCCCCAGTGTAATTTCCTCCAATCTCTCCAGCTTCCATCTATGTATGGCTGTGTGTGTGTAACATGGCTGTTTCTTCTAGTCTTGTTGTGTGGGTTGTGTGTGTGGATGCTCTGCACGCACTTGGATACGTGCATGTGTGCCTCGTCTGATTTTTACTAAACTGGCAGGACAAATCTGATTTGTTTTACCAGACTGAGCTGCACTGCTTTAGCTTAGTTCTGTATGTTATGAAACATTTCTTCGAGGTTTGCAGGAATTCATCTTTGTGCAGCTCTCCTAAGCTCCTGCCACACTGTCTCAATTTTGGATGAGGTCTGTCGCAGATTTGACGCTGCGCTTGGGATCATTGGCCTCTCGCGTGATTCAATTTCAGCCGAACTGTAGCTGTCGGACAGATGGCCTCACATTTACTCAAGAATACTTTGGTATACAGAGGAGTTCACAGTGGACTCAATGGCTGCAAGGTGCCCAGGTCTGTAGGCTGCAAAGCCAAAATCATCACCCTGCCACCACCGTGCTGACAGTTGGTATGAGAGGGGTTGGTGCACTATGGTCAAACATCTCCACTTTGGTTTTGTCTGTCCAAAGAAATTTGTTCCAGAGGTTTTGTGGTAACATGCTAGCTGAGGCCTGTAGGCTCTGAGAAGTAGCTCTTGGGTTCTTTGCAGTTTCTCTCAGCATTGCACAGTCTGACCTTACGGTGAGTTTTCTGGGACGTCCACTTCCGGAAAGATTGGAGCATTGTGTTCAACACAACTGCAAAGATGTCTGTTTTTATAGAAGTGCTCAAACTTGCTGATGATAAAATAATGATGTATATATGAGAAGTACTGGCTGCTATTTACCTCTTAATTCCTGAGGAAGCAGAAACGACAGAGTTTCACAGGACTGCATATCCTGGTGGATTAGGGGATCAAGCTGATAACCATTTAAACACAGTTTTCCCAGGTGAAATTCAGCTGCAGATCTTTGTGGAATTATGAATCTTTCCCCTTCTTCCCTCCGCTTCACGCTGCTGTCCAGGCAAAGAATATTTCCTCTTGTCAGCTAACTGAGGAAATGATCAAATTTAAGCCAATAGTTGTTAGGTGTAATTTGTTAAAATATCTATCATACATAATGCCAAATATTAACTGTTTCCAGCTGCACTCTTATGAAAATTTGTGCTGCTATCGAGAGATTTGCTTTAGGAGTTTGACTCTTGGTGGTCAATTATGCAGAATTTATGGAGAAAAAAAAGCAGCAATTTGCAGATGAAAGTGTTATTTTTCTAGTGTGTTATTATCTCTATAATAAATTATGTATTGCAGCACTTTTATAAAATGAGCGACTCACAAGAGACAGGTTAAACAGAGGATGCTGCTACACTGATAGCGTTAAAGTGAAAATGCAGCTCGTGGTGTCTTTGATTAAACCCTCTCTGCCCGGTAACTGAGGCTTTCTGACAAAGCTCAAAAACTCTTTGAGTTTAGTCTAAGATTACTGCGATGACATCACCATGACATCATCTGTTTTCACAGGCTATTACTCACTGCCAGAGGTGAACCGATCTGTATAAGGGAACAATGGAGAGCTCTGTTCTCAATCTATCGCCTCTCTTTTCATTCAGCACACACAGCTGGACCAGCAGCCAAGCAGAGTGGGCAACTCCCAAAAAGCTCAGTGTTTTACTTTACTCTGTATGTGCAACATTTGATCAGTCTGCTAAATATGTGTCTCTCTAAACGGGAACCTCGCCATCAGGTCCCGCATTCCCTGTCTTGGAGCAGTGGCACCAAAACCCAAAGCAAACAAAAACTATAGATGACATTTTTCAATCACAGAAACTGGAAGAGCGAGGAAAACTTAACTTACTGACTCTATCTTTATCTGTCAATCGTGTACTTTCTAGGTGGTGCAACAGATTGACCATCTAACATCATCCATTGATCTGAATGAGGAGGAGGAGGAGGAGGAGCAGGGAACTGGAAGAGAAAGCACCAAACCTCCCAGCGACAGCAGCTACAGTTCAGGCTCGAGCTCCAGTGAAACAACAGTGGGCATCACACATCAGAGGCTGTCAGAGCCTGCAAACCAGCCAGAAACTGTGTCTTCATCTGGCACCCTGAGGAGAGAGCATCATAGCAGGAGCCAGTCTCCACCCAATGTGCAGCTGCGCCCGCTAACCTCTGGATTTTTATCGGAGAGGAGTCGGACTCTTCACCTCACCGGTAGTGTTGGGGCCTCACCCAAACACGGCGGGAAGCTGCCATACTCCAGTAGCCTCACGACCCGCGACCACACTCACTCCCCCCAAAGAAGCCTCCCTGCTCGGCCTCCCACTCCTGGTCTTTCCCCTCTAACGATAAACTTCCATCTCCCCAGTAGCTCTGGTTCTCAGCCTCACTCCCCTGGGGCTACCTCCTCCATCAGGATCAGCCCCATCTCACCTCCCTCTCCCCTGTCTTCGAAGGCTAACCCACCCCCTGCTCTTAGCCCGTCTGTCATCATCCAGACCAAAGTGGGGTCTTATCAGACCACACAAAGCGATCTCCCATCTGCTGGTCCACTCTCTCCGTCGTCCAACCTGCCGCCGTCTGCCAGCTGCCCACCCACCGACTCAGAGACTGAAACCGGGTCCGCCACTAACACAGAGAGGCGAGCATCCTCAGCGGGACCGTCACACGTATGCGCCACAGCACAAGGCCACAGAGGTCGCAAGCCTCCACCTTACCCACATCACAGACTCTCGGAAAACACAAAGAAAGTGAAGGAGCCCCGCAAAGCTCCTCCGTACCCTGAGAAAAGAAGGCTGCTCTCGACCACAGTGTGAGACAATGCAGCAGGAGAGGGGGGCTGATCGAATGGAGCCATATTCACAGCACCAGCCACAAGTCTGCAAGAGTGGAGAGTGATTTAAGGCTTGCCAAGCTGAGCTGAGACCAAGTTTCCAAGGTGACAAGGCGCAGACGCAACTTGGGGTGAGTATGTCAGGAGGAACAGCTTGCTTCTGCTAATGTCCTCTTACTCTCTCCTTCTATACAAACCTCTCGGGTACACACACTGAACATACACAGGGCATCGTAACATCTGTCTGGTTAACTGCTCTGGTAACAAGAGCCTCTATACAGATGTTCACTTTGCACTGCGGATCTCAGACTCCCACCGACTGCACAGTTAAAGGGCAAGGGACTGAAAAGGCCTAATTAGAGAGAAATTGCAATTATTGCAAAATGACAAGGCAAAGCAAGAAGTGATTACCTTAGTGCACTTCAGCCCATGCAGCCAAAGAGGTCCACTCACATGTATCAGCATCGTCTGAGGTGGATAATTGCTGTCTCACTGCAGCTCAGGCTACCTTGGCTTGCAGTGTTAAAGAACACATGCGGGGGAAGTGAGGTCAGAGATCTGTGACAGATCTAGAGACAAGAAAACGTGTCATAAAATGAAAAACTTTGCAAGAAAGTGCCCGAGCCCAGTGTCCCCGCTCCGACTGGGTCACCAGCCTAGCACTGGGGTGCACGTCAGGGGAGACAGGGGGCAGCTGGCCATTCGTTGTACCCTTCACCGGGCCCCTGGTGATACAAAAATCCCATCTCCTTTGCTGCCTCTGGCTTGACCGACCCAGCCACAATCTCCATCTGTTCCCCTCCAAATGTCAGGAGATGCAGAGAGAGAGAAATAGGGGGCAGGTGCGAGAGAGCAAAGAGAGAAAAGCAGACACGGGAATGCCAGCCGGATTAACTACATAAACACAGCACAGCAAATCGATGGCTCATTCATTTAGGTCAGCTTATGTTGTCCTCTCTGAAATGTTGCTTTGGGTTATTTCAGCTGGCTCTTTATTTTTCTGAAAGAATAAAGCTGGGGTTATTTTATATTCTCTCTCATGACCAACAGGCCCAATAAAAAGAGTCTGTTTCTCAATAGAGTGACCTAATGGTTACCTGCATGTGCCACTCAGCACAGAGGTACACATCTTCAACAGACATCTAGTTTCAGTCTTTGTACAAAGGCTCAGCTATTTACCCCAAATAGGTAAACACTGCAGATTTTTAAAGGTTCTTTAGGACAACAGGAGTGCATTTTATATATATATATATATTAGTGCTGTCAGCGTTACTCTTGTTAAAATGACGTTAACGCCATAACTACATTAACGTGGCAAATCTTCGTTAGCGAGTTAACGCTGGACGGCACTGACGCGTTAACGAACCGCGCTAATGCGTTGACATTAGCGCTGTTCCTCATCCTCACAAACAGCTAGGAATTAATAACCATTGGTGCTCCACAGAGCGCTTCCATCACCAGGATGGTATGTGTGGGATTATGTTCATAATGAATATCACACAGTGATACTCTGTGACTGATTCAAGCATTTTTAGGCAGATTTTGAGATAGTTTTATTAGTAATTAGTCATTTTTGTGCAGATAATCTGAAATATCACCAGATCTATCCCTCAGAGGTGTCTACCATCATGCTACAAGTGCAATGCTTACATGCTTAAAGCTGGAGCACCAACATGATGCTCAGAAAGAATCACATCCTCAGTCTAGTCTGCTAACCCGTTAACTTTAAGGAGTAAAATCTTATGTGCAGCTGAGGTCAGTGGAGATCTTGTTAGTGTTGCAGGTAAACTGAATGGTTTTCCTAATAATGAGCGGTCCACAGCGAAAAAAAATGCCACACTATAGCTGTGCAAAAAAAAGTGCAGTCGGGTGGAAAAACTAAATACATCCTTACTGCTTCCATAGGAATTGAGAAGCTACGTAGCAGCCAGGCGCTGCTAATTAAATGCATTTGATCAACTGATCATAAGCAGAAGTTTTGGCAGTTTGCAGGTCTGAAGCATTCAGGTGTGTGTTAACTCAATGCCAAGGAGGAAATACACCAGCAGTGATCTAAGAAAAGCAATTCTTGCTGCCGATCAATCTGCAAAGGGTCATAAGGCCATTTTCAAACAATCTGGTCCATCATTCTACCGTGAGAAAGATTATTCACAAGTGGGAAACATTCAAGCCAGCAGCCAGTCGTACCAGAAGTGAACATCCCAGCAAATCGACCCCAATGTCATACTGTGCAATGGTCAGAGAAATTGAAACAAACCCAAAGACTACATGTCAATCTCTACAGGCCTCCATTAGCACCTTAAAGTTCATGACAATACATTTAGAAAGCAAACCACAGACCACAAGGTTGGCCTTTGCCACTGGACTGTGGTGGTGATGAAGGCTGAGGCAGAGTACGGTGGAAACAAAATAACTCCTTGGACAATTAAAGGCAAGTCAAGCCTTCCAACTGCAACACAAATCACACTTTCTAATATTCTAATTCTAATTAAATATTTTATATTTTAATCTTAATTAGCGCCATTATGAAAACACTCCAAAACCCATGTACAGAAATTCCCCACACTCATTTAACCCGTGGCCTCTACTGGACCCCCGGGGAAACACCTGCACACACAGACAGGCGAGTAATCTCATCTCCACAAGCAAGTTTTACTAAACAGTAGACCTTATTTGGTGCCAATGTCTTTGAACATACAAGACCAAAAAGGAAATGCTTGACAATAATGCACAGCACCACGTTTGCAGGAAGCCAAACGCAGCACGTCCGCTGTCGAGCACAGTGGTGGAGGCGTGATGATTTGGGTTCGTTTTGCAGCCACAGAAACTGGACACTTTACAGTTATTGAGTCGACCACGAACAGCGACGGCTTAGCTGAAATATGTTCATGCAACAGAAAAAGCTCAGCAGTAAATCTACAACAGAATAGCTGCAAAGGTGCTGCAGTGACCGAGTTGTTATCCAGACCTCACCGAGACTGAAATGCTGTGGTGGGACCTTGTTCCTGCAAACCTCAATGAGCTGAGTCAACGCTGCAAAGACCAGCGGGCCAGGATTCCTGCACACCGATGTGGGAGACCGATAAAGTCGTACAGAAAATAATTCATGTTATTGCTGCTAAAGGTGGTTGTAGAATCATACTGATTTGCTTTTGGTCAAACATCTCTTAAGGCAACAAGTGTACAAGCTTTGTTTTAAGGGGTCACAAGAAGATGGCAAACCATCCTCCAGAAGCCAAGAAAGTTGAACCCCTCAACCCACAACTTTCTGTCAATTAGTACTTAAATCACATGAATTTAATTTTGCTCCATGTTTCACTCCTGTCAGTCTGCACACCCTCTTGCAGTGGCTTTGTGAACCATTACAATGTGTCTGCACCACATTTGAATAGTTAGAGGTATTTCAGTCTGGACAGCAGCGGGGTGCCAGGGTGGGGGGTTCTGATCAAAGCTCTTTAATTGACGTCATCATAATCTAGGCCAATTCTTTGCAGGAGAGTGTATTAATTTTTTGTGATGGTTGTACTGTAAAGGGAGAAGTTGAAAGTAAACATCTCTACCGCTGCCAGATGGTAAACAGCAGCGATATGTGTTCAGGGTTTGCATGACAGCATCGAGGCAGCTCCGAGTCCCATAGACGGAGTGAAATGATGATAATCAAAGAGCTACTGTGCAACAGAGACCTATTACTCGATGGAACAACCAACTCGAGAACAAAGTGTCTCATTTCCCCCCCGCAAGGCCACAAAACTAGAAACGAGAGTCTGAAAATGTCCCCGCTTTGCTATAAGATGCTTTAATTACAAATAAGAGCCTCTGTGGGAGTTTCATCGCACAGCTTGTTGTGATCTGAGCTCTGCCACACTTGAGATTTTCAGATGTTTCATAGTCACGGCTGTAAAAGTAGCGCTAAATGTGCTGGTTTCAGTTCTGACACTACGCTTCAAACAAACTTGCGCCAGTATGCCGACAATCTAGATTACAGATTTTTCTCTTTGGCTTAACATAAAATGAATAAATCCCCACCGACTTTCTATCTCTATAAACCCATAAAGATCAGAGCTCTATAGATTCCCATATGTGCCTGTGGATTTAGAAGATCCTCGCTCCAAAGCTTTTCTCCCCAGAAATAAAGAAGAAACAATGGAAGCTCTTTATCTCATGGAAACATTTATCCGAGGACAATATATGTTAATTTACTACGCCAGCAGAATACATTTTAAAACAAAATTTCTTATAATGCTTATTTTAATTGAAAGTTTTGCTCGGGGCCTCAGATGTCCTGTACACTATATTTATGCTGCTTATAAACCAAGTCTAAATTAGGAATGCATTAGTGCTGGTACTAAAATTACTGTTGTTCTGGATGGGACATGATGGGGGTATAAAAATGCTTTCCACCATGTTTACTGTTGCCCAGCTTTGACAGTGCTCCGAATATTTATTGCCTCAATGCTGGCACTCAAATCTTTCCTCTTTTTATGTTTACCCTTTAACAAGCTGTGGGAGCTTCAGTGAGATCATGACTGACATTAACAAGACACAAACATTGAGTTATCTCCAGAAAATGTCTTTATTGAGACGCCCATCACATTTCATAATGAATCAGAACAATCAACAAGTAGAAAAAGAAAACATGTACAAAATAAGTAACATTGGGTTTGTTTGTTTTTTAAATCTGTCACGCCAGGATCTGGAGGTGATTATTTCCAGACGACGCATCGACATCAGCGGTGACAACGAGGAAAAGGGGAAACGCTCCTGCTAAGCATTTCCTCAGTTCCTTAGGATCACCTCCGGATGGACGAGGGAAACCGATCCCAGGCCAAACATGGCAGAGATATAACAGGTAACACAACCACACAATCAAATCAGCAAAATCCTCAAATCTGAAATCAATCATCCTCTGGAGACTCGCGTGGATCTGAGAGGGCTGGATCAATGACGGGCAGATAAAGGTTCTCGCAACATAAGAGAACAGGGAGAGTCACGAAGGGGGAGGAGGGACGAAATAATGAAGTCCTTGTGAAACCTGCACATTATCCTCGCTGATCCACACATGTGGCACCGAAAGATGAAAGTAAAGGGTTCAAGAAGGACTCAGAGATACCTGCTGGCATCTCTTTTGCCTCGCGTGTTATCATCCAAATGTCTGTGCACGCCCTACATTTTAGTATTCTGTGGTGAACAATGTAACTGAAAAGTTGTTGCAATAAACTCAAATTAGATACATTTTTTTAATGGGAATTTGTTTTAGAACGATTTGCATCTTCTGCTGCAGAATGATTAAGATTTGAAGACATTTACAGAGACAGTGTTTAAGCAGGAATACATGTATCCTCTTAACATGTTTAAAAGCTGCTATCTGCTGCATTATGGCTTCTGGCAAAAACAGGGGAAAAAGCACAAAACAAAGATTTATCACAAGGAGAACTGATTGGTGATTGCTGGGGATCAAATGTGGTGCTTACAATCATCTGGAACGGATAAACGGAGAGAGATGAAGACAGAATGAGGCAGTTCGCTCAACATCAGCTCAGAGCAGAGCCAGACTGGGGAAATTGTTTATGTGCGCGCAGTGATGATATTGGGGAATACTCACTTTTCTCTCGGGATTACATAAGATGGATAAATCCTTCCCTAGTCTAAATATGTTATCTATACTCAACAAAGCCCCCAGACATCCTCTATACAATCACAGACATCCCCAGTGTATCAGAACACAATTCTTTGTAAATCTTGTAGCATAAGAAAAATAACAACTATGCAAGCACTTTATCTCAGGGCAAACTTTTTTTTTGTGGTTTGTTTTTTACTCAACTGATCCCTTTTGTCCCATGTAGCTCCGATCCACTATGGCAACAAAGTATCATGTAATTTTTGTACCAACACAAAGTACAGTATCCGGTTTATCCTTCTTCAATTTTTAGTTGTAACTCAGGAAGAAATCCATCCTTCATTGTTTACTGAGGGAAAAGCAGAGGCTCGAGTCGGAGCTCGTCGGGATGCTCTGATTGGTCAAAGTGCTTCACTTCTGACCAGTTACAGCTCGTCTTTTTGTGTCCGTCCAATCACGGTCAGTTTGGAGAGTTGAGCACTGAACTTTCCATCCTTGTGGGTCACTTGAGGTTAAAAAGGAGAGGAAATACATTAAATGCTGCCACAGATGACGACAGAGCAAAAACAATCATTCAGCTGCAAACAAAGCCCAAGGAGAATAACACGACATCACATCTGTAGATTTGATGAGCTCCACCTACAGGTGAGCAGAGTAAGAGCTGGTGTAAATGAGATATTCCTGCTACCTGCAGGCAGTGAGCCCAACAGCAATGTTGCTGATCCTGTTAAAGATGCTGTTTGTGTTTGAGGTTTTTATCTTTTATGTATTCGACCTGAAAAATTCTATATTTCAGCATTTTTCAGAGATGCACTAAAAAATGCTTATTTGCTTTTTCGAAGAGTGGAAAGAAAAAAATGACATTAACCACATTAATCTTGTGTCCGTGTATTATACGCAGAGCTAGAAACAACAGCGTGGCTAGCTTAGCTTACAATGAATACAAATGATAATTTAACCTTTATTACACTAGGGAAGACATTTATACAGGAATTAAACATATTTTTATTCCAGGCAAGCAGTTCCCGTAAAGCAGGGGTGGGCAATTAATATTCCCAAGGGGCCACAGGTTTTTATCTTTATAAGCTTATTGGTGCGGCCCTACACAACAGTCCCAGTTTAACATGTGGCCCCCTGGGAAAATTAATTGCCCACCTTTACTCTAAAAGCTTAAATATTATCAGTTATTTTGTAATTTGATGGAGTCATGCATTAAAAGAAATTTTTGGATTCGGGGGCTGAATAATTGATGCATGTTGTAGCTGTTAGCTTATAAACAAATGTAAAGGAAAATGTGTAATATGTAGACTTCAAGCAATTTAATTAGGAATTAAGAGCCTAACCATAACCTTCAAACACATGTCCTAACCTAAAAAAAAGGGGAGGGTGTGAAAAAGTGAGCATCTGTTGGTCCTCATATCTGTGACTTAACACCGGTCCTCAATAAGGAGGCTAGACAGGTACACACACACACACACACACACACCACTTATAATAAATCACCAGCTGTAACACTCACTGCCTCCATGTGGCACAAACATAAGCAAAAAAAGACTGTCTTTGCCTGTAGGTGGACATGTTAACATGTCTTTATCTGCACGTCTGAGCTTCAGTTGCTCTCCTTTCCTATAGATGCTAAACGTTACTCGTAGGTTTGTAATTAATACACTCTCCAAAGTAATTCACTGTTAAGCAGTCTATCAAAACAAATCCAGACTGCAAGTGTTTTCCAGCGTCTGTAACTGTAGCATTTAATCTGCTGAAAAAGACACAGGAAATTGCTGGTCGGCTTGACTCGTCAAATCCTGCTAATCACAGTCTGGAGCCGAAGCCTCAGTTTGCGCGGAAACGGAATAACAAGAAATAATGCTACAGGGACAAATGACAACCCACTCACAGCTGGAGCATATGCTTTAGAGGGAAATCAGCAGGGTACTTGCAGCATGATGGAGAGGGAGGGAGGCAGATGGAGAGAAAGAGCAAGGGATTGATGTGACAAGCAGAGGGAGTTGATTGAACACTTGGAAACACAATAAATTTCTCACCTGTTGATTCTCCGATGGTGAATTCTTCTGGCTTCAAAGGCACGTCACTCTGTCCTCCTGCTGCCGACTGAGACTGGAAACGCAAACAGCAGCCACGATGAAGACGAGGAGGAGGAGGAGGAGAGCAGGGGAAGAGAGACAAAAAAGAAACAATGAAACAGAGAGGGAAACAGGATGAGAGGCGGCACAGATGACAACAATTTTGTTTGGAACAGACGGGCCGGGACAGTAGGAGGACGTGACGCCAAGGTCAAGGAAATGCTGTGCGGGGGTGGCAGGTGTGTTTGTTTGTGTATGCAAAGTTATTTCGGTCTCATCATTTAGGGAAGTTTTTTTTTCCCCTGTGTGTTCGTCTTTGGCTTGCAGGGCACGGAGCCTGAGCGGGAGGAGGAAACATGCGCTCACACTAATGACAGAAAGTGTCAGGACTGTCCTTGCTGTGGGAAGGAGGCGTGTCGAGGTGCGCTCCACTTCACAGACGACCACATCAGACAGGCAGACCTCCGTAAAGTGGCTGAGCTCAGACCGGGCGCGGACATTAACCTTCCACGAGACATTAAAGTGCACAGACTCGATTCCGAGTGTGACGTCAAGAAGAAATAAAGTTTTCATGCTACTTTGACCTGCTCGACTTGTGTTAGTTTGTCAAGGACACATTATGGGTTTGTTGTATACAAGTGGAGGGAAGATGATATGTCCAAACCCCCTCAGGTCTAGCCAGGACCTTATGGTCGGGTACATTCGGCTACTCGGGTGACAAATCCAAATCTTCAAGCTACAAAAATCCTGCAGCTGCAACTTTATCGACTTTGTGTCTGGGGGCACGCCTTATGTAACGGGCACCATCGTTGCAGTAAAGCAACATATTATGCATTCGCTTTTCATTGATTTCTAAGGAGTAGAGGGACCCAGTGCCGCCCCTTTTTGCAGAAGGCTCGGTGTGCCAACATTTAAAGTTGAAGCAGTTAATCAAACATATTTGATAGGTGATAAATCACTGAACACTGCAAAACATTATCTGGTTCCAGCTTTCCAAATGTGAGAACTGGCAGCTTTGCTGTATTTTGTAATCACTGAAAAATTAACCGTGAAATGCTTTGGACAGCCATTCGATCACACCGAGAAACTTGAAGACATACTCTTCGGCTGCGAGATGGAAGTTTTTTAATATTTTTCAGATATTATGAACTAAATTAATATTAAAATGGTAAGCTGCTTCTTCTTTCTCTATGGCTACGTTCACACTGCAGGCGAAAGCGCATCAAATCCGATTTTTTTGACCCTATGCGACCCGTATCCGATCTTGGTATGACAGTGTGAACTGCACAAATCCGATATTTTCAAATCCGATCTGGGTCACTTTCGTATGTGGTACTGAATCCGATACGTATCCGATGTTTTAGAAAGCGACTGCTGTGTGAACGGTCAAGTCGCATTAAATCCGTCTTTTACGTCACTGACACAAGACAGACGCCAATTATCAGCGCCGGAGAAGCGCCCGATAGGACATCGCGAACGATTTCCTACCATCCGGTGAAACTGTTGGGAAGACAACGTTGGAGAAATGTGAACATTTTATTTTTACTGTATAATCTGCAGATTCTGACAGAAACCTGCAACTATCCTTTGAAGCACCGCTCCTCTAAAACAGCAAAAAGGATCATTATTAGGTTATTTGCATTATTATGTAAATAACAAAATAAAGCAAAAATCTGGAAACATAAAGTTCGAAGTCTTTATATTAAGGGCAATCAGTCAAACAATATTATTTGCTCTGGGTCTAAACAGAGCGCGTTGTGTGTGACGTCTTCTTTTGCGCATGCGGGCCGCTTTAAGCGTTCACACTGGAGAGCGTTTGATGTCGCATTTTATGTGTAGTGTGAACAAGCAGACAAAAAAATCGGATTTGATCAAAAAATCGGAATTGAGCATTAAGACCTGCAGTGTGAACGTAGCCTTTGAGTCCGATTAGACAAAAGTCTGAAGGCAGCTCATCCTGTTCACGAATCATTAAATGTCAGACTTACAATAATCCTCGTTCGTACGGAGACGTGGCACACACTATGACACTGACATTTACATATCCAGGAATGAGGCGCTAGCGTCATTATCAAACTGTTTACTTAAATACAGCTCTGAGATTTTTTCTCTTTTTGTCACACGAGACGAGATAAAAGTGCAGATGGCGACAGCTGTTACGATCCTACAGCCCCTAGTGCTCGAGAAAAAGCATATAAGAAGCTGCTGCACACAAACGTCTGCCTCAGATTTGGTCCCAGAGGCTGATGAATGTGTTGCTGGTATAAAGGTGGATGTTTTATTATTTGCAGGCTATGCAGAAATGCTCATCAACAGAGTTTCGCCTTGTTTTTCCTGACAACTGTGCTGATGAAGCTTTAATCTCTGCACTGAAGGGGCGCCTGGAACAGCGAGGCAATACAAAGCAGAAAGTTTTTTACAAAGGTTTGTTTGTGTTTGTCCTGTCAAACCAACCGCAGAATGGGGAAAAGCCAAAGGGGCAAAGTCTGTGAGGGGTTATGATGTGTTGCACCGACAGTATCGCAACTACGCTGCACAGGTGGTGGTGCGGTTTGACTACCAACAGGCAAAGTTCAGTGCAAGGAAGAAAGACCTGCACTGAACCGCTGGCTTTAAGCGTGACTCATCTTGAATTTGAAAAAGAAACCAGATGAATCCAAGCTGAATGAGCTTACAGTGCTTTCATGTGATGTCAGGAAAATGAATCCCTGACTGGAGAAAATCACATGTCTGAGAAACCTCTGGCTCTTTAGACAGAAACACAGTGAACATGACAGCAGAAACTCTTGGTGCAAATTCATGATTGGCAGGAGATTTGGTGCAGCGTCTGCATTAATGCGGATGGTGTCTGGGCTCCGGCTCGGAGACGGGATGAGGAGCTTGGTCATTTGGGAGGAGCTCAGAATCGAGCTGACATCGAAAGGAGCCAGCCGAGGTGGTTCGGCCATTTGATTAGGACGCCTCTTAGGTGAAGTGTTTTGGGCATGTCCAACAATAATATGCTGTTAGGCTGTAACCATTAGTTACCATCTATGCAGGCTGGGCTAGATTAGTGAAAGAGGTTATTTATTAGTAATAATTCTGACAGAAAGGCAGTGAAGCACTGTTATGGAATCAGCTAACACAGTGTTGTTCTGCTTTGGGCCATGAGAGGATGGACGCGAGACTCCTTGTGGACATCCTTCAATAGTTTGCATCTTCAAGGACTAGTCCGAAAAACAGTACCCTACAGTGAACCAACCACACCTGCAGGCGAACTCCAGCCAGCTTTTTAAAAAATCATGTGGAATGAATATTGAGCCGCAGTGTCCACAGCAAGTATAATCCTGGTTTTAAAAGCATCACTGAAGGACAGTCCTCCTCTGGAAATGGGATCAGCCTACTGACAGTAATAAATAATAAACTCAGCAGCACAAAGAAACAAAATGCAGCAATCACAAAGTTTTTCAGCTTTGTCCATGTTGAGCACTGGGATAAGTTGACAGCTCAAAAACAAATGAATGCACACAGGCCCAGTAAAAGCTCAAGTAACAGTTTCTTTATACTTACATACGCGTTGGCATACTCGATTTTGGTTCCCTTCAGTTCAGCTTTGAACTGAGTGAAAAACAGGTACGACTTCCCCTGAGGCCTGGCGGAAATGAAAAGGAAATATTTGCTGTCAGTGTTACGTGTTTGCATAAATTCATTTAAATCAGAGGTTATAAGTTTGCTGTGTTGTTTCCCCTTCTCGTCTTTACCGCCACTGTCACGATTAAGCAAAATCAATAAGGTGACTCAGCAGATGCACACAGATGGCACACATTAGCGGTGAGGGTGCTCTTAGCATCGGGGTCACCGAACTGAAGAAGAGTACCTCCGCGGGCTGCTCATTGGCCTGTGAGGGCTGTCCTGGTATTACTGGAGTTACGAGGACCTAAATCTGGTTACACAATCACAACATGGGGGCCCGACTTCCTTATGGGGACATTTTAGGGTGAAGGCAGGCTTTAAGGTTAAGGTGAGGTAAGCAGTAGTTGTGCAGCCTCCATTAAGCCAATGCAAGTCAGTGCAGTGTCCTCTAAAATCTGTGTGTCTCACCTCCACACAGAGCAGGAGAACAGTCTGTTGTCATCAGTCAGGCCCACACTCATCAGCCATTGCTGTTTTACAGAAAAAAGGGACAATATTTTAGCATAAAGACCGCAGTAACCAGTAATGTGAGGCTGGAGACGCACAGTGAGAGAGAGGGAGAGGGGCTCACCTCATTGGTTCCTCCTTGGGAGGCGTACGTGAAAGAGCATTCATACTCCCCCTGCAGAAGGAGAATGAAACCAGGTGTTAGTGCCGTGTTTTGGATTTACCTACAAAATCTTCCTGTAAAACAAGAAACTCTTCATTCCACTGATCTCACTCAGGTTAGTTTCAGTTTAACCTTACATAGAAATAAAGATAGAATATGGTTGCATATATACGCACTCACATCCTTTCCAATAATACCCTGAACACTAACAGGGAGGAACCCAAGAAGCTCTGTTCTGTCTGTGCATCAGAGGTTAGCGAGGGTGGTCTCTGCCAAACAGCTCCCCTTAGAAAAGCCCAGAAACTATTTCTTTATTTTGTACTGAGGTCTCAAAACTTTTCTTAATGCCAGAGCGTGTCGAAGTTGTTTATGGGGGAAGAGTTGAGCCATATTAAAAAAGCCATAAGAAACTACCGCTGGCTTTTTTGGTTTTGGATGTTTCTTTTCCTTGTTGATCATCATTTAAAAGAACACTGTTTAAAGTCTGGTCTACGTGACCTGGTACAGTTGTTTAGAATTAGCCTGGGTACTGCTAAAAAAAACAATTTCTCTCTATTCAAATCTCAGTGTAGCACGACAGACACGCCTGTGGTTATTTTCTGCCATATTAGTACCAGCTTTCACCAGTTTCAGTTTGAATGGCTCATTCAATATATTAAGCTCTGTAATGCAGTGGTTAACATATTCACCTAACGTATAAAAAGGGCCTTGGTTTGATACCAGGAGGAATCACAAACCGTTTGGGGTTGGGTCGGGAATCTGGTAAATCCAATGTGTGCCACTACCTGCTGGGCCAACCTGAAAGTAGTTTTAAATATATTTAATTGGTCCTGAAATGACATAAATGAGGTAAACAGGGCTTCCTGATGTGGAGATAAGATGTGCATGCAGCTTTAGACCAAACTGCTTTGGAAAATGTGAATGAATGCAATAATGTTGGACTTCTAACTGCAACATTTCCTACTGATAAAGACCTTCCTCTGGACCATTCATACTATACTAAAGTAATTAAGTAACAGATTGAAAAAATGAAATGAAAGAAAAATTCCAGTTTTTTCACTTTGTAGTACAGAATAAGTTTACACCTTTATTTCTTAAATCTCGCTGACAGATTCCTCTCATCAGCAGCATTTGTCTATTACGTAGAAAGAAATGAGAGGCAAGGCTGTATTTGCACTTTTTTCCCTTATATTCAGATATCTGTGGGAATAAATGTGCAGTTAATCTTCTGTCCACTGACAGAGAAGGGGAATTCCACTGCTCTGGACTCTGGTCCACTTGAGATTAAAGTGGGCTGTTTGAGGGAGTCTGACATTCCTGGTTTAGGGCATGAAAGTGAGTCAGAGTCACACCTCTCCCAGCAACGATGAGGAAATAACGAATAATAAGTCAAGCTACAGCTGGACGAGTCAGTGTTTTGTTTTGTTTTTTCTATTTAAAATAATAATGTGAGGTAACAGCTTATAAGATGACTCTGACTTTTTTTAACTGTGACTTTGCAAACTCCTCCCACGTCAGAATATTAGAGACACGTAATAGTTTTCTTTGTCAGAGCCACCGCTGAAGCTATCAGGGACACCTGAGCTTTACCTGCTGTGACCAATGACAAGTCAAAGCGTCAGCTTTTCTTTGATTAATCAAAAAAGAAAAACATTAATTCTTTAAATAATTAGTTCAATAGTTAGTTTAACAATCAGACAAAAGTTAAAATTTGTTTTTACAATTTAAAGTGAGCAGTCTTTAAGTTTTAAAGAAAAGAAACTCTCATCCAATCAAAAGTGCCATTGTGACAGCGACGTGTCAGCCTCTCACAGGCTGTGTCGTCATCAGACAGCGACTAACGCTGCCCAGCAGATTGTAGTTTTTCTCTTCTGTTGTTTATAACATCGGTTATGTCCGACTGTAATACGAGAACCAGACCTCAGCTCCACAATAATAATTATTTATGTTATTAATGTGTTAATAACTGACTGATAAATCACATTAGAGTGAGTAACAGGGAGCTGCGCGGTGAATTCGCTTGAATTCAAATTTAATCCTCATAAAATGTAATTTTACGTTTCCAGATTTATCGGTAGCTCCGTGTCTCCCTGCACGAGCGCTCGTTTTAAAGCGGGAGTTTTACAGCGTGAAATAAAGACACCGCTCGGCGGAGGCACTTACAATGCCCTCGGAGAAGGTGTGCACGACTCCTCCCGGTTTCACGTTGAACTCCACCGTCTTCGCCTGCTCCTCGGACGCCTCCGCCGGGACACGCGCTGCAATCAGCGCGAGCGCAAACAGAAACGCCAAATTACCGGCGCAGGTGTTACTTTGACGAGCCATGTCTTCCTCCTCTGACCTGCAGCTGGTGCGAGCAGCGCCTCCGGTGTCCCGTCCACTGTGAGTGTCGTCAGACTCCACGTCACGAACGATGTAAAACAGAAACAAAAGGGCTACGAGTAACATCACCGCGCATGACTGACAGGAAATAATAATGATAATGTTAATAATAATAATAATAATAATGATAATAATAATAATGATAATAACTGTGTTAAATGTTGACTGAATAAAGTTACTTTAATGGAGACGCTGACCGTGTTGGTCACACGGTGTCGCTATAGTTTAACCAATTTTACACAGTACTTTATGTTTAAGGGATACTAAGGGTATTATTATTATTATTATTATTATTATTTCAACACGAGGAAATACTTTAATTTTAGTATTTTATTTTACTTATTGTTATTATCTAAGTGCTGTAACAAAAGAGAGATAAGTAGCAGAGAGATATAAGAGGCATGAAATGTTCTATATTTGTCCTTGTGGCAGCAGAGATAATTCAGTCTGTTTGAAAATGTGCTCTGCTGTCTGTCCCGTAAGTGTTGCAGGGGGTGGTCAGAATTACTGAAGCGTCTCCACCACACCTGCAAAAGAGTCCAGTTTGCAGCCCATCACAGAGCCAGCCTTCATCACTTTATTGGTGCTTGTGTGTGTCTAAAGCTCAGATGAAGCTCCCCAGCAGACCACAGCAAAGTACGCCGTGATCACCACAAACTGAGTGGCAAAAAATCACCAACACTTTGCAACACACACTGAATGATCTCAGCCTCCTCAGACAATAGAGGCTGCTCATCCCCCATCATGCAGCCCGTGTGCTGGTCTTCCATTTCAGCCTGTTCTTATTTATATGCTAATTTGTAGCATTATGCCACTACAACCTTTTTAATTCTACCCTCAGCTGCATTTATCTGCCAGTTTACAAATGCTTTGTGCAAATCTAATGAAATCCTGGAAGGCAAAATAGTTAAGTCTGCAGTATGTCATCTATAATTTTTAAAAACGGGTCATTAGTTGGTGCGATCATTGGTAAAATGTTTGATGTCTCTGATGCTGGGTTATTTTATATAACACCTTTAGATTACTTATACAGAACAATTAGTGTTTAAGCAACATGTTGCTGTTTCTGCTGCTCCAGGTGGAGTTACTTTGAAGTATTTCATATGCAGAAATATTAATATGTGGAGGCCAAATTAATCAGATGCCTCCAGAACTTTAATTCAATTTTACACCGCGTTCCAAATTATTATGCAAATTGTGTTTAAGTGTCATAAAGAATAAATAAGTTGTTTTTCAATTAAACCCATGGATGGAATTGTGTCTCAGGACTCTTTGTATCACTGAAATCAATCTCGGACACCTGTGATCATTAGTTTGCCAGGTGAGCCCAATTAAAGGAAAAACTACTAAAGAAGGATGTTCCACATTATTAAGCAGACCACCATTTTCAAGCAATATGGGAAAGAAAAAGGATCTCTCTGCTGCTGAAAAGCGTGAAATAGTTGAATGCCTTGGACACGTAATGAAAACCTTGGATATTTCACAAAAACTTAAGTGTGATCACCATAATGTTAAGAGATTTGTGGCTGAGTCAGAGCACACATGGGTTCGTGCAGATAAAGGCACAATGATGAAGGTTTCTGCCAGACAAATGCATCAGATTAAGAGAGCAGCTGCTAAAAGGCCATTACAAAGCAGCAAACACATATTTGAAGCTGCTGGTGCCTCTGGAGCCCTGCGAACATCAAGGTGTCTGATCCTCCAGAGACTTGCAGTTGCGCATAAACCTTCTATTCGGCCACTCCTAACCAATGCTCACAAGCAGAAACGGCTGCAGTGGGCCCAGAGCTACATGAAGACTAATTTTCAAACAGTCCTGTTCACTGATGAGTGCCGTGCAACCCTGGATGGTCCAGATGGATGCAGTGGTGGATGGTTGGTGGACGGCCACCATGTCCCAACAAGGCTGCGTCGTCAGCAAGGAGGTGGTGGAGTCTTGTTTTGAGCCGGAATCACGGGGAGAGAGCTGGTCGGCCCCTTTAGGCTCCCTGAAGGTGTGAAAATGACCTCTGCAAAGGATTTGGAGTTTCTGACTGACCACTTTCTTCCATGGTAGAAAGAGAAGAACTGTGCCTTCTGCAGCACAACCATCTTCATGCAAGACAATGCACCATCTCATGCTGCAAGGAATACCTCTGCATCATTGGCTGCTGTTGGCGTAAAAGGAGAGGAACTCATGGTGTGGCCCCGATTCTTCCCTGACCTCAATCCTACTGAGAACCTTTGGAGCATCCTCAAGCAAAAAACTATGAGGGTGGGAGGGAGTTCACATCCAAACAGCAGCTCTGGGAGGCTATTCTGACATCCTGCAAAGACATTCAAGCAGAAACTTTCCAAAAACTCACAAGTTCCATGGATGCAAGAATTGTAAAACTGCTATCAAATAAAAGGTCCAATGTTAATATGTAACTTGACCTGTTGAGATGTTTTTGATTGAAATAGCTTTTGATTTCAGTAAAATTGATCTACTAATGCTGCAAATTCAACAAATGACCATTTTCAATTCTCTACAACCTATAAAATCTTTTGAAACTCTGTGTGAGTAATAATTTGGAACAGATCATTTTAAGTTTTTTATTTTTGAAAAACAACTGTTTTCATTGGGAGTTTTGTTGAGTAACATTTGAATTATACTCTAGTGGGTGATGAATCGAAAACTATGCTGACTGTGATGTGAATCGACTATTTAGGAAAATCAGATAAAAACATCATTTGCATAATAATTTGGAACACGGTGTATTTATATAGCACCAAATTACAAGGCACTTTATACTGGAAGGTAAAGATCCTGCAGAAAAGCCCAACAAACAGAACAAGGCTGACATCTGTTTGATCTGTCTTTATTATTTTTTAACCACCTGGCTGTAGCCCTGAATGTTTGGCAAAGGATGTCACATTCAGGTGTGAAGGGCTGAGGTCAAAGGGCACATTTTGGTTTTCCAAACACATGCAGCAGTTTAAGAGGAGCATTAGCTGCTGTCTCATTATTCTTATTCTTTCTCACCTCGCTGCACAGATACTGAACGTGATAACGTCCTTCATTAAGATGAACGCTGATAAAAAGACACGTTTCCTATAAAGCACGCTGCAGTTACTTCCCCAGTCTGTCCACATTTTCTCCACAATTAGCAGTCTGTTTGTATTTCCTGTCTGGGATTTAATAACACACTCACAGCCTACATATGTACCACAGCGTGTGCCACAGTTATAAGTTTTGTTATAGAGTTTGTATATATAGTATATTTAATATAGTATATAACACACTGTGACAATGCTCACAAGCATATACAAAGCGTGATGAATGAAATCCTTAGATCAGCCCGTCGGACACCAACGACCACACCACATTCAGAGTCACTTTTAAACGATCTTTTTCCTGATTTTGATGTTCAGTTTGAACTTCAGCAGGTCGTCTCGGCCACGCCTCTATGTCTAAATGCACTAAGGTGCTACCACGCGGTTGGCTGATTAGATATTTGTGTTAATGAGGAGTTGAGCAGGTGTACCTTACAACGTGGCCGCTGAGTGTATATACCCTCTAGTGTAGAAGGAAGAATAAGCAAGCACAGCTCTCAGGTGCTGTTACAGTTAGGCCTAGAAACTGTTGCTGTCACACGTTCATGCTTCTGTACAGAACCACAGCAGATGAAATGAGTCGGTTAAAATGCAAATGAAGAGCAGAATCTCCGCTTTAATTCGAGGGGTTGAACAAAGATCCTGCATCAACACTTGACGAACAGCTGTCATTTTATTTTTCCGGGGCTCAAATGTAATTGGACAAATTAACATAATAATAAATGAGCTGTTCATTTTCAAAACCTTGTCATAAATCCAATAAGATTATTTGTTTTGTAATCCGGACATATTAAATCCAGATTACAATAATTAGGCGTGTGTAAACTGAATTTCAGTGGCATTGCTTTTGACGTACTCGAGATTTCTTTAGGCGCAGTTTCAGGCCCGCTCTGCCTCAGCACGCTGTGATTCATGAGGCAACCCTCTGATTAAACTTTGCACTAGTCTCGTGCTCTTACACGAAAGCATAATAGCAAACATGTCGACTCCTGTCTTTTTCACAGTGCAGTAACATTTTGTTTTACATGAGACAGCAGCACAGTCTCACGTCTGCTCACGTCTCCATGGATGTGTTTTGTATGTCTCTGGAGCCAACATGTGTCCTCCCAGTGTAGCGTGAACAGATGTTAGGCATGGCAGGAGACACGCTAACGTCGTCTGACAGCCAAGTGTAAAACAAATAAAACAATATGAACATTAAGAACAGAAATAAATGGAAGGCTTCAGCAGGATGACCCCCCGCCCTCTCTCCCCTGGACCTCCTCATCCAGACCTCCTCCCGGCCCAAAAATAATACAATAACAGGATAAATAAAACAGCATGCATTTGCACAGGCAGTCTGTCGAGTGTTTTGATATTTGCACAGCAGCTTCAGGAGGGAAATCACACACAGGATTCTTCTCTTTCAAACAGGGGAAGCTGTTGAATCTACAGCGGTGTGTAAACGGTCCAGTTTAGAGAGCCCTCGTCCCGTCCAGGTAAACATTGTTTCCACTTTTGGGACATCAGACGCCGCCGGCGGGAGAGCCGAGAAAATTATTCAGTCATTTCCCCCCGCTCGCACAAATAGCTTCGACTCTTTGCTTTAGACAAACAGTTCACTCACAGCAAATACAGAGCAGGGATGGAGGAAGGAACGTTAAGTTGACGTCGAATAATTTCACTCGTGATGGAAGCTCATATTCCAGACTTTACACACACGCTCACACAGTGGGAGGAAAACAACACAGCAGCACGACTGAGCTTTTATATGTGTGTGCGCGACTCTACAGGCGTCAGGGTTAATTTGGTGCTTTTATTAGTTCTGAGCAGCTGCTGTGGAGCTCAGTCGCCTCTGTGGGGAGAAAACTTTCCAATTTTTTCCTCTTAGTTAAAAAAAAACAACCAACACAGGAAAACTTTATCATTTGTTTCTTACTTCTGGGTGATTGATCACTGTTGCTAAAACTTCAGTGTTTTGGTATTTATGTATTCATGGTGCTGTCTGCGATCGTATCGATCTGAAACAGAGTCATATGTGATGGTTTTACGCTGTTATGAACATCTGGACCCTCAGTGGGCCGGGCCTCGTGGTTTCTAACTGACAGGTGCTGAATACAGGAAGAGATCACACTGTGCACGTCGTGATGTGGCCACTGGTGTTTGGTGTTAACAGCAGATGTAGTGACTACACTCATCTGACACTTTATTAGGTACACCTTGCCAGATCTGCCGTTCCTGGGATACTTTGGTCCATACTCACATGACAGCATTGCAGAGCTGATGCAGATTTGTTGGCTGCACAGCTATGATGTGAATCTTCTGTTCAACCACATCCCAAAGGTGCTCTTTTGGGTTGAGATCCAGTGACTGTGGAGGCCATTTGAAGACAGTGAACTTACCGTCATGTTCAAGATACTAGTTTGAGATGATTTGTGACACGGTGGACAGACATGGTCAGCAACAACACTCAGGTAGCCTGTGGTTATTTGATGCTCATTCTGATGCTCAGTTTGAACTTCAGAAGGTTATCTGAATGATATCTACATGACTATATGCACTGGCACGGCCGATTAGACATTTGCAATAAGGTGGACTATACCAGGTATACCTAATGAAGTGGCCAGTGAGTCAGTCCCAAAATAAAAATGATCTCTTTTCAAAAAGTTTAGTTTAACAGATTAACAGGCATCTCTTTGGTGCCCCTCTTATTGTTTCTAGTGATGCGTATTAACATCAGTCATTTTCTGCAGAGCGTGACAGCTGCACAGTGTTAACATGCAGATGAACAGGTGTGCCTAATGAAGTGGCTGGTCAGTGCTGTGAAAATGTTCTCTTGCAGTGCATTAAAGAGAACACTTGACATGGTGGCACACAAAGCTGTGAGCTGTGATTAAGTGGAGTCTGTGACCTGTTAATGCGTCCTTTTAAAATGCGTTTCAGTGATCTGGACACAAGTGGAGCGCGTCATTGTCCACACCTGTTATTATCACAGGCTGCCTGCTGTGGTACCTTACACAAGCTTTTAGTGCTGTCCATTTGTGATCTGATTGCAAATGTGATGTGTTTGAGTGTCTTTGAGTGTTTTCTTACCCACAGTCTGTGGCTGGAAAAACAGCCGATTAAATGAATTAAGAACTATTACCAAACACAAAGTAGAGAAAAATTGCACATAAATGTCTGACTTTGTGTGTAGTTTTGTAAGGGGATGATCAGTGTTGTGCTCACATAGGCGGTTATGCTGCCACTAAGTGACTGTAAAAATCTGATAGTGCATCTTTAATACAAGTGTGATGCTTTAGTGAAGTGACAAGACAAGCGTAACATTATGGGCGTGAAACTCTAAACACACGTGCATATTTTTAGTCTGTGAGTGCTTATTGACACTTTCCAGTCTAAGTCTGTACCCAGGAATATTGACGTCCATCATGTGTCGCTGGGCTCTAGGCTCTTGGCTCAGACACTTGTTGACTGGGCGTCTCAGACAGTCTGTGCACGGCCTCACAGACACTCAGCCCACAGTAAGAATGGCTCCGTCGCTGATGTCAGCAGTTTGCAGTCGGGTTTTCCTGCCCGTCAGTGGATCTGTGGAATTTCTCTCCTCCTTGTCATCTCCAGCCGGAGCGACCTGCAGCTCTGCCCACACCCTGCAGGCTTAGCGCACCGGCCCGCCCTTAGCGCACAGCAGCGGGGAGCGCTGGAGGAGGTGGCTCTGCCCTGACCCTCTTTCACACTCAGATGGTTCGCTGGCCAAAGACGGTGTGGGTTCAGCACAGAGTCCATGTTTGGATAAGAGGATGAGTGAAATGGGTTTCGAGCACAGTGTGATGCGGTTATACAGGATGTGGTGCAGGCAGCATGGTTTCCATGTCATCTCTGGTAGTTTTTCCATCTTTTGCATCAGCGTGTGCATTTGATTTCCTCGGTGTCCATAACAAATGGAGGCGACCTCATCGGGACCAACAGACTCTTACTATAATTGTGCGAGGAACTGGAGAAGTTGGCAACAGGCTGTGACTTGATGCTGCCATAGACAAACTCTGCAAATGATTCAGTGAATGTGATCCTAAAACAAACCCCCGTGACCCCGGTCTGCACCTGTTAGCATATGCGTCCCATAAAAATCCTCTTTCATTCAGGCTTACTGCTGCTAAAATCTTCCATTTTACTACAAGAAGTTTTCTGCTGAGGTTCAAATTACTGCAGTGGGCATGTTTGGTTTGGACTGGTTCCCACGACAGTCCTGCTTTGCCTAATGAAGAGTGCCAAAGAAAAAGCCCGTACAATACAGAACATACCTCCTGCTTGTTTTTCTGCCAAGTTTCTGTGAGGCAACCCACTCCTGAGTGGCAAACAGGCCTCGTTAAAAAAAATAAAAACATGGCGCAAAGAGGAAGAATTGTGTTTTGTGCTGGTTATTTGTACATTTCCGTGCACCCTCCAGACAGCGTCCCAATTGGTCCCGACTAAATTCGATGACAAAGTGTAAACAGAGCGAGACACTCGCAGACGCCTCACATGGAGCCACTGCCAGGTGACTAAATGTTTTCCCAATCACTCACCAGCTATAACACAACACAACAAGCACGCAAAAACACACTAGTGTCACAGCGCTCTCATTCTCTCGCTGCTATTTTGATGACGTTAATGAGCAAAGTGGGATCATTTCAGGCATTTCTCTGAGGTGTGTTATTCCTAAAGCATTTAGGAAATGTACCGCTCGACGCTGAACTGGCTCTCGGCTCGTGTTAACTGGTGTTAATGGGCAGCCAGATGAGTTCAGGTTGAGAAATATTTGCTCCCAATTGTAATTAGACTAATTCAATAATTAGATGTCGGGGTTGCCTTTGTTTTCAGAAATCTAAATGAGCTTTATCATAAAGTAAAAGCTTTTCAAATGTCGAGTCTTGTTTCAGTAGAATACATAAAACTATAAACTGCTGCTTGAGCAAAGCATTGGAAGTAATCCACACATGAGAGCATTTGAACCTTTTAAATAAGAGCAGTCACACGATGGATACTTCAGGGTATATTTTGCTGTTCTCTGACAAAATCCTAATAGATGTGATGGAGGAAAGGTGGAGCACCACTGCTTCCCCACGGTAAGCACCAAGTCAGTCTCACAATAACAGCTAACAGCACAGTCTCGCATTGCTTAAAAATCCACTTAAAATGAATGTTCATATAAATAAGTAAAAGGTCAAATTGAGCCATCCTGGCTTTGGATACAATAAATCATATAAATACAGATTCATTTAGAAGCAAACTGATGATGGTATCAGCAGCTGCTCATTAGGACCAGTAAGAAGAGATTAAGTACATGTTTGTCTGTGAGATGTTCAGTCTTCTGTCAGGTCAGCTCCTGTGAAGCAAAGACAAAAATACTTTAAACATTTTTAACTCCAGTGTCACTCGTGAAAATCGAGAATACTTGACCCGACTTACACAACGATCCTGCAGTTTCTCGCCTGGACGTAGCTTCCCGTGTACCTGATGTCACACTGAGCCTCGTTGTTGGAGAAGTCAGACTCCTCGACCAGGTGAGAGGGGTTCACCGTTACCTGAAAATCAAACAAACAACAATCATTTAGAGATGAAATGTGAGTTCTGATTTAGATGATCCGATAGTATAAATCCGTCCTGCAAACCCACCTTGAGTATGTAGTTTCCCGGCGGCACATCAGTGATGTCGATCCACTGGCAGTCGATGTTGGCGTGGTACGTGTCATAGCATCCAGGACTGAGACCCTAAGAAGAGGCCAAACTTACACAACCTGCTTCTGCGATGCTTTAAAGTGGAAATCTTCACGTTTTTACTCATTAAAAACGAGAAAGACGTAACCAGTGAAAATCCTGCACAGATAAAAAAGTGCAGACTGACTTGTGTGTGAGTAGTGCAGGCAAAGCGTCGCCGTACTCCTGCGTCACACGACGTGTCCTCTAGACAGAAACTGGCTTTGTGTCCCTCAGCAACCTTCTGTCCAGTGGAGACATCCAGCAGGTCGTAGTTACTAAATGCTTCCATGCTGTGGTAATGCCTGAAGAGGAGAGAGAAATCTTCTCTGCTAATGTGTTCAGGAAGCCGTCCTTTCTGTCGTATTTACAGTACGTAGCATTCTCTTAAATCTCATGTTTCGCTTAAAAAACAAACAAAAAAACAACAACTTTGAATTACCCCCAAAACAAATCTGCCTGAGCTTCTTTGTTCCAAAAACACTGTCAGCCGTTCAAAAAATGTGAAACCAACAAACAAATGACTTCAGCTAATACTTGTATTTAACCACGATTTCAGTGCAAAATGTCATGTTTTAACCAAATTAATTGAATACAGTTTACCACAACCAAACGTTGGTGTATTAGTACAAAGAGACCAGGCCAAAATGGACCTACGCGTGTACCAATGAAAAGATCTGGTCTGCTCTCAGCTGTTTCTGAACTGTGGGCTCCGTATGATGACAGAGTGGATATTCCTAAAACGCTCACCTCAGTCATCTTTGGCTGAGAAACTACAGTTTCCTAAAATTAACTTCTCCCTCGGACATGTTTGAATGTTTTATCTGTTAGTTATAAATCCTGTGTCCACACGTCACTCTGCAGGAACTGGGGTGTGACTTTGAGGACATATATGGTGTTTCCAACTCACTGGTGACAGCTGTGCCACTCCCACTCATGCCTGGGTCTCACCGGGAGGAAGTCTGCTGTTCCCTGGTTCTTCACCCGCTGTGGGAAGCGCAGCAGAACTCGATAGTCGAGGTCACTCACACTCGGGTGATTTGCAGAGCTGAAGGAAAAGGAAACAGGAAATGAGCCAAGATTACCTGGAGCACCTTCACTGTGTGCCGAGATGACACTCGGACAGTTTTAAGCACTGAGTGCGCAGCCGGAATCGACTTGTACCACTTTTTTAAGTCTTTGTCCTCCACACATACATGCCTCACTGCACATTTTACTCTTTTTCCTGCTCACTGAGTGGCAAACGCAATGATTTACTGCAGAGGTGGTTTCTGGTTTTGCCTCAGCAGTTTTTGCATTCACCTTAGAAATCCTTTGCCTTTCATTTCAGAGTTTATTTTATTTGGCAGAGTGGCTGCTCAGATCAGAGGAGAGAATCTCGGGCAGCAGCCAGGTTTGTGTCCAGTCATTCTGTCACTCAGCTGTAGCATCCAAATGGGATGTAGGCCCACACAGTGAGGCAGGCTCAAAGACGTCCTATCTTTTATTATCTCGATGTAAATGTGTTTGTCCTGCCTGACGTCACACATTTCTGTTGCACAGCAGAAATAACCTGTACTGTAAAATGTCAGTGAAGAACAACTTCAATTATTGTTGACTTCACAGACAGATTCACATAAAGCCCAATAAAGCACCTGGAAAGACAGTTCTCCTCAGCTGCACAGCGAAGCGCATACATCTGTGCTCTCTGAATGTATGAGGCTGCTTGGATGTAGTAAGGGTCAGGAACCAAGTCTGGAAGACCTGTAGAGAAAAAACATCATAAATGATTCATACGTAAAACAACCTAGAGGCAAAAACTGGGCATCAACTTTCCACTAATGTGATTTCAAACTCATTTTACTCATCAAGGGTCACATAAATGTGTTTAACTCCACATTTAATCTCTCAGATATCTGAATATAAGATAACGAAGGGCAATTTTAACAGAATATCTCAGTTTTTCTACATGATAAATGTGTAAAATGAAAGAAAAAGTTCTCTTAGATCACTGACCAGACTGTCCTGTACTTATGAAACATAAAGGTTTGTTGATGGAGTCTGTGTTGTCTGTGTTTGACAGCTCTGTTTTAAACTGTCTAATAAACTGCATCTGTTAGTGTTGGAAAGTGCTGCATGTGTTGATTTGACTGTGCAGACGTAACATCATCAGTCACGGAACCTGTATCTATACAGATCAGCATGATAAGAATCCGCTTCCTGGGAATAATAATAATAATAATAATAATGCATTGGATTTATATAGCGCTTTTCAAGGCACCCAGAGCGCTTTACAATGACATTGTAAATGTAAATGGACAACTTTAGATACTTATACCGTCATAAGTTGCAGAAGTAATTTCTCTATCACTGCTGGCTAATCACTAATGACTCTTAAAGTCTATCAATCAAGCATTTAATTTTAACTTTGCTCAGAGGCTCTGGCGCGGGAGACATTAGTTTTGTCATAACGGGGCATTAACTCCGGTTCTCATTAAAATGCATTAAAATCTGCATCAGATGGGATTTAAATTTGGGGCTCGGCACTCCTTTCGGCGCCAAACCAATTTGATTGATTGGGCGTGATAATGTCTCTAACGCTTCAAGATGCGTGTCTCTTCATAACTACTTTTTAATAGACGTTGGTCTCTTTGCCTCGGTGCTTCTGTCTCACCGTTGTGGAAGAACCTGGTCCCGAAGCCGGTTCCTGGTGGAGGGCGCGCACTGAGCCTGTTCCTGCGGTCTGGTGGGTAAACGTTATAGAAAACCGAGTTCCTGTGATGAATACTGTGCGGGTCTCGTGGGTCACTCGCGTCTGAAGTGCGTGAGGCATCGGGCCCTCTACGTGGAAATTGTAATTCTACAGCGTTGCTGTACAGCGCTGTGGGAGAAACAATTAACTCTGGCGTGACTCTGGTCAGAGTGTGCGCTCTTTGCACACCGCGCGCACTGGGAGCCTCTCCCAGCGTGGTCTCCTGGGTTATACGACGTGCATTCCCAGCGTCCTCTGCCGTGGTCACCCATATTGATGTGGTAGGTGATCGAACAGTTGAATCCGTGCTCTGGGACCTGGTTCTGCCGCCTCGGCTGTGCGTAAAATCCGTCAATCTTGCCTGTGACTCGCTGGCCCGTTGTGCACCTGTATCATCTCCAAGTGTACTACGGCCTCCTCGTGGGACTCCGCTGCCGGAGAACTCTTGGATGGAGGTAAGAGCTGAAGAGCTGCTGTTAGACTCTGACCGGAGGGACCCGGAGTATCCAACAGCCTCTGTGGTGGTTTGGCTGCGGGGTGGGGACTGACTGCGTGTGCCAGGTCGTCCCGAGGCGAGTATATACTGATCCGCATCAGCACCAAGGACCGACGCATCCATTTGACTGCGCTCGTTTTGTTGAAAATGGCCGTTGAGTTCGTTGAATTCCCAAGATCCGGTTCTGGTGGGTCTACTGGACGCAGCCGGGAGGTTTACTTGGTTGTTTGCTCTAAGTAGAAGCTGAGCGCGTCTCCGTGTCTGTGCTGGTAAACGATACTGAGTCCCAGTGCTCAGTAAACTGTACACCTGACCGTTATTCTCCCACTGAATCCGGTGTGTCCACGGTCCAACACGTGTACGCAGATGGTGCTGACCGGTGCCCAAACACACCAGAACACCAAATAAGTAAAATAACACAAACACGAACTTCTCCATGGCTCGTCAGGATGGTAACTCTATCGGAGGAGCTCCAAAAGTGACGCATGAACTAGGCTGACATTTGAGTTTGACACGAGAGGTGAGGGGGTGTTTTGGATATGCTTGACTCCGTCACGAGGTTGCGCACAGCATCACCGGCAAGAGGGCTTGGTTTGAGAGGTTTTTGGCATCTGTGATGTGATTTACAACTGCCCGTATCCACCCATGTACAGTAAGAAGCCGCACTCACAACCGTGGTGGAATTTAATTTCTTCTATTTAAAAAAATGGCATTACATCGGAAACTCTCTTATTGTACCCAAAATACAAATTTTAGTGATTACATGTGATTTCATTAATTATGTTGAAAAGGATGAATACATAACGCAAGTAATAACTTTATGATCAGTCAGTTAGTGAATGAAGGAACTCAAGAGTGCAAATATAGTTGCAATAAAGTGACAAATATGCCCTTTTATGTCAAACAGAGACCGAAATAAGTGGCATCGGTGTAAGGATGAGAGTGAGCGATCCAACCTCACACTGCAGATATCAGGGCAAAGCACAGTGAGGGGGGGGGGGGTGCAGTCTGCGCGCACAAGAGGGCTAACAACACTGTGAACGACTCAACCCACCCAGGTCACAGACTGGGCAGTCTGAGGAACAGCTTTCCAAAGCCTGCACTGTTTGCGCTATAATATAATATAATATAATATAATATAACATTTCTATTTATCTTATTATGTTGCTATTTAATGTTTTTTTCGTGTTGCTGCTGCTCTGTGAGCTCCCAAGCTTTCGTTGTCTAAATACAATGGCAATATAGCTGTGCACCACACGGTGGCGTTAGATTCTCACAGATAGTCTGTGCTCTGCTTCCGCCACGAGTCATTTTCAAATCTTTTTTTTTTTCATTAAATAAAACCTTTATTTAACTGTCCATCTCGCAACATTATTTAAAAAGAATAATATTTAAATACAAAAAAGGGCCGAATACAGGAACAACAGTAGTAGAAAAGGGATAAAATAACACCAAATAAATAATATTTACAGATGATAGCAACATAAATGCAATAAAACCATGAACACCATGTTTTTGTTTTTTTTTCTAAGTCTGACTCATCACTGCCACGACTCAACCGTCTTAAGTCTCGAGTTCTACGTGTGCTGTCACGGCACGCGCACACCGCATTTGTACAAATCTTACAAAGAGGAAGTGACTCGAAAGTTTTGGTCAGCATTGTTGATGTTCCTGTTGTTCTGCTCAAACTGGTAATCACACACGTTTCAAGTTACACTGAGAACTCACTGATTAATGCGCATTTAGGGACGTTCAGTGCAATCAGCGGGGTCCTGTTCCTCTTGTTTTAAGCTGTGAGGTGTGGCGCACTGCATTTATACCAGTGTAATCTGGTACTTTGTGTATACAGGTGGATGTATGGACACTGGATTTATGTCTAATGTTGAAGCAGAGCAACATGTAAATGGCCTGTACTGTTCTGTGAGAACAGAGAAGATGTAAAGATGTTGAGAACTACAGTAATAATAACTAACAGTGAGTCAGTGAAAGATCATCAGCTATCATTATAAGCTCTGCCATAATATGTTTGTCAATATCCTTCATGCTTTGCATTAGATTTGAAAATGTGAGTCAGGCTGATGAGAAGCATCCAGCTGCCACCTTATGCCCTAATGCCAGCGCAGTCTGGCTGCTCAGACGTGCAGACCGTGTGGTAGCCTGGAGCCCAGAGAACACTGTAAAATCAAATGCATGTTTTCATATGTAATTTGTGGGATGTGACTATAAACACAGTGTACGGGCTTCGTCTGCTCGGACAGCCTGGTGTGATTCTTTCAGCACGTCAGGAGGTCTCACCCTGTGTAGCACACTGTGCCTCTGGTTTTAATTCAGACACATGTGCTTAAAAACAAATCTTTCCCAACTTTGAGTCCCACACTTGGAATGTGACACCATGATGAAGTCTGTCTTTAGTTTGTTTAGAGGTTAAAGAGAGAGGCTCCCACTAGAAGGATGTTTATTTCAGAGTAACCAGCCAAGAGGGGAAGTCACCCACTGACAGCAAAAAGATGTGTTACAGTTAGAAACTTCTGCTCAGTGCAATTCATTAAATCCCAGCACGCTGAGTATTTTCTTTTTAGTTATAATCCACGACTTTCCAGATGGTATGTTAAGCTTTTCACTTCACCACATTTTTTTGACATGTTCTGGTAGTTTAAGGTCAGGGTAAGAAAGAAATCACAGTCCCACCTAAACTGCTGCAACAGTGTAATGCTACATACTTATTAATGCATAAATACAATTAATAATGCGTCTAATAACATTAACAAAAGCCACCCAGTTACATTCTTTCACTTTATCGTAGGTGCCCCGTGCTGCAAATATGTCTGTGCTGTTATTTTAGTCCCTGCAGAGGTTTGAATCTTTACATGAGCGAAAGTCAATTCTTATGTAAGCAAGCTTAACAATGGTTCTCAAGTATTCAAGTAACAGTAATCATCACATAAAATAGCACATGTAACAGATTATTACGTCCATCATGTTTTAAGCAAGAAAAAAAAACAAACTGAAAATACTGACAAAATGTGGCAATGAAGTAAATGCAGAATAAACGAGTAAATTCCCTTTGAAAAACAGCCGTGTTCCTGTACACACCTGTTCACCTGCACGCTAACACAAATATCTAATCAGCTAATCACAGAGCAGCAGGTCTGTGCATTTAGGCACAGTTAAGATCGGACGCTCAAACTAAGCATCAGGATGAGGAAGTATTTCAGAAGCTGCCGGAAAATAGGAAGAAAAGAGTAACTCAACACTTCTTACAACAAAGGTGTGCAGTCGAGCATCTCCAGATGTTAAACCCTGAAGCAGATGAGTTCAGCAGCAGAAGACCACGCTCAGTGTTACTCCTGTCACATAACTTTCCACAGTTTATTCAGGAGCATGCATTATATTTCACAAAACGAGAAACTGAATTATGGGTAAAATGTGAATTACAAAGAATCTTATAACTGTAATTTAATCTCTGTGTAAACAGCTGTCAGTAAGAAGTGCACTGGATGTTACAACACCGAGGGAGACAGTTTATTTTCCATAGGTAATAAACTTTGTTGTCATTTGATTCACAGTGAGAGCAGGTGTGTGATTCCAACACAAAGGTCAGAGTTAGTCAATACATTACTCAACTTTAGGAATATATCTAACAAAGCTTATCATGATTTAAAGGATCATTTTCACCCTACAACAAAGAAAAAAGTCATTTTCAGAGCCTTCAAAGTTTAATTTGAGATACATTTCAGGCCACGTGTTAGCAAACAGACAGTGTTTAGGTATTAAACACACAGCACCTCGTGCACATTTGTAACCATGGGATCCATACATTCAGCACAGTAGTGTTATTATTTTTGGGTGGGGGCAGCTATAGATTAGAATCATGTGTGCCCACATGCTGCTGATGGATGCCTTCCAGTCACATGATCCAATCATGCTGTGCAGCAATGAAGTCAGGTGGGTCCAGGAAAATGTCTAGACCGGATTTGTTTGCACTATGAAGCAGCTCGGGATAACGTTGCCACTGGGCCACACTGGCCCTGTTTATCTGTGGCGAATCGTGCACTGGTTCACGTGTGTGTGACTACACCTACAGCCCAGGTACACGCAGCGTCATTTTGTAAATAAAGGCGTGTTTTCTTTGATTTGCGGTTGTCTCGAGTGCATGCTTCCACAGCCGTCACACATACTGCTGTCATATTTAGCCACCGGGAGTCAAGGTCAGTGTGGTTCAGACCACGACCACCTGTCAGAGCGTCACAATTATTTTGTCACTCAATTTCCACACGCCACTCACATGATGGGTTACGTGTACCTGCAGCTGAAGTCATGACGAGCAGTTGGCAGTTGGGGAAAGAATTATTACTGTAAATGGTGACAGGAGAAGGTGGATATATTTGAGTCACTGCAGATTTCTTGTTTTTAAATCTGAGCCAGGCCTGCATGAGGGCAGAATATAAGGGTGTTATTTCTGGATATGCCACACTACAAACCCAGAGGAGCACTTGTGATAAAGTCCAGGCTGCTTTAGTTCAATCCAAATGCTCTTGATCAAAGTATCACTGGGCTGCTTTCCAGTTTGTAAAAGAGGACACTTAAAATACAGTCACCTGTCTGACCTGTCCTATATTTAGCTGCAGTATAAGCTGAAGTTCACACCACATTCTGTGTCTGGAGAAAGTATTTCCTTGGGGGAAACGGGAAATTATTCTGCCCTATTTATAAATATGAAAGCGTAGGTGATGTCAGCACGTGTCCCGGGCCTCATGCGCTGTAAATCTCGTGCTAATAGTCTCGATCTTGTGGCTAGTCCGTGACCCACTCTTCTTGAGCTATTTCAGAGGTGCAGTGTTGTGCAAACATGCAGGAGGGCAGATATACGGGTCTGAAAGGGCATTTCCTGTTTAGAAAATAGATGCAGGCAAAAATGGCTCACCTTGGTTTGTGTACTGTAATTAAGGTTTCCAAAAATGACTGTGAGCTGCTGAGTTTTCCCACTACTGTTGCAGGTCTAGCTGGGAATCAGCTACATGAAATCCAGCATGGCCCATTTACTCAGTGACAAAACAAAGAGCTGGTTATCCGTGTTAGTCGGCTATGATCCCAAAAACTTCAACAACTCCTTCAGAGAGGTTGAGCAGTGCCTGCTACACTGAGTCACCAAAGAATTATAGCCATGCAGCAGATAATTCAGCTACCACTTGCTTCTCCTTCAGCTATTTGAACAACCTCAGCTACACAAAGTGGCCTGTCCCATATTTACAGTTGCGATCGGAAGTTTACATGGACTCATCAGGAGTTCGAGCCTTTAATGACTTCTTTGAACTGTTCTTTTTCCAGAGTGGAATAATGCTACAGCATACAACTTTAATCATGTTAAAAACAGGCACTGGGTGCACAACTTTGATTTTCAGTGTCAAAAGTATGCATACACCCCACTAATATTTGGTTAAATCCCCCTTAGCAAGTTTCACCTCAACCACTTTTGGTAGCCATGAGGAAAAGTTGCCATCAAACAACCAAATTCCTTCATCTCAGGGTGATAGTTTGGGTTTTCTTAGCAAAGTAGTGACACGTGTGAATGACTCGTGCTTCTTCTTGGAGTCTGCAGTTGTTTAAATATGACTCAGAGAGACCTTCTTGTGTTCAATTGTCCTTCTTAGACAGTCATTGACGAATGCTGTGAAACTAATCCTTATGCTGATAAAGAGAAACCACCAGCTGTACACAATCATGATCACTAACAAGAATTTAATGGGCTCTGATCTCGTCAAGTTAAAAAATCTATTTTTAGAACCTTCAGCACAACTTATTAAAAGATTTGCATGTATGTATAAAAACAACACTGTGCCAATGGTCATGCAGGATGGTAGCAGCATGCTCTGGGTGCTCCCAGAGAGTACAACCTCCAAAGTCTTCAATGTCATCTCAAATCAACAGATTATTGATTATAGATTATTGAAACTCAAATCAAAACTGATTTTGGAATGGATAAAGCCGTCTGACATTAACTTCTGGAACGGCCTTCTCAAAGCCTGCCAAGAAGAATGGCCCAATATCCAGAAGAGAACATGCCAGAAGCTTGTCGATCATCATCTAGTCAGGTTGCAATTCAGTAATATTAGTGGGGCAGTAAGTGTATATTTAAACCTGCATGGAAAGCACAATATGAAATCAAAATAGACCAAATTCTTGTTTTTAAGTCATTAAAGCTGGACGATCATTTCACCCTGGGAAAAAAAGTTCAAAGAAACCATTAAAAGGCCATTATGCCATTTATGAAAACTGACCACAACTGTACTCTATAGTGCAGGGGTGTCCAAACCCAGGCCTCGAGGGTCCTGCAGGTTTTAGATGTGTCCTTTATCCACAGCTGATTCAAATGGCTAAATGACCTCCTTAACATGTCTTGAAGTTCTCCAGAGGACTGGTAATGAACTCATCTGATTCAGGTGTGTTGACCCAGGGTGAGATCTAAAACCTGCAGGACACCGGCCCTCGAGGCCTGGAGTTGCCCACCCCTGCTAGTGGGCCGGATGATAGTAGAAACCCTTCGCATGTAATCTGTGTAATTCAGGAAATTAGTTTTATCAAAATTTCAAAATTCAAACTAAATAAAAACATAATTAAAAATGTAGAAAAAAAAAATAGTAACCAGTACAAACTGGGTGCTGAGCAACAAACATCCACCACGACCACAGCTACATCCATGTTTCCTTTTCACATTTATAAAAAAAAAAAAGTCCCCAAATCCTCATAAATTTACATTATATACTTAATCTCTTCTAAATAAGGCGGGTAATCTGTGTCACTGAGCTGCTTCTTTAAACAAAGATTTTCATCCTCCTTACATAAAGCTATACAAAACATGTAAGCCTGCTGATTTTAGAACAGCCCAGCACACGGTCATCAGTTTTACACTGCAGGCCTGTTTTAATCAACCCTGGCAGGCTTATTAACAGCTCAGTGCAGTCACGGCTGTCAGGATTTAAGATGAAAGGCAACAAGCAGCATTGATAACGCTACCATTCAGTATGTGATCCAACGCCAACGTCATCTGCAGACGTTTGATTTCACGGTGACAGAAACAACAACACGTTTGTTCCCTTCAACAGCAAATAATGCTTTTATTGACAGGTGAATGTGGCTGGCATCAAATGGTCCAATACAAGCTGTTTAATGTAATGGTAACAAAGTAACGAGCGGTTCAACAATCACCTTCACAGAAATAACCAAAACATTGATCATCACAAAAATGATAAAAAGACAACGATAAGTTAACATTCATTCGTTCATTTACAAAAAAAAAAAAAAATTAAAAATGAATATTACAAAAACACCTTAATAAAAAAGTCACTGGGCCTATTTACAGATTCTGTACAGGTGTGAGACGAGTCTTCCTGCTGCAAGAAACAGAAAACAGAACTGTTAGACAAGTCTGCACACCACACTTTTATATTTTCATCAACATTTGTACAGGATGTATGATGCATCTACTTCTTCAAGATCTAAATGTTTTAGCTGTACAAACAACTGAATTGTTCCCCATAGGAGACAAATGTCTAAACTGTGTACGGTTTAGAACATTAATGAAACAGTGGCACACTCCCTCCACCTCCTTACCTATAAACGATTGAGCAGGTTGTTCTGAATGTCTTCATACACCTGGTTGTAGATTTCCTGTTTGGATTTCAAGCCATCGAGGTACACTGCAAAGGAAATGATTTAGTCACATGTTTAATGCTTTTACTCCCAACATACATAGATGGCAAAGATGTCCTTCCATAATCCAGCTGCGACATACCGATATTCAAGCCACTGTCCTCCATCTGTTTCCTGTGTTTCAGGTACATGGGCCACACGTGGCCATCGAACAGGCCAGGAGGGTCAGGGACGGTGTACTGTCTCGTACTGAAAGTGACGAAAATACAGTGAGAACTTCCACTAAGGAAAAAGATGACAAACTCCCAACGGTACGAGTGAAATCTTTCATTTGTTCACCTTCTTCTTCTCTTGCACTCCTCGTAGGGTATTGAGATGTAGTAGCACTTGTCGAAGACATCCAGCAGGGGCCTAGAAGGCAGACAGAAAAGTGACGCAATGATGTACAACATCTTCAGAGTCAAGGGAGTTCAGTTATGCAACTGTTCAGATGGCGCCTTATCTACACCTCTGACAGTCATCACTAGCGCACTGAACACGCAGCAGCAGCGATGTCAGAGTTGCACCTTGACAGCGTCTTTCTGCTGAAGGCCTTATCACTAACTGCAGGACATGCCTGAGCTGGCCACGTGGGCGTCACTGAACACGACTGAGTGGTAAGCACGCCAAACCAACACGTGACACGGCAGAACTCATACTGCCTAATGTGTGTCGCTATCAATTTTTTTTTTTAATGAAACCAGATAAATCAGTTGTTTGAAGATAATTAACTGATTGACTTCAAACAAATGTGCTCACAGTGTCAACAATACTTCATTTATTAAAGGATATGAAAGCTTTAAACCTACGGGTAGTTGTAGAGCAGGAAGCCCTCCACAATCAGGATGTGGATCTGCTCGTCGGTGTTGGCCAAATCGGAGGAAGAAGACAAAGGGACACCGTGAGATCTGGCAAACTTCACCGGGTTCTCAATCCAGCCTTTTATCGTGTTGGTCATGGCCTCCATATCCAACGCCGTGATAACTATAAAGAAAGATTAAGAAGCAAGAAAAGAAATGATGGAAAAAAAAGAAAAAAAAGAAGGTGGTCAGCACAAACCCAAGTAAACAATGTAATTTATTGGATATGTGTTTGTTGTTTGCGAGCTACTGAAGGCTACAATAAACTTGTGATGTGCATGATTATGGTTGTAATGTGTGCAATTATAGATTGTGGGGGTAAACTATGTTAAAATGGGCAGCTATGTGGACATAAGATTAATGAGTCACTGGCAGTCTTCGGGTGAAGTCTTACCATCCCACTGTTTAAAGCCGTCCTCCCCGACTTCTATCTGATCGGGTTTCTGAAATAACAGTGACCAATAAAACACTGCTGCAACCTCACAGCTCTGAACACTTGCAGATCCCACTCACATGCCAGAGTTATTAAGGCCAAACAAGTGAGTACAGAGGGTACACAGCAAGGGGCATGCACAAAACAAAGCAAGCCGTTCACACAAGTATGCAGCTGTGACTAAACTAGGGGGTGGGTGGGGGGGGGGGTGGAAAGCAAAACACATTATCTAATGTAATAGTGCTTATACGGAGAGAAATAAGAAAAGACTAAATAACAAGAGAAGTTGATGTTAACGGCTATCTTAAGAAAATGTAGATAAGGAGTATAAATGGAGAAATTCAAGGATGTAGGGAAGGGAAAACAAGACAGACGCAGTGAGGCAAGACAACAAGGGAAAGACAACTCTGGAGCTAATCTGGAGAACAAAAAGTGGGGGGATGGGGTGGGGTACCACTCAGGGAAGCCCTCCTATTTTGTTGAAATGCAAATATCATGCAGTGTCCAAAGAGGAGAAAGCAGCATGGAAAAAAAACAAACAAACAGACAAAAACAACAATCCACTAGTTTACACTCACCTTGAAAAAGTCATCTTGATGCACAACACAGCAGTTGGGCAAAGTCTTGATCAAGTTATTTGTCAGAGTGGTTTTACCACCATTAGTCACCCTGTAAACAAAAAGGCACAGGGTGATAAAAATGCCCGCTATCACCAAAGCAAGTGTGTTATGAGCAAAATAAATGACCTTACGTTAGCTTTATGGCTGCGAGTATTTATGTGTTATATTGAGCTTTGTTAATATTCAACATAGTAAACAATTTGTGTACATTATTAAGAGTCCCACAGTTTTACGAAACAAATGAAAACACAAAACTCTGGGTGCAACTCAGAAAACAAGTTTAAATGTGTTACATTTAAATATTAAAATGTTGCACAAGTATTATAATAATAATAATAATAATAATAATAATAATAATAATAATAATAATAATAATAAGTTTTCGTGTTATGACAACACTAAACTCAGATCTCCCTCCACTTTTGAGCTGACCTCGCGGTGAATTTTCAAAAGTCCCGCTCGATTTATAACAACAAACCGACCGGACCGGATGTGACTTTGAACATGTTTGTGGCGGGCAGCTGATAAACACGCGGCCAAAAATGATAACAGCTATGAATCTGAGACAAACAATAACTATTACGAGAAAAAAAAAAAAAAAAGTCAACTAAAGCACCGGTTTGGCAAAAACAAACCTGTACGAGCAATAACGACAATGAACTGCACCACACAGTGCAGTCAGAGCACCGCCGCAGCGCGACCCTGCTCCACTGTCAGTGTGTTTAGTCGACTTACAGCAGCCATTTTTCACGTTAACGGATAAAACCGTTGACTTCGTAGTTAAATAAATACGAAAAGCTAGTCAAACGTACCCGCCAATTCCTATAATGCACTTCATCGTCTCGCTTCTTCCGGACAGGTCTCGTTCAAACAGTCACGAACAAGTTTCACCAGGAATGAAAATCCCAAATTTTTAAAATAAGAATTCTAAACGCTCCAAAAATACTTTCAGAAATCTCCCGTTTTGCTCTCAGCGTGTTTCTCTGTACTACTGCGAGCGGGAGGCGCGCTAATTTATATCCAGCTAGCTCTACAACGTCACAGCGAACGTGGGCGTGGTGTGTTCTCGTGGCCAGGCGTGCTCGTGCTCTTTTTTCCCCCTCGTGCTACGTGCCGTCAGAGCTGTTCTGTGTGTACCTTTTTAGCAGCCAATCAGCAGCGGGCAGAGCGCCCAAACCCCTCGCTGGCCAATCAGAAGCCGGTAACTTTCACCCATTTCCTTATTGTTTCCTCGCTTACTGATGTCCATATGAGAGCCAGATGGTGAGGCGCTCGTACTATTCCATTCAGCATCTAATCCACCTGCAGAGTCAGCGGCCTGTGGAAAACTACCATTGATGGTGTCAAATGGATGCATAAAAATAACACTGATATTTTACAGTATGGTCATGTGCTCGGGTGAAAGTCAAATTAGGAGTAATAATAATAATTGGAACATCTCTGAACCAAGTTAGGGGTGACAAATTAAAAGAAAAACGTGAAACAGTCAGTACAACACACTATTTTCTCTCATTTGATGTGTTGACGATAGTCGTAGAAAGCAAGTACTGTTTCATTTACCTTATTTAAGATAAGAAAACCATAATTATATTAATACTAAGCCATGGCAAAATGCCCACCCTCTGAAAACTGGAGTCTGGAGTCTGCTCCCTATAAGTATTTCAGTTTTTCCTTTATTTTGTCATACTTCAGTGAAATTTTAAGAAAAAAATGCTGGGACTATAGTTTGTCTGCTACTAATGTTCATTAAATTAAAAGCAGTCACAGTAGATCATCTGAGTCTTTGGCATGGGGAAAAATATGCTTCTTGTCTCTGACTAATTTTCAAACTATATATATATATAGTATACATATACATCACTATATATATATATATAGTGGTTTATTTGTTGTTAGAGGTTGTTGATAATATATCATCCCAGTGACTGTGAGCATTCATGTGTGAAGTGTGTCAGGAGTGTGAGGGCAGTGTGAGCTCTATTGTGAGCCAGTGAGCAGGACCTACATTTAAAAAAAAACAAAACTTAATTAGGACGAAGGAGAAGTCACGGGTTCAGCTGTGAACTGGAGCATGCCTGATGTTTACTTTCTGCCACAAATGTTCTTGCTAGGGTCGTGTCATAAATGAGGTAAGAGACAAATGAGTGAATATTTCGAGAGAACACGTGGAGGTTCTAGTAGATGTGAATTACAGCCTTCATAAAATGTTTTTTTATGGCCTTGATCTGTTTCCCAGTACGTGTGTTTGTGTCCACGTGCACGTTGAGGCTCAACAGTTGAAAGTTAACATCATAAAGGTGTGATGGGCGAGTCTTCTAGCTGTGTTGCAATTACAAGTCTTCCTAGATCCAAGAAAACGAGGAAGCTTTCACATGAGTGTCTGCAGTCTTCAGCAGCTACAGGCCATCCCTGCAAGTGGGAGGGTCACACTGTAAATCCAGTGTGAGCTGGTTTGTGTAACTTTAAACTAACAATTATGACAAAGGAAACTAAAGCTCACAAGAGCCATCCATGAACATAGTTATGGTGCACTGTAGACTCCAGATAGTTAGGACAGTTTGTGCTACTGTCAAACTACTGTTTTATTACCTCTGAATTTAAGACCAAATCAATTGTTTCCATATATTTTGACAAACAATAGAGAATAAGGAAATGAATGATTAACATTGGCAATGGTTTCATTAAAGTAAATATTTCAGTAGATAGTAGGTAAGTTGGCTTTTCAGCATACAGCATCTTAAAATAAACATTTTTTTTTAAATTTATCATGGCATAGATTCAACAAAGTGCAGGAAACATTCTCCAGAGAACTTGGTCCATATTTATTGACCCAATGTGCTCCCAAATGTGCTCTACTGGATTGAGATGCGGTGACTGTAAAGGCCACATGATCACAGTGAACCCACTGTAATGTTCAAGAAACCAGTTTGAGCTTCGTGACACGGTGTGGTCATACAGGTCTGGACGTGGGCAGGAACAACAATCAGGTAAGCTGTGTTATTTAAACAATGCTCAAACTTTTGGCTCCTTAGTGCTAAACTAAAGAGCCAAAAGCATGCAGAGAAAGTGTCCCCCACACCACTACACCACCATCTCCACCAGCATGAATCGTTAAAACGAGGCAGGGTGAGAGGAGTAAAGGAAGTTAATGACCATGGTTAAACAGTAATGGCCTACAGCACCAACTATCAGCCACCTATAATGACACCTCAGCACATCTGAATAGATCCTATGATTGCAGGGTGGGACAGTGTCTCACAAACAGTTCACACCTTGGCGGTAACGACCCTTGGTTTATTATATGATTAACAGAGGGTCAAATATTCTCAGAAGCACCTCGAGGGGGAGAATCCCACCACGGGTTAAATGATATCTGGAACTCTCTATTAGTTGTTTTGGAACTGAAAAGGTCTCTTAGATTGAGAGAGAGAGACAGAAAAAAGTCCACCTGCTCAAAACATGACCTGGGTGACTGAGAAACCTGCACAAACAATCTTCTGTTGTCTAATTTTAGTAAGCCGTGGTGACTGTAGCCTCAGTTTCCTGTTCTTTGCTGACAGGACTGGCACACCATGTGCTTTTCTGCTGCTGTAACCCATCTGCTTTGCATGTGCACTGAGTTGGTGACACGTACGTCTCAGGGATTTGTGATAAGGAGCAGGTATACCTAATGATGTGGCCAGTGAGTGTATATTGTACCTGTAAACACTTTTCAGAGCTGTCGTTGCATCACGTCACACACTACTGTTTTGGTGCTGAGAAAGAGTCGCCCTGTTACACGTTGTTCTGTGAAAAAGCCGTCACACACCCACCTCCACGTGACACCCAGGAAGTCAAGCTAATATATGCAAACAGCTCAGCGAACATTAAGTACTTTAATACGCGTGTAACCAATTTAAGCCCAGGCAGTGCTCTAAGCACCAAACAGAGAACATATGATGAGGAACAATTTATTCAGTCATATTTACAGGCAGAAACCATCATGGAAGCTTCAGGAAAGTGAAACAGTTCATATCTGAGCAAACATTTTACAGCAGGAAAATGGTCGGTTTATGGTTTGAAACTTTACAGATTTTGTGCTTTTATAGTCAGAATGAACAGTTTATGCATGAGTGTGACTCAAATAAAAAACATAACCAAAAAGTAAAATGCTACACTGTACATTCCTTCATTTTTCTGGATTTCCTCAAAGCATTTGGTTCGATAGGCACTCAGTTTAACCAACAAACCAACGACAGGCGTCCCCCTCACAGAGTGAAGACGGGACGCCGCTCAGGTCGGGTTTGCCAGTGAAAAACACTCTTAAAGGATCACAAAAAGAAAAGTTCAAGCTTTTTGTCCAACGTTCCCACTCTGGAAAGGCAACAGAACAGGAGGAAAGTAAGTCGGCACTTTATAAACAGACTTTTCATTGGTCAGATTTTCTGTACCAAAAATGCATAAGAATGCCCACAACCCACAAAAACAAAAGTCATGCTAACAACAGCTCAAAATGCATGTTAGGAGAGCACAGCGCCTCCTAAACATAAATCTATCATAGTCTTAAACTATCCAAATTCAATAGTGCAAAACATATGAGCAGTTTACGGACAATCAAGTCATGAAGTCCACACAGAAGTAATCCTACGCTTCAGCCTTCCTGCTACAATAATTTGAAAAAATGGAAGACGCGAGAGAACCAGTGTTAAACCGTCCAGTGGTGCTGACACTGCTGATCATTGAGGACGTTTCTGAAGTGCTGAAATGACCAAAACATTTACTCATTATTCTAAAATGAAATTCAAACGTATTAATTGTGATCCCCCTCCAAGAAAAAGCTTCATTGCTTCATGTGCAGTTTGTAAATGTTTGTCTGCTTTATGTCTTGAATTTCATCACATCTTTACAGAATCTATACAAATTTGTTGTAGATACTTTGCACACGTGTTAGTATTACATTTATGGGAACATGTAATATGGAGTTTAGCCAAAGTATTATCTAAATACAAAGCATTCAGTGTTGTATGAAGGCTGTTTATGTGACTATGGTACACAAAATAAACAATATATTGCTTGAACTTCTCTAAATACATTTTACAATCCACGGGGATTCCTGTAGATTTTCTAATATGGGTCACAAACTGCAGTAAGCGCTCACGTTCCTGCCTTTTGTTTTAAACACTCAGGATGACTGAGGCACATAATGACACCAGGTACAGTACAGGTGGAGGCGTACAAAGGAAACTTCACAGAGCTAAAGGATCCCCGCACCAGCAAACGTTAGTACATGTTGACATGTCAGAACAGCATATGAGAGCGCTTCAAAGGGCCTTATGATACAGCAGCTATGAGGTAAAAAATAAAAATGAAGTAAAGTCATTTGATACATTGGAAAAGCCTTGTTATCTACATCTGACGCACACGACATTCACATGAACCGGCACGAATATAAATGTGAGACCGGTTTGTTCCAGTGGTCTCGTACTGACCCAGATCTCAGTTAAAGGAGCTTCAAGGTTTGCTCATATTTTTAAACTGTCACAATTTTCAGGTATTTGCCTTCATTAACTTCAAGCCTGTAATCTCTGACTCAAACAACGAGAAACAAGGAGGCTCATTATAATCCAGCATGAGCTCCCTAACAGCAGATTAAAGAATGACTGAATCGAGCAACGGTTTCAAGTTTTAAATAAAATCTGGTAACAGAGCAGTGACTTCATTTAGACATTTTCAAGTGTGGCCCTAAAACCCCTCTGGGATAGAGGAGGGGTGAGTTCCCAGTGGCATGTGGGGTTATTAATTATGGGACGGAGAATTCATTTTGTTTTGATCGGACAATGACGGCACAAATCGTCAGCGGGATGACGACACGAAGCTTGTGTAGACTTGCTGGACGTTCACGCTCCACTTCAGATGAGCCCTGCACAAACAGAAAAGAGCACAAACAACTGTTATGTCTGTACAATAAAAACATTTAAGTGTGATTTTAGACATGTGCAGCTCTCTATGAGGGACGGAAAAAGGCCCACATTGTGTTTATCTAAAGAAAAAAAAGGCAATTATTTTGGAAATAAGGAAATAAAGACGGGACTTTTGCTTCTAAAATCTTTTACTATCAGTCGCTTTTTGTAGTTAAACTGAAAAGATTATACTTAGTGGTCAATTTATTAGGTAGTACGAGTTGGATCTGCTTTTTGCTTTCCGAGCAGCCTCAGTTCAAGGTGCTGGAAGCATTTCTTAGAGATCTGGGTCTATACTGACACGATAACATCAGACAGTTGCAGTAGATTTGTTGGCTGAAAATCCATGATGTGAATCTCCCGTTCCACCACATCCCAAAGGTGCTTTCCTGGATTGAGAGCTGGTGACTGTGGAGACCATTTGAGTACAGTGAACTTGTCATGTTCAAGAAACCAGTTTTGGGTTTTGCTGCATGGCACGTTATCCTGTTGTAAGCACTCATAAGAAGATGGGTCGGTTCATGCTGACAGGCCATCCCCCACACCTCCATCACTACCAGTCTGAACCACTAATATGAGGCAGGATGGATCCATGCTCTCGTGATGTTTTTGCCACATTCTGACCCTACCAGCTCAATGTCACTGCAGAAATCAGGACAAAACGCTCACCCAGCTGACAAAACCAGCTCATTCCCAGAACAAAACACCCAAACACAAGCACTGCACATTGCACAGCATACACAGTGTAGTCTATGCAGGGAGGAATGCTTGGACCTTTACACAGACCTACTCCACATATGCATAGCACAGCACAGGAGAACCACCTCAGTGGGACAAGATTCAGCTGGATATCTGCACAGGACATGTTTGATTATGCTAATGTTTCCATTTTGGAGCAAGAAGACAGAGGAGACATTTTCATTAACTGTAAATGATCATCGTTTAACGGAGATGGTGGCTTACAGCTTCAGGAATCAGCCACCCACAATGCAGTTTTGGAGTCTCTTCCCAAGGCGATTCAACCCGTGCTCACATAATGAAAAGCGCGATGGAGCAAAGTCTCACAAACGATTAAAACATTGGTGGAAATGACCCTTAACGACTTGCTTCATTAACAGTGGGCCAATAATTCCCAGGATTATGTCCAAAGGGAGAATCCCACTAAAAAATTAAATACCAAGGATTTTCCACCAGTTGTTTTTGAACTGAAAAAGCTTCTTGAATACGAGGTCCAGTTTCCTTCTCCTCAAGCGCTCAAACCTAAAAACTGACCCACATGACAGAGAACCTACACAGACAATCTTCTGTGGTCCAATTTTGGCAAGCCTGTGAGAACTGTAGCCTCAGTTTCCTGTTCACAGCTCACAGGAGCAGCGGTGTGGTCTCCTGCTGCCGTGTACCATCTGCTGTTCTGCTGTTCCACATTCAAAGATGCTCTTCTGCATACCTCCAGTGGTTATTTCACTTACTGCTGCCTTCCTATCAGCTCAAAGATGTCTGGTCATGACCTTTGACCTCTGGCATCAACAAGGCATTTTACCCAGAACTTCCCACATTCGACGTCACTTGAATTGGTTTAAACTTCAGGAGTTTGACTCGACTGCGTCAACATGTCAAAGTGTATCAAACTACTGCCACATGATTGGGTGATTAGAAATTTGCATTGAGGAGCAGTTGAAGGAGTGTACCTAATGAAGTGGCCAGTATGAGTGTATGATGGGTCAGACTAAAAATGATCTCTTTTCAAATAGTTTAACAAATTGACAAGAATCTCGCTTCTGCATCTCTTATTCCTTCTAATCAGTGATGTGTAGCTTAGCACACAGTTTCTCTGAGCATATTAGCTGGACAGTCACAGGTCACTTCTCTATACAACCTTCAGCCACCTGGTTTCAACCAGCATGTACTGCCTCATTAGCAGCCTTACCCACAATGTGCCGCCGTCTTAAGCCTGTAAGGATATCATTGATTAAAAAAAACAACAACTATCCACTGAAATTTTAGCCTAAATCAGATTCAGTACAGGAGTTATCTACCTCAAGGACTGACAACAGGACTTAAAATGAACAGTATTAACCTCTTCAGTCTGCCTTATGTTGATGATAAAAACACCAAAATTGTTTAAATCCAGGGAACTTCATCCAGACATACAGCACAAACTGTGTAAGGCTAAAGTTTAGTGAAATATGTAAAAAAAAATACCCCTAAAATCTAAAAACAAAGCTAAGTTTGTTCCCTCGCTGCAGTCATCACATCACTTAAACGACGTGGAAGGCGACGTGCAAAGAAAGAAACACTGAAGGAGAAAAAGCTCAGCTCATGACAGAACCTCAGTATTTAAAGGCAGCAAACTCCGAGAAGAAAAACAAGAAGCACACATCATACAAGTACCAACTCACACCGTGCAAACTGTGAAACTGCTTCCTGCTCAGTTCTACTAATGCTTTTAGCACCAAAGCAATAAGATGATTTTTTTTTCAGTTTGTGAGCCTGACAATGTGCAACAGACAAATCTATCCAACTATCATAGAACAATAATCAAATATTAGGACATATCATAGACCCAGAGTGGATGTACTTCTATAAACATACACTGGAATTTTTTGTCAATGGTCTGTATTGAGGCGTGTGCGGAGGCTTAATCGTGCGATCGGCGATCGTGGCTCAAGAGTTGGGTGTTCGCCTTGTAATCGGAAGGTTGCTGGTTTGAGCCCCAGCTCGGACAGTCTTGGTTGTTGTGTCCTTGGGCAAGACCCTTCAGAGGGCCTGGTGGCGCCAGTGTTTGGCAACCTTGCCCCAGGGCAGCTGTGGCTACAACGTAGCTTGCCATCACCAGTGTGTGAATGGGTGGATGACTGGATGTGTAAAGCGCTTTGGGGTCCTTAGGGACTAGTAAAGTGCTATACAAATACAGACCATTTAATGGGTGATGTGGTAAACTCATGTGAGAGCAGAGCACCATCTTGTGACTGAAATAAGAAGTGCAATGTTACCTTCAAATTTCTGTCCTTCTCAGAATCCTTGACCTACAATCATTGATTTTGGCCTGAAAATAAGATGAAATAAAAGTAAGAGCTGTGATAATGAACTGAAACCTGATGAGTTTCTGATATACGAGCTGTTTAAGTGGTTTAAGAGGACCTCTACCTCTCAGACTTTTTCACTGGCTCCTGTGGGGCTGGATGCTGTTCCTGCTGTCTCTGCTCCCGCTCAATCCTACACACACACACACACACACACACACACACACACACACACACACACACACAGTTATGTTATTAGATGGGACTGTTCTGCAGCCAATTATCCAGTTCTAAGTGCTTAAGCCACTCTTAATTCTGCACACAATTAGATATATATATATTAATATGCATGAGGTTGGTGAGTAATGCTATTTAAAATTACACAAAGCTATATCTTACCTTTCCCTCCGGGCTTTAATCCTCTCCTCGTCAAATCTGAAAATGAGAGGCGCTGTTATATCCTCACATCACACAGTAAATCCTCATCTAAGTCCTCTTTTTAAGAACTGAGGTGATAATCTTATTTTACATTTATTCAAACAGCAGTCTTGTTCTCGGTTTGATTTACATGAGTAATAACTTTAAAAAAGAAAAAAAGGATTAACCGCTGCCTGCAGGTAAAGCTCATGTTCTCCATCTAGTGGTCACAGGTACTTACTGCACCACACACTCGGGGACATGGACGTGCTCCATGGGCACCATTTCTGCCAGTTCATCCAGGCTGTGGACGTACTGGATCTTATTCATGAACTTCACACTGCAGAGGACGAGAGAAAAGCAACACAACAGTTACACAGAAACATAAAAAGACAAAGATTAAAAACAATCTGCAGCAAACAGATCCACCCTATCAAACTGATATTTTAAATGAGAAACACATTAAAGTTATTATAGTCACTCTGTGTCTCAGGGATGTTTCCTTTCCTGCACATTACACTTCATACTTACTATAAAATCTTGATTTTATTGTATTATTCTGTAAAATTAACCCATTTACCCATATGGGGACACACTCATTTTTTAGTTTGTAGCAACTATGTAACAAAGTAACAAGTGAGCTTAGTTTATAGACTTAACAGGACTGTCTGATCACAAATAGCTATCAGAAAAATAAAAAGTGCATCCCAAACAAGGACTCAGTTCTCAGGAGGTTAAAAGACATCGTGTGGCCTGTATCGATTAACCTTCAGGTCTTATTGGAAAGCGTTCAGTGTTTGGTATTCAGCTTGTTTGTATCACCTGATAAAAGGCCTCGATATAGCCAGGACGGTGCGTATAAACCACGTGGGATGAGCAATGACTAGAGACTTCAGGTTCTTCCTCAATCTGCCAGAAAACAGAAAGAAAACTCGAGCTGCATCGTTGTTCACACGCTTATGGGAAATACACTTTTGCTGCTTAAAAGTTTATTCTAATTTTAATCCCAGCTGCAAAACAGGCCTCAGAGTCATCGACAACCTTTCACTGACTGACAGCTTGAGAAAACTTTTATTTCTCTCCCTTTCACATCTGTCAATATCAGCATTATGTATGTGGGATGATGGAGATGAGCCAGAGTTCAGCGGCTGAAAATAGCTGGTATGTCCATTTGGACATCTCCAAGAAGTTCTATAGAAAGAAATTCTCAATACGCTAGATATCAATCAATTTATTGAACTTTTTTCTGACCTTCTGTCGATCATTTGGTAGCATTTCTTCAGCCAGCTGATGCCAGGCATCTTGTTCCGAGGAGTTGCTCCATTCATGTAAATAATCAGGTAATCCTCAGCAACGAGCATCTCCAGACTGCTCACCACATACCTGGAGGACACGAGAGTTATGATTTCCTGTTGGGTGCAGTTCAAAATGTGTTGAAATAAAGGGCTTAAAAGTGCGAGTAAGTCGGGTCTGACTGAGAGACGCACAGGAAGAGGTTTTCCATGATGTAGTGGTAATCTGCACAGCTGCTGTCAGGCAGGTAACAAGCAGAAAACACAATGATGGCATTCAGGCCTTCACCATAATAACCTGAGGAGAGAGAGTTTAAGATTACAGTCAACAGAACAGAGGAAACATATTGAATGTTTAAACTGTTTAAATATGTTTCAACTACTTCCTGAAAAACATTAACTCATTTGACACATGACTGGGTATAAAGAGAGCATCTTAGTTTCACCAGTTTGCAAAAAATGCATCAACAATACATAAAATTGTGAAGACTTTGAATATCTCGTCCTCTACAGAACATAATATCATCAAAGATTCGGAGAACCCGGAGAAATCTCTGCATGCAGGCGACAAGGGGAAAGTTCATGTTGAGTGCACGCGATCTTCAGGTGTTCAGGCGTTAGTCAGTCATGGAAATCTCAGCATCCGGAAATCACTGCCTGTGCACACGATCAAGGAACACCGTACATATATATACACACTATATCCAGGTTTTTCTTTCTCTGTCTAAACATTTGATATGTTTTCTATATTCTACTGTGCATAAAATAAGACTTTATGAGTTTTGTGAAGCACTGTATTCTGTTTTTATCAACATTTACACAACGTCCCAACTTTTGGGGTTTGAGAGCTTTTTCTGACACTCACCTCCGTGTGTGATGACCCGAAGGTAAGGTCTGATGACCTGCATGTCGATGCGATGTTCCTGTTCTCCGATGATCACTGTTCTCCAGAGGCGTCCGTTGTTGGCATTCCCATCCTCGCCCACCTCTCCGGATCTGTCAACAGGATTTGCTTTCGCTGATGCCACCGGTGTGTCATCTGGGCACGAACAGAGTTAAGCTGAATCATTTTAGTCGAAAGGAAACTTTAATCATAATATGTGTAAGCTCCTTTTAAGTTAGGTTGTGTTACAGAGCCTTTCTTTTTGCAAAGTCTCTGTAAAACTCGACATATAATAGCATGTTTAGGTTAAAGAGCACAGTGTAACTTCTCAGCTGACATTTTATGGTACATGCATGGATACATGTAGTGAATTTTCAGCTTAAATAGGCTTTTTTTGCCTAAAGTTCAGCCTCAGCTTTTTGAAGCTGAAGGATTAATATCAGGAGTAAAAAACAGCGACCTGTTATGGATCTGGTACTTACCTTCCCACTCCAGGTCATTGCCATTCGTGATGAACTCGAGTGAGTCGGTTTCATCTGGCGTGTCGATGTCGTCGACGTTTATGTCCAGGTCATCCGGCGTGTCCAGGAAGTCATCTGACAACAAAGAACCTTCACTTTGATCCAGAGAGAGGTTCATCTCCGGGGCAATCAACGTACGCCTCTTCCGGTGGGATGAGGACACACCGCCACCGCCTCCTCCTCCCGGTGAGCTCACGTTCAGGGAGGTAGGATGAGCTACAGTGAGACCAGAGGGCAGGAGGAGAGAAACTGTGAATCATGCCACACAGAGAGGGGTTTGTTATCAATAATGGTCATTGTTGGTGTTACTTACAGGTTCTGTCATCTGTGAGACCACAGGAGGGGTCCATGTCTCCGTACTCTGGTAGTGGTCTGGTTGGAAACATACATACACTATGTAAGCATCTAGTGCTGTGTTTGTCGAATCTATTACACGACAGAGAGGAAGTTATGATGCTGCAGAGAGTAACGGTTCAGCCAAACAATACAAACAAACGTCATTTTTCCTCAGCTGAGATAAATGTATCCTAAAGCGTGCCCTACTTCTTGACTATGACCTCATAATAAAACGGATCAATGTGATTAGGACCGCGTTAAAAGGTCCAAGCTAGGCGTGGGTGTTGTCACTAATCTGGCTAAGCGCTGAAAAGAAGAGCACGCAGAAGAGGATAGAGATGGTTATTAACTTGTCTCCGGGGAGAGACGACGATTACAGCGCCGCCGGGCAGGGTGTGAGTCAGAGCGGATGATGGAGGGGTGGAGAAATAGAGGAGAAAAAAGTGTGTCTGCATACAAACAAAGTGGAGGCATTTCTGCTTCTGTTTGCACTCTGCACAGAAGGAGGAGAGGATGAGAGGACATCAACATCTTCCTCTTCTTCCCTCCTTGTCAAGTGTGTCTAAAGCAGAATAAGGAAGCAAATGGGGGCAAACGTGCTTGCACCTGCATGTGTTGTTTTGGGCTGTCGGCAATAAAACCCGAGGAACAACCGAGGAGCTGAGTGCGCAGCTGTGCTCTCAGTGGTTAAAAAAACTGGGAGGAGGAGAGAGCTCTAGCGCAGTGTTGTTCAGCAGAGAGGGTCTTAGCTGCATTCCCGTGAAAGCCAACCGTCTCATCCTCCCATCAGCAGGAGGACAGTTGTGTGACAGTGCAGGCTCCTCCTGAGCCAACAATCAGGCTTCAGCCCACAGAAACAGACGCTGATGAACGCTGTGCCTCTATTCCCCCAGGACCCCTGCAGTGACTACTGATCCGCCGCTTCCTTTGTCACAAATGAAGCTCTTTTTTTATAGAAATGCAAACTGACGAGGGGGGCGAGCTCAAGCTCATCTGTTTATGTCTGCATTATCTCTTAAGATGAGCACGAACCACTGATGCTTACCTTACGGAGACAGCACGGGGCTGCTTTTGTCCAAGCCGATCCTTAATGATCTTTATCTTTTACCTCACACACCTCTGTGTCTGGTCTCATTCCCTGTCCTCTCAGCTGCTATGAGCCAGACCGGAGCAGAGCATCACTCTGATTCTTCTTTAATAACTGACTGACCCTCCGTCTTTAACCAAAACCTGCCACCATATTCCTGAACTGGTGTTGTTGATCAGCGACTGCCGTTGCGTCACATGACGTTGCCCGACACCGCTTCCAAGACAGCGCTGCACCTGCTCCCTGGCTTCCTGCCTCCCCCATCCAACAAAGGAGGAGGGAAGAGGGAGGAGGAGGAGCAGGAGGAGGAGGATGGAGCCCAGTGCTGATTTTCATCACACTTTCCTGCTACTTATTTCCTGCTCATTAAGCTCTGAATTTCAGCCACTGCTCATCAAATTCCCATAATTATAAACAATATCGCAGATCTTATCGTGTTGTGGAAAATTACCAATCAGCTTAGAATTTAAAGGAGAATAAGTGGATTTTATTTCATCTTACAATCAGTTTTCATCATCACATCAACATGACCGCGTACTAGATGCCTATAAAAAGTGGAAGGATCATACCTGGGGAAGTCTTCATCCTGCCACTCGTCTTTTACTTCCATGTTCTCCATTCGTAGAGTCGCCTCTGTGGTGCCCATCCCTCAGAGAGGAGAGCAGGGGCCTGGAGGTGTGGAGAGATTTTTTATGAGCAATAGCACTCGCAGTCACAGACCAAAGGTGCCACACATTGCTGCACTGCAGGAACATGTGTTTTGGCCTGTATGCTGAGGGAAAAGTCAGCTCTGTGGTGAGATTTCTCCCAAATAATTGACTCTCTTTCATTATAATTAGGGGGCTTAAGTCACTGCAGCTCACGTGGTTTTTCATCCCCCCGGCCCACCGGAGCACATGTGAGAGGCATGTGACTGGATCGGACTGAGCTCGCTTTTCTGGGCTCAGAAATCCTTCAAAAGTCAAATATGAAAAATGACTTTGGCCTCGCCTGGAGTTCCACAGGCAGACGTGGAGGACAAAACTGACTCCTCTTTAAGTCTACCACACCTCTGCTTTCTCAGGCTTCCGGGCACTAACACCATTAAATAGAAAAACTTTATTTCGGAAAGCATGAATTAATTTGTGCTTAAGAGCTTAGAGAGAATTCTCAGTCAACTGCAAGAGCGTCTCAGTGGATGCTTAATAAGAAGACCTAAAGTTCTGCTTTCCTCATGCTTTTCCGAGCCTGTTCCACAGAGCGATGGAAGCATTTCCACTCTTGGGTTGCAGGTTGCACTTAGAAACAGAATGGGAAGATGTGTTTAGCCACAAAAAATGTGCTGTAGTACAACCAGCTCCAGTGCGATGATGACATTCAGCAGTGCATACTGAAATAATAGCAACACTGTGATATAATCGCTAGGAGTGGTGTGGTTTTGGCAGCAGCACTTGTGGCTGTGTATGAAATGGAAGGCAGCCAAATAACTAACAAAGGAAATAATTTGTTTCCACACGTTTTTTTTTTATTATGCACGAGGAAAATTCTTGTGTGGAGGCAAGCCAGCAGGAGTAAATCGCAAAATCATGTTTATAAAAAAATAAATAAACACCAAGTAACTGTGAGCGGGTGGTTTCTTCCTTGTATTCAAATGAGAACATCAACGATTTCTGCAAAGCCAATCAGCATCAAAAGGTGCAGTAAAATGGCTCCACAGTCTTTCTAGGTCACCCCAAGTGGAACATCCAACAGAAAAGATTTCTCACATTAACAGACAATCCTGCATGCATGTGCAAGCTGTGTGACCATGCATAAAATAAATGCAAGGATGTTAAACTCACACGAGCGGCGTGAGATCTCCCGATGTGGAGCGTCTTCCTCGTCCTCAGTCACAGATGCAAAGATTTGAGGGGAGACCGCCCCGCTGCTCCACATCAACAGAAAAGCGTGGGTCAGTCTGAAATTCCTCCTCCTCTTTCTCTCTCCGTCTCTCATTCATTCGTTCGGATTCACGCATGCGCACTCTTGCACGGACACAGTCATACAGTGTCCTCGATGTCCGCGGCTCGCCAGCAGCAGGTGTCTGAGGACAGGGGGCACCTCTGTTCTGGACCACCCCCTCCTCTCCTCCGCCTCTGGTCACCTTTGTTGGGGAAAGACTGGCCGTGAAGAGCGAGCCGACAGCCTTGCCTCTCAGCTCTTACTTCCACACCACCGAGACACAAAATTCCTTTAATGGGAACGCATCTGCTCTGGCATCGTGATCTCTCTCTATATATTGACACCCCCCCTTCCCTTCTCCCTTCATGTGGACCCAAATACCTTCGGAGAAGCTTTTTCTTCTCACCACAGTATCAATTGAAAAGCTTCTTTGGGCTTCCACTGTATTTACATTCCTCCATGGAAGTAGCTTATTTATCCCTGCAGCAACTTGGGAAAAATAAGCACCAGCCTCTGTCTCCTTTTAGTCCCATCAGATAATCCTGCTGTTGTTTTCAGTGGTGGTCTGTGTGGCTGCTGTTCCCTGGCAACAGCATCTCTCTCCATCCATAGCCTCTCTCCACCCTCTATGCCTCCTTGCTCGAGCCTCTTTCATACCTGCTACCCCACAACATGAATTATTCAGACCCTTACTTCACTTTCTGCCAGCCAATCATATCACCCCTACAGCTTCCCTGCATACTATGGCTGAAAATACTTGTTCTGCACATTCCTAAAAGGTCTTTTTTATTCGGTCCATAAGGCCTCGTGAGTACTTACCTGCGAGAAAAAGCTTTTAACAAATATTTGTGTCCCTCTTATGCATAATAAGGGTTTTCCTCTCTTTTGTTTTTTTGTACTGATCCTGAGCTGATGCCTTTAAAACCCCAAGGTCAAATGAGTCTTTTTAGCATCATGGACGAGTGCACTTTTATACGAAACAAGCAGAAGAGCTGGATGTGATGGTGTTTGGTATGACTCACCCCAGGCAGTTGGGTTAACATTAGACTCTACCTCAATTATCAGAGGCACGCAACACCCGTCCAATCACCCAGCCATACATACCCAGAGTATTAAGCAAAGCGAGAGCATTCACTCCAGCGTACTTCCGTCTCCGCTAAAATTTATTCATTTACTTATATATCAATTAATATTTCCTAAAAGTACGTATAACAAATAATAATGATACAAATCAGTACAAAGTGTAAAAGAGTTAAAAGCAGAAAAACGATGGAAACAAATTAAAGCAGTGCCTTTACTAAAGCGTAAAACTGGAGTTAATTAGTTATATTGACTTTTTTAAATTACAGTTTAAAAAAAATATATGATCTGTTTGTTGAAATGTAAAATAAGACCAGATAAAAAACAAAACAAAACAAAAACAGCTATATATAGGCCATTTAGTTTGTGTGGGGCAAAGCAGAACAGAAATTTAAAAAAAAAAAAAAAATAGTAAGTTGTGGATGTCACTAGATTGTCATTTAGCATGTACAGGGTAAATATATTATATTTCTAGCACTATTGCTAAAGTTTGTTCATGTGTTCTCACGCATCCTCTGCTATGTCACTATTATTTCAGCAGTTTCAGGTTGGGTTTATCACTAGACTCGCATACAATTTTGAGCCATGTCTGAATAATGTTTATGACACAGATATACGGTGTCATTAAGCGCTATAATAATAATAATAAAAATAATAATAATGAGAAGAAGAAGAAGAAGAAGAATTTAATCTCAGCGGTTTTGATATTTTTTAGTGCGCATGCGTGTAGCGATTAAGTTGAGAAGTTATGAAAATCGATATATATTAACAAGGATATCATATATGTATTAAAATTATACAGTGACCGTAGACTTTACATGGCGCCCACGCAGTTTCTCGCTGAAAGCTCCCTGTTTGTAACCGTTGTTACAATGTTTTTCCGATCCAGTTCCGGTATGTGACCGTTAGCAGCAGTCGAGGGGGGGAACTATCTTGAGTTTCGGTGTCACCGCTCCGCTGCTGTTTGTCAGCATACTGTACTGTACCGGAGATGCCAAGATGGCTGCAAGCAACTATTTCGGCTTCACACATGGTGCCGGTCCGCAGTACAGGTAATTCATGTGACGTGGGTTGGTGTCAGCCAGCATGTTGAGCCGCAGGTGTCAGCTGCCGAGGTGTATCGGCGGAGACACGGTCACCCGTGGGGTTTCGCTGCGTGGCAGCGCAGGGATACACGGCTAGCTTGACCCGCTTGGTTCGGTTAGCTAACATTAGCTGGCCGAGATCGCAGGCCAGCGCTTGCAGCTTGACATTAGGTGAACCACAGCGCTATACAGCAGCACCAGTTGGTTCGATGCTTCAACACTTACTGTGCTGTAAGATCATTAAACGGGGTCAGCAGAAAGAAGTGTTTTAGCTGGGTAACTAAACCGAGCTGGCTGCAGCTGTGACGGGTTAGATTTTGGCCGGCGTTTAGGATTAAAGAGGGCCAACTGTCATCTGACATCACTGAAGGTCTTGTATCCCCAAACCGCATTTTCTGACTTATCTGACATGCAGCCATACAGAGCAAAGAGGCCCACGGAAAAGCAGCAGCAGCAGCATTTGCATGGTTTGGCTAAGTTTGCCTGCTTAATGTAGCCTTTCAATTTGACAGGTAATCAATTAGTGATGTAATGGAGCCATCATCCTGCGGTTAGTGAACTGTGAAGGTTTTCATGCTTTGTCTGTTGTGCTGCATTAAGCCAACAAACCTGACAAACAGGAGTGGACTGCTTTCCAGCGCAGTGTTTCCTCTGCAGCCACTTTGTGCTTTACTCTCATACATTTGTATTAAAATTCACCTCTATCATTCTCTGCCGCCAGTACTGATAAAATATGCAATATTTAACCTTATGCTGCACACCATATCTGTGCTGATAAACTGGTTATAGACAGGAGTTACCAGTTCACTCTGCACTCCATCATGTCAAGGCAGTGATCCAAACATCTACAGCATTTCTGTAAAGCACACTCACAAGCCGAGAGGTTTAAACATAATAACAGAGAGTCTCAGAATATTTTGACCTGGATTTAGGGCAGCAGTGTCGTGCCGACTACACTGAGTTGGGTTCCCAATCATTTTGGGGGAAATATGTGGGAGCACATGGTGTGATGGTTCTTTAAAGTTTTCTCTAAATTTCTGGCAGACGTCTGTCACGTTCTGTTGATTCAGGCCATTTGACGTGCAGACATTTTTTTTAAGTTTCACTAAATAAACTAAGCTTGCTGGCAGTTTTCTTTTGGCTGTGTCGAAACCTGTTTGAAGAGCTGTCAGGAATTCCTCTGTCAAGAAACACACAGTGCTTTTGTTTTGTACTTTTAAATAAAATCGTGCTATAGACTTACATGTGTGCTCTTTTGTGACCTTAAGAGCTGGACCCAGTCCTGCTCTTCACAGATTTTGATCTGGCCCACCCGTTACTTTAGCTGCTTCATAATTTAGGTCGTAGCTGTGTATCGTGCCCCTTGCACACATGCGAGACTAAATAGACAGGCGTGCTTCCACAGCTTGTGCAATCTAACAAGCTGACTAACAGCTGAATCTTTGTAGAGCCCACGGCGTGACCCTCCACTTGTGCTTGTGCGTGGTTTTTCTGTGTTAATCACCTTGCGGTCGTGTCCTGGTACTTTATATGCAGTGCCAGCCCCGAAACAAACGAATGAAACGCTGGGACTTTCTTACTTCCCAAGTCCCGGGAAGTTTTTTACACTTCTTTGTACGTTCCCTCACAGTCATTCCGGTAGTTTCTGCAATCTCCCTCCAGGAGTTTGTTGACATCCCTATGTCCCTATGTTGAGTCCCTATGATTATTATTCCTTATACTAAGGTGTTAATTGATATTCTCTCACTGATAAATAAAACAAACTGCAGTGAAAAGTAGCTGGAAATGCACAGGAGAAATCAAAGAATTGGCCATTGTTGGCACAGCATGTAGCTACATTTCCAGGGAAGTGCAAGTCGGCTTTGAGTGTCGCTCTAACTGCAGCGAAAAGAAAGTTTCCACTGACGTGGGAGATAGACTGTTTGCACAGAGAGTGCTGTGTATCTGTTTGCTGTATTTTCAAAGAATATAATTCACATGGCTGGTTTGAAGTTTGAACCCCAAACAAACAAAGATAAGGCGTAACAGACGGAGGCGTGCAGCTGCAGCACTGTAAGTCTTTCTAAAGTTGCATCGTTTGGAGCAGGAAGGGCAGGTTGTACTTTAGTGTACATCCAGTTTCTGTACTGCACAGTTAATCCGCCTCATTAATGTTTTTGTGTTATATGAAACCTTTTCCACAGGCTGCATAAGACTTGCAGACAAATCTGCAGAACAACATTAAAAATTCATTACTTTGCTAGGATTTATTTATAACATAAAATATCAGTGAACTGTATAAATATGTCACTGTTGCTCAGGTCCTCTGTGTGACCATTAGTGACAATGAATGTGACACCTCTGCCTTTAAGGCATCATTTAATTTAAGCCCACTAATTTTCTTGTCCAGACTGACACTGAAAGCTGTCAGCTGAAGTCACTGATGTCATTGCCTATAATTACTGTGTGCCTTCAAAAACATGCAAACATGCTGAGGAGCCATGCATGTATTTTAAAGTGATTGGTAATGATACAGATTCAAGATTCTTTATTTGTCACATTCACAGTTATACGAGTACAACATGCAGTGAAATGTATCCTGACACGCTCCTCGCCTGTGCAAAAGGGGAGAGAAGAACATTATGTACATTTAGTGAGTGTATACAGGAGGACATTATGTGCAGTAAGTGAATTATGTACAGTAAATGGATCAAATAAAATAGACAATCTGGAAATTTAAATTTGAAAATCAGAAAAATGTACATTGTGCAAGTGGGTGTTAAAGTGTCTAGAAGAGTCAGGCTGGGATGTGTTAGAGGAGTGAGTCCTGTCTCAGTCACTTATGGATGCTGTGGGAGGGTGGGGGGTGGGGGGCATGTTCTGGTTTAGGACCCGGATGGCTTGAGGATAGAAGCTCCTCTTCAGTCTCTCTGTCCTTGCCCGGATGGTGTGGAACCTTCTGCCTGTTGCCGGGATCCGGGTCCTTCAATATCTGAGCTCCTCTAGTTCAGCATCTCCTGCTGTAGATGCCCTGAAGGGAGGGGGGAGCAGTCCTGCAGCAGCGTTCTGCTGTACGGATCACTCTCTGAAGAGCTTTTTGGTCCTTAACACAGCTGTTCCCATACCAGGATGCGATGCTCTGTGTGAGGATGCTCTCCACAGCACCTGCATAGAAAGTCCTGAGGATCACTGGAGAGACCCTGAACCTCCTCAGTTGTCGGAGGTGGTACAGGTGCCTAGCCTTTTTGGACTGGACCTGATGACATAAGAGCTAAGAATCAATATGATGTCATAATACTAGAATCAGACCAATATTGGATTTTTAGTTACTAATATTTGATTTAAAAAGCCAAAATTCCATTTTATTGGCCAGTCTTTTTTTCTTTCCAAATTCAGCAGAACAGCTGCACAGTGCCCTCTGGTGGACCAGCTGTGCAATGTCAGCACTCATAACAAGGTTGAAGGGTGTTTCTCTCGTCTCGTCTTTTCTCATTTTCTAAACCACGATACAGACATTGCAGCTCAGTCTACAGTGATGCATCACAATATCTGTGTAACTGAGACAAAAATGAGCTAAAAAGGCAAAATGAATAAATAAATCATGAATCATGAATTCTCTGCACTGTGATTTCAGTGAGAGCGTGTATCATTATTCTTTGTTTTTCATCAGGTGGCTTTTGAATCTGTTAGCGCTCAGATTAGTTTGTTCACTTTAATCATAAATGAGAAGTATTCTGTAGTTACTTCTTAACTGTGTTTGATTATCATCTTTCATTTCTGCTGTAATAAATTAACGTTTCAGTTTAAATGAGTCTCAGCGTTGTTGGTGCTGCACAGCGTGCTGACTCCAAAAACTGAGTAAAATTATCACCACTGTGGTCGTGTGCATGCTTTTTGCATATTGTTAATCAGTCCTGCTGTTTCTTGGTTGCAGGTAAAATAACTAAGATAAGTGATAGTAGTTTCCTTTTTGCACCTGATGGTGATGTCAGTGACTCACCTCTGTGGTCAGCTAACGAAGATATTTTGGACAGAATACTTGTTGGCTTGTCACATTCCTGTGGTAAATACCTGACAGCGTGGGTGTGACAAAATAGTTTAAAAAACATTTTTTTTGCTGCAATGACAGTAAAATGTTTTGAGTCATTTAAATGTCATCGTCTTCCTTTCTTTCCCTGTCCTGTCCTGCAGTACCCAGCCTCCCCCGGCTTACTCCCATCCCTCCACAGCGAGTTACAGTGTCCAGCAGGCTCCGGCTGTGGCTCACGCTGTGACCGCCTCATACTCTCCAGCTCCGGTCCAGGCCGCCCGGCCTGTGGTCTCGGCCCCTTACCCGGCCTACCAAAGCCACCAGGCGCCCCCGGACTACACCTACAGACAGCCCGATCCCCCGCAGCCAACCACTACCCCACAGACGTACCAGGTATACTCAGACACGGTCAGTTTCTTTGCGCTTCTCTTATGATTTCTGCTCTTCTGTTTCATTTTGCATGCCAGAATTTTGCAAAGCAGGTTTTGTTTTGAGGAATTTTAGACTTCAGCTGATTTAATCTGATAGAGATTCTGTGCACGATATTAAATTGTCTGCATTGCTCAAGTTTTAATATGTGTGGGTTGGATGCTCTCTTGTAAACAGCAGCAGGACAACTACAATTACGGGCGTCCTGCTGCAGTGACTACCTATGACAATAAACAGTACTACCAGACGAGCATAGCAACGGCTCAAAGGACGCCTACAGAGAATTACTACCAGACTGGTGAGTCTTTTTAGTTTCATTCCCAGTGTCCAAACAGTGTGTAAAATGAGTTGATTTCTGCTTTTTATGACTAATAATATTAGGTTGGTGCATTTAAACTAGCTGATTTCATTTTAAACCACCTTTACATTCCCTGCAGGGAACCTATGATTATTTTTCTTTGCAATGATTTCTCACTTTTTCAACTCTATTCATCGTCTGGGAGAACATTTCATGACACATACAGCACGCTACATTCTCCACGATTAAAGAGGTTCAGCGTGGAAGTTGAAACTTTACCCTCATTTGGTTTCAGTGAATAAAGAAACAAAGATCTGTGAATAAAAGAAAACACAGTGACTGGTACAGGAAGTTGACCAGAGTGGTCATTTTTTAATCTAGCATACTTGTGTGTCAGCGTGTGATCTAACGTAGCTCTTGATACCCTTGTTACAGTTTTCCTTTTAGATAAGACGTCGATATCAGTCACAGTTTCTCAGTTTGGAAGAATAAAGTCCAGCAGCTGAGCGCGTGTGAACCGTTCTGCTTCTTCTTTGGTTAGATTTTCGGTGCGTAACTCGTCCTGCAGCGGCTGCGGCTCGATCGGGAGCAACGTGCTGTGACTCATCGACTCATCCGTGATGCTTTATTCTAGAAATGTCACGAGCCTTTAGACTTTTGATGACTGCTTGGTAATTCTGTGATGTGATTCAGTACAGCTGCTATTGATCGTATGAACAACATATTCGGATCCCTACAAGCTGTTTTTCCTTCTATAAATGTCCTTCAGAACCAGGTAGCAGCGTTTGATGGATCCACATACATCCCCTGAGCTCCTACTAGTTGCCGATAACTTCAGCAGCTTTACTGACACTCAAAATGTCTTTGTCTTTGTTTTGTTCCTTGTCCCTGGAAATCATTGAAGCAGAAATGTATTGATTGACTCTTTGTGAGCGTGGCACAGAGATGAAACGCCGGATGTGATGCAGCAGATTATCAGTGCAGAACAATGCCCGATAACACATAAGTGCCTAAAACGTCTGCACTGTTCTCTGTGTGCACATCTCTGGCACTCATTTGTTAGTGAAATGAAGATCCTGCCAAAAACTCTCTTGAACACGAACTCTATGACTCATATCCTTCAGCTCTCTCTGTCCTTCCTCTCCACCTGTGCTGCTGCTCCTCTGTTTTCCTTCACCCCTCAATTCTGTCGCATTTTTCTGTATCAGTAGGAGTGAAGAGTGCTTACAGTCCAGCCACCTCCACTGTGTACAACCAGCCGCCTCCCCCCCAGAGGCAGGTGACAGCGCTGAAACCCCTCGCCCCCTCCAGCTCTGTGTCTACCAGCTACAACATCTACCCAGTGTCCACGAGTGTCCAGCAGCCTCTAACGCCAGTTTCGTCGTACACGCTCGGCTCCTCGTTCAGCTCCAGCGTCGCAGCCACCTCCTACTCAGGTGAGGTCAAACAGGCGATCGGTTTATAGACTCACTTTAAAGCTGTTAACATGAACATTTCAGCCAACTTGTTGTTATTTCTTTTTATGTATTTTTGTTACAGGTAGAACTGAACAATCGGCTAAAGCTAGAAAACCTGTTTAATTAGCTGCACATTTAACTGTACCTGGACACAGGCTCGTGCTACTTAGTGCTGAGTTACATACAATCTAATATTACTCATCAAAGCTGAAGCTCAGACATGTTGGATGTGGAAAACAAGAAGGAAGGTAGAAACTAATGTAGCTCACAGGTACACACGGTACAAGTTACACAGACATCCAAATGAAAGCAAGCTCAGACTAAATGATTTTAAATATTTGCCTTTCATTGGTGGATAATGTGTTACATCACTGACATCTCTAAAGCTGAAGCTCAGATGTGAAAGCAGATTGGATGAAACTGAATGCAGCTTATTTCCTGAATGACTGCTGACTGTTCATGTTTGACCCATATCCTGCTTGCTTTAGTGTCCCTCTCTCTGCTCTCTCACCCCTCAGGCATTAGCTACTCTGGTTATGATTCAGTCGGCTACACCTCGGCATCCACCCCCACCTATTATCAGCCGCCCCAGCAGACTCTGTCCCAGCCGCAGCCGCAGCCGTCACAGCAACCTCAGCAGCCGCAGCAGCCACAGGCCCCCGTTCAGCCACCACCCAAGCAGCTGACCAGCTCGTCCTGGAGTAACTCGGGCAGCAACATGGTGACCGCTCCGACTGGAAACACCTACAAAAAGCCCACGTTTCACCAGAGCAAGCTGCAGAAGCCCAAAGGGCCTCCCAAGCAGCCGCAGCTTCATTACTGTGACATTTGCAAGATCAGCTGTGCAGGCCCTCAGGTAGGCGAGCATAAATGAGGAAAACATTTTTAATTTTGTGTTTCTGGAGTTTCCCTGATGTGTTTTCATTATTTTAGGAACGGCTCTATTAGATGAGTCATTTACTGCTGTTGTCGTGTTGCACATGAGACTATTTAGCTGCCTTCTTAAAAAGGACCTTGGACTGAAGCTAGTAACAGATGTCCTCCTGCTACTCTGGAAATCTGCAGTGAGCTGGAGCGCCAGTAGGGCCAGTAGAGAATATGTTCCTGTCCCAGTATTCAAGCTTACCGAGGCTGCTGAGCCTTGGACAGGCAGTGGATTATATAGCTGTTATGAAGTTGTGTAGTAGTAACACAGCACCAAATAGGAGCACCTTATTAATTCTAATTTATATAATGCCTAGCATTATAAATCACTAAAATACAAGCAGATTAAAAAAAGACGTTAGAGTATTAGCGTTTGCTACAAAGGTGTATATAAATGAACGCGTAGACTGTTTTAGATGCTTCGTATCGCTGACTGGCTTTCTTCACTGCATTAGACGTACCGGGAGCATCTCGAGGGCCAGAAGCATAAGAAAAAGGAAGCAGCCCTAAAGTCTGGAGGGCAGACAGGGACCAGCAACGGCCCCAGAGGGGTCCAGACGCAGTTACGCTGTGAGTTATGTGACGTCTCCTGTACAGGAGTGGACGCTTATGCTGCTCATATCCGTGGGTCCAAACATCAGAAGGTACGCGTACCTGTGGGGCTTTTCTCCCCATTTTTCTGTCTGTCCATATTTGCTGTTATTAAAGGAATAAAATAAGCAGCTGACATGCTTTCAGTAGTGATCGTGACTGTGGCGTACCCATGTGATGTTCCACTTGACCTGCCAAGTCTTGGAACAAAACCTCCCAGAGGGATTTGGGATGGGATTAAGTATCAGCAGCCTTAAATGGGTCTAACTCCTTGTGTCTGTCTTTGTCGACCTCGGAAAGGTGGTGAAACTTCACACCAAGCTGGGGAAACCTATACCTTCCACTGAGCCAGTGTTAGTGAATTCTACTCCAGTTGTCACAACCACGACAGCCGGGAAGCCTTCAGTCCCCTCCTCCTCCTCCTCCTCCTCGTCCTCCTCCACTTCTGCATCGACTACTGCAACTCCTGCTGCAGCTCCCAAACTGGTGGCTGCAAACAGCACGGCTAAAACAACAACACCAGTCAAGAAGCCCCCACCTTCCAGAATAACTGTCATTTGTAAGTTTGTTCAGCTGTTATATAACGTTGGACCTTTAATATTCAGTGTTCACTAATTCAGATGAACAGTGCACACTTACCTTAGGAATGATAATAATAACAATAATAATAAAAATAATTCAAAGGAAAAACATTTGCTTTAGCAGGTTTGTGTGGTTTATATCTGTATTTATGTTTCGGATGATTTCACAGATGATCTAAGTAGCGCCTCGTCATCGACAGCATATCCGATCCATCTTTATTCACTTTAAAACCCCAGCACAGGACCGACGTGCTGTACAGTCAACACGTTAAGAACAATAGAAGAAAACAAAACAGTAAAAAATAAAACTAGTGCTGCACGGCGTTAGCGCGCTTAGCTCGTTAACGTGTTGACGCCATGCAGCACGGGGCGATCTGCGCTAACTCGCTAACAGAGATTTGCCGTGTTAATGCAGTTATGGCGTTAACGTCGTTTTAACGAGATTAACGCTGACAGCACTAAATAAAACACATAATACATAAAAATTAAAACAGCGCTATATTTAAAAATAAGGTAAACCAGCATAGAAACTAAATCAACTAAAATAAAACTAGAACTAAAAACCAACATCGCACCAGGAGTCAAAGGTCAGGGTGGTTTTCAGGAGATAAGAAGTCTGTCTTCTCTCTGAAGGCAGATCGTTCCACAGTTTTGGAGCTGGAAGCATAAACAAAATAAACTGAAATGCAATTTCACACTAAACACGTTTGCAGTGCAGCTGCAACTGTAGTGTTTAGTTTCTGTAAATCAGTCAAATGAATTGCAGTCTATTAATGACACTATGGGGACTATTTGTTTTAGGCAACTTGACTTACGCAGCACACAGCGCTGAGCACAAGACAAAGGAACGCTATGCAAACAATACGATGACTAAAACCTGTAAAAATGTACGAATAAATGTTTTGTTAGATAAAAACGATAAGATGAGGAAGATTTAACAGCTCTAAAACGGTTTGCAGAGAAATTTCACCTGCAAGGACAGAAAAGGAATATTCTGTGTTCTCTTTGTGGTTGCTTTAAATTAGTTCACATTGAATGCTGTTTAGTGTTTATTAGTCAGTCGTGTCTCTTTCCATAGCCGTTTCATTTAACGCTTACTTCTTAGAAATTCCTGTAGTTGTGAAACTGTTGTTAAACTCGGGGATCAAACTGGAAGCAGAAGAGCTGCGTCTTCCAATAAACGAGCCTCGAGTATTCCTTCAACAACCTCTTTAAAGTGTTAACATTTGCCCTGCTTCACAGCCAATAAGCCAGCCAGCACTCCCACTGCAGCTGCAGCAACAGCAGCGGCGCCGGTGGTGGTGGCAGCCAAGGTCGAGGAGCCTGCGCAGCCGTCAGTCCAGAAGATGGAACCGCAGAGTGAGGATGAGGATGGAGACAGAGCTGGAGGCCAGGGAGACATCCAGCCAGTGGGACACGACTATGTAGAAGAGGTAGGCAGGAAAAGGGTTTTAATGGCAGTCCAGTGACGGACAGCAGCTGTGAGGTTATATTTATCAGCTTTATCCTGCCTGCAGTTTCCAGTCATTATGGGACACAGCAGCATTCTGTCTAACCAAGTAATATATCTCTAATATTCGTGAGGGTGATTGTTGTAGCAGTTATCAGGACTGACATGGAGCCTTTTAGGTGTAATTGTGACAACATTACACGTCATTTTCTATCATTATGAGCTGCATTTATAAAGATTTTATTACTGTTTCAAACTCATGCCAGTTCTCATTATTTTCAGGTTCGTAATGATGATGGAAAAGTGATTCGATTCCACTGTAAACTGTGCGAGTGCAGCTTCAATGACCCCAACGCGAAAGACATGCACCTGAAGGGAAGAAGGCACAGGCTGCAATACAAGGTAGAAATAAAGAAATGGGCTTAAAGAGCATTGCTGAGCCAAAGCTGCATATTCTGGAACCTTTGCAGAGGTTGACAATCCTCACGGAAACCATTTGTCTGTTGTGAAGTAATAGCACGCGCTTAAATGACAGTTTGGTCCAAAGCGGTGATTCCCAAACAGCTCAGCTGAGATATGCCAGGGAATTTTCTTTATGGAATGTTTTTTAGCACCAAATATGATGTGATGGATTTTGACTGAGCAAGACCTTAATCTAATCTTGTCAGCCACAAAGTAGCATACCTGCTTTCTCTTCTATTGTAACGCACCGTCGTTTACAAAGTGGACATGGGGTGGTGCTAAAGAGAGAGCAGTGAGGTATTAAATCGAATGAGGGTCATTTTCAAATGGATTTGTATAAAATCTGGTTCTAAGCGGAGTCGTTCCATCTCAGCTGTCCAGAGCCAAACGGAGGTTAAAGTCCGTTATGGAAAAAAACCACTGTCGGGTAATCGTCCTGATGCTGCGAAGAGACAGAGCAGAGAGAGAACATGTTCGTTTGATCTCATCACATGTGTTCTGTCCCCCTCTGTCCCTCTGCAGAAGAAAGTGAACCCAGAGCTTCCCGTGGAGATCAAACCCAGTAACCGGGCCAGGAAGCTGCAGGAGAGCAAGCTGAAGAAGCAGAAGCAGAAGGCGGTGCTGAAGCGGCAGAGAGATGACGAGCAGCGCTGGCACATGGAGATGAGGTCAGAGGTTGGCCGGGGGGGGGGGGGCATGCATACAGGTAAAACCAAAGAGGATGTGCCAAATTTGAGTAGTTGACTGGAAGATTTGCATGCATGCGTGGAAAAATGTAACTTTTTACACACTTTTACACTTTTCTCATATTACGTTTCTGATATCACTGACCCCCAGAGAAACGTTACAGTGAAATCAGACTTCACATTTTTCACCAGATTAAAAAGTTCCCTGTTCACATTCTCAGGTTCACTCCAGCTGAATCTTAGGGAATGCTCTAGATTTTGGTGCAGGACTTTTTATAAGTCTGATGTATTATTAATGGCAGACAGAGCGTGCGCCCCCCTCCGCTGGAAAAAATTATTCTTGACGAATGGCATTCAAATCCTTTCCTCCTCCTGCAGGCGATATGAGGAGGACTTGTACTGGAGGAGAGTGGAGGAGGAGCAGATGTACTGGGGGGAGCAGAGACGCAGGATGGCACCTCCACCTCTGATGAGCCGCCCCGGGATGCCAGTGCCCCCTCTACTGGTGAGCATTGAAACAGCATCTTTGTTGTTCATCTGTTACCTGTACAACAACAACAAGATCTGATTCCACTTTCTCCTCCCGTCTCTCTTCAGTCTTGTGTGCGTCGTCCTGACTCACTTGACGACCGCCACATCATGGCCAAGCACTCCACTATTTACCCAGTGGAAGAGGAGCTGCAGGCTGTTCAGAGGATCGTCTCCCACTCGGAGAGAGCCCTGAAACTGGTGTCAGACTCTCTGCTGGAGAAGGAAACACTGACTGATGATGGTGCTGCTGAAAGAGGAGATGAAAAAGGGTAAAAACGTGACTTCTGGCAGATGATTCCCATTTATCCAGCATGTGATTTTTATTTATTTATTTTACATGCTGTACATTTCTAATAGTTCCCAAAGCAGAAGAATAGAAACAATTCAAAGCAACCTTTCAAGCCTGTGTCTGTGTGTCTGCCTGACAGGACTGAGAGCCCGGCCCGGCTGCTGAAAGGCGTGATGAGGGTGGGAATCCTGGCCAAAGGCTTGCTGCTTCGCGGAGACAGAAATGTGGAGCTCATCCTGCTGACTGCAAAGAAACCCACCATCTCGTTACTGAAGAGCATCGCCAAGCAGCTGCCAAAGGAGCTGGCGGTAAGCAAATCTCACAAAAGACATACTGTAGGCAACGGTTTCACCTTTCTGTGATGTGTGGGACTTTGATCCTGAGTTATCCGTTATTTTGACAGTTACTGTGTGTGGGATTAAAAAGCAGAACTGAAATATTTCGATGTGCAGTCGCGTTATCAGGCGCTGTAGATATTTTAAAGAAGAAATTATTGTTTGTCATCCACTGACTTATGACTTCAGTCATAAGGCCTGGACGCCGAGGTTTCACGGTTGTGTAAGAAAAAGACAGAAAACCAGAAGTTTTCACTTGTAATACTGTTTGTTATACAAGAGGAAACGAGGTTTTAGCAACTCGAATACCAACCCAGAAAAATCCCACTGCAGTTCATCAGGTACACCAGAGCAGGTGACTGTATGTCAGTGAGCATGTGTCCCCCAGAGCCAGAAAAAAGCAGTTTGTCATCCACACGTACAGTCGTGATAAGAGGAAAGTACACCCAGTCCACGGTTCTACTTGTCAGGACGTAATAAAAATACTGGTGTCCTCAGAGGGATGAGCAACAAAGCGTGACGTCGTGCATTGCGTGTTTGTCTGTTTAACAAAAACTAAATTAAAATGCAGAAGCAGAGTGTGGAAACATATAGGACACCCTATGATTCAATCATTTTCTGTATGACTGTCAGTCTCTCACGTCATTGTAGAGGCATTTTGGTTCACTCGTCTTTCCAGCATTGCTTCAGTTCATTGAGGTTTGCAGGTTTGCGCATAGCTGTCTTAAGGCTAACGTCTGTGCACCGTCTCTTTTCGGTCATGCTACTCTTTGGGTCACTGTCCTGCTGCACGACCCCAATATTTGGGCAAGCTTTGGCTGTCAGGCAGACAGCGCCAATCCAACACAGCTGACCGAGGTGCGGTCCAATTAAAAGACTGTAATAAAATACAAAAAGACTTCTTAAACAAAAGGAAAAGTAACAGTACAATAAAATGTACAATAAACAATATGAACACCCCGCACTCTCAGTTTGGGGACAACAAGGAGGGACAGGGCAGCTGATCTGAGAAACCTTTGTGGGGATGTATATCTGCCTTCATGGTTGCTTGGGTACTGTGGCTGCAAAACAAGCTCAAATCATCAGCTGCGTTTAACAGCTGGTTTGAGGGGCTTTTGCTAATACACCGAAATGTTTGGTTTTCATCAAACACGGTGCTGTGCGTTGTGGTCAGACGCCTCTGAGATAATTTGTTCCAAGTCATGTGGTTTCCTCAGATGCAGCGTTGCAAATCTAAGTCTTGCTGCTGTGTCGATTTTAGAGATAAGAATCTCCTGGCAACCTGCACTCAGTCTTTTTATAATTATACTGTCACGAACTTTAACATTTCCTGACGTATGAATTTACTCGAGCTCCTGGGAGGACTGTGATGACACACGTATGAATGCTTAATGTTAATCATACTTGGATAATTATTGTGAAAGCAGTGAGGCTGGAGAAAGATTTCCACGCACGGCTTCTGCATTTTGGATAAATGTTTTGTTAAATAGTGACACTGAGTAATATGTGATGTAATTCTGAGATTGTGTTTAAATTATTTTAAGACCCGCTAATGACCAAATTAAGTCCTGATAAGTGAAGCTGTATAAGCTAAAGAAAGGGTGCTTTTACTTTTAACGTGACTGTACGAAATTAAAAACATCTTCGCAGCGAGAATTTAAAAGCTGAATGTTACATTAAACAGTAAAGCTATGAATGAATTCAATTTGTTGCTGTTTCAGAGACACAGCTTTGTGGGGATACTGTGTGGTTTGTGGCTTTGGGTGAGATCCTTTCATGTTCACGGCCTGGCCGAGCTGCCAGAGGCCGAGCAGGAAGACCAATGTGCATTTTTAAATTGTTGCTGCTTTCAGAGTTACGTTCGCACGACAGAGGAAACAAGGTTGCGATGTGTTGTAATTATTCACCATTTCTTCCTCCTGCTGTAGCTGCCACGAGTGTTTGACTGAAGGTGCTTTTCACTGATCTTTAGATTTACTGCCTGGTTATGACACCTGAATCCTACAGAGTGAGATGGGACTTTTCTTCCTTAGCAGCCCCTTTCTTTTAATAAGTATTATGGCTACAAAGTTACTGTCGATGAACAGCTTTTGAGCTTTTAAATAAGGGAACTAAATTGTCTTGAAGGGGACAAAAAAGAAAGAAAGAAGTCGAGTTAAAAGTATTTCAGTACGTCCCTGTATTATTGCCAAACAAGGCTATTCATTGCCCCTACGCCACTTCTCCTCTGTAGTGAGTAATCCCAAGTGTCCTTTTAACCGGCAGACTTTTTCTGAAGATCAGTATGAGGTGCAGGCTCACCCCGAGGAGGCGAACATCGTGATATTTTCAAGCAAGGAGCCCAAAATGCAGGTGACCATATCTCTCACCTCGCCGCTGATGAGGGAGGACCCTGCTGCTGAGAAGGACAAGCAGGCAGGAGGAAAAGCGGCTGAGAAAGGTTAGAGAAGCCAAAGCTTTCAGTACCAGACGACCAAATGTTGGCTATGTGTGTAATACACTTATATATAGAGACCCCGCCCCCCTCCCTTTCCACCCAATAGCAGCCTGAATTTTTAGGCTTAAAAATTACACAAGAATTCATGTGGGACTTTTAACTAAGCCCACAGTCGAGATTTCTCCTTTTTTCTGTCTTTTTTCAGCCCCTGAAATAAGAATTAAATCACGCATTCATTTGTCCCACGCCTTTCATTTCCCCATTTTTTGTTTTTTATTTTTGCAGCTATAATAGTCCCCAACTTCTTTATTTCTTTTCCACAACATGGGAACCAAAAGCCGGGCTCTCCGACCTTTCTGTGCCACTGAGCTGTGTGTTTATCCTGTGAACACACGCTCAGATTAAACCTTCAGGGAGCTGTCCAGATAATGCCCAAGGATGAAAATGGTTCAAATAAACGTTTACAAAAATCCTCATGTATACACACCGATGCAGTTCTGCTTCTCTCGGCGTCTTTGCGATGATACCACTGAGGGGATTTTGAGGTCCAGCGACTTCCCGTTCCCTCGCCTCTCATCCTTGCATCACCGTGTGGCATTATCGATGATACGGTGCTGGAGTGTCCTTTTGCCGCCTCACAATGATCGATGTCGAGGAATTTTGAGCTGACATTAGCGAAGCATTGCATTTATTTCCCCCCACAAAAACAACAAAGTTCTCTAAGATCATTGTGTTGCAAACACTCCTCCACCCACTCCAGTAAATGTCAGCATTGCAATGTGTTTTTTCACATTTGGAAAACATGTTAGAGATGTTTTCTGTGGCCGCTGTCTTTTGTTTTTTTCCAAAAGTTTTGTTTGGGTTTGTTGATCAGTGCATCCGATTCTGTATCAGCAGACCTGGGCAAGCCGAAGGCTCGTCTGAAGCCACACTGGAGTACACATACCACTGAGAAGTTCACCCACTTTTATGAAGCTTCTCAGAGGAGGATCACCCTCCTGTTCACTGACACTAAGCTCCCACTCTGAGAGCTGTGATAAATGTGGGTCTCTCTTTCGAGGTGGTATGCTAGTGTAGACTTCAAAATAAAAGTTGCTTTGTTTATGTTCTGCATTTGCCCTGTAAGAAAGCTAATCTCCTTTGTTGTTGCTACAGTTTTAGTGAACATGGAAGTGTGGAAAGCCCCAATATTACTTCATTACAGTCATCAGTAACCACATCTGGAGTGTTCTGGAGAAGTCCGCCATGTTTCATTTTTAGGTGGCCAGTCTTAAAAATGTGTCCTCAAAATCTCTCCACCTTTTTTTTTCCTTTTTCTTTCTTCATGATCTAAATCCACCACAGACACGGGCTCCGTCACGCCACGACTAATTAAGTTCATCTTCTTGTTTTTGTTGTTGTTGTTTGCTTATTGACGTTGATATTGTCCTAAAATATGAAGTGAAGTGACAGTCCTTAGTTTTGTCCCTATGGCTGCTTGATTAATTAGCTATAAAGACAATTAGGACAGATTAACAGAAACCAAGCAGTGCACAACCAAAGTTGAGACATTTGTTACCGAATGATAAACTTTCCAAATGAAAGTTTGAGTTAAAAAGTTCAAAAAGATATAATCAGACACTTTTTTTTTTTAGTAACTTTTTGTTAGTCATCCAACGTCAAAGGCAAACAGGGGAAATCCAGCAGTCACAGCTCCGAGTCCATCATGGAAAACCTGTAAAAGTCTGGTGATCACTGGTGGGAGTTTGCTGCACTTTGACTGGATTTTGCTCTTTTTCACTTTGGGCCAGTTTCTCTCACTTCCTCAGTTTGGAAGATTATTAATACTTATTAATATTACTGAATAATAAGACAGCTGATCAGGACCTGAAGAAAGACACACATTTGTGTTTAAATATTTTCTTTTTCTTGTAATTGTCGCGAGACAGAATTACACTCACTGGCCACTTCATTAGGTATACCTTTTCAGCTGCTCAATACAAATATCTAATTAGCCAATCAGATTTAGAAACTCAAGAACGGGGAAGACAGGTGACTTAAGTGACTTTTGAACAGGGAATGGTTTTACTGGTTTGGGTATTTCACAAAGTGTTGATCTGCTGGGATTCAGCAGTTCTCTGGGTGAAATGCCTCTGATGTCAAAGGTCAGAGAAATGGCCAGACTGCCTCGAGCTAACAGGAAGCCAACAGTAAATTTAAAAAAACAAAAGAAAAACAAAACACGGTTTGCAGAAGAGCACCTCTGAGTGCACATTACGCCCCCACCCCATTAGGCTGGCGGCGTAATGGGGTGGGGGATATTTTGTGGGCGCGCTTTGAGTCGCTCAGTACCAGCTAAGCATCGTTTCTACTCTGAGGTTTGCTGCTGATCGTGTTCGCCCACAGTGTGCTCGTCCTCTGATTGCTGCTTTCAGCAGAACATGACAGCGAGTGCATGGTACTCAAATAACCTCCATAACCATCAGATTGCAGTAGAAGTAGGGCGCCTTGAGGATGTGGTGCAAAAGGAGTCACCTCGTAAATGTGCACCTGATAAATCTGCAGCAACTGTAGCAGTGTTTCCAGCACATTATTCAATCTATGCTACGAAGAGTTGAGGCTGTTCAGAGAGCAAAAGGGGTCCAGCGCAGTACTGCTGAGGTATACCTAATAAAGTGGCATGAGTGCATGTGCAGGGAGAGGAAAACCAGCTTTGGTGGGCTTCGTAGCATACAGTTTTTTTTAATTCGCCATGCTTTAAAGTCCACCAGAGTTTCACCAAAAACAGCAGTACGCAGACCGTGAAGGCACACAAGTCAGCTTTAAACTGAACGGGAATTAGTCATCATATAAAAAACATCCTTTGGATTTCCTCCTGCTTTACACGTGCCTGTATTCTTATTCGATGCCTCCCTTCTCATTCATCTTTCCCCCTCATTCATTTTCTCATCCATCAACTTCAAACCAGAGAATTTAAGGACTGATGGAAATGTTTCTCCTTGTGAGGTACTCTCACTCTTACATCTCTGATCAGTGACTGTACGTCAAGAGATACAACACCTACACTTAGGTAGTGCAGTCAGAATGTGGGCTTTGCGCTGGTTTGGCTGTAAGTCATGAATTCAGTACGTTATCTCCTACAGATGTGGCTGAGAAGGATCCTCCTGATCTCCTGAATAAGAAGAAATGTCTGGAATACCTGGCTGCTCTGCGCCATGCCAAATGGTTTCAGGTATGTGTGTATGTTCAGTTTTCCTTTAACTGTTCTGATAAGCTATACAGTTAAATGAAAGACAGTTAAAGCAGCTTTTAGTGATTATGGCCGTGGCGAGTGTTTGGACTTATTTTTTGATTCGCTAAGAGATTTCACGTCTCATCCGAGCGGCTCCCGAGCGGTCCCCTCTGAGAGTCGTTGATCCACAGTTAATCATGTGAGTCGTCACATGATGAGCCGGTGCGTGAAACAAAATGTGGGTCATTTCTGGCTGCGGCGGTCAAGGTGTGTGAGACGTTGCCCCACGCTGTTTGTAAGCTGCTGAGGTCACATGAGCGGAGCTGTGAGCCGGGGTTGAATTGCCTGTTTTTGTTTTCAAGCGCTCGCGGCTGCCACGGCCCACCCAGGCTTTTCCCATGACATGTCGTTATCTCTGAGCTATGTTCATAAAAGTGCTGGTGAAACAGATCGTGAGATTTTGTTTCACCAGTGGTTTCTGGTAAGAGGAAGATGCTGCCAGCCCACTGGCTGCTCTCACTGTGGTTTGTGCTGCTGTTTCGTTACTTCTCAGGTGCTTCACATCGCTCTGTGTTGTTCCTCTGCAGTGATAAGTGTTCTAGTTTCTGTTTCATCACAGTTGCTGTCAGGAGTAATTCTGTTTAACCAGATAACCTTACCATGATGAGACATTTTCTTGGTTTGACAGACTGTATCTTTGGGCAAAAGTCCCATCCTTCCTTTATCACAGCAGCTGTAGCTGTTTAAAGAAAAGAAGAACAAATGCAGGATGCAGCGTTTTCGCACGCTCGGTGTCTGCGACAGATAAACAGGTACACTTGGTCCAGTATAAGAAGGGAAGGTGATTCTTTACAAACAGCTGCAGGAGGCTGTTGTTGTGATTCAGAGCTATACCGATATAACTGAACTGTAATGGAAACATTCAGACTGTGCAATGCTCAGAAATTGCAGAAAACCCATAAGCCACACCTCAGACTCCGCAGGCCTCACTCAGCATGTGAGACGTTAACGTTCATGACCGTACAGTTAGAAAAAGTCTAGTACAGCTTGTTTCGAGAACATTTCTTCTCTGCAGAAAGAACACGAGCGGCACGGCTTAGCTTTGCAGCGTTGCAGACCGGCGAACATCGAGATACGTTGCACCAAAATTCGCACGGAGGAGACTGACAAAGTCATACAGAAAGCCACCACTTCTATTTATTGAAGCTAAATATGTTGCTACAATCTACTGAGTCATTGCTTTTAGTTTTTTATTGTTAAATAAGTGATGACTGTGCAATATGTCGTGCTGTTGTTCATCTCAGGTTGCATTTAAATAATTTAGAAGCTGATTTTTTTTATTATATCCTCAGACATCAAACCTTGTACTTCCTCTTGAACATGACTGCATAGGCTTTTTTCTCTGCTTTGTTTCTGAAGGCTCGTGCCAACGGTCTGCAGTCCTGTGTGATCATCATTCGGGTGTTGAGAGATTTATGTCAGCGGGTTCCCACCTGGGGGAAGATCCCCTGCTGGGTAAGTGGCTTCATTTATCCTGTTTTTGCTTGTTGATGAGGTTTTCTCTTTTTCATTTGTCTTGTCGTTTGTCTGCTTGGTCGATCTACGAAGGAACATTATGAAAAGCATGCTGAGCATTCATAACTCGGTCAGACTCAATTGGACTGTGTGGGAGGCGATAGTTTCAAATGGCCTAAGCTGGTGTTTAATGGACAGGCAGATGACGTACGACAGTATACACGTGACATGTGATGTCTTCTTCCATTTGACTGTTTCTTCTTCCAGGCGATGGAGCTGCTGGTGGAGAAGGTTATCAGCAGTGCCACAGGCCCACTCAGCCCAGGGGAGGCTATGCGCAGAGTCCTGGAGTGCATCTCCACCGGCATCCTGCTGCCAGGTCACACACACACACACACACACACACACACACGCGCTAAGGAAAGCAGTCGATGAATGCCACGTGCAGAACTTAGTTGCATTCGTTTCCCTTTGAGCCGCTACAAATAGCCATTAACTCTCTTTCTCCAGATGGACCAGGTCTGATGGACCCCTGTGAGAAGGAGCCAACAGATGCTTTGGAAAGCATGGCACTTCAAGCAAGAGAGGACATCACTGCCAGTGCACAGGTACCCACACATGGCTGTACACCTGAGACCATCATAGTCACTGTCGCTAAGCAACATTTACATTCATCATTCATGCAGATTAACACAAATCCCTGTCCTAATGAGGACACACATGTGACCTTTGTCTTAGCATTTAGATGGAAAACACAAAGCAAAAATAAGAACCAGCACAAAGACACTTTAATGCGATCGCCATGGCGATTCTACTTTAGAAACACCAACAGGTAGAAGCTGAGCTGCAGCCCGGGGTCGGCGTTCACTCAGCTTTTACTCTGGGTTCTTGGCTTGCTCAGCGTTAGCGTGCCGTCTGTGCAGATGCTTGCAAAGAGCCAAAGTTGTGTGTGTTAGCAGTATGATGCAGTTGTTTCTGTCCTGGGTGCAGTTTGCCATTGTGCTGTCGTCCCTTTGTGCAGTAAAAATAAAAGTAATGTCCATATTTTTCTCTTCTGATACGTCTGAAATCGGCTGATTGTAGCACAAGCGCAACTGGAACCGGTGAGCAGGATTCACAGGCAGGCTAAAAATTCCAAGGAATTAGAGTACTGGATTCCCATTCCTACTCAGACTTCTCAGGTTCAACCCCACTGCCATAAAGAACATTCAGGAAGTCGTTCATACCATCCTCTGTAAAACTGTAATAACTTCTCGTTCTGTGACAGGTGAACACACCTGTTTCTCTATTATACCTTCATGCTTTCTTATTGTGCATATTATATATTAATGCAATTTGCACGACTCTTACACAGTATCAGTCTCACTTTTTAAACTTAATTTTTACTCTATTTTCTGTTTTATCAATGTTAAATATGTATAAGCATCTCTCATAGTATAAGGCTCTTAGTGGGCACTTTAACTTTGTCTATCTATCGATTGTATCCTCTCTGTTCCCAGCATGCTCTGCGGCTGCTTGCTTTCCGTCAGATCCACAAGGTCCTGGGCATGGAGTCCCTGCCAGCATCCAAGGCCAGCGCACGTAACCGCAAGCGTCGACGGGACGTCAGCGAGACGGGCGAAGGCGAGGGGGAGGGCAAAAAAGACAAGAAGGAAGAGGCGGCGAGTGCTTGACCTCTGCCTCCGGAGCAGAGGCATTTACTAGTTTAGAGACTGGTAGAATGTCACAACATTAAACGTTCTTTCTTATCTCGAAAAACAATCTTAACACGCAGCTATACACGTACAAATATAACTTTGACTCTACATGTTACACATCTACCCTTAAACTGTGGGGGATGAAGCTTCGGAAGGAGGGAAGGGGCTGACGATTGGTTGCAGTTCCTTCTGATTTCAGTGTGCGGAGTGAATAAAGGGAGTAAACTCCTTTTTTTACACACAGTATACGAACCACCACTAATTTGTGTGCAGTTTGTGTTGTTTGCTATGATGTTAAAGCCTCCAGTGCAGTTTAAACATCAGCACCTTAAACTTTATTTGCAGCTTTTCTCCGTGAAGAAAAAGCTGGACGCTGCTGCTCGGGCGAGTTCACTTTTATCATCCCGACTCTTGAATTAACACTGGTGCAGAATATTTGCTGCTGAAACTGGTTTCTCAGATTGTGAAAGGTGGGCAGGAAGCTTTGAAACTGTGAGGGAGGTCAGATAAGAGTGAGCGAGCACAGCACATGAAGTGATCTTTACTTTGCCTAAAGGTAACACACTTACAAAAAAAGTCCCCGCTCTTTCAAAATAAGTCTAAAATGTCGCGCCCACCAAAGGTGACTCTCTCTGGTTAATCTGCCTCTGAAGGGAGAAATCTTCCTTGGTGCAGTTCAGTAGCATGCTGAGGGACTGAAGCACTTGAGAAATGATGTATGCAGCCATAAATGTATAATTTAAATAATATTACCTAGTAATCTTTTTTCTTCCAGAGTATGGTTAGAAGAAGAGAGAAAATAAGACTGAATACTTAATGAAATTGTCCTTTTGACTTTCTTCCTTGTGCCTGCCTCATGTTATGTATCACTGATTAAGAGGAACAATTATGGGTTTTGTCTGGTTTGAATCCTGATGAGCGGACGGTTTACGCACCTCTGGCTCAGAGTTGATGTGCATTTTTAGTTTTATCTTCATTTACCAACAGCATCACCATATTACTACTTGCTTATTTTATTTCTGAGGGATGCTGCGGTCTGTTTTTTGTATTGTTGAAACGGGAAGCGTGAACCTTTCTGTCCTATTATTTGAATGTCTTTGTAGTGTTGCCTAAAGTTGAGGGGAGATATTAAAAATAAAGAGGAAAAAAAACTCTCTTCAGCCATTGTTGGGTTTTTTCTGTCTTGTGATGTAATAAAAAGCGTCGCTGTCTCTCAAACTGCGCTTTGCTAAATATTGAGGAAGTGGTTCACGCGGACATTGAGCACGCGCCACTGCGAGCGCTCACAGGGCTCTGAGATGTGAATAAGGACGAGGAGCGACTGCTGACGGGCTGGAAACGATGAAGAAATTCGGCAGAAAATAAGTTTGACGGAGAGTGCCCGCTGAGGAGACCTGAAGTCTGGCGGTTTCTCTCGGCTGTCCTGCGGAGAGAGCCTCTCAGCATCTCCCCAAAGAGCCGCAGGTACTGAAACATTTATGCCGACGAGGACTCGGACGGACAGCGCTGTCTGGGCGTTCATCTTCTGGCTTTGACTTTGTGCGACAGAGGCGGATTTATCGAACAGCAGGTTTGATTTATACTGCATCTGTTTGCGTTTTATTACAGGACAGACGGCGCGTTTTATCTTTCCTGGTTGTTCGGAGACCTTGTTTGCTCTCGGCCAGGTGTTCAAAGAATTATCCAGCCAGCCCTGCTGATGGCAAAGGTGCGTACTGCAGATGTGTGCAGCTGTATTTCAGATTATAGGCTAACGCTAATGTGATAAAGTATTGATTATTAAAGGAAAGCCTCAAACTAACAGGGACATGCACGAAGTTGCAGTATCTCATGTCTTAATCCAAATTTACACCCGAGTGTCGGCTTTATTTATACAGCACATTTAATTACACGTAAACCATAAACCGTGTAGTCAGGCAAGAAAACCAAACACATAGGATACAAGTTAACACACACACACACACACACACACAGAGAGAGAGATATGAACTATAAGCCTGTGAGGATTTAAATGTTTTTAACCGTAAACACAGATGTAACTGACCTCAGATCAGCACGCAGCTTGCGCCAAATTACCGAAAGCACCCTCAGCTGAGATCTGATTCTGGGAACAGTTAAAAGATCTCAGCCTGCTCAGGTCTGACTGAGCAGCTCAGAGATGTACCGGTGGCCAAACCCTTTGAGTGCGTTATGAACTAATAAAAGGATTTTCCAATAAAGTGACTTCATCACTATTTTAAATTCTATATGTACGTGTAAGGATTCAAGACGAGCTGAAGTTGTCCTGATGATTTTGATACTGCTGCAAATACAGAGTTTTCTCAGGGTGACATGAGATTTTCTAACTATTGATATATATGTATTTTTTTTTTAAATATTAAAACACAGTTCCGTCCAAATTAACGCCAAGGTTCTGGACTTTATTGTGTTTCACAGAAATAGATGATAAATATCAGAGTTGGCACTCACCAGCTCACCACCGACACTGTCACTAAATCTGCCATAACATGGACTCAGTCTGATATCGATCTCTGTTTGAATGAGGTCAAGTTGGCAATCACGCAACGTGTTTCTGGTAATACACCCATTAACTGTGATAAACTATCAGAAATCACATATCTGCTGCTGTCTACGTACACAGAAAACCACATTTAACTTCTACACTTGTTTCTCAGCGTCCTTCCTGTTCTGTAGGGATATAACCTGAATACAACCAGCTGGTGCTCAGTCATTGACTCATTCAAACTGATGGTAACTTGTTGAAAATCTGTCTGCATTTATAATTTAGACAGCAGTTATTCAACAGTCTCCCAGAGAGTGAGTGCAGTCAGTCCAAGTCAGACTGCGACTGTTAGCAGAAAGGTTTCCTCCTGTCAGGCGACCTGTGCGGTTATCTTGCCATCAACTGGATGAATGTGAAAAATTTAAGTACAGTCAGCACAAAGCCACAGATATCTATTTTTTTAAATTAATGAATCTATTTAACTGCAGATGCAAGGTGTTGTCCTGTTTTTGCTTGTATGACTGAGCTATTAGTTTGCTTTGAATAAGGACGTTGGTTTTGTCAATCCCAAATGTGTCCAGGAATCTTTTGGCTGAATCGGTTGACGTCATCTCAGGATGAGATGAGAAGTCTTGTTTGTAGCATTCCCCCAGTATTTCAATTTGTCTAATAAAATATTCATATTTAGTGTCCCTGTATTGATACAATATTGCCACACTATGATGTAGCATTTTTGTCCCCACCCTGAATAAATATGAACTCTGATATTTTGCACTACCAGTATTTCCATCTTGCCTTTGTTCAAACTGCTACTTTCTTACTTAATTCTGAAGATGCCATAAATAAGTTTAAAATCATGACTATTGAAGTACTTTAATGGCAGTATTGTTAATGCAAAAAGGCACATGTGATACTCTGTTACTTCATGCAAGTTCCTGATATTTGCAAAGTTTTTACATCAATTAATGCTGTTCAATACTTTAACTCATGATTTCTCTACCTTACCAGGCAATGTTTCAAAACTGATGCTCATATGTCACAAACTCTTTGAGAACTTGATGAGTAGGCTATCGTTCTCCCCCAAACGGAGGGAGTATGTCATCGTTTCCATTTGACTCTCTGTGTGTTTGTTCGCAGTCTGTCCTCCACAGTTTTCAAGATATCATGTTCAGATTTTGCAGATAATAACATTTAATTCTGATGAAAATTGGGTAAAGGTCATAAAAGGAAATCAGTTGATCATTTCATGGAGGTCCAATATTTGTTGCCTGTAGATATATTTGCTAAAATTCTTGGCCAAAAAATCCAACCTCCAAAAAAGGGAAATTCTCTTTTTGTTGGTGTATTTTTTCACCTTGACCAGAATAAAGTCGACAACCAACCACCAAACCAAGGTGGGCTGGGGGTGTGTCCAAAAGAGATGTGTTCAAATGCTTTGGTTTTATGCTGGTTGTTCGGTGGTCTCACAGATCATCAGTTTACTAAGATAAACGACAAGTAAAAACGTAAAATAACAAGTGTGAGTCCTAAAAAAGCAAGTTTAGCAAAGCAAGCTCAAAGTGTGACTCACACTCATGGGTCAGTGCCCTTCTCATATTTTTCCTTTGCCTCCTTAGATGAGTTGGGCTGCTGGTACTCAGTGTGTAGCCAAGGGGGATCACAAAAAACCCAAACCTGGAGAACTGCTGTACCGCAAAGGAGACATCCTCACTATTGTTGACACAACCACGGTACCGTCACTCACCGTCATGTTTTGCAGATGCTGCACAGCTTTAGAGGATTTTTATTTGGAAGAAACTGAAACTGATAAAGTGCACTTTGCTCTCTTCTAGAAGAAGGGATTTTACAGAGCCAGACACAACACCACAGGAGAGGAAGGAATCATCAACGCCACCAATGTGCGTGAAAGAGAGGCTCTGCGAGTCGACCCCAGCCTCAGCCTCATGCCGTAAGTCCCCTTGTTTTTCTCTCACATGAAGGTATTGAGAGCTCATGTGGGTGTGTTTCCCCCTTGTTTTCACAGCGATCACATGCTGTGTGATGTTTGTCTCTTTATTTAGTTTCCATTGTGGTCGGCCCTTAAAATATTACTCGCGATCACACATCTTAGACATGCAAACAAACACGGTATCTGGAGTATACACCCCAAGTTCCTTTTTCAGAGATGTTAATACCTGAATGCTTGATAAATGTATGTAAGCACTTCCTGCCCGTTGAGCAATTTAAAAATGTCATATTGGGCATTATGGTAAATGGTAAATGGCCTGTATTTATATAGCGCTTTCTAGTCCCTAAGGACCCCAAAGCGCTTTACATATCCAGTCATTCACCCATTCACACACACATTCACACACTGGTGATGGCAAGCTACGTTGTAGCCACAGCCACCCTGGGGCGCACTGACAGAGGCGATTATGTTCACGAGGAACGATTAGTTTATGTGACTCAGCGTGCGCGGTCTTTCCTCAGCTGGTTTCACGGAAAGATCTCCGGTCCAGAAGCTGTGTCTAAGCTACAGCCAGCCGAGGATGGCCTGTTCCTGGTGCGAGAGAGCATCCGCCATCCCGGCGACTACGTCCTGTGCGTGAGCGTCTCCGGAGAGGTCATTCACTACAGGGTGATTTATCAGGACAACAAGCTGACCATCGATAAAACACAGTATTTCTACAACCTCATCGATATGATAGAGGTAGGAGGAAATGAGCTCACTGGACACGTTTCTGTTAGAGATTCTGTTTAACGTGGATACAACTCTATATGTGAAAGAGCTACATGTAGTTTATTAAGTCCACCTTCTGACAGATCCGCCTGCACTCTCTGCACCGTTTATCGATTTACAACATTCAAGATCATTTAATTATCATTATGCAATGCAAGGTTGCACAGCTGGAAGTGCAGATTCAGTCCCCCCTAAAGTGCATGCAGAATTAAAATTGCCTTGGGGGGTTCAGCTGGCAAATTATCCTTACGAAATTATCTGGAAGGAGGACACAAGCTTAACAGTCCACTCATAATTCAATCCATCTGTATCCTCCTTCTCTCCAGGGGAAAGTCACCTGACTGGCTTTCTGTTCAGCTTTTTTTTTTTTAATGAAAAATTGGATGATTTCATCACTCCAGCCTTTACTTTCCAAAATAAAGAGCCTGCACTTGAGGGAAGCAGTAATGTGGCACTGCCAGTGTTCCTAGTTAGCACCAGCTAATTAGCTTTGACCACAAAATAAGGGCGATGGGAATGCTGGCAAGAAAGGAAGAGAGAGAGGAGTGCTATCAAAACCCCCTATGATAAGAAGAAAGTGTGCAGCAAAATTCATTGCAGTATGATTTTCTCAGTCTCCGTTTAATAGACACTGCAGGCCTGCTGTATTCATGGCTGTTTGTCAGCCTGAAGCCTCATCAGTGTATCATCAGTGACAGCAGAGGAAAAATATATTTAGTTCTTGTGTCGAAATGAGGATGAGATAATCAAATTCAGCCCTTTTATGGTTTATCAGCATTCAGCCGGTCTTTGTGTGAGGGTGCAGTCAGAGTTTGGAGACTCCACAGAGATGGCAGCGCTCGTTCAGCAGCTTATCAGAGAGCTACAGATGGCTCCAGGCCTGAGTCAGACCGGCTGACTTACTCCTGCAGGAAAACGGAGGAAGGACGGCCAAATATCTGAGCTGGATTGTTTGTCCAGCGCTCGTAGAGCACTGACAAGAAAAAACAGTACATGCAGTATGTTACATGATCTATGATGTTTGAGTTTAGTGCAAGGATTTAATTCAGTATTGCTGTTTGTGGAGTGCAGTCTATTCATAGGACTACCCTTTATGTTTTTGCACTTAAACCTACAGCTGTGACCACATTTAGGTTTCCTGAATTACTAAGATGTGTTATTTTTTCACAGCTCTCTGGTAAAGTTTAAGTGAGATTTTTCCGTCTTAAACCCAAAAAAAATGTACTTGATCTCAATGAGTCAGTAATTCCCGGGTAAACCAAGCATGATCACATGGAGTACGAAATAAGATAAAAAACTGAAATCGTGTTTACTGAATCTTCCCGTCTTTGCAGTTCTATTCAAAGAACAAAGGCTCGATCGCTACGACTCTTCTGAAACCCAAACAGAAACAGGGAACCAAGTCAGCTGAGTTGGAGCTGTCTAAAAGTAAGTTTATCATCAGCGTGTGCTTCCTAAGAAAAGACGTGAGCTGCTTTGTGGGGATGAGTCATGTATGTGAAGTATTTATAGCAATGATGGAAATGTATGAACGGAAACATGCATGAGAGGTTATGTTGTTTACGTATGTGCTCATTTTAGATGGATGGCTGTTGGACATTGAGAAGCTCACTCTGGGAGAGAATATCGGCGAAGGGGAGTTTGGTGGTGAGTTTTCCGTTTTCATTTCCCTTTAAAAAGCATCAGAAACAGCAAAGACTGCTGTCTGCAGATTGTCAAGATGCAATAGGTTGATTAAACGGCGTGTGTGTGATTCAACCCCCAGCTGTTTATGAAGGGGTGTACATGAGCCAGAGGGTGGCAGTGAAGACCATTAAATGTGATGTCACAGCTCAGGCGTTCCTGCAGGAGACCACGGTCATGACGTGAGTCCCAAGATTTCTTCACTTTGAGCTTTTCTGCAAATTCTGACAATACTGAAAACAACACAAGTAGTTACTGAGTGAAAAAGAATGAATGCATTGTGATCTTGTTTTAAATGTAATGCATCTGTAAGCCTGCACTTATATTTCCCGTTATGCTGCTAAATTCTTATTTTTAACGTGGACTCACTTCTTCCAGGAAGCTGCAGCATAAAAATCTGGTGCGGCTGTTGGGAGTCATCCTTCACAAAGGGCTTCACATTGTCACAGAGCTCATGACAAAGGTACAACCAGCATCTTTACAATTAGTAGTTTATCATTGGCTGTCGTTTTCATTAGGATCAATTAACAGTAAGTTAATGTACATAAAATTAGCAAGTAAGTTTTGCTGTGTTTATAAAGCACATTTAAACAGAAGAAATCTGTCCACAGTGCTGAAAACATGCCCCATATATGAAGTAAGACAACAAACACCGGTCGCAGTTTTAGTCAATAGATTACGAAGCAAGATTAAAAACAGCGATATTTGACACCTGAAGCTGATTCCACAGTTTTCCAGCTGCGTTTGAGAAAGTGAATAAGAGAGATAGTATAGGTGGGGTCTGACCACTGAGAGCTTTAAAAACCAGTAATAGAAAATGTTAAACTGATTTCTAAAATGGACAGGAAACCAGTATCAGTCATACAATCTTGGTTCTAGCACCAGTTAAAAGTCTAGCTCCAGCATTTTGAACTAGAGAGTGAAAATACAGTGAATTACAAAAGTCAAGCGTAGATGAAGCAAAGGCATGAATAAGTTGTAAATAAATATTAGGCAATGATAAAGCTGCAGTCAGCATAACTGTATGAAATAGAGGAAGTAAAACTCTATTTCCCTAGTATATGAGTCAACGGTGGGGAGCTTCAGTTTGTTTTCTCACAGATCGTTTCTTTGATTGTTAAACTGAAACATCATTTTCAGGCCGTGATAGTGTAAATAAACAGCTGGGCTGAGACACTAAACATAAATGTGGTGCAAAAAGCTTTTTCAGCAGCAGGTGAGGAAACATGGAAACGTCATTGTTTGCAACGTTGGGTCTACTTTGACAGCCTCAGCCTTTCTCCCATAATAAATATGTATATTTGAACATTAAACACTTTGTTTGGTTTGACTTTTTTGAGTGTTGCATGTTTGTCTGTTGCAGGGAAACCTCGTTAACTTTCTCAGGACACGTGGGCGTTCAGTTGTCAACTCTGTTCAGCTGCTTCGCTTTTCTCTGTGAGTGTGAACATCAAAAATAGCCTTTCATTAGCAACAGCTAGTGTGTGTGCATAATAATGCATTGGTTTTATCTGTGCACAGATTGATAATCAGTCTGCTGTACGGTGTGTGTGTTTAATAGTGTATTTTTAATCTTTTTTTTTTATATGTGTGCGTGTCTGTTGTTAGTGATGTGTGTGAAGGGATGGAGTACCTGGAGTCAAAGAAGCTGGTTCACAGAGATCTGGCAGCTCGTAATGTCCTAATTTCTGATGACAATGTAGCCAAGGTGAGCGACTTCGGCCTAACCAAAGTGGATTCCAAGGTGTCAGATAAAGCCAAACTGCCGGTGAAATGGACGGCACCTGAAGCGCTGAAGAAAGAGGTCAGTTTAAGAAGGAATGCACTTTGCTCGTCTTTTACCTGTTTTTTTTTTTTTTTAATAAATTCTAAAATATTGCTTATCAAATTAAAGAATCAATTAAATTAAAGACAGAAAGGACTAAATTGTTTTAAAAAAGTATGTCCTAATAGAAAGCCGTTTTACATTTTGCACATTTTTGTCCTCATCCGGCAGAAATTCAGCACAAAGTCAGATGTTTGGAGTTACGGCATTCTTCTGTGGGAGATCTTCTCATACGGTCGTCAGCCTTACCCCAAGATGGTAAGTAGCACCAGTGCAGTCTGCTATCAGTGTATATGTGTGTGTTTACAATGGGGCTTTACACACGTTAGTTGTGGTCATTACTCAAAAAACAGAAGTGTTACACATTACTTGTTAATTTTCTTAAAAGCATGACTTTATTTTCACCGTAAGCTGAAAAGCATTCACACATAATTACCAATTAACACTATAAACCTACAGTTCTACACACCAACATAAATCCCTGTCAGAATAAGGACGCACCTGCCACCATCTTTCTTTCAGTTTCTACATTTGTTTAAACACAAAGCAAAGATGAAATCCAGCCCACAAAGACACTTTAAAGTTGATTCTACTTTAGAAACATGAACACGTAGAAACAGCTTAGCTTAGCGTTAGCATGCTGTCTGTGCAGATGCTAGCAAAGAGTCAAAGCTGTGTTAGCAGCATAATGCGACTGGTTTGTTATGGACAGTTTGTGTTTCGTGCTCTTGTCTTTTTGTGCAGTAAAAGTATATTGTCTATGTTGCTGTGGCACAAAAGCTGTAGGTCAGTCCAACAGTTCCTCCTCTGAGCACACAATTTCAAATCAGCTGATTTTTGCGTTACTGTGTTACTAAAAAATTGAATTTAATTTCTCTAACTTTGGAACACGTTACACTCAACACTGTTTATAACAAGGGATTAATTCACTTTCTCACCTTGCAAATAAAGAGTAAAAATGACAGGAAGTCTGTGGTCCATATAGATTACATGTGGTGCTATTTCTTACACATGGTCAGCGACTAACATGAGGTGAGAGAAGCCCGATGTCATCTCCACTTTCACCTGGACGTCATGCAAAACCTGCTCTCTGAACTTGTGTAGTACAGGAAGCTGCAAGGAGCAAACAGACAGATTGTGAAAGGGAGGAACCTCACTGCTTAAACACAGCCTTGTTTATCACTCTAATCCCTGTCAGGTAATATTTGATCCCCGACCTCCAAGGTGATTTGCATCTTGGCAGTTTAGTGAGGAAGACGGGATCAGTAGGATCAGGCAGAATTAAATGGAACACCGAGTACTGCGTCTCTTTTCCGTCGTACTTCAGGTGGTGTCTTTTTAAACGAACATGATTACCTACCAATTACAGCTTGTTTAACAAATACACGGGTTGATTATTTAAGTAAGTTTGTTTTCTCTTCAATTAAACACTACATCTAATTAGTTAACACTTGGCAAAGAGCAGAAACTAACAACAAGAAAAACGCATGCGCGCGTGTGTAATTGTGTCTGTGTACTCCACTATGCAGTAGAGACTCCACTGAGAGGATGAGATGTCTTCATAGCAGGTTGTAAATTGTTATATTGAAGGCTGGTTTACCCTCGGGTTGGTTAGGGTCAGATTGATATCAGTAGTGGTCATGTTCATGGTGAACCTCGCTATAATGTGTCTGACACTGAAGGAACCAGAAGTTTGTGTGTTGTGATAACTGTCTGTATCTGTATTTATAGAGCAGAAATACATGAGCTTTGACACAAAGGCTATGTTTACCTGCGCGCATTAAACAGTTGAAGACTTCACTCTTTGCTAAATTAGTAAATACCATTTAGCATGCAGGGTGAGCAGCTTCCTTCACAGTTGATGTGCAGCACATTGGCACTGCTGGGAGGTGCACGTGTCTGACTTAAATATTACTATTGAGGTTACAGGTTTGGTGTTTTGGCTGTGCTGTGTTATCTGAGCGGCTCTTTTCGAGCTCCTTCAGTTGAATTTGAGGATAAAAGCAAAGAAGAAAGCTGAAGATTGTTCATATATTCCCTCTTTTTAGTCCAATAGTTGTTGAAGTTGTTAACTATTGCCATACTGGCTCGGACATCTTCTGGTTTAACAAGATCTGTGCCAGGATCTACTGATGTTCTTGGTCATTGTTCCCCAACCAAGAACATACTTATGTCTGTAACAAGACACATTTACAGGGTATTGATGTAAAGCTACTATGCCAGCTGACCCAGTGAGAGCTGTTATATCCAGTGCACATGGGAACTTTGGATAAGCAGAAGACCCACATCTACACTGACCATGAAGTACTTGGTTGCCTCGCGCAGTAACATCTGGAGATCCAGAGGCTACACCGACGACTCTGTCAGTCGACTCTGGTAGAAGATGCAACTGAACTACAGGATGGAGACTGTGGCCAGACTCAAAGCATCCACACAACCAAGGGCACCACTGCCCCAGCTTGCAGATGAACTCAGAGACACTTGCAGACGTGAACACAGCTCAACTCACTATCATCACCACCAGATTCAATCAAATTATAAGCTCATATTTACCACTGCCACAGAAACCAGAGCCACGATCCAGGAGGAAACATCCATGAGTACATCAGGAATATGTCCCCAAGAGATCGGCTGCTCCAAGAGTACCTGTGGCTAGAAAAAGGCTGGCCTAATGGACAACACAGACGGTGCAAGGACAGGCCCAAGATACTAGATCCACAACCACACCACAACTGACAGGACCCAAGTTACAGGCTGTGCAAAGGTGCTTTGGAGATATTGAACAGATAATAGTGGAATTTAAGATACAAGCTGGGACAGTGTACAGGAAGGTCTGTGTCACATACGGATTAGCAGTCCCGAAGTCCTGATGGGAGGTGGTTGAGAACAGCAGGGTTAAGGTATTGGGACCTAATGTTCCAGACAAACAAGCAGCTGCTTGTCAGCCAAGCAGACAGTGGTGGTTGAGAATCCCAGTGAACAGAAACATTAGGTAGACAAGCACCATGGGCTGAGGAACATCTGAAGGGGAAAGCCGAGTGGTCAAAACCCGAAAACCTGCTCTACAGCGCTCATGGCTTCAAACTTGGTCAATGACCTGAGGCACACAGCAAAGACAAAACAGTCTTGGAGTGGCTCACTGTCCTTATTCGACCCCTCTCAAACATCTCTGGAAGGACCAGAAAGTGTCTTTCCACAGACAGTCTGCATGCAACCCAGCTGAGCTTGAGAGGATTTACAAAGAAGAATGTCGGAAACTCCTCCAGTCCACGGGTACAAAGCTCGTTGCATCATACCCAAAAAGACTCACGGCTGTTGTTGTTGCCAAAGGTGCTTCGACTAAATACTGAGTAACGGGTCTGATTACTTATGTAAATCTGTTATTTCAGGATTTTTACAATAAATTTAGAAAAAAAATTCTGTTTTCAGTTTGTGATTAATGATAAAAGATGAATTTATTGAAGCAGTAACAAAATTGAAAAACAAAACAGGGAGGGGGTCTGAATACTTTTAGAATCACTTTAAATAAATATTATAAGTAGTTTAATATTATACAGAGTGTAGCAGACGCCTTTGCTCTCCGGGACGTCTTTTCAGTAATAATATATACCTCGAGTCCAAAAACGGGTCTTTCATTTACAGTGTTGACATACGCACACTGCACATCTCACCGCGCCTTTGCAGGGTTTGCCTGACATGCAAAGTAAACAGAAACTCAAGCTTCTTTCAGCTTTTGGCTTCTCCTTGGAGGAAGGGCAAGCATGTGGTTGTTAGTCCTCTCTGACCTGCACTATATCAAGAGAAGGTTAATTGGCTGATGCACTTGAGGTGTGCCACTTACCTCAGCCGGCCCTACTCCCTAAATCCTTCTGCCTCACCTCTGCCCTGACAGCCTGGCCAAAACCTGCACTCCACCCCCACAGTGGTTTTTGTTGTTGCTTCACATCAACAGTGCAGGTGTCTGTCCCTCACTGCTTTCAATACAACACACAATGATTGCAGTTCTGCATAAAGTGCAGCTATCATTGTTTAAGTTTGGATTGTTTTTTAATTTTGATTTTAGTCACCATGAAAACCTGTTTAACACATTTAATGTATTCATCTTCTGAGATAATCAGTTCCTATGTCAAACATTTTCCCATTGCTCCTCTGCTTTAGTCTCTGCAGGAGGTGAAAGACAAAGTGGAACAAGGCTATCGCATGGAAGCTCCAGAAGACTGTCCTCCAAGTGTTTACTCCCTGATGAGGGTTTGCTGGGAGCAGGAACCTCGGAAAAGACCCGGATTTCACAAGCTGAGGGAGAAACTTGACCGAGAGATGGAAAAACTCAGCCCGGGCTCTGGGTCAAAGTATCAAGATCAGACCGGATCTTGATCCTGAATTATTGCCCTGCAGTCTAGGATACAAATACAAGCTGTTGGACCGTTGAGTTTTCCAGAGGGAAAAGACAGTGAACTCTGATCATGACTGTATGTGACGCAAGATGGTTGGAGCCATGACTACACCAAACTTCACCTTTTGGGTCTCGATGGCCTACCTAACCTGATAAACTACTGGATAAACCGTGACATGCTTGACTTTTGTCACGACAGCTGTTGGATGGATTGCAATAATATTTAGTGCAGATATTTATGTTCCTCTCAGGATGGATTGTAATAATTTTGGTAAACCCTTAAAGCAACACTATGTACATTTTGCAGAGCAGTAACAACAGAGTGGTGTTTACAGGATTCAGCCTGTCTGAGTTTCTCCTTCACCTGTCTGTCTCAGTTTCTCGGGGGTTTTGAAAGAATATGTGTACTCCGAGTCCAGATTAAGCAGCTTTCACTGTCCACAGCGAAAGAGGACAGGAGCTTTCAGGTCACATGTGTAAGAGGACACAAACAGATAACAAAAAATCTGTGCAGGGACGAGACTGTGACTCTGACGTAGCTGTAAGGAGCTCGATCCATTTGGTTGCTTTTCATTATACAGGCACTGATTCATGGTGCAGTTTCCCCAAATTTGTCATTTTTTCTGAAATTAGGGTCAAATTTTCAGTATTTGAAATGCACGAGTATTTACTTCCAGTGGAAAAAGGTGTTTAAGATTTTTTTTAATGGGTGCCTTTACAGATTTTTAAGAAATTATACAAATTATACTTTATTAGGGACCCAATAATATCTTTGGGGGTAGTAGAGGAAAGGACAAATGCTGTTATAGTCAATTATTGTTACGGGCTAAGATAGCTTTCAAAAGCAGCTTTGGCCTGCTCTCTTATTTATAATCCTATAATCTTATAATATAATCTTATCGATCTTATCTTTTAAGATAGCTCCTGAAACACCACTTAATCAGTCAGAGTAATTTTTTTCTTTCATTTTTGTTGATTTTTGTCTTTTAGGCCTTCACGCGTTAATTTCAGGTCTGAAACATCTCCGTCCCTTCTAACTGGGAGTGCATGCCAAACCTGTAAACACAACTCAAGCATATTAAAGAGAACGGCCTGAAATAATGTGCGATTACAGAGTAACAACGGGAAACCTTCACAACATGAGGAACTCATAACATTTCTTTTCAAAGGGTCTCAAGAATTTAAATCAGTAAATGGAAATTAAATTCAGAAAAATCATATTTTTTAAAGGTATGGAACAACTGCATGTGTTTCTTTCACGTTCTATTTATTAAAGTGCACATATGACCTGTTTTTCACCACGTGATTGTCAGCTTTTATTTTTTTATTTTTTATGGGAAAGAGATTTCTTGGTATTACTAAAAGCAAATCTTAGAGCAAAATGAAGCCTCTTTTTGGATTGTTGTTGTGTCACACGACCAAATTAAAGATGTCATTTGATTTAAGTCTTGGTAAGCCTGGTATTGTCCCAAGAGACGAATCGCAAATTGAGGCTTGATCCTCGGTCTCTTGTTATCCTTGTTATCCTCCGCGATTTGTTCAATCTGCTCTGCGATGTTCAATCTGCTCTGTGTAACGGGATGAGCAGCAATTTTCTGCGAAAGGATTTATAAAAGAAGCAAATGTTGAAAAATAAAATATAGTAAAATGTGCTTCCTCTGCTGAGAATGACTTAAACATTATTGAAAGTTTTTTCCACAAGCATCACATGTTTTTCTGCTCGTGTGTGTTTAGGTGTGACCGAGCTTTCATCCAGGTATCCATATGTCGCTGGATGAGCTGATACGTTTTTCTCAGAGAACCTAATGCTTTCTAAGGTGCACGTTCTAGTAACACTTAGCCAACAGCTAATCTGCTGAAACAGAATTGATAGGGCTTTCAGCTGTTGGCTTCAGCTGTTCCAGGATAGGCAAAGTTAGGCGCACAATACGATGCAGTCCCACGTTTTTGTTTCTAACTCTCTGACCTCACATGACTGCGAGCTTGAAGCACTGACTTTCAGCTTTGCACAGTATGTACACTTATGTACAGGCTGCAGTCCTCCAATTAAAACCAAACCATCTCATATTGGGCAAATGAGCTGTAACATATTTCTGTTTGCAGAGCCTTTTTGTCTCTAGTCTAAATTTTGTTTGTGGAAAGTATTATATTTGAATTTTCCAAAAAAAATTAGTATTTAAGCTAGTGTGTTAAATATGGCTGTAACAACCCTCAAATTAAATGTCTTGATGCATGCAGAATCATCCAAATCCCCAAAAAGCTGACGAAGTTTCTCCCACTGAATACGCTACGTCCAGATGAACAGAATCAACTTTTTTCTGAACCCTCTAAATAAAGATTAAAGCTCTGGTGTAATCACTGCTTCCTTTCAAAATGTAATTTGCTTGAATGCACATCAAAAATGAGACACGTGTCGCTGTCACGCCACAAACAAAACATTTCTGGGGGCGTCAGATTTCTTGTGTATACTCAATGTTTTGTCAGGTGTGCTGCGGAGGACTGTTTCTAACATGCACATAGAGCTGGCTCAAAGTCATGCAAATGATAAATGAATGAATGATGCAACACAAATAGTTACATTGTTATTAGTAATAGTTTAGTGTCTTGCTGTTGTCCCCCAAACTGTGTGAATGTTAGTCCACTGGTCTTATTTAATAATATTAATAATGATTATTGTTATTATTACTTTGCATCAACCAGACACAACATAACATTCACTGCTTCGGTTGCCGGTGTCCCTACGGCTCCTAATACACTAATAACTTGGACGTTTGGTGAATCCACTGGTACTTTTCCATGTGGACTTTAATTCGCTGTGCATGTGTTAGTGAACGATCCCCGGTTTCTGCCCCACCCAACAATCTGTATAGGTGCAGCAGTGTGAAAAGGGATCATGGGGACTGACCTAAGAGGGTTTATCTTGGTGTGATTTAAGTGGATTGTGGTCAGTTCAGATGGTCTAAGGTCAGAATCGAAGCACCAACCAAGCTCCTTGAGCCAATCGAGGTATTAGACATAAGATGCTCTTCGTAGAAAACGCTATCATCCTCGCAGCTACAAATTCCAGGAAAACCACTTTTCTCTGCAATTAACTATAACCCCATCCAACCGTGCTCCATCGGGCTCATTGATATGCTTGTAAAATGAATATATTTTGTTTGTGGTTCTGTGTGTTAGATCAGTAACATTTTAACTGGCATCTCTGTAGAGGTTTGCTCCATATTTTTGGAAATCTTTAACCGCAGCATGGATACGAGCTTCTGTGTTATTCTGTCCGTCAGGAGTGCTGTGATGTGGGGATGGACATCCATAGGTCTGGGTGTGTTTTAGAAACTGGTGATTCTTTTCCTCCAGGTGAAATTATTTCAGTACTTCAAGAAAACCCTGAAGTAGATCAGCAACCACAAACCTTAGATCCATTTAAGTGGATTGGAGCCGTTATTAATTAGAGGTGGGAAACAGCAGACACCACACAAAACATGATACAATATTATTGTGATGTTTAACATTTTCCAATATGCTGAGTGTTGCAATAACATAAACAGATAAGCACGGACACCGCCTTGCTTATCTGTTTATCCAGTATGATAAAGATATCTCACTTCACGTATTTTATGTGGTACAAAATTATATTGTCAAACACAACAACACTGTCACTAAAACTTGCCATGAGTGTTGTGATAAAAAAGAAGTCAGCAATAATTTCAATCTCCCTGAGAGTGATTGCAGACGGACCGAGTCAAACTGTGACTGTTTGCAGAAAGGTTGGCCTCCTGTGTTTATTTGCGTGACTGAATCATTAGCTCACTTTGAATTAAGAGGTATGTTTGTCAAGCTAAGTGTGTCCGGTTTTTTGTTTTTCACTGAGTTTGCTCAGCTAGCAATTGTCTCAGGATGATGGCACGTGAGGCATCTTGTTCATAGTCTGTTCTATGTCTCTTACAGTATTCTTATTATCTTATTACATTATTATATTCTTATTACCTTTATTCTTATTATACTTATCTTATAGTATACTTCTATGTCTTACAGTATCACCAGACAGAATATTGCAACACTATGCCGTATCCTAAGGAGCTTGGAAAGGAAAGCGTCTGGACTTCTTTAGGTTTCTTGAAGACGTTTCAGCAACTGGTGGAGATTTAAGCCCTGTGGCAGTGCCCGCCCCCAAGAGGGACATGGACCCCCTATTGATCCTCTACCTAATCACACAAGCCAAGGTGTGAAAACAGGTGTAGGACACAATCAGCCAAGGTTTCGGGTGAACCCATTGTGACAGGTAGCCCCACCCTGTCATGTGATTTCCTGAGGTCAGTCTTTTGACGATGATTGTCCACATTGTTTTCAGAATTCCAGTTTAACGTTGCTTCTTACTGTTTTGGCCTTAAGAGGTGAAGCCCCCACCTATATAACCCCCCCCCCGGTTCTCCTTTGACCTTACACTTTTACATGGTCTTGGTCTCGCTGTCTCGGTCTTGCTGTCTCAGATCGACATAGTGGTCGGGAGATTTGGAGTCAACAGTATCCATGACACACAACGTAACGTTCGATAATGTGTCATGTGCAAAAGCATCAGCTCTAAGAGCCGTGCTTACAGAGTGCTTTAGTGAATCAGAAGAGTCGACTCCCATTGAGCGAGAGCCAGCTCCTCACTTAATTTGCTTTCGCTGCTCAGCTCTCACACAGTGGCTCAGCTATGCTCCAATCCCTCCATATTGTGGCCAATCACATGCGAGGATATAAGATAATATCAGTATGTGAAAAACGGAGAGGGTGAGAGACGTGACAGAGACGTGATACAACTTCCTTGAATAAAGAAGTTGTATCAGTGCATCAGAGCGTGCGTCTGTCCTCTCAGTAAGTGAGTGAGACAGTAGACAGCTGTGAGGAGGGCTGTGCGAGTGCATCGCAAAAACACATAAATATGCCTGAAACTCGTAAACGAAGCAGCGTCTGGCTGCAGTTTAAAGACTTTTTTGTCTCGGTCTGTCTTGGCCTCGATACCCTCTGGCCTTGGTATTGTCTTGGTCTTGGTTTAGGCGGTCTTGGCTACAAGTCTATCTTGCAGAAGCTGATGTTTGTTGATAACACTGTATAAGACTTTGTGACCGACTTCTCATCTATAAATACAGACTGCCATCAGACGCATTTCTGCTTTCAGTATGCACTCACAGTGTTTCAGCAACAGCTGTTTTCTACCTTGTCATTCAAGTAGCTGATTGTTACAAATATCAAATCGATGGATCAATATTCTGGCCTGAACTTCTGCATTGATTGCAGAAAATTAAGAACTGCCTAAGTTTTCTTTAGTTCATAGCGAACAGTCAAGTACAGCATCTAAGAAGCTCAAGCTTAGCACAGTCTTTATGCATCATGAAGTCAAGTTTGCTTCTGAACACTTAATTGCTCTCGAAAAAGTAAATGAGCTTTTGTCATATTTGTCTTCATAATGGTCTTACTCATTGTTTAATTATTTCTCTGCGCACATCTCCAATGAGGACTATTCTCACGTCATGCTTCAGAGATGGCAAAGTGTATCACTTCCTGTTCTAAAATCCACACAAACGTCATTGACTTTTCAGACAAGATTTTTTTCTTCTTCCTTCCTCATAGACACTGGTTGTGCATCACGAATGCACAGGGGAGCACTTCTCCAGCTTGACAGTAAAGTTTTATTTGTCTTCCGTCCAACAGATGCAAAGTTTTATCTGTTAGGTTTTCCTACACATTGTTTCATTATAACATGCTGTAACACATTGATGGTTTGCTGATGTAAATCATTGTATCACTTAACATGAGAAATCGGGATAAGCCTGCGCTTATCCTGTGACAGGGAGCAGCTGTAATTCAATTATGAAAATAAGGTTAAGAGCAGCGTCTGTCTCTTGGGTAGAGTCTCACAGTAGAGGTGCTTGCGTGACAAGGATGTTGACAGAGTGAGTGATTAAAACAGGTCTTTTGTAGAGGTTAAAATTTGGCTAAAGGTGGATGATGGTGGATATTGTGTGGTCTTATGGAGCGAGCTCTTGGGCCCTTTTTAAAACAGGTGCTTATTAAGCAGGAAGGGTCCAACAAAAGGTGCATTTTTTATGGAGTAAGCTAGTACATTCGGGGGTGTTTTGGAAGAAGCAAAAGCCAGAGGCTGTGTCCTCTGTAACATTACCTACCTGCCTGTTCCTCCAAAGTGTAAGTAGTAGCTTAAACAGTGTGTTTAGGGCTATGATTGTTAGCATTTCCAGCTAACTAGCCATAGAAACTGAGCTTAGCAAAGGAGCTCATCACTAACTGTTTAATCAGAATTTAGAGTAACATTAGCTTAAAGCTTTGTATTTAATTTAATTCCAGAGCTCTGAAAGCACGTCTTCCTTCTGAAAGTGTTTTTATTTTTAAAAAATTTGGAAAGAAATGAGCTGGAAACACCCGAGACTCCGACAGACATTTCAGCAGTTCATTTAACTTAATTTATTCAATTTGCCGGGTACAGGAGTTACAGTAACAGTTGCCATTTCTTCCAGCAAACATTGCAGACGGCTGCCGTCTTAAAATGATTGTGTGAAGCAAGGCTGGCTACATAGCTAGCCTGATAGTTACACAGATACTCTTCAAAAAACATAAAAAGTAAATAAATAAAAAACAAATTAAGTGAACACTAAATTTTTAACTTTTATTTTTGGTGTGATTCTGAATCGGATTTCAGTTTTTGATGTCATGTGAGTGTCACACAACATGTGTCAATAAAGATTTTCAGTATACGCGCATGCATATATACACGTGCGTGCGTGTGTGTGTGTGTGTGTGTATGAATGATTGTATCCATGTAAACACTGACTGCAAATAGCAATGGAGCTGACGTAACCATGGAAACACTCAGTAGTTTTGCAGATAGTGGAATTGTAACCAATGAGAGCCAATCACGAAAGGACACTCTGTGTGTGTGTGTGTGTCTGTGTGTGTGTGTGTGTCTGTGTGTGTGTGACATTTTCACAGACACATGACTTTGCCTTCCTTGTGATACTTCCACATTTGTCCCACTTCCACTCCCTTTCTGGTCCCCTTTGTCGTTTTACCTCCTGCCCCCCCCCTCCTCTTTCTGCCCCCCCCCAACAAGCTGACACTGTTCATTTACAAGTTAGCTGTTTTTACTTCTAATAGGATCAGGGGGACTTACACTGTCATCTGATAAAACTAAGCAGCTTGATAACTACACTGCCCCTTCTTAACCAATTTATGCTCAGTCGGGATAACAGAGAAACTACGGAAGGTCAAAAATGTATTAACGTCATCTCGGGATAAGTTAGCACCTTAGTCTATCATTGCTTTATAAGCTTGTTGGCGGTGAGATTCAGCCTCGCTTCTGAACTAATAAGAATAGTTCAGAGAAAGCACATTTCCTTTTTGTGCTTCAGCACTTAATTTATGGTCTTAAATCTATATGATTATTTGTGTCGTTTAAAGGCGGCTCTAGTTTTCTATTATTACACCCAAACTGAATCTCTGCCATGGACCCTACACTCTTTGGCCTTGTTTAGATAACATTATTATGGGCTGAAAACATACCTTTTCATTTTGTTAATGCATTGACTAGTACTACAGTAGTACTACAGTAGTACTTCACACTGTACACTGCAGTGGTGAGGTTACCCTGTCAGTGGCGTTAAAAACTTACAGCTGTCGATCAAAATCAGCTTTAAAATTACAGATTTTTTTTTTAATTCGACTCATTCTTCCTCGACAAAAACTACATTACCCACAATGCATCTACACCTCTTTGGTATCCTGTTAGTGGGAGAGTAAAAAATATTGATCAGCTTACTTCTCTCCTACTTCTTGCTGTCTTCACCCCCACGTTAACTTCCCTGATGTGCAGAGGTGCGAAATAATGAAGTGTAAATGTAACTGTACTTAAGTAGAGTTTCCAGCAGTTTCACTGGTTACTTTAGTTTTAAAGCATTTGAGGGGAGTTATTGAGAATTTCACATCCTAAATACGAGCTGTAGCTCAGGAGGTAGAGTAGGTCGTCTAATTATAATTAGAAGGTTTGGTTCCCGGCTCCTCCAGTCTGCATCCCCAACTATCCTTGGGCAAAATGCTGAACCCTACGTTTCCCCTGATGCATCTGTGTGATTGTATGAATGGGTGAATGAAAAGATGCTATAAAAGTACCAGTTCACATAAAATGACAGATCAGTGCTTCTCATGCATGACATATGGAAAAGAGTTGGAGATGTTAGGCAGCATCGTTTACAGTACTACAGTCATTTTTCTGTTTAGGTGTGAAGGCAAAGTCACTCGGTTAGGTTTAGACTTTGATACTTTGAGATAAAGTATAAATAAATAAATAAATAAATAAAGAAGTTGTATCAGTGCTTTATCTTCTCCCAGAGCCTTTTTTTGCAACACAAGTGTCTGTACTTCTACTTAAGTGAAGAATGCGCGTAGGTTGCCAACTCTGCTCAAGTGACACAAGATCACATGACGACAGGGCTCGCTCGGTGCCGCCGTAGATGGCGGATGAGAAAGCTCCAAATTTAGCAGGGTGATCTGCAGGTGAAGTGTTTGCTGTCTGCACTGACATGTAAATAGATGTTTTACTGTGGGGCATGTGCAGAAAAATCACAGTCCTTTGTAGCACAGAAGTGTAACATAAAAACAAAATGACTGTGACGAGGAATTTGAAATGATCACAGGACAGTTTCTTCTCAAAAACCAAATTTGCATTTTGAGCTCCCGTCTTTTTGCAGCCGAGCTGTGTCAACATGAATCTGAAGAAGTCCGAGTTTTAGATTCAATCGTGTGTTTATCTGTATCTGTCTTTATTTTGAGATATGTCTGAGGTCAGAGGAAATCTCTTTAGCGTCTTTAGAGTCGATGCTAATTTCTGTGACGCTAAGCCAGGGTCAACTTTGAGGTCTGTGGCCTCCAAACTCTGTGCCCTACCTCTCAGCTTTTGTGCTGCGGTCTCTCGAGAAACACACTTCAGTCAAATGAAATAAGCCTGAGGTGATAATGTCCCTTTATGACTTCGCTTACCACACTTTTCTTTTCTGCTTCTATGAAATAGTTTGAATCTACGGTGTTAAATGGACGCAGCATTTTTAATCAGAGGTTGTGTGACGTTCTGTGTCAGCACAGGTATTTTCTGTCACCTATTCCACTGTTTAAGCATATTTTATATATATTTAGTGGGTTTTCCAAAGCCAAAGCAGTTCTTGTCTTGGGTACAGTTATCTTTGAGGTGATCCATCACCTCAAAGAACGGTCATATGTTTCTCAGTATTTTCATGTTTCTGTGTGTTTGAATGCCACACGCAGCACTGTAGCACAGTAAAAGGTTCAAGTTCCACAAAACAGTCTTATTTTGACTGATTTGATTAACTGTGGAGCCATTAAACCACACTATAAAACATTAGCTCTCTTTTTAATCCATTTAAACAACTGACTGGCTTTCATTAATCTCTTTTGGTGGGTGGTTCATGCAAACTTGCTTTATATGCAAATAAAACAAAAACTGAAATGACAGAACAATAAAAGGAGAATTAAAGGTTTAAATATCGCAGGCTGCCAATAACTACTACAGACAAAGTTTATGTCTAATAATGGAATAAAAACAGTGCATATAAACTAGAAAAATAAGAAATTAGGATGGTAAATAATTACATGCATGAAGCCTGATCTGTTTAAAATGATATATTTTGAATACATAAATAGTTACGTTGTTGCGCTTTGCTTTTTAGTTTGTAGTTAATAAAACTAAAGTAGTAGCACGACTTCAACGCAAATCAGACAGAGAACCGACACAGAACATACATGTGGTATTTTACATTTTTATTTACTATGTGGTAAATTGTTTTCTTTTTGTTGTTTTTATAATGTGTGCATTACAATTTCACCTTTTCCTTTCTTCCGGTATTTTCACATAAAGGGGTCCCAGTGGTGATTAGTGAAAACTTTGAGCGATTCTTTTGTCTTTAAAGCAATAAATTTATGAAAGAAAGTCTCGTCTGGGCTTCATTAGCCTGGCCTTCTCCGTCGGGGGTAAATGAAAATGACATTTAAAACAGTTACTTGAGCAGAAAACAGCCGCCAATCACTCTTAAAGGGGAAGGATTGCAATTAACAGCCCTCTCCTAATCCCCTCGTTTCACCTCCTATGCCGCCTCAGCTTTGTCCACCTCTCTCTCCCAGCTCACTCCTCTCCCACTCTCCTCTCTGAGCTGGAGTGGATAGCGTCTGAACTCGGCTGCTAAACGCTCTTTACCATTGGAGTGCATCTATTTGGGGCTGTTTGTCACACAAAGAGAACATATTTAGAGAAATGCTCGGTAATCAACGGCAGCTGAGCGACTGCAGGCGGTGCACATAGCGAATCTGGGAAGAGTGAAGTTGGAGGGAGAGCTGCTGAGAGGAACAGGTGGAGCACTGGCATCAGTAACTTCAGCACTTCAGCATATTTACTTCCAAGAGGTAAGCATTGCCACGGTCTCATTAGGCTCTAATTATTTACTTCTTATGTAACAAACACAGAATCCTTTGCTGGAAATCCAACAACTTCATGACTTATTTGTCAGGAAAAGTGCACATTAGTCCAAAGATTCACACAAAATGTGACTACGTTTGAAAATGTTAGCCTGAGTTTCCACAATATTAAGTCCAGCAGTAAAACTTTTTATAAGAAAGGCTCCTTGTGTATGAAGCTGACCCATAGTCACAATCTTATTAGTGGTTTGTTGGAACACTCAGAGTCTACGGGGTCCTGACCCCCTGGGCGTCTGAAGAAGATAATCAGGTTTAGATGGATGACGGTCATCCTAGGTGACCTAGTGAGTCTGGGTCTGCGTAGCCTCACCCAAACATCTTCCCTCGACCCCAGGCCCAGGTGATTGCCCAGACGCTCGAATGCATTTATCGCTGGATACCATGAGCATGGTGGACGACAGCTGCCTCTCGCCCAGCAATTTCCACGAACTGGGTAAAGGTGGGGGCGTTGCAGTGGGAGGCCGTGTCCACAGCATCGATGTCATCCTGGGTTTCAGCAAAGAGCAGGACCCCTTGCTAAGTCCCGCCACGGCCCCCGGACCCCACAAAGTGACCATAGACGGCCTGGCTGAGACCGGGAAGCAGCAGGAGCCCTCGTCGCACCCGTCCTACAGCGGGCACCTTTCCTCTCTGAGAAGCAGCAGCGGCACAGAGCAGCAGCAGTACCACGGTGAGTCAGGCTGAGGATGTTGCTCTCCATCCTGGTGAAGCTGATTTTTTTTAAGAGTAGCACCACCTTTTAAGATGATTTTGTTTCATTAAATTTTGTGAGCTCTTTGGGCAGAATGGATCAGCTGCTGCAGAGTTTGTTACTGAGGGTGAATCATCAAAGCCTCAAAGCATAGAGATGGTCAGAGATACTGATTATACAGCAGCATCACTGCTGGACTGAAGTGATCTTTACTTTTTCTAACTTTAAAGATTTGAATGATGTAATCCAGAACATAGGTAGACTGAAGTTAGTGATGCTGCTGGGCAAACATAATACGTTTTTATACTACCAGATAGCTGAACATGACATTATCTGACCACAAACACAGTTCGAGCCTTTTATAGTCAAAACCTCGCTCAGGAACCAGAATAAACTAGTCAAGCTTCGTGATGTGACTGTTTTGTCAACAGTTGTGGTAAAAAGCAGGAAACAGATCAAATGACCATAAATAACAAGTGAAGCAAACATTTTAAAAGACAATTTCATTAAAACAGCCACTTAAAGGACATCACACAAGCACCCAAAATACACTCGCAGGCCTTTATTTTGACCTGAGATTTAGAATCTGGTGTAAAAATCTAATAAACCAAAATCTGATTTTCAACTCTCACACACACAAAATATACAAAATGAGTAACAGAAGCAGCTTCAAATCTGTGACATTCAGTTATAATTACTGCTCGTATTATTTCAACAGCCTATCATCAAAAGTCTGATCACTGTAAATGAGGTTATTCCACCTTTGCATGAAAACCTCTCACACACCGATTCAAAATCAATGCATTAAACACTGTTGCCATGTAAAGCCTGCTGCATTAACTCCACCGTGTGGACTGAGATTGAGAGATAAATCACAGGACAAGATGGTGTAGGGGGTTTATGTCCCCAAGACCAATCCCATCCCCTTGTGGAATTCCCCTAATCTTCTCTTCTGTGCAGATTAGATTGTACCGTAGTCCAATCGCTCTTTATTGTTATCGTTCGCTCCTAGAATCAAATTGAATCATGTTTAATCTGAAGCTATTTTCACACACAGGATCAGGCAGGTGGTTGGTGATTTTGTGGCAGGAACAAGAGAAAAAGTTGTTCCTGTGAACCGGAGACGAACCAGAAACACTGCTTTTAAGTGACTCAGATGCAGTTTGGTTTCAGTGCATTAACATCCATAAACACTAATGACATCACTCCATCCTGTGTGAAGTCAGCCCAGTTCCTCCTGACCGAGCAGCTTCTCTGTGTTCGGTGTCAGTCGGGCCACCCCCCTCTCCTCTCCGTGCTGAGATGTTCTGCTGGCTGATAAACAGTAGGGAGGCTTCAGACCAGTGGCTGTGATGGGCTGACAGGCCAAGAGCTGGTCACTGAACCAGGCCTGACCTCTGCCTTTGTCGGAGCCTGGTCTTTGTCATAGCTGCTTAATGAGAGGTGGATAAATGAACCCCAAAACCCTGCTTTGCTTTTGCCTCGCCTCCCGTTTCTCCAGCAGAAAGACCACAGTCGACCGGCTCCTTTATCTCCATCACCGCATCCCCTTAACAGAAACAAGCTAGCATTCAGTTTCGTACAGTCTGCTAAAGCTCTGAAATATCATTCAATATAGAAGTGTATTCCTGAACATGTTATGACCTCAGTCTGTAGCTTCAGTCCCTTATTTCACTTCCTGCCTTTAAACATGACTGTTTTGGTTTAGAGCTGCACTGATGAGCGATGAGGACTCGTATCAATATCAGCTTTTAGGAAGTCAAACAATTGGGACTATAAATCAATTCTTCACGAACTTACGCAGCCGATAGCTGGAGCTGTTTTACCCAAACGTGAAGACTGCCTCAGCTGTGAGGCACTCTCCGCTGCTAAGCCAGCCGAGACTATCGGAAACCACACGGTCTGAGCTGGTCGTGTGATGACGGCGTTTTTAAATGACCCCAAGATTTGAAATGACCTTTTCCTTCTCTTTAAAAGTCTTGAACTGTCGTTATTAAATCAGAGAAGAAGAAGAAGTCTCATTGAGATCGGGGTCTACCCCTCGCATCTCTCAGCCTGAGAAACTTGAAAAATATCTGCAGTCAGAATACAGTTACCTTTGTTACAGTTACATTTGTTACAGTTACACCTGTTAAAGCAAAGAGCTGAATACTTCCTTAATGGCTGATAGAGACCAAAACCAGAGCTAAATATGGCGACTATCAGCCATCACCTTTACACTTTTAGATAAACTACAGAGCAGCACAGGTGTTTAACTGCTGAATATAACAAAAATGCTTTGAAAGCTCATAAAAAAAACGAGATTTTTGCTTGTCTCACTAAACGTTAGTTGGTGTGAGAGACACTGATGATACTGATGTTTCTATGGTTTACCTTAATACAAAATTAGCCCTTGATTAAAATCAGCTTAACCCACTTTCTGTGATTTGCAACTTATCTAACATCCTGAATGAAATTAAGTCTTTGAGTCAGATCCAAGCTTGCCACTCATTAACTCTTAACTCGAGTAGATTATTTTATTCCCGGATCATCATCTCTGTACTTTGTTTAGCTAAATCAGTTTGCTGGCTGGTCTGGATGACCTTAAAGACCTCCCTGTTTTCCCCGGTAGCCTCTCCCGTGTTTCTGTATACTGTCGATGAACGTGCATGTTGATTCGATTAGAAATAGAGCTGAGGACGAAGAACTGAGAGAGGAATTGTTTGACGGGGAGGGTTATGAGGAGGGACAGTGTCAGTGAAAGCTTTGTAGTGTCTGTAAACACCAGCTTGTCAGAAACCTGTGATCCTAAAGGCTGACAGAACTCGGGACGTTTCCGTGCTTTGACTCTCCTGCACGGGGGAAATAGATTATTTCAGATCTGCTGTGAGCTTAGCCAAAAATGGTAGTGGCTGTTGAGCGTGGTGATAAAAACAGTGGTTTTCAATTTTCTTTTTAAAGACCTTTTAACTTTGAAGAAAAGTAAACACTGGAAAAAGCTTCCTAAATCCGATTAGGAATGTTTTGGAGCTTCATTGAGGTACGGGGAATTGCTTGCTTCACTGACCTACAGTGGCCTATTGTTGCAGGTGTCAAACTAATGTTTGCTCTACTGGAAAGTGGGAAACTGCATTCTCCATTTGTATTTCTCTCTAAACTGTAGTTCTCATTCACTTCGTCCAGTCAAAAAGCATGTGGAGGAAATAAAAGCTCACAATATTTTTTCCCGGGCTCTTCCACAGACTCCAGCTTATTTGCAAACAAATGCGATCAGGAACTGAGCGAGCTGAGGAAGAGTATAGAGAGCGATGAAGGCAAGTCTCCGGAGCCAAGCAAGGATGAGCAGCCCAAGAAGAAACACAGGCGCAACCGCACCACCTTCACCACCTACCAGCTGCACGAGCTGGAGCGTGCCTTTGAAAAGTCCCATTACCCAGACGTGTACAGCCGCGAGGAGCTCGCCATGAAGGTGAACCTCCCCGAAGTCCGAGTTCAGGTAATGTGAACTGCATTAAAGGCAACACCACTTCAAAGATTGCTAAGAAGCACTTCAAACGTTTCTGTCATGCTTTGGGGTTTTTTTTAGAGATATTCTCATTATTCTGGAATAAAATCTCATATTCACACCACGTGAAAGCCTGTATCCATTCAAAAAACTCCCCCAGTGTTGTCGAGTATATTCAAGTATAATACATTACCCTATCCAGAATGAAAAACTCTGCACTCCATCATATTTACACGCACCTTATTTTTCTGTCATTTTTCTTCCAGGTCTGGTTTCAGAACCGCAGAGCTAAATGGCGCCGGCAGGAAAAAATGGACGCCAGCACCATGAAGCTCCACGATTCACCCATGCTCTCTTTCAACCGTCCGGCACCAGTTCACACCGGCATGGGTCCAATGACCAACTCCCTCCCCTTGGAACCCTGGCTGACCTCTCCCCTGTCCAGTGCTACACCTGTACACAGTATCCCAGGCTTCATGGGTCCAGCTCAAGGCCTCCAGCCCAGCTACCCAAGCCACCATTTCCTCAACTCCACCCCTCATGCTCCTCACGGTCCTCATGGTCCTCATCCACACCCTCACACTCATCCCCATCCGTCCATGGGTCAGGGGATGCAGAGCATGGCTCCTCCTCCTTATCAGTGTCCAGCACCGTACCCTGAAAAGTACCCTTTGGAGGATGTGGACCAGCGCAGCTCCAGTATTGCTGCGCTGAGGATGAAAGCCAAGGAACACATCCAGTCTATGGACAAGACCTGGCAACCCATGTGACTAATGAGCTCGGCGGTCGACCTGAGCAATGCTGGAAGTGACACGTCACGTGCTACGCCACTAAGTGAAAGAAGCGGATTCTGAACTGTGAAAGTTGAGGACGTAAGAATTTTTTGGGGGGGGAGACTTTATTTTCTTTTTTACTTCTTCCCCCTTAAAAAACAACTGAAACCTTCAGCGGGTCAAAAGTTTCCGATATTTTTGCTCGTCCAATCTCTAGGTGTGTATTGTTGCCTTGGGTTCGTTAAAAACAAATATCTTCTAGGTGAAAAAAAGCAAACAGTTTATGACACCTAGAAGTATTTACGAGTCACAAACAGGATCTGAATGCATATGTTTCATGCCTGATCCTTTGCTGCAGCTCTTTGGGTGCACCAACAGTGAAGACATGCTATACATTAAAAACTGCCAAAATGCAGGAATTCTTATTCATCACTTTTCATTTATCGAAATCATTTGAGTCGAGCAAAATATCATTCTCATTCTTTACTTTTCTAATTTTTTTCCTTACACCACATTTGTGTTTTTTCTAATTAGTCCAGCTGTCGAATTTTGGGCCTGCTAATCAGAGTCACAGGACTTTGTGAATGAACCTTTGGTCTCTGTTTAATGTGAAATCGAGGCATGAAGACACACTACAGTGTCACTGCTCATCTCACTAATCTGTTTAGTTATAAAAGCTGTGTAGCTGGTTTTCGTTTTATGTCCACTTGTAGTATGGTTTATGTTTCTACTTGATGCGCAGTTTAGATATGCGAGTCCATGTTTTAGATATCTTGGTGTGACTGGAAGAAGATGATCAGTGAGAAGAAGCTTCTTTAACAGATCTTCGTCTGTTGGGAAAAGGGTCACCTCAACTGGGACCAGGAATATACCAAAAATATTTCTGCACGGAAACGTTTTTTCTGACTTGTGCTTTAAAGAAGGGAGGAAGCAGTAGAAAGGCAGAGGAAGTAGACAGAAACGCAGGCTAGTCAGCGGAGTAGCCCTCTTTTTGCTTGAGTGACTGTTGGAGGAGAAAACCTGTTGGCAGCTCAGTGTTGGGTGGCTGCGTGTACGTGCAGGGCAGCAGAAAGAGCCCTGTGTGATGCGTCACCCCACATAGTTCGGTCTTTGTTCGACACAATTGATCCAAGTGTATCCTCTTTGTCCCGAACAGAAGGGGGAGAAACGGTCTCAGGCTGCACTAAATAGGCCCTTGTAACCATTTTGTTGTAGTTTTTTTCTTTTTCAAACAAGAGGAAACATGGATTGTTACTGCTTTGGTCATTAGTGACACAATATTAGTCTTATGCCATCTGTTACAGGGTTAAGCCCCAATCATCTTAAAGTTGGAGCACAATATGCTTCATATGGACAGTAGAGGTAAATAAATAAGACTGTGACATTGAAATGTTTTTGCATGTGCAGGTACCATCTCAAACAAATCTTTGGAGGTTGAAATTTATATATTTTTTTGACGTCTTACAAAAAAAGAGGGATAGAAAACTCTGTCATCTTAAAGTGCAATTTCAGAAACCCATTTTTTATATTTCTATATAAAATGTGTTTTTTCTTTTGTTAAAAATAAAAAAGGAGACTCATTTCTGCCCAGATTGTTACAAAGTCACACTCCACTTTTTTTCCCATATTTTTGGATCAGTTTGAAATCACTCTTGTCTGACCTAAAGGAGATAAATGTTACAGCCGCTGTTCATCATCTGTCTTCATGTAGTTTTACACGATGGTGAACGACGCCGGGACCTCACACAGCACAGGAAACCAGAATTATCTTATGTGTTAACAGGACATTTAGGGCGCCCCATAAATGTTTTGGGCCAAGAATAAGCCAAAGGTTAGATAACAGACAACATTGCACTAGTTTTAGTTATTTTTATTATTATCTGTGAAAATGTACAGAAGATAGTTATGTCTGTCTTAGTGATATCGTTGTTTTATTTCTTTTGGATTTTGTCCGGATTGTTGATGTTCATATTCTGGAACAAATGGAGATCTACTGAAAATAAATATAGTTTGATAGAAATTGTATCTCCGCGTTCTCACTGCAGTGCTTTCATGTTGACCTATGCACTCATTCCCACAGTCACTGTGGGGTTTTTTAACCTCCCTAAGACTACTAGAGCAATCCAAGATTACTACAGTATAATCGTTGTCATCTGACATACATGAGCAGAGACATTTTTTTTCTTTGCTGCAAACACTTGTGCGCCTTGTCTCTCTCTCTGTCATGGTTTTCCTTCTTTTTACCCCTCTCAATCCTCTCTGCTTTTCCATGGGTTTGTGGCAGGATGCCAGCCTGTTAGGAAGATGAGACTCCAATCAATCAGGACTTCCCAGGGGGGCCTCTGACCACAGGGCTCGGCTCCCTAATTGCCCCCAGGCAGGCAGGCAGGCTGCAAGGTTCAGCCGCTGCAACACATGTTCACAGAGGGCCGGTGCCGCCGTGCTCGCTGGGCTCCTCAGCATGTGAGACACTGTCCCGGACAGATGGAGGGCTGAGCAGACTTCAAGGACCATATGGATAAGCCAGTAGATGAAACATGGAAGTTTTTGCAGGATCTTTTTAAATTCTTAACATGAAAATAGATGTGTTACAATTGGATCCAAGTTACAGAGCTCAGCAAGATATCCTGATTTTAAAAATAAGTTGCATTAATTTTTTTCTGTGCAATACACACACACACAACATTTTAATATGCATATTTATATCATGATTTTTCTTTAAAGGATTACCCAAGGAAAGTAATACAGGACCTCAGACTGAGGAAATGGCTTTTAGCTCGTGAATGTAACAAGTGCACAGGTAAGACTAGAAAAACTTTCACTATTTTCACACTTTTTACCTTACTGTTAGGGTCTCATATGTGAATAATTAAGCAAACAACACAGCCTGAATGAAAAAGGAAAAAAAAAAAAAAAAAAAAAAAAGTAAAGCTTTAGCCAAAAGGATGAAAGAGGCCGAGAATGTGAAGAAGCCAGATTAAGTTGGAGAAAAGTGTGGGTGTGAGAGACATACAGAAAGAGGGAGAGTGGAGAGGGGGAGACAGAGGGTGGGGTGGGTGCTCATCAGAGTTAATGATGTAGAAAATCCCCCAATTAGAGCGTTTTCCTGTGTTGCAGGATGAGTTCAGAGTGGGGTCCTCTGACAGACCAGGGATTAGTACCCGGGCCGGGCGAGGCCGAGCTGGGCCTGAGCGGACACTAACTAACTGCTGGATTGCTGGCACTGCTCAGCTGGGGCCGGGTCGGGGCTACAGTCACAGCCGGGGGCTGGGGTAGGCATGCGTTGAGCCACAGTGAGTGACACAAAGGAAAGCTTGGGAAAAAGAGCAGCAGCAGATCGGCAGGAAAAAGGTTCTGACAGAGGGTCGTTTTCCTGTGCCAGTGCTCCTAACATTTACTCAACCACCATTTCTGGTCTTATTTTCTAAAAATATTAACTTTTTAAAAATATATCACAGTATTACATACAAGCATGTGCTCACCCAAAACATTATCCAATATAATCTGAACATGTGATTACTACAGAAAAATCTGTCTTGTCCACATATTGCTCGATGTCAGACAATAAATCACCAAATGTGGCGTTGCATTAAGAAGCAGGAACACAACCTTTAATCCTCCCTGATACCTGGAACAATAAATCCTTCTGGATCATTACACAACAAGGAAGCTGATTAAACATAAACAATGACATCTGGCTGTAGCTCAGGTGGTAGAGCAGGTCATCCACTGATCGGAAGGTTGGTGGTTCGATTCCTGGCTTCCCCTAGTCTACATGCCAAATATCCTTGGGCAAGATACTAACCCCAAATTGCTCTCCGAATGTGTGTGAATGTTAGCTCTAAAGCACTTAGAAAGATGTGCTTGTGCGAATGGGTGAATGCACAAGTTGTGTAAAGCGCTTTGAGTGCTCAGATGAGTAGAAAAGCGCTATATAAGAACCAGTCCATTTACCATTTACATCTTTTGTCTTTTTTAAGTGTCATAGTTCCCTAAAACCAAGATATGTAAAATGCACACTCACACAAACCCATCAGGGACAACTGCACTTTACCCAAGGATGCTTCGGCATGCGGACTGGAGGAGTCAAGGATCGCTCCACCAACCTGAGCCACACCCACCCCTAAACTTACTGCACCTGGTATTCCCAAACTGCCTTTCAAGGAGGTGGTAATGGGGGTGTGTCGCACTAAGACCCCAAAGAGGGGGCAGCTGTTAATATCAGCCACCAAAAAGATTTAAGGGATGTTTGAAGAAGTCTTGAGGCACGAGTGGTGCAAAAAAAGGTGGCATTTATTAAAAATAAAATAAATAAATATAAAGCAAATGAAGCCTCTGCTTTATGCTAACAAAGGCTTTACCATATGTATAAACTGCACCTCTACATACTGAAAGAATGTGAAATAAACTCACCCTCCAACTGTCCTCTACCTCTTCTGTGCCCCAGTTAACGTCTCAGGACCTAATCATGCAAACCTCTCTGCATTACCAGCCGATTACCAGGAACACAGGTGACACATCAGGAAGTCAATTAAATGACTGAAGCCAATCTTTTGATCACGTAAGTTACCAAAATACACCAAAAGAAACTCTTTTTGATAATATGTCAGTCATGTCCAGACTCCCTGATCCTAAAAGAAACAGGAATCAGAAACATCATCCCAACGTGATCAGTAGTGTAACAATAAAAACTTCATAAAGTTCTTTCATCTGAACCCTTTTGAGTTTTCTTGTGCAGGACAGCGGTGAAAGTCAAAGAATTCAACTTGTAGACACATTTCCAAACAGAAAGACGAGGAACTCTGAGGCCTCTCTAACGCCCCTCTTCTACACAGCAACTGTGTTCATTAGGAACAACTGAAACCCTAATGACTAATTGATTAATTGTGCAGTCTATTATTTTGCTCCTGCACCCGAGTAGATCTGAAAGCGCCACGGCTGGAGTTAACAGTCTTATTGGAAAGACGCGTTCCTTGCAAAGGATAATAAGGGAAAAAAGCGGAATTAATTGGGTTTGATTAAGAGAGCTTTTCAATGGGACACAGCTTTTTCGCATGACATAATTAGAGGTCAGCTAACGGGGGCAGGGAGGAAAAGGGGTGGGGGATTTAGTTGTTGGCGCCAGTGCTGTGTGGGTGTGTCTGAGGGGGACAAATAGATAGAGAGAGAGAGAGTGTGTGTGTGTGTATGTGTGTGCGTGCGTGCGTGTGTGTGGTGATGCTTCGTTCACACTTGCAGGACTATGTTGTGTGTCTGATGTGGTAAATTTCTTTAGGCCCACTCACCAGAAAACACACAGTGAAGTTCGGGGGGGGGGGCCTCTCTGCGCTCAGTGTGTGATTATCATCACTACAATTGGCAGCATTAAAGGCCCAGTGCTCAGGCTTTTGTTACTGCTGCATGGTCATTAGCTGTGCATTTCAGAGGCCACTTTATTGTATGGAGGGAGGCGGTGGCAGAAAAGTACTTTCAGCAGTGCGTTTGGATGAGCATGCAACATTCAAACACACACACACTCACTTTATGACTCTATAATCCTGTTACAATATAATCTAGAGCAGGACAGTGGGACACGCAAGCTGTCAGGTCTAAAAATACACCCAGACTCTCTTAAAACAAGACCAGGCTTCAGATTTGATTAGATGATCAAATATTTCATTGTGAGTCACTCCATCTGCAAATTTTTACTCAGAAGAGCTGCGATCTTACTTTGTTTCAGCAGGGTTTGCAGCAGACAATAAGCCCCAAATAGAAAGTGAAGCTACAATACCACTTTATATTAAGCATCTGATTTACTGAGTGTTCTTCACTAAGACATTACACTACAGGTTTGTGCTGGAAAAATGAAAGCAGAGAGGATATTTCTTCTTAACATAATGTTAGATCATTGTAGTTGAAGCTTTTATTTCTACAGCTGAATTTCTCAGTGCAGGACCAGCAGAGTACTCGTACTTTGTTATTGATTCCCTGATTTCTCTCTGAACCCCGTCTTTCTTCTTTCAGCAGCTCCCTTTAGGGATCACCACAGCACATCATCTGCCTCCATCTCACTCGATCCCTCTGCATGTCCACCTTTGCTGCATCCATGGATCTTCTCTGTGGTCTTCCTCTTTTCCTCCTTATTCAGCATTCTTTGTCCAATATATCCAATATCCCTCCTTTAAACAGTTTGAAAGTAGATCTTCAGAAGCTGAAACCACTGACTTTACTGAAGTTTGTGATCGGTTTTCATTAAAAATGCATAAAATACTTTCATTTGCTTACTGTGATATGTGGATCCAAAAAAATAAATAAAAATAAAAAAAATAAAAATTGTGCACGCAGTTCTTTTAGAGTTATTAAAATTAAATACTGCTATTATTGCTTTGCAATGTATGTTTTTAGTTTTATTTTCCCAGTATACTGTACAAGTTTTATTCTTTTCTTTTTTTCAATAATGTATATAGATTTCTCTTATATTCTTACGTGTACTTTTCATACCCTAGATCTATATTTATTTGTTATTTATATTGTACAGTCAATGGCGAATAAAAGCACCAAAATTATATTCTGATGTGCACTAACTGGTGTATGTGCTGAATGACAATAAAGTGGCTATTTATTCTATTCTATTCTATTCTATTCTATTCTATTCTATTCTATTCTATTCTTCTAAAGATGTATGCCGTGGACATCTATCTATAGGTCTAGTGCTCCCTCTATACTTGAAACTTGGGTATTACAAGTAGCTGAAACACAATAGTGGTAGGTATTCGCTTTTAATGTTTTTTATTTAAGTTTGAGCTGCATCAGAAGTTCCCAGCATGACTGTTGATGTTAAACTGCTTCCAGTTTATTATTTTGGACCATTTGGTGAGACTAATTTATGACCAGACTTTAACTGTAGCACAGATATTGGGACAAATATAACATCCTAACTGTGTTAGTCTTTATCCACGATCAGTACTTTGAAAACACTTCTTTTTCCCGGTAGCTGACTCCAGTATCCCAGCTTACGGCATCCTGCTATCAGCGATAAATATGGACACTTCCGTGTTATGATGTACGTCACCGGAGTGACACAAAACTCCCACAATGCAAAGTCACGTAGACCTCAGCTAAACAACAACAAGCGGCATCTGAGCCTGAATGGTTTTAAATAGCCGGTCCGGATCGTCTGCTCGCCGGGCTGTCCCCGCTGTTTCTGTCCGGAGGTGGTCTGCCGGAGCTGGCTCGTTTTAGGTATGCTGTCCCGACAAATATGACCGGATTAGCCCTTAGCTAAGTAAGCTAACGGTAGTTATCATTACCTGCTTCTAATTTATCGCAAATGAGCGTCTTTGAAGACATTTAGCTACAAATGAATCTCTAAAACATGTTAGATTCTCGTAACTGGTTAATAATGAGCTGTGCTGTTACCCTGAGGTAATCAGTGCTTTTGAAACTAGCACTGATTTGGTGTAGTTGAGGCTAAATGTTCTGGTTATTTAAAGTTGAGTAATTTTTTTTTTTTTTTTTTTTAAGCAAAATCAACATGCAAACAAAATGCACCATATATTATACATTCAGAAAATATAAACTTCTTACCAATTAGCAACCTTTGTACAAAGAAAAAAAAGATATAAAGACGGGGTCATAAAAGTTAACAGAGTGTTAACTCACTATAATCGATTGTTTTGCAGTGCACGGTTAGCAGGTGTGCACTAAAACTGCTGCTTTTAAATAGCCTGCTACAACATCAAGATAGCGATTTAACAATGTTAAAAAAAAATAAACTTCTTGCTTTTATAGTTTTGAAACTTAAATCAGAAAAACACTCAGTCTTTACTCTAATTTTCTGACTGCGTCCAACCAAAATGTGACCACAAAACAACGAAAGAAAAAACGGGCACAATATAATTCCCAAGCCATCATGGTCCTCCTGCTCGACCATCGCAGATTTACCTAAAAGTTTTATGCTCCAAATTGTGGTAATATATACAGATTTCTGTGAAGTTTAAAGCTTCATTTATCAGATGCTTTTCTAGATAGTTATATTAGAAAAATGGGATTTCCAGCAAGTTTGTTCACACTTTGAAATCTCAGGCAATGTTTGAACTTGGACAGCTCAAAAACGATTAAAGATAAAAGTCTGACGTATCCTTTGGGCTTTCTTACCATGAAAATTAACCACTAATTAGGGACGGGTACTTTAAAAGTGTCAAAGCGGTCCTGTGAAGTCCCATGTTTGAGCACAAACTAATACATTCACATTGCAAAAGAGTGATCATTTCCAAACAATATAAAGTCATACTTCACAGTAATGCAAAATAAATCACGTTGAACACTTTTAACTTGAAATTCTTCATCGAAATCTCCATATTTTTACTTAACTTTCATGCTGGAATGAGTAAATATGACAAAAACAAAAATGTCAGCACATAGTGTGATACAAATAAAACACCATCCTAGAGTTTTCAGATGGTACTCTATGTGACTGCCTGTTTTTTGTTCAACTTTTGATCTTTTTGATGTATCGGTTCCAAATTATATATCTTGATTTATTTTTATGGTAGGGGCGGACGATTGTAAAATCTAAATATCTTAAAACACAAAAATTTCACAGCGTTCATTTTATATATCCAAAATTTGGTCCATAAAAACTTTTAGGCAAAGATTGTGGTTGAGAAGAAAGTGTTATCAAAATGAGATGATTTTTACATTGTTGCCCTAATCTCGATTAAACTGCTTGTTTATTTATTAACTCCCCTGTTTGTATTGCACAGCTGTGTCCTCCCACACTGCAGTTGAGGGTTCAGGGTCCAGGATGGATCCCGACTATGAACATCGCCTCCTACGCCAAATTAACATCGAGAATGACAACTTTGTGAGTCGTTCGCTTAGTTTCTCCTCCTTTTCCTAGTTTTCATCCTTAATAATATGATAAAGTGTCATTTTTTTTCCATCCCTTCATCTGATTTGAATTTTGCTTTATTAATTTATTCATTGTAGAGAATTATTCTTTTATCTACTTAGAAATTGTAACCACATTGGCTGTAGTATGGGAACTTAATAAAGATTTGCATCAGTGCTGAATGTGTGACATTATTAACCTCCTAGGACCTGCCGTCCACATATATGGACATCACTTCATTTTTGGTTATTTTGACCAAAATACTCAATTTTGCTCTACATGGGCCTGATATCCAATTATGAGGACATTATACTGCTACTGTTCTATCAAAATTTTAAATGAATATCCTCATTTGTGGCTCTCATTTTTCTTAAAAACAAAAATAAGGTAAAAAAAAAAAAAAATCTGGAAATTCTTTGTTTTTACATTCATCGGGCCCCAATATGCCCAAATATCCATCCATTCGCTTCCGCTTATCCTTTTCAGGGTCGCGGGGGGCGCTGGAGCCTATCCCAGCTGTCATAGGGCGAGAGACGGGGTACACCCTGGACAGGTCGCCAGTCTGTCACAGGGCCAACACACAGGGACAGACAACCATTCGCACTCACATTCACTCGCACATTCACACCTAGTGGCAATTTTGATTATCCAATTAACCTATCCCCACAAGCTGCATGTCTTTGGACGGTGGGAGGAAGCCGGAGTACCGGAGGGAACCCACGCAAACACGGGAGAACATGCAAACTCCACACAGAAAGACCCCGGCCTGATGGTGGAATTGAACTCAGGACCTTCTTGCTGTGCGGCAACAGTGCTAACCACCGTGCCACCGTGCTGCCCAAATATCAAAGAGAAATTAAAAATGCATGTTGTGGAAGATGCATTTTTAATTTCTCTTTGATATTAATTAGATTGATTGTCATTTTAACTGCCTTTTTAAAAAAAATTTTTTATTGAATTTTATTTTATTTGTTTTCTTTCACTTATTGTTGCATGTGTGTTGTTGATGCCTATGTTTGAGTAATCTCTGTAACTGTGAGACACCTGCTGCTGCCTATCTTGGCCAGGTCTCCCTTGAAAAAGAGGTTTTTAATCTCAATGGGATCTTCCTGGTTAAATAAAGGTTAATAAATAAATAAATAAATATTGCATGTTGTGGAAGAGGCAGCACGGTGGCACGGTGGTTAGCACTGTTGCTGCACAGCAAGAAGGTCCTGAGTTCAATTCCACCATCAAATCAAATCAAATCACTTTTATTGTCACGTCACATGTGCAGGTACACTGGTACAGTACATGCGAGTGAAATTCTTGTGTGCGAGCTTCACAAGCAACAGAGTTGTGCAAAAATACAATAACGTAAAACAAGCAAAATATAAAAATGGCTGATCTAAAAAGTAATAAATATATGTACAATATATAAAGGTATATACATTACTGAATGTGTATACTAAATATGTTTTTCTACGTGTGTGTGTGTGTGTGTGAGTGTGTATATAGTGTGTATATACATGTTTTACAAATGAAATAAAGTAAACACATTGGCTGTAGTATGGGGTCATCAGGCTGGGGTCTTTTCTGTGTGGAGTCTGCATGTTCTCCCCGTGTTTGCGTGGGTTCCCTCCGGGTACTCCGGCTTCCTCCCACCGTCCAAAGACATGCAGCTTGTGGGGATAGGTTAATTGGATAATCGAAATTGTCACTAGGTGTGAATGTGAGTGTGAATGGTTGTCTCTCCCTGTGTGTTGGCCCTGCGACAGACTGGCGACCTGTCCAGGGTGTACCCCGCCTCTCGCCCTATGACAGCTGGGATAGGCTCCAGCGACCCTGAAAAGGATAAGCGGAAGTGAATGGATGGATGGATGGATGTTGTGGAAGAGTTCGGGTCTTAGGAGGTTAAGTTAGATATTAGATGACGTAATCACTAACCAAACCTCTATGTGTTCATAAACTAACTTACTTAATGATAAATGTTTGTGTTGCAGAAACTGCAGAACAGTCGGACAGCCGCCGGCTCCCCATTGTCCTCGCCCACTAAGCTGGGAGACCGATTCATACCGACCAGAGCGGGAGCAAACTGGAATATCAACTTTCACAGGATCAACGTGAGACTGTGTTTTAAGTGCAGGTTTTTGGAGGAGCTTTGTAGGAGAGCTGTGTGGACACACCCAGTGGTTCATGTTTTAATTTTGACGTTGTGGAAAAACACTGAGCACATCCAGATTGTGTTTTTTTTTGTTTTGTCACTTTCACGAATTTTTGAAAAACTTAAAGAACATCACACAGAGCACTTCTGTGATTTATTTAAACAGTGAAAATAGCCGACAGTCGGAAAACTGTCTCAATTTCCACAGAGTTGGAAAGAATTATGACCTAACTGGGATTCCAGTGTTTTGTGAAAATATGAATTTCTGCTGATGAGTTTGCTCCTCTCTGGGCTTTGACAGCAACTTCATGAATTAGTGGAAATTTAATGGCCGTGGAAGTCGGCTGGTTCGGGTTATGGAGGGAAAACTCAGATTTCCTATTTCCTATTTTCTAAAGTTGTGATGTTTGTTTTCCAAATGTATAAAATGGTCAAAATGAATTGAATGATGATTGCTTGGTTTGCTGTATAAAATAATTTACAGTGTAAATGTTATGAATTGATCAATAACCTTCATGATTTATGCGCAGGAAAATGAGAAGTCACCGACTGTGAACAAAAAAACAAAGGATGCCTCTTCTGATAATATCAAAGGTGAATATGTTTTGAAATTGTCAAAGTTTTGCTGTTTCCTTGTTATTCTTTTATATCTGCACATGAATCAAATATCACTGCTGTCGTCTCTGTAGCAGACGGGCTGGCCTACTCTGCTTTGCTGAAGAATGAGCTGTTGGGAGCAGGAATAGAAAAGATCCAAGATCCCCAGACGGAGGACAGACGTCTGCAATCGTCCCCGCCCGAGAAGAGGAGTCTCTTCTCTGTATGGAAGTCTCAGATTCTCTCGGTCATCTTGCACTGTTAGCGCAGCATGTTTGTGTGCTCTAATCAGACCTCTGTTAGCTCTAATGACGCATGTTTGCTTTTCAGTACTCACTCAACACCAAAAGCTTGTCATCAGAAGACGGCACCAACATCTCTCCCTACTCGTTATCACCCGTCAGCAATAAAAGGTAAGAGCGCTGTTTGAGATCATCCCTACACTTTGGAGTCACGTTATATCTGAACTTCCTGTTGCAGTCAGAAGTTGTTGCGTTCACCAAGGAAGGCAACTCGCAAGATCTCCAAGATTCCCTTTAAAGTCCTGGACGCTCCAGAGCTGCAGGATGACTTTTATCTTAACCTGGTGGACTGGTCGGCTCTCAATATGCTCAGTGTGGGGCTGGGCACGTGTGTTTACCTGTGGAGCGCATGCACCAGCCAGGTACCGATACTGGAGCGTATATTTCTGTTTGTTGTTGCTGTTTATATCGTTGCTGTGCTGTGCCACAGTGACTCACCAGCTAAGTTTCCTCAGGTGACCAGGCTGTGCGATTTGTCAGTAGAGGGCGACTCTGTCACATCAGTCGGATGGTCTGAAAGGGTAAGTACACGTAGCAGACTACTGTCAAAAAAACCTGTTAGTTGTTTTTTGTTATTAAGAAGATGCTTTGCTCTTTGTTTTAGGGTAACCTTGTAGCTGTGGGAACTCACAAAGGCTATGTTCAGATCTGGGATGCTGCTGCTGGCAAAAAGCTTTTTGCCTTGGAGGGCCACACAGCCAGAGTTGGTGAGTTAGCGTGATCGTGGCTTCAGAAATGATCCTAAAGGAATACTTGAAAAATCAGCCTGGATAAAGTTGAGACATCTTGGAGGTCATTAAAGCGGAGCACTGTGTCCAAGCTGAGGCTTAAGTTAAAGTTACTCTGATTACAGGAGCTCTGGCTTGGAACGCAGACCAGTTGTCTTCGGGAAGCCGAGATCGTATGATCCTCCAACGAGACGTGCGGATGCCTCCGCTCCAGTCAGAGAGGCGCCTGCAGGGACACAGACAGGAAGTGTGCGGTTTGAAGTGGAGCACTGACCACCAGCTGCTCGCCTCTGGCGGCAATGACAACAAGGTAGAGGTTTTTTAATTTTTTGTAATATTTAATCAAGCACACCGACTGTATGGATTTGCTTTGCTCACTGATGATGAGTGTGCGGTTTGTGGTCTTAGCTGTTGGTGTGGAACCACTCGTCGCTCAGTCCCGTGCAGACGTACACCGATCACCTGGCTGCAGTTAAAGCCATCGCCTGGTCCCCCCATCAGCACGGCCTGCTTGCCTCGGGCGGCGGCACCGCCGACCGCTGCATTCGATTTTGGAATACCCTGACATCGCAGCCGCTGCAGTGTATGGACACCGGCTCTCAGGTCTGCAACCTGGCCTGGTCCAAACATGCTAATGAGCTGGTAAGAGACCCCACATCCACAGTGGATTTGCTGTCCGTGGATTTATTACCATTTGTAATTGTAAAGACACTGATTAAAATTGTAGGTCAGCAGCGATACGTTAAGAGCTCTTTTTGAAGTTGATTGAATACATGTATACATGTACAGAGCTGTTCTGATTGGCCAGCTCCAGGGGCTTCTGCATGGATCGACCTCAGCTCTATGATCATGAGTGAGAGAGATTAAAACTCAAAACTCTGTTTCGTTGCATGCAGAATTAGCGT